>NW_028262324.1:2430000-3630000 GCF_047370975.1 Nipponia nippon | reverse complement strand
CCATGAAAAGAACAGTCATTTTTCCCATTCTGCAACCTGCCTTTCTCATTCCTTGTGCTTTTCAAAGGTCATAACATCTTAGCACATTCTAAATGTCGCAAAGGATTTGAATAACTTCTACTTCAACATATGGTAAGTATTGTCAGTAAACTCTGCTACAGATACTGAGAGCTGAAAGCAAACTACATGAGGGAGTTGAGGCAGAAAGTAAATAAGGTGGGGAAAAATTAAAAATGTAGAATTAGTGGAACCAGTGAGATAAATCAATAAACCCATTTTAAATATTTGGATAAAAGAATATGCTTGAAATGCCCAGGAGAAATTACTGGCTTTTGTTAAGTCCATGCTCCACATTTATTTAATTTTATATCTTCTGCCTGTTTGTAATGTATTTAAAAAAAAAAAAATTAACTGTGCACATTTGAGGTAATTTTAATAACAGAAATGGATATTTGCAATTTAAAAGTAATTGTCTTTATTAATTAACAGCCAGAAGACAAGCCAGGTTAAACTCGCTTGTGGTCAGAGAAGGTCTGTGGACAACTAGAGAAGGAAGGAGCATTTCCTTTCATGTCCCCAGAAAACCCTGTCTAAACACAGATTGTTTATCAAGAGCACACACAGATCAGAGAGTTACTTGGTACTTAATGGTATTTTGTGAAATTTGTTTCTTTCCATTGTGGTTATTTCCAGTCATTGAAGTACTCTATTATGCATGAGTGTACCACGACTATATATATATAGGCATTTTCTGCCAAGGAGGGATGGAACAAGCAGGACTATGTGGGAACTTAATGGTTTTCCATGTAGGTTGTTCTGAATTCCAGTCTGACTGTTGACTTGTTCTGTGGGAATGTCTGACTGTAGCCTTCCTTGACTGGTGTAATTGGATCGCCAAAATCTACAGTGGCACTCCTAAGGATGCAGTTGGTCTTCCCTAGTCTGCCTCAGCAAATAGCTGAATGCCTTTTCAGAGTTTGCAAGGAGATTGTTTTGAACACTTGCCCATATCTCAAAAAATGAAAAAAATAGCTTGAGTGCCTTGGAATGGCATTGAAACTGCTTGTGGAGGTAAATGAGTAATTTGTAAGAGGTCAGTTCTTCTCTACTTGCAACTTATTCTGCATATCTAGTTGAGAAATTAATGCTTATTTTACTGTGCCACTTGGGCTCTTTCATTTCATGTGTTTGGTGGAAAAACACTGCACTGTCTGGGGCTTTGTTTTCTCATGGTGTGCTTTCTGATGCAGCTGCTCATGGAGAAAAGATAATGGTAGGGAGTTGTTGTATGGGATTTTTACGTTTCAGTGAAAATGCTTTCATTTCACTTGTGACTTTCTGCCACTCTGGTCTGAGCAATGTTCACTTGTTCAATTTTGTACAAAAGGAAGAAATACTGCGTGTAGTTTGTCTTAATCACTGCGGTCTTTGACTTCAGCCCATTGAAGCAGACCGTCAGAGGCTGAATTTCTCTTACAGCAGCAGGAATTAGGACTCTTTAGAGGGTCACAATATATCAGATGCAAGTACAATATGTCTGTCTTCACTCAAACTGGACTTTCGTAGATTTAATTGAACTATGTTGCCGTTGAGGGGGTTGCTGCTGTTTGGTCTCACTTTATTGGGTGTCCAAAATATAGCTGTTAAACAGAAAAACTTAGGTGTTAAAAAGCAAAATTAAAGCTGAGTGAAAAACAAAATTGCAGAAGAACAAAATGTTACAAGAGGCAGATATCCCTATATGTTTTACAGAAATAGTACTTAAGTTGCCAAAGGCATTGTTTGTGACTTTATAGCTGAAGTTGAATTCTCTAAACCATGTAAAAAACCTAAAAAATGACACAGTATAATGCAAGTTTTAAAGATATAGACAAGCAAAGAGCTGTTTGCTTTGTCTGGAAGCACAGACAAGATCTGTGGTATTTTAGGAAGAAATCACCTTGGATGAGTGACATGGGTAACTCTAATAGACTGGTCTTTTTACTGTGCCTCAGTTGTGTTCTCTGTCGAGGCACAGGCTACATCGCAGTCCTTCAGAGTTAAACAGCTATTTAGAAGTGTGTTAGATTTTTAAAAATTTCATGAGAAATGTCTGTTTTAAAACAGCATCTGCAATACTTGCCAGCACTTGTTTTCAAATACCTATTACGGAAAACTTCTGTAAGTGTTTCCATGCTTGGTTGCTCTTTTGTGACCTAACAACGTAAACGTTTTTCATGTCATTGTGAGATGGTGATGCTGGAGACGCTTGCAATGTAGACATGCCGTTGTCCAAAATCCCCAAGGACAGCAAGGCACAGCTACTTGTGATTGTCCCCATTAGATCTGTTAGAAATGCAGATACCTGTTTTGGTGACTTGCAAGCATATTTGTGTAGGATCTTAGTTTAAGTCGTAAGCTATTATGTGTTATTGCAATGACATTGGGCAAGCTCCTTTTCTGCTCATATTCTAGTAAGTGGCAAGAACATGTCTGCTTAGGGGGAAAAAATATGGAGGATCTTCGAACACTTGTGCACTTTTGAGTGATGGCATGGGCGACATTGGTGCAAAAGGATCAGAATAGAATGAAAGGCTAAAGGAGTGCTTGAGGCGAGCAGTGTGCTCAATAGTATGCTTGAGGCCCCCAGCTAAAACATTCCTTAAAATAAATTTGGCATTGAGCACTAAATTAAAGATTTGCTATCAGTGTTTGAGACCCAAAATCCATTAAAATACAAATACTTTTAAAGTGGTTGATAATGTATCTTCCAAATGCAAAACACTTAAAAGTAAAATAAAACATTAATGTTATTACAATTTTTTTAATTAAAATTCTTCAAAGGCATTGCTGTTCACATAGTATGTTGGAAATATGGTTGCTGCGTCTTTCTTCCCTGTGCATCGGTGGTTATATGTTTTTTTCCTGATTAATTCTATCAGTAAGACAAGATTGGTGTTTCTTTCTGCCACTGAAGGAAAAGATTGGTTCAGTAGTTGGAAAACCAGGTCTTTTCTGCAAATGCTGCTCCATCTCCCAAAGCTGCTACAGTCCCTTCAAAACCTGCTTGCGTGCTTACTGGCATTGCTGTGAGACCCTGCCTGGGCTGATGATTCTCATGCATTTCTAAGGATGTTCATCTTATTCTCTTGATGGGGGCCAAATAAAAATCAAATTGGAAAGAGCAAGAGAAATATTGGGAAATTAGTCACAATAAGAGTGGGTTTGGGTTTTTAGGGGGTGGGAAGCTTAGAAATTTGGGCAAATGGCTGTTATTGAGAATTCTAGTGCCTGCCTGAAAAAATCTGTCTGATATTTGCTATTTGTTGTGGAAGCAGTTGTTCCTTGTTTGCAAAAGGCTCAGTGATTCAATCCAGGAATAGAAACCGTGCTTTTGTTGCTTAGAGGCACATGTTGTGATGAGCAGAAATGAACAGCGAGTAACCCATCAGCTGAAAAATGCCACATGCAGGATTCAGACTATTACAGAGCCCAAACAAATTCATAGGTGTCAAGCTAGGCTGGTGAATAATTCATAAATAAGAAAAGTGCCCATGTTACTGGGTAAACCATTCATACAAGGTTTTGCTCAGCCCCTTCTCGTGGTGGTGACTTATGAGCTTGTGTAATTCCCCCCCTGCAACCCTACAACAAGCTTTTTTGTTTCATTTAACTGAATAGCTGTGTCAGGAATTCAGCTGGCATCCATACCCCTCTGCCAGAGTTTCACAAGGAGCTTGGGGCAGAGACCTCCGTGATCTTTTCTTCAACAGATGGCCTAGTGGGGAAAAAAGAATCTAGTTAATGCCAGGATATCCACTTCCATTACTTCCCAAAGATCCTGCCCCCATATGAGCAGAAAAAGAGTAATGCAAAGCATTTGCTGTCACATTCATTACAAGGGTTTGTAGAGCAGTATGGCATGGAAAGCTGATCTGCATGGAATGCTGGTGTGGAGGGCTGGGTGTTTTTAATGCTTTTTTTTAATGCATTTTTCTGTGGATTTTTTTTCCTCTCTGAGAGTTGCTTAATACCAGGAAAGTGTAAGAATATTGGTGATTTATTCATTTTGCCAAGCATAGGATCACCCTTGCTGAGATTAAATCTTCCAGGGAGTTACAGTTCCATGTTTGTTTGTTTTTTGATGTTGTGGCAATAAGTGGAAAGACTCTGGCCTTAAGGGGCAAGAAAGGCAGCTGGCATATGAATGGCAGAAGCAGCTGGACCACTGAGATGTTTGAATCATTTCTAATGTGTTATCACCTCCTTTTTCATTATTATATTAGAGTTCATTAAAAAGACTTGGTTCTTTGAACTGGTTGACACAATATTCACTGAAATGTGTTGCTGAGCTCCTGAAACTAGTTTGCATTTTAATAAGTGAAGCTCTAAGTCTGACCCTTGGTTTTGAAATTCCTCTGCGTCCTGTGGTAGCATGTCAGTACTGGGGAATAAGCTTGTAATTGTTTTTTTAACAGATATGTGTGTGTTTTAAGTCCTCCTTGAACTCTGTGAATGGTACTGATAGAACATACCAGTAACTAGGGAAGAGGCAGGTAAACAAAGAATTTGGAACATAATGATCACTCGGTATCCCCTGATTTCTGAAGGAATCTCTGTGATGCTCTTCCAGCAAGTGCAAATTAGTGAGGTCAAACAGCTGCTGTAAATAATACTGGTGGCCTCTTCAAATGAAGAGTCAGGTGAGGCATAAAGACATTCTGGATATTTTCTTTTCTATTTCATTATTCAACATAGAAAATCAATGTATATGTGTATGCTGCACGCATTAACAAGGTGTTATTTGTAGCATTTGGGTACCTTGTGAAGGAAAAGCTCCAAAGAAAACAATGAATAAAAGTTATGAGTTAGTATGTTGAGATCAGATGATATCAGCCTTGAAAGTCCTTGTCGTGAATGTAAGTAATAGGACTTGGCTATTGTTATCCTAATGACTTTTCATTAAATAGAGGAAAATCTATACGGACAGAACAAGATAAATACATGTTTCTGCACAAACATATGCATCAGCACATACTTCAACAAGTACTATAAAAGTATGTATTCTTCCCTAAGCCCATCATAAAGGACTAAATTATGCTGCTACGCTATGTGGTGGGGTAATATATTTGAGCAATTCTGACTTTAGAACACTAAGGACATGTCTCTCCATTAATTAGGGAACACGTTCTGTTGCATTTGCCTTTAGTCAGGGAAACTGCACTGGTTGAATACCTTGAAGAAGAAGGACAACTTGTTTTCCTTGCACACCTTTTGTACCTGCTTTCAATTTTGAACGTTTGCAGGGCAGGAAGGGGCAAATCCCCAGTGAAGTTGAGGTATCAGGACAAGAAAACATGAGGAAAGTGTCTCTCTTCATTTCTGAAAGAAAGGAAATTCTGAATTTTATGGTGTTGGAGATTGCCTTCAGGTCCTTAGCTTGTTTAAAACTTGTCTTAGCAACAAATTCTCTGGTAGCATATCTTCAAGAAGTAGCAAATCTTCTGTGATTCTCAGTAGCTGAATAGAATTTATTTTTCTTGTGATTTTTCCCTGTATAATAAGCCTAAAACATCTCAAGTTTGAAGGTTTCAAGGTTGATAACTAATTACCCAGCCTTAGAAGAGATTCTGTAAAAGGTGTTATCCTGCAACAGTTCAGTATAAGATTTCTTGTACTATTTTATTTGAAGGCATTACAAGCTTGCTGATTCTAAAGAGAAAATGCCAGACTAATTAGTTGCTTATCAAATGTGGTATGTCGATTTCTGTATTCTTTATCTGAAGTAAAAAAACAGTCTCACACTGATGAAATTTAAACTAGTAGGACTAATTTCAGGTTGACCTTAATGTTCACCCTGTCTTTGCTTTGAAGGAAGAACTGTTCTCTCAATATTTATATTTATTAGGAAAATGTTGATTTTTTTTTTTTTTTTAAGGAGCCGGTGGGAGGTTTGTGTGAGGAGGCAGCAACGAATTGATTTCATTGCTTCACTCCTGCATTAGGCATTGGAGTTGCTCCTGATTGCGGACTGATAGGCTTAAAGCCAAAACCAGTTGGTGGTTTCTTGTGTGGCCACCTTGGCTGTTTTGTCAGCCTGAGCAAAGTAAGTGTCACTTCACACGTTCTTGCCTGGCTGCGATAACTAAACAGCCGTGGCGCGAGGAACGAGTCCTAGAAACTCTGCCCTGCCACTGCTACTGCTGTGGCACAACGTTCCTTGGCTCTGGTTTCACTGCGGCTTCATGTACTGGAAGCTGTGAGTTTTAACAAGGTGGTGGGCATGGTCTGAGCTGTCACAGCTGAGAACAGGCAAATTCGATGTAAAATATTTTGTCTAAATGTTTGTGAAGACTTTGGTTTTTGGGGGGTGTTTGCTGTGGGAAAGATGAGAGAGCTGGCTCAGCAGGGGTTTGCTGACTGCCCAGCAGCTCCCCTGGTAACTCGGTGTCCAGCCCTGCCTTTCCTTGTCTGGATGTTCACATGCCATACTGCACATGATGTTTGGTGGCACTGTGCTGAGGAGGGAAAACTGAAGATTGTAGCTTGACTTATCTGTATAACCTCTTAGACATCAGAGTACTAGTAACAACATCTTCAAGAGCTTGATGAGTACTTGAAGTTCACACTTATTTCAAAGTTGCAAATATGTATTGCTTCACATTTTAATGCATGCTGTAAGCATGCTTGAGACTTTTGATTTAAAATTGTGTAGTTGAGTACGTGAAATCCTGCCATGCAGCAAGCATACATGCTTGAGAGTGCAGAAACGGACAAGCAACAGGCGCTTGAAAATTGTACCTGTAGCATGAAATGTTGTTTAAAGGAGCCTGGAGCTGTAGGGAGTGTGGATGCGGTATTGAAAAAGGAATTGTATCAGGTATTGAAAAATTGTATCAGAAATTGAAAAAGGTATTGTATCAGGAACAGTGTGGCCAGCAGGACCAGGGAGCTGATTGTGCCCCTGTACTCGGCACTGGTGAGGCCGCACCTCGAGTACTGTGTGCAGTTTTGGGCCCCTCACTACAAGAAGGACATCGAGGTGCTGGAGCGTGGCCAGAGGAGGGCAACGAAGTTGGTGAAGGGTCTAGAGCACAAGTCTTATGAGGAGCATCTGAGGGAGCTGGGGTTGTTTAGTCTGGAGAAGAGGAGGCTGAGGGGAGACCTTATTGCTCTCTACAACTACCTGAAAGGAGGTTGTAGCGAGGTGGGGGTCAGCCTCTTCTCCCCAGTAACAAGTGATAGGACGAGAGGAAATGGCCTCAAGCTGCACCAGGGGAAGTTTAGGTTGGATATTAGAAAAAACTTCTTCACTGAAAGGGTAGTCGGGCACTGGCACAGGCTGCCCAGGGAAGTGGTTGAGTCTCCATTCCTGGAGGTATTTAAAAGACGGGTAGACGTGGTGCTTGAGGACATGGTTTAGTGGTGGGCTTGGCAGTGATAGTTTAATGGTTGGACTTGATGATCTTAAGGGTGTTTTCCAACCTTAATGACTCTATGACTCTAAGAGTTAGTGTTTTGCTTTCATTCACATTGCTGCAGTTTGTGGTCAGTGTCCTTAGTTTTCAGTACTGTCACAGTGTTGGTCAAAATACCTGGAAACATGCTGTGCTGCTGTTCATGTGGCAGATTAGCTATCCAGACTTTTATTTTATGTTTCTGAAAAACAACAAAATGTTTCACAACTTGGTGCTATATGGAATTTTAGATGCTTCTTGACGTTTGATTTCTAGCATCGTTGTGTATGAAATAGGCTTGTTTGGTAGTTTCCTAAATAGCAAGTGGTTAAAACAATCTTTTACACTGATGCATAATGGAAATATATTAGGGAAAAAAATAAGTATGTTAATGACCCAGAGAATTCCACAAAGATTAAGGATATACTCTTTGGAAACACAGTGCTTAGAAAACTGGTAGGGAAACAGTTGCATGCTGAGTCTAACCAATTCTGTGAACAGGAAGAAATTACACTCTGCTGGTCTTCCAAATTAGTCCCCTTGATAGAGGCTGTGTTGAATACAAAATAGAAACTGATCCAAATGGGGCAAATTGTCTTAATTCTTGTTAATTCATTTATGCATTGTCACGAATACACTGACTAAAGAAATATTGAACTGTTTAACATTAAAATAGTCTAATACTGGATCCACTCTTTTAGAAGAAAAGAAAAATAGGATGGCATTCTTAAAGATTTTTTTTTTTTTGGAGGAAGGATTACACTTAGCATGTGGTATCTACAGTACTGTGAAATCAAAATTTCATAAAGATATCTATGTTGCAAATGTAAACCTAGGGCATGTTACCAGTTTTTAGTGGAATATGCTGGGCCTTTGCCTTACGAGGGTGAAACGTAATTGCATGTCCTCAAAGCACAAGCTGCAAGTGGTATGTGTTCAAAATGGAAAGATGTGTTTTAAATGGACTGCCTGTAGGTTTTGAAATTGGATTCTTCCTTACAGTATAAGGAGGCAAACCTGCAAAGGAAATTGTCAGATTGGAGGACTGCTCAAACTCCATTCTTCTGGTGGCTCACATCATGGTGCTGTGTATACCAAAAGTAACAGCGCGCGCTAAACAAATGGAAAAAAAAAACAAACAAACTTTGTTTTTTTTAAATGTAGTACATTTGTATCACAGGCAGCAGTGGTCCATCTCAGGTGCATTTCTTACTCAGCCACTGAGCGTGGTATGTTTATAGAGCCATTTTAAGCAGAGCATTACCAAGGGACTATGTTTTAAGCTATTAACATTTTTACTGTTCTTTTAGACAAAGTGTTTGTTTCAATATAGTGTATTCTTCTCTGTGTCTTACAGTCCAGAGCTGGGAAGGGGATAGTTCTGTGTGCAGAACAGCACTGGGCTCTTTGTGTGTGATTACAGCACTGCTGTCCTCTGAGTTATCACAGATCAGTGACACAAATAAGACGCTACACTTGAAGGATTAGTGACATGCACAGGATTCAGGTTCTGTGTTCCAGTGCATCTCAGTGCTTTATCAAACAACTAGAGAAGGCAATCTTAATGCCCTTGTTGGTTTTTTTTTTGTTTGTTTTTTTGTGAAATTTCGATGGCTTGAGCTTGACTCAAGCTATCCAGCATCTGATACCATTGTTCTTGACAAATTGATTATCCAGGAAATAGAGTAGGCTACCTGTACATACACTCATTTAAAGGAAAATATTATGGGTTTCATGAGATTACTCATCATGATTAATTTAATATGACAGTGCTCCATGTGAATGAGCATAATAAACATTGAAATTATTTCAACAGTTGTTTTTCAGAGGTATAAACTTTCTGATTTAGTCTTTATTACTCTTCACCTGTGAGTGGAGTGCCATTCTAGTACCTGTGGACAGAGTATGTATGCTGACCCTACTCTAGTGCACATGGAGTTAACACCAATAGTAGTCAAGCAAGGTGGAAGTGGCCTCTAGAAGGGGAGAGGTTGTGTAAGATCCATCAGATGTTCTTACTGTTAATCCTGCCACATGTTTAAGTAATTACCTATTTTTTGGACCATATTGCAAGCTTAAGTAGTATTAACAAATAAGATTCTGTAATAATATATTTTATGTTGTATATAACCACTGGAGGAAGAAATCTTATTTAATTATGCATGTTGAGACATTTTCTTATTTCTCCTGTGATTTTGTCTCCAAAGCTGTCTGGATGAGTGCAATCTGGAAAACAAAGTGGCACTCAGTTTTCCTTTTGAGTTACCTTCTTAAGCTAAGATGGTTTAGGTTAAAGTATCCCACTGATTCTTGTGCTACCTGTCTTCTGCACAGATCAGAAAATTGTTCTGAAGAGTTATTTGATAAATACTTTAAAGATTTGGGGGAATGTATCTACAAAAGATGAAGTTTTCAGGGTAGTTTTCTTGCATGACGACATCTGAAAGCTTTAATCACTTTAGGGAGATATCAGCAACTCATAACTATGACATGCACAGACACACATGTTTTTCAAGAGAATATGCTGAATTATTTTCTTACAAGCAAGGCATCTCTTTAGTGCTTAGTTTGATATTGTGAAGACAGCTGAAGGAGTAAGGGAATAAGTGACACCAAGCAGCATTTCTAGTGGCAGAAGTACAATGAATATCTGTCACACAGCGTATGATTTTGCTAAAACTAATATACACCTGGAACTGCAATATTATTGTCAGTGGATTAAAAATTCTTGTATCCAGAGCCTGACAGGAACCCGGGGTGTGCATTTGTGTGTGCAGGCAGAGGATGGGATCCAAATTCTCTTCCTTCAATTCTTGATTGGAATTCACAAGTGATAAGTCAAATGAAAATCATCCCAGTTTGCCAGAAACTCACCTTGCTGTTTAAAGAAGGTTCTAAAAATGAACATGATGTGGCTGCTAGGGAAATCTCAATCCCCAAATCTGTCAGAGCAAGGTTGACTCTTGGAGCTGTCTAACAACACAAGTAACTCTTGCAGTAAGAGTAGAATTCGATGTATTAAACTAGGAGGAATAGAAGTATGATCCTGGACTAGATTTCTGTAATAGAGATTAATGGGAAAACTGAAAGCTTAATTGCATCCACATGCTTAGAAGGTCAGTCTGTTTGCATGAATTTGTGAAAATTCTAGTTAACTCAGTGTAAATCCTACATAAATGGCTCGTTTGTTTGTGAGGCAGTGAGGAGCAATTATTTTTCAATAGGTAATCCTACTGAGAAAATGCTTGTTAATAATTTGGCACTGATCCTGATCATGCTGAGTTCAGGGAGGAGGTTCATTTAGAACAGGATCAGAATCTGAGAAAACTGCTCAAGTGTATTTTAATTTTAGTTCCTTCTACCCAAGGTATTTACAACCTGTTTCAACTGCAGACTCTTGGAAATAGTAAGGATAACCCTTGCCTATGGAAAAATCTCTGTTCCCGTTTGAAGTCATGCCAGTACTGAGAACTTCATTCAGGTTCTGAAAACATGACTGAAGTTTTCACTTTACCTCTTGGCCATCTGAAATGCTCTGCTGAAATTGCCTAACACTCCGATCAAGTCTCAATACTTGATATTGTTCCAAGACATTTGATTTAGAATTTTAATTTTTATTCCTATTTATGCTGGGAACATCTCCCAGTATTCTTTGTCTGATAATGAGTAAGATGTGTAATCCCCTAAAGATGTTTCATACCTGCTTAAATTACAACAATTTTAATAAATAGAATTAGTGAATTGAAAGTGTGTTAGAGCTGCCTTTTTCCTGAAGTACATGTGTATCTTGCTATTGGTTTCAGTGGAAGAATTAAGATTGGGGCTGTATGTGGGAAACTATACTGGCATTTGTATTTTAGCTCAGGAAGTGTAGCTTATGTATTGGAGCAAGTCATTCAACCATTTCTACATTTGGTGGCGCCTTTGAAGACTGAAAATACCAACTGAGAGAGACTGCTGGGACTGTGATGACTAGCAAATAAGTGTAAACTTTGAGGATAAAAATGGCATTGCACTTTAAAAAATTAGAAGGAGCTTACTAAGAATAATTTCAAACTGCAGTGTAGACACTTGAAATTGGGGTGAAGAGATAACTGCAGAATAAGATAATAGGAGATACTACATTTATTTAAATCTCCTCGTTGCAGGAAACTAGAACTGGTGAGTCAGCTAGAATATCAGTAATTAGCTGCTTCACTTGGTGAAAAATGTATGCTTCAGATGGTCTAAATGATTACTTTGCACTACTCTTAATTCTAGAAATTATCATGTCTTTTTTTGGACCTTTCTGCATGGGTGTCAGACTTAGGTACTGTTGGACAAATGACCAGTGGTGGTTTTGATAAGAAACAACAAGTCTTTTTGGTAATCTGAGGAAATTTTTAAGTGAAGTGGTTGTTTTGCTAATACGTTTCTTCATAGCTGGTTAATTGGCCACTGAAAAGAAGTGCAGGGAGAATATTCTTCTTTAAAGAAAAGAAAAAGGGATGATCCTAGAAAGCTTGGAGGTAAAACAACTGAAACAATAACAAATAGATTAATCCACTTAGGGTGAATTGAGCATGGAAGCAGAGCATCTGCAGAGGAAAACTATGACTTTCTACTGTACAGAAATTACTTCTATCCCAGTGTAATAATGGATTAAAACTGGATTTACCAGGGATTTCAAAGCTTTTGAAATACCTCCTGAGAGTTTATTAAATAAAGTAATCCTCAGGGGGGAACAAAATTCTATGTGGGATTTGAAGACTAGTGGAGACAGAAAATAGTCAAATGTGGCAGAAGGTTAGCAACTGATGGTCCAAATTTCTTTCCTAATAATATATTGTGTTCTGTAAGAGGAAACGAGCAATTAAATACGTAGCATGGCACTGACAGAATAATTTGTTGAGAGCTGTGAGGAACTTGAAGACAAACTAACGGCTGGCTTACTTGGGATAGGTTAGGGGCTGTGTCTCATGTATAACTTACGATTCCTGGTTAACATTACGCACTCGCTTTACTCTGCAAACAAAAAATCTCTGTTTGTGTAAACTCAGCCTTGTACTGTCTGTAATTTTTAGCTCCATCCATTTAAACAAAGTGCCAAGAGCTGGTGCAATGTTTGTAATGTGGTTATATTTACCTTTTATTTAAATTAAATCCTCCTAGTCAGTTCAATGCATTTATGACCATATAAACCAGTCATTTTGGTGTTTCAGACACTACATAAAAGTTACCCAGTGGGGAAAAAGGTAGATTTAGATTGGATCTAGGAACTCAACAGGTGCAGTATTTGAAGTTTCCATCCAAGTAGTGGTGTCAAGTCAGGCTGTCATTGCCTGCAGAGCTCAGAATGGGTGTCGTAGTACACAGCCCTGTTGGTTTTCAGCAGGAAAATCTTGACCGGAAAATGAGATTCAGTAGATACCATGAATTTCTAATAAGAATTTAACATCATGCATATAACACTGTTAGGTTCTAAATGAACTGCAGTCCGCAGGAAATAAATCTATATGTACTTTTTGGACAATTTAGTAAGAAGTATTTACACAGGTATCCAGATGGGCTCAAAAAAGTACATGGGAATAATAGTCTTTGTAGATACTGGGGATCCTGTTGCTGCTTAATATCAAAAAGACCAAGAAAGTTGTGATAAAATACTACAAATTATGTGTATGTTAAGTGTACTAAGCATATGTGTTTGATTAAAACACAGGGACGTATACAGTGGCTCAAAGGCAACATATTTCAAGCTACTCAAAGAAATACTTTGTTATTGAACACAACTGTCAAGTTATTTGCGTAAAAATATTTGTCAAGTTTCAGTGACTATCAGATGTTTACTTAAATAATGATTAGACTTTTGTGTAACGATGGATCTAGTTTAATAATCTTGAATTGCAACTGCATGGTTTGGGATTTTTTTAAGCACAAATACTGTCTTGTGTCATAAGCCAGTCACTAGATTCATCATGTTATGGAGAAACATCTTCTATTTGGATTAAATTAGTATTTTATCATGGAGACTTAGGCGCCTTCTCTGAGTGCTGGTACTAGCCACTGTTGGCAGCTGAGCTGCTTCAAGGTGGCATTTCCTTTTCCGGAAATACAAGTCAGTAACATTCAGCTAGAAAGTGTCCACCCAAACAGTACAATACCCCTGAAAAAGAGGATGCTGATAGTAACTCCCGTGCTTAGGTTACTGTAATTATAAAAGGAGTTAAGATAGGCAAACAAACATTGCCTGTTTTAAAGAACAATCTGGTCTAATTTAGTTCCCATGGGAATGAGCAGTTGATAGTGATCACAGCTGGTAAAGATGTGGGTTGGAAAGACTGAGGCTCCTTTCTCCTGTGCCAATACACCTCCACAGGGGTCTGCATCAGCCTCTGCTTTTGCAGTTTTGAGCTGCTCCTTTTGAGAAATTCTTGTGCTGCCATACTGCGTGGTAGCTTGTGAGATGGCCTTAATTATTTTCTGAATTCACTGTGCCAAATTCCATCCTTGGCTATACTGCAGTACACCCAGAATAGCATCACTGACTTCAACAGCACCGAACACTGTTGAAACTGAGCTCAGCAAAGTTGAAAATTCGATGCAAAAATAGCTCAGCCTATAACCTTTAACATATTCTGAGTTTAGAGCTGTAACGTTGATTTCTTAACTGTGCAAATAAGTGACCATATGGTTAGAACACAGTTATGCAAAAACCAAACTGCTTAAGAAACAATTCCTCTTCAGACATCGGTTGCTTTTTGGCATTATGTTTAATATGTGTTTTCTGTCACAAATATAAAAGGTAATAATCCCTCTCCAATTTCCCAGAAAATGTTACGTATACAAGACACATGGAAGTTTTACACAAGTTGCAGAGATCATAAATGTTGGCTAATAATGTAGCTGCGTGCCTACTAATGAGATATTTAATTCTGGCTCACATGTAAACTGCTTCTAATACTCTAGAAATTACGTAATAAAAAATATTCAGCTATTTATCTTTAATGATTAAGCAAAGAGTCCAATATATTGAAAATAAGTATGTGCTCAAACTACATGGAGTTCAGTACTTCCTAATAAAGTAATATTTTCACCAAAATACTCTGGCAGCTGTCTTGCTGATGCCAAAGGCAATTCTAGAGTGTCTTTCAGAAAGTCCTCATTGGTTCAACCTTTAGGGTCCAACTGGCCCAGCAATTTAGATTTTTATGTCAGTTTTAATTAAACACAACAGCAAGAAGATAAGCATGGTTTATTAACTTATCAAGAACAGCAAGCTACAGACACAGCTGTCTCAGCTGATGATCTCGAGGCATTGGAGACACGCAGTAGGCTTTGGGTGATGCAAAGCATTAGACACAGCAGACTATAGTGCCTGAGAACCTTGAGCGACACCAGGGTAACCACCTGCAAGTATTCCATCTCAGTAGCCTTAGACTAGCCAAATTAAAAAAAAATTAAATTGAACCTTATTATGAACCTTGAGCCATCCATCCACCTACCTCTCACGAATGAGGCTGCATCCAACAGGTATCTGTTGCATCCTTGGAAAGGGAGAGGAGGCATAACGGAGTTTGTAGTCTGTGTCCCTGTTTTAAAATGCACGTAGCGGAGAGAACTAGGCAAAAGTGAAAAAATGTGTTCAGAGACAAACCAGAATTGGAAAACAAGATCAACACAAAATAAAAGTAGAGAACAAAGGGTACCCTGGAAAAGGACTGTTGTTCAGTTTTTAATGTCTTCATTGTATCTGGAGAATGCAGAATTAGATAATCTATGAGGATAATCACGTGTTGTTAGAGGGATTTTTTGTGTCTGTTGACCATTACATATATCAGACATTCATGAGAAAGACAGCTTTTGAAAACAAAAATTTTAATCCTAATTTTGTCAAGTATATTTAGGCATATCAAAGCATGTTTCTGTTGACAGTCTTGATACCGAGAGGTGGCAGACTTTTTGACTTTTGTCTTGCTGCCCCTTCCAAGGAGAGCTGATGTTGCAGTAGCTGAGATGAAGTTTATTATTAATTTAATTATTTAATTGCGTGTAGTCACCAACCTAAAATATGCTTTCCTTAAATCTCTATCTACCTGGTTGGAGATATTTTTATTTTTAGTCATTGGGTTTTAACAAGATACAGAATTTTATTTTTAAAATAAGTTCTATATTTGAAAACAATGCTCAGGCATGCATAATAAGTAGCAATTACTTTTTCAGAAAAGTCTTTACTGACCACTACCTCTGAACTCCTTTATTGTCAGTATTTAGTCCTAAGAGGGTTCTTTAGCATCTAATAAATCATGCTTATTGCACAAGTAGTTGTATATCTTGAACTTAAAATTTTGATGAGTTTTTTTCCAGAGGGTGTATACAGAGGCTGCTTACTGGAATACTGCCATTTCCATGAGAGAGAGGCATTTGGCAGCAGTTTATGCCACAGGTTAAATCAGGTGAGGAAGGTGTTTGGTATTCTGCTGAATCCTTGATCCGCCTTGAACAGCATTGGTGAGAGGCTTTGAACAGAGGCTTACTAATGTCCCTACAACTCATTTCTGTGGGCTTTCTCTTTCAAGGCTCAGCTGTAATAAAGCTCTTGAGTGCTAAGAACAAGATTTGCAATATCTTTAAATGAAGATATTATGTTGAATTATGGCCATTCCCCCTATTTTGTTTATTTACCCATTTAATAATGGGAACTTTATTAAGTGTTTAAATCAATTGCCTCCATTTTACTGAAGTGTTAAGATAGTGATTGATAGGATAAATAGTTGTCAGGCTACTGGCATTAAAAAGCAACAAAACCTGTTCAGTTTCCAGGGTTTAATGTACATTTTCATCAGTTTTAAAAAATGAAGATGTAACGAAGAAAGCATAATTCAAGTTGTAGAGAATTCTGGTCTATTGTTTATAGAGAATGATATGTTTATTATTACAAGATTCCTTTACCTGATAGACTGGAAAAGCTCCACTGCTAATGGAGCCTTTTTTTTTTTTGGCACTGCCGAAAAATTTGTACTGTATTTATAAATAATGGAATAAGGACACTCTTGAAGTATACTACAGCAGTGACCTTAGCCACATTGAATACTGGCAATGAATCTATTAAAAAGTTTTTTCACTGTTGAGTTTTATAGAATTGTTTCTGATTCCACAGCACACATCATTTTTTGTTTCTCAGTGAACCTAGGCTTACAATTGTGGCAATTGGTCTTTCATTAAACACTTATGAAATGTGGGAAGAAAATTCTAGAAATAACTGTGGAGCCTAGGGATAAGCATGAGACGTGCAGAACGGTTGCCAGATGGCTATAACTGTAGAGCAATGGCTCTCTTCTGAGATTTGATGAACAATGATTTCTGCTTTGTAAATCAAAATTTGAGCTTGTTGGTGAAGAGGAAAGGTGATTTGACTACTGATGCTATTCCAGCAAACGTCAGTTGCAAATGTTCTTCAGATGATTTATAAGGAGGGAAGGACTGTGCGCTAGAGATGCAGGTGGAAGGCAACACTGGACATCACCTTGCACCACTGAAGTGAGAAGTTTTGTCATGAATCTTCGTGATAAACTGTGCAATCCCTGTTATAGACTAGAATTATTAAATGTCAAAGCTTTCAGGAACTGTCTGATCCAAAGTTTAGAACAAGCTTTTGGGGCATCTTGAGGTGTAGTTAAGTATCACTGCTGTGTTTGTGTTTACACAGATGTGGGTTAACCTTTATGTGCTGATTTTCCACACTGAATCTAACAGGTTCCCATATTGAATACAGGCTACTAGAGACCACTCCAGCCTGTAGCAGAGGCCAGAAACTAGCAATAGAGAAAGGGCTTTTTTTTTTCTCCTATTCTTTCTGCCTTGTCATTTCTGTAGTGTTACCGTCAGTTGTCTTGCAGTGCAAGGATTTCTAGCTCAGTGATCATGCCTATGCAAGAAATTGAGACAGCAAGAAGTCCCTCCTGTGCTTAAAATTTTTCTCTTTCCTCTACTGTATTGGATACTATCACTCTCCCAAGTGCTGCTTTTCATTGCTATTTTTATGAGAGTTCTGCCTTCACATTTCAGTTTAATTTTCTTCGGGCCAATGAAAAAATCCCCATTTGTCACTGAGGAAATTACGAAGTCAGAACCTGAATCCTGCATGTTAGCTTTATATTGCAAATATGTCAATCTCTATCATTGGCTGTCCTTGCTAAATGTCACAGAATTGTGTGACCAAGTGCTATACTTACATGTTACATTATAAGAAGAATGCTTTTAACAATAGAACAGGGAAGAAGCTATTTTCACTTGATGATTTAAATATTCTTGTAAAGTTAAAAGAACATCCCTTTAACAAATAGGGTCCTTCCCTATGCACGAAGTCAAAAAAGCAGCATATAGAAGTAACAAAAATGGGCAAAGAGATTTTGGGTGGATCGCAACATATGTTGCTGGAACAGCTATAACCCAGACTGGACCACAAAGCTGCTGGACTCTGAATGCCATCTCTTAATGAAGCTGGCTGTCTGCTGTTAAGAAAACCGGGGTTCTGAAACTTTTGACAAAACGTTTAATCCCTGAGTCCATGTTTCACAGCCTCTTGCAGAAATCCCATTATCCACCTTAAAGCCCTCTCTGCTAATTAGGCCCTTGTTGGCTTCATCAGTCATTTGATCTCTTGCCATCTGGATTTTGTAGCTGAAGAGGGCTTGCTGACTGATCCACCAGCATGTAAAGAGGCAAACCACTTAAATATGGTTTTTTGTTTTGTTTTGTTTTTTCCCTTTGTAATCCATGATATATTTTAATCTTGTTTCTTCTGTCAGGGGTAGTTTACTGTTTCCCATTTTGGATGGTAAAGCCCCTGCAGTAGATGTCGCTTACTTCAACATTTACTTCAGAAGTGAATAAAGGGAAGCTGTCATTTGGCTGGAGGCCATTCTTGGGTTGTTAGCATCTTTCACTGTCTGGATCACCATTGTTCAGACCTTGGAAAACATTTGTAAAAGGAGGGTAGTTTGGTAACACCTGGTAACAGTGTCTGGATCCACTGAAAATGCCACCAGTCATTTATGGCACAATCAGTGGAATCAATGAAAAAGTCTGCAGTTTGCAATTATGAAACTGTGGGAAACCTGGTTTCCTAGTTCTGAGTATTGTCCTATAATTATTTAGTTTTATATAAAGCAAAAGAGTTACAGACTTTGCCCCTCCCAAGGACATTTGGAAATATGCAAATAAAACCCGCTTTTGTTACACACCTAGTCTTTCAGAAAAGATTGATAAAGCATTTATGCCACAATCTTCACTTTCTTTAAATAATTACAGCAAATATTGGTGGTCACTGAAGTAATATGGGATCAGTCTTGTTCCCAGAGAAGATTTTTCTTACAAAAAAACCCCAACAACATAATTCTTTTCATGACATTAATTTCCAGGAGAAAAGCTCTTTACAAATAGTAGACCATCTCTTTAAAAAATACTTTCCTATTATCCAGCAATTTCCCAAGTGAATGACTTGTCCTCATGAATTATACTGAACTCAACTTGCAGTTCATATTCATATTTATCTGTGAATCAAACTCTCTTTATTTCACTAATTAATTCAGTATGACCCACATTTGAGAATTAAAACCCATGGGTCTGATTTTGTCCTAATACTTGAAAACTGGATAGCAGCTACGAGATACACCTTGTTTCATTTTGAGTTTGTACAAATGCTGCTCTCTGTAGTACATCAGTCAGGGGGAAGAGATTTCTGAGCCTTGTTCAGTTGTTATACACTAGTATGAAGAGTAGGGATATAAAAATGTGGGAAGTGTGAAGCAGGTAGGTAATCATAACTTTTCATAAAATAAGAACTACAAATTAAGTGGCAATAGCTTAAAGCAAGTGCATGGAAGTATTTATTTCTTTTCCCCAGCGCAATGTATAATTAAACTATAGAGCTTGTTGACAGAGTCTTATTCCTGAGTGACTCAACCAAAATTATGGGAGGAAGATCAGTCTGTGCTTTATCAATGAAAGGGGTAGATGCAGCTCGTGACTTTTAAAAATCTTGATATAGCTGTCTGTCAGAAACTTGAAATGGTAAAGTCTACTTCACAGTACCCTGATTCTTATGTTCTGCTTAAAGTGGCCACTTTGTCACTGCTGGAAACGAAGTGTTGAGATAGATGGACTTTTTTCTTATATTGTCCTTCAACATATTTTTTCATACTTAGTGTAGCTGCTTTTCAGTATCTGTTCTATGGCATTCAGATTGACTTGACAGTATTATAAATATGTGCTTTACCAAAAGATATGCAGAAACAGAGTATGTGGAGACCTAACTAGGAAAGGCATCAGCTTGCTTAGCTGGCTGGCATAGGTGCCTCTTGCTTGATCTGTCCTGTAAAAATACTTGTGACAAAGGACTTTCAAGTCAGTATATGAGACAGTGAACTGGCTCTGACCCTAATCCTAGTCCACTGGGAATGAAATATGGGAAAGAGTCAAAGCACTCTTGCAAAGGAAAGTCACACCTCGCAAATCTATTGGAATATTTTTAAATAATAATATAATAAATAATACTTTTTTAAAAAGAAGGCAAGTAAATTGGATTTTGTTATTAAAATGACTTTCAAAAACAATGGAATGGATTTGCAGAAGATGTTTGAGATGACTCTTCCTTGAAAGAAGTGAGGCTGCAGTAGAAGAGACAAGGTGCTCCAAAGGTGAACAGATAAGAGGCAAAGACAAGCAGTAAGCTCTCAGCAGGGGAGGCTGCCAGCGGTGTCCCCCCTGGGGTCTGAGCTGCGGTTGGTGCTCTGTGACATACGCATGATGACCTTGAAAGGATGGTGAAAAGTATGGTGAGAAATCACACCTGTAAAGTTGCCAACGTAATTAATGTTGTTCTAAACAACTTTGTTCTCCTTGACCGTGAACTGTCCTTTGTTTTGATATTCATCCACACAGACTGTGTGGCAGTTTTTTCTTGTGTATTGGGGATTCATAGTAGTAGACTTTTCTTCTCATGTATCATTTAAAACTGCAAAGATGTAGATGCATTCACTTACATAGGTTAAAATGACTGGGGAAAATACTGTGTTTTACTATTTTGATAAGCATCCTTCTTAGAACATCTTGGTTTTGTATCCAATTAGAACAGCTTAATTTCCTCAGTATTTTTAATTAAATATAAAGTTATCTGAGCTCTCTTGGTACTGTAGTTGAACTGCAGAAGAATAAGTCCTATGCGTCTGCTGGTATCAGAGGCAGGACAGAGCTTCACACATTTCCAAGTTGGGGTGGTATGATCTGGATGGGTGGTGGCAGTTAGATGCATCAAAGCAGCTTGGATGGCAGCTCTTGTTTGCAGATGGCATCAAACTGGAGGAAACAGTTGGTACAATTGGGGTAAGGCCACCATTTAGAGATACAGACACAGAAGAATGGGCCGATGAAATTTGATATGGACCAATGCAGCAAAACCTGGGCAGACAGGCTGGGGACTAACTGGGTGGGGAACAGCTCCATTGAATAGGACCTGAGGATCTTGGCAGATGGCAAGCTGAGCATGAGCCAGTGGTGTGCTCTGAAAGCAAAGGAGGCTAATGGCATCCTGGGTTGTTTTCACAGGGTCATAGCTAGTAAACAAATGGAAGTGGTCCCCCTTTCATTGCCACTCATTGATTCATTGCCACATTGGATTGCATTGAGCATACTGGACCCATTTTTGAGTGTCATATCAGAGAGACTGATGAACTGGAGCAAGTTCAACAAAGGCCACTGAGTCTGTGGGGCTGGAGCACTTGCCCTGTAAGAAGCAGCTGAGGAGTTACCAGGGACTGTTCAGCCTGGGGCAGGGAAGGCTGTGGTGGGACCTAGCAATGCCCCCCAGGTATGTACAAGGAGACTATCAGGAATATCTAGTTGGGATCTTTACTGCAGCAAGTGATTGGAGAATGAGAGACCAAGGGTCTAAGTTGAAACGAGAGGTTTTGGACTGAATATGAGGAAAAACTATGAGGGCTGTCAAGCAATGGAGCAGGTTTCCCAGAGGCGACGGGTAGTTCTTCTGGGAGGTTTGTAAGACTTAGCAGGTAAAAGCTCTGAGAAACCTGATCTGGCCTCGCAGCTGACCCTGCTTTGAGCAGGAGCTTGGCCTGAGGCCCCTTCCAACCCAGATTATTCCATGTTGCTTTGTTCTGCCCTAACAAGGAAGATGTCAGACTTACTTGTTGGAGATAGAGTTGTTCTTTGGAAATAAGCAAAACTGTGTCCAAAACATACTCGTGTACCTGATGGAGCTGCTGGGAAACCCATTCCTTTATTTTGGGAAGGAGTTTGCTCTTTACAAGAACATTCTGTACCTGATTCTGGTTTTCAAGGTTTTAGAAGTCTCGTTTTGCAGTTGAGCATTTTGACAGCTTTCTTTTCAAGTTTGCATTCAGTCTTTAATGGTTGCTATAATTTCACTTTTAAACAGCATAGTTCTTCAAAGCCAACAGTGAAATAGCATCAACCGAGGTCTGTCTGGTGATCACGAGGGGTTCTCAGTGGCTCATTTCTTCAGCTGTCATTTGTCAGAACACACTCGTGTAATCTTAATGAACAATGTGCAAAGCCATTAAAAACTCAATTACGGCTTTCTTTTTACTGCAGACGTGAGAAAATGCAATCATAAAGTGCTGATGTGTAAACACAATAGCCACCATCTGCTACAGAGTAGCATTTCAGCTCCAAAAAGAGGATATATGTTGCAGATGCATCAATAATAGGACGCTTATCAAGGCATCATTATGCACCAAGCAGGGGAAAAATTGAAATTTATGGCCAGCTAGAGAGCACTTCATGGTTTAATTCCCCAATTTTCAGTGGTATGTTTAATAACTATGAGAGAGTGTCGTTTTATGTTCCTGTCGTTTGAACGGATTTTTAAAAATGAATTTATTTACCGTCTTCACATCCTCATTGCTTCTGACTGATCTGAACATAACATTCATTTTTGGTTATTCAGGACAAAACCAGCAAGATATTAATTAATCTAACCTATTGATCAGAGCACTAAATTTAATGGACCTGATATTCAGTCTGCTTTAATAAGCATATACTTCTGTGTCCAGTAAATATAACGAAGAGCTTTTACACAGCGTAGGGAATTTTTTCCTCCAAACTCATTTTTTTCAGTTCAGTGTTGACTTTCTGACATTTGAACTTTCTGGATGGAGGTAAACAGAACAACGAGGCTAAATGATTTTGTTTCCTACCATTATTATTTTTCGAGATTAGATATGCAATGGTCTAAATAAGAGTTTCTCCAAGATACCTTTTGTTTTATTCAGATTCTTGCCTGGAGGCATTTAAGTGGCTTTCAGTCATCCATTGATCAATAATTTCCATTTGTGACATGTTAATTCATTCCCTAGTTCTTTATATGAGTGGAAAGTACAAGTGGTTTGTTGGTGCCAGACCAGATTGTATCTCTTTTATTTGCACATATAGGCCTATAAATTGAGAATAAGTCCCATCAGCTTTAATTCTGTGTTCAGTCTAAAGAAGGCTGTCAGACTCTGAATCACAATATGTCTATTTTTATTAAGGATAATAAGGAAAGCAATACTTGTCCTTAAAAGGCTGTTTTGAATTTTTTTTTTTTCTGTTGGGAGCAATTTTCATGATCTCTCACCTCCCTCTAAGTGATGTATCCTGCCCAGACAAGCTTCACTGGACATGGACATTTATATTAGGACAGGGGATCTCAGCTGTTGATCTTGGAGCATGCAGAGCAACCTTTTGAAGGCCCTAGAGGACAGGATACCCATTGAAGTTCCTGCTGTGAAAAGAAAAAATTAAAACGTGTACGGATGGGTATATTTGGAGGACATTTTATATAATACAGGGTATAATTTATTCACAACTGAATTTCGTAAATCGACGTATTCTTGTATCTGATGTCAATTATAGCCTCGACAAAACTCCCTACACCCCCTACACTGGCCAGGCTTGAGGTGTTGTGCACCGTGCCTTGGCCAGCCCCGGGAAGGGTTTGTTGTGGAAGCTGCCACACTGAGTCTCTGCAGAGATAAGGAATGTGGTGTAGTTAATAGATGACAACTGATTTAAACAAGGTGTGAGTACTTTTCTCTGACAGAGATGGTACTATAAGTGGAAATTTCTCATCTTTTCCACTGTCACATAAAATAATACCTCATATCAGGACTTTATTAGAGACACATTTTTAGAGTGTTTTCTCTTGTGTCTCTAGGCATACTGTATTAAAAAAAATCATAAGCTATAAATAAGAAGCTATGAAAACTTGCATATGCCAATTGTTTGTAAGGCTATTCTTTTAGTAACTAAGACGAGTTATTGTTATGTGCTTTTTGGTGGATGGATATTTTGCTTGCTCATGTTGTCAGTCACTAGATTCAGGTTCTGTGCTCTCTCTAGCATTGTCAGCAGTTGCACAAAAGGCCATTGTCATACAGCGAGTAGCTTGTGATTCATTTTTTTTGTGGGTGGCAAAAAATAAAATTGTAATTATTGCTTTGAACTTTTTATAAAAGCCGATGTTTTTTCTCCCAGAGGAAAGCTAGTTATTTTTATACATGAATCTGTAAAAGTGAAATACTCCCTAACTTTTTGTATCATTGGAACACTTACCTACCCCAGTGCAGTTCAAGACCATATTGTGTTAGACACAGTACAACTTCAGAGTAGTTCTTTAGGGTAGGAATCCATGTATTATGCCCCCAGAAGTGAAATGACGTGTCCTATGATCTAATCAAAGACGGTGCAAAAATGAGTTTTCCTAGGTTCCTACCTGGTGTAGCAGGCACTTGGTCAAAAACCTTGTGGATGCACAGGAGCTCTGTTTTTCTTTACCGAGTGTTTTAATTGACTGTGCCGTCATCCTCAAGTACGAGATCTGGCAAATGTAGAACTTGTCTTCGTGGTATCTTGTACTGTTTCTCAAAATGGCATTGAAGTGCTGCAGGCAGTGCATTTCACAGCAGCTGCTATACTCCTCTGTAGTATACTACTGTTACTCAGCAGTTTTACAGTGGCTTTCCTCCCAAATTCTCAGTAGAAGAGTAGTTCTTGTGACTATTCTTGCTTTATTTGTAAGGGAAGATAAGGCAGACTATGTGTACTGACAGAGGTCAGGGAAGTGAGTGTCATAATTAGTCTTAGAAACCAGGCTGTCAGGTTTCCAGCCTGCTGCCTTAGCTGTCAGGCTGTGCTGCCTCTTCAAGCCTGTTGGCAATTGTGCTTTCTGGTAATAAATTATCCTAGGTCATAGCAATAGAATCCAAATCTCAGTTTCTCAAGACTTTAGCTTATTTGGGTGGATTTTTAAGAATAGTATGTATACAGTACTTGGTGAAGAAGGGGATTTTGTGGTTTACTGGGAGCAGAATTAGATCAACAGTGAGCATTTGTCGGGATCCCATCTTAATGGACTTTGATTATTAGAGAGAAATTGAAAAGTTTGGATTCAGCTCTTGTGTTTCCTTGCTATGAATCTGGAATTTCTTGATTTGGGGCCATTTTGATTTTCAGCATATGAAAATGAAAGATAGGATTGCCAGAGAGCATCATGCCTATAAATTTTCTTATTTCTTAGTACAGCATCTTCCCCAGCTGTGCTTGCATTGTGCTGGAATTTTACAAGGTCTCTAGAATGTGTGATTTTTTTTCAAAAGCTTGACTTCCTTCTGTGTCCATGCTTTTCAATCCTTTACAAAATGCATATATATCATATAAACACAGGGAAAAAACATTTTTGTGGGAGAAAGGTGCCGGTATCTGTTGATATAAATTTAGAATATATGGCTGTTCACTGCACAGAATTGATCAAAATGTTTATCTGGCTCATCCGAGTGTCACATTGCTATGGCACGGAATAGGGGAAAGTCAATAGGTTAGAAGTGAGGCAAGGCTTTTCAAACTCAATCTTCTGTGAACTGCAAGAGGCCAGCAGAGAAATACATTTGTGGCATGCCTTGGCAGCAGCATCGGAATGGAGAGCGTCAAGAGGGCTGCATTTGATTAAAAATTATCATGCCTGGCTGCTGACACACAGCTTTTTTGTCCCCCAATCTTAGTATTTTCTTCAGCTTTTTCTGAGTGTGAGTGTCTGCACACACATAAAGGAGATCCTTTAAACAGAATTGAATCAAATAACTCTCATAATGTTTTTCCTTATTGCTAACATTTGTCACCTTGATGCATCTGTGAAGAGATGACTTGAGACACAATGTGCTGTAAAATAACTGCTTGATGAATCAAAATGCGAGTTCAACATCAAGTGCCATGGTTAATATGATGCAAGCTTCCAGGTTAACAAACTCATAAATTGCCTTTAGTGTATATATTTCCCTCCCTACATTCAGACTGTCCTTCCCTCCTAGAAGAGTAATCGTCCTTGTTGCATTGTTTCTAGTTGAGATGCTGCTGTTATGCTAGCAAGCCTAATTCATTTGGACTCTGAAAATAGGGGGTTTTCTTCACACATTACAACCTTCAAAAGTTTATAGTGCCAAGATGCAGGGTTCACAGGTATGGATTGGCACAAAGTGGGTAGGGGCCATGTAGGTAAGCATCAGCTGAGAATTTGGTCCATTGTTGTAGTTTTTGTATTGAATGTGCCTTTGAGGGACTGTATGCGGTAGGAGGGCCTCGTTGCTGCTTGAAGTGTGAATGTGCTTTTGTTTTAAGTGACTGTTTTATCACAAGGTTATAAAATAATAAAAGCAAAATAGTGTTTTTATTTTGATTTTTTAAGTTACCTAGTTAAAGTGGTTCTAGTTGGCCCTGAATCTGTTTGTGTATATACCTGGCAATTTTTAATATCCTTTCTTTCTGTTACCTAACAACAAGCATTAAATAGCTAGTTTGAGTTCTTCAGATGAATATTTTGTTTTCTGGCTTCTAAGGGTATCACTGACTTTTCTATTAGAAATGTTTTTATTGAAAAAGCCAAGCAAAACCACTCTTTCTTCTCTTTTTGCTTTCCTCTGTAGGCTCCTTCATGATGGTGAACAGCTCCGGGCGGGCATCTGGGCAGAAAGCTCACTTGCTGTTGCCTACGCTGAAGGAAAATGACACGCATTGCATCGACTTCCACTATTACTTATCCAGCAGAGACCATTCGAGTCCTGGCTCGCTGAACGTCTACGTGAAGGTGAATGGAGGACCACAGGGCAATCCCATATGGAATGTCTCAGGGGTTGTTACAGAAGGATGGGTGAAAGCAGAACTTGCCATCAGTACGTTTTGGCCACATTTTTATCAGGTAGGAGTTTATAATATTTTTCTCTCTTTTTCCTTTGAATGTTTGGCTAGGAATGAGCTAAGCTATTGTTAGCAATAGGCATTCTGAAAATCTAATTCCCCCCTTGCCCCACGAATTTTTCCTATCAGAATGAGTTTACGTATACCATTTTTATAGCGAGAGGGTTATATAGGCATCTTGGCATATTTCTTCCTGTTTCACCCTTTTCCTTCAGTTGTTGTCAGGTCACGGAGTGATGGATAGACTGCTGGGAGTCAAATTATTGGCAAGTTAAGACCCACTTGTTTATCATGAAATTAGCACATAAACAGCCTTGTATTGGCACTTTCCATGGCACTATGTAAATGTAAATTAAACTGGGTGTCTAGATGTGTAACTGTATCTGTACATAAATTTGCCTGAACTATTTTTGGCCCTTGGTTGGTTCCATAAGAAGAAACATTTGTTCATTCAGCTTTGCATCTGGACTTTTCCTGTGCCCATATGAGGCGTCTAAGTACATAAGCTACTAATAAAATCTTGTGCCCTGTTATCAACGTGAGTATACTCTTCACCATATCCTCCATTCCTCCTCTTTTTAGCACTGCTAGTAACATAGTTTTACTTGCTCTGTTAGAAGATTTGTGTTTTTTAAAACAAGCACAAAGTTGAGGAATGTAATGGGTAAGCTGCTTTTTGGTTGTATTAATTTTGCAGCTACTTATTAGTTGTCCGCTTAAAACTTCATGTGGCAACTTTGCAGTCATTGTTTTAGTTTTAATTAGGTAAGCTCGCATGCAATAGACTCACATACTTCTTGTTAGGTGTTGAAGGCATGTTTTTGTCTTGTTTTATATTCAAGACAAAAAAAAAAAAGCCTGGGAGGTAATTGCACCATAAACCTTGCAGGGAAAGCTGATGTACATATGATACTAATAAAAGACACGAGTGAGATAGAAATTATGATAGAATAAACTATGAAAAGGCAGCAAATAGTCTGTGGATAGAAAGCAGCAAGTAGAAAAGCTTGCTGATTTTTTTCCTTTTTTGCTTCTAATAACTGGGTAGGAGGTCTATAAAATCTGAGCTGAAGTAGAATGCTTTAATGTTCTGCCTCTGAAAAAGAGTTGGGGATATCGGCAGAGTGCATAGAGCACACTATGCAGGGTGAGAGGAAGGGATAAAGAGATGCAAATGCGTGGAAAGTGGTGTTTTAAGGGCTGTGCACAACTTGTCACTTGTTCTGAAGTCATATGAAAGTGCTTATACTCCATTCATATTAACATGAACCTGGTCATGAACCAAAATTTTGCTTTAGTAGGTGCTTCACAGAGATAACAAATGACCTTTCACCTAGATAATCAGTGCTTGAAAAAGCTGGAAAAGGCAGTCTGGTCTCACACTAGGAGAGATCCTACTCTGGAAATACCAATAGATGACTTCCTGAGCCTTACTTACTTCTTTTGCAAGTCCTTTTGCAGGTCAAGTTTGTTTTTCCTGAGCAAAAAAATCCTTTAAATCAAACAAGATTTTTTCACTGCAGCACAAAAATGAACAGATTGGAAGCCAGCAGTAACTGCCTAGGAATAGTTCCTTCCTAGAAAATGCAAGGCTTTTCTTTTTTACTTTTTAATGGATGCGGGTGATGCTTCCTTCTGCTTATATTTGTATTCTTATTCCTTAAGTGTGGCTTTTGAAATCTGAGATCTGTCCCACTATTATGGGAGTTTAAGAGACTGATCTATTATCAATCCCTGATTTTATAAACCATCTTCTGTTGATGGTCTGTAATCCTCTACATTTAATCAAGGTTTTTACAAAAAAAAAAAAAAAAAAGAAAAAAAAAAGAGAAGAAAAAGAAAACTTTAAACTTGCAAAAGTGAAGAGGAACACACAATGAAGGACTTAGACAAAATTATTGTTATTTGGCAGCCTAAAGTAACACTTCTCACTCAAGGAGCCCAGAGGTGACAGGATGACAAAAGCTTGGGTGTACTGTTGCCTAGGGAGTGTCTCATTTCACACTCACAATCTAGGATGTGCCATCAGACTGTTATTTGTCAGCTTTAAATCAAAATTGCATGCCCGGAGAACTCTTTGTATGCAAGAGGCCTGAAAGCATGTTCTGTATTTCAAAAGCACCAGGTAACACAGGAAAAAATAGCATTTTTCCTCAATAAATGAAGTCTACGTGAGGCAAAATGTGGATTATTCTCTTAATGCACAGAAACCACACCATCTTGAATTGCAGTGTGTATCAAAAATTCAGTCAGGCAAAAAAAAAATCTGAAACTATCTGCCCGGAGTCTGAGGCTTCGACAAGTACTTTGAGCTTTGGAGACGTGACTAGTGGAAAACTAGTAACCAAGCCAAGTGCCAGAGGTCGTGTTTTAGGTCTGACAGTTCTGTGCAAGGGTCATATGAGTCACCTGGATCCAAAAGCACTCTGCTGACATATAAACGTGGGGATGGTGGAGATTTATAACGTCTACCCTAGAGTAACTCGTACTTGGATTCCCGGCCTGCAAATGTTTTTTTAGTGTAGTGAGAAAAAGCCGTAATAGTTCTTGGGGAAAGGTAATACATGTAATCTTGAATTACTGCTTGCCATAAGGATGAACTTCGTCCCAGAATGCACCAAGGGCAGCACTAGAGTCTGCCAGGGAGAGTTTTTTTGATGTATAGCAAGGAACGTTATTGATCCATGCCTGAAGAAAACTGTTGTACCACAACGGATGAGCCAGGCTACATTGCTAACACAGACGTCATTGGTACATAGCAGCAGTGAAATGTAGGATTGTTTATTGGTAAGGAAACATGAAATGACTTGGTATTTTCTGTTCTCAGGAGCATTTAAGAATGTTTTTTAAGAGTAAAGCTTTGCATTTTGTCATCTGTATTAATTTCTGAGAAGCTCCTTAAATGTAAAGCATTGTTAAATGCTTATGTCTCAACCATTATACTACATTTCTGACTGAAGTTAAAAGGACATGAGAGAGATGTAGCGAAATTTGCAGAACCGGGTCCCGTAAGCACGGATTCCTGCATTTTCCTTGTGTTGGGTCTCAATCCCCTGTTTTCAGGAAAAACTGTGTGCTTCTGGCCTTCTCGCTTTGATAGGGCTGAGATGCTGCAAAATACAGTAAAATACAACAATGCGGAAGTTTGAACTGGGAAATAACAAGAATATCTGACTGTAAAGCAGAACAGATAATAAAATACTCTGTCAAAACAGTATTGTGTGAATTGAGAGGAATCCTCCACTCTTCTCAGTGGATTCTGCACCAGTGTGCCTAGGTTTTTTAGGAGCTGAGTCGGTTGTTACCAGCTTAAGTTATATTGTGCTGTATTAAAGACTCTGTATGTGTTGGTAATTAACAGAAGACAGTTCTCTATGTATCGGTGCTTACTTTTGCCACGCACTAATAGCTAATGCCAATGCCTTGGAGAACTTTTCTTTCCAAGTTCTTGGCTTGCAGGAAATTGAGAATTAGTTTGAGAATTAGTTGAGATTTTGTAGCTGAAATGTTGCACTTTAATTCCAGTCTGAAGGGAGTTGCAGTACTTTCTTACATGTCTTTTATAGTAAGTGTAACTTATATCATGAATGACATTTCATTTCTAAAAAAAATTATAACTTCCATACTAAGGACTTGTATTATAGTCTTATTTTATACAGTCCCTAAAAATCTATCAAAAACCTTGATAACACCATATGCTTGTTGATGTTTATTGGATTATTTTATCTTCCAGAGACTTGCTTCTTCCTATTGCTCCTTGGACAGCCTGTTTTCTGTCCACCCTCCTCTGGAGTAGAACTTTGTTTCTAAATATTGTTAGTGCCTGAGCTTTTCTTAGTTTATATCTTTGCCTGTTAACTTTTGTGTTCTACTTGTTTTTATCATGTCTTTTTTTCTAATGGACTTATTTCAGAAGTTCTCACATTTGGATGTGTTTTGAATTGGGACAGCAGATCTTAGGAAGTCATGGAAACATGAGTAGAAACTACATTCTGGAAGCCCAAATGCAAAGCAAAATGATTAACAGCAATTCTGTACTTACGAAGGACATACTGGTCTACTTTGATAGCCAGGGGGGCACACAGTGTTCAGCATTTGGACAGCTGAATCTTGTATTGTATTAAATCTTCTGATGAAGGAGATGAAGAGGAGACTAAACAGTGACAGACCGGGAATACCAGCTTTTATTTAGAATGAAAATAAGTGTTGAAAACTGGCCTTAAGTAGTTAACTTTGTGTTCTAGTAATGAATTTTAGAGGTTACAAATTACTGAAATACTTTCTCTAACAAAACAAGTAGCTGAACTAGAATACCCCTCTAACAGTAATAACTGTGCCAGCTGAACATGTTAATTAACTCTGTCCTTGAAAACATTATTGTATTCTCATGCAAAAATGAGCAATTTTAAACAGTGTGAACATTAGTTTAGTAAGAGGGAAGGAAACAGGGGACATCCCTTTCAAATGCAGAGGACAGCATCCATTACACTTCCATCCATTCATGTTTGGTTTTTTTTAAACAGTGAAGGGTAGCACTTCATTCCTTTGGGAAGAGAATCACTAACTTGAGAGGTAGCATTACCAAGATGTTAAGTAATCAGTCTGCATTTTAGTTTTTTCTACTGCACTTTAACATTTCTTGTTCCTCATAGAATCATAGAATATCTTAAGTTGGAAGGGACCCATAAGGATCGTTGAGTCCAACTCCCTGCTCCTCACAGGACTACCTAAAACTAAACCATATGATGAAGAGCATCGTCCAGACGCTCTGTGAACTCTGACAGGCTTGGCGCTTTGACCACTTCCTTGGGGAGCCTGTTCCAGGGACTGACCACCCACTCAGTGAAGAACCTTTTCCTAATGAACTAATTTCCCAGTCTGAACTTCCCCTGCCACAGCCCCAGTCCATTTTCTCATGTCCTGTTGCTGGTCACCAGTGAGAGGAGATCAGCACCTTCCCGCTTGAGGAAGGTGTAGACTGCAATGAGGGCACAGGCTACAACGCGTGTCCTACTGTCCTTTAATTGTTGGGCAAAATGCATTGTATTTAATACCATTTTCTCCTAAATTTTTAGTTAGCTTATTTGGCAGTAGTTAACCTAGTTTTAATGATCCCTTTATCAGGTCTTTTAGGTTTGGGTTGGTTTTTGTTTTTGTTTTTTCCCTGTACCTCCAATTTTCAGATAGCCTATATATTTATAGTAACAGGATACTTCAGATCAGGGCAGTTTTCTACGTAAAATCACAAAGCCATAGGGAAGAATGAGATTTTTTGTTCATCTGTAATTGAATATCTGTCTATTCAGACCCAAATTAGTGGAACACTTTCGTTATCCAGATACATAAATAAAATAGAAAGTGCTAGTTAGTGTACTATTAATGTAGAGAAATACCACATGTAGTTTTTAAGAATACGTGTTTTCAGACCATGTTAGTTCAATCCAGGGAAAAGCAGGAACAACTTTATTATATCTGGGAGAATCTTATTACAGTCTAGTGACTAGAATCCAGGGTCATTTGTTGCTTGCAATTTCCTTTCTAATACTGCAACCACATGCATGCCAAATCAAGGTTTTCTCCAGAAGAATCCATGCAGGGTTATTGATTCAATAAGAGAATTTTATCTCATGTGCAGCATTCTCAAACTTTCTGAGGCATACTAAGAACAAGGTGTCAAATGATTATCCGCATGCTGTTCTTGGCCCGGTGCTTAAAGTGAATATAGGTGTGTATATACACAGGGTATTTTTTGCTCTTCCAAATGAGAGAAGCACATAGTTATTTCTACTCCTAATGAATGTTGCTCTAATTTTTTGTTTTCCATATCAAACAGATTTTCATTTTGGTATGCATGTATGTGCTGAATTGCCTTGCTATCCCTTCATTATTAATGATGAAATGCCTTTAATGACTCGGACATTGGAATAAGAGCAGAATATGGTGACTGGCCAAATGACGAGTGTAGGTATTCTTTTTAAGAAAACTTTTTCTTATTTTGTGTTTCAGGTGATATTTGAATCTGTCTCTTTGAAAGGACATCCAGGGTACATAGCTGTGGATGAAGTCAGAGTTCTCGCCCATCCATGCAGTGAGCACTCTTTGTTTTTCTAAGTGTATCAATGTGTTATATACCAGGCTTTGCACTCTAAAGGAGTGATTTGCCCAATTTGGTCAGCACTAAAATGTCTTCTTGTATCCCTCTGAGACACCTAAAGACTATCAGCCTTGCATAATTACATACCTTTTCAAGTTTTGCAAAAGGCAAATCTGCTCTCAGTCTATAGCTAGCATCAGGACATCTGTGGAAGTCTCTCTTCCTCTCTTGTTGAGAGAATATAAAACTGATTGTTTTATTATTTCTGAATCATGCTGCTGTAGAAAACAATCTAAAAAGCTTCTCATAATATCCTGTGTGGTTAGCTTAAGAAAAGAAGAAACAAACAAATTGTTTCAGTATTTCCTTGGTAAAGGACATATCCCAAAGGTCTCTCTCTCTCAACAAATGTTAAACCTACTCAGCACCCCCGTAAAGATATGAAAAATAAATCTCATTCAGACAATACAGTTGCACAGGAGCAGAAACTAATACAGGTTTATTACACTGTTCAAAAATATTAGTGCTGTGTTTCTTCTATCAGAGCCATAATAAGCTTAGATTTTTTTTTTTTTTTCCAATTTAAAGAAACCTTGAGCCTTAATGTTTGAGTCTGAACTTGTTTGGTTTCCCTATGCATCTGCAGCGTAGCTTGAGGACTTTGTGTGTCTATATTGTATATGTAGTATACAGTTTCTTCTAAATGTGTTTTTTTAACAGCCCCTCTCACTAGTTCATAATTTTAGTAAGTCAGTGACAGCTGCTCACAAAAAAAATCATGGGTCATATTGATGGAGTGAAATCAACTGGTTTTCTTGCAGTACGGAATTTCAAAGCATAGCTGCCATTCAATGTGACAGACATGGTTCTGCTCAAGTTTAACAGGACATTTCTGATAACTGCAGTATGGTTAATTGCTATTTAACTAAATTATATTTGTATTTACCATGTGCTCATTGCTCAGGCCTTTGGGTGCATTTACTTCATTAAGAAATACTTACAATCTGTATTAACCAGATGTTGCTGATAACTAGCAGCATCCAAACAAATCCCCCAAATGGTCTGTGTGTGTTCCACAGCATGTTGGGTGACGACTGATCCCTTTACTGGGAAAGAGGCCGCTGAACAAACTATGGGGCAAAGCCTAGGCAAGAAAGTTGTGGGATTTAAAAAAGAGAGACGGGATGCTGTGCTACACCCCTGCTTAATCAAGTATTTAAACTGATTTTAAATTAATTTCTCCAAGTATATTCAGGTCCTTCTTGAAAATTAAGTGCATTCTTGGTGACTCAAAACTGAAATGATTCAAACAGTTCACTACTCCATTTTGAATCAGTTTGCAACCTGCAGCATAGAGAACTCATTACAAGCTGCAAGGTCTCTGCAGTCTTTGTAAATGCTTTTCCTGTCTGATTCCCAGTGTTGCTTTTGTTGTTGAGCGATAACAGCCACCAGGGTAAATGTCACCAGAATGTGTTCCATTGACTTGTACAGGCTTTGCCCCTCATATTCATTTTACAATTGTTAGAACTGGAAACACAGGGACCATGAAGCTCCTGATGAACCTGGAGGTTACCGAAATTATTGGTGTTATTTCTTCATTTCTACTTTACCTTCATAGATGACAGTATAGCAGACAAACCTAAGTATCAGCAAAAACACAGTGAAATGCCCCTAATGACACAGTAATGGAGAAAAAAAAAATCTTCCTGGTGTTGCCTTTTTTTTTGTCCTGTGAAGGAAGGCACTGGAGTATCAATTTTAATTATGCTAAAAGCTCATTGACTGTGTGTGCGTGAGCACTTGCAATCACAGGACAGCCCAACGCTCTGGAAGCTGGGCAGACCTGAGGACTGGGAGTTTGGTGTTGGTGTGACTGCGCTCACCCAGGCTACACAGCTTCGTGTTTGGAGCTGGCTTGTATCTGCCCACCTTATGCTGCAGGCAGAAATTAGTGGTATTAGCCTGCAGACATCACGTAGTACATTCTGACTGTCACCCAGAGATTGTTTTCCAGTAAACTTTGACAGAAACTACTGATCCCCAGAAAGCACGATGGTACGGAGTCACTCTCTTTCAGGAGCTGTCAGCAAACTGAGCATGTGGTGAATGCGATACAGAAGCTAGATAAAAACATTTGGCATAGTGTATGGGCATGTGTTCTCTGTTCATGTATCTACAGTAGTATAGTGTGTGCTTCATGCACACGCAGACACAGGTGCCCACATCCTTTTGAAGCTATTTGATTTAATAGAAAAAGATGGGTTGGTATGTTCTCTGAAATTACGTATTTCATCAGTGTCTAATCATATTAGAAAATGTAAAGATGAAGTTGAAAAACTCTGACCTTTAGAGTCTCATAAGGCTCTCCAGTGTGTCCTACTAAAAGTTTTCAAATGGTGCACAATCTTTCTGAAGGCCAGCAAGAACTAATTTCATTTAAAAGTGTCAGATTCACTTCTGTAATCCTTTTTGTTTTCTTGTGAGTTAATTTAGAGGTAAATGAGTCTGGTATTTAGTCAAAAAGATAATTCTCTGATCTAGTTCCTTCATGAACAAATGCAAAGTCTGCATCCTAATATCAGTGGTTTAATATTGAATTAATACTGAACTTAGTATCAGCAAAACACTGATATCAGTGATCTCAAACTAATACAGTGATACAATGCTGTCAGTTATATGAATATTTCATTTAATATCTCATTTGATATTAATGACACATTATTATTCTAAAGGCCTAGGATGTATTTGATAGTCAATAAAATACAAAGGAAAAAAAGACCCTTGTGAAAATTTGGTTTGGGTCAGTCATACAAGCTCAGAACCATTTGATTTTTTTTTTGACCTTTTTAGAAACACAGTTTTCTGAAGAAAAGAAACTACTTGATTACTCTATATAGCAAACAGTAAGAAATTGTGCTGATGGCCATGAACTTGTGTTGTTATCTGATCTAAGCCTGTCTTTAGATGTGCCAGAGCTCTGAATGATCGCTTAGGCCATCCTCTGTCAGATGCATCGTCCACCTCACTCTGCAGTGAATAGTTAAATACTGAAGGACAGCTTTATTTTGCAAAATCACTTTGACAAGGATAGGCCCTAATGCTTTGCTGAGTGTTTATGTCTGTGTTGGTGTAACACAGTCAATTACTTCCTTGCCCTACCCTTGCAATACTTTCCATCTTTTGTTAGGAAAAGCACCTCATTTCCTACGACTTCAGAACGTGGAGGTTAATGTGGGACAGAACGCGACATTCCAGTGCATTGCTGGGGGGAAGTGGTCACAGCATGACAAGCTCTGGCTCCAGGTAAAGTAATGCCTGTGGTGTTTTTTTTGGTTTGGTTTCATTTTTTTTGTTTGTTTTTTTGTTGTTGTTTTTTTTTTTAAACTTGTTTCAAGTAAAATAAGTAGATAGAAAAAGACTGGGTGGTGGGACGAAATCTTTTCATCAAGATCCTTTGCGAACTGCCTTAAATTGCTTTTAGGTGAGAGTTTAAGGTGACAAACTACAGAATGATGATACAGAAAATGGAATAAATGGCCAGTGACAGCAAAATTTTGGTTTCAAACAAATGCGCATGCACCTGTAAGCACTCAGTCATAAAGCAGAAGAGACAGAAAAAGTGGAATAGTTCTTCACTTCTGCTTAATTATGCCATCTTCTTTCCTCTCACCCTCGAAAAATGTCCTCAGCCCAGAGTCAGTGGCAATATGTTAAGAAGGAAACCTACTCTAAGGTCTGAGATAACTACCTGAATGGTGAAAACAGGCAAAACCAATTTGTACCCAATGTTTTTCTTCCTCCCAGTTTCCCTTGGCTGCATTGGTAGCAAATTGTTTCTTTAAGTCACTCACTAGAAGACCAAAACATTCCCTCTCTTAACGTCTATATTTTCACCCTACTGGCTGGTCTTGAAAGATTGGGTTATGCTGTTCAGGTGGGTATAGTAACAATATGAAGAACTCATTTTCGGTTCTAGAGTTAGAAAAGGAACATATATCAAACAGAAGATGTGGAGCACATGTTTCCCAGTGAAGGACAAAATTATTTCTTCTGGCCTTTGAAGTGCTCAAGATATGTGGAGTCCCAGCATTACCATGCTCTATACATAGAACTCTTCTAGAAGCTTTTAAAAGACTAGAGCTCTTTGCTTCTTCTAAACTTCTGTGCCATTAAACACCTAAGATCCCAAACAAGAGGATCCTCTTGCTATCTGTACTGTGCATGTACATAGGGCCAACGTGAACTTTCAGAATGTTTAAGACAGTCAACAGTTTTTATTCTCAGCTTGGGCTGATGGGACTGAGGGCCTGACCACCCCATATTTGTAACATCTGAGGCAGACAAGAATGGCCTTTGTCATGATTGCTATGGCATTTGTAGTCAAATAATTAACAGATTTTTCTCAAACTTTTTTATTGACTTCAGATGTTTTAATAAACTTTAAGAATACCAATTTCAAATCTAGTTTAAATAATAGGGGAGGAGTCAGTTTACCTAATCATAAAAATGAAAATTAGTATTGAGAAAAAGGCTTGAGTTGGTGAGAAATGTAGTCAGCATCATGTAAAAATGACTTGACAGTCACTTTAATTGTACTCTAATCACAGCTGTTCTCCTAAAAAATTACATTTTTATCTGGAATTTATTAACCTGTGGTGTACTTTTAGCATCCACTGAGATATATTTTTGGCTTATTCTTTATCTTTTTTGAGTTCTTTCAGTGAAATCTTTCCACAGTTATGACTAGATGTGTGTACAAACACTTCTGACTTAAAGCAGTATGAACCTTTTCCTGTGAGAAGCAGGGGTTTGGGAGGAAATCGTTATTGTTGCTAGTGGAAACCTGTTTTCCATTCTCCAAAATTGAAACATTTAATGAAAATGGCCTTGGAAACACCCCCAAAAACTGGTTACTGGAAATCGGCAAAACAGCAGTGTGTTTTCCTTTGAAACTCCTAATAAACTACGCCAACTGAGCAAGTTCAGGTGTTTATGCTGTGGAGAACTAGCTAATTCTTCAGCTGTGCCTTTTTCAGTTGGGGAAAATGTAGTCTGGCATTAGTAGAGAGGTTTATTGAGGAATGTTAGACATATAAGGATGTCTGCTCATCCAACCAATTTATTTAGATTGGTTCAAAATCGAAGTTTTACATCGGAAAATGCCAAATTTATAAAATCTGTTCACTTGTAGTGTTTTCCTAGGTATACAAAATCCATTCATTTTCATATCCTAACCATGCCTCTAAATATACTGTGTACAATTGCATAGTCTGAACTGTCACTCTCCAGCCTTTTCAGGATATATAACACATCAAATGCCTAAATATGTTTCAAAAATTTAAGTAGATGTGAAAACTTAGATGTATGTGTAAGAACATTTAAGCCCTAGTTCATACAACCCTGTAAATTTTTCAGGGGTGCAGCTATAGCAGTCTTTTCTTGAAAAATTGTGCTTGTATAATATCTAACCTAGTGACGTGAACGCGAGGGTCTGAACAATGTTAAGTAGCAGAACAAAGAATGAATTACACATGGATGCATAATCTGTGTGTCTTCATAACTTGCGTTATTTTTGTCTGCCTTTACAGCAGTGGAATGGAAGGGACACAGCATTAATGGTCACTCGAGTGGTCAACCATAGACGTTTTTCTGCTACTGTCAGCGTAGCTGACACCTCTCAACGCAGTATTAGCAAGTACCGATGTGTCATTCGTTCAGATGGTGGATCTGGAGTTTCGAATTATGCGGAGTTAATAGTAAAAGGTAGGTTGCACTAAAGCAGCAGATTTATGCAAGATGAGTATTTCCTCCCAGATGGCATCTATGTATAAAAATGGACATCCTGTTGGACATTTTTCTTTCATTCATATTAAATTTAAGTAGGAAAAAAGGGTTAAAAGTGGCATGAATTTAAATAATTTTCTTAAAACAAATATTTGAATTGAAACTTGGTCTGCATACAGCCCTCTTCGTAAGCTTTTGTAGTAATGCGTAGTAGTTATGGATACTTTTAATGTAGCCAACTAAACTGTTTGTCAGTCAGCTTCATCTGCCTTCCTTTACTGTATTATATCAGGCATAGTAATCTTGTGATGGAGCATCGCATGTCAGAAGAGTCTGCTCAGGGCTGCTGGGAGTAAATGACGGGATTGATTCTGCTGATATCCTGAAGTACACAGTAGAAACATCAGTAGTTCTCAGTAGTTCTTGAAGGATGCTAGGGTTTTAGCCCTGTCATTTACTGTGATTCAAGAGCCGATACCGTGCCTGACACATGCAAGATGTGTCTTAATCTTGCCTCCACGAGACACGCAGTGAAGTGCTATTTACTGTGCTGCTTTTTTTTTTTTTTTTTTTAACTTACCTGGAGCTGCACCACAGGGATGCTTACTGGCTCTTAGGCGGAGCGACCAGAAAGTGGCAAAGTTGCTCCTGAGACATTGTGTGTTTGGGGTGGGGGGGATGTCAAATGGGAGGAGTATGGGTCTGCTCACAGAGTATCATTTCATTGATCTGAATGTTTCACTTTTCTGTCAAAATGGAGGGCTGCTGTAGAAATGAGATCACTTTATGTCCACTGCAGTACTTTCTGCCAACTTACTCTGTCATTTCATGATGAGTATACTGATGCCTCCACAATGCCTTAAATATAGTGTTGCATGGTACAGATATTCAGGCTACACAGACTGTAAAGAGAGAATGCTCCTGTTAGATCCCAGGTGCTTTCAATTCCCACTCGGTGATCTTGCATTGTTCAAATCCAGAGGAATGAATTAATGATTAAAATGGAACTGAGTTGCCAGGAGTAGCATATCTAGTATTGTATCATAGCTAAATAGAGGGAAGGCACTCTTCCAGAGCAACCAAGTATCAGAATATGCAAGGTTGAGTAGGTGCCTGACACTTTCATGTTCAACAATATGAGAAGGAAAAAAAAACCAGAAGAATAAGTTATAAACATGAATGGTTGGATGTCCACCAGGAGAGAAGTTGACAGATTCATTGCTGGATTACTTGGGCAGACACCTAGCTAGAAGAAATTTTAGGAGAGTAATATTGTTATGGGAAGGTACACTCCTCTGCTCTTTGCTCCTGTTTAGTAAGCAGGTAAGGTTAAGTGGTTCATATGAGGTTAGTTTGATGCAGCACTGTGACACGCTGGGATTGCATGGATGAGTGCTTCCAAACAGGATGACTAATTTTACTGTGCATAAATAGCAAATTTGTAATGAATGCAGACAAGCTGAAATGAAAGCAAATTGGAATTGTTTAATTCTGAAGAGATGTTTATTGAATTGCAATAATGTACTTGGGTATACATTAAATTAGTCTGTAATTGATGTTTTGCTCAATTGATAGTCCTGCCCCTAAACCCACTAAATCCAAGATAATACTCTGCTTTTCACGTGCTTTTTCTTGATCAGTTGAACATAAAATCATAGCGGATTTCTTCAACAAAGGTTAAGGTTTATAAGTGTATCTGTGTATCTTTTTAATAAAAAGATTTGCTTCCTTATGCATAAGATGTTTTATTGTAGTATTGAGAAAGGAAAGAGTAATTTACATTTCTCAATATTAAATGATAATATTTGATAGATACAGAAAGAGAGATTTTGCTTTGAAATACACATACTTCTACACCCTAAATTGGAATAATAGATACCTATTTCAGCAAATGAAATGACAATGAAATTAAACACGCACCACCTTCTGCCCCCCACCAAGTCCTCACCTTACTTGTCTATGTGGACATCTTTACTAAGAACAGTATATTATTGTAAAGTAATTAGTGGAAATCTTATACAAAAGATCATGACTTTATTGGTTTCAAATTATTACAGTATATTTAGTGGCAGGAGATACCTTTGTAGTACTGTGAAAATGCTTTTCTGTAGAGCTGTTTGCTGTCTATGCTAATACCCGTCTGTCTTCTGACTGCTGCAAGGCTTGTATAAATGACAATACATTTATTCTTCTCTTTGCACTTTAGAATCATAATAGTCAAGCCAGGGAAACCTATCATTTCCTTCTGTACACCTTACCATCCTTTGGTGCTCTAGTGGAAATAGCTCTTCTCTATTTCTTATCTCTCACTGTTGCACATATAGTAATTTAATACAATTTTGTACAGGGTGGTTTTCAAAAAACCCAGAGATTCTACATCTTGCTATACTGATCGCATGCGAATGGAATGCTGCTTCTCTGTAATTTTCTTTTCAGTAAAAGCTGCGTGGCAGTTACTCATATTCTGAACTAAATGTAGGTTTTGCTTGTGTAAAGATTGTTTAAAATACTGTGGAAATTGGCTGGAATCTTATAATTTAAGGTATGTATTAATGATAGTGTCCTTTCAGGACACCTGTCACATTATGTAAGGTTGTGAATAACATTTTAAACTCTGTGTGCGTGTACGGAGGTTTGTTTGCAATTCTTTTTTATTTCCTGATCCCATTCAGATATTCTGGATGCCTAAATTAATTACTCAATACATGGTGGGAATCTGTGGGAGCTGATAAAGAGTGAATATTACAGTATCTCTAACCTATTTTTCAGGAGCCAGTTTTTGTGAGGTTTTCACTTTCAGGAAGTCCCTTAAAATTGTGTTGTTGCTACCTGATGCAAATTCTTTTAAGGTTTATGGCATTTTCTTAGGGTCTGTTCTGCTACTACAGGGGTAGGGAGTACTCAGTAAAGCCCCTCTATAGACCTCCAAGGGTATGTTCAAGTTCTCTTCAGTTTTGTCTTAGTTGATTTTCAAAGTGTTCAGTTAGTCAACAGTGATGAAAAACAGTCTGTCTCTTAACTGAGTGGCTTTCTGTCATTCTTGTGATATTTGGGACAGCTCGTCTTTTATCAGTCACTCTTTTTTTTTAAGGTTTTTAGATGCGAGAAGCTGATGCCCTCAGTGACACCAGAGTTTGTTGTTTGTTTGTTTGTTTGTTCTCAGAGTTGCTTACTATTTTTTCTCTAGGTCTTTTCTGGTATGATACTTGTCACTATAATTGCACCGTCTGTTTATTAACTCACCAGGTACACAGTGGAAACCACTATAGTGATCTGAGTCTTTACCTCATAAGTACACACTGGAATTTTAAAAAAACACAAAACAAACCAAACACATACACAAACACCAAACAAAAAAAACCAAAACCAAAACAACAAAAAACCCCTATCAAGTTATCAGAGTTGAGATACTCAAGTGTGAAAATAGTGCTAAATAATTAGACATTTAAATAAATGTATATATTTAAGCTTCTCCAGTATTAAATATACTGTGCAAAGTCCAGATTCATAATTATAAGGCAGACTCATCACAGAAAACCTGCACAGGCATTTTGACTATCTCAGTATTTATTATTGGAGCTGTGTCCAGAATAGTTTCAGTTAATTATTAAACAGCAGCAAGTCCTATTAGGAGAAAGAGCTTTCTGGTGCTTAAAAGTAGTAAGAAATAAAAACATCTCTGTTCTACATCTGAGCCTGATCTTGGGCTGCAGCTGGCCCTAGAAATGTTGCATCAGGCCCTCCAGAGGTTTACTTGAATAAAACAAGTGCAGTGTAGGTATGAAAGTATATAATACGGCGTTACATGTGTACTCTAGAGTAGAGCTTGTTCCTGGGATAAAAATATAATTGCCTTCAATGTAGTTGTTTAAGGATGGTCTCAAACTCTGGTGTCTTTCACTTCATATAAAGCAATTACTGAGAGAGGTGATGGATATGAAAAAGATTCTTCAAAGTTTTTGTTTGTTTTGGGTTGGGATTTTTTTGGTTGTTTTTTTTTTTGTGGTAGTTTGTTTTTTTTTTTTTTTAATTTGTTTTCATGCCTGATGCATGGATAATTCTATACCCCAAGGTATTAATGCCAAACGTACTCATTAAAATCAACATAATATCCTTCCTGTCATGGGGTAATATAACTACTGTTTCTGTGGAGGTACTCAAATCCCCATACTTCACTCAGCAGATTGGGGGTGTTGATATGAAAAGTAGGCACTGTACTGCAACTATCCTCTTTTGCCATCAGGGTGGGTAGAAGAAATGAGTCCATTCCCTCCCTTGGAACCATTTAGGAGATAAGCTCAGCTGTGGTACATATACATTTTAGATTTTGCTGTTTAAAAAGTATTTTTTCTAGTGTGCATTAATAAGTTCAGATAGGAATTTTCATGCCTTCCAGCTACTTATCAAACTCCTCCACATCTCAGAAGGTGCTGGAAAGATTTGAATTCCTCTGCCTGAGTAATGCACATTAATCAAGGTCCTCAAAGTTATCACCTTGTGAACAGGAGAAAGTCTCTTGCTGGTGCTACCAATAGTATCAGTAAAGCTGTGATAATGAGGGTTCCCCTCAGGCTGTGTGCTATCTCTTTCTCTATTTTTCCCAATTTACACAAATAGATTCAGTCTGCAGAATTTACATGTACTGTACCATGAGAAGTTAAATATTGATTTGATAAAGCATGTAATGATGTTGCTCTTTTGAACACTACCCCGGCACAGAATGGGTTTTGTGTGTGTGTGCATGCAAACCATTTGTGAAGGTTATGCTGGCTTTGAAATGACTGAACAAGGGAGAATGGCTTCGTGATTGCAGGGTGTCTGAAAAAGCCACGTACGTTCCTTTATTTTTTTGCAGTCACAGTGGTGTAGGGAACGTAATACTCCCTCCCTTGGTGTTCGCATCTGGCTGGTAATTACTTGAACTTGTCATTGCTCTGTTTAATTGTCTATTTCAGTGTAGTCCAATAGCAGTTGCTTTAACTCAGTTTCAATCATTAGGTGGGTGTGTGGTGAGAAGAGGGGAGGCAAAGAGATTACAAACACTCATTTGCTTTCACAAAGAGCTTTAACTCCACTTTCTCTTCTTTCAGTCCAACTTAATATCTTTATGTGAAGTGGATGGGGGAGATATGAAGACAAAGCCATTGTTCCACAGAAATCAGCAGTTAGTATGAACGATATGTGTTCTTTCAAAAGGAAACATTTCCTTCTCCTTCTGTTTAACCTCCAAAATAGAAGTGGGAAATGAAGCCATTTCTTCGAGAACTGAGTAATGTATACTTTACATATAGGATCCAATTTTCAGTACTGCACCGAGTGCCACGCAGACTTGCAGTCGTGTTCCAGCATGTGCATTCCTTGTTTCTCGTGTTTACATTAGTCAACAAGGTATAAATTAGAATAAGCGTATCCAGGAAGAATACAAAGCTACAGCTGGGGCACAAGGAAAGTTTGTAAAGTAATAGTGTATTGACAATTCAATCTATATTTTTTCCCAACTTTTTATATCTCTCTCTTCAGTAGCCCTTCTGTTTCTGTGTAAAACGAGCAAGGAGTACTGTCTTAAACTTTATCTTGATTGTAGCTGCTTGGGAAATTATAATGGCTTTCCTATCACACCACTGAGTTGAGTTTCAGGAATTACTTGTAAGATTAATGGTGTGCATCATTTGTGGGTTTTTGTTTGGTTTGTGTTTTTTGTTTTTCTTCCTGAGGCAAATGTAAGTCCAAGAGTTCTGTTTTTATTCTGACTGAAATTTCACTTGAGACTGGTAGAGAGGTAGGCATGGGATGAGTTTGCTTGGACTTGGTTTTAATGTATAGATTTCTAAGTATGACATTGCTGATGATGTATAAAGTTCTTGACTAAATACAAGGTATAAATGCAATAATAAATGGAGAAAGATTAGGGAGCAATCTTTTTGAAGCAGAAGGGACTAGAGTAAATATCCTTCAGTTTTCGAGGGACGAGGAGTGTATGGAAAGCTGTTTCTTCCTTCCTTGTTTGTGGAATTGCCTCCAAGCCTCCCTGATGCATCTCGGGTACCAGTTTACTGCTGTGGTGTGGTGAGCAGACAGCTCATGTCAACTGCAGTTCTGCTGACTGGAAGTCATGGGGGAAGGAGTCCTCATTGCTCTTAAAGAAAGCTCTAATAGCTAAGTAGTAGCGAGGAAGGGTGTCAGGGTTATTTTCTTCTCTCTCTCAAGACTCTAAGAAATAGCTTTTCCTTATATGAAGGTGTGATTAACTTGGTAAAAGATTTGGATTTTTTTTTTTAATTGAGTAACTTGCAAGATTCCCTGTGAGAAGAAGGGAGCTTTCTTGCTGCTTTGGTTAGTAACTGTCTTTTGTACTTTATTTGTATCATGTTCCTTCTTGCCTCCATTCAAAGGGAATAGAAGGAATCTCCAAAGAACAAAAATAATGAAAAGGAAAGCATCACTGTGTGGTAGACCTTCTCCTTTCTCTAGGCTCTCTCTGTTTTCCTTGACTTTTCCATGAATTGATCTTATAGGATAGACCTCTATAGAAAAGGTGATAAGCCTTGTTCTCTCATCTGCAATTCCAAGGTGCCTTATCTCATCAGACAATACAAAGGAGAAAATGGGCATCAAAGTCTAAATAATGCTTTGTCTTGTCAAAGCATCCTCAATCCTAAAATGTTAAAAATGCTTCAGTAATTTATATTAAATTTTGGTCTTCAGATAAAAGACACAATCCAAAAATTAGTGGAAATAGAATGCTATTTATTGGTGTTTATTCCAATAAACCATACCTATCTGTTAACTTCCTATTTTAGAAAAAGCTCCCTAAAACCAGTGCAGCTGGATGAAACAGGGATGCTGGCAAAACACAAATGAATGTGTTTCAGCCTACCTAGGATTACACTTAGGTTTGAAAAGTATGGACAAGGTAATTTCACATATTTCATGCTTCCTTGCAGAAAGATAGCAGTAATGCGACTTTCTAGTATATTGCTGCTGGGTGTAAAGAGTGTTAACTATTAACTTGAATTCTTGGGTTTTCAATGCCGGAAGCTTCCATTGTGCTGAGTCTTGCAACTACAAGTTTTCATTTATTTTTTTTTTAAAAGGAAGGGAGGAGTAGCAGTTACTTGGCCAGTATTACTTCTCCTCCCCATTAGCTTTCTAGCATGCTTTCCAAGTGTAGTCAAAATACAGAATTAACTTTATATCACTTTTTCTCCAACCTGTGCTGCTGTTTCTAGTAGAGTGTGTTCCTGCTAGATTGTCCCTGTGGTTTATGTCCTGTAGTCAGAACTCTTGGCCTTTTCAGTTTCTAGTTAAACTTATCAAGAACATTTAAGGCAACAGCACAGAAATTAATTCAGGACTGTCGATGCTCGGAAAAGAGCATCAAATGCTAAGGACATATCCCAAATGCCTTTGCTAACTGGAATCTTTCTTGCAGTGGATAGGTTAGTAACTCAGACCACCAGATGTGTGCTGTTGTAAAATGTGTCTGGCAGCTTTTCATTGTTCTTTGTTTCTTCATTGTTAACTCTCTTCTGCTCATCTTTCTTCTGCCTGTTTAATTGTAGGGAAGTTATTAATGGGCTTTATGGAAAATAGAATTGACCCACCCTGTGGTTACAATCCTGTTAAATGCTTTTCATTCAAGAGAAGCCCCTTGAAGTATCATCTGCCACCATACGTGGATGTTGTCATCCACTGCTTGGATGTCGGTGAAGAGTCTGGTATGATTTAGGCATACTTGGACACTTGTAAGATATAATTGTTGGGTATGAGCTGTTATCTCAGCAGGAAAAATAGCCTTTTCACATCAAAATATTACTTCTGTTGCAGCAGAAAAAAAATCCTAAAAAAATAGTGCTTTGCTTAATACGAAATGCAGGCAAGGATGCATCAGATTTCTGAGTATGAAAGGATGATCATTAATATGAGAGCCTTTAAGAATAAACCAGCAAAACAAAGAGTGTATTTACGATACAGTGAGACCTATAGATCCCATCTGTATAGGAGAAACAAATGCATTTCCAGTGAAGGGAGTAGACTGTTTCTGTAGGTGCAGATGCCTCAGACCAATGTGATTATTGGAACTTTTAAAAATTTTGCAGCGCTAGACAGAGTGTAAAGAAGTGTAGTTACTGATCTCTTTCAGAGATACAGTAGTTACTGCAGCTAATAGGCTTTCTGCAAAGGTATTGTTTTGGTTGTAGGACGACTGAACTAAGTTCAAAATCACTTGTGGAAGGGACAACTTCTTTCTTGAGCAAGGTGCTAATGAATTCCCCAGCCATCTTTGCCTTGGTTTAAGCTTTACTCGTTGTTGGCAGCATACTGTGAGTCTGCTTAGTGCATAGTTGGATTTATTACGATGTATGAAATGTGTGCCCAGCCTTTATATTTATTTGTATTGTTTTTAAAAAATTTGCAAAGCAAGAGATAGAACAGTTAAAAGCAATATGTTGGTTCCCAGTGATCTGTGCTAAAGACCACCTTACCTTGATTTATTTTACTTAGCTTTTTTCCCTCTGTACATCTTGAATGACCTTTGATTGTGTTGAGGTCTAACCCTTTCTTAAACAATCTCTCTCGTGTGTACTCAGACTTCTTACAGACTTACAGGTCTGTGTGTTGTACACACCTTTCTAACCTCCTTTTCTTTTGAGCATACCACTACATATGCTGCAACTGATCTACTGTATGGGCACTTGTTAAACTACTCTGCTGGGTTTGGAGGTTGGCATTTACAAGCTGAAGCTCTCGTCTTAAGGTAAAGAAGGTTGCAAGTTTTGGAGGAAAGAATGATGGAGCTTTGTAAACACTGAATGCTTGAGTTCAGAGCTAAGCATATTAGCATTATAGCAGCTCCAGAATCTTTTAAGCTTCGAAGCTAGGAGATGACAGAAGTCTTTTGAAGTCTGTTAGCGGTGCTGAATGGAGGCCATTCAGCAAGCTTGTGTTAGGTATTCAGGTGAATGGGATTTTTAAAGTTTGCATAGCATTTACCTCTGACTGATGGAGCTGAGCTACTTTGCTTTCAAAGCCAGTATAACTGAACTCCAGGGAGAAGCGGAGTGTTGGTTATGTTTGCATTTGTCCTATCTGAATGAAGGTATTAAAGAGCATGTTCCTGTGTTAAGGAAAGAATGATCACTTTGAAGTTAGTTCCCCACTCAACAGTGAGATTATTTGAGGCAAGAATATAGCCAAAACTGCAGTTTTGAATTGAGATTTTGCAGTCCTCCTCCATCTCTATGCAATTGAAGAATGCTTCATTTTTCTGAGCAAGTAATTTCCCAGCATCCGTTCTAGCTATAAGATGATGAAATACACTTCTCATGGAATCACCACCCTAAAATCTGTTGTGCTGTTTTTCAGCTTTGATTTGATGTATTAATCTTCTGCCATGTTAACTACCACTGCTTGTTGCTGTCTTTTACTGGTGCTGGGATACTGGTTCAGATCACATCTTCACTGTTACCCCTGTCCTGCTGTGACTTTAAAGAACGCTTCAGATCTAAGAGCAGAAACCTGCTGAGCAGCAGTTAAATAGGGTGATGATTACAGCAAGCTCTGCCACTATTTTAATCATTAGCCTATGAATTTGAGAAGGAAAAAACATAATATGATGTTTCCTAGCTCTCTACAGTCCATACTGCCCGCTGAACAGCTATGCTGTAACACCTTCAAGGTGGACCTTGCAAAACTCTGGCTTGGCTTGTTCATAGACCTCTCCTCGTGTTGCTGATTTTTCTAACTTACCTTTTATTATGAATAATTTCAGCTGCAGCATTGTGCTCTGCTATGCTGCACAAATATGTAAAAAACCCTCTCTGAAGAAGTTATTCCAGTCCCTTTCTTCTTTTTTTTTTTTAACCAGGTTTCTCTCCAGTGCATTTCTTGCCTCTCTCTCTTTCTCAGCAGGAGACTTTCCATCAGTGCTTGTTTGTGTGTGAGGAAGATGCAAATAGCTGCAAGACTTAGGCTCTCTCTCTTTGGATCCTATAAATCAGTCTTTGCATATGCTTTACTGTCCTATTTCTTAGCCTGCAGCTAATACTGAATTACACGACAGACTACAAATTACAAACTGTTCCCTCAGCAAGATACAGACACAAATTAAAATGGAAGAGGTTTGGATTGCTTACTTCCTTAATTTTCTCTTTTCTTTCCTTCATATTGTGGCAAATGCTTCTTTTGTTGTTGCTGCTGCTGCTTATGAGTTTTTGACTGACCCTTGTGAACACTGCTGACCATATCATATTGACTTTTAATCAGCGCTATGGTATTATTCAGTCTTCTGACCCAGGTTGCTCACTAAATAGTAATTTGTCAGTATTTTCCATGATTTTGAGGTTGAAACTCTAAATATAAGCACTTTGGTGCTTGCTCTCTTACACTGTTTTCTACCATCTCCCTTCTACTTAACCTTACCGCTGTTAACATACCTTTACTCTACTTGATGAGTCTTGCAAATCATTTATTATTGTTGGCCTTGGGTCAAGACTATGGTACATGAAGGATGACCAAGGATTTTGGTACATTGGTTTTGTTGCCTATTGGTTAGGCCATTCAGAGCATGCAGCAATCACTTAGCTTGTGGAAATTCTTATGATTATTGTTGTAGTCACAAACCCATATGCTCTTGAGAACTGAAATCATGCAGTGGACAAGCATTTTGCATAAATTTCTATATATCTGACTATGAGAAGTCCTAAGTGTAATACTTTTTCAGTAATTTCTTTTTCAGGATTTAAAATTGGGGATGTTCACTTGATACCAATATTAAATTGTGTATTCAAAGCTCTGAGAGTGTGAGTCTTGATTTTGTAAACGGCCTCTGACAATTGAGTGCTCTGTTTATTTTCTACTGCTGACTAAGAAAGGACAGGACTACATTAAAGGCTGTGTGGATCAGGTGACATGTTGAAGGCAGACAAGGCTTAACTCTGCTATCTAGAATTGAATTGCATACTGACAATAATTAGGAAAAATACATTCTTTGTCTCCAAGATGTAACCTTTTCACCATATGCATGGTCCTCTCCAAAGCTCTGTCAATTCAATATAATTTAGCATTAGTTAACACTGCATTTTGTCAAGGAGTCTGAGGAAACTCATTCTGTTATAGAATTATCCTCAAATTCACCATAATTCCTTTTTATGTCACCTTTTGGAATCACAGTACTGTTATAGTCTTTGCAGTAGGATTATTGGTATTTCCTGAGCAAAAAAGAAATTTTAATACTCTTCATTAAAGCTGTGATAGTTTCAGTAGGAACTAGACTGTTCTCTCTTCCAAGATTTACTTTCAAAATAGAAGATCTGAATTTTCTGTATGCCTCAGCCCCAGGTGTAGCCGTTCTATACTCATAAGGAAGTTTTATTGTTTTCAATGTATCTCATCTCACTTACAGATGTAAAGACAGAAAGAAAAAATGTTTAATCTAATTTGACCTTTTGCAATATGCAAGCCGTAGAATTTACAAGTAATTCTTGCATCATGTGCAATACCGTATAAATAATGCAGAATAGTTTTCAAAAGAGATTGATCATGATTAAAAGTTTTTAAATTATAGAAAATCTCAACACCCTTAGGTAAGCTCTTTAAATACTTAATTATCTTCACTGCTTAGTGTCTATACCTTATTCCAGTCAGACGTTTCCAGCTTTTGCATCTAACAGTCAGATCTTAAATCTTTCTGCTAAATATAATAAATCTTGAAGTATTGACTGGTTTGTTGTTGTGTAGGAACTTGTATTGACCATGATCTTGGCTTGGTTAACTTACATTAAGTGTCTTAAGTATCTTTGCAAGGTCCCTTGTTGTGTTGAAGTGCTGCTGTCAGTTCTGGGGAAAGTATTTCAAACGGGACTTTCACATATATTTGTGAAACATTCTCTTTTGTTTCCACAATGAACACTTTTGTTTACCGTGTTTGTTTTCTTTCTTGCTATGGAATGGGAAACTTTTAAGTGCATAGATTTTTTTATTTATTCCCCCCCCCTCCCCTCCCCAATTCTAACACAAGCCTCTTCAACAGTGACAAAGAAAGGAACTATAAACATGTACTACATGCTTAAGAAAAAGCAGTTTTTCACACAGAATGTTTCAGATTGTTTCATGTGGCAGGAGATGGTCATTGCCTATATGATGAACTTCTGGACTCAATATAGTAACAAATAATAGATGTGTTAATAACCAAATGCACTGGATGCCTCAAGGAATGGCTAATGGAGACTTGATGGAAGTTGATGGTTTTCAGTTCAGGTGTGGTAAAACTTAACATTATTGTTTTTGTCAGACAGCCTTTTGGTGTCTGTCACAAAAAGAAAAAAAGAAATGTCTTGAGCCCCCCCAAAAGGCATTTTTCTGTCACAGAAAAGCTTTCATAATTGGGACGTGCAGGTATTTTTGTGTGTGCACTTGCACACCATGAAGGCTGAACTTGTTCCATAGTACCAAGATATGTTCCCTGGCATGTCAGATTTGAGATAGTTCGAGGGAGTATGGGGGCTCTTGCACACCTACTGTCCCTAGCCTTTGGATCAGTGCACGAGTGCCTCGGGAACCGTGTGCTGTTTTATCAACATTGAACTGGCTAGCAAAAATGTGAGCAAAAGGATAAATGAAGTGATATTGTCTGTGGCCTTCTTGCTCTGATAGCTGTGAACTCCATCACTGTCATTTGTGTTTCTCAGCTCCATAGCATATGCTATGAGGATCAGTGCCTCATCTAGGAAGTAAATTTTCTGGGTTTTTAGTTGGATTTTAGTAAAAGTTTTTCAGAATTCCTTGTGTTTCTTTCTGTATTTATGTGCTTTAGCCCTAATAGGAATAAAGCACTTGGAAATATTTTGTGAGCATCGGCAACTTGTCTGTCATCAGCAACTAGGTGAACTGGTAGTTTGGCCATAATGGAAAATGAAATGCATATGCTTCTGGAATAAATGAGACTCAGGTCTTGTTTGGTGCTGGCTCTCTCACCCTTTTCCTTTTTTGCAGGAGTATTGTGTGGTAGTTTCAATCTTCCCCAATTTCTCACAGGCTCTGGAATGCTTCTTGTGGAAATACCAAGACCAATCACCTATCATTACAGCTATCGTAGTGAACAGCATACCATGCAGTATATTGGAATTTCTAGCATTTATTACTGCCTCAAAATGCATTTTGTGAGAAAAGAGAAAGAATTGATTGCTCAGTATAATACTTTGGAGTCTCTCATAGGGAACAACCTAAATCAAGAAGTATGTTTCAAGGCTGAGCTTTAAACTGAAAATAAGCAGATATACAGCCCAGGAGACGTGAAAGATGGAAGGAGTGCTGTTATCTGCAGGGTATTCTGAAACTCTATGTATCATAAAAACCTGAAAAAAAGATAAGTATTGAGTGGTGAAGAAAGATTCACCTAGTTTTCATATGACTTAACAGGTTAGCAGACACTTGTGATGTGCCTGCCTATTACATCTGTGACATTACATTACTAGGGGTGGTGATAATAGTGTTTGTTGCACTTAATATGAGAGGTGAGGTGGGATTTTTGGCACAAATCCTGAAGTTTGCTTCAGCTAACATTTGGGGGGATTTTAGGTGGGAAGGGAAGAGGGAAGGTTCCCAGCCAGAGTAATACCATCCTGGTTATCACAGAAACTGTAAGGAGGCCTGTGTTGACTGAATGATCAGACTGATGGAGTAAAGGCTGTGTGATAATGTTTACCTCTCCAGACCAATACAAGGGGTTGACTGGAGCACAAACATGTAGGAAAATCTTAATTAAGGTTCACAGTAAACTTATAGGGCTTTTGTTGTTAATTACGTAGGTTAACACTGTGATGTGTAAGATAGGCAGAATCCAGCCTTGGGTTAGTCTTGGAAAACTTTGGATTTATATGAACACTTAAGATGCTGCTTGCTCAATATAACGGTTAATGGCTAGATGTTTTTACATCTAAAACTTTCTGGTGCTTAACAAAGGTTCTGTTTTTATCAATTAAGTTTTATTTTTGCTGCTCAAATCTCAGTAGGTTGGCAGCTTTAGCTGTTTTTTTTTTTCTTTCAAGTTTGACTTGAAAATTTCAGATAGGTAGACCTACAACCTGACCTTAAATGTGAGCCTTTTTTCTGTGGCTTACAATGCTACTCGCTGTTAGTTGAGATAGAACCTCCCTAGCCGTTATAGCTAGAAGATAGTCAAATGGAGCGAAACTAGGGGGGGCAAGAACTGAACAGATGTATTTACTTGAAAAAAATACAACTTAGTGCTTAGTATCCAAGCTGGCTTGTCTAGTGAATGGCTTGAATTTTCTGTGGAAACAGCATATGAATTGGCATATGCACAACATTGAATGTCTGTGACCTCTAAAGGCGTGCAAAACACTCCAGAATATTTTTATATGATGTACTTGTATGATTTGCTTAACTCTATAAAGCCTAAGCACCCTCAGTCCCATCTTTACTCAGGGACAGCTCCAGTGACAGCTGAACTTTCTTCAGGAGCCTGCACCTTAATCCGAGGCTTTTTGGGTTGGGGGTTGTTCCTGAATTTTGGCAGAGGATTGTATCTCTGCTTCAAAAGTGCTGCAGCAGTAATGAACGGCAGCGATGGATCAGATTTCTCTGAGATGTCAGCAGGAAAAAATAAATAGTGTAGAGGCAAGTACATCAGCAATGGACTTGCTACTTAACTGAGAAAGGGCTTCCACAATGACACTGCCAGGAACTACAGGAAAGCAAATTCTCCTACTCAAAGCATGATCTGAAAATCCCTTGAGAGCATGAAGAAATACCCTTCAAAGTTTAATACTGTGCAGTTGGTGAGGTACTCTAGATGACAATTATTTCTGGTGGTTCATGTACACTAAATTAGCAACCTCCAATATTTACTACATTCACTGGTATATGCTGTACTACCTGCTTGAAAAAATAAAAAAGGGAGGTTTCTGTCCTAGGTAATACCATTGTACGTCTTTGTGTCAGTTCTAATGTTTTTATATGTACCCGTTACTTCTCTTTCTCATTAGCTGTTCTCTAGAGCAGCAATTCAAGTGACAGGCCATAATGTTATCCACTCATCGACATGTCTGTCCATATCAAAATGTTTTGGTGCAGGTGAGGTGATAATTTTCCTTACATCAATCAAAGTTTTGTCAGTAAGAATAGACAAATGGCCCTCTGGTTTCTGCAACGTATATTTATCCTGTTTCCAATTTGAACAAAGGAAAATACAGTAGGTAATTCTGGTAGAAGTGAATGGAGAAAATAACTAATAATTGGCCAGTAAGACATTTGAGTTGCTAGGGTTACTCCAGAATAGTAGAGGATTATTTAAAATTACAGCAGTGCAGTTCCTAGTATGGGGACTGCACTATTGATACCCATTGCTTTATAAGTGTTTTTGTAAAAAACAAAAGAGGAAAGCCAGTTTATTTCAAAATAAGTCATGAGAATACTGCATGCAAAATGTCGCCTTTTTTTATTTTTGTTTCTCCATTAAACCAGAATTGCTTGGGCATTGCTAAGCAGAATTTGGTGTCTGATGCATACAAGTTACAGTCTCCAGTGTGTTCTTTCTCTTACCATTTGTGTCTATTGAACAAACTAATGTTCCGGGCAGTTGTATCACAAATTGAGAGTAAAAAGAAGTTCAGCTTGTTACTGGATATGTGAGATACTATGTTTATATCCATGGGGAGAAATGAGTCAACTTTTATAATCAAACTATGATTCGGAAATGCTTTGCAACAAAATGTATTTGAGTAACAAAAAATTGAAACAAACCCCCAAACTATATTAGTACAAAGCACAAAAGAATCTAACTTGCAGCACAACTGTTGATTACCTCTACCTTCTTGTCCCCTTGATCACTGCAGACTCCATCGTGATTTGCTCATCTTAGAATTTCTTTTTAGGGAAAAAGCGATCTATACCTGCCAAATCTGAACTATGTGGTCTGCAGATTGGCCAGTGAGGCTATATGCTTGTAAAGGAACAGAACACTTAGCTCTTCTCTTCTGCTGTTTTCTCCCCAGGTATTACCTAGTGGTTATTCAAAAAAGGCATGTAATACTTAGAGATCTAGATAGTTTTTGGTTTGTTTGTTTTTAACTGTATTTTTTCAATACTTAGCATTCCCTGTCTGACCTGGGTAGTAGCTCTGATTACAGATATTACTCAAAAATTGCTTCAATGTCACAGTAGTATATGCCTCACACATCAAGAACCTCCTGTGCTTTAAGGCTCCTTAAAGGAAAATGTCATTCTACATGCACAGTAGAGAATCAAATTGGGTATTTGCTAGACATTTGTAAATAGATGGAGACAGGACACAAACTAAAAGGCAGTACTTCTGGTGGTGTTTGTAATTCTCAGAAGCATTTGAACAGAAATTTGGTTGTTAGTTGACAATGCATGGCATCCAATCTGCCAGAGCGGAGTACCTAAACTTGAGCAGACCATATCTTTCTCTTGAGAGCCTCAAAGGCATCTGCTTTTCTCAATTAACTGCATAAGCGACTGAGGCACTTGACCTCTGAGGCCATTTCATTAGACCACTAAAATGAATACTCAACATAGCTGTACTTAATGCACATATTATTTCTTATTATTTCTAAAGTGGCTGTAGCTGTATGCCACGGGAAGCTTAAAGTAGTCTATGTAGTTAGGACAGTGGATGTAGTCATCCAGGAGTACAAGCATAGGTACAGATCTTGCTGTGCACTGTATCACATGTGTGAAAGCAAGCATTTACTCTACTGCAAATCTGAGCCTGTACTTGTTTAACATTTGTGAAAAACTGAACCCAGGGGACTTAACATGATATCTAACTAAATGACTGTGCTTGGGGCCCTGAGGCTAATGGCATAAAATGTGGCAGTGCATTAGGATCACTTACCTGAAATAATACCTCAAACAATTTATATGTTAAATGAGTTGTCACATATCTTGGTAGGGTCCACAGCCTGCCTTTCATTATAGATGTTATTATATTCCTGTTTGGAACCATCACTTGGAGAGAAAAAGAAGTATTCAGTAAAACCCCGCTGGGTTCAATTTTCAGGAAAATTAACAAATGCAAACTTAATTAGGGTAATAAAATTGTGAAGGATGGGGCGTGGTTAATATTGCATGAAATACATATCCAAGAAGAAAAGGAAAACAAAATTTTGTAGGGATGTGCATTTGTATCATTAAGACCTAACAAGTGTGCCGTTCGAATCTATGCATGTTGCTCTGTGATCCTAGCAGCTAATCCAGTGCAGCAGGTATACACATTGACTTTTTGTTTGAATGCACTGCTTAGGCCCATGATAGTGAGAAAATTCATGTTTTCATTTAGTTATATATGGTTCGTTTGCACTGAGGGTTGTTTTGGGATGAGACCTAGATGGATGTCAGAGGACTTGACTGGAGCTTCTCAATCTTAGTTGACAGTGGTCAGCTTCCACCATCTGTAGGAGTGTCGGCCATGCGCAGGGCTATATATGCACTTAAATCCACCCCTCCTTGCATTCTTCTGCATGTCCGTTGGAACCGGAGCTTTCCACATTACTTATCCTCCTACTATGTCTCTCCTCTCTTGCCCAGTTCCTCCTGCTTCACTCTGCTTTGGTCCTATTCTTATATCCTGACCAGGAAACAGGTCTCTGAAGTGCATTCTGGAATAAATGGATGAGACTTGAAGCTGGGAGTCCTTGATGCCCTTAGGAAGGAATTACTCTATGTGGGTCTTTGTGTAGTCACATGATGAACTGTATGAAGGAAAAATAAGTTCCTCTCCTGTCCCCAGCTGCAACTCTTGCAAAAGGAAGCCATTGTACTTTTACTTGAATCAGTTCTATCGCACCATTTCTGTAGTGTGCGAGAGCTAAAAGGAGACATTTTCTGGATGAATATTGCTGCTTGTTGAAGTCACTGTATCATCAAGCCACAGGCTAATACTACTGGCCTGCAAGAAAGTTTGAATTCTCCAGTTTCTCCAAGTGAAAGGCAGGTAGACCACTAGCACAGTGTCTGGGATATCTTAAATTCACATCAGTTATAGTCAATTAGTATTTTACTTATCAATTAAAGAAGGTATTTCAAATTTAATTAGTCAATAAAAGCCTTTCCTGTTCTTTAAAGACAGCCTTAGGGAGTGCTGGTTTTACACAGGTTAAAGCTAGTTCATTTTTAATATGGTCAGTTTGAATGTTGTAACAAGGCTTATTTTAGTGCAAGACACTACTGTTGAATGGTTAATAAGAAAGAAACTTCGTGAAAACAGCTTTTTCTTTGTGGATTTTTGAAGGAAAAGAAACTACAGTAAATACCACTGCCATCTGTTTCATATAGGAGATTTTGTGTGAATCTCCTTGCAAAAGCTGAAAAGCCCATACGGATTTGTTTAGTAGTTAAAAATGAGTATTTTTAGAATTTTTGTTTAATTTTTTGTTGATTTGATTGCATTGAACCAGATGTTGTTTTTTTTCCCTGAAAGCCTGCACCAAATCAGTGTGCATGTGTGTGATACATGCTTTGAGAAAATACATGGCTAGCAAATTTTGAGAGCATGATCTGGAGGTTTGAAGATACAGTGTCTCACACATTTCTTAACACTTAAGTAAGTATGGAAATAGCTGCAAACCTGCTGTACTACCTATGATGAATGAGCTTATTTGTCCAAACAGATTTTCCATGTATAATGGAAATTTTTTGTATCTGTCCACTCCCTTCCCTGGTGTATTCACTGTGAAAGTAAAACAACTTGGATTCCAGAAAGTCTTTTACTCTCTGAGGTAGTGTTCATCACTCTTAGGTGCCACATGAATGAAGCAAAAGCTATGTATCAACTAGAACAAGTAAAACTTCTGCATTGGTTGGAAATTGCAGATAGAATCATGAATGCTTTTACATATCTGGAAACAGTGCGTTCCTCTAAAAGCTTGATAATTTTATTTTAAATAGGGAACATAAATATCTGACTCATTCTCTCATATGTCTGTTGTTCTTCTATACAAAATGCCTTCGCTTCAGTATTCAAGGCATCTAACAATACTTATTCACATGCCACTTGTCTTTTTAATAACTAAATAAGGATTTCTGAATAAGCACCATTAAACAAATTAGTACTGAGCATAAACATCTATTGTATTATTCCTGATAAAGAAAGACCCGGTGTTTCCACTCTCTGATTCAACCCTTTCTTTTATTGATAAATGTCTTCTGAGGAGTCTGTTCAGGCAGATCTGCTTGACCTCTCTAATCTTCTGTACCAAACTGACATGTAGCAATTCCTTGGGAAAGGATTTTAATTCTCATTCTGTGTGGTGGATTAAGTAAGCGTCACTGAGTTTCTGAGTACCTTCCAGGAACTTCTTCTGAGTGAACCTCAAATATTCTGTGTCTCTCTCAAGAACTGCAGTTGCTGTTCGTGCCATAATTGCTATATTTGGACTCGAATTCTCCCAGTTGGAGCCTACTAGTAGCAGTATTCGGCACTGTGGACTGACCTTTCATTTATATTCATAGTGCTTCTCCAGGCGTCATTCCTCTGAGCAGCACCCGTTGGCTCTCCAAAAGCCTTGGATGAAGTGTTTTGCATTGTTCCCCCTACAGTTCATTAGATTTGGCTCCTTGATCTCATGACTTTATTTGTTTTTTGTCACCAGTTGTCTCCTAAAATCTGTTGCTGTCTTTCTTGAACTTCCTCCCCCTCGTTCATGTGAAGAACTTGCTTGTTGGGTGGTCCTGAATTCCCAGTGGTTTTACAGTAGATGAGGCCTACTAAGCAATTAATGAAAAATAAAGCCTTTTAGCTTGGATTATGGGAATCATAGAATGGTTCGGGTTGGAAGGGATCTTAAAGATCGTCTGGTTCCCACCCCCCTGCCATGGGCAGGGACACCTTCCACTAGACCATGTTGCTCAAAGCCCCATGATGATTTGATCATCCTCTGAACTTTGTTGCTGGGGACAGTAAGGCTGGCAGCATCTGTAGACCCTGCCAAAGCCTGTGGCTGTATTCCTGGCCTGCTCAGGCCTGCTCCCTGAGCTAGGCTGTACCTTGGCTCTGATTTTTCATCTGCCACCTGCTAAGATGAAAGACCCTGGTGCTATCCCTTGGGAAGAATTGCCCATGCTTTGGTCCTTATGGTTGTGCTTAATGTCATCGACCTGTCTGGCCAGGTGTTGCTGGTCATGCCATCATATTAATTCATACTTGGGGGTCTGATGAGTTTGTAAATATATATAGAAGGCCATCTTTTTTGATTAAAGCTATATAGGTCATTACTCAATGTATATGAAATCATGAAATTTTTGGTACCATCTTGCTGTTGCGTAATTTTACCTAAGCATTGTTGTATGGGTGTGTTAATGAGGAAAGCACTGGGGTATGGAATAGTTTCCCTCTCTTATCCCTGTGGCAGGGCAATTAGTGCATCTCTGGTGGCCGCAGACTTTGAATCATGCTTGGTTATAGTGCTTTTATTCACAAGCTGTCACTATTACTCTCTAGTCTATCTAGTTCATAGGCAAATAAAGTATGCCATCTTTCAGGATTGCATTATAGAATGGAAATAAAAGAAAAAAGATTTAGTAAAAAAGTAATGCCTAAACAGTAGCCTTATTCTTCAGAAAGAAAATAAAATACCTGCTGACAGCTCTTACCTTAATGATGTTCTTGCTTCTGTCAAAACATCAGACGCCCCACCATTTCCATTGGCATTTGCAAGACTCTTTAAAGAGATGCATCGGAAAGCAGGGTGTTTTGATGGGTGCTTTTTTTAGTTGGAATCCCTTTCCATAGCCACTGTTTTACTTGAAAAGGATTTTTTTTCCATCTCTCTCCTCTCAGATTGATTAGAGAAGGGTTTGGGAGCAAGAGGAAGTGAAGGATAGATAAGATATAAAATTTACTCAAGTCACAATTTTCTCTACTGTAGCATAATTAACTTGTGGGAACTGCTGCTACAGAATATCATTGTAATGATTACAAAAAGAGGCATTTGTAACCTGGACAAACTGCAATGGTGAGCTGGGATACTCTGCTAATCCCAGCCAGTCCGGTGTCCTTGTGTGTATTTACAAGATACTGAAATTCCTCCTCTGCAGAGGTGTAAGGTGGAATGGAGGAGGTAGCAATGTCTACTTGGAGATAAATACAATTTTTCAGCATTCAGGATTAGTCCTAGCCCCCTCCCTGCAAGTTCTGGTGCTCTTTACAAGTACTACTGGCCCCTTCCTAGGTGCACGTGGCATCTACAGAACAGCACTGCACGTTGCAGTGTGGACGCCAGTACCCAGCCCTGCGGTACTTCTGATGTGTTGGAAAGCTTGCAGGTGGGTGAGCTGCAACCCATGCTGTAAAATGAGTTGGTTCTCCTCAAATAATGTAAATTCTATATCTGTCTAATATAGGAGAAGAGTGAAGGGTGACGTAACTGGGATTGGGGTACGAAGCCCAAGTGTCTGCCTGAGCTGTCATTGAAAGTGAAAGCGGCTCATTGCCTATGGGGAAGGAAAGCCTCAGAAAGCCAGTAACTGGGAAGTCTGGGATCCTAAATTAATTCAAACTCGCAGAGCCAGTCTGTTAATTCAGTGGTCTTTGAATTTGATTGTTGGCTCTCAAGGATTTACCATTTGTTAACTTTAACTTTTCTGTTAAAGCTCTAAGTCAAAGTGTGCTTGAAAATCTTATACATAAGGTATGGCAGAGCTCTAAGTCATGCACTTACAGGAATTAAAAAATGTGAAGAGTGCCATCACGGAGGGGATGGTGGCCCATGTGCTGCCACACTGGAGCAGGGACACTGCTTGAGGAAAGAGAGCGGCAGAAGGAGACCAGTAAGCCCAGAGCGTTAGGAAGAAGGTGTTACACACCAGCCTCCTGTGCTGCCTGTCTCCTCTCTGAAGGAACTGAACATAACCTGTGGTGAAAACGAGGGAAGTTGACCCTGGAAAGGTTGTAAGAGAAGTTTCTGGCTTAGGCTGAGCAAGGGGAAAGGAAAGGTGTTTACTTAACTATTTGTGCAATTGTGTGTGTTCTTTTTTAACTCAACATCCAAAATCAGAAGTTTGCAGTAACTGGTAACAGATTAAGGAAAAAATCCTAAATTGAGACTGTTAGACCATCCATGACAGCAAGCCATCTATTTGGCTTTCCTTGATCCACCCCTCACCCCCACCCCCAATTTTTTTTTTTAATCTCTATCACTGATCTTGATACTTCCTGGAGAGGGTATTTTGCACACAGAAGATCTGTCTGCTCTGGCATGGGGTGTTCTGCAGGCTGCATTGTGGATATCTGCTCCACCGTGATCCTCTGTGGGCTGCAGGTGGGCAACCTGCTTCACCATGGTCTTCTCCACAGGCTGCAGGGGAATCCCTGCTCTGATGCCTGGAGCACCTCCTCTCCCTCATTCTTCACTGACCTTGGTGTCTGCAGGGCTGTTTCTCACTTTTTTCACACTCCTCACACACAGCTGCTGCACAGCATTTTTTACCCTTTCTTAAATATGTTATCACAGAGGCATCACTAGTGGTGTTGGTGGTCCCAGCTTTGGGCAGCGGTGGGACCATCTTGGAGCTGGCTGAAACTGGCTCTGTCTGAAATGGGCAGCTCCTCGTCTTTTCTCACAGAAACCATCCCACTTCCAAAACCTTACCATGTTAACCGAAATATAACTAGATATGGGGCAACCACAAGTCATCTAGATAAGAGAAAACAGCATCCAATGTTTTCACAGCATAAAACCTGCTTGAGGCTTGCTTGCTTTGGGGCATAAGTTGCTCTCGTGAGTTCAGAGAAGGTTCACTCCCTTGTTCTATAAAAGTATCATCTAAGTAGGAGGTATGGTTATATATATCTTTGACAGTGCCAACAACTAGCCGGTACTGAGGCAGGATACTGCTGCTGATCTGTGATAGCTGGACATTTATACTTTGTGCCTGGTGCTGATGGAAAGGATGGCAGACTCAAATACAGAGTCTACTAAGTTGTAACAAGTTTTGCTTCATATATTCTTTATCAAACACCCTAGGACACAGATCTATTTTGTCCACATCCACTCGCAAGGCAGAGAGAGGATGAAACTATAGAGAAATAGGCATCATGGAGCCTAAGCAGCAAAAATGAGAAAGCGATTCCCTGTCCAATTACCCTTTATCCACACAGTTATTGTTGCAGTCACTCTGTCTGGCTGCGTCATGCTGACTGGTGGGGAGATGTGGACAGGATAAGAATGAATCCATTGCAAACGGACAGCGTTTTCTCTTTTGCAGTGTATGTTTAGCAATAAGCTGCTTCTCCCAAAGTTGAATCGGCTTGTTCTTTCCTTGCAGTTTATTTATGTGCCCCCTCAAGTATTCTGGTATTGATTTCATCTTTTGCTGTCCCTTACTGTTCTCACGACAGCATTCAGGAACCGGAAACATTTAAAATAGATGTGCCATCAAAAGTAGATATATTTTAGCTGACTCAGAGAGGATTCTAATTCGATTTTGATTCATATCATGGCTTGTGCCGCTTCCCGCAGGTACCACTGCTTTTTTATCTCTCTTAGGACTTTCCTGAATCTATTCTGCAAAATTTCAGACTCTACTATCCCCAAAAAGTAAGATGTTGTCAGTGTTCACGTTTCATGGAAAGACCAAGCTCTTAACGTAACAATGATCTGCTTCTCGGTTCATGGGCAAGTTTTCTGCATTGCGGGGTCCATACAGGGATGTGGTGAACAAATAGTTTGTGACACCCTCACTGGTGAAATAGGATACAATGCAAGATGTACGAGTCTGATTCACTGAAAGTTTTCACTTAAATGACTGCTTTATGAAAAGTGGTTTTCTCCTTAAACTGTTTCTTACTTTCTTTGTGTATCTTACTTTCTTGACCAGATGGAGTAGAATTCACGTTCAGGCAGCTCTACCTTCATTCTAAGGGGGCTTTTAAAGGAAATAACAGATCATGGGAAATTATATTCTTCTTTCCTCATCTCTGCTCTTCAGAACAGATTTAGATTGCCTCATTACAAGTCCTATTTTCTTTACTTTGAGAAATTCCTTAGAAGCTTTGTTTTCCATTTTATACCTCTACAGTGTGGAAGTTACCTTTCTACTTTCTGGCTTTTTTGTGTGTTTTTGACAAGAGAAGTTAATAGGGCTGATATTTTAGAATGCACAGACTTAGGAAATGCATTTGGGAGGCTACTCTAAATGTAGGAGGTTGTCTAAAACCTAAGCCTTTCTAACACTTTTTCCTTCTCATTGATGTCATGGAGTAATTTTCAACAGCTGCTCCTTTACTGCAAATTCTGCCAGATTTTGCAACACATCTTAGAGGCTAAAGTTCTTGATCCCTCAGGCCAGTGCTTGTGAAAATACTTATGTAAAAAAGTGTTACCATGACCACAACTCCGACAGCAGAGCATATTGTACTATTAGACACTGAGAAGGAACCATTGCTGCCATATCAAATGCATGCTGCTGCTGCTCCTCACTGGTTCATCTGTTGGGTAGCTGTTTATCTTATTAAAGGGAATAAAACAAGCAGTCCTTTAAGCCATTACACTGTGTATACGGGACACTGAACTCTGGCAAACAACCAGAAACGATAACCTGCTAAACAAGCTGGCCTTAAAACTGCATATTACAGGCATAAATCCTGGAGTGTTCTGTAGAAAGAAAGGAAGAAGCCATGTTCTTTGGCTTGATGGGCCTGTGTAGTTCTTTATGGATGCACTCAAGGTTTGTACCGGGTTTTCCTTGTTTGGTATTTGGAAGTGTCTTGTATGGTGAACACATGGGTATATAGCTGGTTATGTGATGAGAAATGCCTGAACTTCGATCACGATATACTTGCCCCCAGCTGTGGATTGTGTGGGCAGAGGGCAGCACAGAATCTCCAAGTCCCTTGGGAAGAGGGGGCAGAACAGTTCCTATGGCCTCACAAGTGAATCCCTGTCTATTTTTGAGAACCTTGTAGGAAAAAGAGGATGGGATCATATGTTTAATAGAGGTGGCATGAATCATTTAGGAAGGCAGAATCCACTTGACTGTGAATTGGACACACTGACATGGATTAACTAGAAACTATAAAGACCAGGTAAGTAGGAATGGCGGAATATAGATCTTGCCTGTTGTATCTCTTTAGGCTAAATCACATCACAGGATTTACCACTGCCAGTGAGTTTTTGTGCATTACAGTGTATCATCCAATCCCGATGGGGGAAAAAGAAGGGACTGTAAGTGTGTTGCGTATTCAGTTTGCAATTCTTAACTGTCCCTTGAGTGGCTTGTCAATTGAACAATCATAAATGATCCATGATCATGTTTTACACTGCATTTCCAACAAATGAAGCAATAGTAGTGTATCCTGTAAATCCTATAATACAGGTAATCTTGGGATAGAGGTAATGAGAAGACATTTTTCCCAGTATGAACTATACTGCAGTTCTTTAGCTTCTTTTACGTGTCAGATTGTATCTGTGCCTCACCTAGATTGGACTGTATTCAACAGTTGTGTTTGTACATCCTTCATCTAGATTCTCAGTCTTTTATAGACGGGACTTGTTAAGTTTGCCTTGAAATTGGCTCTGTGTGAGGAGAGCTGTGGTGTCTAAGTGCTAGTTTGAGTCATTGCCTTTACGTTCTGTATTACACCAGTCTATAGTTAATTCTACAGAATAAGTTGTAGCAACATTCTGAAAGATGTTTTTTAACAAGGAACGCAAGAATCCCAGGACTGCCAATTGACGACTCATGATATGCAGCCACTAAGCATTTTTTCTTCTTTACTTATAAGAAAACGATGCCTTTAGATTTATTTCACAACTATTTGTGAGATGCATATGCTATTGTTATCCACATAAATTACTTTTCATTCAAAAATCTTGTATGTAAACGCAACTGAGATTAATGTCCAGGCACTTTTAACTGAGCAACGAAGAATGAATAATTCTGATTAAGCTGACATCACATTGGGACATCTTTCTTTCTCTCTTAATTCCAATGAATTTGAAAACAAGCCAGGCTGCTCAGAGACAAGTAAGCTGGTAGTGCTGCTGCTGCCCTACCTTAGCTCAACTGCAGGAGCTTGTTGTACTGAGAAGGTATTAGGTGTATAGATTTTCATTGCTGAGTCTTTGATGTCTGGTTATTATGACTCATTTAGAAAATGTTGATTCAAAGGCTTAGAATCGTAAGTCTGTACTGTGATTTCTGAGGATATGAGTTGGGTGCAATTCAGTGGTAAATTAAACTAGCCAAGAAATTAATTGTATCAGATGAAATTTTTAAAATCTCAACTTCCATGTGCTTGTGTTCCTTTCATGTGGTTACCTTGGGTCTCTTGAAAGATTCCACTGATTGAAGAGCCAGATACTGCTGTTATTAAATGTGTGAAGGAGGCATTGAACTTAATGAATCAAAGAAATGAAGGGGTTTGTAATATACAATTCAAGTGAAAGACACTTAAAAGATACTTGAAAAGGCCATGTGGGTCAAGTTAGCTAATTGTGGATATTAACTTGTGGATTGTATTCTGGCCAAATTATACAGGCACAGCTTTGGATGCCCATGGGAGTGTGCCATGGGAACGCTGTGTCTGCTTCTTACTTCATGGTCTGTTACGTTGCCTGCTGTCTTTACACAATTAAAGCTTCATTTTTCTTCTGTTGGTAAGACAAACGGCACCGCAGACTAGTTTTAGAATTTTTTGTTTTCTTGTGTTGAATGATGCAAAGAAATGGTTTGGTTTTGGGTTTTGTTTTGTTTTTTTACCTTAATGTTTTCAGGAAGCTGGAGACCTGCTTTTAATTTTTGCAAGTTCCTTTTGGAAGGTGTTACAGGTAGATCTTTAAAAGTCCAGATCTTTAAAAACCAAAAACCTTGTTTATGCCTGCAGTGAAAACAGACTTAAACATATAAGTGTAAATTATAGCAGTAATTCTGATTAATATGTACACAAAACCATTATGAAAATTTTGGCTTTCCAATGAAGAAAATCTTTAGTATACCGCAAGCTCAAAATTGGCAGTCTGTCTGTGGAACCACCAGCAACTAGATATGATTGACTTGAACCCTCTCTGACTTCCCCAGGGTACGGTATTCTTTCCTAGTCCTGAGCTGTTGCAGACTGCTGATGGGTTCGTTCCCTTGAAATTTTGAGTTGTATATGTCATTCTGAGCTGAGCGTGCCCTGCAGAATCCTGAAACCAGTTCCAGTAGTTGTATGTTGTCAGTAGTAATAACTCTATGAGCAACTTATTTGCCAGTTGACATTGAGCTTTGAAGAGATGATCCTTGAAAATCAGCCAGTTCTCCTGGACCTCTCTTCTGTCCATGACCCATGGGATTCTTCCCAGCAGAACCTTGAACAGGCCAAAGTCTGCTTTCCTGACATCTAGGGTTATGATCTTGCTTAAGTCCTTGTTCCTGCCTCTCAGGATCATGAACTACTGGAGGGTGCCCAGTTACTCCTACAGCTCTTATAAATGCATTGTGCTGGATTTCCCAGCAAAAGAAATGCTCCTGTCTGTAGGAGGGGTGACAGAAGACGTGGCGTGCTGACCTTTCAGTTGTTCTAGTTCACACCCTGGAATATGAGGCTTTACCAGTCATTTCAGCTAATAAGATGGAAGAGGCAGCAGTCTTGTCTTTTTTTTCCTGTTCTTACCTGTTGTGGTAATGTCTCATAAAGAAGGACCTTAAACTCTTGTGGTTAAATTTAATAACTGTCTGTAAAAGTCATTTTGCTATTGAAATCCTTTGCTGTGGAACAGAGCTTATTTGTAGCCTCCTGTGTGTTCTTGTTTCCATTATAAAACATTGGGCAATGTTCCATCGTTAAGTGCACCTTATTTGGGAGGTGGTATGAAATGTTAATACTGTGATTTCCACAGGAGAACAAGATTGTCTAAATAGCAAGCAATGGGCTGTAAGGACTGGAATCCAAAACTGGTGCCACAGGCAGTTAGGAGTTGTAAGTTAAAATTGCAAGAGATTGTGTAATGGATTGGCACCTAACACAGTACTTGAAGTTCATTTGGCATTTACATGCACGGTAAATTCCAAATGAGCTCCTAAGAACCCTATAAAAAGGAAAAAAGTGTGCGTGTGTGTGAAGTGCTTGTTTCTCCCTGTAACATATCCTCTAGTTCGAGATTATAATTTGCCTTTGTATCACTGGGAGTTTTTTAAATGTATATAAAGAGGTAATTTACATTCTTAGATAAAGTTCAGGCATTTCCAACAATATCAGAGTAAGTGGACCACTGTTATCTTTGCAACTGAAGCTTGTACATTCTGTGTGAATTAATCTCAATTTTACTGTCCGTGTTTCAGGGCAGCTTGCTTTTATGCAATGAATATTGGTAGATCCCAAGAAAATATAGCCACAGATTTTATTAACAATGAAGTGAATGCCTGCCAGTTGCGTGGCAGATCACGTTCAGACTGCCAGTTTGTGACAGATGTGTACATAATGGCTCTAAATCACTGTGCGGATTCACTGTATTCCATATTTTACTCAACTTGCAATAAGAGTTACACAAATAAATTAAAGTGCGGCTGTCAAGATCAGCAGCAGAGTTGAAGGCATACGTATAATATAATGTATTAAAGAGCTGATGCCTTCTCCTGGAAAACTTTTGAAATATATTTTGCTAGATGAAAGCAGCAGATTTGTTTCCACTGTTTGTTTTTCTTGTCTCACTTTTAATAATCAAGAACACTTGTAATCAAGCTGATTCTAGAGGGTTTTGTTACAGTTTTGGGACTGGTTCTCTATCTGTTCCGTTAGTCCCAGTGTACCTTTTTCTGGTTATTTCATCACTTTATCTTTCCTGGAAATGAAATCCTGTAATGCTTTGCTTAGGGTGCATAATACCTGTGCATGCACCGACCATAGTTGCTCAGAAGGTCCAGATGGGTTTAGCTCAGTTCTTTCCTTTCATGAAATTATTGCACACTTCTTAAAATCAGGATTTTGTGTAATCTTATTGCGGACCATCTACAGACAACTCTATTTCAAACCTTATTATTTTATCTCTGTGCCCCAGAGAGGCCAGCTTTGGATGTTGTCAGTGTGTGCCTGTCAGTTTGACTAGCTCCCCAGCAATTTCTTTTGTCTCTAATCACTTTTTATCCAGTTGGAATTGCTTGTCTTGAATATAAGCTGCTGGCTCTGCTTTTCCCTGGATTTGTTAGGGAGTTGAGCCAGACCCTCAGAGGCAGGCTTCACTCCACTGCCTTGCAACAACTGGGTTCACTGAGTAGTGTCCTTTCTTGACTAACTCACTCATCGTCTCCTATTTCCCAATACCCCAGGATTTAATGAAATATTCATGTTGTGGTGAAAAGTATAGGCAGCCAGGCAGTGGTTTCTTTTCCCTTGCCCCCACTTTTTGCTCCTGGTTGTCGCAGAGTTTTTGACAGCCATCAGTTAACGGAATTAGGATGCTTGAAATTTGTCTGTATTCAGGTTTATAGACCTATCCTTGTTTAAACAATTCTAGAAAGCATAAAGTATTTCTACCTAGCAGATAGTGTTTTTCCTCTCCCTCCAGACTGGTTATAGCCACCTGTTCAGTAGACTAAATTCAGGTAATTTTTAATCATGTTCATTGGACTGTGGAACTGTGCCAGGGTCCTACTAAGCAACAAATGGGTTCAGAGCAGGCACAGTGCAGATTCTGTTAGAAAATAGTTCCCTCTGGTGATGGTTCTTAGCTTGCCTGTGAAGGATAAGAAATCATCAACATTTCCCATTACTGGGGAACAAAAGAGCAGAAACTTGGCTTCTTTGCATCACAGTGGTAACTCCATTTATTTTGGATTTCTACCAGCATAAACTAGAGAAGAATTAGGCACAAAGCCAAATAATCTTTGTATTTCTTAAATAATTAAGCAAATCTACAAGGAGCTAAGCTGATGAGTGGTTAACAAATGATAGTGAAATGATCAGACGCTATTCATTAAAGCCAGGTATTACACCATAATCTGTATCTGCCTGTTCTCAACTCAGGAGATGTTCTACTGTTTTTAATGATACTTTGGAAAGAGGAACTCTGAGTGAAGCAAAACGAAATTGGTTTAAATAGCCTTACAAAGCAGTAGACTTTCCTGGGGCAAGTATTTTGGGTAAGATTTGACCAATAATATTTAGCTCTTCTGAAGGTTGTGATTATGTCTAATGATTTACTTCTAGTGATTTTTGTTTGGGCTCCATGGAGGGAATGTAAATTTACAAGTCTGAGCAATAAATGATTTTCCATGGGACTGAAGAAAGATCTCATCAGGTATTAACTGGAGTTTATTTGGACCGTGTAGGTTTCTGCTTGTAAAGACAGAAAATAAACAGAAAAAAAATCGAGGGACTGAACACTTTACTGTGCATAATGAGGTCGGGTCCTTTTAGACAGTTGTGCAAGACTGTTCTGCTAGATGTTTTCTATTGCTGTTCTTCCTTATAGTTTTTGTGTTTCAATGAAACACTGCAATGCTGTTTCATGTTGAGATGTGTTGGAAATTGAATGTTTCACCAGGTGCCTGACAGGAATTACTGACAGTATGAAAGGTGAATTTTGACCCCATGCTTAATAATTATGTAGCAATAAAATCACTAACTTTTTTAGCACAGACGTTCATGATGATATATATGACAGCTTATACTCTACTTAAAAATTTTCCATTGATCTGCATCAGCAGGAATTCCACATATACAAAGTAATGGGAAAATAAATGCTTATGTGTCCTAACTGCATTTTATGTACGTAGCAAATGCTCAGATAATCAATCTTTGATATTTTGCTTCAATGTGAAAGACGCAGCTCAAGAGTTCAAAACTTAGATTTCCAAACTCTGTGGCGTTTCCTTGCTAAAGTTGTTTATCCATCAACGCTTCAAATCACAGCATAATGGAATCTAACAACCCCATGGAATGCTACAGGCTTGGGGAAGAGTGGCTGGAAAGCTGCCTGGCAGAAAAGAACTAGGGTGTATTGGTCAACAGCTGGATGAATATGAGCCATCAACGTGCTCAGGTGGCCAAGAGGGCCAATGGCATCCTGGCTTGTATCGGGAATAGTGTGGCCAGCAGGACCAGGGCAGTGATGGTCCCCCTGTACTGGGCACTGGTGAGGCCGCACCTCGAATCCTGTGTTCAGTGTTGGGCCCCTCACCACAAGAAGGACATGGAGGGACTGGAGCGCATGGCCAGAGCAGGGCAGCGAGGCTGGGGCAGGGTCTGGAGCACAAGGCTGGGGAGGAGCGGCTGAGGGAGCTGGGGGTGCTCAGCCTGGAGAAGAGGAGGCTGAGGGGAGCCCTCATTGCTCTCTGCAACTGCCTGAAAGGAGGCTGGAGCCGGGGGGGTCGGTCTCTTCTCCCCAGTAACAAGCGATAGGACAAGAGGAAATGGCCTCGAGTTGTGCCAGGGCAGGTTTACGTTGGATATTAGGAAAAACTTCTTCACTGAAAGGGTTGCCAGGCATTGGAACAGGCTGCCCAGGGAAGGGATTGGGTCCCCATCCCTGGAGATATTTAAAAGACGTGTAGACGTGGTGCTTAGGGACATGGTTTAGTGGTGGACTTGCTGGGTTAACGGTTGGACTTGATGATCTTACGGGTCTTTTCCAACCGAAATGGTTCTATGATTCTATGACTTCTTTACTGAGTTAAGAAGTAGAGTCCTTGCACAAAGTGAGAAACATTCCTTACAAAGGAGAAAAATAATTTTGTAAGTCATAATTTGAAACTCTAATATAGGAAGAAAACTTCTTGTACCTAATAGTATGTTGGTCATTTTGCATTTCAGTTGTTGATTCTTCAGTTTTACAGGATGACATGTTGTTCAGGCTGCTGCTAATTATGTGCTCTCTATTATGGTAATTGACATCTCTCAATTTTGTTGTTATGACTACAAAGTACTTGGTAACAGGCTGATAACGCATAAAGACTGCAGCCTGTCTTGCTGGCTGGGAATCATCACTATTTGTTCTGTCTGTCCGTATGTGCTGAATTACAAACTGTTTGGTGTAGAAGCTGTTTGTACACTCTTTGTACAGTCCTTATCACCACGATGTTAGAGACATCACAGCAATACAAATACTGCAGGTATGTACATGTATAAGCACATATAATCCACTTCTCAGTCAGTAGTGATCTCAAATCCCACTCTGCAGTAGTGTAATGCTTAATCAGATTTTGCCTTATGTTTAGGTAGTCCAGTGATCTTGTTTCAGCCAGAAAACATGGGTGAATTGCTGTTTCTTGATGCTTCTTGACCTGGTTGATAGCCATACTTAGGGAATACTGGTATTAGAAATTGGCAGATTGTATATCAAAGCTTGTATACCATTGTGCATCGTCCTGAAAGGATGACCAATCATTATGATGTCAATCCTTTGTATCATTCTTCATATTGTTAAAAAAAAAAAAAGTTTATTCCATTTCTTAGTAGAATTCCCATCTTACTTTCCCCTTTTTTTAGCCTTTGCAGCACACGCTGAATCTCAGGAACTTACTAAATGTACGCCTGTAGGGGACCAGACTGTAGGAAACTCTCAGTTGATTAAATCAGTAAATCCAAATTGAATCTGAACCTTCTTAGGAAAGCCCAGGTTCAATTTGTATTGGTTAGGGGAGTAATAATATACTGTGAGCAGAAAACTCTGGACAGAAAGGTTTCAATGTAGAAAGTACTAGTAATTTACTTGGTCATATATGCAGATAATGCTTTGGACACCTGCAGATTCCATTTTGGGAAGATTTGTGGCAAAGTAAGTTCTCTGTTAGCTCCTCGATAAAATCTTTTAACCTACCATTTCTACCGTTGGAACAAATATTTTTATCATAGGGTTATTCTTGGATGGAAGGTGATTTGAGGTCTTGTAGGATATGCACAAAACTTGGTATAATGGTATTCAGACATAGCTTCTTCTCTAGATGAACAGGTTTTTGTTGCATAACCTCAAATGTAGGATCCTGTCTGTGCAGGACCCGGGTTGTCCTTAACATTGACTTCACACTGGTTTTCAGATACAGGTCCCATTAAAAAACACTTCAGTTCTACAGTCTAAACTCCATAGGCCGTGCTGCAGCTCTTCCAAAGCCTAAATAGTCTCCCAGGTTTGCCTGATGGTAGGAGATCTTGGTTTTAATTAACTGTCTCAGGGGCAATGCAACAGCAAGCAAGGAATATGTACGTAAAAGAAAAATTCCTTAACTAACTGCAGACATTCTTGGGAATACTGGGAAACTTACGGAAAAACAGTACAACTACAACATCCAGGATCCTGGATCTCTGGTGACCTTCAAGTCTAGTGGAAATATCCTGTTTATTTTTCCTTAGTTGGGCTATTAAATTTATCGGAGTGGTCTGGCCTCTTGATTAGGGAATTGCTCCCTGTGCTTGGACGTTTTTTCCATTGTGCCACAGCTGTGGAAATTACCAGCTCTCACTTCCCATCCCCTGTAATTTCTCTGCTATTGGCTGCTTACTCGGTTGGTAGCTCTAAGAATAGATGAGTAGAAATGTCATTCATTGTTCACCGCTGTAGATTGCTGTCTTAGACCTTCAATCTCTTGTCTTCAATGGCTACAAAATAGGTTCTTTCATACACAAAAGAGATTTTGAAATGTCTCTTTTATGCTGTTTCACAGGGAAGGTTGTGATACAGGGTTAAGAGTCTTGAAATAAAATGGAGTTCATCAGACATGAAGTTCGTGGTGTCAACAGGCGTGACTTCTCAACTGTCTGCAAGTATAGTGTGCCATTAAAACTGTACGCTTACTGTATGGGTTCAGTGTACATGGATCCCCATGTTCCACACCAAGCCATGCTTCAAGAATTTATTTTTTTTTGGTATGAATGTGATTAATATACGAAGGAAAAACAGAGAAGACAGAAAACAAATTGATTGTAGTTTGCATTGTCTCTAAAGTAGCAAGGCTTTTAGGTATGACTAGGTAAAGTCAGATACTTTTGAACTGTAACATTTTAGTGGGGTGAAGATCACAGTCCAAAGCCCTGTTCAACTTATGTTAGGGTAAAATAGAATAAGCAGAGAAAGTATTTTTTGAAAAAAATTATTATTGGAGCATATTTAGGGTTAATAGGATTGACCGTCAGGTATTCTTTCAGTTACATTCAGATGTAGAAATTTTGTTAATTCTTTCAGGAAAAAAATAGTTGGAATACATAAGTATTAATGTCAATGTTCAGTTTTGGGAGTATGCCTCTGTGTAGCAGGCAGGCTTTCTTCTTTTGTGCATATTTTGCACTAGCCGGAGAGACTGGCATATGACTTAAAGGTGAGACAGATCCCTTTATGTTCTGGAAATTGCCATGAAACTTCAAGTTGTTCTTCCTAATGTTTGTCTTGCTAGACGATATGATTCTTTTTGCCACCAGAAGCAAAGATTCTTGCCATAATGACATTTTAATAAATTATTAGATTGCTTGCATAGCTGTATAAGCAGCGTGGCCTTAGTGGCAGCAGAATAGTTACTGGCAGCAACTTGGCTCTTTTTCACATTTTGTTGTTTATTTGTTGTCAGTAAAAGTGGATGGGTGATTAATCTCTGTGTTGAATTTCAGGGATGAAAAGTCCTACTTTATGTGTAAACCATAATACAATTTATGTAGGTGTTATTACTGTGAATGTTTTGGAATCTGCATAAGGAATATTTAAATATCATTGATATCCAAGTATTCAAGTAGTTTCTTTAGGTTTCCTAGAGCGTACATCTATGCTTACTCTCAGAGAAAGAAGTAAAGAGAGAAAAACTTTTAAATTTGAATGAAGCATAGCTGTGATAATCGCAAAGCTTGCTCTTCCCTTGTGCTAACAGTGTTCCTCACAGTCTGCCCAAGTGTGTCATTTCAGTCAGTTAAGACATGAGGAGCACCCAGCAAAGTTCCTTTGAAAATTAGTCCTGATTCATCCAAGTTTCATATGAATACGGAGATGTGAATTGTATTCTTGCTCAGATTGATAGCAAGAAAACATGCACTCAGGTGGCCATCCTCTCTGAGCCTTAGTTGCCTGGATAGTTCGCTTGATGCTGCTTCACGTGATACAGGTACGTTGGTTGAAGAGTTCCTAGGGTGCTGCTTTAGTGGTGTGTCTCCACCATGGCGGCTCCTGGAGATCCCTGCTGGCAAGTTTGCTGTGTACTATTACAGCATCAGCTCTTTAGAGACTATGTCAGATTTGACTTGCCTCCTCGTGGTCAAATGTGATTAGTGCTTCTCACAGATCTGTCATGGGAAAATAAATGCTTAAATGAGAACATTTTGCTATCTGGGCTGAAAGAGCCTAAATTTGTATGTCAAGCCTGGCATACGCTTCTTTGCAGGGGGTCATAAAGTCTATAGGCTGGAACACAAGACTACATTCAGTTTCTGGCCCTACAGCCATCCATTAATCATTATTTTCAGTTATAAAACAACATGCTCATACTTGCTTCACCAATACGTTGTGAGGATTAACTGTGAGCAGTTCCTTGAAATGCACTTCATGTGCACACACCGGCGTCCTCGCTCTTTGAGCTGACCCAGCTCTGGGGTACGTAATGTATTTGTGAGAAGAGAGATCAGTATCAGTGGTGCTATAGCAGAATGGACACCAGTGAGCCTACAGGTTGCCTCCATGGTGGCCTCTCATATTTAAACTCCAGGCTGGCTGTTGCCTCAGTTTCTCCCTACCTCCTCATCTGTTCTGCACATCTTTAGATGGTGGGCAGGGTGGTAAAGGGCAATGGGATGTTTAATTCCCCACTTTGCCTTAAATGAAACGAAGAATCCTGCCTCAGGCTTTTCCTGCAAACCTAGCAGGTTGCTATGGATTAAGCTACTTAATCAATCCAGACAAACCATTCCATGCTGCTTCATAGTAGTCAATACCTCCAGTCACTTGCCATTTCAGCAGCTTAGAGACTAACGATCCTTCATTCTGCAGACAGAGATGTGCCAGAAAGCGAAAGTTGCTAAATAGCTTCTATAGATGAAGCTATAAAATCTTGTTGCCTTCATCCTTTCCCACCATCATAAGCTGGTAGCATAGCAACTGATGAAGCTGCTTGAACTTGAGTTGACCTGAAATTACACGTTTCACGGTTTATGTGTTTATTCCTGCCTTTCTACTTTTTTTGGTGCTTGTTGAGTTTACATTTCCGGTCCCTATGGGAGATTAGCAGCTTGTTCATGCAGAAAGCTGAAATAGATTTAATAACACACGATATATGAGCTTAAATAGTGCACGAAGTTAGAAATACAAGAGAGAGCTAAAGCTGGCCCTGACTACTGACTGGTGGAGAGGACCTTCTTTTTGATAGGATGTGGATGCAGTTTTCCATATCTTTGTACACGCTTGGTGGAGCCTCCCGTGGGCTGATGTTTCAAACTGTAGTGTTACAGAATTGGCTGTTAAAGGAAGCAGTGCAGAGTGTAAATGTGCAGAGATGATAGCAACCCTGGGGTTCCTCACATGGGGCAAAGAGAGATCTCGGACACAAGTTCAGAAGTAACCTGCAACTTGAATGACTGTCGCTTCTAAAGTAGCAAGGCTTTTAGGTATTTGCAGCAGGACAGTTGCAGCAGTTTCTGGTGGAGAAACAGTGTGTTTTCACCAGAGTTTCTGGAAAGTTCCAGTATTCTTATCTCCCTTGTTGAAGGAGAGCTGATGCTCAGTTCTCATACTTTGTGATACTTTTGTAATTACTGCATTGAGATACGTGTCTTATGTTAAAACCTACCTTGGTTTTCTTCATGGGTCATTTCAAGACTAATATGAAATGTTAGTCCACACATATCTGATGTGTCTGTCATCAAGGGAAGCTCCAAGAAATGAGGGGAAGTAGAAACAATAAAAAATTACTAATTGTTGCATGAGAAAGACGTGTCAAGGATGAGTTTGGAGAATAGGGCTTGGTTCAAGCACGCTGCACAGGGTCCTGGAGGTGCAAAATGGAGCAGTTAGATGCCGGTTAGAGAAAGTCATGGTCTTTTTATTTTTACTGGTTTTTTTGGTCAAATGAAAACTGAACCTTTTTTCTGTGTGTGACACAATCTCAACAGATGGGGCTAAAGTGCTCCAGCCTCCGAACAGTCTTAGTAAGAGAATGAAATTCTTTCTTTGACAAGCACTTTAAGTATTGAATTGTTAAATCAAAGGGCATCACTGTCACCAGTGCATGCTCTGGCTGCATATATAAAAGGAAAGTGTGTTGTGCTCATCTTTTCCAGAGAAAAGCATAATCATTTATCTTCATGTGATGGTTTTAGACTGCAGCACCTGAGTTCTGCTGCCCTGAATAAGGGCATTCAGGGAGCATTCAAAGAGCGTACAGGTGCTCAGTGTTATTTCTTGCCGAGCGGTTCTTTGCACACCTTGCTTTGTGCCTTCCCTCTTAATAGAGTAACTGTATTTCACACTGAAGGCCAGGCACTGAGAAAATAAGAGTAATAAGGTAAAATGCATCTCACCTAAATTTTAATACCAGTCAAAAGAGGGAGGGATCAGGGAGCCGTTAATTTTATCTGTCTTAGATATGTACTTTAAGATGAGTTTTACATTCTCTGAAACTGTCCATTTCTCTCGGTTGACTATAAAGGGAACCTGAGATTGCTAGTACAGGCTTGAACGTATCAAAGCTACGTGGTAAAAGTCAGTATATTTGTAATCAGCTCGTGGATGCCTAAGTTCTTAATGCACAAAAGTCCTTGTGTTGGGCCTCTCATGGTTCATGGAAGATCTCTGTAAACAGAATGACATTCCATAACAATGTCATTCTGTAAGCAACAAGAAGCATGCTGCTGCTCTTGTTCATGGTGTCATTTTGTAGCTCTTTTGCAGTTGGAAAACTCAGTAAATTACACGCACTTTAAAAATTAGAGTTAATTGTCCATGATTCCCAGCCCTGGGGAGCTTGTCATTCTTAGCGATTACCTAGAGAGACTGCGTGTGCACTGTATGGGGTAGCACTCCTATCCATGTGAAGAAAGGTTGCCTTCTTGCACTCTCTGTGCACAGGACTTATGAATGTGTTTTGCTGCAGTACTGGAGATTCCTACATATCAATAGTGAGCCATTAGGGAGCCATGGGGGAGTCTGTAGTCACCTTTTTTTCCTCTTTTACAGTACAAACGATGACTCAAAGACAAGCATTCAGTCCTGATCTATGCAAGTTCTTGTAATAAGCTTTACAATTAGAGCACAGAGTCTTCCATCTAATTCACTTAATTTACGCTGGGAAATGAGATACTGTTCAACTAATCCGATGCTATTTTCTTCTTTATTAGAGAATGAAAGCATCTTCTGAGGCTCTGGTGGGATTCAGGCTAAGCTTCTGAGACACAGATAGTGTGAAATGCTAATGAAATAGTATGCTACTGTAATTCCCACTTGGTATCTGGTGCCCCTCTCCTTTAACCTGCAACACTATTTACTTTGTAAATTTTTGTTTAATAAGGTGACACTAATACAGATGAACTTTCTTCAACCAGGGTTCGTTCCATCTTGCATGGTGACTGCAGTGCTTTTACGAAATGGTTGAGAGGTTTTCTACTGCTTTATAGTAACTCCTGTAAGCATTACTGTGTTCTTCTCTTTAAACTTAGGCAGCCCAGTTACTTAATTTAGAACATATGTATTGAAATCACCAAGGAGCATTTCCACTGCTTCTTAAAGGGAAAATACATAGAGAATACGTACTCTTCATTTTCATCAGGCTGTAGCAAGTTCTCCCTTTGTATATAAGTGCAACACCTACACTGTTGTGAGATATAAAGGGACTCTTGTCTGTAGTCTTTGAATTTGGGGGTTTTGGGAATGTCAGAAGACAAGCATCCTGCCAAATATTGGATCTCTTGCTCCATTGGCTTTCTTTGGTGACATTGATTGCTGTCCCCTGAGGTCTGCTTGTCTCTTGTTTTTCATTGCTGTTGTGCTGATTCTTTGACCACTTTGCTCAATTCTTTCACATCTTTCTGGATCATTTTTATCTTCTCCCCCAATTCTTGTACGTGAAATGTATGGCAAGTCCCTTGTAGACAGAAGCATTAGCTCCTGAGGGAAAAGCGAGAAGAAAAAAGCACATGGCATGCTGTGGCAAATGAGTATTCTATACCATAAAGTACTAAAGTTACTTATCACTGTTAGTAAATTCTCTGTTGGGAAGAAGCATCAGGTGGAGAGTATTGACATTAAATTTGCTAATCCATAGAACAATATAGCAGTGTGTAAATGCAGCCCCCCCACTTACTGCCCTAATGACCTAGCTCTTTAGCTAAATAACCAACCCTGCCACAAGCTAAAAGAGTAAATTTCCATTTTTGTCTGTCAGTCTGATTACTAAGCATGTAAGCATCCTATGGCTGACGGTTCATGAGGATGAATGCAGTGTTGATCTCAACAGGGGCAAGAAGAGACCTGCATCTCCACAGGGCTGCATCACATAGTATGGGAATGCTCACCGAGGATGAGAGGTTAAACTTTGCCATGTAAGGGTGATGTTTGCCTTCTGGGACTGCTCTGTTTCATAATGGGTTGCAAAACCAACAGTAAAGGCTTTTGCACCTGTGAAATGTATAAATCTGTGAAACCATGGCCCTTGTTCCATAGGCTGAAGAAATCCTAAACCTTCCTCTTCTCTCACTTTCCTGGATTTCGGCTTTAATTAAATATTCAAAGTTGTTGGTTTCAGAATTGGTTCTGGGCACTTTTCTTTGGGAGTACACAGACTATATCGCTTGCTGGTGCAATCTACCCATCCAGGTGAATTAATGAATCACTTTATTAATGCCGCTGGCACACCCTTCCAACACGGTTGACATGTGCCACTGCTGTCAGCCTGTTACATTACTGTGAGACAGACCTGAATGTCTCTCTCTTAGACAAAAAACTATTAGTACAGTGTTGGCACAGTGAAATAGTCTCATGCTAAATATTGTAAAATACTTGTGCCATTTCTTTACGCAATACATGGAACTGGAAGTTCAGACAATCGCTGGAAAACAAGGTTCAAATGCTGCATTTATTACAGTAGTAGGAAGTGTGCTAATAAGCAATGCCAATGTAAATGCTGTCATTCAGAGCTCAGACTGCTTATTGCTATGTTGTGAAGCTAGAAAGGGTACTCATGGATGCTGCTCATACAGTCAAGTGAATCTCTCATAGCCAGCAATAAAGAGTGCAAAACAGTTGTGCAAAGGTGACAAATTCTGCCTAAAGGATCGAGGGGTAAAAAATCAGAACAAAGACATTTTAACATGATTCCATTTTTTATTTAAAACAGCTGGATTTGCCTTTAAATGCAAATTCAAGAGCCTATGTTCTCAATAGCCTTTAAATTGTAACAGTGTGTAGCTATTGTGTAGAAAACGATACAAATATGTTTTGTTCTATATTCTTTGCTTAAGAAAGTTCTGAGAAGCTTGAAATTTGGTTTCCTTGCCTTCCAGTCCCATCCTTATCCATTTGGCAAGCGCAGTCCACAGCTGTTCATTTAGGACGCTGTGCAAAAAGCTTACAGTTCCCATTAGTAGGGGAATAAGCAGTATCATGTTTGAAAACACAGATCCTGCTTGTCAGGCAAATGTTTCTTGAGAGCAGCTCCCATCCCCACCTCTTCAATCCCCAAAGAATAAAAAACACCGTCTCTCTTCTGATCTTATTTTTAGAACACATGCTGTGTGTTGTATACATGTGAGAAAACAAAACAGGGCTGGCTGTGTGCGTGTTGCAGCCATCTTCCTGCTGCTCTGGGGGCCTGGCTACATATGGGGCATGCACAGCTGATGTTTTGGAAGGACCTAAGGGTCATCAAGCAGCGTGAAAAGTACAGACTGGGTGGCCCAGCCAGAGAGAAACCTGCTTTCCTCCTCTATTTAACAGGTGCGTCAGCCTTTTCTGGGCGCTTTCTGGTTTTGTTTTCTGGTTTTCTTCGGTCCTAAGTTGAGAGCTTATTTCAGTGCTTGAGGGAGTCACGTTAGGAATTTCACATGTTGGCATGATTATTCAGTAACAAAATAAAAGTACAGGTTAACACGTAAGAAACAGAATCATTGAACTTTGTGATATACTAGTGTTTTGTAGAGTTAGGAGTTCTTTTTGTCTAAGATCATCGATAGGCCAACAAATGCAAATGAGAGCTCATGGTTGTCTTGGTTGTGCGTTTTATCAGATGATCTTATGAACAAGGAAGGAATTTTCAAAAAAATTAAAGCTTTATTCATGTAACATCCATAGCTTAAGAGGTTTATCCAGCTATTTTAAGATTACATTTTTTATAATTGCTTTTTCTTATGGAGTATTTCACAGGAGACAGTGAAAACAGTTGATGGGGATTTGTTTCTCATGTTTCAGTCTTCCCAGATGCATTTGAAGGATGCATGGAGCCCATTTTGCTTCCATTGTCTAACAATTGCTTAGAATTGCCATGATTAGAAAATCACACAGAGAGAGATTCCAGTTGTAGAGTAGAAACTCAGGGGCAGTTGCCAAAGAGTAAAATACGTGTGTTTTCCACAATAGTTGGAAAGTATAGTATTCATGGCACCAAGCCTGTCACAGTTCAGTGAGTGTCTGGATGATGCTCTTAGTCATATGGTGTAGTTTTAGGTAGTCCTGTGAGGAGCAGGGAGTTGGACTCAGTGGTCCTTATGGGTCCCTTCCAACTTGAGATATTCTATGAGTCTGTCTGGTCTTTTTCAGCCCTTCATGTTAGTTTTGTTTTCTTGTGCTCTTTGCACTACTAAATCTGTCATTTTAAAGCCCTAACTGTGTTCAGCCTTCTCAGCTGTAGACCACAGCTGTATTTCCTCTTCTAATAGGAGAAAGGCACACCCCCAAATTCCCTTCATGGCTGCACAACTGGACCTGCTTTGCACATACAATAAAATCAACCATCTTCCTGATGTCCTCATTCCTGGGGAGCTGCGGCTTTCTCCTCTGTGCCCGGAGGAGGAGGGAGAACGGCTGAAAGGCAGCAACAGCCTAGATAAAGCTTGCAATATAAAATACTGTCTGGATCAAATGGGGCTTAAAATACAGTTGATCACAATTACATGTGTACAAGGACAATCTGTCACCATGTTTATTTAATCAAGATCACATAGAGATTTTAATTAAAGGAGTGAGCTCATAACATCAGGCTGGTCATATGTAACTGACAAGCGTGTTTAGTTACAAAGGCCAAAAAATGGTCCTTATTTATATGCTAGTTTTGCTAAATAATGGGTAACTTGTTTAGATCACTTGCAGTAATTTGGCACAGAGTGATATTAACAAAAAATGCTTCTTGTCCACTTGGTGCCAGCAGGAAAGAGCCCGTTATTTTCAGTGAGGTGGGATTGAGCCTTGAATAACTACTACAACAGCTACTAACCTTAATTTCTTAAATTTGGAAAATGGGAGCAACTGTTTAAACTCCTAATTTTCTAATATTCTGTGGTACCTGTTTTTCAAGTGGTACTTAGAAAGGGGAAAATTAATGGGGGAGGGAGGGGGAAACAGAAAACCACCATCACTTTTTTTTTTGGGGGGGGGGGGAGGTTTAGATTTGGCCTAAAATAAAGAGAGAAGACAGTAATGCTGGGTGTCTTCTTAATTTAAATGAGTTAGGCAATAGTCGTTTCTAAACTTGCTAGATGAGACTTTCATGTCTTTTTAGGAGGACAAACTGCTCTATTAATTAAGCTCAGTCCTGTAAATCTCTTCTAACTTGCAATCAAATCCCAGAGTAACCTGGATCGTATTGCTATTGAAGTCTACAGCCCAGGAGAATGGAGTTTAATATTTCATTTGTCCTGTGTTCAGCTATGATGTGACTTGTTAGATGTCACTTTTGCATTGGGAATGAAAATCACTAAGTCTATCTTTTAATTGGCTTGCACCAAGAAACAAGTAATAAACTGTGATTTATAATAATTTGTTTTTTAATGAAAATGTATCTACATGCATTTCTTGAAAACAAATTTCTTGGAGAAATAAGCTTACTAAGTCAAAACATAATCAGCCTGACGTTCCATATCAGAAAAAGATTCTGGCAGGCGTTAAGGGAACAGTGCGAAACAAAAGCAGAAACAAACATTCACAAACAAACTTAGCTCGTGACACTGGTTTTTGTTCATGTTGGATACCTGCTACAATTACAGTTCAGATATTTTTTTTTTTCAGAGGTACAATGCACAATTACTGCAGTCAGTCTCAAGGAGGTAGCATCGTTCATTGTAATTAGTTAGCCAGAGGAAATGACATTAACATTTCAGTTGATCATTTTGTATAATAATGGTTTCTGTGCATTTGTTTCTCTTCACTGAGCAGATATTGACCTGCAAGAGTTTTCCAGAGGGAAACTATCTTCCTCCCATCACATGGTGCTCAAACTCTTCCACATTTCTGTGGGTCCCAGATTCTTCCAGTTCTCTGGGTTCTTTGAGGAATCACCTTTAAGAGGGGTTTAGAATAACTCCCACTCTAAAATTAATGTCATACTGTAACATTTATAGGTTTCTTTTTCTGAGACAGAGATGTCCTTTTCATCACTTTATTTTCACAAGAGAATAGAGTTTGTGTCCTCTGGGCTGAGGGCAAACCATGTTAGAGTGTGACAGAGGGAAAGCTAGATGAGATTAAAGAAATTGCTCATAATCTTGCGCAGTTCAGCTCAGGTTTTCAAAACAACAAGGCATATGCTATTTGTGTGGCTTCCAATATGCAAATGTTATTTATACACTGACAGAGGGGGGAAAAAATAAAAATCAGGCAGGCAGCCAGAGCCCTGTAGATTTTTTTTTTTTTTTTGTAGCTTTCATCAAAGGGTGCTGCAGAGATGTCTTTTATTGGCTTGCCTTTTTTTTTTTTTTTTTTTTTTAATCACAGAGGTGATATTCAGCATCTGGGTTCCTGCCTCCTCATGATGTTTTTCAGATATCTAGGCAATCCTCAAGTCTCATGCAGACTGTGGTTGAGTACCTTTGCTCATGAAGTTGAGCAAACTTTGCAATCAAACGTGACAGGAGGTGTTGATTCACCTGGTGCCTTAGAGTTTTTCTTAGCTTTGAGGTACCAAGAGCCTCAGTTAGAGTCAGTTCTGGCAGCATCCTGACTACTGATATTGACCATGGGAAGATCACTAGTGTTTAAATTTGCTAGTATTTTCTCACACACATCCAGTGCTTTGATTAAAAATGTATATCCTATTTTTAACCTTTATTTTGCTTGGTAAAATCACAAAATGAGCAAGTGATTTGAGTTTTCCACTCATTGCTAATTGTGTCATGTTAAGCATTACGCTTTGGCTGAACCACAATTCCATGATCAATGATGGTGATATTCTGCCACATTGGGTCACAGGGCAGAGGAAGGGCTGTTGCACCACAGCCTTTTTATACGTGGTATATGCTAAGTGCACTCAGTCTTCTTTATTTAAGACTTCTTTCCCGCCTCACCCTCCAATATCATATTGACTGCTATTGCTCATATGCTTAAGGGAGGGAATAAGTATAAGCCTTCTGATCTTTTAAAAATGACTTTTGGATTTTATTTTAAACAAGTTGCTTTGTGGTTACTGTGTTTTTGCAGGTGTTTCTAAATTGGTAATACTGCCCCCGTGTAAGGGGGCTGAATTTTTAGCACAAATAAAAGAAGCCAAATTCTTTCCAGTAACGGATTAAATTCTTGTGAAAGATTTGGTAAATGACAGGAGAAACTGTGCCTGTATTACAAAAGATTTTGGGACAGCCTTGCTATACAGATACATAGTGGAAATTTGGTCCTTTGGACAAAATTGTCTCAGGCCTCTCATGATTTCTTTTTGTCTACAGAACCCCCAACTCCTATTGCTCCTCCTGAGCTGCTGGCTGTCGGAGCCACGTACCTGTGGATCAAACCCAATGCCAACTCCATCATTGGTGATGGGCCCATCATATTGAAAGAGGTGGAGTATCGGACGACCACTGGGAATTGGGCAGAAACGCACATTGTAGACTCTCCTAATTACAAACTGTGGCATTTGGATCCTGATGTGGAGTACGAGATCAGAGTGCTGCTCACTCGCCCTGGAGAAGGAGGCACAGGGCCCCCTGGACCGCCACTGACGACAAGAACAAAATGTGCAGGTAGGGTTTCTACTGCTTTGCAATATGGCACAGCTATTTTGGTTCACTTACTAATACATTAACAAACGGTCCTCCGCACATCCTTATTGTAGACGTGCTTCATCAGTGATCTGAATTGACATTATGAATTTTGATATATCCTGGAATATTTTACTTTTTGTTCCGTAGGCAAATGTTTAAGAAACTGTTGTTTTTACGCATGTAGTGTATTTGCCAAACTTACTGCTACAGTGTATGGCTGTTTTCTGTTGAAATGAGCAGGCAGATGAGAGTTCCCCAACCAATTCTCCAGTAGGCAAATCATTCTTAAGACTAGTCTGTTATAAAATTTTCACCGTGTTAGTGCATAACAATATATTTGTTGTTCTTGGGTAATGGTTCAGCATTGGTTATTAACAAATTGACAGTGCTATCAGCTTATCAGTGCAGTGTGGTGAAGCAGCAAGCATTTAGTTTTTAAGATACATTTTTGTATTCCACTTGATGGAACTTGTTCTTCTCCTCACTTCTGATAATGAAACCTGGTCAAACACTGTGCAGCATCTTCCCTTTGTCTTTCATATTGGAACAGATCAGTTTTGATCCAGGGACAGGAAAAGTCTGTCTTCTTTCTAAGCCATATTGGCCTTTCCAGGAAAAGCTAAAGGATCATGTTCGTCATGTTTCAGATATATTGACTGTTCATTCTGTTTTCATACATTAATCATTAGCCATTAAGGGAAATCAAGCTCTGTGCCTTGCAAAGGGATGAACAAAGCAGTTTTCTACCTAGCAGTTTTTTTCCACCACACAACTGTCATCTCAAGGTTTGCATTTTTGTAATTTTTGCAAGATGCTTTGTGGTGTGAACAAAGGACAGAGACTAAAAGACTACAACCTTCCTCCCCTCCCCACAAATTAGTGGTTTACAGCAAGCGGATTTAAGTAGTGGAGAGCTTATGCAAAAGCATTCTGGTTCCAGTTACTCTTTCTGACCAAACAGCAAGTCTGAAGTGTGAAGAATGCATGAAGAACAGCCAAATGCATCCTGGGATGGGATTAAGCAGTGCAATGTTGGTGTTCCTCACCCACTGTCACAGTAAGAGCATCCCCAGCAGCATCCTCTTCCTCTACCAAGAGAGGAAGCCTGGTGGGTTGAGCGTGTTGTGGGGCAGGGGGGCACATCCATGCTGCCTTTCCTTTTTTGTACAGGTTATAAAGCAGTGAACTTTTAGTGCCTTTCTGAGAAGAACTGGTTGAAAAAAAATAAATCTGAGCATGAGGATCTGACATGTAGGTGGTTGCTATATTCAGCACCTGTCCATTGGTAGAAGACAGATGTTTGGAGGCTTTTCTGCAGCTAGGTGGAAAGCATGAAGTGAGATGGATGACGTTCTGGCCTATTTGGGAAATTGGCACATGCTCTGCTACTCATCTTTTGGCTGTCTGCTCCTTCACCAGTGTGGTCAAATTCTCCCTTCAGCAGAAATAACTGCAGGCCTGGCCTGGGACTATGCATTTACACATGGAAATGTGACATGCTGAGATTTGGTCTGTAGTTCATGCATTGTGATTTTGCAGGCACATGCTCTGCAGCAGCCAGACTTGCAAACTTTTCTGTATTACTTATAAAGAATGCTTGGTTTAGTATAATTGAGGGGTAAAAAAAAAAAAAAAAAAAAAAAAAAAAGATGTTGGCTTTGTGCTTAATGATGTCTTGTACTGGATCCCAAATTGCTGAGTTTCCTTACTCAGCATAGGTATTGACTGACATCATGAAGGATGATGTAGATAATTTGTTCAAATTGGCTAAGCAGTGCCACTTGCTATTTTCAGTCCTAATTTACTAATGCAAATCTAACTGGAGAAGGTCATTCTATTAACGTTAGTTGTCATACAGAGCTTGGTGAGATTGATGGTGATGGCATTTATGTTTTGTTTAGAGCATTGGGTGGGAGAAATTGTAATGATCTTGATCTAAGCACGGACTCGAAGGAAGGGAGAGACTTACTCAATATGTAAAGATATGTGACTTCCACAAAATGCCAACTGAAATGATAGACAAGAAAATGCAGCTCGTTATTCCGGTTTCCATATGTCATGGAACTCCTTCAAAATACCCTATATAGGGGATAATTACACAAAACTTCTATGGTAAAGATTTTCAAAAATGTGCTGAACCAACAAAACAGTACTACTTCCTTGATTTTTCTTAGAGTAGCTAACAAATGACATCAATGAAAATTGAGAGTTTTTTTCAATAGTTGAGGGATGAGTGATGATGCTTTTTTCAAGTGAATGTTTTGGTTCTTTTCTTTGTCATTACTTTTTCTTAGCAAGAGGGGAGTACCAAACTCCTACACATTTGTATGCAGTCAGTAGATGACTGGAGTAGTCCTGTTTTACTGGACTGTTTAGTGTTGGTACTGTGTTTATTAGGCCCACTAATAAAGATAACAAAATTGACTGCAGAAGTAATAGTAGAGAATATAATGTATACCGGAGCAGAAGTATTTACTTATTTAAATTGCAAGAAATCAGTGTAACCATAAACAGAAGGTGTCTGCAGCTTTCCAATAGTGAGAAGTCAATGTCCCTTTTACTAAATAATCTCCTTAGTGTCTTTTCACATAGACATAGTATACTTATGTGCTAGGGAGTCTGAGTAACTACTGGCATAGCCTTCAATTTAGGCACACCTTGCAATGAGATTCTTATTTTTTTATTTTCACCTCTAAATTAGAACAGAATTTGGGAAGGACCATGCTTTTCTTCCACTTCAAATCAAGCAACAAGCTCATTTACAAAGATGCAGTTGTCTGCTGTGAGTTTCCTGACTGTCAGACTGAGCAAAAGCATGACCGGAATGGCTCAGCATGAGCTTAGAAAGTCATTACACCATGACACAACTCTTATCAAGATCATTCATGATTTTCAGATTTTTTGATCAGAGTGAATGGAAGTTGTTTACATGGACTTTTTAAAGTTTTTCATTATATAAACCCCATAAAACCTAATTATGAAAGGTCTTGCTCTAAATGAGCACAAAGAAGTTTTATTAAACTGGATAATATCTTATCTAAATTTCTATAAACAGCATGTGCCCAGGCACCCATTATCCTGCTGGTGATGCGTTTGGTTTTCTACAGGACAGCATTACAAGACTTCATTTATATTTGATCTTTAGAAATGATACTGAAAATTAAGTCCCAGCTTGCCTCCTTCCAGGAAAAGCCAACTGCCAGAAAATATGGCAAACCTTGCCTTTGTAAAGGAATGATTTTTTTGTTGTTGTTGTTGCTGTGGCTTTTGTGTTTGTTGTTTGTTTTTTTGTTTGTTTTTTTTTTCATAGGCTGTGATAGGTTGTGTCTTGAGGCAGGAGGAGATTAAATGACCTTGAGGCATAAAACAGTAAACTGTCAGAGGGAAGAGTTGATCAGCAGGGAATGGGGAAAAGAGAAAGACTGCTTAAGGTTAAGACCAGACACAGGGTTGAGGGGTGGTTAAAGGAAAGGAAGATATGAAATATTAGTTTCTACCCCCAAAATAATAGGTTGGGTGAGATAACAGGAGCAGAATAGTATGTTTGAACATAGTTCCTAGTAGTGCCTAGTAGTTCAGCACTGGTCTTCTGAGTGTGGTTTTTTTTAGCCGTCCTTAATAGTTACACAGAGCTCTTTAAAATCCTTGTTTCATGGGCTTTGTTCAAGAGTGCGCTTTGGAAAGCTGTGATTTGAGAAGCTTGGGGCTTATTTTCTTCCCTGTGCTTATTTACTATTCCCCTGCTTTTTTTCTTTCTCCTGTTGCCACAGAAAGGGAGAATAGGGGAAGAATCCTTTTTTCCTCTGGTGGATGGGAAAGAGAAGGGAAGACCTTCCAAAAGAGGTCATCATTGTAGGGGGGGGGGCAAATCTCATCTGTAAAGTATTTGCCTTCTAGTGGGATGAACTTGCATGAAAAGCAAGGCCAGAGAGTAACGTTTAAATGAAGATTAATAAACGGACAGAGATAAGACTTTCTTTAAAAATCATATTTAGATCTGGTTAAAATACTATCTGAAAAAGCTATCCTGAACGTGAGCTTTTCTGCCTTTTTGGATGATGACAACAGGTGACTCATAAGATGAGGAGGGTTTTGTGACCTTGAGGCTTGGAAGCAGAAAGCTTTCCAGCCTGACAGGAGAGTTGCTTGGTAAGGAATGGGATGGGAGGAAAAGTCCTGAGAAACCCCATAATCTTCCCCCTGCAAAAGCTGTGCTAATGATTCTTCACAGAACAAAGTTATCATAATAGGAGGTTTGTCCTCATATGAAAAAATTAACAGATCCCTTGCAACCGATCTCTGAAGATAAACTGCTAGGGACTGGGTTATTCAGCAGGAGGATGTGATCTCTCTCCTGGAGAAAGGAGCAGTTGTCAAGATCAATACTCAATTCTTGTTCTCGGCCTAGGGAAATAAAAGTTAGTCTTGAATGGAGTGGCTGAATTCAATACCCCTTTTAAAAATAGTCAGGAGAAAGTAGCTGATACAAATGCAAATAATCTGTACATTCAGAGTTCGATATGGTATTGCAAAGTAGTTGGAAAATCTTTTCCTTTAGTTATTATTAAAAGGTACTTTGTTGCCATGAAATGTTGTGAAGTTTAGGAGTAGTAAGCAGCTTTTGCCATTTTTTGCTGTTTTAGGACTACATGTTCATATTTTATAGAAATGTTTTTGTCTGTTGCTCTGTTACAAATGTTCGAAAAAGGAGGTAGTTGTGTACTGATGTGAAATGCACAAATTGAACAGCCAGAAGGTTATGTTGTTGTGCACTGTGAATTAATATGAGTTGTTATAACAGCAGGTTAAAAAATATTTATTTCTGATTTAATTTTAAGGTGATAGCTCCCATTAAATAGGAAACATTCACATGTTAATGTTGAAAAATAAGATTCAGGGTTGCTATACTGCTGCCTTCATTTTTTTTCAAGCTTACAAAAAAAAAAAAACCTGAAAAAAATCTGATACGTGAGTCAAAGCACTACACAAATGGCATATCAAGTGATTTGAAAGATAATTCTGTACAACTGAAGTGTAGGTATTCTTAGAATCACTGTTTCACAGACTAATTTAACTTGGAGTTACTCTAAGCCTTGTCCTGAAACATACATTCATTTCCCTATTAATATTAGTTAAGTCTTAACTCTTGGCTCCACTGGCTTGTATAATTTTAAAAGTAGACAATCGGGAAAATAGACACTTATTTAGCAGGATTGCCTACTTTTGAAGAACGCTTCCTGTAGAATATTAGCATTGCAGGAAAGCCTCACCTGGGTTGCTCGTTTTCTGTATTGGTAAATGCTGCGAGGGACTTTTCTCAGTTATGGTAAGACAAGCCTCTGCAGTGCATGTTCCACTTGTGCTCGGTTTTGCTCTCTTGCTAAATTCCCTGAAACAAAGTCTTGTGTAGCACAGTGAAATGCACTTGTTCTTCTCTTGATAGCGCCTATTCCCCAGAGCCGTGGAGCGCTGCAGGTGAGCTGTTGAAAATGGCATGATCTCGTGTTTGAGTTTTGGTACGTGGATCCCGCAAAGCCTGTGGGACTGGTACCCATTTTAGTGACTTTGTCAGTTTAACTTGATGATTGAAACTCTGTTTTCATTCCACCTCAATAGCCTTCGGCATGTCAGCTAGAGAGGTAAGAGTAGCGTTACAAAAATATGATATTCCTTCTTTTTGATCCTTGATCACCAATTTGTGCTTGGAAACAGCCTGGTAGCATTGTTGAAAGACAGGGGCTTTCATCTGTATCGCACCCGAACGGCTTAAGCCCCTTTGCATATAAGATGATAACTTCCCCTGCCAAATTGATTAAATAGATAATAAATGTATCTTAATTTCTGCTTTATTCTTTCCCCCTCCTCAACTTTTGAGGGAGTAGAAAGACAGCATCTACCCTTTAAATAACAACTGAAAGAAAACGTGAATTATTTCTTGATGACACGCATTTTGTGGCTCTGAGCATGTCAGAGTGGTACGCTTTTCTTGTCTCTCGTTGTCAGGTCTTAACTTGTGTCTAGCCCATAATGTGTACCTTCAGACCTCGTGGACAATACAGACAATGCTTCAACTGAAACTACAGAGCTCTGTAGGAAGCAAAGTGTGTTTCGTGTTGCTCTTCAAGTTGCAGAGGTGCAGCTGGTTGCGTGTATAGGGGTGTTCTCTTTGAGGAACTATCAATATCGAGTTCTGGATGCATTGGCTGTAGAAACATGTTCAAACTGGAAAGACAGCTTTCAAAGAACAGAGGATAGATTAGATCTATGAATTAGTTACTGGAAATGAACTGAAAAAAGAAGGAGCTACGTTGTCTGGGATATAACAACAGTGACAACCTATATGGAACAGAAGGAATTTGGGAGGAGGAAGAGATGTAATTAAATGGTGGAAGGCGAAGCAGAGTGTTTTGGTGCACTTTGGGTGACTGACTGAATCCAGGACTCCTGAAAAGCCATATTGTTGGAGCTGACAAGACACTTGGTTTGGCGTGAGGCCACAGTCCATCCAAAGTTCAGGCACTAAATTCGGTGTGTTGGAAAGCAGCAATGTGCAAAGGAGAGGCTGGGGTTGACTGCTGGAGCCCATCAGTATGCCACAAATCTGATATTGGTTTCTGGCAGCAACCAATGCCTGAAAATTCCCAAGTCTAGCGAAGCATATCCCCTATTGCCTTTAACCATGGTACATACAGTGAGGAATTTTCTTTATCCTGATCCCTGCAGAAGATCAGCTTTTTGTCCTGAGGCATGTGGATTGATTGCCCTTATCTTAGTCTGCATAAATACAGTTATGAATACAAAGGCAGTCATAATAGTGCTTTGGTCTGGATTTTTTTCCAGAGGGATTTTGCTCGTGATGGATTTAAATTCTAGGGATTTATTTTTTTATCTGCAAAGGCAGTTTTTTATCCAGAAATGTTTTTATTTTTATTTATTAGGATGAAGTCTAGTTATTAATTTCCACATCACACCATTTCTGCTTGATGGTGTTGCTGTTTAATTTAATGGCTTTCTATAATGTGGTTTGAATATAGCATTATTTTCTGAGTGGGCAGGCTGGTCAGTAAGATGACAACTTTCATAAAGGCATTAGGCTTTCACGCCATGAAGAATAGTTCTCATGAATGATAGGACCTCATGACTTCTTACAAAAGAAGCGAACCTGCCTAGCACTTATTTTCATGCCAGCTGGATTTAGGACACTGGTCTCTTCTATATTTCTCTGCTCCTGAGTTCTGTCCAGGTTTCATACCGAATAGCCTGAGTAGTTCTAATCTGAAGATGCAAAAATGGAGAGAGAGGAGAAAGTAAAACAAAAAAGCCCAAAACAACAAAACCCCCATTCTGTTTTGTTGAACTCAAAGAAATCCCTGAGCACTGGTTGACTTCGTGGCACTGTAGATTTGAGTCAGCTGAACATCTGGGGTGTGCACCATACTTTTCTAAGTGAAAGTGGTTTTGAATGACATTTTAAGTGAATGCAAACCAGTTTGATTTTTCTCTTGTTGCAGTTTTTCCAGGCTGTATTTCTACTTGAAACACGCTGGGCGCACATGAAGGCTATGTACAAGAAGGTCACTGACAGGAGATGCAGGTCCACATTAATGGTTTCAGGTCTTCTAGATTGGAGCCTGGACACAAGTGGTGCACAGAGAACCTAAACCAAAATTATGTCAACTTCTGTGTTACCAAACCACCCCACGTTACTCAGGGAATTGACTTCTCATCTTTGTATACGACATAACGTTGTTTGAATTTTCTTGTATGCATTCCGACAATTGTGTGATTCCTCTTTTTCAGCTCACTTAAACAAACTGTGGAGGGAGGGAAGCAAAATAAGCAGATATTTGATGTGTTAATAGATTCTTTCCTCTGTGCTTATGCAGCTTCATTTCAGCATCCTCAATTTAAGGATGTCTCCCGCGTGGTCCTAAAAATGTGACTTCACAGGACAATATCCTTAGCTTACGCAAAATTGGCACGGCTTTGCTAAAGTCAGCATTTTACACCCATTGAAAATCTGGCCCACGATTTGCAAAAATGGGCCAGGCATTTTTTCTTGATTGTCACTCAGTCCCCTGCTAAAAGCAATTTATTTAAATTGCATGGTGTCTTTTAGTCTTCAGTTAAGTGGTGTCTTTCATAAAATTTCATCCCTTATTACCATATTATTACTGTTTCTTTTAGTTTTTTAAGGGTGCGATGAGATGATCGTTTCCAGATGTTGCTTTATATGGGTGTGAAAAGCCCAGTTAGTGGGTGGAAACTGGAAAGGATAATGCTCTGTGTGTGTTCCTGTGGTGCATGTGTTAAGCAGTGAACTTCCACTGAGGAGCGACTGAAGGGAGGTGTCTGTTTTCCTTCTCTGTGTAATATATACCATAACTCATCCTGGGAGTGAAATGATAGGCCCAGTCTTGCAAAGCATTTATTAAGCTCTATGGATTTGCATAGTCATGATCCTATCTTTGTCCTGGGACAAACACTGCTCACTGCTTCCTGCTTATGTTTCTCTTTTTGCCTTTCCAAAGACAGCTGAAACATAAATGCCTTTCATTTTTAAATGTATTTTTAATGCACACAAGTCTGCATTAAAAAGCACTCAAATAGTAAGAGGCGTTTTAGAGTTTATACACTGAAAGTGCCCAATTTTAAACATTTCAAAGAATAAAATGCATGTTAATTGGCTTTCTTGGAAGCTCTACCATACAATACAAAAGCAAGGCAGGGGCCAAATGGAAGAGCGCACTCCGTTTTTAACCTCATGTTAATGCTTTTAACCCTGAGATATTTCTAAGACGTTTAGGAACAGCTTTGTTCCTTACATGTTTAGTTGTTTTACATTTTGTCATAAATATTTTACCCTTTTATTTTTCCCCAGTGGACTCTGAAATATTGAGATGTACGTGACTTCTTGTTTAACACTTGCCAACTTACCCAGGTGAGCAGGGGTGTTGCACAGCTTGGAACAAAAAAGAAAAAAACAAGTTGATGTCTTAAATACTGTTGCAGAACCAGCAGATGGAGTATGAGAGTACAAAACCTTTTTTGTAATGATGTGTATGTCTGTCTGCACAAGTACATTGCGTTTTCGTACTGGTTGAGCTTGAAAATGGGATTTCGTTTTGTTTTTTTAACCACCTATTCTGTCCATGGACATTGCTGTGACCCATTATGTTACAGTATCTGAACATGACAAAACGAAGCATGAACCAGCGACCTCATCCCCCTTTGGGGGATGCAGGGATCCCTTTGTATCTCAATTCACCTTACACAGGTGGAGACGCAAAGACCCCCAGTCTCCCCAGGCTTTGGATTGGGATCCAGATGATTGCCATGGCCATGGGACTGGGTAGGGGTCATAAACTTAGTCCCCATTTTAATTAATTGTTATTCCACTGAGTGGAATGAGGAAGAAAAAAGGAAAAGCTTTCAACTCCTTTTGACTTATTTTTGCCTTTCAGTTTTATAAGCGAAAAAACTGAGAAGATTTTCTTTTTTTTTTTTTTTTAAACTGGGCTTTCTAAAAATATGAAGCAGTGAAATATTTTATTACTTTAGAAGTAGTATTCAAGTAGACCATAGCTGTGACCATATCAAAGTGCTCAAATATTGCTGGAGAGGCATACAGGCCTGAGCATCAAAATCAGACTGACAGTTGTTATGACAATGTATTTCATTCAAGATCTGCAAATCCTCATTTTAGCTGCCAATAATCCTACAAATTATTGAACTAAATTCTTGGTGCAGAGACCATTGGAAGCGGGTTTAAAGCGAGACCGCTACTCACAAGATAACAAAATCTGAAAGCCTTAACATCACAGTTTCCTCCCTGTGGCCCTTTGAAAGTTTTTCTAGCATTTACTAGAGGATGAAAAAGAAGCAGGAGGGAAGTAGGTCTTGCAAATAGATCCAAACCTTCAGAAGTTGATTTGTCAATTAATGAAGTTTGACAAAAATCTTTGGTGAGCTTGAAAGATTAGATTATATATCAAGGAAATCCACCACTTTGAAGATAAAGCCTGTAAGTGATAAATTTATCTTAGTAATGTTTTTAATAGGAAGATAAACCGTTGGCATTAAGTTGTCTCTTTTAACAGAGGAGGGAGTAAGGCAGAGGAGTGGGATGCCAAATTTAGCAGAAGGAATACTGCACCAAAGGCAATCTTATGTATGAAATACTCTGTGTGTATGTATAAAACCAGCTCTTCCCAGTTGGTTTTATTCTCCTCGGATTATTTGTTAACCTAGCATAGGCGTAAATCATTCTACCTGCTGTTCTGTAGGTCACTTTGCTATAATGTTTATTTTTACATTCAGAATACGTTCCCTTGTCAAAAGATTCACATGATTCTTTTTCCTGGGCAGAAAAAAATCCCATTGTCACTAAAGAAACTGTGAGCAAGAGACTGAAAGCAAGTCTACAGCTGTGATGTTTTTTTTCTTTCATACAGAATTAAAACTGTGGTATGCCAGTTCAGGCAAAGCAGATACCCTTGTTGCTATAAGAAAGCCCAAATGTCTTCGAATTATTGTCTGATACATGTAATAGATTAAAATACTGGTGTAAAGTGTTGCCTGTTACATTCTGTAATGTATAGAAATCACTATGTTGCATCCTATAATTTCCTTTGTGGCGATCGGAAGGGTTTTTGGGTGAGCCGTGTTAAGTTTCTCGTAAACATGGATTCCCATCCCTCAACACATACATTATGGTGTTCTAAATCACTCGACAGTGCACTCCGACTAGTTTCAGTTATAAGACTTCCCTTTCCTTTGTGAAAACTCAACCTTCTTGATTCTGGTCACTGTCCTACTCTTCTAAAGAAATCAGGAACCACAGATATAAAAGATGAACTTTGCAATGCCTGATGTAAAAATCTATGGATTAAAATTGAGTTTTGTGTCTACTGCTGGTGTTCCTGTTTATGTTCTGAAGCTGTTTTCAGTAGTTGTTGCTTTCTATTAGTGTTGTGCGTGCGAACTCCAGATACACACCTTCAGCCAGCCTTCTCCTACTGTCTGTGAAAGGCTTAGGCAATTGATAGCTTTCCACTGATCCAGCTGGCACAGCAGAGCAAATATTTACTTATTTTCACACAGAAGCAAATATCTCAGTGTAAAAGAGTTGGAATCGCACTCTGTGCAAACAGGTGCTTCATATAATATTGGTACATTATGCTGCAACCGATCAGGAATTTATATTGAATCTTCCAAGCCTCTTGCGCTGCTGGCAGCGCAGCTGGACCGAGGCTCACAGGTTACTGTCATGCTCCCGAGTGATGGGACTTGGTTCATTAGTATGAGTGATAGTTTGTCTGTCCTTACTTGTTTCTGTGTATGTCTCAATGTAAAAGATGCTCTTGCTTGTATGAAGAAATAATCTCCAAACCCGATCATGGTGGCCTGTGCTAAAAGTAGTATTATCTTGTTAAAGTACTCTTTAGGCTGCAGACATGTACCTGTGTGCTGAAGGCATAATCATTATCAGCTTGTTATTCCTGCCTTTTCTCTGTCACAGGGGTGTCCCTTGGCAGTAAAACGCTGACATGTTTTAAAAGTAAGCGCTGTTTATGGATAAAGGGGCAGTCAGAGCATTGCCTGTGATGCAGATGTGTTAAGCAAAGGTAACGTTGTTAAAAGTACAATGTAAGAAACGAAAAAGAAATGAGTAGTGGGATATTTTTACTCTATTGCAAAATACTCTAAAAATTCTTTTCAAACAACATACTATTTGTTGGGGTGTATGTTTTCTGTTCTGGATTGCTTCGGTGCTATTGAGTTTCTTTGTTCAGGAAAAGAGATTTTTTTTTTCTGGTTAGAGCAATTTGTGCTAAAATATTTGCACTTCATCACCTTAACTTTATGCATTTCTTGTAACAGCAATAATTAAAAATTAAGGAACTTTTGCTCATATGTTAGCTCTTAAACCTTAATGTTCCAGTAGCAATCAGATCCTTTGACTGCCTCTTCTCATTTGCAACACACAGCTCTGAAACGTTCACCCTTTGTCTTATTTACTCAGCTTGTTAGGGTAGAGTGTCTGCTGTGAAGGATCTATAGGGCGCCTGGCACAGTAGATCCTCTTTTATGAGTGGGCACAAGCTTATCTTCTGTTTTTCATGCTAGGTGTCTAAAGGTTCATCATTCATGGCTGTTTTCTGGCATTTGTTCCATTTGGAAGCTGATTCTAGAATGTTAACACCAGCAATGAGATGCCATACTTTTCCAAAATGATGGGAGTTAAGAGGAAGTAGTAGGCGTTGCAGAAACTCAGAATATACCTGAATCTCAATTTTAGGTGACGCAGATGACATTATAATGAATTAATATTAAAATCTGCATATGTTTTGTGAAGTGTACTGTTTGTCTAGCAAAAATAACTGAAGGCTACTTAACCTGCTATCTGAATGGCCATGCTGGGCATTTGCATATATGCAAAAGATTGAATTTTCTGCTCAAAAGTCCTTTGCTATGAGGTCAGCGCTGGGTGAGGTTGGTGGGAATGGGACAGGTCTTCATTTAAGTATCCTCCAGAGTACTTAGGCTTCAGAAACAGCAATATTTTAAAGAATAGGTACTGAGTTTTGCTATTTTAAAATTCACTTCCCTCATTCATAGTATGAAAAAGGACCTTGCAAATAATTCAACATTTCTTTGTGATTGCTGCAGTGTGTCCATGATTACCTAATTTCAGATCTGGCAGTGTTAGTCTCTACAGAAGTACTTATGAAATCACAGTTTAAATTAGTGAAATAGAAGAGATTATGAGGTGCTATGCTATTCATCTTACAGAAATATTGTAATTTTTTTCCTGTATGAGTATTAGGAAGAATAATGTCGGAGCAATATGATGCTATACAACCCGCTGGGGAGGAGGCACCAGAGGTTTCTGCGGTTTCATCTGAGATCTAGAATTTTGTATTGGTTTTTCAAGCCAAAGAAACAGCTCTGCTCTTCCCCTGATCCCGGGAAGCAGGGTCTAGCAGCCACGGGGCTGGTATTCTGTGTTACTACTGCACAGAAATGGGATTGTGGCCCAGCTGCCCCAGGACCTGATGATTGCCCCCCTGCCCTTGACAGCCTGGCGTTTGAAGTGTATGATTTCTCAGAGCGGTCAGCTGGGGGAACTCTGGGGGTTTATAGCTTTTGTGTTGGGAATGGCCCATCATTCAAAATGCATACGACAGCGTTTTATAAATTAAATGACATCTGATTGCTGCTGTAAAGAGCACAAAGATTTAGACATCCATATACATTTTTTTGGCTCCCCAGTCTCTGCCTCATTCTTTAACAGGTTTTGCATGTGAAGCTGTTTCAGCTAACTCAACTCTTCCCTTCCAGTGATGTTTTCTCCTGCTGTCTCCAAGTTCTGAAATCAGGGTCCAAGTTTCCTCCTACATGACTAAAATCTATAACCTTCAGTCCCTGTAAAACAGCTTTTCCGCAGGCGGTGATGTATTTCCCTCTTGCTGTAGCACCTGTCCTCTGCTAACCGTCCCACTTGGCACAATCAGTTTTATCCGTTTGACCACTTTCAATTGGATTGCGTAGACCTTTTCAGTTGTCAGCAAATCTTAACAGTTACTCTCTTAACCCAGAAATACTACCTAGACATATGCGTTTGTCTGCTGACCACGTATTTCCCATTGAAGGTAAATAACTCTAAAGTTATCCTCTAGAGTTACCCTGTAGAGGTTAGGGGAAAAAAGCAGGACGAGATTAAATTGCTGGCTGAGTTACAAACTTCATAAACATCATGCAGAAATCTCCTGTATTCACCACAGGAGGACAAAACCTGCCACACAGTGCATGAGATTTGCACAGGAATCATGAAATGGCATTGCCTCTGATCATGTACTTGAATGTGTTGACAGATAGGAATGCTTTTAAACTGAAATACCTTTAAGATTTTATGAAACAAATCCTGCCTTAGGTTGTCCCCTGGGTTAAGGACTAGGGTACTGCTGGTATATCACCTTCAGCATTTTCTTTAAATTTGTCTTCCTTAAAGGATTCAGGCTGAAATAGCAAATTGTAGCCTGCAGCACTCCATCTGTTCCCTCCTGAGAGCATGAGGATGGTGTAAGATGCTTTGGGCACCCTTCACATCACTGCAGGTTTCCTTGTGTATTCAGAGCACAGAAATAACAATAACGTGGTCATATTCTGGGCAGCAAAGCTGAGCTATTCCCAGATTGTGTTTGACAGGTCTGTCCTTAAAAATCCCTTCTGCTTTGCTTTTGTGATATTTATGAGTGTTACAGTACTGGTGGTCCAAAGAGCTCAAAAATCCTGAGTCAGAAACCAACTGTCTCTTTCACTACTCCGTACATAGTAGACCCTCACTAAATTTGGTCTGGTTTTGGTTTCTTTTCAAACCTTCCTTTTGCTTATCCTTTCTTGAGCATGTGACAGCCACAAATTGCTCATTCTCCATGCAAAACTGCAGGCGTTGACCCCCTGCTTCCAGGCTGTTGTCTGTGTTCCTCCTCTCTGCTACATTCCTCCACCTCAAGATGGAAAACCTTTCCGTAATGGCAAAACCAACAGCTCTCCCTGTGATCACCTGGCAGAGGAAAATGGGAGTTAGTTGTAGTTTTGTGGTGGGTGCATGTCTAGTTCTGTGAATAGGGAGAGTAAGGAAGGGGGCAGGTTGCTAAAACAGCTCTTGGATCTGCTCCCCGTTTGCCCTCATGTCCAGCCCCAAGAGAGTCAACAGATGGTGGGATGCGGAGCCAGCGCTTTGTGCTTGGCTGAGAACCTGGCTCGAAGTGCTGTTCTCCAGCCTCAAAAGGCTGCTGAGAAAGCAGAGTCCCTCACTACGTATACTTACTCTTTTCTCTGTTCTGGAGGGGAGATGGCAGAAGATCTGGTGCCTGTTCCAGAGATCCCCATAGAGCACCAGGGACGTCTTTGCTGCCACTGGAAGTGTGCGGCACTGTGGCTTCTACTGGTCACAATGAGCTCAAACAATTCCCTTGAGCTTTCTGAGTTTCTTACAAAGGTACCCGCCAAATTATATAGCTTGCAATAATTTTAGCTTTGCTTACACTAAAATACTATCCTAGACTATCTAGGGAGCCTTGTTCTGTGTAGTATGTTGTCTGCTTGAAGGGAGGCGTGGGAGCCTCAGGAACTGTGCCAGTCAGTGTGATCTGCAAAGCTTTCCATGTCCTACATTGCTGAGACAACATATGGGTGTGAAGCTGTACCATACTAGCGAGACATTTATAAGGGGAGGTTTGACATGGTTTCAGAACAGCACAGCTTCTTGGCAGCCTTCACATTGCATTGTACCGCTTTTTTTGTGTGTGGTGGTGGTTTTGGTTTGGTTTTTTTTGTTTTAATACAAAGCTATTACAGTATTAATAATAGGCAGTGTTCAATTTAGAGGGGAGGCATGGTGGATGTCTGGAATGCTGATAAGTTCACTGTGGATACAGCAGTGCTAGGTTGAGTGCTGTTCAACTTTTACATTATCATCTCTCTCTCCTGTTTCCATTATTTTCTTTAAATTTTATTATCTCTCTTTCTTCTAGTGAAAAAGTATTTGAATTTCAGAGCTGAGCTGGTGCTTCATCCTTGTGGGAATAAGAGCTCGGCTTCTCCTCCCTCAAAGCACAGTCTCACATCTCCGTTTCCTTTAAGTGCTGTGCCAGCTTTCAGCTCTCGGGTGACTGTTTGCTTTGACTGGTGTGGTAGGTGGGTGGCAAGTCCTGCTGCCTTCCCATTATAGCTATTGTCCTAGGAGGATGAAGCATCATGGAATAGTTTTTTTCATCTTGCAGATTGTGTTGTCTGTAAGACCTTTGGATTATAATTAATCTTCTTAGGAACTTGCATGACATGATATACAAGGCATTTTCAAATAATACCTCAACCATTATAATGTTCCTTGGAACAGTTTCATAACTGGGGGAGAAATTGCCTGAAAACCTAAACTTAAAAAGTCATATGTTTGTAGGGAGGGGGAAATAACCTCTGAGTAAAATGTATGGCAATTAAATATGTAAGCAATGTTACTTGCTTAGAAGCAGCTTTGGAGAAGATCTCATTATTATATACCATATAATGTGTTCTTTATAATAACGTGAGTTGGGAACATTTTGTTTCTGCAGTATATTGTAAAGAGAAATTGATGCCTACTCTGTGTGTGTGTGTGCATACGTGCGTAAGTGCTCAATAGAATCTGCCATCTCGTGTGTTTATACTGTGGGAACCTGATTTTTGTCTCGGGCTCATACATTCTGATACAACACTAATAAATACAGAAAGAGACATAAAATGTGGTAAGATCGTTATTATGTCATTGCATTAAAATTTGATGACTTTGCCCTTTTCCCTTGTGCATGTGCATACACAAACAAGCAGACACACAACTGCCTTTGAGAAGGAAGGAGAGGGTCCAGCCTGCAGATACTGCAATTCACTCCAGTGACATTTCTTGCCCCGTGCTTCCTCAGATGATCACTGTTATATTTATTTATACGCTGAGACTGCTGTCTAAAACTGAAAAAGGTATCTGAAGATTGTTATTGTTTTCAGTGTGGCTGAGGCTGAAGTAGCAGATGAAAGAGGAGGAATCTCCTAATAATTGCTTAATTCTAAGCATTGGTGTTCCAGTATGAAGTCTTAGTAAAGTAATTAAAATGAAGGAGAAGCAATGAAACTTTCCTATTGTCAAAGTGTTAAGCTTAACGCGTAACAGGGAAAATACAGAAACTTTCTGTTAAGCTTTCTATGTTAATCAGTACTGAGGAGCTATTTTCTTTATAATAACATCTGCAAGTATCTATCAATAGCGTGCAAGTGTTGATTGTATGTTACAATACTTCATTTTAATTAGACTCCATAGGAGATAGTTAAAGGGTTGATGGGGAGAGATATTGTAGCAGTAAATATTATGGCACATTTGGAAACGGAGAGGGTAGGAATATCTTGGCTTCAACATTCAATATAACTAACACTCTGCACTCTGGGACACACTTGTCACTGCTTTTGACTGTAGAAACTCAGTGATATATTGCATTTCGGTTTGGTAAATCTTCCTTAGGGGACTAGTTTGTCATTGAAACACCCTGGTGAGGCAGATGCAGCAAGCCTTGCCTGCATTAATCGACAGTTGTTGGGTCACACTGGCAGATGAGAGATCGTGATGTGGGCCCTTGGCTGGAGAAGAGATGATCCAGAGTTGGATGCTGGGCCCAGAACCAGAAGAGGCAAGCAGAGCCTGGGGCTGGTCGGGGCTCAGCAGCCCGTCTCAGACTTGCTGTGACTGAGGAGGTTCCTTCCAGAACGGCTCGGTGACATGAGGAGCAGCTCGGCTGGCAGGAGGGGACAGAGGAGAGTCTCTGTGAAAGGGAAGAGAATGGCACGCACTCAAATAACTGCCCCAGTCCTTTAGTCCCAGGATCTGGCAGTGGTGCTTTTATTGCCATTTTGCTTTTATTTATTGATTCATTTCTTTTTGGCCTCTAGCCCATTCAGTGAGTCTTTAGCCCTTTGCATTGCGCTTTATTGAAATCAGAGTCCTTTTTCTTGCTTTTTGGATGTAACTCATTGCAGGGTCGGCAGGCTGTGGCCTTTATTCGCTCTAAAAACTAAAACCAGACTCTAAAGCCTGATTAGAAAACAGAGCAGCTTCCTTCCTATCCCTGCACATGGTAGGGAAAGTAGTTTCCATGAAATTAAGTAACTTGGCTTAGGTTCTAAAAATAAAGAAATAAATAAAATCGGTGGCAAATGTGGTTTAAATCTGACTCTTGGCCCAAGCAGTAACTATCACATTGAAAATGCAGTGCAGGTTCTCATCTGGATTCTTAGTTACTGGTTCTGCCATCCTAAGATGAGACAAAATGAGGTTTCGTCTTGTATAGTAGGTGGCAGTTTGAAGCATTAACTGCTGTGGAAGAAGATTTGAAAAGCAATTTCCCTTCTCAATTTTCTCTTAAGTCATTAAAATTCATCTTCGGTTCTTGAAACATCCAAATTTCTGTTCTGCTTAGGTATCTGGATTGGAGATCTTACGATTGTTCGCTGCACTTAATATCCCTTAGATTTATGGCAAACTGTTTGACACCATTTTACAAATCGTCTGTGATTCTACAGATTTATCTTTAGAAGTTTAATTTTTTCCCCTGCCAAATCGACGCTAATCTTACTATGGACTGAGTTTAAAACTACTTAAACCTGAAGTTACTTCTTTGCTTTTTACTTAGAGTTTTTCACTGCTAAGGCACTTTCTTGTTATTTGTCTGTCTTGGACATATTCTGACTCCTGAATCCTTTCCTTTAATATATTTTTCTGTGGTACTAATCACTCTGTCATCAGTAAAGCAAATGGAGTGAGGAATGTTCACTCATCCGTGCCTTGAAAGCACCTGTTTGGGAAGTGAAGAGACTCAAAGTTTGTCTTCGAAGTGCAGAAGAATTTAAAAATAACTTAATAACTGTGCCACCTTATTTGAATTTAAAATAGCTCTTTTTTAATTCATACAAGCTCATGGCAGGAGTTGTCAGGCTTTGGGTGTCAGAAGGGTGATGAATTTGTGTGGGAGCATGGAGGCTATAAGAATACATAGGACTCTGTCTGTGCCGCTTTTCTTTAGGAAGCTTGTGGAAGGGGAATAGCCTTTTGTCATACCGGTGTCACATTTTATTTGGTTTAAGACTGATGAGAGAAGGGAAGAAATCTGGCTGTCAAGAGCAGCCTGTCTCCTCTTGCCTGTCTTTTTTGTTCCTCCGATCCTCAGCTTCCCCTGTACAGAAGAGGCAAAGCTCTTGGCTAATCCAGGCAAAAGCATCTAGGGGGGCTTTTCTTCTGGCCTCTGATGCTAACTGCCCCAGCTCGTACCACTGACACTTAACTAATGCAGTGATGTAGTCTCATCTCTTCTTAATATTGGCTCCATGCCACACTTGTTTTTACTAGCTACATTTAACTCTACAACCAATTCAAGCATGAGCACTCTGTGACGTGTTAATTCACCAGGGATATGGGAGCTCTGTGTGTTTTTTTCTGTCTAGACAATAGCCCTAATAAATGATAATGTAAAAAATTCAAGGTTAATCACAACAGTCTTTTCAAGATGCTACAATAATACATTACTAGGAAGTGAAACATGGATATAGGCAGTATTTATTTATATCCTAGCCATGACACTTCTCTGTCCCGGAACAGACTGTTGGCAACTCTCACTGTCTGTCAAGTACAGTACAAAAGTGAGGGTATGAGAAGGTTCATCTTGTTCTCTAAAGTTATTTTGTGTTTAAAGGCAGACACTAAAAAAGAAGGTTAAATGAATGGTGAGAACCTCTTCTTTTTTTCCTTTATTTTTTTCTTCAATTGTGCTTGTATTGTGTGCTGCTCATTAAGTAGCCAAAGGCCTTTTGAAAACTCCTTTCATTTGAGAAAGACGCCAGACAGAGCTGCTTGTGAAATAATTATAGAAAATGAGTGTTGATGCATGTTTTGACTCTGCTGCAGAAGTAATTCTGTCTTGTCTAGTTGAAGTAATTACATTTGTTTCTAAATAGAGGAAAAGAAACGGTAATTGTCAAAAAAATGCATAGATCTGACTTCTACGTTTACGTAGTGGCAGATAGATGGGAAGCAAAAAACTAATTATATTAGTGTAGTCATTATTGTGTATTATTCATTGAAGTGAGGTACCATTATTAAACACACTGAGTCGTGAAAGATTTGTGGGATTTACAGAGTCATTTGCCTGATGGTTACTTTCTTTAGCACTGTGGAGTATAAACATTTTTACAGTATGCTAGGTTAATAATGGATTTAGTGTAGACTGCTGGAGGAACTCACTAGCCATTAATGACTTAATTTTTTTTTCCAGGTAAAGAAGGCTTTCAGTTATTGTAAACTAGAATCCTCACTTAGGGAAGGAACTGGACTATAGCTTATATTTCTATGCCTATGATGTTTCTTCTTGGTTCAGATGGCCAGCAGGGTAACGTGGTGCTAGCAGCTGTGATGATGCGTTTGCTCCTTTTGGAACGAGGTGGAAGTGCCCTGTTTTACGTGGGTCAGGAAACGGTCATGAGACGGCACCACTGCTCTTACCCCCAGGCAGTGGGGACCTGGCATCCCTGTCAGTCAGTTCCCATTTCACCCTCCATCTTTCCAAAAGGATGAGAAATATGCTTGCTCACCCTGAGACTAATCTCCCTGAGTTTGTGTTGCAGTATCAAATGATGCGAGAGCTTACTGCCTTCAGTGCGGAGAAGGGTTAAGTATATGTTAGGGATGAGAATTCAGAAGTGCTGTGTGGGATAGCCTAGGTTGCAAGTAACTGCTCAGACTTGCTGATGGTGGATGCTGTTCATTTTTCTGCCACGAATGTGGGCCTTGCAAAAGTATTCCTGTATTCCTGGTCTGCAAGATAAACTAAAAATCCTAGAAATATAGATGAACTTACAGTGGGCTTGCCAGCAACCCTGGCAAGAGAAAGCCTTGCCGGAGAATACTGCTCCTTCTATATGAAAACAGTAACACTGTGTCTATCAAAATACAACAGCCAAAGAAAACATGTTCCCATGCATGCCATAGGTAGCACACCACTGTGGAAGATCCACGTGTCCTTGCTGTAACCAGCTGGACAGGCAATTACCTGTAAGTAAATGATGGCTGCACAGCAGGAGCAATTTTTCCTATGTTGGCTTTCCTAAATGTCATTGTGCCTCTGCTGACCACAGTGCTTAGCCAGGCCTTGATGAGTTCAGAGTTGCTCATGGTTTAATGTACTGGATGCTGAATTGTCCTTCATGCCTTGCTGTGGTATGTAGTCTTTTTTATTTTACCTTCAATCCTTCACAGTCTGGGGATGTAGGGAAGAAATCTGTTCTTCTGGCCCCTGTGATTCTGGTGACTGCAGCTACCTAAGATGTGAAGGTGTATGAAGGGGATGAGAACATGTCAAAATATCAGTCTTCATTCATGTTCATGTGAATGCATATTTAACAGGTGTACATCAGTGTGGCATCACGGACTTCAATGGACATGTACCGGTGTACTTCTTGCATTTCTGAGATATGTGAAGACTGGGAAAATTCTGCATCACCCAGCTGGTCACTGATTGTGGCAAACCTGTCCACCTAAAAACAGTTAACAGGTTCCAGGATTAATCTTGTGAGCTTGCTTTGTGTTTCAGCATGTCTTCCGAAGAAGACAGTGTTCAGTTGCTAACTGCCCTTTGCATAGTGAACTGAGCAGCAAAGTAGGCAACAAACTTCTCTATTCCAGACCACTAGCAAGATACATGTTAGATTTTAAACAAAAATTGCATTCTTTGTTAATTTCAGTGGCCTTTTATCATCCTCCAGGGTTGAATTCTATGTGCAAGGTGATTCTTCTTTCAATTTTTAAGGAAGAACTGTCAAAAGTGATGCAAGAATCCTCTCTACTTTTTGGAGAGCAGAAGGTTAGAGTCCTAAGAGTTTTGTTTTGGCATAAAATTTTGATGAGTTAACCAAACCACTGTGCAGACTTGCATACAAATCGCCACTTAGTGAGTCATGAAATAATACTCAATTTCCATTTTTATTTTTTTCTTGCTTGTGCTGGAAAGCTTTGGAAGAGACATGATGCTGTCAAGACTGTCAAAACTTCATATAGTCAATTTCAGCTCTAAAAAAAAATTAAAAATACAACTCCGGTGTGAATGGGAACAGGGAGAACCTGGCAAACTCTCTGACATCAAGGAATGAGGAGGGTGTTGAGAGATTCCCCCTCTCCAAGATCATGAGCAACATATGTTCAACTTGTTTTTTCTTATTTCTTGGGGAGTGAAAAAAAAAAAAGGCCATCTTTTTTCCCCCCAAAATTGCCATGCTTGTGAAAGAAAACAGTGTATGTTAAATTTTTGTGCTAGCATAATTTTAATGGGGAGGAATGTCTGTCTCTGTAACTGGCATCAGGTCACAGTGATAACATTGAGGAATGGACTGGCAGGTGTGAAGTCTATTTGTGGGGTCTCATAGAAGCCTGTGGGTTACTGGAGCTTCTTGGAGATGCTGTTTTCATGCAGAAATTTAATCACCCCAACATTGGCTGGAAAGGCAGCATGGCAGGATGCAAGCAATCCAAGAGGTTTTTGGGGTGCAGCAAGAACAATTTTACATTGCAAGTGCTGGATGACCTAAAAAGAGAAGATTCTCAGTTGAAGCTGCTACTCACAGTTTGGGGCTCTGAAGGTTAGTGGCAGCTTTGGCTGCTGTGACCATAAGATGACGGTATGTAAGGTCCTGAGGAAAGTGAGGCAGATGAGTGGCTGAATAATAGTTGTAATAAAAAGGATGGAGCCAGATCATCTTGGAGATGTGTGGTGAGAAGACCAGAAGAAATGGATCTGTTCACATTTCAAAGTTGAATGTAACTTTGAAGTTGGCTGTGATTTGGGTGGGGAGTTGGACCAGATGACTTGCAAATGTCTCCTCCAACCTGAATTATGTTATAATTGATTTTATTCCTTATTTGTCCTGGCCTTTAGTGGGGTATATCACAAGATATTGTCTCCTCCTTTAACAGGAATCTTTAATTTACTGTTCCTCTTACTCAAAAAGCTCATTCTTCTGACCAGGAGTCTGAGTTCCCTCGTCCTTGATTTTTGATGTTGCAGTGTCAGCTATTAGTGTGTGTTGGAGGGGGGATGATGAGTGAGGAAGCTGCAGACTAAATCAAGGACCTGAGGATTTTTAGTCAAGGGTTGAGGAGAACTAGGGAAGAAGAGAGGACTTTATGGTCATCCTTTTAGGGGATTGTTCCTCCTACTCCAGCCAGACCAAAGCCAGTCGTTCTCCCAAAGGTGTTATGAATGAGGGGGCCCATACTGCGTGAAGAGCTGCCTCAGAGATCTTCATGCAAACATTTTTCTCTACCCTGTTCTTCATGAACCTTCACTCTGTGTTTTAACTCCGAGGGAATGGCATTTTGTGTTAACTCTATTATGCAGGCTTTATAAATTGCCTCAGCTACCAGATGGATCACAGACTACCGAAGAGCAGCTGTATGAGGAGTGCAGTCATTTTACTCAATGGGGAGTTGCATACACTGGACTTTGAAAGACTCCATTTAAGGGGAAAAAAGAGATCTTCAAAGCCAGCATTTTTCAAGTAAATAACTCTTTAGCTTTGATATGCCTGCTTCATGCTGCCTTGTCAGTCTAGAGGGAAGATGTACCTTAAATCAAAGTGGACAACTGAGAATGAAAGCTAATAAAAGATTACAATAAAAGAAAGGATTCCCTGTCATAAAAAAAAAAAAAAATACAAGGCATGGTTTTATATCCATTGCAGCAAGCGTTCATAGGACTGAATAGCTAATGCACAGTCTGGGCTGAGATACTTTTGGTGAACTTTTATCATGTACTTAAAGCTCTGCAGAGTGATGTGAAAAATAATAAGGGGGGGGGGGGGGGGGGGGAATCCCCAACCACACAGTTTTTCTGTCACCTTGCAGAATTTCATAACATTACCATTATGAAAGAAAAACCTCTAATGGGCTGATACTAGTTTTGCTGAGCAGGCAGGTACACAGTGCATAAGCACGTGGACCAGGGTTCATTAGCTTCATATTATAACTGAAATCACCGTGATTGATATTTAGCAGAGTAGTAGGGCCACTGACCCTGAGCAGCCCTGTAGAGGCCATCCTTACAGACCAGGCATGGAGGAGGCAATAGTATGTTATTGTAATTGAGAGCATTTTTCACTTTTAAGGAAGTTTATTTGAGCTCTTGGGCTTGAATGAGCATTTCAAACTAGTAATCAGTGCTGAAAATAGATTAAGCCAGTTCAGAGTTTAGTTCTCTTTCTCCAAGTACTCCAAATTGCTGCTAGTGTGGGATAAATAGGTGTTTCTAGCTTGAGCGTGTTTCCACGCCTAACAGCAGTACAGCATAAGGATGTGCATACATTCATGTAACCCTGAGACAGAATCTGTCATGTTTTAATGCGTGTGGCTCAGTGGTGTGGCTCCGTGTTGCCTTCTAAGTTGCTGGGTTTTTTGCTAAAACCTCAGAATTGAGAGAGCAAAGGGGATTGTCGCGATGAGTCTGTTCAAGTACATGGGGCACAAGTGGAGAAACGAATCTGCCCTTATTGCAAGAGTATGAGGTATGTTACAGAGGTGGTGCTGTGAGGTACAAGAACAGGATGAACACAAGTCTGTCTAACCTACTTTTGAAACCTTGCAGTGCATGGAGGACACTTCAGTCTGACCTGTCCTGGGACCACTGCCACATGCTGTTTCTAACTCACTGAATAGAGAAAGAGGCAGAAGGTGTCCTCCTTCCCATTTGTGTGACTTTGTTCCTTTGCTTCTAAGTTCCCAGTGGTTTGTGGGAAGGGTGTGGCTCAGGCAGAGGACTGAATTGGTGAGAGGCCTGCGAGGACAAGTTTGGAGTGATGCTGAAAATACAGACTTAATTGCTTTGCTTCCCTTCGCTTCATTTCCCCATCAATAAAAGGAGGATTAGCAACACTTCCGCTGCTCTGCATGGTGGGAATGGATATGCTAAGGTTTTGTTTGTTTGTTGTAGCTGCTGCAATTGTAGGGACCATGCCATAGCTGTAGCACTTGCCATCCTGTTGCCTTTGGTATGGCACATAGCAACTGCATGTTACTGCAGTGACCTTGACCCATTCAGCATTTCCACAGTGTTCTTCCACTGGGCACGATGTTAGTGTTTGTTCTCTTCCTAATTCTTGTAATATTGTTGCACAAAAGATGTCAGGCCAGGCTTACATGCAAAAAGATTTAGTAGCATCTGTTGCTAATGGCAATGAAAGTTATTTAGGTGGTGGGAAACCACACCCCCCCACCAATTAAAAAAAAAAAAAAAAAAAAAGAGAGAAAGGAAAAGTCTTCTCAGTGGCCAGCTGGGAAAAGAAGTGATGAAAACCTCCCCCCAACTCCTCTTCAGTGAAGCTCTCTAATACTTTGCTATAGGAATTATGTACTTCTCAGGACCTTCTCAAACTCTCCGTTGGTTGCAACCGCTTGAGTTAGGGTTGGTTAGGGTCTGTGCTGGCTGGAGCATGTTCTGGGCAGGAGGAGATGTCGCCTGCTGAGTTGAGCTAATGGAAAGCCTTGAGACACTGTACGTGCAGTCCCATGTGCATGTCCATGTGGGTTTCCCTCACTGGGACTGGGGGATAGGCACCTTGTAAATATGGATTTTCCACACCATCTACTTTCCTTGTCAGGAATTCTGTAGAAGAAAGTGGTAGTATGGAAAAAGCCCTTCTTCCAGCTAAACACCTTCATAACAGGTGAAACTGGATGCTGCAGTTCTGAAGCAGAAGAGCACGTGGTACTGTGAAGAGCAGGTTTTGGCTGACCCTCAAAATCCTGTTGGTAGTTTTATCTTTTATAGGGAAGGATTGAAACAAGTTTTACCTTTTGTAGGCAAGGGCCCTGCAACAAAGGGAGACTCTGAAAAAGCAATAAAGCAATGGTATCAGCACATCCCTCTCCCACTAACGTCCTGCTGTTTATACACATCCTAGAAAACCAGTCTCACAGTGTGAAAAATTGTCAAAGATTTCCAGAGTATTTCATGCTGAATTGCAACAGAACTGTGCTACACAGTCCTCTGAACGTCATAATGGCTCGTTTTGTTTTTATAGTCAATGCAAATGAATTAATAATGGTTTGCCACTTACTATAAATGGGGCCCTATTTCCTCTATGTAACTGTGCAGATCTGTAGAAGTTGATGTTTTTGACAGACTGTAGGCCCAACAGAGCTGTTTCTCTAGAGATGCTTTGGGCTGTAGAAATGCTGTCTGCATGGTTTTAAGCATTGAGTATCTAGGAGTGTTTCCTGGAGCAGCTGGTTTTTACTCCCTTTTCTTCTGTGGTCTATCCTATTCCAATAAAAAAACCCCAACAGTCAAGTGACCAAACTGTGTTTGACAGAGACTCAGTTCTGGAAAAACTGAGAGATTGGAACGTAGCCAGTGAGTAAATAGGGAATAGAGGCTGGGATTCACCGGGAGGCAAAGGAACGGGCAAGGAGTAGTATGAGAGAGGACAGCTCCATGAAGGAGAAACAGATGCAATATGCTATATGTAAAATGTGTTATTTTGTATTAAATATTACTGTTTCTCTGTGTGTCAGTCCTTCAGTGGATTTACAAGAGCATAAACTTGGCATAAACTAAGTTCTGCCCAAGCTGATGGAGTTCTGCCCGAGTCTGGTTTACATGATCAGATCCCACTGAAGTCTGAGTTGCAGATCTTCAAGGATGGCACTTAGCAAAGTCTGGGGCATCACATAAATAATTTCAAGATATAGAATATATTATAGGTGATGCTCATTACCATGCTGCAAAGCAGTAGATTGAAACTACCCAGTATAAAACGTCTCAGGAAATAAACTCTGTCCGTGTTGTGCCTCACCAATCATACGTGGCTTGTTAAAGCGATCAGGGAAAATAACCTATTCTGTGCTAATAGGCTCTGCTAGAGGAACAGCCTGACTGAGGTGTGGAGACAGCAGCAGCACCTGTTAAAGGTGCTTTCATCAAGAGATATTCGCAGGCTCCTCTGTGATCCTTGGAGAGCAACGTCTCACTTGTAGCATCACCTGCTGTGAACTCTCCTTGGGAATCACGTGGGATAACTTGTCCCTAAAATTGCCTTAAGCGCTCCCTAACGCTTTAACCTGGATTTGCAGCTCATAAAGGCTGATTTTGAGAGGGATAAATTCAGTGGCAATTTAGATGTATGGCATGACCCAGTATTTTTAAAATCTGTTCTTCTCAGCCTGTAATGATCTTAAACCAAAATATGTTCAGTGCTGCAGCATACTGCGTACAGTGATATATGAAGATATGCGTAGGTTGTGAAGTGTTTGTAGATGTTTTACTTTAATTTTAGAAAAAAAAAAAACGTAGTAGAGAAGAGAAAAATAAAGAGAGGTTGAAGCAGCTACAACAGTGTTTTTTGGGTTTTGTTTGTGGTTTTTTTTTTTTTAATAGGGAGCAGACAAGTTTAAATGTCAAGACCATAATAGTAATTAATTCAAAATGCTTAATTATCATTTTGTATCCAGATTTGCTCTCCATTCCACAAAGCCAAACATAAAGTAAATTGCCTACCACTGAAATGTGGCCACTAAGAGATTAAGACATAGTAGGCATTTTACTTGAGGAACATTATATAACAATGAATAATTTTGGTTAAAATGAGGTGGAAACATCTCTTAAGTCTCTATTTTAGTACGCAAAAAGGCAACATCTTGGTATATCTCACACAACTGTGTTCTGTATCAGCCAGAATGGTTAGAGACTTACCTCAAAATGCTGGATGTTGCACTGGGGATGAATTTTTGTGGTTAGCTACGTTTACAGAGGCATACAAATGCTTCACTGCCCTGGGCTTTATGGTGTGTGTTTTGAGTAAGAGAGTTTGTCAGCAAACAATGCAGCATATTCCAGGAGAGCAGGGAAAGCAATTATCTTCCCTGGCACCCTCAGTTCAAAACACAGCAATATTGTGGGGCAGGGAGCTAATTGCTCCATCTGTTGCTTTGGGCCTCTCGGAGGGAGAAGAGGTCTGTCTGCCACATTGTCTGGTGCATGACACACCGAACGTGAAGGGTAGTCTGTCCAGACAGGCTGGGACTCGGGAGCAGGCATGAACAGACTCTAGTTGGAAGTTTAAAGTGCAATTTTGCTGTTATTGCATTGGCTTTATTATAACCTTAATGATTTTCAGTACATCATTGCGGGAGCCAGAGTTCTTGTGTGTGTTATCTGTCAGACTGGAATCAATGATATTCGTTGTTTTCAATCAGAACGTGTGTTGGATACATTTTTCTGCCTGTTGGTTCCATATGATCTTGAACAAAGCAAAGCTTTCCGCGTGTGCAAGCTGCTGTGCAAAAATGCATTTTGGTGTCTGCACAAATTGCCGTGGCCCAATATTACATGTACATTTGCAAAAAAAGTCCTAAGTGTACACCAGTTTGTATTGATGGTCTATTTTACTTTGTGTAAAAAATGTGCAGTGGCTTTTCCATCTTCCAGCTTGTCCTGCAGTCTCTTTGTGACCTTATACATATGTATGATGTTCTGATATATATTAGCATTGCTTTGTAATCTTATGTTTGTGAACTGCTTGGGGATTCTGGAATGGCAGTGCAAGATATTTGTGAATTAAAAATACAGACCGTGCTGTTTACTGGTAAATGCTTTTTGTTACTGTTCACACTACAACTTAAAAAGTAAAAAGGCCTTAATGCACCTTTCTCTAGCTCACGTGCAGGCAGAGCCTAGAGCTTCAGCTTTAACCCAGTAGATCAGCACTCCTCACCCAGGCCTCTGGCAGCTCTGGCATTATGGTTTTAGGTAGCTTAAAATAATTAGAACAAAATTCAAGCCCTAACAGGGAGAATTTCTGATTATTCAGAGTTCAGTTAATAGCTTTTACTGGTCAGCATCTTCCATGGTTTAAAATGCTCATGAATATCCTGCTTCCAGATTACGAGGTGTCTCGGGTGGTGACTGAAAAGTCACGAAGGAGCTGGATTTGTATCACCTGAGCCGTCTTCCATAACAGCACTGCATTGCATTCTTATTTCTTTCTGGGAGCTTCTTGGTTTAATATAAATTGTAAAATCTAGTTTTATCCTGTTTATAAATGGCTGCTGGCAAGGTTTGTCAGTCATTTGCAGAGTAGACAGAAAAGGAAAGGGAGGGAAATTGTTAACACTCAAATATCATTTTCTGTCTATATGGCTTTAACAGGGCATGAATGTGAGCTGCGGTTACACATTTCTGGGTGGGTAACCTGGTCAAGTTCAGCTGAAGATGTATTCAGGTACATCTTTCCAGCCTTCCAGCAAAGACACGATGATGTGCTTAGTTTGCTCAGACTCAGGCTACTTGGGGGTATGTGCAGAGAAAGCCAAACTGAAGCACCAACTCGAAGCTTTCTTCCCATCTGGCTGGCACAGGAGATCCAAGGGAACAGCTCGCTGCCTTCCTGGCTAGTTATGGGGTAACAGGACTGGCTGCACTGGGAGCTGCTACTACAGTTGTTCTTTGCTGTTCTGAGACTTCTCAGCCCTTTTGTGGTGGTAGCAGCAGCAATGCAAAGAGTGAAGGTTGCATAGCTCTGTCTTAAAAGTATCACTGTCAGAGGCAGAAAGCACCTTAACACAAGGAGCTGTTATCCCTAGCTCCCATTTGTTATATCCTTGTCTGCAGCCCCTCCTGATATCCCTGGAAGCAGGTGAGGGTGTCTGTTAGCAAGACTGAATCGTTTCCCTGAGCCACATTCAATGCACAGGTTCTGAATCAGGCCATGGTGAAAAGGTTAATTTGACTTTATTGACTTCCTGAATTTTTATGTTTTGAGGGTGAGAAAAGGATGAGTTACGTTTCTTATTTGTAAGGTTAATTTTTAGAATTTACAGTTTATGTGAATGTGCATTTAGATGAATACTGCTATTTTCAACTGAAACTTAAAAATACAAAGATTAACGCCTTAGAGTTGGGGGGTGGTTCTCAGCTTGAAGTTAAAGATAATTGAATTGGCTACAGGAGAAAAACAAACCCAGGTTTGCATTTAAGGCTGATTATTGAGGAATTGTTAGCTGTAGTGAGTAATATTGATTTGTTTTTGGAGATTCAGAGAGTTCAGAAAGAGCACTTTTCATCTTGTGCTTTGTTTTGCAGTTACACAAAGGAAAACTGAGAAAGACATTTTTATCCTGTTCTCCGTACCCAGGTACATAACTTTGACTAAGCTATCCAACTGAGTGACATGGCTGCAACATCTTCTTGGCACCTGCAGTAGTGGCTGCAGCTTATTCTCTTTCAAAGTTTCAAACAACCATGTTCGGAAGTGGTGAGGGACTTCTTCCAGGTCAGGGATTTGACTTTGTTTAATATGTAACAAATATGTACTGCTTGAAATACTAAATAGCGTGTAAGAAAATATATTTAAATTAAAAGCAAACAAACAAAGCCAAAAGTCCCAAGCCGTTAAAATATTTTAAAAAACCCAAGTTTGTAGATACTGAAAAAAATACCTCCCACATTTTCCCCTATATGAAATGAGTTTCACGATCTCAATACTCTTTTTGTTTAAAGACCCCTGAGTATGTGTGTACTTACTGGCTGCTACAGCAGAAAGATCAGCGAGGAACAAATTCTTCAGGCTGAAGTCGCAGGTGCCTTCCAGTAGAGCTGCATCCCCAGAAAGCTGAAGCATCCCAACAAAGGTGCACAGGGTGTAGGAGGATTTTGCCTACCATTGCTCACATGCTTGTTTTGTTGACACCAGTTTCCACAAGAGTCAGACCTGAATCCTCTCATGTCACCTCCACAGATCAGAAGAAAGAAAATCCGAGGCAAATAACAATCCTTGGTTTGACTTTTTAGCTTAGCATAGAACAAACATGACAGGAACAAGCTTGCTCTCTTTTTAAAAAACAAAAAAACTTAGGTGCTTGGGCATTCTGTGAAGATTTATTTCATGTGCAATAAAACATACAGCCTAAGGAAGTAAAGCTTCTTGTAGAGCATGGCTCACTGAAGAAATAAAATAGGCAGACATATGCACAGACAAGCATACATGTGCATGCATGCATTCACGGGGACTTTAATAGTTCATTTTATATATATGAAAGTCAACGACATGTAGTAAATGTGACCTGACATGCTTTAAATAACTTTGTGAATTGGTGGTGTTCCATGTTCTAAAACTTGAAAGCATTGCTATAAAGAGATTTTGGAATATAGATGATCTTGGCAGAGCGAACCCTGAGTGTTTGATTGGCTCAGAGAATATTGCGAACTAAGTGATAAGAGGAATTGCATAAAGATGAAGTTTCAGTTCCTGCAAGAAGCTTGGATAATATAAAGGTGCAGATAATTTGACATTTATCTATTTTGAATTTTGATTAATTTCTATAGATGTTCTGTTGGTGGAAGTGTAAATGTGTAATCTGTGTATCAGTCTGTAAGGAGGAACTTATTCATTTACAAAGCTTTCAGGGAAACTTGAGCATCAGGAAAACAGGAGTGGTGCACAAGCAGGCAGCTCTAGGGGTGAGCGGGTGGGGCTCTTGGCTCTCCTTCCTTCCCACTGCCATGCCCTGCCAGTCTTCATGGGACAAGGACCTGTTCCCCCTGTTTTCTTAGCACTTCTGCACATAATTACAGGAATAGCACTTACCTTCAGTGTTAAAGACTCACATCAAGACCTTTTTTTACTTGCCTTACTGTCAAAATTGGTTATTTGAAATCTGCTTGGACCAGGCATTAGATGGAGACTTTTCTGATAAAGGTGCTGCATTGGCTGCTTGTTGCCCCTGTCAGAGCTGGGGCAGCAAACCATTGCCCACAAATGAGCAGCAATCGTGGGACTGAAAGGCAAGTTGAAACTTGGTCAGAAGACATCCTGGCAATTCAGGGCACGGGTTTTTTGTGTGCACAGCGGTTGGTAAGAGCTGCGGAGCAGTCTGTGCTGTGAAAGGGAAGGTTACAGTTGGGGGAGAAGGGGAAAATGGCATCTTCAGGAACACTCTTTGGTTTGAATTGGATTATTGTCCTCAAACCCCAGTGCCAGGTGATGTCCTGCATGCAGCCAGCAACTTTGACTTTTTTTAGGTCCGCATATGCATATGGCTTAAAGAATTAGGCCATATTTGCATCTCAGATCACAGAGGAAGCAGAGCAGAATATAAAAATCCTTTTAACAGCAATATTGTATCTGTTTTGTCATAACCAGGCACAAAATAGTAGCTAATCCTCTCTCTTGAAAAGAAAACCCTGAGTGATCCTGGATCAGTGACCGTGAATCCCTGGTTGTTCCTTCAAGTTCAGGATGGGGATTTAAATGGGAAACAAATACGGTGCTAAATGATATGTAGACGGGTGAAAGAGGAAGAAAAATCAGCAGAAGGGATAAATTGAATGTGTCAGTACAGGCAAATGTACAACACCGCAGCATTAATATAGTGCAGTGATGGAGCCGTTGGTAATGGGAATCCACAGAAAACAAGGCTAGGAAACAGCAGAGGTCGTTTTCACAATTAAGCCTGTGAACCTTTAGGCTACTCCCTATTAAGGCCATGCAATAAAACATTCTCAGCTGTTTCCAGAACACATTTTGTGGCAGTGACCATAGCAATATAGTGAAAGCATTGGCTGCACTTTATAGAGGCTTCTGGAAGTGTGAGACACTTGAAAAATACATTGGAGAAATGCTTGAAAACACTTTGGGTCTGCCTTCAGGCCACTACTATAATGTTGGGCTTCTTGCTTCTTTCCTGTATTGTTAATCTTTCCTTTTTCTATGTCCTTGGTTCCATGCCAGTCCTGCAGTATAGAAAATCAAAATGTCATCGATGATGAAGATGTTTGAAGAGCAAGTCAGTGTTGACAGGGAGCTGGGTGGTAGCCACTCTGTCAGCATCATCCTGTCTCTGGAACTGAAGATCGTTATTAAAATAAAATTTGGCAATACATTTTCCTCGTTTCTGAGGATGGCTGAAGTTGAACGTATTTTGATGAAGTCCAATTGCATTGCACTGCCTTGTTTTAAAATACTTCATTAAAGTAAGCGGTCAGTTAATTGTCCTTGCAGGTCAGTGTAACAGACTGTTTTTCTTTCCCATCCATCCCTGGAATTCATTGCTGAGTTCTAAGCAAGGTTTCCCTTTTCCTCTAGTGTTGTGTATTAAATTATGCAACCAGTTGTGGTCTATTTCCATATCTTGTTCTCTGTTTCTCCTGGTGGTTGCATTTCAACCTGTACTTTAAATGAAAGGGGTACATTAATCATTTTGAAAGGAACTGGCGTTGGGTGGGAAAAGGATTTGATGCCAGTTCATTGTTGGACAGTTTCAGCCCTTCCTTGCTGGCCTTCTGGTCCCTCAACAAACCCTGTAAATAGTCAATTTTTATTTTTTTTTTTTTTTGGCTGAAGGGTCTTCTGCTTCCTAAACAGAAACTGAGTGCTTAGTATGTTTAAATGTTTGGAAATCTGGTGATGTAAAAATCAGAACTTTTTGAGTGCTGCAATGTGTTCCATTCAAGTAACCACTTGTTTTCCTTTGGCCACAATAATATTGGTTTAAAACTGTTATTTGTCATGAAAGATGATAGCTAGCCCCTTGTGATCATACTATTCATAAAGTACAAAATGTAGGATGACAAATACAATTTCTTAGAGGACCCAAAAAGGATACGATTCAATACATCGTACACGAGAATAACTGAACTGTTCCTGAGTGTGTAGTAAAATAACTGGCATACAAAGTTTAGTGTCTTTTGTTGAGTCAGCAACGTGTATTCAACACTTATAGATGGAAAGTAGTGTCTCGAGTCATGTGGTGGAGAGATAATATTCATTCTGAAATGAATAGCTAATTTCACATGTTTTTGTAGTGGGTAAAGATGCTGGAGCTTAACACCAGTGTAGTTTCCTGTTTGTAACCAGGCAAAGAATCGAGTGACCCTGAGTAGCTGAACACAAGTTGTCCTGCCTCCAAGTTTAAGCATGCTAAAGATACTGTGGTCTATATCATCTATATGTGTTCAGTGAACCTTTATGAACTGTATCTGAACAATTTAAGGGTAAAAGCAAACAGGTCCTACAGGAATTACTTTAAAAACCAGTAGAAATTAATAAAGAATTATATCTACTCCTAAAGATTTTTTTAAGACCACCCTATAAAATTCTATAGCAGGAATAAAATTAAGTGTTAAGTTCTATACAATGATATGACAACACTAGATAGAGAATGTAATAGAAAATTAAATATTTGGTAAGATACTTTCTCTTAAGGGATAACTAAATATCACTAGTCTGCCTGTACCTTTAATCAATATGAAATTCAATTTGAAAGTGAATAAAAGGGGTAACAACTTTTCTGCAAAGAGAAAATCACCATATATCACAGTCCTGGGAATATATGCAGTTCTAAAGTACAGCAGAAATGTTTCAGCAGCAGCAAATGACAGGGAAAAATGTCCTCTGAATGGTATTTGCACACCAGAAAAGAACAGTTGTCAGGGTGCTCCAGTGTTTCGTGGGGGGAGTGAAGACATCAACGATACAGAATGTGAAATGCGGAAAGGCCAGGCTCAAGGATTTGCAGTATCAAATAGAGGTGACTTTTTTTTTTTTTTTTTTTTTTTTTTAAATAGCCTCAATAATTTTAGCAGTGTTCCTTATTCAGTTGCAGAACAGTGACTAGTATTCCACATGACTGCACCCGGGCAGACCTCGGGATAGATAATAATTCAAATCACCAGAAATGCACAGGCTGCAGAGGTGTAAAACCACATTGCAAATGCACCATTATTCTTTGTGGAGAAGAATGCCAGTTGGTTATTTTCTGAGGGCTACTGGTCACAAACTGTACTTGTTCAGGTTCTTAGTGACATCTGTGAGGTTTTATTTTGTCTGTAATTGCATCAAACCGAGAAACTGTGTTATAGACAACGTCAAAGTTCATGATCTGTACTGTGTTGAAGGAATTGCATTTTCAGTGATCCTTACTGTGAAGGTGCTGTTCCCTCAAATATTTACCAACAGATTGTTTTGGTTTCTTCAGCTGCTGGTGAAATTATCAAAATCCCCCTGCTAGTTCAAAGACTTAATCATTGTTAGGGCATTTAGTACAAAAAGCATTTTTCGGATAGTTGACCTTTTTCAGTTCTGCTTACTATAAATGCAGTTAATGCTCAAGTTTCTTTAGAGTGACAATGTAAAGAAATGTAATGGCCTGTTATAGCTGATTTGATGCTTTAAAAGAGGCATATGAGAAGGGAAGAAAATAGACAATTTTGTAGGAAAGTGGGTACCTGTAGAGGTGTCTCTTATCTGTGCACGTCATTGTAGAACGGTCATACTGATATTTTTGATGTTTTTTTTGGATTTCATCATGAATGTGGTAGATGAGATGTATTTTAGTCCAAGATCTCTCAAATCACTTGATCCCTTTTTGAAAACTAATTTTTAAAGGTGATGTGTAGACATATGACAAAGGTGTGCTAGCAAAAGGGCTCTCAAATGCCCTTGTGTCGTTGACCATATCTTAATAATATCTAACAGTTGCCTCGCATCACATTAAAATCACATAAATCATTTCTTCCCCCACCCTGTCCTTCTCCTATATCAGAAATGAGGTTGCTGTGGTACCTGCAGAACATTTTTTTTCCTTGGAAAATGGAAGCAGCAGCATTCAGTAGCCAGCATTTCAAATGGAGCTAGTAGCATGGTTTCAAGTAGTTCTTTTAGATTTAAAATAACTTCTGACCAAAATACAGGTTTTTAACATTTAGGCCGGTACTGTGAAGTAGACAATGGCAAAAGAAAAAAAAAATCTTATTGTTTGGGCTGTGTGTGTAGCTGTAAATATTTTATAAAGCTATGGCCAGCTGACAAGTAAATATTCAGTCTGCCCATTGTGACTAATTAGGAGATATCTGAGCTTTCTACTGACACAGTGCCTTCAAACACAAATGGCTAGCAGCATAGCAAAGAAATATTCCTTGTTGACTTGTACTGTTTCATGTTTTTTACCTTTATGCTGTACTGCTGCAGACATTAGATGTCTGTTTGCTCAAACAGAAATCTGAGCTTCCTGATCTAGGATCTAGTTCTAATATCATTAGAATAGATGGACTAATACTTTGTTATCACTCTCTATATTTAAAATTAAACAAACAATTAAAAGTGGGCAGAATATCTGTATTCTATAGCTGTAGCCTTTGGCGAGAGCAGTGTGTGCTTCTATAAATTGATATCGTTGGATCTCTTATGTGACAGCAATGTTGAAATGAGAGAGTATTACTGCAGAGAATCCAGGCATGAATAACATACCAGCCTAGTGGTGTTCAGATATGGGAAGGTGGCCACAGCTTTGAAACCAAGGTATTCACTTTGTTTTCCTTTCTCCTTTCTGGAAGACTGGGAAAAATACATTTGAACAATGCTCATTTACAGCAAGTAACTTAGTTGTTCACGCAACCTTCATTGTCGTTTTTTTCCCCTTCCCTGCAAATAAATTGCTAGAGGAAAATGTGGCTGTAGAAAATGTTTTTAGATGCCTTTGAAGATGCAGAAACAGCAAATGGAACCTGTAGTGGCATAAACATCAAAGATCAGCCCAAGGAAAATCAAAGGATTTCTTTGAGTATATCAGCTTGCCCATAAATTGAAATGCTTCAACTGCTGTATGTAGGCTCTATACTGGGCACCTTACTATTGATTTTGATGCCACCCAAACATAAAAGGATGTACAGCACTTAACAGCTGTTTTTCTGTAGAATTCTACATCTCAATTCTAAAACAATAGTTTTGCCGAACTATGCTAAACTTTCTTCCTTAAATCCCCCATTTTTTAAAAGTTTGGGGATATGGCCAGCAACCCTTCTTGCTCAAAACTGAGAAGAAAGCAGTCGCTATCGTCCCAGAACTGGTAGTGGGTATTGCTAGCAACCTCTGACTCTAATAAGCAGATTGGCTAGTTGAATTATTATTATTGGTCTTAGTACTACAGTATTTTGTTATCAAATGTTATATGTCAATATACTTATGTAGAGAATGTATGATACATAATTAAATAGTTCAGTATTAAATGCGTAGTAGTAGTACTTAGTTGGCTAATTTTTGGGGGCTCCTAGTTTCTGTTAACATGTGGGAGGAGGAGGTATGGGCTTTGCTGAGGGGTGGGAGGAAAGAGGAATATCTTGGGATGAATTGGACGTGGATGTCATGGGCAGTATAGATTGCCGATAGCACAGAAAACTACCTCTGCCTCCTGCATCCCAGTCTTTTCTTTGGCTCCCGCTGACTTACTCCTGTATCAGGGCAGTCAAGGATTAATATTAATGTCAATAGGACATGCACATTATATTCTTTTTGTATTATTATGAATATTTTCCTCTCTATGGCTTTTCAGCTGAAAAAAAAATAGAGCTCTGTGAGTTTGACCTTATATTGGCCAGTACTGCAGTCTCTCTCAAACAGAGTCTCTCTGTTTTGGGGTCAATGATCTTGTAGGGGCAAGTGAAAGATCCTTCTCAGTATAATGCAGAGTGTGAATTCCCTGGTATTGAACCTGAGGTGTTAATAGTGCAGGCATTTGTTTCTTCAAGGAAGAGTGAAATGCTGTTTTGACACAATTTTATGTAATGATTATCTCTGGATGTGTTCTAAACTACTGGTTTTTTGGTGGGTTGTTTTAAATTTTGTGAGTAAAGGGTATTTTATGCAATAGCTGCTTACTGCTATTTATTGCTTTTAACACTAGTTTTATTTTGATATGATTCTGTTTCCTAAAAGCAGAGTAGAAAAACTAATTTATTGGTTAAACTCCGTTCCTGAAAGTTTTAAACCTGAAAGAGCCTTTATGATCTGTTAGGGAACAGGGGAAGACTCCAAATGCTTAATCAGGAGAGCAGCCAAGGGAAACAATTTTCTGAGTATTCACTGAGTTGAAGTCCTGCTGTCTATCTGTGTCTGAAAGATTTTCATTATTAGAGGAAAAACATCTTGCAAATGCTTAAATAAATTCTAAATGCATATAGGTTTGATAGAGGGTCTGTTCTCTTGGTGTAGATCATCAATTCCTCTCCTCTTCAGGCACTGCTTGTAGGAATTAGGAGCTGTGTGCCACAGGGACCAAAATTTTACATACGCCAGTGCTACTCTGGAATGAGGTTCGGACCTCATCAGCTGTAACGATGGCCATAGCTTCCGCATTATGTTTTTTTTGTCTGCTGGAGGTGCAGAGGGGGATTTGACCAGCACTTCTGCCTGGAAAATAAAGCTCTTCAGTGCTAGTACTGCCAGTGGAAGGAAACAGATTTTCCTTTTGGGGTATAACACCGTTTTGCCTGTTACTGGGCAATAGTAACTATTCTGTATTGGACAACAAGTAAATAGCCTTTAGTGGTTGCATGTACCTTGAGAATTTTGAGGCCAGGAGGAGAGAACAAAATGAGACATTTCTGGGTGAAGCCTTTGTTTTGGAACCATAATTAGGACATCTAGAGAGGCTCTCAGTCTGATATGTACATCCAGGGCTGTGGCTCTGCCGCACACCGGCCAGAGGTCCTTGACGTGAAGCACTGCAGAGTGCTTTTGGCATCTGTACCTCCTGGGCAGGTTGCCCTGGGGACCTGGGAAGTCCTGCTGAACGCCTGCCTTGCACTTCGAAGAATCTCACCCCAAAGCAAGACGTTTGAAAGGAAATCTCAGTTGCTTGAGCTTCAGATACTTTCTGTTGAAATTTTTGTTTCTTTTAATAATTTTTAAATTGCGTTAGTCTCTGTGCCTATTGCACAAGTTTCTGTGCCTCCAGCACCACATCGGCAGTGTCGGGGGAAGGTATTGATGTTAAACTGATAAACAAGTGAAAAGAAGAAAAGGAACAGCTTTGACAACTTGACAGTAAAATACCAGTTTAATAGCTGTACCCTGTAAAACTGTGCTGCTGGCTCTAGCATAGCGTCCCTGCCAGCTTGGCCTACAGAAGCAATGTGCGGTGTGATCAACTAGTTGTAGTTCTTCTATAAATGAGAAAATTCCTCTTATGTTTCCACGCACACACACCTTGCCCAGAAGCTGCTCAATCCATTTAACATCTCTCCTTTGGCATGAATGGAGTTAGGAAGGTGTGATAAATGGAAAGCACTGTTTGTTTCCTTTCTGCTCTTGCAATCACCCAAGATTGGCCCATTACTTGAGTCCCTTTGTCAGGCATTCATGCGAATGCTAAAAACTTGTTAGATGCTTGATCTAGTTACCTTTCTCACTGCCTGAATTGAAAACCTTATTTCCTTTTCCCTGACTCACCCCAAAAGCTTTTCTCCTGTCCTCTGAGGATTTTATTGCTTTCAAAGGCTGCAAAGTAATATCCTTGACCACGAGGTCAGAACTACATGGGAGTATTTACAACTGATTGGTTTGGGAGAAAGAGGAAAGATTGCATGAGATTGGGTCCTTCTGCCAAGCTAGATTAGTTGGAAATGTCTTTCCAAATGAGCTGGTACATGTCAGAGCATTGCTGTATGTCCCTCTGTTGCCCCGTGCTGCGCCTGTTCTATGTAACACGTTTTCCAGTACCTTTCTGAGAATTAGTGACAAATGTTCTTCTGTCTGTCAGCTGATGCTCATTTAAGCAGGTTCTTCTTCACATTCATGAGCAAAGCAGCTACCTGCTGGTTTGAAGCTTTTCTGTTGCACGGAGGTCAAGGCAGAACACCAGACTAAGGGTGCTGTCTACGAAGGGACATCTCCAAACGGCTGCAGTGACAGAGAGGATCCTTATTGCTTCCATCCAAGGATTTCTGTAATCTGCTATGGTGGGGAGCAGGAATTCCCTGTCATCAGACTTCACATAGCGTTCACAACTTACTTTAGTTTCTATAGATAGAACCCTTTGTGTGCAGCAAGTCCCTTTTGTTAGGTTTTTCAGGGCCTGCTTTTTATCTCTTCTCTTAAACCTGCTTTGATACAGAGATCATCTCACTAAAACTAGAGACAAACACTTTGAAACACCTTTTGTTTCTGAAGGACAAGGTGCCGTACACTGATCTTCTCATGTGTTGTATTTTTCCCTAGAAGAACTGTAGGTATATAACAAATCTGAGGAATGTCTATATTTGACATTACGCAATACTTGATTTTTAAAGTTGTTTATTAAAGACAGAAGTGCAATTTTCAAATTGCCAGGACTGTTCAGACTGTATATGGAGAAGTATCATTATTCAAAGTATGTTGCTGAACAAGAGTTATATGTAATTTTTTTTTCCCCACTCCCAGTGCGATAGGAAGCTAATATCATTATCTAGGTGTATAAACTGAACTTGGGAAAAATCATCTCTTTCTATACCATGTTTTTCTAGAAAAAAAGAAAATGCATGCAGAGTTTTGTTCTGGTGTAAGAAATGAGACAGAAGTGAGAGGTCTTAAAACAAGAGAGCCTTGAGCCATGGTAGTGGACTTGCACTTGGATGCAAAGGAGCACAGAACTAAAATTTGTCTCTGTACCTCTCGGGAGTCTGTACTGAAGGATTAGAGTGTTTAGTAATTTCACATTGTGTGTCGTGTTTTTTAGGAAGATTTCTTGGAAATGGTTTTGTCCTACAGCAGTGGTACTTTGCTTTCTCACTTTTTACTTTATGCAATTATATGTGCTTTGCTTGAGTGGTCACTGGCATGCTAAATTTAAGTCAGCTGTAATAGCCTTAGAGTGAAGTGGAAGGAGCTTCTGATTCTGCTCTTGAGAGACAGGGATGTGAGTACCCACCAGAGAGGAGTGATAGCAGGAGGTGATGATGAGACCATGAGTACCCAAGCTGTGGTTGGAACTGAAGCTGTGACAATACTTGCATTAGAAAATGATGATTTAATTATAAATGGCATGATAGATTGGTAGGATTTTAAATGGTTCTTCGTAGCGATTCGCTTAAGTTGTTGGTACAACATGAACACCATGAATAAAATCTTAGGTAGCATGCAGTGCTAAGGAAGCATTGACTCTTTTTTTTAATGACATACATCCATAAAATCCTAATAACTGCCATTCTAATCTAACTTTACAGGCATTCAGAGTCTCCAAGTCTTATGGTTGATTAAAAACTTCTCTATAGCTTCATGTGCAGGGGTATATTCTGCATTTCTATGCCTCTATGGATGGGAAAACTTGATGTCAGAGTTCATAAACGTTAAACTACAATTAAAAACTTCCGCTCTCCAATTTTATGCCTCATGGCTTGTCAAGTTTGGAGAATATGTGTTCATTTAAGGGGAAAAAAAAAAGAAAAAGCTTTATTGCCTGTTGTTTGTGATATAGTCAGCAGTCTCTGTGCAGGAGAGGTCTTTGTATTAGGTAGCAGCTGGGCTGCTTCTGAAGTGGGCAAAAAAATAGCAGGACGTAGTAAAAACTTTTTTTGAATGTTCATGTGTTTTCTCTCTGACCTGGAGGAGGTTGTTTATTGCCAGGTTCCTCTTTTTATTCTCCTCTTTCTTGAATGCCCTGGAACATGCTTTTACAAATGAAACTTTATTATCTACATAAGAAGTGCCTATCCCTATTAATGCTCACAACAACACTAAATCTAATTCAGATACTTCTTGGGGAAAATACACAGTTCATTCAAGTATGGTTTCAAAGAATGCCCACTGGGTCAAAACCAACAGATCACATGTCCTAAAGCAATACAAGAATTACACATATAACTGCTAAAGATCAAACTCACTGTCCTATATGGCAAAGTAAATCATCTGAGCTGTTCAAAGAGTTCCTTTTTTATCCCCTGTGCTGACTGCAGGGCTTTGAAGAAAAATCTCTTTTAAAAAGTGTTTCCCAAGATTTTCACTGTTTTGTGTTAAAAAAAGGTGTGTATTGTGTGTTTTGGGAAGAGAGGGGTAGAGTTAGGAAGGAAGCTGGTATTTTAAGTGCAAAACTCATATTATATGCAATTCAAGGGGTGCCATAGTTAAACCTCATGTCTCAAAAGATCTTGAGCTTATACCTGTATTGCTGTTGCTGACTGGGGTTAAACCACGACCATGACTGGAAAACACTTAAAAACTCAACTATGAGAGTCCAGGGCTGGTAGACTGCACTGAAGTTCAGTGTTTTTTCTGCCTTGCCTTCACACAGTCACTGTAATCTACTTTTGCCATTAGTCTGCAGTATCGGATGCTCAGAATACAAGTGGTACTTCTACTTTGGGCAGAGACAATACATTTGGTTTTAGGGACCATTTCTGACTTCTGATGTAAGTTCAGAGGGCTGTTTAATGTAAAATGCTGGTGGTCACACAATTAATAAAATAGTACTGTTTTTCTTTCTGACACAAATGTGATAGCTCTTGATGCAATTGGCAAAAAAAAAAAAAAAAAAAGAATCCAACCCAAACCACAGAAACAGAAAATGGGCATCTACAGATGACACAGTACTTGGTTTGAGGTGAAAGTTATTGCCTCCAAAGTAGCAGCTTCATTTGCAGTTCTGTAGTTCAACTTACCATAAACTTTGAAGAGAAAATGGCTTTTTCCTTTGCAATAAGAAATGTGGGCCCTGAAATAGTGGGGGAAGAGGAGAAAGGTGTTAAAATGTTTTTCTATGCTTTAGGCAGTTCAGTTCTCTGTAAGATTGGAAGCTTGAAATGTAGATGGGGAAGATTATCTATTCTAATAACCTCTAGCTGGCTGCATGATTGGTGGGTGGGCTGCAAGAAATCACCTGCAAATGTACAGATGGAAACAGGAGAGAAAGGTTGGTGAGGAGTGACCTGCTGGGCGTCCTCAGATGACCTGTTGGGTGGTGGTTGCATCAGATTGCACGTAACATGGCTGCCCCATTACGGTTCACTGTATCTAGTAGGGAAGTGGTAATGTGAGCAAGAGGAAGACTGTATTTTCCTGTGTAGCTTGTACCTGTAGTAGTTATAGGGGCATGAAAAGAGAAGAAGGGACAGTACAGAACAGCTGCATTAATGTCAGGGTGAATCAATAGCGTCCTTCACTGATTAGATAAACCCACCATGCTTTCTCTCCTTAAAGTTCTCCTGCTTGGTCTAGCATGTGAAAAAGTGGCTTGCAGTTGTTTCCCCTCATACAGCACTGTAGGATGTTGGGGTTTTTTTCCTTCCAAATTTATCAGCTTGCCATAGTTTTGAGCAATAAAACATTTGTGTGTCTCTTTTAGTTACAGAGTCACTGCTCCTTTTTCACTAAATATATCCTGAATCTTGCAAATATGCCGAAGTGGATCATCAGTATTTTAGCCACCACAAACTGTGAGGGCTGAAGCTCTGCTGTTCTTGATGCTTTCCTGATATTCTAGAAAAACAACAGCCCCTTCTGACTCGTTCAGGGTTGTGGGACTGCCTTGCTCTGTCTTCAGTTAAATGTGTTAATGAGATACTAACTAAATGCGAATCTGATTTCTGTGCTGTGTTACCTGGGCAGATGTGTCCTTGGAATGTGTTCATTGTTCATGCCTTGAAGTCTAAAATGATCAAACTGAACTCTCGTTCAGGAGAGTGAGCTATTAACTAGGAAGGAAGAAAATAAGCACAGTGAAAAGCCCCAGAAGCAAAGAACTCTGCACCCAATGGCTACATTTCCGGTTATGTGTATTTTATGGCAGGCTTCTTACAGCAAACTCCTTGAGCTCTTCCAGCAGATCTCCCCTCTCCTGCCTAGATACATGGCTTGTGTAATAGTTGAAGCAGAACCTAAAGAGAGAGTGTTACTCATAGACGATTCTTTGAAGTGTAATGTGAAAACACTCCTCTTACAAAGAACCTGATCAGCAGGTTGGGAACAACACAAAATTACAACAAAGTGAATAAGTATTCCCTCAGGGCTTTCTCCGTATCATTGTTACTGTCGGCTGTTGCTTCTAGGCAAACTTCAGATGCTGCAATCATTGCTTAAGAGACTGTGAAAGTCGTGCGGTACAATATGTCTTGGTTTGAATCTGTTTGGAATATGCTAGAAGAGAAACTCTGTCTCCGTCATCACCCTTTTTACCCAATTAAAAAATGTTGTCTGTTGTCCTACCCGCAGGTCTGTGTGAACAGCTACTAGATATCTGCGTACGAACATTGCCTATTCTGTCCTCAGTCAAGTTTTTGTCTGTTTGTTTGTTTTGGGTTTTTTTTTTTTTCTTCTGTGTGACATGAAGCTGTTGAGCAGAGTTCCCCTTAACATAGTTATCTCTTGACTGTAATAACACTTTAATAAGGCTTCAACTGAAGAACCAAATCCAGTTTTGGACACTGTGAAGTTAGACATGGAAAGCAACAGAAAGAGCCCAAAGGAAAGCGGTAAGAACAATTGGGGGTCTGGAACGCAAGATTTAATCAGTTGAAGAGTTTTGTCTGGATGACAGCACATAAAGAACATAATATTCTTCGAGAACATAAAAAGAAGAAGAGCGTAATCTCTTCCGTGTGTCTATAGTGGACAGGAATAGAAGTAATCAGGTTAAATAGCAGCAAGAAAGATTCAGTTTAGGCTTTAAGAAAAACTTTCTAACGTTAGGGCTACTGAAGCACTGAATTGGATTGTGTGAGGAGGTTGTACAGACATCACATCACTGAGGAGGAATTTAGCCAGCCACCTGTCAGGAATGACATAGGTAAAGATAATTATGGCATATATAATGTATCAAGGTTCTTTCCCATCTTGTTTCTCTGTATGTCTTCTCACACTGCGCCTTATCGGTAGTTGCTGCCTGCTGATTAATGAAATGATAGTACTTTTATAAAGCGGGTAATTTTATAGATGCTGATAAACCCTGGGAGGGAAGGGCTTGGGAGGGCGCGCCTCACCCGTTTGGAGCTGATGTAGAGACCCACGTCTTCTCTACTCAGGTCACAATTTGATAAATTACTCTCTCCAGCGTAACCAAGATGAGTTCAGTAGGGCAGGCGGTTTAGAGGAAGGGGTTTCCTTCTTGCACCCAAAGAGATTTGGATTCAATCCACCAGGTGGGGTTGTGATAACCTTGCTTTGGATATGAGTTGACTTCACAGAAAAACTGGTTGAGGAGGGCCCTACTATTTAACCTGACATTAATACATAAAAGCCGAAGCTTGATATATAATTTCTGCTTCAAGATCCATTTGGCAGAATTAAAAACTATGCTCCAAAGTATAATTTAGTATCATGCAAGAATGAAGCAACAACAAAAAAAGATAAATTATATTCTTTAGCTAAGTGAACTTTTTTGGTAGTAATGCTTAGAGGTGTGTTTGCTTATAATTAAATGCCTAATTAAATATAAGCATCTCACCTTGATAATTAAGCAATAAAGACACATCAGGCAATGTATTTCTGGGTGGTTATAACCTGCTTTGGGTGGTACTATAATGCATGAGGCAAAGATTAAGTGGCTTAAACCACCTGAGAAATTAATTAATACCTAGAAATTTGCTGCCTAGAGTCTTTAGTTGCCATTGAGAACTAGACTTGTACATAAAAGCAAGGAAAATGGGCCATTTTATTGGGAATTTTATGCGATGTGGCTAAGGTGTGGCTGAAAGCTTTAGGGTTCTTGCAACAGTAGGTAAATCATGTGCTATCACAGGATCATTTCAGGCTTTATTGTACTAATTTAGGAAGACAATCTAAAGGGACAGTGCTGGTTTTAAGGGTTTCAGATGGCTGTAGAATAAAGCATTAGAACGATACTGAAAACACTAATAATTTTTTCTCCCCTTTATCTTGTTCCTGTTGATCCCTTCTTGTACTTCCTTTTTTTTTTTTTTTTCAAAAAACAAAGAATTATGTATATATTCCACCTAATAATATGCTCCTTATATGTAATAAGCAGATGTAGGTAAATGCATAGGCATCTTGCTTGCAATTTCTATCTTTAACTGTGTAAGACTTCTCTTAATATATTCTAAGTCACTGGATTGCCCCTGTGACTTCACCGAGCTTTGTATGCATGTTAGTGCCTTATCCCTAACTGGGTTCTCTGGGTACCACTTTGAGATAAACATTAGGCAATAAAGCATACTGTAGTTGGTATTAAGCAGAGTGCTGAATGTTTAATAGCTTTGTGATTCTATGTGTTCGCTTCATAAAACAACCAACATCAGAGTCTTTCCTCTTGGCATCCAGCTTTCCACCAGAGCTCTAATGTTAATGGAGTTAGTCTGGATTTACAGGCATGGAGGAAATCTGAAAAAATCAAGCCATTCTAGTATATTTTGACAAATCAAGCCATTATACATTTTGATGGCTTTTTCTCTTTTGATTCATTCAAGATTCACGTTCTTAATTTCTCTCTGCTCCCATGCACATACCCAGAATGTTTCTCTAAAAATTTGTTTTCTGATTACTCCAATGTAATGCATTCCTAGACTAGCACAAATACCCATGTGCAATTTTGTGTTAGTGGGGACTTGATGAGAGCTATACAGGCGATAGTTTTGCCTGTCATCAAAGATGTGATGCCTGGCTGTTTATTTTTGGTTGGATGAAATATAATTGCTCTTCCGGTTGACGTTGATAAATGGTGTTGACTGGAGTGTGTTCTTCTGATTGCTTCAATGAATGACGTGTACCATGTGCTGATTTTTGACTGTGAAACAAACATCTCATCGGAAGAAAGTAGATTATTAACTTCTTGCAATGACATGGGAATTAGACACTATAAAAAAGGGAGTAAACAAGAGTCTCGTGCTCCTTGGTGTTTAGTGAGGATGAAGTTTCATAAAGTTCTTGGTGAGATCAACAAGCTCAATTCATGCTCCCAGGACTGGATGCCTGCTTATTTTTTGATGCTAAATATTAGTGAAAGAAATGAAGCTAAGATACTATGTACAATACCATAAGAACTTTTAAGAATCAAATTTATTCAGGCTCCTACATTTCACTTTTTTTATGTAAAACTGGCATATCTCATCACAGATGTAATTGCTGTTTCAGAATTAGAACTGAGATTTGGGATGCACTAAATGTCTTTGGTTACATTTTGGCCCAAGTTCTGCTTCATTTGAATAAACAAACTTTGGAAGGATTTTTGGGTAAGTGATTGAAAGGGAGAGATTAGAATTTCCTTGCCATTTCCAAAACGAAGTATCTTCCAAGCTCTCCCTGCTCCGCCTGCAGTGTTTGAAACATCTTACCCTTTCTCTTGTGGCTCTGCAAATGTTCTTCCTAGCGCTCATATCATCTCCCTCTGTGTTTGATTTCTAAATTTATTTTATAATGATTTATTTGTGATATTTTTCTACGCTTACTCATATTCCTAAAATAATGCCTAATTTTGTGCACTAAAATGTCTTCAAATACTTATTTTCAGAGTATTTTGTGATACTGAGTTCAAAATGAGGGCAAAAAGAAGCTTGTAAACTCTTGTTTTCCAACATGAATGGATTACCTTCCTTTGCCTGTTTTTTCCAGAAATCTTCCTCACACACACGTTTCCTGTGTGAATTTCCTGAAAGACAGCAAAAATGCTGCTTGATAAGAATTGAGTCTTCCATTGCTCTCTTAACCTCACTGAAATTGTTTTCTGACTTTTCCTAAATAAGATGATTACATTTATTGCATTTGTTGTACTTTGCAGGCAGAGCACTTAGGGAACGCTGCAGATCCTGACATAACTAAAACGTTGGTAATCAGCAAGAGTGTATTTTTTGCCAGCTGATTTCTTTTTTTCTTGTCTTTCTTGTGCCACTTGCATTTAGAATGTTTCTTCACATTTACTCACATAATATTCCAGATGCGACCTCTGGACCTACCAGTCTTATGAGTTAGGAGGCTTATCTAGTGTTCTGTTTCAAAGCATGAAGAAAGATTGGGGAGAGAAACTGTATTCCTGAACGTGTCATAATAATCAGATGTTATCTTTGAGATGCTGAAAAACTGGAAGGATTTAAAATAATAGCACTCAAAATGCTCAGGGAAATAGAAGGAGATACTGTGGGCTGTAAAGAGGTAATTAGACATACATGTTGTGCCTCTATTGGGCAACATCTGGGCAGAAAGTAAAAAAACCAAGTATATAATTTAGGCATTTGTAAACACTTGGGGGAAGAAGAATGTAGGATGATAGCAAGAATATAGCTATGAATAGCTGAATGGAAATTAAGAAAGAAAAAAGCAAACTAATTCTATTAAACCTCAGTCTTGGGACTAATGTGTTAGAATTAGTAGCCTCTTTGCCTGGGGCATTTAAGCTTAGAAGGGAAATTGCAGTGCCAGATCATTTCCTACAGTATGCTTCACAAAGGCAGAGGAGATTCTCTCTAATGATCTGTGGTCCTGAGGCATTTCTAAGTTAAACTTCTTTGTTCATGTAAACGTAACGCTTTGGAAAAGATGAATATTTATATTTTTCTGTCACGTTTTCTGCTATTTGTTGATGTCCAAGACCCAATAGCAATATGAGTATTTGTGTTGGCAAGTTAGAAGGATATCGCATCAAAACTTGTTCCTTTAGGAATAGTGATTTTCATTCTGAACCCCTTACATGGAAACATGATAGATGTGGCATATAATTAGAGCAATGCGTAAATGTGTGTGCCATTGCTCATTGTGTAGGTGTACCACACACTTGAGCTTGTTCAATTTAGAGCAGTTTTGAGCTAAAAGTCTTTGGGTAACAGGTGGTCAAAAAAAATTCTGAGGAAAAGCTATATTTAGAAGTATGTGTGTTGTAACATGCGGTTTGAGGACTTCCCATCATGATGTGATTGATCTCATTGGTATCTTTTCCAATAATTGCCATCTTTAGTCTTATCCCTTCTGGTACTATCTACGCTATTGATCACACATTGAAGGTCAATCACAGGTCAGTAGCTACTAATTTACAAATGTCCTTTCAGTCCCCAGCACTGAAACTCGTAGTGAGCAAATCTGAGTGCCTTTAGCTTGATTGCAACAGAGAAATAGCCAAGAGATTGTCCAGGGACCATGAGAAAGCAGCCATGTCAGAGTGCCAGTGAATCCGTCCTTACCTTCCTGCTTGCATGTACTCTTTAAGGCCTCTTTGATGAAGTAATTTTGAATGTGTTCCTTCCTAACCCTGAGATTTTTTCTTCTTTGGTCATGTTTCCGATGTAATGATCTTGGTACTGCCTGGATAGTGCACATCTGGGCTACAGAGTTTTCTATTACCTTGGGAGAAAAGCGAGAACTTTAGACCTATTTCTTGTTTTAGTTGCTCTATGTATTCCAGTGCATGCCTCTTTTATATATTTTAGTCTGTAGCATAATGTGCATACAAGTTCTTATAATTTGAATGCAAAGTAACTTGTGAAAGTAGATAGAAATAAATGTGTTCAGTTTGCATTCAAATGCAAAAGGAAACTATTCAAGACAAATACCGTACTACAAATTGCATACAAGCAAACCGATGCATTCCTGTTTAGTAAGGGAGATTTCAGTGTCTTTGTAACACTGCCTGCCATAGCAGGGCAATTACACAGCAACCAACCGCCCACTCCTGAGTCCTTGTTCTGGGAGCCTGAGCATGCAATTGAAAAAGCCAAAAGTACATTGAAGAGCCACCTGTTTCCTCTTTGGATTATATAAGGATGTAAATATCTCACTTCAGAAAATCTTAAGGACACACACAAGTATTTGCTGATTCACGAACAATTTATTTCCAAGGTTACCTACTCTGTGCAGCAGTCATACTAAAACACAACGTGAAACATTTTGTAAGCAGCATGGAAACCTTAGAAACTTGGCAGTGGCTCTCCCTTTGGAGCATGTCCTGTGCTCCATCTCACATGCAGGCATTTCCTTCCCCTGCCCTGCTCTTCCTTATTGCATATGAAAATCTATGATTATTGAAGACACCTTAAGGGCAGGTTCAAATCTGAGGAGCAGTCAATGGGGGCTGCTGGAGCTTGAGATAATCAACTTTCATTTCTTCTTGAGCAGGCTAAAACAAAATGGTTGCCCTCTGAACTAAGGGCAAAGTGTGTTTTCAGTGTCAGCTATTGAAAACTTGAAGAGAGCAGCTGTTTTGAAAGGAGTTTGTCTGAAGACTATTTTATGTACCAGGCTTGTGCTAAAGGGCAAACTTGCATTTTTTGACAAATGGGACCATTATACTTTTTGAATAACACTTCTGAGGAGTGCCTTTTAGCTTCCCATTCTGTTATAACCATTTGAGATTTTAAATAGGTCAATATAAACACACCAGCATTTATGATTATCAGCTGACAAAAGCTTTGCCTGCTATGGACAAAATAGCATCTGGATATGAAGTTCAGACCTTCCTATTGAAAACAATGAAAACAAACTAAATAAAAGTTTGCTAAAAATTCAAAGGTAACAAAAAGCAATCTAGAAATGCTAAACAAAAAAGCTACTGATATATTAATATAAGGAACGTTATGGCTTGTCTTAATCTCAGAATTTGATAGCAAATACAGAAATTTTCAGGAGTAGCAAGAGGGGGCTGCTCCACAAGGGCTGATGAGCTGGGAGCCAAGTGAGATGGCAGGGCAGGCACAGGCAGTGCCCTCACTGCCAAAGGCACGGTCCCACAGCACCTGGGCAAGACAAGCTGAGCGTGTCTGGTGATGGTAATCAGGGTCAGGCGATGGTCCAGATTGCTACCAAGTCCATAGCGATGAGGCAGGCCTGAGGTCAAGCCAGAAGGTCAAACTGGCAAGAAAGGGTTGGGTCCAGCTCAGTGAGGCACAGGCATAGCTGCTGTGTAGGTCAAGCATGGACCAAGGGAAAAGACATGAACTTGGACACAGATCCAGGGTCACAGCTACCACTCGCTGAAGGCTGGCCCTGGGCAGCTGAGCTCCAACAAAGCACTGCCAGAAATGAAGCAGCACTGTCACTTCCTATGCAAAATTTCATTCATAAAAATAGCCCTTCGAGGGCTGACACAACAGAGAAAAGCTCCAAATACCAACGTCTGTTAGTGTTTATGGTTCTTGTCTGCGTACAGGGCTTCTGCTGCCTTTCATCAGCATGACATGCTTATCAGAGAAAACTCCTTTCATTCCCATTTGATTACTATTGCAGTTTTGGACTAGGAAAAGAAAGTTTAAACATAAAAGCACGCTGTCACTAGTGAATGAGAGTTTTTTCGCTTTGCCTCTGGTTAGCTATAGATGGATCTCTGTGAGCGTTGATACTCTAGTGACAAATTCAATACATGGGCCAGACGTGTTCTGTCATTTCATGCTCCCGAACACAGCTTTTTGTGGCATAAGGTCTTCCTCAGTGGTGCCTCCTTTTTATGGGCCACTTCATTCCTGCTGTTGCTGTGTAACGTCTAACTTTAATAACGTTCATGAGCGGACCCCAGAGCCTTTATTGTTAAAATTGGAGTTACTCCAGTAGCTGAGGCTGGATCCTCAGCTCTTGCATGGTTCAGGGCCTGGAAGGGGAGTAGATCCCTACAGATAACCAGTATATATTCCTACTGCTTCTGATTCAGCAGCAGGGTTTTCCCAAACTGTCTGACCTTTTACAAGAATTTTAGATGAAACAGAAATATCATCAAATTAAGTAGCCTTGGTGTCAGGGTAAGTTGGAAGCTTCCAAGCGTGAAGCAGAATGGCTGTCTCCTTCATCCATATATTTATTGTATCAAAGGGCCAAGCCTTTTTTCCTGCTCAACCTGAGGAATATTTTTTCCTACTGGATATAGGTAGAAATTTAAATCTGAGTTCATTGAAATGTTCCCTTTTCGCATGTCATGCTCACTTATCCTGATGGATAGCAGACTTAAGATATTTTAGTATTTTCCAGTACTCTATTTAAAAGTTGTAGGGGAAAATCCAGGAGGAGGATTTTCACCTTGCTTCCTATTCCAAGAATGAAATTTGATCTTCAGAGCATCAGCTTCTGAGCATGCAGCCTCCATCTACGTCTCCTTACATACAATGCTGTACAACTAATTTGGTGGGTTCTTTTTTATTTCTTTTGAAGCATTAGGCAAAAAAATGAGAGGAAAAAAAGGCAGTTGTGGACTTTTTATTGAATATGTTAGATCTTATATGCCTCTATTCAAAGCACAGACATCAAGTTTCTTAGTTTCTTTTGCAACAGACTTGGTGTATTGTAGGCAAAAATACACAGGCCTGCCTTTTTCAGAGTACAGTTATAGTCTGATCCCCATTTCAGCAGTTATCTTCCCAGGAAAACTCATATTAACATACTGAAGTAGTTTTGATCTGTTTTCTGTCTGAATCCTGTGGATCTTTATGCATATATAATGATTACTTGCATCAGAAAATCCATACCATTCCAGAATCAGGCCTCAACTGCTGAGGAATGCATTTGATCTGCTTCACGATCAAGTTATTCATTATTGATGTATTTACTTTTGGAACTCGGGCATCTCAGAAGCCTGTCACTTTCAAACTTAATTCAGGATATACCGCTCCTTCTCCTTCCCAGCTTCTAAGATGGCGACAAATGCCCGCGCACCGTCAGCAGAGCAACCTCCCCGTGCGCCGTCGTTTCAGAGTCTGAGCAGGCGGGTGCAAGCTCCACTTCTCAGCTTTCCACCCTTCCCGATTAGCAGACCAGGATTAAGTGACAAGGCTGGCTTTTTATCACAATGAAGTGTAAGACTGGAAATGCCAAAAATGTATTCTTATGTAAAGGCTGGTATTTCAGCTGATAAGCTAAGTAAGACTGATTTATGGTTATTTCTACCTGGGTATTAATTTCGACTTATAATAGAAGCACCAGACATGTGCTGTCCACTGCTGCTGAATGCAGCTTTATTTCACGTCTCAAAGCCATCTCCTAGGAAGTTGGATTTGTCACATCTTGGATAGGAGGATTATCTTCACAAGAATATTAACCCTGTCACTGAAAATTTCTGGTTCTTCATTTCTGCCTCTTCTTTCTTCACGCATTACTTCTTTTCCGGCTGATGAACTGTATGTTTACAGTATGCTGTGCATTTTTTTTTCCCTCTCTGATACTATTACCTACTATTTGTGGAAACATTCTCAAGTTAGTTGTAAACTACCTGTTGGAAGCATAGCCCAGAAAAGAATGGGATTCCACAGGGGAAAACAACCTGTATTTAATGAATTTATTCAGTGGCATTTGCAGCGTATATGGAGTTTCAGTGGCTGCACTACTAAAGATGCTTGATCCGTGCATTTTAAAGCTAGGTTGGTATGAGTAAGTAGGTAAGCATACTTGAGAGGTGACAAGCATGTTGCTTTGCATCCATATTCCTGGAGAGGAAAATCTCCTTCCTCTAGGAAGGAACAGAAAGCTTATTAAGAAAGGTTCCTTCCTATCAGATGTGTGTATGCATTGACGGTGAGGTATATGATGTGAAGGAAATTCTTCCTTGCTTTGTAGCTTCTCCAAATTATCACCAAAGGCTGTTGCAGTGTTAGGGCTTCCTTTTCATGCCACTTTGCTTTAGATATAAATGGATTAAGCAGTAACACTAATTGAAATGTTTTATGCAGGGGCATGTAAAAAAGGATTTCACACGTAACAGCAATATTTCTTGTATCTCATCTGGCACAATGACCTCTTCTGTTGGCGGGGTTGGAGGTTTATCTTTTGGCACTAGGAAGTTCCTAGCTTTATTAGGCTGAGGCCTATAGCCCCTAACGTTGATAGCTGTAAGGAATTTAGCTAGATGGTAGATCCTGCACAGTGAAAAGGTTATTGCTTCGGATTCTGTTCTCAAGCTGACACCTTGGGAGTCATAGCTGGGTGCATTGCCTCTAATGAGACAGCCTGTAAGTGGATACGTTATTCAAACTGACTCTGATGAATTTATTCCAATCAACTGCAAGTCTTGTTGCAGTAATACATTTGACAAAAATTGAAGTTGCAAATTTGAACTGCTGTGAGTTGGTGTAGAAGTCTCCTGATACTACTCCCTGTATAATAACATTAACTTTTCTTTTGGTGTACTTCTGTAGCAGTTGCTATGGAAGTATATAAAGAGATTAGTACTGTATGGGTAATCTATAACTTAGAAACTGTTCTCAGGATTTTTTAGTCTCCTTCATTAACCCTTATGTGACCAGTTGGCTTCCTATTAAATACAGGCTGCTGAAATCACCTTTACCACACCCAGGCAGTGTAGTCCTTGGGGCAAAGTATGAGAGTAAGAAACTTTCACAAGGCTGTCCAGCAAAACTGAAATGATGGTACAGTGATTTTCTTCTTTTCTATTTATGTACATGATGTTTCAGTTTTGAACTTGAGTCCAGATGCAAATATATCTATCTCAATACACGTGTTCTTAAATTGATAATCACATCATAGTTACTGTTTTTCCAGATAGTTAAATAACTATTGCTAAATAGTTAAACAGTTAAACTGTGCCTGGCACAGTTACTTAATGAAACTCAGCCTGAGCCTCTTTTGTGTCAGCATAATGGCAAAGGTCATCTTCTGAGCAAAATACATAAATTTTGGTTCCCATTTCAAATGAGTGTCTTAGGTCTGGTGGTTTCCTCCTTGATGTATATGGGGATGGGAGCCTCCATGTTTTACTTTCGAGTTTTACAGTAGCTTTCATTCAGCATTATCACAGATCATTGCAAACATAAAAAATGCAGCATTCTAGTGTGGAACAAGAAGTCAGAAAAAAATTCATCAGAATTTAGTTCACACAAAAGGCCTGAGCTGTGGCTGATGGCTTTACCGTGAATTGTGACTTACTTCAAGGTGTTTTCTCAGTTTGTTTTTTTTGTTTTGTGTTGTTTTTTACATTTTCAGTGCAATTCATGTAACTGGAAAGCGTCTTTGACACTATCAAGTCTCATTGCCTCATATTGCTACGCATTATGATGTAAAATCTTTTAAATCTTTTTTTCATACAATTACTGAGGTCTACTTTAAAACCTAAATAGATTTTTTTTTTTTTTTAGCTATGCTCAAATCAGAAGGTTATTTCTTCTGGCATTTGGAAATACAAGTGTATTTTTTATACTTTATCGGTTACTACTGGCCCTTCATTTTTCAGTGGAAATATGAAAATAAAGGTAGATGGCTCTTTCCTCATCTGTCAGCCATCTTCCCCCGAATCAGATCACTAGATTATTTAATCTTCTTTGCTTTTAGACAAGATGCTTCACCAGCAGTGGTTGATCTGGGTTAATTGCCTGTCAGACCAGCTAAAATTTTAAGAGTACTGGGGAAAGAAATGAAGTTTATGACTCTTGATCCTGCTCCATCTTATATGCTGCCTGTCTTTTACATAGAAAGTACCACCACTACTCTCTGGCTACAGGGAAAAATCTTTTCTGACTGGAATTGTTGGAGGGGAAAACAAACAGAAGCCACTAACGCGAATGCCATACTGGAGATGAAGGGCAGTGTGATTCACGGTAAATTATTGGAGATAGCTTGCTGAGTTCCTTTGCTTTGTATCTGAAAGCCATCAGTGCCATACATCAGGACTTGCAAGCTATTCAGGTGAATGCGAGTCATCTTGTGAATACGTTAAATATACTTTGTTGGGATAATGGGATGTTAGCCAGGATGGAAGGAATTCGTAGGCTCTAATTTTCTTCAGGACTTAGGACAGAATCTGCCATGCCATTTGTGTGAGTCAAACTGGCGTACAAGGATGCTCCAGAGCAGAATTTCTAACTGAAGAAACTAGAGTTTGCATTTTTTGCATATGGATTCATGCATATATTTGAAAACTTAACTAGGAAAGAGCAGTTTGTCAAAAATACAGATGCAAACTATGCCTATAGACAAACTGCAGTTGGCATATACCACATTTGCCCCCTGTATCTGACGTGTGCCCAGCTAGCGAGCTAGTGTTCAGGCACCTGGTGCTGTGTGTGCATGCCTGAAAACATCCCAGGCACTATTTGTAGGGCAGATCACAAATTAAAATCCCAAACTTTGTTCTACTACAGAATAAAAAAAAAACAAACAACAAAAAAAACCAAACAAAAAACACCAAAACAAGAAGTTCTGCAGTTCATCGTCCTGTGAAGCAGATACACATAGTGCGTTGGTTCTTATTTCACCAAAAAGTCTATTTGGTTGCTTAAGTTACAGCATCAAGTTATTCTACATTTTACTGTTTTCTGCTACTTTCTTTTCACATAATTTCTAAGTAAAATAATTCCCTTTGGCTGATTGATTCAGGAATTTGGCTGTCTCATTCGAAGCATGACATTTGAAAACGCATACTAATAGACTTTAAATGTGTTGCTCTAAGTTTTAAAGTGATTTTTTTTTTAATGTCGAGGTGGAGCACTAATATCTCTTTGGGTAAAATCTATTGCCCCTAGAAACAATATTTTAAAGTTCAGTGATATTCATGACTACATTCACCTTGTAATTGCATCACTAAAAGAAAACCAATGTGCTTTACAGGCTGGCCTTGTCTGAAATAGCTTTGCAAAGACCTGATTTTTACAACAGTCTGTTGCAAAAGACAAAAATAGTGCAATAGCAGATGAATAGCTCAAACGCAGTAAAAATCCAGCTGCAATGGTCTGGAATTCCAGTGCTCCATTTCTGCCTGCTCTCAAAGTAGCTTTCTCATCCAGTCTATACCTAACCCTGATGCTGCTGTGAAGTCCAAGAGCAGTCCTGCTCATGCCTGCGTAGGCGAGCGTATAGGCTGCCCTGAGAGCAGGGCAGCTAGCAGCTTCATTGCCTTGCTGAACTGTTTGTATTATAAAATGGATAGTTCCTCTTAGGGCTGAGGAAACAGGTTTTCGTCAGTAATGCAAACTGAGAAGTGCAAATATTTATTTAAAGTCACCATATTCCTGCATATCTACCTTTAACAAAACTCACATTCATGCTGTTAGTGAGTACGTGGCTGCTAGTAAAGTCATCTGTTTGATGAGTTTTAAAATTGAGGGTTGTGATCATAGAGGGTACTGTTTGCAAGCTGACCTATGGTTGTAATGTCCCTGCCGCAGAAAACACAGGAATGAGTCTCCTAGTGCACTATTCATTATAAAATCATCCTACCAGAGTTTTAAGTTTGGAGTGTGTGGATTTTCATATTTGAGGAACTGAAGGCAGTTCTGTCTGATGACTGCACAGCAAAGCTCACTTCATGCAAGTGGAAAGGAGCACCAGTCAACTCTTCCTTACATATGCCTCTCAAACAAGACAGCTAGATCCTGATTCCAGATGCTGCATTGGTTGCGATGTGTGCAGCAAAACAAAAATGATGTGAGTCCATGTCCCACAGTGAAAACAGAGGATTGGCAATTAAAAATATCTCATTTTTTTTCTTGCAAGCAGAGCATGAAAAGCTTTTAGTGAAGAATGAATGGAGACCAGCAAAATGACATTTTCATGGTCTCTTGATGACCGCCATGCTTTAAGCTCTTCAATGGTACTACAAGTTACTAGTGGAAATGATATGCTGTGTTTGTATTTATAAGTGGTGATAAATTACTTATCGTATCAACAATTAGCAAGCAGCTCACCTGATAAAAGGGAGATGTAGTCAGATAGCTTCTCTAGCCTGTCACTTGCTCAAGGACAAATAATATGCTTTATAGAAAAGATGCTAGCTTCAGACAGAATAATTACAGAAAATGTAGATGAAGCTGTATGTCTGATGGAGTTACTTGCCACTGTTGCTCTCAGAGGGCTCTCTTGAAAATCAGATCTGTAATGGATATTACGCAGATGCAAAAAAAAAATTTGAAACATGCGACTTTTTTTATCTGCTTTTGATGTACATTCAGCTGCTTTCATGTCAGAGGATAAAAGTAATTCAACAATAATCCCAAAGAGAGTCAAATATACAAATCAATAAACTGCTCTCACAGGAGAATTTATTTTGATGAGTATACTGGTACCTAACACTTCCCCAAGCTGTTAGGTTTCTATTAGGTGGTCTTGTACTCTTTAAAACAGACAGTGATGTTTAGATTGGAGAACATAGACAACGAATAAGGCAGATACACTCTCTGAATATCACAAAACAAGAACAGCTTTTAACCTCCTTTGATTGACGTCCTAAATCTTAATTGAGTGCTGAGAGCCAGTTCCTGTCTCTTTATTTTTGTGTTCTTTTGGGAAGTATAATGAAAGCAAAGGACTAGTGCTTCCATTAGGTGTAGTAGGAATGCAGGCAGTTGTTAGGCAAGCTTCCTCTGTTGAGTGTTTTTGTACCTTGGCTGTGATGTGTGGAGGAATTTTGGGTCCTTTGTATTCCTTTTCTCTGCAGTGTTTTCCAGTGATCTTGGATCTTATATTATTTTTTTAATCTATTATTATTATTTTTAATAATTTCATATGTATTCTTTAACAAATATTTTGATAGTCCCCCTCATCTCTGTGTGAGCTGCTGTGATCGGCACATAGAGAAAGGGAATCCGTGTTCCAGGTTCTTAAAGCCTAAATATGAAAACAAGTTGAATGTTACTCTCTTGTATATGGCTTTGACTACACAGGAAGTTTGCCTCAGGATATAGGTTAAGGCCCTTTCCATAACCCAGACTGTGAAGCAAAGAGAAAATACCAGGGAGGGTTGGAGGTGGAGTAGGTGGTACAATCTGTTGCCTGAAACTTTCTATGGTCCTACGTAAGGACCATCTCTTTCAGGCCTGTCAAACTTTGTCATTTTGGCTGAAGATCTTAAAGGTAAGCAAACCTCTGGCATGATGAACACTTTGGAAATCTTCAACCATTTCCAGGAAGGAGATAAAGGCAGCATAGGTTTTGCTCATGCTTATTCAATTTTTAAGCTTAAGCCTACATCTTCTGGAGGAAGCAACTGATGTATCTCTAAGACTAACCTTTCCCTCTGGAGTGTGGTGGGTTTTTTTTAGGGTATTGGTGGATTATTTTTCTTTTTTTCCTCCCGTCAACATGAAAACCCACCACAATCTGTGTGATTGAAGTAGATGAAATGGAAAAATTGTAGTCCATGTGTAAGCAGTAGAAAGTTCACAGATGGTAACAGCTGAATTTTCAAAAGACTTCAGTTGCTCTAAGTTGCTCTTGTCCTCTCCAAGGTTAAATTTGATACTAGGAGTGAAAGGTTTCTTAATCCTCTAGCAAAAATGGTTTCCCTTCTGTGCTCAGTCAGTCTGGAGGAGAAATCTGCTGGACTTGAACTTAGAGCTGATGAGATGTGTTGGCAGAAGGGAAATGGGACAGTGGATTTAGAAAGGAATTGGGAGAAGAAGGTGGGAAAGATGATTGTGTAGGGCAGCTGGGCATGAAGAGCAGAAGAGGGAGCTGGGATATCTTTTAAGGATGAAGGAGGAACATATGAGCAAGGACTAAGACCCAGTGGCTGACAGGGATCAGGAATCCAGTCTGATGAGGAGCTGCACTCCGTGAAGGAGAGTGGGTTGGGATGGGCTGGCAACTCAGACTGGAATAAGAAGTCTTAGGAGCAGATGTAGTCGAGGACTTTGAGTATGGAATAAGTGCTGGAGTGGCAAAAAGACTGGGCTGGGTAGGCAGAAGAAACAGTGATAGTGGGCGGGATGGAGCAAGGAAGAATGAAGGAGTAGAGCAGGTGGTTGGTAGAAAATGTTCTCATCCATAACCAAAATGAAGTCTTGTGGTTCTTTTGCTACCCACTGGCACAGATGAAGACATAAATGGCTGCAATCTACTGCTGTCTGCTAGTCAGACCATTACTTAGTTCACTGAATTGCCAGGCTGTTTCGACGCTTGCATCTGTTTTACATTGAGCTAAAGATGTTTTGTGTGCTTGGGTGAGGCAGTGCTCCTGTGGGCAAAAATACTATTTCAGTATAGTGGTACATGGCCAAGAGGCACAAAGGTGCTTGGGTGATGTGATGGTCAGGCCTGAACACGTGTATTTGTGTGTGTGTGTACCCTCTTACCCTTAAAAGGAGGCTTGGGCTGCCATAAGACACCAGGATGCTGAAGGGCTTAGATGGGCTGGTTTTGAGTCCCCTGGTACCATAGCCAAAATTCTCTAGAAGTCCTTGGGCACAGTGCATAGGCACAGGTAATACAACATTCACATTGTGCATGCAGCCTTAATTCTAACTGGAGCCAACCTTGATTGCTTCGTTTTGTAGCTGTAATGCTCTTGGATTTTAAGTTTCATAGGAGATTTTCTGAAAATTAAGAGGGAAGAGAAAGCAGTTGTGTCTGTAAATCTTGAGAGAGTAGAGCTGAATGGATGCCAGTTGGAGATCCCTGATGTTTCTAATCTTCTGCTTCTCGAGAGAAATTATAACCATCTAGGGAGCAAATGCTAATAGATCTCCGTTAGGAATATTGTTATTTTAATAGCAAAGCAGTAACTATTTTTTCTCTGCCCTTCTTTCTTGTCCTCTGCTCTGAACAGAAGGAAATCATTAACAGCTGGAGGACAACCAACCATCAAACTGACTTTTTCAAAAAGCACTTGTTCTAGGTAGGAATATTAGAGGAAAATGAAATTAGGAACACACTATTTTCTTTATATAAATTCAGTGGTATATTAAAGGAACAAAAAGTGTGTCTCACCATAAAGGCTGTTACAACTTGCAGACCTGTGGTGCCAAGCTGTGGCAGTAGTTATTGGAATTCTTCAGTGACATATTAACAGATCTTTTCTTAGAAACCCTTAGCTTTCCTTAACACACTTTCAGCAAATGGATTTCCAATAAGCATCTACCTCCTTTCTCCTCTTTCCATTTCAAAATAAACTCTTCCAGGGCACAGTGGTGCATTTGTGTGGAAATGGCTTTGCTGAAAAATTGAAAGGCAGGATCTGGATCAGTTCCCCGCATGAGCTTTGCAATATCCCTGAAAAGTGTCGTGATCTGTATTTGGCGCCCAGAGCATTGCTTAAGCTAGTGAGGGGAAAACTAATCTCTTGCGCTTTCATTGGCAGCACTGTCTCATAGACTGATCCTAATGGGTTGGAAATGAGCTCAGCTGCCTAATTCTGTTAAAAACATAGGCTTTTTTTCACACATGAATGCTCATCTACTTCCTTCTAGCTTTGTTGTTAAAGCCATGGCAGCAAAGAATCAAGCCATAGTTGCTGAAAACAAAACACACTGCTTTCTTTCCACTTTAGTTCTATTTCTTTTATATATATATATATATATATATGCAGTAAGAAATGGCCAGTGCAAGAGATTTAATTCACCCAGAAAAAAACATTCTATAGTATAGAGATCTTGATGTGCACAAATGAGACTTTCCCTAACTTTTAGGGCATGACTAACTTGCTCATTAGCGTTGTAATTTTAAGTAGTGCCGTGAACCTTGTTTCACTGTCTATGTTTCAGAACCCAAAGATGAGGGCAGTGCACCCCCAGAACCAGATGTGGCTCTCTGCAATCCAGCTTCACTTCAGCTGTGATCCATGTGCAAGCAGACAGCCCAAGATCTTCCACGGGCTGGCTCGGTTTTATGCCAGAGTTATTGTTTGTAGTAACACAGAGCTCTTTGATCACAGTAAATCAAATTTCCTAGCTAGTGGAAGACCAGTTCCCTGCTGCTACTTATGAGAGATGAAGAATGTAAGCAGAGCTGTAAATCTGCCTCTACAATTTCCATGTGCCTGTAAATGAGGACATGACCATTTTCTGTCATATAGACAGTCCATTGCTACGCCTATACCTTTAGGTCCATTAGAGTTGACCTTCCTGTGCTCATTAAAGCCAGAGCTCAGGCTTTTGGTTCTAAGATAAATATATTATTAGTACAGGACTTTGTAGGGAAGCTTAAAAACTGAACACCAACACGCTTTGTATGGATATCGGTCTCCATTACGTCCTTCATCTTTTTCCCTTCTGAAGACTGCTTGAAGAAAGTTTCCTCGTGGCAGACTCTAGTTTCATTCTCTGAGGGAGCTACAGATGTTCCTCAGGCAGAACTGGCCGTGTGGCGGGAGGATGTGTGCATGCCTGTGGCCTTATGCACAAGTTCATGCAATGATGTCCCTTGGAAGTGACTTCCATGATTATTCATTAAATTCTGCTAATACTCTTGTAAAACTGTAGCTGGCTACTAACTGTCTGCTTTGCTATGCAAATGAGCTGAGAAGCAGTTTAAAGGATGTGTCCAGGCCTGTACAGCAAATAGGGATTAGGGAATGGGAAGTTACAGCTTTCTGTTAGAAGATAGTATTAAGAGAAAGAGAGCAGCAATAATTTGATAATCTTTGGTGAACAATCCTACTTCTTGTGGGTTTGTTTGTGGGTTTGGGGGCTTTTTTGTTTGTTTTTTTTTTAAACAACAAACCCAGAAGTTCCTCAAAGTTTATGAAGCAAGCGATCTGAAGTTCCCCCGGATAAAATCGGCAGTTCACCAACTCCTTAGCCTCCTTGCACAGGAACAGAACCTTGGCTACTGCAGATTGATGCCTCCTGCAGTGCTGGGCCTGGAACAGTGAACAAACCCTGAGCATGTCTGATACTTGAAACCTGTAGTCGTACAGTGGGGCCATGAGATGACAGGTATTAGGAACAATTTGGAATTGATTAGAATTGAGTTATTTTCTGAGCAGGCAATTAATCCAGTTGCATTTTAAAAAAACGAAGGTTGCTGAGTTTAAAAAGGTATACTTGGGCTAAAAGACAGACTTGGATTTCAATGAGACTTTTAAAAATGTGTGTTGGCGGGTATTAACAAGGCTGCTGTAATCCTGACACTGTGGCCTGTATGTTCAGATTACATTAAGAGTCCTAGCTGGGTTAGAAGCTACACTCTCTTTATAGGATTGACAGTGTTTCTGAAGAACTGGTTTATCTGTATTTTCTCGTACGTAATGCCTGTATTGAAATCCTTCAAGAGTATTTTCTTAGTGGCACGGGAGTCAGATATAAATGGTCTTAAAGAAGTGCTGGTCCTGCCCCTCACACTCTGCTCTTCTCACATTTTCCTCTGGCATAAAGTTGTTCTGCTTTATTTTTGTTTGAGTCAAAAGTGCAACCATATCCTAGGAAAAGAGTGATTGTTGGGCTAAATGCAGTGCATTGATTTTGTTCAGAGCAAACTTTTATCTGTCCTCCACTATCCTAAAGAGTGTCTACAGCATTTTGAAATGAACATTTGTTCAAATATGTACATTCACATAACAGCTAACTAACCATGGCATTAATGGCATTGCATTGCTGACTTCAACACCCTAGTGGAGGGAAGACATAAGCATGAAATTAGAACAGCTGGCCATAAATTATATCTAAGCCATTTCTAAAAATGTGTTTCTGGAATATATTCCAACCTGTACTCAGCTGCAGGAATTTGAAAGTCTCTTGGTCTAGTTAAGAGAATAACTGGGAGAAGAAGCTGGTTGACATAGAGTTACAGTCTCTGTCTTCTTTTCCACTAGCTGCACTTCTAACCACCCGCTCCTGAGGGCTCCTCATTTGTCTAACCTTATTATTATGGTTGTGACATATTCTGCTTTGCTCTAACTAATTATCCAATTTTAGCATGCTTAGCAATTGAAAATGTTGGTTTTTTTTTTTTTTTCTTCTGCCAATATGGCATGCTGTAGAGAGAAAATCCCTTTAGATGTCATCAGGTACAAAGAATCAGCTAGTCCCCATCACACAGAGGTTCCTCATGTATGACTATCCATCGCTGGTGAAAGAGGGAGTCGCTGCTACTCCTGAATCTTGAGAAAAATGAACAAGCCTCAAGTGTTTTAGGGCAAGTAGGATATTTCAATAGTGCCCACAAAGCCAACGTTTTGTCAACTGATAGCTCCTTCTGCTAGATCTAGAAGTTAAACTGGAAAATTTAACTTTTTTAGCTTAAGACAGGCTTCCAAAAGAACGTAGAGAATTTATCTTGCAGATTACACAGACATAAAAGGAAGCCACAGTTACAAATGAGGGAAAGCCTATCTGCAAGAATAATGCTTTTCTCTCTGCTGCTCAGAATAATGCAACAGACCCATAGCTGTGTAGAGGAAGCCTCTCTCTTACCTACTATTTTGATTACCTTATTTATTTTTATGGAGATAATTTATGTTTTGTCAGGAACTAGCTTGTACATTATTCTAATCTCTTCCACTTATTCCATTTGAAGGTAACAGCAGACGTACACAGAGGACGAGGTAATAAAAATAAATGCACATGTGCAATAGTAAAACAAATAGTTAAAATAAATATTTTATTTATACATAATAAAATAAATTTGTAAAAAACACACATTTTACTTTTGTTTGACAAAAACCAAGTGGTTTACCTGCTTTGTAATCTCACTTTCATTAGCATATTTAATTATGCTTTTGTATTTAATCATCAAAATGCTCAATAACGTACATTTTGTTCTCAGCCATGGAAAACCACTGCTATGTGTATCCATGATAGATTGTTTTAATAAAACCAGTAATTACCCTTTATTGTTGTTTTAAATTATTATTTTTAAGTTTGTTAGGGAACAATAATTTTAGGTATAAGGGGAAGAAAGCTTTCATTTTACCATTTCATAATATACAAAAAAAAATAAAAAACCCCATCCATTTAAACAGATGCTAATAAACCTTTTTTAAAAAGCAGTGCTTAATTATCTTGAAGTTGTTTACAAGTGAAGATTTGGCAGCTCCACTCTGGATGTGAGCTGGAGCAAGCACAGGTAGGTAGGGCTGTGGCAGGCGTCGGTAGCAGTCGGTGCTGGCGGGTTGTGCTCCTGCTGTCTGGTGCTTTGCTTTTCGTGCGACCTTGGACACATGCCAGCGTGTGGACTTGGAGTCTGTGAGCGTGACAGGCACGCTTTGTAACACATTGAAAGGTCTGCCAAGTTTCTCAAACATCGGATAGATCTGGGCTCAGTTTAAAGGCATTTGGGTTAATTTTTCTTTTTTTTTTTTTTTGTTTGTTTAACAAGTTTGAACTATGAGGTCAGAGGTTGTTTAATGGGTTTTGTAATGTATCAAATATTTTCGCTTTTTTTTTTTTTTAAATCTTGGGTTTCTTTCAGGGCAGAATTCAAAGTAAAATTTGCAACTGAAACAAAACCAGATCAATCAAAAAATGAAGAAGATGTGCTGTGAACTGAAGTAAAATGATCACGTTAGCTGTTGAGAGAGCTCAGTCCCTGGCTTATCGAAGCACATACTCCATTATCTAACTTATTTCATCTTTCTTTTGTAATAGGTTCATCTGTGTGGCAGGGCTCCTCCTTCTTCATTGCTCAGAGATTGCCATAAAATAGCCTATTTTAGTTCCTCAGCAGTAATGACATCTATTTCTTTGTGTTATGACTTGGGGTTTAGTTGATTGTAGCTATCTCAACCAACAGGTTGTTTGTTCTGTGGTGATTTTATTGTATCAGTCTCACTTCTTTTTTCCTCTTTTCTCTGTTGCAAGTCTTCTCTCAGAACATGCCTTTCTGTATAATTGCCTGCTTTCAGCTGTGTCTGCACTGTCGTTGGACCAGTGATGATATCTGAACTGGTTTAAAAAAAAAAAAATTAGATCCAAGTATTAGAGAGATGTTATTTCTGCAGAAAAGGGCAAAGCCAAAACACTTTTATAGTATTGAAAGACTAATGAACTCTGTTTAATCAGTGTTTTTATCTGTCATGTCTGAAAAGGCATTTATACCACATTCAGGCTCGGAAGGCACTGAAATATGATGGGCAGCAGCTGCATGGTTGTGACGCTCAGTAAAGGAGCTCTGTCACAGAATGACATGCTGCACTTCAGGGATGGACAGAGTTGTCCATCATTCTGAAATGTCCACGTATGGGACATAGATACGGAAGGTGTTTATAGAACAACTCACCTGTCAGAATCTCTTTGAAGAGCTGAACAGCACGCTCTGTAGAGCTGGTTGTTTTATCCTGAACCACCACACAGACTTGAATTGTGCATTTAAGGCAAAGCACTTGAATACTTTTTCTCTGTTCGTCTTGCTATGTTTTCTGATAGTAGGTATGTTTCCCTAGACTTGTTTCATCCTGTGGAAATTTAAGGAGGAAGAGGAGTAATAGGGAATAAAAGCGAGATAGGGAAGGCTTCAGGTCTAATCTGATACCTGGAGTAAAATCATTGTCAGACAACTTACCATTTGGTTTTCCATCTGTAGAACAAGAACAATGTCTTTGAAAAACACAAAGGAAACACCCTAACCGCTAATTCACCGTCATTAGGAGTTTTGTTGCTGTTGCATGAAAAGTGGCCACTGTCTCAAGTTATTGTGGGAGTGAAATATTCTATGAAGTTCTCAACCCTTCTGTGATACTACCAAATTTGTATTTGTTAAGTTAAAATGAATTTAAATATTTTCTGGGCTACAGAGAGAGGTCATACCATGGTGGTAGTTGGGAGAACACAAGTTTTGGTCTTGTTATCAGCTATCAGTGCACCCAGGCTTCTCCCAGTCTCCTCGCAGTCTGCCTAGGAGGAAGGGATAGGGACCTTACTGGGGTGCCCAGATGTTGGTTGGCCTGCTCTGGTTGGAGTGACTGGCTGATGGCTCAGGTGTGGGTGTGCTGAGGGGAAGGCAGGAATCAGACTCTCACCTATTTTCCTTCTTTTTCTGTATCAAGACATCAGTTCAGGACTCACAGAAAGATGTTGTCGCGCTCATTTTTCTTCCCTTTGTGCCTTCTCGGTCTCTGTAACCTACTGCTGGGAAACAGAATTTAATCACTGGACACCTGCATTGCTAATAAACTCTGTCTCCTGCTCTCCACAGGGTCAGGAGACATGGGCATGGGGCCTCAGACAAGTATGGACATCTTCCGCTCAATGTCATGTCTTTACTGACAGCAACAATTTCTTGCAGTTAGGCTCCTGCAGCAGGTCGTTAACCTGGGGGCAACAGCCGCTTGTCTCTATTTAACTTCACTGCTTAATTTGAGCTTCATGTTCAGACCCCAGTGTTTCACCGTTGCTTCCTTTCCTCTCTGTTCTTCTTTTGATTGAGGGGTATAAAGCAGAGACAATTCTTATTAATAATCTAAATCAACCTTTGCCTTTCTACACCTCACCTTCAGGAAGAAGACTACAGTGAACAAAATGAGCTCTGTAACACTCAATAAGGAAAGAGCAAAACCAGCCATAAAAGTCAACTTTTCTGTAAAATTGTGACAGCAGAAAATGCAGTCTCTGAATATTGCAGGTCACTGTTAGGCCAAAAATGTCTACTTACCTGGACTAAGGACTCAGAGCACAGCTGAAGGATCACTGGGAGAATTTGTTTCTGTTTGGGCTGCTTGTACATCGTAAGTGCTTCAGAAAGGTCCCTGGCCTGCTGAGTGCCATCTCCAGGAAAGCAGGGCTCCATCCCATGTAACGGTGACTTGGGAAGACAAATGCCATTGCTCTGAATGTCCCCCCCTTCCTTCTTCTTCTGCCAGCTTTATATGCTGAGCATGGCGTCATATGGTGTGGGATAGCCCTTTGGTCAGTTGGGGTCAGCTGTCCCAGCCGGGTCCCCTCCCAGCTAAGAAGTGCAGTGGGGTGAGAAGCAGAAAAGGCCTTGCCTTTGTGTAAGCACTGCTCAGCAACAATGAAAAAATCCCTGTGTTATCAACATTGTTTCCAGCACAAATCCAAACTGTAGCCCTATACTAGATATTAGGAAGAAAATTATCTCTATCCTAGCCAAAACCGGCACAAGAGTTCAACCAGCCTGAAATAAAAGTACAGCATTTGCACAGTGAAATCCCCGAGACTGGAATTTTATTTGCATGGGTTCAAGACTAGTTTTGATAGATCAGTGTAGCAGCTGTTTCATTGCTCCTGCCTCTTAAGAATTACCTTTGTTTTTTCCAAGGTCTGAGGACACTTAGAAAATTTTACTTTGGTTTATGCAGATTACACTAATGTCTTTTTATATATGATCTCTAAGTATTCAAATTGGGCCAGTCTGTTTCTGTCTTGCTTTGGTAGGTATTTTTGTACAGGTGAAGCTGAGATGCATATTAGCAGCTTTTCTTACACTAGCCAAGTGCAAGGTTAATAGTTTTCAGGTTTTTTCTTGCGTTATTTGGAAGCTATAATTCCAAGAATACAAAAATGGAGCATTTTGTCCAGTTTCAAATATTCACCACTACTAGGGGATTAGAGATCAATTATAAACATTTTTAGCTTTCTTATTTCTTTTGGGGGAAAATAAATCATTAGAACATAATGAAAAATGGGCAATGTTAGACAGTAGGGTCCCAGGGATAGGTACTACAGACCTTTTGAGATTGTATCCTAACAAAGCTAAAATGTGGAAGGAATTAAATGGAGAAGGTAGTAGGACCACTGTCCTTTAAAAACAACAGTACAAAATCTCATCTTTGAAAATGAGTTTCAATGGCTTATGCTGCAGAGGAAATCAGTGTGGCAACAGGAAAACATTGTCAAAATTACAGTCTCAGTTTTCAGAAAAAGGAGATTGAAACAGAGACGGGAGCCAGAGAGAATATAAAGGTTTCCAGGTCCAGCTTCTGTTTGTCAATTTAATTCCAGTTTGGTTTCTTCCTCTCTGAACATAGTTTAAATAATTTTTACTTACTTATTTATTCCCCCTTTGCTCAAAAATCTAGAAGGCCATTAGATGTCAAGTCTCTGCCCCTGCTGTCAGAAACTCCTCAGGCTATGGGTATTTCTGAAACCCACATCCCCTTCCTCATTCACTGTGAACCTCAGCATCATGATCTCATTTTTTCACTGAAAAATCGCACAATTTAGGATTATCAGCCTTGAGAGAATGTGATATATTCTGTGATTGTGCAGTGGGGTCTGGACTATGTTTGGAATCTGTATTTTAATTTCTTACTTTGTAACTCAAAGTCATCTGTGGTTAATAGGCCGGTTACTCTATTGAAAAGATTGTGTTGAAAACTAAAGATGTATCTTGGAGCATCTACAGTAAAATTTTGAGTAGAATTAGAAACTAGTTGATACAAGGCAGCTTCCAAGACTTACGGTTTTGGGTAAGAAAGGAAAGAGCAAATGGGAACAAGATGAGAAAGCAAGCTAATAAATGCAGGTAATCTCCCATAGTCCACGTTTTGGACATACAACTTGGTGAGATGATGCTGAATCAGAGTTGTTCCTTACCCACTGATAAAAGCACATCTGACATGAATAAACCAACAACCCTCTAATTACCCATTCATTCCATAACATGACTGACTTAAAGAAAATAACTGTAATTTCAAAAAAACAGTATAGCATTTATATGGAGGTTAATTGCCATCTTCAGCTGCATTGGTGTCTTGGCGTGAAGTGTTTTTGCCGTGTCTCAGCCACATTTTGGGTTGGGGTCTGGAGTTGGTTACTTGGTGTAGCAGAGAGTTCAGAAGGACAAGCATCTGCTTTTGGTTTTCTTTCTTTTCGATGCATCTTGGAGCAAGGTTTTACATTTTCAGAGGCTGAAAGATCTCACAGAACTTGTTCACTACACTTATGTATACAATTCATCTGCAGAAATGTTCTTTTCATGGGTTTATAGTAAAGAAATGATTATCACCTAATGCTAAGTATATTTATGCATACAAACTTTCTGATTTCTAAATATTTTTTTTTTTTTTGGACACACACAGTACTAAAGAATCTCATTTAAGAGGTGTTTTCTGGATACTAAGGGAGTGACATGACTTATATGGAATCCTAAACCAGTTGCTAGCTTTAGACCCCTGATCTTTTAATATCGATCGTATTTCAAACGTGTCTGCATGTGTGTCTGCATCTATATATTCAGAATAGTGTTCATTTCAGAAGTAGCTATTTTCCCATTGCCAGTCGCTAGGGTTTTTTTAGAAGTAATACAGAATATGCTGGTTGTTACAGTGTATTTTCTGCTTATGCATTAGTAGATTGAAGTCAGTATGGCTGGTGCATGCTTTACTTTCAAGAATTACTAGAAGGCTTTTTCTTCACTTTAATTATCTTTCAAAGAAGTGTAACTAGCATTTGGGAGTCCTTGTGACTTTTTTTGTTTCCATGAAAATATTCTGTTCCTTTCATAGGTTGAAGTCGTGAGAGAACATGAGAAGTGGGCGAAATACTAAATTGTGCTATAAATCAAGAAACTCTATGTGAAAATATGTATTTTTTTAATTACCTTGCTTAGATATATATTGAGCAAAAAAGCAAATGAGCTATAAAAGTTGAAGAAATGTCAGATAAACAAACTGTGACATGTGTAGTATTATTGCCATCTGACATATCTCAAACACTGATTTTACTCACTCATCCCTCATTCTTTATATCTGCATGTCTAGTGGTGCATGCATTTATATTTTATATAAAGGGCAGAGCCTGTAGTCAGAGCATTTGAGTTATGCTGTTAAAAATAAATTAAGGAACAGCAGGTGAAAATGATTCCTACACATGAATATTCAAACTGTACCTCAGTCAGATACTGTAGAAAGAATAATAAAGAGCAATGAAACTTTGATGGGGCCAAGGCGTTGATATGATATGAAATAAAAGTTTTATTGGCATGAGGTTGAGATGACTCAGAATTACTCAAGGAGTAGCATGATCTGCTCGTATGCCCCATTGCCAAAACAGTCAAGAGTTTAAAAAATTGGGGCAGGCAGTAGCACTGGGATGTTGAAGTCTAACAGTCAGGCTCTTAATCTTGATTCTTACACTCTTGTGCTTTAGTCTCTGAGCAGAATGGGTTTAGGGTCAGCAGGAGGGTGTAGGTACCTATCAATTTACGTACCTAAATTGAAGGCTGAGAGACTTGAGTTCATTCCTACTCTGGCAGCCAATTCCTGTGTATTTACATAACTTAAGGCAGGACTCACCAAGGTAGGCACTTCAAGTATACCATCAACCACATTTTTATTTTTTTTTGAGGAATAAGGAAGAAAGTGTGACTTTCACACTACTTAACTGATGGGAATCATGCTGCCATTGCTGGATTCTGTGAGGTTTCACAAGAATCGGGAGCATGACCACTGTTCAGGGACCTATGATGGGGGATTTTTCAGGGAAAAATGGGGAGCTAGAATACATTTGTGGAGCTGACATTAATTTCTGTATCACTTTTACATTGTAAGGACAAGAACATTCAGAACTGTGAAGTAGTTAGATACTCTGGCAATATGGAAGGAAGCATATTGATGGATGACTGATTTCTTTTAATGTCAACTTTTTTTTTTTTTTTTTTCTTCTTTGCTTGCTTCACAGATCCTGTCCATGGACCACAAAACGTAGAAGTGGTTGATATTCGCTCCCGGCAGCTGACGTTGCAGTGGGAGCCCTTTGGTTATGCAGTGACCCGCTGCCACAGCTACAATCTCACAGTCCAGTACCAGTATGTGTTTAACCAGCAAAAATTTGAGGCGGAGGAACTCATCCAAACTTCTTCCCACTACACCTTGCGAGGTCTTCGGCCCTTCATGACCATTAGACTGAGGTTAGCCCTCTCTAACCCGGAGGGCAAAATGGAAAGTGAGGAGTTGGTTGTGCAGACGGAGGAAGATGGTGAGTTATGTTTGGTTTGCTTGCTTGCTTGGTTTTGGGGGTAAGACTAATATTTTCAAGTTGTAAATAACAACATAACCCTCTGTCCCATGAGACTTATAAATGGCTGCTCTGGACAGTGTGTGTGTTACGCAAGTAAAATTTGTAGGTATAAGTATTTTCTGTTTCACAGCCATGTTCTTGAAAGGGCAGGGCTCCCTGAAGTGCTTGGAAATGACAAACACCAGTCTGAGCAGTTACCAAACAGTAATAGGTTTAATTCTATAGAAGTCATGTTCTGAGCTACCCAGGACCCACAGAGCAGCTTCCTTTATCATATGGGCAAATGTAATCCTGGCATTTGTTGTTTTTTCTTGTGCCTTCACATCACTGTCCCTAAAAAGTATAATGTCTTCTTTTCCAGAGTGTATCTTATTCTCAGTGCTGGTCTTCTGGATGGTGCATTATATATAAATCTCAGAAGCTAAATTCATTTGGTGCTAACTCTTCCGTTCTTGATACAAAAGAACTGTTTTCCAGAAGTGCTGATGGAAAGCTTAAAGTGTTATTATCCCATCTGAGCTATTTCAGACCAAGGACTCTAATAGAATACAAGCCCCCATTCTGTCTAATGTGTTAAAAAATAAGTGTTCTTCCTCTGCCAGAGCTGTAAGGAGTTGCTGTCCTGAGTTTCTCTCAGCTGAAAGTGGCTCTTGCAGTCCAGTATATCATATGGGGGGACATAAGAAGATGGCAGATCTTTCAGAAAAATGAACAGGGGTTGTATTGGGCGGGCTTGGGAGTACATTTAGTTAGTTATCTTCCACAGCATAAAATTTTGCTTGAGTAGGTGGATTTTTTTAGCTGGCCTTGTAGCCGTGATGAAATATAAATCTTATATTGTTACTTTACTAAGGAAATCAGTCTTTCATATTGATAAAGGTGCGCAGCCCAGTAGCATCTTTATGCCAAGGTGCAGTCTGGCTGTTTAGGTGGATAGAGCTTTGCTGTTGTGTGGGCAGAGAAGGACAAATTAAATTCTCTGCTGGTGCTGTGCTGGAATAAGGACGTATTGAAATTAGCTATATATTGTCATGGATTCTGATTTTATTTATCACTTAGTAGTTAAATTAGGGTATTCTTATTTGAACCAAAGGTTGAGAACAGGCTTTTCGTATTGATAGTACCTTGGTAATGGTAGTGCCTTGAGAGGTTTTTTTTATTATGTTATTTTTATTTTTTTCAGCTCTGAACTTCCTGTCTGATGGCCTCTTGGTGTCTTTTGATATGTGTGCAACTGGAGGTGGTAGTAACTTCTAACATAGTTTTGGGGTTTTTTTTTCTCCCCGTAGTTCCTGGACCTGTTCCCTTGGAATCCATCCAGGGAGGACCGTTTGAAGAGAAGATCTATGTTCAGTGGAAGCCTCCCAATGAGACAAATGGCATCATTACACTCTATGAGGTGAGGAGAACAGATTGTTGTCAAGGAATACGTGCCACAGGGCCCTTTTCATATGTGTTTAAGCCAATCTTGAGCTCTGAGAGATTTCAGCAGGTGCTAGAAGAAGCCTGATTAAAATAGATAAGAATCTTCAAGATAGTCTGCTGCTGTCACTGAAAAAGTTTTCCAGTTCAAAAAAGAGAAAAGATTTCTTTACCAATATTTGTGGCAACATGAGAGCCATAGATTCCCCCATGTCTCAAGTGTTCAATTCCTACCCTTTTTTTTCTGCAGTATTTCCAAAGTCTGTTTTCTTTCCTTTTTCTCTTGAGGTAAACTTCTGCTAGGTTTTATGCGTAAATACTGCAACTAATTCCTCTCTGCCTTTCCAATAGTCATAACATTTCCTGGCCATCTCAGCAGAATATAGCCATTAAGTCTTATCTTAGTATTCTTATTGAATCGTTCAATGATAGATCTATCTAGCCCAACCACTTTCCCTGCTGCCAAACAAAATATACAGCAGGTTATAGGGTGATCACTGACCATCCTATACTGGATGAAAAAAAAAAAATTAAATGTGATTCTGGAGTGTATCAGAGGAGATGTTCCTTGTTAAGGTAAGAAAGCATTACTGTTGTCATGTGCTTCTGGTGAGACTGTATCCATGTCATGTATACCCAAATATGCAGAAAAGAAATATAAAAGGAGGACTGCTTTAGAGGATCGTGTGAAATGAGAGGCAGTCCTACAAGAAAAGGTAAAGGCACTTTTATTAAAGAGTGGAAAGCAAAGCACCAGTGCTGGCTGAGCATTTTTCAGTTTATAGGTTCAGCATTTACCACAGTAAGATTAGAAAAAGTGAAAAAAAAATTTGCTTTCATGGGTAAAAATCCTCACTGTGGAATTGTGCGGCATGGTCTGATACAGAGGGGCAACAACTCCTTTTTTGCTTTCTCTTTTATGCTGGGTGAATGTACAAACTCATTTTGGAAAAGGCATGGGTGCATGAAGCAACTCTACCATCACCAGTGAGGTTCTGCTCCTTTCCACTTCCCATCCAACTTCTGTTTGGAACAGCATGTCTTACAACATGTCACTCCTAGATCTCCTTGCTAACACTGGCTGTCTCTAACACAGTGATGGTCAAATGGAAAAAATCAAGCCAGTTTAACATCAATGAGCTCTTACACTACAGCATGAGCAAGACATGGCAACTTGCTCCTGGGCTTAAATGTAATTGCACTTGTAGGTCTTCTCTCCAGCTGGATCACAAAGGGTAGATTGAATGTGATAGAGCAAGACTAAATAAATGAGTAGAAGTTCCTCTTGCTAGTTTTGTGTCATTTCAGCCAGGCGATAATCCTTGACTAAGTAAGGAGTCATTTTTTGTTGGTCACTGTTGAGACCCTTGTGGAAATCTGTGCAGGTTGCATATCACCTATCTGTACTAGACCAGAACTAACCCTTGCAATTTCATGGTTTTTGAAGGTGTACTACAGGCTATCCTGTGTCTGTGTAAGGAATTACGCAATGAAGCTGTCCGTATTTTTAAGGTATTAATAGAATGGAATAGAATCAGTTGCAAATTGATTATTTTTCTGGCAACATAGTTGACCTATAATGGAACACATTTAAAATAATCCAAGTCAAATGATGCAAAAATAACTTGTTTTAATTTTTAAAGAGGCAGTTTCCTACTAAAATATTGCCTTGGGCTCAGCTCATTGAAAGGACTTCAGCAATCTGCGTAGCTTTTCTGGCTGAGCAGCTGCATAGAGATACTTTAATGCCTTCAGGGTAGCTATGCATCATGACAGTGCCTTTGCCCCTCAAGTCATATCATTGCTCGAGTCTCAGTGAAGGCACAAACAAATTTTTCTTTTCTGATAATGACTTTGTGCATATTTGGCAGCTAAAGCCAAAGAGAAGTCAAGGTGAATTCAAACTCTTCCTTCTTTTCCTCCTCCCCCTCATCTCCAAAAGGATGAAAATCCAAGTGCTAAAAACCAGGAGAACCAGAGAGCCTGAAGGTTGTCATGAATGAAAATGTCTCCCTTTCCTCTCCCTTCTTATATGTGAAAATTCATACAGCACATTCCCATTCTCCATGGCACCCTGAGACAAGTTCATCAGCTGGAGATAAAAATGCAGATGAGCAGTTACATGTCACCTGGAGAGATGGCCAGAGCATTCTCAGGGTAGTTGTCAGGCTGTTGAGTCTATATCACAAGCAAATATGAGTGCCTGGTCCAAGTGAAAGGAGATGCTGGTTTTGAAATTGCTCAGTAAATAAAGAATAGGCCTTTGCACAGAAACATCTCATCCTGCTGCCTGCAATTGAAGTTTAATCTTCCTAAAAATACAGAGAAACATCCAGTATGGTCCAGGTAGTTGCATCCTTTGTATTGCTTGCTTAATCCCTAGCCCACTAGAGATACTTAAACCTGCACCTTTGTCTCTACTGGTATTATTTTAAGATTTCATGCCATGTGTCAAGGACCAAAGTAATTCCTCAGTAGTAATGATCTCCAAAGTGTTGTTTTAGACAGAGTTCAGCCATTTTTCAGTATCATCATGGCTTTACACTGCTTTAACAGGGTTTGGCTGACCTATTGGTTAAAGAGGAAGAAAAAGCTAGCGGTTAGTCTCTGATAGGTTTTCAGTTCTTTCAGATGTCGGTGGCCTACAGTACTGATCCAGGTAGAAGCAGAAGGCTTTAATGACAACAGAAGCAAAAAGGTCAAGCTCTGAACTTGTGCGGCCACTACTCTAATGAGGCCTCGGTAGGGAGCACCGTTCTTGAAGCTCAGCACCAGCAGTGCTGCTCTGTCACCAGGAGGAGCCGGGAGGCTCAATGGTGTGCTAGCACATTTGCAGCTATCTAGAAAGATTGCAATTGTGTTGCTGCCATTAGGGAGAAACAAACCCAAGAACCTACCAACATTTATTAAAAAAAAATTCCCTGCAAAGTACAAATCAAGAAATATCACTTTATGATTTTGAGCTAGTGGTGTCAAGTTCTGCATTACACCTGGAAGTAATTGGCTAGATTCACACGTAGCTATTGTGCAAGTGATGGTCTCTCAAACTCCCTTGGGCACAAACCCTTCTAATAAAAACAAATAAAAAAAAAATCTCCTCCTTCTAAGTAATAGTTCCTTCCTTACCATCGGCTTCAAGATCTGATTCATTATATCTGGATACTGTATTTTCTCTCTAGTTCTGTTAAAAAATCTTGTTTGTAAGCTTCTAAAATGCTTCCAAATAAACACACTATCTATTCTACTTACATCGCACTTGCTTTTGCTTGGGACAGATTTTCTTCTCAGATCCCTAATCATTCTTGCAGTTCCCTGCCAGGCAGACTTCCACATCGCACAAATTGCTGTTGCAGTTTGCCCGCGCACTGCTTACATGCCAACTGGGCTGAAATTCAGCAGCGCAACCTTCAGCAAGTCATTTGGCAGCCAGAATCACTAATTTCGTAATGACTGAATACTTCTAAAGAGCCTAAACAAAATGGAAGGACCTTAAAGAACCTTTTTGATTCATGCAAGTCTCTTCTGATTCTTATCCTTCAAAATGCTATTGTAGTCTTGTAATAAAGGTGGCAATGGCCTTGCATTTAAAAACCTCCTGCGTTCAGTTGGAGAATTAATCGTTTCACTGGGTACAGCCACAGCTGGATTTTTAATCAAAGGAACCTTCTAGATCCCCACATCAGTATGTAATTGCAGTCTGTTTCTAGGGAGCAGAAACCTCTTGTTCAAGGGAATTTGGAAAGCTCCGGGAATTGCAAGTCAGTTAATCAGCATGCTGAAAAGATTAGGATATGAGCTGTGTAGAAAGCAAGTGATGGTACAGTTCATTCTGGGGGTGTTAGGTGAGCACAGCAAAGCAGGTAACAGCGCGAGCGTATGCCGAGTTAGGAGGTGTCTGTTGATCTGTCCAGTCTAAGCTGTAGGGAGATGCATAGGCTGCTGTTGCAAGTAGGCTGTGCAACAGAGATAAAGCTGAAGAGCTCTAGCTATAGTCAAGTCCCCAGGTAGCTTCGAGGAGTGTAGGTACTTACATGAGACAAGTAGATCAGTCTGTGTTCAGAAACACAGCTAAACAGTGATAATGGATTTTGCTACATTGGTTTGGGTAGAATGCTCTACAGAGATGTTTTTGCATGTGACATTCATGAAAGAGGCGTTATTACAGCTGTCTCTTGGAGCAAGCTGTGAGTGGCAGAATCTAATAATATTGTAATAAGTCCCATCCCCGCTTCAGTCTCCTGGCAGACTGAAAGCACCGCAACTTGTTGAATTTTTTTTTACCAGTTCTGAAAAGCTGCTATGCTTTAAAATCCTTAATAACCAAGTGCTGCTTATTATGCTTATACCATGTGGGAGTTCACTTCAAGGCCTTTGTGTACAAAGACATGCAACAAAGATTTTTTTTTTTCTTTTTTTTTATCCTAAGTGCGTGTAAAGTCAAGCCACCATCAGACAGCAGAAGGACCTATGGTGTCATTGGACTGCAGGAGCAAGCAATCTAATTTAAGGTCATGGACCAGCTTTCACACTTAAATTCTCCTGCTTTTAGATGACATGAAGTTGTCTCAAGTGTTTGTTCCATCATCCAAATTGAAGTGCTTCAGATATATGTGTAGACCCAGATGTTTTGTCCGTAATCTTGAAAATGTGAAGAAACAAAACATTTGTATCTGCATTTCACTGTTCATTTGGGCAGCTGGAAGCTTACGGGTGCGCTCAGTAAGCGATGTTGGCTTTCGCCTTTGTAAATACATTTTTCATGTGTGATCTGTTTCTCAGAATTGTCAGTTTTTAGATTATTTCGCCCTTGAAGAGGAAGAAGGAAAAAACCCACTTAGCATTCCTGTCTAAAATATTTGTCACGTTATTTGGGGGAAGGCATTGTTATAAGGTATTACAATCCTAGAAGCATTTAAAGGGTGGCTACAGTATATTCAGCTATTTGGCTGGAAAAATGACTCTCAGACTGTTGAAGTCCTTTCAATGAGCCATGCCTAAAGGCAATGTTTAAACAGCAAGCTGTCTTTCTAAACATTGTAAGGTGTAGTCTTGTAATCACTTATGTTCTCGTCTTTATGATTATTAAGTCCCATGTGGGTTGCACATGGGTCTTGGGAAAAATAAGGATACATTTGCAGCTTCTAACTAGCTAGTTTTCTCAGTCACTGTTTCTGAAATGCTGTAAATCTCTATTTAGATGCCAGGAATAATAATATAAGGGCCTTTCATGCACAATTTCAGCTTTTTAATGGGATGCTTGGAGCCTAGTTCCTCTAATCCCAGTGGATTTGAGTTTAAATTGCACTTCAGAGGTTACAGATCCTCTTAGTTGCCATGTAAAATTGCAGTCTGCCCTTCATCATCTCTCCAGTTGCCAATATGCCATTTCTTCTCGATCACTTCACTCCTTTTTCTCTGCAGGAGAGGTCGTTACATGGAAACTGCCTCTTGGAGGGTCATGCATAAGATCAATATTTGTGGGATGCACAGCCTGCATTTACAATAAGGTGGAAGCAAATTCCTTCCACCTTTGACCCCTGGAAGTGCATACTTATTATAACACAAAGCGTGATTATCTGGTGTGATAGCTATCCACTGCATGGATACGCATGCATTTCTATTCATAGCCCTTTTTAGCTATTCATGAAACCTGACATTTTTAGGATAAAATCTTCCCTCATGAAAGGTGTAGCAAAAAAAAGGCTTCCTGGAAAAGCTGAAAGGGTTGGGAACTAGACTTGACTTAGTCATTTGTTTGTTTATTTAAAGGCTTTTTTTTGGTTAAGAAGAGTGAAAAATGGCTCCCACAAGAAGGAAAGCAACAACCACGAAATCTTGCAGCCAATTTATATAAAGCTCTACAGTCAAAATAGTAGAAAAATGACAATTCTTGGAAATTGCCTTCAGTGAGAAGTGGCTCTGAATGTTCCCATGAAAATCAATCATGCTACAGCTTCTCAATTGCATTCTGTGGATGCATGATACCCCTGGGACGAAGCTTTCTCACTTAAGCTCACTAAGTGTGCACTGAAGGAAGTCCATGCTGCACGCAGCTGGCTGCTGCATTTAGCTGAACATTAAGAGAACATTAAGGATACACTGTTAAGTGCTCAAAACCCAGGAAATGATCAATTAAGGATTGTATATTCAGTTGTAGCTTTATCACTATTCTGTATGGGCATTTGATAATGCAGTCTTCATGCAATTGGATGTTACTCTCTGTTCATCTGCAGCACTAATGTTGTTTTCCTTTGACACTGGATTTATACGGTGTCTTGTACTGCAGTGTGTTGTTTGTCCAGAGTCCATGAAAGTCAATTATACGAAGAATAAGTGTTTTACTGCATCTCTGCTATGTTGAATTAGAATTCTTTAATAATCTAAACTAGCAACAAAACACTGCGGCCATGTATAATCTGTTTAAGTTTGAAACTCTGTCAGCTCTGTAGTAGGCTGCGTCATCCTCTCAGTTACATGTAAGGAAAGCTGTGCATATATACCCAGATAAATTAGTCCTGTAGTTAACGCCTTTTTGTACAGAATTGCACTGGAAGAGGGCTGGGCTGGCTGAAGAGAAATTGCTTATTATATGGTTGCTGACTGTAGTATTTACTGAGCACTTGGTGGACAGTTTAGTGAGATGCTGCCAATGTTCTGGGCCCCACTTAGTCAGGATTCAGGCCAGAATTTGGAAAATTAATCGTGCTGATTGCACTGATTTATTATCTTTTTTTCAGCAATTGAGAAGGGCTGTAAATCTGAGCATTGCTAGCTTTCTTAGCAGGCTGGGATGCCATGCCAGCCACAGACCCTGTTGTTCTGTTTCTGGGACAAGGCAGGGCTGAGTGAGACAGCTTTCCGGTGAAATTTCAGGAGCACAAGGTCACCAGAAATATCTTTTCTTTCAGCCAGGAAAATCCCACAGAGAGCCCTTTCTCCCCTTCCATGCTGTTTAATATGGCTTATAAGCTCCCTGTCAGCCCTAGAATTCTAGTATGTGCTTGAGCTATCCCTCTGCCATACACAGGGCATTTAAGGTGGCTTCTCTGATGCTGCAAGAAAAACCTAATTTACCTGTGCACAATAATACAGAAGGCAGCATATACAGCTACTGCTCTGGTGAAACGGGATGGCTTTCCTTCCCCTGTCACATTTGGAAACATAAAATGCTGTAGCAGAGCTGAAGTCGGTCAGAGCTGTGTTGATTTAAAGCTGTTGTGGGGGATAATAGGAATTAGGCTCTGCTCTGTCTGTCTGGTACTTCCTAGGCGATGTCTGCCAGCTCTTCTTGTTCCTTGCATCCAAGGAGGGCAGCAGCAGGGAGGATGCACCAGAGGCAGGCTGGCTGGTTACTCAGGTGCTAAACCCTGTTGAAAAGAGCCCACTGGATCTTTGTTGCTGTTGTTTCTCTCCATCCTGTCCCAATTAGTTTAACACAGCCTTAAACTTAGGAAATGTTTAGACGATTTGCTAATTAGCGATACTTTTCTAAATAAACACCTTAAAGAGCTTCTGAACAAACTTCTTCAAATTATATAGGACTCTTAATTGTGCGCTACTCACTGTTAACTTGCATGACATACTTAACTCGGAAGCATTTGTTAATGATGCTCTTTTAAATACTATGGTTTCTGGTAACATCTTGATGAGAAAATGAGAGGTTTTTTTAAGAAACTCAGATGTCAGGGTTTTTTTAAATGTATGACAACCCCAGGTAAATAGTATATTTGTGTTATAAATAGTATGAATCAACTGTTTAAAAAAATTGCTTGATCAAGCTTTCCAGAAAGAAAAACATAATATGGTCCCTTGAGCACAACAATTTCTTTGATTACCTTTTTATTGTTCTTTTGAAGCCAATAGACTTGCAGCAATATAAATCCAATGCAAATGAGAAAAGATATTTGGCTACAACAACAAAACTTTTTTTTTTTTTTGAAGGAAGGAACTGAATTATTTTAGTGTGCATGTTGGGCTCTTTCCAAGCGAAAAAAACCCCAAAACTTATTCTTTCTTATAATGAAGTTCAAATTAAAAAAAATCCTTTTGTAGATATGGGAACATCTTGTCTTTCTGCCTTCCAATGCTTTATTTTCTTTTCTAGAAAAAGCTCAATATTAGTCTATTCTTCTTTCTTTCAAACATGCTCTTTATTGCTCATCTGGGAAAGCAGTTGATTCTCAATCTCGTTTCTTCCATCTAATCTTTTCAAGTGCCAGTGTACCTGTGCAGTTATGGTTATATAGATAAAGCTCTTTAACAATTCCATATTCAAATCTTACAATATCTTGCTTACCAAAATGTAGTAGTTAACTAAGTTGAAAGCAAACTGCAGATACATGTTTGTACTTCCTTCCTAGATGGTTATTTCCCTTTCGTCTTAAGTATTGCTTAATTTAGCAAATAGATAGGATTGAGAAATTCAGAAGTGGTGGCTTTATCCCGTTAATTGGTGCAAGTGAGGAACTGTGTAAAAGAGGAAAAGCCAGTCAAGGTGATCTTCTTATTGCCTGCAAAAGGAAGAGATGTCAGTATTATGGTTCCTTTTTGGAAATTAATCTTACTGCTGTCCTTTGTGCATGTGTATTAGACCCAGTCTAGCTGTGATCCTGCCATCCGTCCAGTGGGCAGGATGGGTTTGGGTTTGGCTTTAGTTTCTTGTGCCTTACTTTCATTACCAGTCTCTGTCACTTTGAGTCCTTTGCCTCCCTTTTTGCCTTCTGTTTTTGCCCTCCTTGTTTGTCACTATTTTTCCCCGATTTCTGTTCTCCCTGCTGTTCAGGTGGTATTGCTGACAGCAAGGGTGGGACGGCTTTCAGGAAGATGCTGGCAGCTGCCAGGTTTTAGCACAGGGAGAACGACTCACTCTTCCTTTTGTTTCTAATTCAGCCGCTTTTGTCTGAAATTGTGAAAGGCGACTTAGGATGAGGCAGACGCTTGACTTGGAAAATAAGTATAAATGGATAGTTTAAGATATGTGGTCTTACAATTATAATCTACAATAATAGCTAGAACTGATATTTTATCTATAAATGTGGTAAAAACATTTTATACCTACGTGGGTCTTGCTTCTGTTACTTTATGGCGCATAGCAAACCGAGCGGCTGTAAGTGATGTTGGTAGTACTCCATTGTGTTGGTCTGGGTTTTTGTTCATTGCCCACAGCTTTCCCTGCAGCCAGTGTAGCATGGCAAACCAGCTATGAGATATATTAAGCAGTGCTTTCAGCATCAAGAACTAACTGGGGAACAAGTATGGAGATTGAATAACCGCCTCAATGCTGCAGTCCTATCAAAGCAATTTCTATAGTTGTCATTTTCTGCTATTAAACTGAACAATGAGGCTCTCCAATAAAATCATATGAAATAACAGCTCATTAAAAACTCTCCTTAATATATAGCATGCTAATTAATGTCAGTGGGGTGCAAGCTTGAATGGCAGAATAGACTATAATGTTTAGAAAGTAGGTAAAATAAAAGAAGATATTTTATCATTAATGACCTTTTAGTAAACCTAATGAAATCCTTAATGGCCTGAATACATTACTGAGGCGCTCCCAATTGCTTTGTTACCTACTCCATTCTTCCTCCCTTTCTCCTAGACATTAAACTTCATTGTATTTATAGAAAACAGAAAGCAATAAAGTCCCGAGGAAATATGAACAGGAAGAAGGAGTTTGAGCAAGAAGGAGAGTAGATGAGACTTCTCAGCCCTACTATTCCTGTTCCTGGTCAAGAGAAGAGCTGGGTATAGGACCATGTTATATCCTGTCTTGTATATGTGTTGTCTGCATTTGTATTCGGGTTTAACTGATTCCGTGTTTGTGTGACTCTCAGTAAATAGGCTAGGGAGCAAATGGGCCTCTCTTATTCATGGGCTCTCCCTAGGTTGACTTCCATATTCATTCTCAGAGCTGCACTCTGGCTTTTTATACTGTTACCAACCATGCTGTGCTTGTGCTGTGACTAAATTAAAGGACTTGATTCTTCAGGGCTTTTAGTCTTTCACATGTTGCCAGCCTTAAATATAACTTGCAAAAATGCTGTTTAATTCTCCCTCAGCCTTCTCCCAAAAGTAGTAGTACAAGAATGGAAAAATTCAAGGCCTTTGCTTCCTCCCATTTCCTGGATGAAATGTAGTGGGCTGGGGAGGGATGTAAGTAGCAATAATTGCCTGGATTAAACTGACTTTTAAGATGGAAAATGCATCCAGTCATCTGGTCATAAAATATATTCTTCAGTTCTGAAGTCTAACACTGGAGAAGGATTGTTCACTAACCTGTTCACTAACTCTTTCCTGTTCATTAGAAGATAGCTTTCTTCAAATTATTCCTTTTGTGTACCACTTGGTGCAATTAACTTTCATCTTGTACCCCAAATGTCTGAAACTTCTTGATAAGATTGAAACTAATGTCTGTCCCAGCTGCAATCTGAAGTCACCTACACTAGTAATTGTTCCAAAGAAGCACAGGCAGTTGGTGAGCCTTAGAAAAAGGAGCCCGTGGCTTGCTGTGTAATCATATTTCAATCAGCTTTGTAGAACCATGAAATTGATTGTTCCCCTGACGTACCGTACACTCCAGAGCAGATACTGTGCTGGGCAAGTTAATTCCTTATTTGGCTCCAAGCACACAAAAGAAGAGAGCTTTTTGCTTCCCCTCCCATTCTCACAAACCAAGGAGGAAGGGAGCACAAATCACCTTGAAATCAGAATTTGAGAGCATAGCAGCATCAGCCAGCCCTGTTTTGTTTTCCTAATCATCTGGTGAAAAGCACGGTGATTTAGGAGAAAGATGCCCAGGCTGTTGGCTGCATACAAGGGAGCTTGGATGAATGACAAAACGCAGTGGTGATGGCCAGGTAATCAAAGAGCTATAGGAATTTTAAAAGCCTGACAGAAAGGAGAGCTGAGCGAGTGTCTCGTTAATGTGGTGTCCTCTTCGATATTGGAGTCGGCTTCTCTCTTCTTCTGGAGCTGGAAAAAAGGGGATGCTGTGAAGATACAGTGTTGAGGCAATGAAGAACATTCCTCTTCAAATACCTGCAAAGAAAGTCTGGCCCTGTCTTCACAGAACTTAATTCCTATTTCAAACTCCTTCATTTCAGGAATATTTTGGTCTTTAACATAAGTAAAACTCCATTCAAAATAAATCCAAAATCAACCCACCAGTGAGACTTCTAGGAGCTCCTTCTTAACCCGAGTCTCGTTCCTGAAAGATTTAACATCTCCAACATTTTTGTATTTTGTGTTGAAATGTTCCCAATTCAGGGTCACTCTTCAGTCTGAAAGGCTGCTTCTGCTGGAAGTGGTTCATTAGTCCCTGAGCTTTCATGAGCTGACTCTAAAGATCACAAGAAGAAATCAAGAAAATCAAGGCTGTTGCTGTCATCCTTAAAATGCTCCTACAGGGCTCATATATCAGGTAGAAACTCTGAGGGAGGACACAAACTACAAAATATATAATAAAAAATAAAAAAAGAAAACCAGAAAAACCTGCTGAAACAGCAAAAGGTGCTTCTATCCAGATTTATGTTGCCTTTTAGAATGAATGTTCTTTCTCTAAGGCTCACTTTGGTGACTTTTCCAGAGTCAGCAATGTGGTCCCCCAAACTGCAGGGCAAGTTCAGGCCTTGTCTCCTCCGTGACCACCTGCACAGGACTGCTCCATGTGGAAGTGATGGGTGCCCCAACCTGCAAGGCCCAGCTCTTCTTGCATCTGGAACACTGGCAGCAGAGCGATGTGATGCAGTGGGGTTTTTTTGTTTTGTTTTCTTCTGCACAGACCGCAAGGGGCTTGTGGCTGCAGAATAAGTATTAGGTTTTTTTATTGGAAAAGCATGAACACAAGTCACGCACACAGAACATATTACTGTCTAGGATGTTTTTCCTTTTAGTGCTTGATAAGGTTCTTTTTTCCACTGAGCCAAAAGGTTTTTCTGAGCTATTTAACTTTATCTGTCTCTGTGACAGTGTTAAACTTGTATTAAATTTAGAGGAAAACAAAATAATGCATTATTAACTTGCCATTTTCCTATTTAGGACACAGACAAATTAGAAATTATTTGGGTTATCCAGACAAAAGTTACATCCTTACCTAGCTATCATCCTTATTAAGGATGAACTTTGTGAACTCATCCATGCTGCTGCTGAGCAAACAGCGCTGCTTGGTAGATGTAACTCAATCCTTTTCCTGAATACTGTAATCTTTCTCTCTCATTATATTTTATAAAATCTGTCTTGTCCACATTCCAGAAACATTCTCTCTTCTTTCCAAACTTCTCTATACAGTAGACCAGATTTCCAGCTAAATAAAACCACGGCTCCCGCTTGCAGAGGAGTGCCAGCAAGAGAAAAGTCTGTTGCTCAACTGACAAGGAGGTTGGAACAACCTTGGCTTGGGCAGGAGTAATGAGACACGGCCCTGGGCTATAAATTACATTGACTTGGGAACAAGGGGAATTCAGTATGCTTTGCCTGAGGCAAAGGTCTGCTGTGCTGTCAGCTGAGTTTCTTAGACTCTGGGTTCCTTCTGTCATGGTAATCAAGTACCAAGAAAGCTGCTTATGAAAGAGTTTTGAGGAAGTCCCTTGCTACCTGCTACTAGTTTAACTTGTGTAATCGCAGCAGCAGCAGCAGAGGGGCAGCTATTTCTAGCTGCTTTACTGACAGATTTAAATAAAGACGGCAGACTTCGTGGACCTTTGGAAAAGCCTTTCTGGACCATGAGAAATTCCCTGCAGCTACAGTGGTTTGCTAATAGTTGTCATGTGAAGAAATGGTATCGATGAGCTGCTCTTCTGTCTGTTACGTGGAGATCTTGGTGTTTTCTTTTGTTACTCTGAGCTCCTCAGTGGCCCGAGAAGAAAAATTTTGTTAGTGTGTTTGACATTTCTAATAGGGGAAGTATGGTAGCAATGGCTCTTTTTTTCCCAAACAAATCTGAGATAAAGAGGAAGCCCTAGTGAAGCTTTTCTGCCTAGGAAGAATCAAGATGTGCAGTTTACCCACTGCTTTTTCATGTCATTACATAACTGTTTTAGCAGCTTTGCTCCTAAAGGACTCCACACACATCTCGGTGACCAAATTATTTGCTGGGATTTAACACAGTGCTGTCTAAACAGAGTTATCTGTGAACGTAATCCTTAATGATATGCTGTGGGCACACACTGCTTGTGGAAACCTTGCCTGTGATTAATCAATTAAGAATAAGAAAAACCCAACGGTGATTCCTCTGTTTTGGTAGACAATTTGAAACATGCTGAAGCTGAATGTGCATCTGTACCTGTTTGCGGTTCCACATAGGATTTTCAGTGTTGTCTCAAATTAGATAAGCATAGAAATAAAATACTCTGCCAGTTGTTGCTGTGCACAGCAGGTCCTTCAAGAATGACAGCATCTGTTTTTTTGGGTAAAGCCTCCTTTTTGTACTAATAGTAATAGTTACAGTATGGAGCAGGACAGCAATGTTTTTACACTCTTACCAGACAGGCTGTGTGTAGGTCTATGGGTAGGTGGTTTAGAGAATGTGTTTTGTGTTTGCTGATTTGTCTGTGTTGGGCTGTTTGCAAGTTGAGTCCTGGGTACGACTGGCTGGATTTCCATCTGGTCAGGAGATTCTCAGGGTTTTCACAAGTCTGTTACAGGTCTTTTCTGAACTTAGGTGCTGTGTCAGTGTAGGCGAGAAAACCAACAGAAACACCTAACCAATAAAATGTTACTGTTGTACTTTATTGATCTCATCAGGAGGCCTGCTTGCTGCCTGTCCTTACAGCAAAATGCTGGTGTGTTGTTCCTGAGCACTCAAGTGTGTGCATCACGTACAATGCATGTCTCTTGCCTCTCTCCCCAAATAAGCACAGGGAAATAAAATTATTGCAAAAGCAATTAACAGCTTTGAATTAATTTTCATGCACCCTCTTAACTGTTGGAAGAGAAAGGTGGCATTTCAGAAGATAAAGATGCATTTTATTTTTCATTTAGTTACCTTCAGAAAATTTGGGAGCTCCTGCTGATAATGTTTCTGGGACTTCACACTAAAGGAGGACAAGTATTAACTTATGGGAAGAACGCTTTCCTCTGCATCCTCTTCTCACCTAAGGGGATGCAGAAATGAAGCTTAACATCACTGCCAAGAACCTGCTACATTAAGGAGCCAATGTCACGCATTCGAGAAGGGGAGGAGAGATGACCGCCTATGAGCTGATGGGTGCCTGCCTTCTGTTAAAAAGTTCAGAAACTCAGTTGATGGCTAGATATAGTTTTGTAGCTCAAGAACCTGAATCTCTTTGCAGATGTCTACGTGAAACTCTATTTAAATCTCACTTAAATCTGACTTCTGGAGAGATTTCTGGGGTCACCGCCTTCATTCAGAACAGATACACTGTAAGAACAGCCTTGGCTATTGAGTTTTTGGGTGCCTCTGCATCCAAGTTCTAAATAATTACAATGATAAACCTTTCTAATAACAGTGGGCTTGGAGTTTGATCATTGGTTTTGCTTGGCTCTTAACCAAAACTGGATTTTCTTCCCTCGTTTCCTGGTTTGCAGCTGTGGTCCCTGTCCAGTACCGTTCCTTGGAAATGGCACCATTCCTTTAGCCTCTTTTGGGTGTTTACAGACACCGCAAAGGGGGGAGTCTGCGCAGGGGACCTTATCTTGTTTCCAAGGTTTCTAACATAAGTGCTTCTAGCAGCCATGTTCTCAGTTCTTTGATTTTTGTCAATATGATAGTAGAAATAAAAGTAACTGTGCTCGAGAGTGAAAAAAAGGTGAACAAACAGCCCACATACCTGCCAGTATCTGCAACTAAGCAGATCCTTGTGGCTGTAAGACTGGAACGAGTGCTTTCTCTGCAGATGAATTTTTTGAGCAGCACGTCATGCACACATCAGAGCCTATAAAATGACTTTGTATCAGAGGGTAGCTTGTGCTCTTGTACTTGCATTACTTCTCACTTAGAGTACTCATTGTACCATATGTCTAATGTGATAAACATATCTGGAATGAAAATGCTTAGTTGTATCCTAATTATAGGAGCACCGCTTCGTATTTTGGGAGGTATCCTGAGGTTACGATGACATGCTGAATGAATGCAAAGTGGTACTTTTTGAAAGAGTTTCTAAAGAGTAATTCTGGCATGTCTTGCTTCTGTTAACATTGTCGGCATTTTGGGGTCGGTATGATTCCATGATGGATATTTTTCACGTTGCATCTTGACTTGTACAGTGCTGTCATAGGCATGCTGTGATTAGATCCATCTCACCAGTCTCATTCTAATAGTCACCTGAGTATTTGGACCTGCAGAATCCAAGTTATGACTAGTACCTCTCTGTGGATCTACTGGTGACAGTATGTAGCCCATACATAGCAGGTGGATGTCGTTGGGGAAAGTAGATGCAATTGTGAGAAATAACTGTGTAAACTTTCTGGAGGGAGTAAGCCAGTCTTGTTCATGCATATTTTAGCTTTGTGTTGTGAGGAGTTAAAACTTGTTAGCCTTACACAACCAGTGCTCTACAGCAGTGCCCTGTGCTTTCCTGTGGCTCTGGGTCATGTACTGGTCACACTGGGTTTGTGTGACTCAGTTAAAAGAAACAGGGTTTGAAAAAAGACTCACTGGGCATATTTGCCTGCTTAGCCACCATTAGTGAGACTAAATAAGAAGAGTTGGACCAAGCTTGGCACTTAGAGTGAAAAGTGAATTTGTAAGGCTGGCAGGTGGGGAGATTGGGGTTTCTGCAAAATGCCAGCCTCATACAGACAGCCCGACTCGGCTGACTCCAACTTCACTGTGGATTTCCTCTTTAAATCAGCTGAGAATTTGGCTCAGTATTTTCTTTGCCAACTTCAATGCATTTTTTATTAAATTTAAGCCATTAAGAATGAAAGTCTGCAATACATTTTTAATTTTTAAAAATTGCTTAAAAATTGGATCATAATTAGATCAGTAGGAGGCAATTTTTTAAAAAATTTATTGCACTGTGAAAACTAATAGAAACTTGATGCAATAATCAAAGTGCCTGGGTCTGTTTTAAGTTATGCTAGTTTTCTCCAGAAATGGCCCATAAAATTTTATTTTTAGAGCTTTAATTAGCTAAGTGTGTAAACTAAAATAAATTCAAGTTTTGGAGACGTTCAGAGGGGAAGAAAAGACAATGTAAATGTTAATTCTAATTCTTGTTTATTTGAAGAGTAATTATTTCCTGTGATACTAAATCATCTTTTCTTCTTCTCCTCATTCAATCCATGAATTTTCTCTTTGCTAACAGAACCTTGGGATTTTATTCCCAACATTTTGGCCCTGTCATTCGGCTTTATTAAACTGGCAGTTTGTTCAAACACTTCAGTTACTCATTAAATTTTACATTTTCTCTAGCTGTATTAATCACTGCTTTTTACGAACTGGGAATGTAAATGATCCCTTTGCCATCTATGCTGTGGGATAATTTGCCTTTGCAAGAGGCTCCTCAGCATTGCATGCAGTTTTCCTAGTCATGTAATAAGTGGGTTTTTTGCCCTTCACTGTAAGATTTACATCAGATCCTGCTTTTTACTATTGTTTTCCACGGAGCAATTTATCCAAAAGTCAGATTTTCATAGAGCTAACATTTGTGTTTATGTGCTTCCCTGGTATTAAACTATATGTATGCAAATGGCAAAATGCAAACTTAGGACCCTGTTCAAAGGAGCCACTCTGTGGCCTGGGGAGAGTAATTGCTTCTATCAAATCCTTGAGCGTTCAGAGCATGTACACGCAAATGGAAACTGGCTTAAGTCCCTTGTGAAAATTTAGCTTACCGAGATCAATAACTTGCACGCGTGCCCAGTATGCTACACAAATAGCCTGTTCACGGAGACTAAATTTCTGATAAATTTGCTTGTGGTCTGACAGCAGTAACAACAGCAAGGTAACACGGTGAAGGCAGGTAAATGCAATGTGCCATTCTTCTGGTGTTTTACACTCATTTACTCTCAAAAAAAATTCTCATAAACATGAATACCTTGTAGTGAGGAACTCCAGAAGAAATGAATTTGTCATCTCAAGAGCCAGGGAGGGGAATCCAGTGTTCCAGTACGTTGCTTAGGGGAGTTGATGGTGGTAGGAGCACTTGGGAATCTTGTTCCTTCCCACAGCTGAGGAGGATGAGGGAAGAAATAACTGTTCTTGATCACCAGTGCTATGCCCCCCTGGTCCTACTGGCGCTCCAGCTGAATCCTGGTGTTTGTAGCCCATGGCACTGTCCCTGTAACTCTGGCTGTAGGGAACCTGGCACTGGAAAGGAGACAGAGCACCTAAATGTTCGGAATGTTAGGAGAATGTTAGGAAACGTTGGTGTGTTTGTTTGTTGAGGGGCACATGAGTGCCCCAGAGATTCTGTAAGCCTGCTGTAGTCTCTCTAGCATCCCAGTTTGTCTAGGTTATTGTTGAAGATTCAAATCTAAGTTTGAGAAACACCAAACCTGGATGACTTGACCTTCCCCATGAAGCAATAGGCTTCCCTTGGTAAATGCTTTTGATATAGAAAACACCGTTACTTCTGGGACTGAGACCTACACTCAAATGTCCTCTGTGGTAACCTGAACTCCCTGGGAATAGTTCAGATTTGCTCTCTGTTTCCCAGGGCTAAGAACTGCAAAAAAGGCACCTCAAATTCAAAAGGACAAAGACAGCTGATGAGGGATGCTGGGACTCACTGAAGCCGTGGGACAATTAAGTTTCATTGCTTGGGAGGGACAGAGAGTGGATAAGAATGACCAAACTGCTCATGATAGATTAAAAGAGGGGAGAGGCTTCTCTTGAAGTGCCTAAGGATTGAGTTATCAGAACAAAGTCTTATGACCAATTGATTTTATCTTGCTGGGTGATCATAAACTAAAGAAATGACTGCAGAGCAGTGCTGCTAGCTAATTCCCTGAGTTAGCAGAGTGAATTGCACCAAACAGTCTGTGTGTGTGTATATGCGTAAAATATATCAAAACACACTTAGACTGCTGTGTTTTTAGGCAACGTCTTTCATGCAAATCATGGCTTTTTTTCAATAAATTACCCTTAATTTGAATCAATAAAAAAATCTGCCTTTCCATTACTGTGTGATGACTCTCTCCGGCTCCCTAGTGAATAAATCTGTTTCACTTTCAAGCCTCCAAATTATTTTAATAAGAAACAAGGAGAAGCAGTATAAACTAAGTTTTCTGCATGACTTTTCAGGACCAGGTGTCTGCACTCTAATTTACCACATTTTGATGCTACCCTACTCATGTTTTACACTTAGGAGCGTAAGCTGAGCCACATTCAAATTTGCATTCTCATTATTACTATTCAGAGTCTGAATGCTTGTTCGTAAAAGGCACTAATATTGCAATAAGTCCAGGAGCAGCTGGTAAGTCTATTTAAATTACACTTTGTAGCAAGCTCAAAATGTCAATGTAGGATCCTTTTCCTTCTATAAAATACCCTGGTGGTTTTTTTCAGGGTAAGTTTAGGCAGCAGCCACCTGAAGGTATTTTATTTACCTTTTAGGTATGGTTAAACATAATGTTTCTACATTCTTCTTTTTAAACCTGTTGCCATCTTTCAACTGGCGTACTAGATTTGGAGAACTTGTATAAGGGGTCTGCAAAATCTTGAAATCAGGCTAGAAGAGCTTGGCACAAAATACTGTATTCACAACTTTGATATGTCCAGTAAGAAGCAATTATTTTTATGCTCTTTGGGGCTGAACCACTATAGGCTTTGAGGCTGAAACCATGAATCACTTCTAACTATCAGAAAATACAGGCCTGCACTAATTTAGGGCTTTTGTGTTGAAGTTACAGCAGCTCAAGCGTGACAAAAAATAGACATACCTTTTCTAATGTTGTCATTTAGATTTTTGAAGCCTATTTTTGTGAGTCCTACAGGAATGTGCACATACTCTGCCTATTTTTGGTTTGTGGAAACCCCTGGATTACTTCCTTCCCCTGAAATTTTTTTATGCAGGTGCAGGCCACTGTACAGCAAATTTAACTATCCTGGCTGGCTCGTTTTTCTTAGTCACCTTTAAAATAGCCTGCAGAGTGTCAAGCATGCAGAGGAAAAAAAAACTGGTGTCAGGATTTGGAAAGTGTACTCTGGCTGGGTGGAGGGGAGGGTGGCATTAGAATGATCTGCTGCATGAATCACTGTGACTAAGTGCCCTTTAGGTATTTGGCTGGGGTTGCAAAAGATGATATTCAGAGCCTGGGGGGGTTCCTCCTGCCTTTTGCTCCCATGGCTCTGTTGCAGTCATCTTGCAGTGTAGGAGGCATGGCTTAGGGTTACAGTTTCTGGAAATAGGGGACAGTGTGGGAGAGAGTACTGAAAGAAGTGCCTTAAAGAGGGAGAAAATATTTTCTTCTTCATCAGAGAAAATATCCACTCTTTCTTGTTCTGTAGTCCTCTGATTTTGCTTTATAATTGAAACCTAATGAAGTACATTTTTAAAAGTGCCTGAGCCTTTCAAGTTTAGTTTTATTCTGTGATTCCCAGCACACAAAGCTTAAGTCTACATCTGCGGCAATTAACCTTGTTCACCTCCTCACCATGACAAGTTAAAAACTCTTGGCTTCCTCTGGTTGCTCGTCAAGGTGCCACTGCTCTGCCTCTCTGCCACCCACTCCAGCTTCGCGTCCAGACGTTGACACAGCAGTGGTGTTGGCAACATGGCTTTTCTTGGCACTATGTGACAGTGTCAGTGAGAAGCCAAGCTGTTTTCTTCTACTTCTGCCTCCTCAAAACACTTCAAGAGTAGGGAAGGGAGGGAGATAATAGGACCAAATAGGACAGACCTAGTGCAAGTTCCGACTGGTGCTGATGGAGGCCAGGAAAGATCCTTGCCAAGGTGGAGAGCTCCAACGGGGGACCAAAGAGTTGAGGCACAGTTTTTGTAGAGATTTTGCATCTTATTTACAAAGCAGAGATGGAGCTAGTCAGACTCATCTGACAGCTTGATGCTTGATTTTACAGCTCATTAGTGAAAGGGAAAGAAGCGGAGCTAGATTATCCTAAAGGGGCAGTTGGAACAATAAATAGGACTATTTTAAACTTTGTCTTTTGAGACTCTTTTAATTGTGATGCCTTTTGATGTAACCTAAACCAATCCAAAGAATCTTTGGAGCATCACAAGGAATTTAGTGATAAAAAAGAGGGTGGAGTGAAGACGACTGCTTGGGAGATCGCTGCTAACGTGGAGAACAAAGAAAAGGAGATTGAGCTGATCTAATGGGTTATCCAGTGAACACAATTTATGGTTGACTATATTTCTACAGATGAAGTAAAAGGAAAATCCAACAGACCATTGAAAAAAGGAACAGAAATGTATCTTTTTTTCACTCTTGTTTTGAACTCAAGAGCAGACAAATGTAATGGAGTACAGCAAGTGTATTATGCCAAGAGTTCTGCAAAGCATTTTAAAAGTGCAATAGGAGTGTTTTCATGTGGATTGGAAGTTGATTACAGGACCATAAAACCAGAATTGGAGTTGAGAGGTATCTAGAGATCTTAACAGTTCACTTTTCATTCATATGGTCTCCACAATGTGCGTTCAGAAAACAAAATAATACAGCTGAAAAAAAACCTTTACAACATAAAATATACCATAATGCACATAATACTTATTTCTGTTCTAGTCAGTTTTTGAGTGAATGCCCGTATTTTCTCAAATTTAATAAAAACCAAAAATCAATGTAACATGGGGAGAAAGGTCTAAAGCTGGCTTTACTTTGTCCTTGTGGGAACAAAATGAATCAGCCTCTGCTCCGAGTGCTCTGCGTGTGGCCTTCACTGATGCGGTTCACAGACTTGCCCATTTGGACACGTATCCTTCTCTTTTGACCAGGCAGTTATATCTGAAGAAAGTGGTGTTTCAGTGTTTGAAAATAAACTGCTTTTGTGTTTGCTCTGCTCAAGTTTCTCACTGGAGCCGTCCACCTTGTGCAGCGATGAACAGAGGCTACATCAAGATTCAAAATAAATCCGGGATCCTAGTTCAGTTACTCAGAGTGGGTGAGTGAGGTAACAGCATTCAGGTGACGTCTGTGATGGGAAAGAGAAGTACGCGGGCATCATATGATGGTTTTTCTGTTGACTATCTGGTGGGAATGGAGAGTCGCAGGAAACAGAAGCATTTCTGCCCAGAGAAAGCAGCTACAAATAGAACGTCACAGGGAGAGATGGATCATGGTACATTTTTTTTCATGTTTCAGTGGGCAAGAGGCTAGCGGGCACTTGCTTTTTACGTCCTGTCCTCTGAACAGCCCTGTCTGGCCAGTTCTTTCCATTGTCCTGGGCACAGGGTGAGTGAGGTGTCCCCACTGATACTGCAGCACTCTGAAGAGTTGGAGGCAAAAGTTGCTTCAGCTATGGACTTTGGAACACATTTTCTGCACTTAGGCTACCACATGTTTCTTCCCGCTGCAAAGAGTATTTAGTTGTTCAATGAGACGTATCTCACTTTCAGCTAATGGATAGCTCAGAGACACCTTTGTGTGGGAAGTCACGTAAAAAAAAATTGAAACTTCTTTTTGGTAGGGATTTTTAACTTGCTTTATACACTGTGCGTTTTACAGCCTCTGGCTTTTGTGAAAATATAGTTCAGGTGAATAAACCAGAAAACTTACTGCAGCAAACCTGATTGGAGACGACCTCTTCTGCAATAGTAATAGGATTTTATTCATGTAGTACCTAAAGTATCTGCAGAAACTATATCCCAGTTATTTGCTCTAAAACAGTTATGGCCTGAGGAACAAGAGATGTTATTTTTCCAAGGTGATGGAGGATTTCCAACTCTATTCTGACTTTGGACTCTCCCCAGGACATTAGAAAATCAGGCCCAGGATTTATTCAAGAGGAAACCAGCAACAGTGACTTTATTTAGCAAAAGTCGTAAACAGTCTGTGCACAAATGCAAGCCCTCTGGGTGTAAACACCGTGAAGTCTCTTTAAAGGCCCTGATATATCAGGCACAAGATTCGTTCTTTCTGATGAAATCTTTTGATTAGGGTGGAAAGCAAAATCACAGTGTAAAGTCATATGCCCCTGAGTGAGAAAGGGAGCAGGAACTTTCTAGCAAGGGTAGGAAGAGGGAGGCTGTTATGTGATGATTAGGAATTTAGGGTTTTAGGGGAACTGAATGGCTTTTTCAAATGAAAACATAGGGCAAATCCTTTAAGGTTTAGATGATACAAAATGTATATAGTTGAGATGCAGAAAGATTGTTAGGAAAGATTTCTGGGATCGAGGGGCAGTAGGCTGTTTACCGCACAGGCTTGGCTTCTGCACTGCTCTGAACTAGGGTTTGTGCTGCTATGGTGGGGGGTGGTGTCTACTTGTTTCCTCCACGGAGCTGGTGGTGCAGCCCAGCCTGGTCATCCTACCTGTGCTGGAGCTCTTGTGGATGCCTCACATCCCTGCCTTGCAAAGGTGCTCGCAAACGTAGGGCCACATCGCACCCTGGCAGGGGTTGATGCCTCAACCGCGATGGTATTTCATAGAATCATAGAATACCAGGTTGTAAGGGACCTTGAGGATCATCTGGTCCAACCTTTCTAGCACAATTCAGACGAGATGCCCCAGCACCATGTCCAGCTGAGTCTTAAATGTGTTCAGTGCAGCGGAGTCAGCCACTTCCCTGGGGAGATTATTCCAATGGTTGACTGTTCTCATTGTGAAAAATTTACCTCTCGTGTCCAATCGGAATCTCCCTGGGAGTAACTTGTACCCGTTACCCCTTGTCCTCACCATGTGACTCCTTGTCAAAAGGGAGTCTCCATCTTCTTTGTAGCTCCCCTTTAAGTACTGGTACATGGTGATGAGATCACCTCTAAGCCTCCTTTTCTCAAGGCTGAACAAACCCAGCTCTCTCAGCCTATCCTCACACGGCAGGCTGCCCAGACCCTTGGTCATCTTGGTGGCCCTTCTCTGGACCCCCTCCGGCCTGTCCACTTCTTTTTTGTATAGTGGGGACCAGAACTGTACACACTGTTCCAGGTGTGGCCTGACAAGCGCTGAGTAGAGAGGGATAATGACTTCTTTATCTCTGCTGGTGATTCCCTTTTTGATGCAACCCAGCATCCTATTGGCCTTCTTGGCCGCAGCAGCACACTGTTCACTCATGTTTGAGCTTCCTGCCCACCAGGACCCCCAGGTTTCCCCAAATCCACACCTGTGAGATGGGCCTGCGGCCTTCATGGCACTGTTATAGCAAGATCAGGCCAGTAGGTGTATGCTTCAAATTACAGTTACATGAACAGCTAACTAATATTCATGAGAACTTCAACCTTGTCTACTTTTGCAGAGCTACTTAGGAAAATATGTTCTATCTTGCTATAAATACTAATATGCAAGACAGCGTCTTAACCACTAAATTCTAAGCAAATATTTTGCATATAAAAATTCATTTTCTTCACTCTGTTATCTAGCTGTAAGGCTGACCATTTTTCTGCTAGAATATTGCAGAAGTAACTTGGCTTTTTTGCTGGCTGAAGCAGTTCAGGTGGATTTATTTGATATTACTTAGAACATTAAAACAAGGTTTTTTACATTGGCTGCAGGAAGAATTTCTTGCCCTCTTATTTATGACAGGTGGGCATTAGTGGGGGAACTGGGTTGTCTTCCTTTCTGTTTTGTAAGGCCAAATTTGTCTTGAAGCAGTTTTCAACATCTTTGCAGCTGGCCAGCCTGTATTTTTGGGAATTACGCTAGACAGGAAGCTTGGAGGTATTAATTTAAAAAATAGAAAAATGGGCTTGGAAATTGCACAGCTATTTCTATCCTTCACTTACTCCATACAGCTGCTTTTTAATCCTTCTGGTGAGAAAAATCCAAAGTTGGGACAACTTGATGCCATAACTTGAGAGACAGCTGTAAAAACTGCAGAGTCATTGTTTTAACACACAATGCCAAAAAATGGTCGTGCCTTCCATTTGTAATGGAAGTGGAGGTGGTATGAGGTGATATGAGTGATATGAGGTGATATGATAAGAGGTGGAATTCAGGGAGGTGATAGTGCCCCTGTACTCGGCACTGGTGAGGCCGCACCTCGAGTACTGTGTTCAGTGTTGGGCCCCTCACTACAAGAAGGACATGGAGGTGCTGGAGTGTGGCCAAAGAAGGGCAACAAAGTTGGTGAAGGGTCTAGAGAACAAGTCTTATGAGGAGCAGCTGAGGGAGCTGGGGTTGTTTAGCCTGCAGAAGAGGAGGCTGAGGGGAGACCTTATTGCTCTCTACAACTGCCTGAAAGGAGGCTGTAGCGAGGTGGGGATCGGTCTCTTCTCCCCAGTAACAAGTGATAGGACGAGAGGAAATGGCCTCAAGCTGCACCAGGGGAAGTTTAGGTTGGATATTACATAAAACTTCTTCACCAAAAGGGCTGTCAGGCACTGGAGCAGGCTACCCAGGGAAGAGGTTGAGTCTCCATCTCTGGACGTATTTAAAAGCCGGGTAGACGTGGTGCTTGAGGACATGGTTTAGTGGTGGACTTGGCAGTGATAGGTTGACGGTTGGACTCGATGATCTTAAGGGTCTTTTTCAACCTTAAGGATTCTATGATTCTGATGCATTCTGCCTTTCTGGCATGCTATGGCAAACTCATCTTAGAAAATCATAGCGTATGAACAGCATGGCAGGTATAGGCAAGCAGATTATTTGATGATTAGCAAAGCATGACAACTCTTACACATTTTATTCATGGGTATTTGGCATTTGAGATGCCAGTGTTTTCAGTTCTGCTCCAAGTCTGAATACTGAAAGATCCAGGCAAAAAAGGAAGTACCAAAAAATCAACATATAACAATAAAAGTTTGATTTAGAGATGCTCGTGTGAAAGAGGAAAGATAGGCCAGACGTTTGAGTCCTGGATTGTGTCAGAACTGATTTAGAAGTGAGTTCTGATCCTTAGTGCTCTGTGATTCCTTCATTGAAGATGAATTTTTCATTTTTTGTGTGAGTTTTCACAGGTTGATCTTAGGATAAGAATGCACTTTTGGGCTTGATTCACTTATCCTCTGCTTTTGAGATGAGCATGTAGACATGCACTTAAAATTCCCTTGGCACTGAAGGAAGCTGAATGTGTGTATGAGTGGTTTGCTGCGCTCAAAACATTTGCTTAGGTGCCTCCAGTTGGCATATTGTATAAAGTATTCTTACTGACGGTAATACCTTGCTGGTATTCAGGTGTGTAGCCAGGCTGCTTATGATTTTTCCTCCTTGTGAATATCAAGACCTTTGCAAGACTGTTCACGTGGCCTGGTTTGGGGTTTCAGCTGTGATCAGACGAGTCTATGCTGCTTTTGCTTCTCTGTTAGTCATGCTCTGTCTGCTGCAGGGTGGGTCATTTTGTAGCAGCTGTGAATTTGAACCTTATTTGAATTAGCTGATCTGACACCTTTTTCCCTTCCACGTCCTATGTCATAGCCTGTTTCAGTCACATGATGAAAAAAAGTGCATGCTTTCATTTGTTTTATGGAATAAATTGAAGCTTTACCACTTGTTGTTGTTTCTAACAGGTGAAGCGAGCGTGTTCCCCAGCATCCCTGGGTGGTACGGGGGTTGCTCCCTGCACATCTGCCTCCGTTTCCATCGCAGCGTGCAGTCAGGGCAGGTGGGATGCACGCTGAAAACCACGCACTGGGAAGCACTCCTGCTTTCCTAAGCCTGCATCCCAAAAGACTGATTTTCTTGTATTGCCTATAGGTGTCAGGTTGATTTGACCATATTGGCAGAGGTTGCCTCAAGCAATCAGGGGGAATACAGTCTGTAATACTGCACTCCTTAAAAAAACACAGCATGCAACAGTGGGAGGGGTGTTGAAGAGGGATAGTGCCCCTCTCCTATTCCCTTCAAGAAAACAAGCAGCTCTGATAATACATGTGGAAAAGAAGGGGGTCCTTATGTTCTTCATGTCTTACCTTTCACACCCAAGCAAGACTTGTGCTGGAATGTGAAGATGGAGGTGAGCTAGATAAAATGTTTGCATGCTTTGATATAAAAACACAGAACTGAGTCCTCCACCTCTGACACTCTGACCTTTGAACTTGAAATCAAACTTACAGCCTGCATCCAGGGCCCTGGTTGTTTATGATTTGCATGCTGCTTGCGATCAGCCTCGGAAACGTAAGCGGCAAGCGTTAGCAGACGGTGACATTGTACACTGACTGCGCCAGTTTTCCTGTGGCTGGGAACCTGGAGCAGAATCTCTGTTAACAGGAGGAATAAGCTACTTACAATTATACAAAGTAACTATTATGTTTCACCTTGGGAAAGCAAAAGACAAGCTCTTTAATTGTCTGCTGAAACTGCAGTTTTGTCAAGATTAGAGGTAGAATTAATACCAGAAGGTAAAGATTTTTTGCAGAAAAATCAGTATAACAAAAGTTTGGGCTCTGTCTCATGAATTCGTAATTGCTCTTTGCTGTTGGGTTTCAGCTGACAGTGATGCTACTTTGTAATTTACTCCCTGTATTGGATCAACTTCTTAAAACATTTGGTAGTTGTCTATGCAGTGGTGTTTTACCATGGAAGTGTGGTTCTGAGACTGACCCTGAGCAAGGGCTGTGGGGAAGAAAAGAGCTGATTTTCATTCTTAAGTAAATTTTGGGCTGGGAGAAGGTGTGGGATTGTCAGGTTTGAATTCAGCAGTTCTAATTGTAGTGATTCAGCTTAAGCCCTGATCCTAAGAATAACAGAACCATTTAGGTTGGAAAAGACCTTTAAGATCATCAAGTCCAACCGTTAACCCAGCACTAAGCCATGTCCCACCACACCTCCCCGTCATTTAAATACTTCCAGGGATGGGGCCTCAACCACTTCCCTGGGCAGCCTGTGCCAGTGCCTGACAACCCTTTTGGTGAAGTTTTTCCTAATATCCAACCTATACTTCCCCTGGCGCAGCTTGAGGCCATTTCCTCTCATCCTATCGCTTGTTACTGGGGAGAAGAGACCGACCCCAACCTGGCTACAGCCTCCTTTCGGGCAGTTGTAGAGAGCAATAAGGTCTCCCCTCAGCCTCCTCTTCTGCAGGCTAAACAACCCCAGCTCCCTCAGCCGCTCCTCACCAGCCTTGTGCTCCAGACCCTGAGGGATGTCACTGAAGAGCAGGGGGCAATTAAGTCTTCATCACTGAGCCTGATGTGCAGTGACTAGGGAGAAGCCAGATCATGCTCATTGGTGGTGCTGGGCTGATCTCCATAAGGGATACGTATATCATTTTAAGAACACTTTGCTAATCCTCTTGTTGTTGGGTCCAGCTAGAAGGTAGGAAGCTGTGGTTGGGAATGGCTATTCCTTGCTGTTCTTTGCATTGAAATCTGAAGCTGCTTTTGATGTTAGGTATCTTATGAGTGATACACACTCAGTTTCAAAAAGATTTGTTTCGTAAACGGTGTTGACTATGTGAGAGTAATCCAGAGGTAGCATAAACTGAGAAGAAACCTTGCAAAATTTCTGGAAGATCAGTGATGCTGGGATGGTAGCAAGTGAGATGCTCAGTAAAACACCTTCACCTTGTACACCCTCTGGACACACTGAATTCAGAGAAAACATTTCCAGGAGACACTGTGAACTGAGCTGGTTTCCTTCCACCATAAAAAGTCATTTGCACGGTTAATACACGTTGCACATGGTTTCTTAACACCTGGCTTGGGGAACACTGCTTCCCTGAGGCAGCGACTCGGGAAATGAAGGAAATGTTTGGATAACTGAGTTCAAGGATATTTCTGTCAGACTTTAATGCATCAGTTTATTTGTGTTTATTTTTGGGAAACAGGGGAAAAATGAAGTTTGCTTGTAGGCTTTATTAGAGCATGGAGTGGAATATGTAAAGCAAGATTAAAAACTAAATAGCCTATTGTTTCCCAAGGTATTTTTAATCATGAAGGCTTTCAGTTGGTTCCTCCTCCCCTCTATCTGCAGTGCTGAAGCCTGTGAAACACATCCAGCGCTCTCCGCTGATACCTGACTCCCTTATCTCTGCACTCTTCTGAATTGCATAATGATTTCTAGCCCTGGAAAATCACGCTTTGCCTGTGACAAACTTCTTTCTCATCCGTTTTTGATGTTTTGTGCCAATGCTGTTATGAAATTGAAGCAAGTGGCATAGTAAAGCACGGGGAGAAGTCACTGTTTCCTGTAGCCTGCAGGGCAGGCAGGACCGCAGCCAGGCAGGCAGGACTGCAGCCGGGCAGGCAAGGAGTTCTGCTCTGTGGTGGGGTGTGAATGCGCTGGTGCTGCACTCCAGGCAGCTGAGCATTGAGCTTTTGTAAAGCTGCACTAAGTAGGGACTTAAACACCACTAAGTCAGGCCTGTACACCACTGAGCCTGCCTGGTTGTCTTCTGGTTAAATAGAAGTGATTCTAATTCAAGAGAGGATTATGTAGTTGGGAAGCAGCAACGTCTCTCTAGGTAAGTGGTTTTAAAAATGAGGAGCCCCTTTAAAAAAAGAAAGGAATTAGACTTGTGACTGACCTGCGGTTTTCATTTTCTGAGATGCCAGCAGCTTTATTTTCTTATGTCAGTGGGTTTGATATCAGCCTTTTCTATCAGCTAAAGCAGGCAGGCCGGCAGTGGGGCTGGCTGGGGCATGGTGGCAGCACGCGGTTCCCGCAGGGCAGGGGAGAAGTGAGCCCAGCCCTTGTGCGGGGTGCGACTCCAGCTACCGGGCTGTTCTAGTTGGACGGAGGGCTGCCCTCCTCGTCTCCCGCTTGCTGAGCAGCGCAGTCACTGGGGATCCTTGTTCCCAGTGCCCCTTCTGCAGGCAGCCCACCTCCCCCCCGCGCCCCTGCATGCAGCGTGATAGGATAAGAACCAATGGATAAAAAAAGTCTTGATTCCAGGTCTTGGATTCTTGATTCACAAGCCAGGAGTGAGTTCAAAAAACAGCAATAGGTCGGGAAAAGCTTCACTTTCTTCTGGCTCCGTAAAGTGAGAGACACTAGGCAGGGTGTCCCTGCAGACCCAGCTTCTGACCTTGGCACAGTCATGCATACAGTGGCTGTGTGATGTTCCTCGTTCTGGCTCCTCTCTTGTCCATAGCAAGAGATGGTTTCAGTGTTGAGGCATTACTAACTGAGAAGGGGGGGGAATCTTTATTTATATATATATATATATATATATATATATTATGGCTACCTGTCAGCTCCAAAGCATCCCCAGAAGTTAGGGATTGTGTGTTGTATGAGGGGTATGGAGAGGCAGAATGGGCTGTTTTATAAAGACAGGGACGTAAAACATCAGTGGGAATGTAGGGGGTAATGTAATGCATTTATAGGTTTCAGATGCCTTCCCCAAACTGATATGCAGGCTGCCACTAAAATGGAAAATAGATATAAGGTTGCATAATGTATCTACAAAATAGTGTTTGATTTAACAGCAGTACTTACCATTTGCATTCAAACAGGCTGCAATTGCTAAAATCAGAGGGGAAGCTTAAAGTCCTAATGTTTGATGGTGAATATGGTTGTAGAGAGCAAAATTCTGCTCGCCGTGGTTGATTAATTCTATATGACAAAAGATATAAGATAAAGTGGTGTGTATACTGGGATCAATTGCTGGGAAAAGAAACATATGAGCATATTTTTTTGCCTTGACTGGCAAGCTCTCAATCCTGAGACATTAGAGTTTGCTGCCTTCCGTTTTAAGGTTATGAACACATGAAATCCTGACAATCAGTTATTCATCAGTGTGAAAGCTTACTCGAATGTATCAAATGTATGGGAAGGCTAAATGGATACATCGGCTGTGATTTGAGCAGAATATTCTGTCTTGTTAATTTATTTATTTAAGAAGATTAAAGGGAATCTGAACAGCCATCCAGGGTTCCCAAAGGATTTTAGTAGTGGAGGGCAAGAAGGACTATTACAATGAAGTGATGAGATCTTTATCACAATTTGTTCTTGTATTAAGCTTAGGGCCTCATGATCGTGCCGTAATACATTCTTCCAAAGGAACGTCTAAACCCAAAGGGTAATTTATCACATTGCTTGACGGTCTGAGTCACTGTTTAATTACCACATTTTTAACAACATGTACCCTTTTTTCTACAAGGAAATTTTTTTTAACCTCTAGTTTTCAACTATGCTTACTGATATTTTGTATTAAAAAAAGCACAGGACAAAGCCCCCCACCCCCCCACACCCCGCCTCCACCATGCAACGATCGAGTAAAACTCACCAGACTTCTGTTATTGTCTGTGTTTGCTAAGCACGGTGTAGAGATTCAACGAACACCCAGGCACTGGGCATGGCGTAGCTGCTGAAGTGGAGGATGAACTGGTGAATGTTAATTCAACTTCTTGAGCAGTTTGTGAAGTCCTTGCAGAGTTTTGTGCCCCGGTCTGTGGCTGATGCTCGGGCTGAACAGACATATTCAAGATATGCCTGATGAAGCTGTAGAATAATATATTCAAGTATCACCATCTCATTTTGCTTGTGTGGACACACAGTTGCCCATACACCTGTGGGGTATGGGAAAATCCAAGTGGGTTAAGGGTTAGGCTTTTTTACTCTTTTTTTATTCTTTTTTTAATTCTTTTTTTTTTATAATTTTTTATTCTTTTTTATTATGTGTTTTCCTCTGAAGAAAGATTTGCAGTGGAAAATAGCCTTGTGCTTCCTAGTTTAGTTAATACCTCTGCTATGGTCTTTCCCTTCACAATGATAGTTTTATAAGTCCTCATATTGTAATAGAAGTTTTACAGTCACAGATGATGACAGTTAGCAAAGCATTCACGTTTCCCTAGAAAATTGTGTTAAATTAGGCTCTGTGAAGGGGAGAAGAGCTGTGCTTATCCTCTCAATATTCTATCTTCATCTTTGTCGTTGTTAACATAGCATTTGCTTAGTGATTTCAAGGAGTTAATACTCTGAACTTTTAAAATGGATAAAAACCAGAGGGGAGGATGGAATAAGAGGGGATTCTTCTGGTTAATGGGGACTGGGAGTGCACTGGCATAGACCGGATGTCTGCTTAAATACCAATAAGGGGTGAACTTACTAACCATCCCATTTCTTACGCTGATCTGTTTTTATTTTGTTCTCCATAGCCTATCGCAGCAATTATATATCACTGAACACTTGGATATTAAATATATAAAGCCTTTTTGGTAGTTTCCAGTAGATTTGAGCTCGTGCTGTTGACTTGTTTGACATCTTACAAAGAATTTGGACTCATGTAGCCAAATTTTGCACAGTTGACCAGGGACTTGAATCGCCTGTGCACCTCATGAGTACATCATTCCTGTCCAGCTGGGTGGATGCTGGGCACTCAGTGTTTTGTCCCTCTGTTCTGGTGGGAATGTGGCTACTCTTTATCTTTCTGAGTTCCTGTGCCATCTGACTTTCTGATCACTTCAAATTTATGGCTGCTGTTCCTTCAGTTTAAGAACCATTTCATTAACTCAATGAAGGAGGTTCCAAGGAAAAATTAGGATTTATTAGTGTATATTTCTTGGTTTTGCTATATTTTAGCCTGCGCTGGTGTTTGCTGTGATTAGAACCATAGCAGTGTTGGACGCTAAAACTTGCTTGGGACCATCAACTTGCCCTGGAGCTGATATGTAAACTCTAAGTTACATATGCAAACTCAGGACATCCATTCCAGTTTGCAGAGGAAAGACAACTTTCAACTTATGACAGCTGCCTGCTGTGCAGGAGATAACGAGGGAGCTGGTTGAAAAACATAGGGTTTCAGTCTCGTGAGAAATTTCCTCATCTTTGTATTTGCATTTATTCTGCATCAGAGTAAAACCGAATATTTTCAATATTTTCAATATTTTCAATCAGAGTGAAATTCTTAAATATATTTTTGAGTATTTTCTTGTTTGTTTTCTGTCTAGGTTTTTAAACGTTTAATATTATTGTTTCTTTTTTTTAGAATACAGAAGTATTATATGACATGGCTTGTTGTTAAAATAGATTATTTTAAAATAACTTAGAACAGCTGCTTTCTAGTGATTGAGTCATCTCATTTTCTAGATTAGTCTCTCTTGTTTGTTTTGTAATGAAATGGTTTGACACTTGGAACAAGAAATTAAGATAAATACTCAGCATACCAACTAGAAGAGCAGGTGGCTTTTTCAGCATCCTTCTTATTCTAGGAAAGTGCCGTATTTCTTCTCCAGCCATGTTCCTGTGCATTTATAAATTACTCCAGAGTTGGAAATTTCCATTTTCTTCGCGAAAATTTTTCAGTGTCTGATTCCCTGAAATTTCTTTTCCTTCAGAACTTTTAGTTTAAATCAATTAAGGCGAAGAGTGGCAACTTCTTAGCTTCTTAGATGAAAACCAATAGATAAGCAATATACTACAGCATCTCTGTCTATAGGAGAAATCCCCTGACACAAAGACATGCATACACACATACGCTGTAGCATTCTTCCAGATACTCTGCTAAGGAGATACCAAAAACTTCAGTAAATGGAGATGATCCTGGCTATGAGAAATGTTGCTGACCTGGATGGGGAGCCTATGCCTTGAAGAGTATGGATGGGTGGCAGGTCAGCAGGGAGCAGCCAGTGCTCCAGGAGACTCTGCTGGCCAGAAGAGCTCTAACTGTAGCTGCAGTTGCTTTAGCTGTATTGGGAGGCCTATAGAGGAACAGACTGAGACAGATCTCTCAGCTGTTAATCCACACTTGAGGTAGCACTAATATCTAAGAAACAGCAGATATCTTACTTGGAAGGGAAAATGATTCTTTTTTTTTCTGAGCCGGAAGAGAATTTGTCTCCTTTTCCAAATAAAGGGCTCTGTTTTCAGGGCTACTTCATCTGTTTCACCTGTGGTTTTGCTGCTTAACCATCAGCACTCAGCAATTACAGAAATCCATAGAATCCCTCAACCACAAAAATGTTTGTGTAGAGGAGTGTAATAGCCCTCATTTTATAAATGGCAAAATGGAGACTCGTTGAACATCGGCTTATCGCGGTCATGAGGAGAGTCATCAGCAGAGGTGGGTAAACAGCCCCTAGGCTCCCCTGGCAGTGTCCGTATATGCTTTCCTCGTCATTCAGAGCTCTTCTTGTGGAAAGCAGAGAAGAGTTTGAGACCAACTCTGATACGAGCAATAAGCTGGTAATGGGCTGTATCCGCTGACACCATTTTGCTTACCAGTTCCTTAAATATTTCTGCTTATGGACTGGATGAAACTGGACCATGTGCACAAACTGGTACTATTGTTTTCCTTTTCTCTGTGTTGCATCCAGGTACTGTTTGTGTATTAAAGTTAAATGTTATGTTCTGGGGACAAGGATTGCTTTCTCTGAATGTCTGCACATCACCTGGTTTAATGGGGTTCATATCTGTTGGAATAGAGAGTCTGCTGCAGAAACAATAATCCCGTGGTTTGGCCATGCTGTGAATCTCTCTTTACTGTAGTTTATATATCCTAAAAAAAAGTTACACGCTACAATCTCAAATCATGGACGTACTCTCTATCAAGTATAGTTTTCTCCTTCCTCACTTCTTGTGAGTTGACCCAGGTCCCTTGTTCTCATATTCTCTGCTATAGTCAACAGAAAAAAGACAGACTGTGGGTTTTTTTAAATCACTGACTTTTTTTTTCTTTCTCTTGAAAGCTTTTCTAGCTCTATTTGCCTTAAGGGAATAGGTTTTTTTAATGAAGAAAAATAACTCTTTTTGTAATGATTTTAGAACTGACGAAGGTAGCTGAATACTTTTATTTATATGGAGATCAAGGACAAGTGTATCTTCCACTTAGCCTTCTGCATAATGTGCAGTAGATGCCACTGATTTCACATAGGCGACGACCTGGGCATCCTGCAAATGTGGTTTTCAGTGGCCCAGCAGCAGGAAGTTCTCTTTCTTTTTCTCAAACTCCTGTTTTGCTGATTCCCCTTTGGAATTTTATAGAATTGCTATTTCTCTAGCACTTGATTTGCAAATAGAGCATACAGACTGCATCGGTTCATTCCTACCTAATAGACTAAATAAATTTTTCTTTCTGGATTTAGTTATGGTGTTGACTGGGTCATGTCTCTTAGTTTACGGTCTTTGGTCACTCTAACTCTGATGGTGTTTTTACCCAGATTCTCTTGCCTTGAAAGTACCTCAATGCAATAAGAACTGTCAAAATATTGTCTCGTGCCATGCTGCATTGCATGGTCCTCACCTACCTAAGGAAAAGGAGCGCGTGTAAAGGTTTCTCCTCCCTGCATTTGATTCTTTTGTTTTAATGACCATTGTGCCAAGATCTCCCTCTTTCTCAGGTTTCTGGCAAGTAATAAAAATTTTAAACCAGGTTGTAATTCATGGAAAAATTAGTAGGTTTTCAGTGAAAACCCCTGCAAGCTGTTTGATTATAATTCCTTTAAGAGTTCTGCTTTTGTAATTTCTTGCTGCTCCATGGGCCTGGGTGTAATTCACGGCCCTTCTCTGTTACACTGCCTCGTCTTGGGTGTCAGCTCTGTCTAAATTGTTCTTCTCTGTCCAAATAATAGGATTCACACACTCACACCCTTCTCTGGTGTCAGTAGCATCAGCCTCTGTCTCTTATTTATCCTGTTATTATTAAATCCCCCCTTTTTAAGCATTGTACATTTATTTTTTTCTCAAATGCAACATTTGCCTCCTGTCGTAAAGTAAGCGACTTAAAAATTTTCAAAGGCTCTTTCAGCAAAGCTGGGAATTAGATTCTTGTGGAGTCCTTTATAAAAAATTGAAGACTTCGTGTATTAACATACATTGATTTATTCATAGTGTTTCATTACAAATAAGCAAGGATCCCATAATATCAGGAAAGGTTAGGAGGGCAGTGGAGCATGTTATATTATATTGACAGCTCAGTTGAAATTGAGCTGCCTTTGGATTGAATTTGGAACGCAGGGAAGGAATTGGCTGGTAAATAAGTCATGAGTTTCACTTGCAAGTGTCTGTGTATCAACAGGGTTGCCATGGGTAAGCATAATGGAGCTCGAGCAGAATTTCAAAGGTGTGCTTTCAGCTTGGATGCCTCTAAAGGTGTGTTAGCACCAGCAGCGGGTGTATTCATGATCAGCTCTCCAGGTCTGTAACCCTGCTGCCTTATTCTCTCAGGCAAAATCCAGGCATGGTACCACATGTAAACCTGCAAACTGAGGCTAAAAACAGGCAGAGGGAGATGATACCAGAAGCTGGCTTACAAGCTCAGAGAAGAGAAGGGCTTTTGTCTAAAGACTTGATGATATTTATTTCATTTAAACATACCGTTTCATTTCAACATATTCATTTTAGCACCTTCCAAAACCTTTGTTGTCAGTAAAAGGCTCCCATTGTTTTCAGCGGCCTTTTGAGAAGACCATTTGCCAGAAGGCAAAAAATACTTGATGGAAAATGTATCCCTGTTTGCACCAAAAGTTTTCGTATGCTGTGGGGGATTGTGTGGGATATTCTAATAAAAATTCTGCCAGTCGTGCTGTGTGCTCTGGTTTGGCTGCAGAAGTTCTGTGACTCGGAACAAAAAGCAATTCTTTGTGTCTTTTGTTGTAAATCAGCACATGCTGAGGTTTTAGTGGAGAGAAGAAATTAGTTTTTTCCTAAGTAAAGCCTTGGAAAAATTGTCATGTTTGTTTGCCAGCATCCAAATACAGAACTGCTCACTAGAGATACTGAAATAATACCTGTCCTTTTCAATGTCTAGTCTCAAGAGATGGCAAAATCAGGGAGCAGAGAAAGGCCAGGTGCAGAAGGCCCCTTATCACCTTACTTTCCTTGTTCTTCATTTGCAGATTACATACAAGGCCGTTGGGTCTCTGGATCCCAGTGCTGACCTGTCCAGCCAAAGAGGGAAAGTCTTCAAACTAAGGAATGAAACGCATCACCTCTTTGTAGGATTATACCCAGGGACTACGTATTCATTCACCATCAAAGCCAGCACAGTCAAGGGCTTTGGGCCACCCATCACAACACGGATTGCAACTAAGATTTCAGGTATTGCTTTGGAGAAGAAGAAAAAAGAAAAAAGAACTTTCTAGGGCTTTGTTCTTTAGACCCACAGCTGATGCATGAAACAATAAAAAGGTATTCAGCTTAGCGTCTCCTCTACAAGTTTCACAGGGCAAATTTTTAAAATGGCCACAATCCAGTATCTGTGTTTGTTTGAGTTACAAATGTGGTGGCTAATTGTGGGTATCTTAACTATCTGTGAATATCTTTGTGAAACATTTTGAATGAGAACCTTCATTAGTTCTACAAATGAACTATCCCTATAATTATTGTTAGTATTATCTGTGTGGCTGGGGAATCTCCTTCAATAATGTGGCTTTTATTTTCAGATTGCACCAAAATGGATGTAATGAAGTAGTTGAATTAATAGTGCAAGGAGACTAAAAATAAAGGAGGAAAGCTGTTTTTATGGGTTTTTTCTGAGTTAGGGCAGAGGGAGGGCGTGAGGTAGGCAGACAAGTGTATGAAAGGCACTAAAATCAGGAGGCATTGCAAAGAGAAGGTGCATGTGTCTCTAGAAAAAAAAAGGAAACTTAGGCCAGCTATCAGAAAAAAAGATGGATGAAGGGGTAGTAGAGAGGATATTAGGCAGACATATGTAGACTTTAATTTTAGCATTTAATTGATAGCACTAAAATAGGTTCTCTAACACAGTTTAAAACTGTCATTTTTTGGAATACCTTAACTGTTTTTTCAGTAAAGCCAAAATAAATGTTTGGGATGTTCAGGACACTTGTAATGCTTGAAAGTATGGCTGGATGCCATAGAAAAGGGTGCACAACAGTGCATATTTTCCATTGCCCTATTTCAGAATTGCTTAATAGAAATCAGTTGTTAGCAGTAAGTGACAGTGTAAATTTTAAGGAAGTAAAATGTATCCGTTCCCTCCACTAACCATCAGCAGGGTTTGAACCCTTAACATTTAGTGCAAAAGCCCGCGTCTCAACCACTTGAAGTAAAGCCATTAACTGTCATAACAGCTCCACGGACAGTTAGGGTTTATGCAGCCCTGCTGTGAAGGGAAGGCACGGCATGCGCTCTATTCACTTGTGACCAGAAAAATCAAATAACACAGTGATGGTAGTGCTTTTTCCCCCTGATTCAGTTTCTTTGCATTTTATTATTCAGTGAGTGTTCAAATTGTGTCAAAAGCCTGCATGATTGTTAACTGTATGCACACTGAGCTTGGTTTATTGTCTTTTTTTTTTTTCATCTTCCAACCATCTGGTTCGCACTAGGTAGTGCACAGACTCCATGCAGGCATTAGAGTAGTCTCTGACATTAGATTATCTCATTGCATGGTCAGTCCTATACCTGTAATGTGGAAATTACTGTTAAACCTCCTCTAAGATGCAGTCCCAAGGTTAGTAGGGAGAAGAAGGATTTTTGCATTGACTGGAATGTCCTTGGTAAGACTATATATATTTTAAAACGAAAACACATCTATGCTGTAGCAATGTGTGAGTGTATATGTTTATATGGGTGGACACGCTTGTTTATGTCTTAATCAGAATTAAATGGCAGAATTCCTGAGGACTTCTCTTTGGGCAGGACTGGGATCTTGCAAAACAGGCATTGAATAGATGAGCAGTGCTTGCTATTTTAGAGAGATCGGTGCCAACTGTAGTTTTATTGAGGTACTACACAACTTTTCTGTGTTGAGTACACAAGAGAACTACTGTATCTTATTTCAGTGCCTTGTGACTAATACAGACTCTGTTCACTGAATTACACCCGATACCATTAGCTAGTCCTGCCAAGACCTATGTTTCTTGCATTTACTTCTTAACTATATGGTGTCTGAAAGTAAGACTGTAAATTCGCTGTGGCAGGTGCAGTGTTTTACACAGAAGATAACAAAACAGGTCTTGTGCGCAGCCAGAAGGAGACATCCGAGCTAGCTAACACATCAGAAACAATTTAGTGGCACCAGTGCAGCACTGCAGCTTGGCTAGAAGAAGCTGCTTCAAAGCAGGATGATGGAGCCTGCAAAGGCAGAGCCCAGCCTGTTTCTGGTGTCCACACCGGCCCTGCAACCTTTTTGTAGTGCTGTGTTGTGCTGTAGCACCATCCTGTCTGGGCAGCACAGGTGCTGAACGATTCTTGCTGTGTGCATCTCCAGCAACTGCGGTGATCTCTGGTATAGAAGACTGCTGGTGACACACATCTTCTTTAAATGACTCACACTGCTTCCCCTTGATGCACAGCACCTTTTTCAGAAAACTCCTCGTTAAGGAATTGGCACTCATTCTGAACACATTGCTAGCTTACTGACAGGGAAGTCAGTAGCTGAGCTGATAATAGCAACCACCATTCTTGACAGTTTTCAGGCATTTAGATAAAAATCCTGATTGTAAACAGGATTACAGCAGAAATCACTGTGAGAGGATTAAATATGGGACCCCCCGTAATACAGCTTGCCCTTGTGAGTTACAGATGAACTATTGGTGTGAATTCTTCTCTTTGCTTTTATGCTTTAAAAATATTTCAACACAACTTGCATCTTCAGAATGAATTTGATGCTGCTCTGATCTCGTGATCTCTTCAGTTCTTCCACAGTAAAAATTGTCCCAAACAGATGTCTGCTATTGGGGAAGGCAGAAGTAATGTAATAAGTAAAATAAGTTTCCTAAGGAAAGCTATCCCACTTTCGCAAAACGATCCTAATAGAAGATAACAAAGCAGAAGTCAAAACTAGACTTTGGCTAAATGTGAATATTCAGTGGTTTTCTGTCTTGCTTTGGGGAGCACGTCAGCGAAGCGATGGGGCTGCCCTGGCTGGGTGCTGCCTGAGTGCGCCATTGGAAGCCGTGCAGCTGCCTGTTGATTCATCATCACTAAAGCACTGGGGTAAAATGTCATGGGTTTGAGTGCTAAAATAACCTGGCTAATTTGTGCTCCTCTCTTTTCATCTTTCATGCTTCATAACACGCCCTCCAGCTAATCAAGGAGACACAGCTTAAGTCTATGTGTTAAAAACTCTATCTAAGATGTGGGAAGACTAATCTGATGACCAGAACAGTGAGCAAGAGCCAGGTTTCCTGGGTGCTATTCTTAGCTCTGCCACTGATTCACTCATCCTAAGTGGTCTTTTGTAATGTCCACACAGTTTTCTTTCTTTACCTTTAAAACTGAAGGAATGATCCCATCTCAAAGGATTACTAAGTCTTAAAAATTCAAGACAGGATTTTCAAAGCCAGCTTGAAGATTTGGGTGTCCGATTCCTGTTTAATTTTAATAGGCAAAGAGTGTACAAATATTTAAACAGTTTTGACAATTTTGGTCATAACATTGGGAAGTATTTTGATGTTTCATTTGAAAAATGTTAAACGGTCTCCAAAAAATGTTAATATTACGTTGCCATCGCTACCAAAGGCAGTAACTGGTCTATAACTAACGTGTTGCTCTTTGTTCTGCTGTAGCACCATCGATGCCGGAATACGACACGGACTCCCCCCTGAATGAGACTGACACTACCATCACCGTTATGCTGAAGCCCGCTCAGTCCCGGGGAGCACCTGTCAGGTAGGCGTTTTGTCTTCTCTTTTCACAGTTCTCCCCTCTCCTTCCTCCCCAGGCTTTGCTCACGCCTCTCTCATTCTCATCTGATAATGTAGCTGCTAAAAGCAAGCGCTGACTAAAAGGCCAACTCTGCTGTTGATTCTGCCTTTCACAGTCTCCTTTTATAAACGCCTCAACCTACTTGCCTCCCGCTGTTAACCTCTGGGAAGGATTACTGATAGCATTGCACAGGGTTATTACCCTTTCAGCATCACTTCAGATGCCTTTGCGGCGCTGGAATTTCAGTACATGCAGCTGTGTACTGTGACGCTGTGAGCTGAGCATTGCCATGCAAAGGTGGAGGAGGCTCCAGGCCTCTGTCTCCTGCTTTCTCTTCCGTGATGGACAGGGCCTTTTTGTAACTATCGTATGAATGCCCCAACTATCTTTGATTTGTGGATGCATTTGTTCAGATTCTGGATCTAACCACGCTCCTCACATCTTTATGTTATAATCCAGCTATTGCTCCTAGGCTGGTTGTGAAGTAGTGATCTAGTTCAGAAAAGATGAACTCTGGCTTAGCGAGGCTTTGCCAGTTGTAGGCAAGCACAATTTCCACTGGCAGAATAAAGGATTTTAGGGGCAGGGGGCTGCACAGGCACCCATGGAATAGAGTGAGGACCTTGCAGAAAACATTTCTGGCTGTCCCTGAGGTGGGTCCTGTTCTTACTGATGAGATGCTGAAATGATAGAATCATTTAGGTTGGAAAAGACCTTTAAGATCATTGAGTCCAACCATAAACCTAACACTGTCAAGTCTCACTAAACCACATGCCACTCGACCGCAGATCGTGCCGTGACTGTGGAAACACGACTTACAGAGGTCTGTACTGCATTCCTCTCTTCTGTCTAGTGAATTTGTACGTGGTGAGAGGCGCCAGCACAGAAGAACAAACTTCCCTTTTGAGCCGGCACGGCCTTATCTGTCGCTGGCAGAAGTACCAGTTGGTCATTCATCCTGCCAGTCTCCTCAGCTGAGAGCAAGAATTAGAATCGCTTATGATAAAAATACTGGATACTGCTTTGCAGAGGTATCCGGCAGCCATGACCTCCCTGTAGGCTCGTCAGGCTTTTACCTCCAGTTTTCACAAGAGACGTTTCAAATTTTTCCTATGGGTGGTACTTTAAACACACATAGTCCCTTCTTTCAAAAGTGACTTGGGTTTCTACGCCCCGCTGACAGGTTCTTAGTGCTTTTGAAGGATGTCTCACTAAGTATTCAGGAGCAAATTGCTCAGATGTATACTACTTGATTTAATGGAATATCCTGGATCGATTGGTGGTCCACCCTATTTCACAGCTTTCCCACAGATTGCATTGATACTCTCAAGCAAAAAATCTGCTCTTTAAGACTTAGCACCATCCCTTTCCTATTTTTTCTGAGTAATGTATTTCAAAGTTTCCCTATCAATCTCTGGTACTCCATATGAGCGAATTTAGGAGCCTATTTTCTGAGTCCTTTAGGGATGTTTTTCTGCTGGAAAAGAGCAGTAAAATCGCACAGCTCTGTTTTGTTTATTTCTTTATATGGGGGAACATTCCTGTATCTCGTTTTTACCACCTGCTGTCTTAAGAGTGTTGCTATTTTGTCTTTTTATTGAAAAGTCTTGTGATTTTTCTCCAAGTGAATTTACTATACCTTAACTGCATTCAGTTAATAATGTCTTTTCCAGCAAATGTGTCTGTTATAAAAAAAATCAGTAGAGATTTTTATAAATTTTTGGTCTGCTTTCTTTAATTGCATTGTAGTCTATTATACATGTTTGAAGAGAGTGCAATATTTGCATGCCACATCTAAGTGATAAGAATACTTTCCATTGACTTACAGACATGTGTATGAATGGAGGGTGGCAGGGCAGGGAGTGGTCTTGGGGAGAATTTTAGCTTTTTATTAACTATGACGGAATGTGTGAATACCTTTCTCTGTGACACCATATAGACTGTTCTTAATCTAACCTCAACAAAGCCAATTATTTGAACCTTAGATTTTCCCAACCTCTTCCCTTTTCTTTCAGTCTGTTCTCCACACTCCAATTTGTGTAAATTCTCTCAAAATACCATATCCAAAAGCAGGTAGCGGTCCCTCAGAGGCCTCAACAGCACCCAGCAGATTAGAAGGATAACATACTGTGAACTGCTTGCGACACTCTCAGCATACAAGAATGAGGTGGTTTTTCCTCCTCAGTATTTTTTTCGTATTCAAGCTGAGATCCAATATATTCTCTTTGTTGTTGTCTGGTTAGTTCTTCTACTTTTGTGTGTGCGTGTTTTATTTCTCCTTCACAAGTATTGTATTTTCCATTCATCTCTATTAAATATGATAAAATTGATTTTCAAAATGCTTTAAAATTCTGATACAGACTTACATGACTTACAGCCCCTCTTAGTCTGATGCCATCCTCTGTTCAGTTACCCAAGGCATTAGTGAAAACAGATTTGAGACAAATGACACTGAGAAATCTCCATGCACAGCAGCGAGGCGGTGCAGAGGTCGCTGGAGGGGATCCCACACGATGCAGCATGCTGGTAGGCTGCCTGTTCTCCTGGCCTCCCTCGTAGACTTGACCATGCTTTCCTAGATCCCTTCCCCTTTGCACGCTGACCTTTCATATCCCAGCCTGCCTGAGAATGTTCTGAAAAGGTACTTGAAAGTAGTCTGAAATAGATTTTCCTCACATCTTCTTATAAAACCTCTGATATTCAGATCCTTCACTGTGCCAGGAATAGGTCGACCCCTCATCTCATCAACCTGACGGTTGTCCAGGCAGCCAGTTTCTGTTTTGCAGTGCCCCAGGTTTTTATTATAGTCCTCCCAAACTGTAAAGATGAAAAAAAATGACTATACAGTAATTATTTGTAATATTTCCTCTTATATGCTGGGGGTGGTGAGTTGGAGTACATGTGGGGATGTGACTGTAAACTAGTGTCTATACATAAGATCTGTGACTTTGTCTTGTGTTATTTCATTCTGCTGTAGGCTGAGCAGCATACAGATGGAGTATGGTCTGCAAGATCATTTTTAGAGTAATATTGTAGAATATTTCAAATAAGATTCATTGTATCTCCATTCATCTGAAATGCAAGTACACCAAATCCAAAGTCACTTTCAACATTAAGACATTTCTGATGTTCCCCAGTGCTCATGATAAATAACTTAAATGAGGTTGTTTATAAAACTAATGATCATGAACTCAATGTTGTTAACGATCTATAGATAACAATGAAGACACTTTCATATGAACTAACAGAAATAATATAAACTTAGATATTCTTTCATCTCTTTTGTCCTATTGCCAAAAGAAAGATGAAGCATCAGCCAGCATAAATATTCTCCCTTGTGGTATAGGCATTTCATTTTTGTCTTTATTTTCCGTGGTATAACCTGCAGAGCTTGACTCCACGTTGCCCTTTAAAAATAACTTTTAGGTGTTCTTATATCAATCTAAAGCCCATGAATGGTGCTATGATTGATTTGCTGAAGACTGACATTCATCTATAATAGATTCAGAAGAGGAAAGAAGAATGCAAGTGTTCCCAATCTTTACTCCTCAACTCTTTCCTGAAAATCTCCAATGTGATTTTGAGGATAATTCTGCTTTGAATCTGTTATTGTCAGGAGGGCTGAGTCAGTCCTTCATAGATTATTCACATATGACATCTTTAGTCTTCTATTTGAGAATTTATATCCCATTTACTGCTTGAAAATACCACTGTGAGGGATTTTATCTGCATGACATGTCCACTGGGCTGGTTTTTGTGTGTTGGATATTTGAAAGTCCATCTGGTTTATTAACATTCAGTTGGTTCTGTCAAGCTACCTATACTAGTATTATGGAGAAAGTCAAATTTCCAGAGCATGTATTAGTTTTGAGGATTTCAGAGTTTAAATAAATGCTCCCCTTAGGTGTGATTGCCTTGTCGATATGCTGCTCTGCTTGTTGGAGCTGTAGGACACTGTAGAAGGACGTTAGAAGAGTCTGAAATGATTTTTTGGAGTTTCAGACAATGGAGAACTCTTTTATGGGAAAAAGATGGATTTAATTTCCCTATCTTCCTGCAGTTCTCTGAGGTGTATCACTAAATAATCTGTGATGTTCTTTTGTGTGTCTGCCAGCACACAGGTACAGGGCAGTCTTGGGCACCTGACCCCTGGACTGTGCTGAAGAACAGTATTAGTAGAACAAAAGTGTTCAATCTTGGCACTTGCCTTTATGTGCATATATGTATTTTTGTGGGGGAGAATATATATATGTTATATATATCTATATGTATGTATGCAGTATAAGTAGCATGTGTAAGTGATCCTGGAGAAATATATTCAGGTAAGAGTTATTTACTGTGTATGTGTGCAATGGTCGGATACTTGTAATCACTCTGATGGTGAGGAAGGATGGGTTAGTTTATTAATGTACATCTTAAAGGAAATAAGTAAATTTAAATAGGAGGACGGAGTTTAAATATTTTAAATATATTGAGAAGTACTGAGCAATGGTAAAACAAATATTTTCATATGAACAGCCAGTCAGTAGGAGAAATTAATTTATATGGACCAAGCCCCATGTTACTCTTGGGTATTATCGTCTGATTCTTGGTCTCCCAAGCATGAAAAAAAGGAAATATTTTTGGTCTACAGGATGCTAAACCAATTGAGAGAAAACAGTTGTATTATTTAACAGAAAGCCTAAGACCAGTGTTTTTTGCTGGTTTTATGCTCAAGCTATTCTCTAAGCAAACAATCCTGTATGATGTATCTGTGTACTTATGTATTCCTACATATAGTAACAAATGAAAATTTCCTGTGACGAAGGTGACTGGTATTGCTTCCATTTTATGGTGCAAAACAGAGACTTTGACTAGATAAAAATTGCCTTCTGTTTCAGTCTGCAACAAAGTAGAGAATGAGAATCTCTGGAGCCATAGGCTGTAACTTTAATCTCCAGATAATTCTTTCTTTTCTTGTGATGTCAGTCATCATCTGTTCATCCTGAGCTTACCTTTCCTATATCCCTCTCACTATCATCCTTATTTTGATTCTGTTTTTAACGCACAGTAGTTCTTTCTGTCCTTATGAAGGAGTGGTTTGCAAGCCTAGTGACCTTGATTCTGTGATGGAGGAGGAAGGAGACAAGAAGCTATAAACTTGCAAAATTTGCTGGGGTTTTTGTTAGTTTTACAGATGGTGGCTTTGGTGTATTGATCTCCATAGCTATATAGGGAGCAATGCTGTTCAGCTCGCTGCTTTGCAGCTTCTTAGTGGCATCACGTGAGCTTGCCTCAGGCATTTATGTTGATAATTAATTCATTAATGCCAAGAAAGGGTGGCAATTTCTTGTTCTTAAAACTCCCACGCAGTGTACCTTGTGCTTGAAAATAAAGACTGGAGTCAAGGATCAGTGAAACAATAAAAAAGGTTCTAATGTTGAAAGCTACGGGGAGTATAACAAATTATCATGCCCTTGGTAATTCTGAAGTTCAGTTGCATTGATAGGCATGTTATAAATACCTGGAAAATAAAACTCCTGCCCTGCTTTTTCTAAACTCATATTCAAATGTATGCATCACATGACTTGGTTGATTGAATACAGGGCAAACAGTCATCACATTAGATCTTTTAATTTTGTAGTATCTAATGAGGAATGAGAGTATCAATCTAGGCTTCTGATATTATAAGCATCATTATCTGTATTAATTAACATCTCCTATAATATACCTCAGGGATATTGTTCTGAAGTCATTCAAGCTGGGTTTCTCCTGCGTGGCATTCTGCCTTTAATTTACGCAAGATTTTGAAGGTAAACAAGCGAGTTTCTTTCCTCATTAAAGATAAACCAGATCTGCTTTTTCTTTAACTATGTGTGAATGTGAGAGAGAGAATGAAAATGAGAATTTGGGTGAAAGGCGTGAAATAATGGCAGTTGCGTGGATCAGCATGATGTTTATTATAGGAAAAAGGAACAGAATAGAGTTGCATAGGAAGCATTTGCAGGCTTGACCTCATCAGCGTGTCCAGAGCACTGCAAGCCCGAGCATACATTTCCATTTCAGGTGGAGTTGTTGAATGGCAGTTTTAGATCATACATGATGACTTCAGTGGTACTTGAAGTTATTCTGGATCTTAGAAGTGCTTTGCCTACTGTATCAGGAGAGAAGCATAATGGAGTTATAGGGATACATCAGGATGCAAGGTGACAACCATAAGTCTCAGGAAGGAATATTTAGTCTTTTATGTAGCAAGACATTATTAGTTGGATGGGTGTTTCAACGTTTTTTTAGTTGCCCCTGAAGAGTCAGATGTTAGCCCTAAAAAGCGAGGATAAGAGGCATTTTGGGTCAGTTGTCTCATCTGGTACAGGAAATATATTTTCTTACTGGAGCAGCATGCTGTTCATCTGAGAATACTGTCCCTTAGAAAGTCATAAAACTGCCTTTGCCCTTTTATCAGCCATCAGAAACATAGCCGTTCTCTGAGCCTGGATGACCTGCTGTGTTTTACTAACTGTTCCACAGAGAGCTTTGGCAGTAGGCAGAAATGGGAGAGGAAAGCCATAAAATTTGCATATATTTTAATGATAATATTTTAACAATCAAATTACACATAGAGCCAGTTCTTTTGTGTCAAGCATCATTTTCTTAGCTCTGCAGTGAAGCTTTTGCTAACACTTTTTAGTTTTATGAAGGCCTGAGGATACTGAGAGTGGGGCCATGAATGTTTTTGCATAAATCTTCTATGCTGTCCACGTAAACTGTCAGATTGAATTCCAGCAATCAAAAGGTTAATGAAGTCTGAACTTTAAGCTGAGAATCACAAATTGATGGCCATTTTCTCACATCAAGCTGTCAACTAGTAAGATGAGGGAACAGGAGAAAATATCCATGGTTGCCAGTTTGAAGGTTTCTTTTTCCAAGACATCTCTTTCCTTTGCAGCTCCCAGAGCCAATATGCCCCTTCCTTGTTACCTCAGAATAAAAGGAGAGTAGCAAACTGCGTAAAAGATTTTAAAAATTAGCAACTCTGAATTTCTAGAGGCATATGGCCAAGCCTCTTTTTGCCTATGAGAGCCCTTGGATCAGACCCTTTGATGGGATGAACTGAGCCTGACCACAGCTACTCAAGGTCGGAGCAGCCCACAGAAAGGAGCTTGCCTCTTTTTGCAGACCACAGAGGATGATTTACCTAATTGAAGCAGCTCCTTAAGGTACTTGAAATGGGATGAGTCTGGGCACAAGTCCCTGGCAAATGTCCACCCCTGAGACACAGTGCACAAGCTTTCTCCAGTCAGCAGTCCCTCTACTGGGAGTGAGGATGATGAGTTCAGAGCACAAGTGGGCTCTTTTCTGTTGCATGTGGCAGGCAATGTTTATGCTAGCAGGTGCCCCTCAATGCATCTACAATAACACAAAAACACGATAAAAGGGAAGATGAGTAAGCTCTGCTTTGCTGTTGCAGACTAAGGCATTTCAGGATTTAATTATACTACAGGTATATAAATTCCGGAAACATGTTAATGGTCCCGTGATTAAAATTATAGAGGGCCTAATTGAAAAAGCATAAACCGAATTGAAGAATTCCTAATTATAGTTTGCTTTGAGGTGTTAATTTCCTCCATAATGAATGCATAATTTCTTGGAACTAGAAAAGGGGGTTGCTGTACCAGTGCGTAGGCTGCAGATGGAATGAAGGGATTATCATAAATGCAGCCAGACAATTCAGAAGAATAAACCTCTGCAGCCATGATGCTATTCTGCCTCTCTATAATTTCAGTTCTCCTTGCACAGCGCTTTTCCAAAGCAAAAGGCAGAGCTAGGAGATGGTGAGGGATTTGCTTACTGTGCAAAAGGAAGGGGAAATAGGACTGGTTTAATTAAAAATAGGCATGGTGCAAAAGAGGAAGGCGAGGAGAGAGGCAGAGCGCGTGGTATTTTTGGTGGAAAGGTCAAACAGCAAAACAGAAGAGGAGGCAATGCTGACTTCCCTCAGCACCCACCTTGACAGATCCCTAAGTAACTGCAGGAGCTGATGTTGATGCAGGTTGATTTTTTTTTTTTTCTGCCAAAGGATGCACCCTATATTTCATGTTTTCTCTTGCATCAAAAATATGCTTCACTTTGACGGGAGTTGGTGAAGTGCAGGATTAGCAGATACAACCTCCCAATGTTTAAATCTGCCTCATTCCTGCTATGATGGAGGTAGGAGGTGTTTACAGGGGATGACAGACCAGCTGCGAATTGATGCAGAGAAGTCCTCGCCCTTGGAACTTCCCTTCGCCCCTTTCTCCATCCTCAATTTTCCTTTGTTCCAGGGCAGGAGATGATGTTGTGAAGGTACCACTTAAGAGCTCTCCCTGGTGTCAGAGTGTGATCACTTCACACTTTCTGAAAAGCACAAAGTGTCCAGAAAAGGTGGAAAGAATCTGGCTGATGTTCCTGCAGCTTCAGGTGCTGAAAATCTATATTATCCTTACCTAGGAGAGCTCACCTTTTTTCATTGTACATTGATGATACAACTGTGAGTAGACTGTTATCTGGCCATATGGGACTTGTCTAGTAATGAAGTTTCTCCTGAGGTTAGAAACAGCAGAATCCCCCTATTTGTCTTGTGTTTTTCTTAGCATTTTAGTTTAAAAAAAAACTACACACACACAAAAATAGCAAAAATATTTTTCTAGTGTTCTCTCTTAAAAAAGACATCAGATTCTTATGTGTGGGTTTTCCCTCCACAGTCTGGTAGCTCTGACTGTGGAAAAGGGAGACAGATCTTTGAAATACAAACTAGATTATTTCTGCATCCAAGTGGACCTAATTTCATGGAAGCCATTGGAAACAGCCAAATTAATTCTGACTGAGAATATGTGCAAATATCCCCATCCCCTTGTCCAAGCCACTGCTTTTATGAAGGACATGGCAGAAGGTATTGGACAGTCCCAGTAAGGGTTGTGTCATAGTCTCTTCTCATCCTGCAGCTTGCTCAAGAACCACTTCAGCTCTTCTTGTCCTTGAAATTTCCTTCTGGTCTTAAACCAGCAATTACTGAGGATGACGACAAGACCTCAGTCAGCGATGCCTGTTTAATGCTAAGCGACATTAACAAAAAAGGGGTTGGTTTTTTTTTTGTAGATCAAACAGATGGCAGGTGGCTCAGGAGGGAAAAAACACCTCCAAAGCCACTAACATTAGCTCCTGTTGCAGTGAAAGCCGTATCTGTCTGAACTCGTTATCTTTAATCTGCCAGCACAAAACAACATTGAACTGGCGAGACAGGGACTGGGCCTGTTCCACTGGGGAACAGCAGCTACTACGTCTAATCTGTGTTGCAAGCCAGGTCAGGCTTATGTAGATGGTTGAGATAATGGAACACACAGCTCTGAAACACCCTCTGGTAATTTTTTTTTTCCTTTCTTTTTTTAAATTTTTATTTCCAAGAAGATTAAACTGAGAAAATTTAAAGCATTTAAAAGAATGATGCATATATAATACAAGTAAATAGGTGCAGCAGCAGTGGTCTGGGGATGGAAAGGAGTTAATTTTGTGAGTATGGATAGCATCTTTTATTAGACGAAATGGTACAGCTGGGAAAAATGGGCTTTTAAGCACACAAATCCTTCTTTTTGGTCAGTAAACACTGACTGTCAATACAGTTGTCTTTTTGACAACTACTTATGTTTTGTGCATGTTAGCACATTCCTGTTTGCTGTGCACAGACACTGCGGCGGTGATTAGACTTGCTCAGAGCTATATGGACATATTCGCATTTTTAGGTGTCTTTTAATAGCTGTCCTTCCTTGGGAAGCGGTGATCATTAGTCACTTACAGAAGAGTAACGGTGAGTGGAACATTTATGAGGTTGGAAGCACTGATTTTAATATATGTATTTATGTATAGATACACACGTATGTGCACACACAGAGGCATTTAGATGTGCACACACACACGCAGCTGTTTGTTTAAACCATCGTTATACCTGCTTATTGGCACAACATTGTTACTGATGTTCATGGAAGTGTGACAATCTGTTGTGTCTTTTGTGTGGTGCAGTTTTAAGAAAGAGAGGGTTTCCAGAACACCTCTTTTCCCCAACACTGTCTGTGCCTCCTTCATCTCTGCAGGTCACATCTCAAGTGATGCCCAGAAGTAGCTTTTTTTTTTGTTATTTTGCCTTTTTGAAAGATTTCGTAAGATTAGCATGTGTTCAGGCTGGAAACTCCAGACTGCATTAGAAAGGACATATTGGCTGGTGGGTGGAAGTAGGAATATTGGACAAGAATGTGGGGATTTGTTTACTTACAACTGATACTGTGTGATACCGGGCAAGTCACTCATTGCACTTTCTGTGTGCCACTGTTGATACATCTGCAATGGTGGGGTAATTATGTATTGTACCTCAGAGGTTTGTCAGGGTAAAAGCCTACCTGCATGGGGTCTGAGGCCAAGTGACATTACATCTGACATTGCATTATCACTTCTTTTTACAAAAAAAAAAACACCAACCAAACAGCAACAAAACCAAAAAAACCACTGCTACTCTCTAATAGATTTTTCATTTTATAGTCAGTTGTGGGAATTTTATGTGATGCTACATCATGACTGCAAAGAAATTTCAGACAAAATATTCCGGCCAAAGCTAGCGTTTGATATAGTGATGCTGGCAGGATGCTTTTCTACAAATATTTTTTTTTGTTTTACTTTTTTTATTTTTTTAAGCTTGACACAGTGCCCAATTCCTTAAATAGATATCACCACCTGTCCCACAGGTAGCTCATCACAGTTACTGATACTGATTGGGGAGACTACGGGACCGTATCTCTTTGCTATACAAGGAGCATGCAGTCTAAACTTTGTTACTTTTTCTAGAGTCCATTTCAGTCACTATAGCAATTTAACACAGCTTGAAATTTTAGCAATGAAAGAATGCCCATGTGAAAACTCTGACTCCAAATAGTATTATCCAAGTGTGAAATCACTACCCTTTGTTTCATGAATTTCAGGGTACATCATGCCTTGGTAGTAAATCTAGACTACTGAACTGAGTATGAGAGTAGAAGAAAATGTGAAGAGGCTCTCTTATCAGCCTTCTTGATTAAATGGATTACATTATTACTGGCTCTATCTCAGCAAGTTTTTTTCATAGCAATGGCAGTAATTACCATCTCTTTCTATGCCATTTTTACAAATTTGGCTGAATTTGGATATTTTGTTGGTATTCTTCAACTTCAGTCAATGTAGTAGAAGAGTTGTCTAATTTAAATGAATGTTAAAAGAACACACAAAAATAACTTCAAAATGAAGGATCTGGTGTGAATAACTTTGCAATATGAGAGACTATTTCCTTGAGTAGCATCACTGTTATAAGCTTTATTTTTGTGAATGCTTTGCAGATGCGAACAATCTGATTGATGACAGTGCAGCCCAATATTCATAATGGGCTAGTTTTTGAATCTTTGAAATAGCCAAGCATATTCCAGAAGATGACATCGCAGAACAATCTCTTTTTTTGCTATTTTCTGCAAAAAAATGTTAATTGAAAGCTAACCTTAACTTCAGCATATTGTATTCTGCATGGAGCTGTTCCAAAGCATAATGGGAATAGTAGCAATCTTTAATTGATTTTAATGGGTTTCGAATCCGTTCTTAAATAGACAGAAAATTGCAGAACAGTGCACTGGGTCCTGTATGTACATCCTAGGTGGCTGTGAAACGCAGTTCATTATGTTTTGTAGATTAGTTTCAGAGCTTCTGATTAAAAGTGCTATTGAAGATATTAAGGGTGACATTACAGAACATGTGAAGTAGGTAACTCAATTCTCAGGAATATATTGCCACCTGTTTGAACCAGAAAACTTTATGAACTTGGAAACTGTCTGCGGAGTTGATTCTGAATGCGTTTGATTACAGCATTGCAGGAGGAGCCTGGTGAGGAAATAGTCACCGTTATGGCCAAAGGAAAGCGGTGCTGTAGATGCAGTGTATGTCAGAACAGCAAGTCTCAGCATCAGGCTTTATGGCAGTTATCTATTTAGTTCTTGAAAATTTTAGTAGAATTTATGTTATGTAAATCTTTTTTAGAGTTTAGTGGGTTTTGGTTGAATTTTTTACAAAGCCCTTTCTGTGCAAGTTCATGGGAGGGCTGGAGGCACACTATAAGAAGGATCTCATTTACTGTTTAACTTAACAATTTTTTAGAGGAAGCTCTATAGAGCACTGATAGATTTTTATAGGATATTTCTAGCTTCCATCCCTATTCTATTTCCTCATATTTCCCTTTATTTTATTTCTTGTTGTCTATGTGGCAGAATTCAGGCTTTTATTTAGATACCTTTAAGAAAAAGAAAATAAAGATGTCGATGCTACTCTTCTGTCTCAGTTTGCATCACTGAAATCAGCTTGGCCATAAAACAAGCATATGCACATTCAATAGCTAATCCAAATTCTAAATGCGGGTGGCAGGCAGCACATCAAACCCTCTCCCATTCCAGTATCCTGGGAGATGGGTCCACGCTGTCAGAATAAAGGCAATGAACCTTCATGGATATATACAAATATATTTACATTGACTCAACCAAATTTAATGGGATCATAAGTTAAATGGAAAAACAGATGACAAAAAAAGATAGTGTTAAGTAGCTGTGGCCTGGATTCTGCAACTTAAGTGTTAATTTGAAAAATAGGCTCTTAAAAGAAAAAAAGATTGGCTGGTATCAGGACTGCCATGTTTAAATACCATCTAGGGAAACTGGTCTGAGGGTGTATTTCCAGTGAACATTTCCAGTGGGCAGGCCTGGTGTTTGATGACTGAAGTTATATCTGATTTCTGTAGTTCGTTGCAGAGCTCTGCAGTAGGAAATCAGCACTCAGGATCTGGGGCTCCTGTGCGATGCTTGCCAAGGGTATGAACCAGTATGCTGACAATGCTCTCATGGTCTTAAGAGCATGCTTCTTAAAAATGTTGGTGTTGTAAATAAAAGAAAAAAAGCTGAATTGGCTGTTGGTACCTCTGATTATTGTACCTTTGACCCTGTTCATATGCACCCGCTGCCTTTTGTTCACCTCTGTGCAGCATTAACTCCGGTGGATTGGTCAGATAGTATTTGGGTTTGATTTTCATGGTTTTGGATAGCCTTTTCAGAAGTGCTGAATCTGTTATTTCCATAGAATAGGTGCAACAATGCAAATGCGATGTCCTGCTCCATGTCGGCTGCTACATCCCACGTGCCTTCAGTCTGAGATGACACAGCTAGTGGAAGATGCAAGTCTTTTCCATCCTTACTTCGTTTGCCCTTTTTGTCCTTCATCCTTTGAATTAAAATATTAATTAGAAAACCTCTCCCCTTTGGTAATATCTTATTTCCTGTAGCTTATCAAACAGTTATTCTGAAAGTAATGTGTTCATTTGAGCTAGAAATGAGAAGTTCCTGTTCTCTGTAGGGTGAACTGCAAAACCTGCTCACAATAATCTGCTAAAAAATGCACTGCAAGATCAGGCTGTACTAATTGCCACTTATTTTTGTTCCCCAGGAGAAAATATTATTGGAAATAATATATGGCTGATAATATATTTATGTGTTCTATATTAAAATTAAATGAAAATATATGAAATCTTCATATGATACGTTTAAGAAAATTTAGTACCAAAATTGGTCCAGAGGGAGTACTAAGCTGCAGAAGCATTGTTTCTTTTAAGCTTTAATAAGTCAGGTGAGGGGATCACTGTGAGGTTACAAAGAAATTATATTCCTTTTCATACCCTACGATTATCAGGGGTATAGTGAAGATTCAGGCATTGGAACAGACTGCCCAGGGAAGTGGTTGAGTCTCCATCCCTGGAGGTATTTACAAGACAGATAGACGTGGTGCTTGAGGACGTGGTTTAGTGGTGGACTTGGCAGTGATAGGTTAATGGTTGGACTCGATGATCTTAAGGGTCTTTTCCAACCTTAACGATTCTATGATTCTATGATTCTAAGATTTTACCTTGTTGATAAGTGTAAGTATCATGTCAAGATACCGAAGTGCACCGACCAGATGTTAAATGCTTTATGGAAAGCTCTGACTCAGCTTTTCCCCTCCACATTCATGCACATCCTACATCCAGAACTTGAGTCTGGTCTAAACCCATGGCTAGATTTGTGTTCAAGCACTTCTCAATCCACCCTCAAATTGCGCTGCAGGCAGCGCAAAAAGAAATCAAGAGCGGGGGGAGGAGAAATCTGACAGCGCTCAGAGAGATCTCAGTTACACAGAAATGGTCTGTGATTTGTGATGTTGATTATCTGCACTTGTGCTTTCACACTGAGTAGAGAACTCATCATTTAAAAGATTACCTTGTAGGTGATGATAAGAGTGCATTTTCATCCTCTGCAGACAACATTTGTGCTGTGGTGACCATTATGGCTGGTCACCATTTAGAATGGAGCTGTTAAAAACTTCAAAAAGCTTCTATTAAAGTAATGTGGATTTATCTATCTAAGACTGTGAAATTTATCAAGGAGCCCAGTTTTGGCCTCCTTTTCTAATAAAAGTGTGCAGCTGCACAGCAGGGCAGTCAGCTCCCCAGCCTTCTAGGAAGCCAGGCATTTGGTTAGTAGCCCAGATTTGAGAATCCCTAGAGAGCTCTCTGGAGAGCAGAGCTTATGGATGTTCCGAAACCAGTCCTTTGCTGTCATTTATGGGAACAGCAGTATTGAGTGGTTGCAATGAGGTGTCTTGGAGTAGCTTAGCACCAGGAACACAAGACCCCTGCTTCTGTTGCCCTGCAGCATGCACATGTGTGGATTTGATTGCAGTGTTTGCAAATGTGGCTGAATATTAAAAGTTGAAATGCAGTTGTTAGTTTTACTGTATCATCTTTCAGTTTATTGGTACTGAAGTTGTTATATAATGTTGGGAGTTTTAATGTTCTGCTTTTGTTGTCTCTTTTAATATCATTTCAATGTATGACACTGAAACTTTCTTCTATCCAGCTGGGCATTTTCAACTGATGTATTGATTCCTGCTATGAAAGCAGTGTTAGCTGATACTGTCTGGAAGCAGTAGCTTTGAAGCTTGAGAGGGTGAGAGCCCCAGGAGATCCATGTTACTGCCTACCTGGTAGCCGGAATAAGAGCTAATAGGAATAGTTTGGATATCTCCTCCTTATTTCCATTGCCCACTTCTTTTTTCCTTCCCTCTAGCACTTCTTTTTGGAAGAGTACTCCTCCTTTCCCTTGGTTGTAATCACACTGCTGTGTATTACAAAATTGTCAGTCGTAACAAGTTGCACAGGGTTGACCCTGCTCAGCACCGAAACAGAGATGTGATTGCAGCTGAAATGCTTTTGCAGGCCAAAAAGGCAGATCCTACTTACCAAGTTTATTTTGAGTTAGTGCTCGACCTCAATCTTGGGGGTCATAATGCATCACAGACAGTTATCGTCTTCTGAACAAAGTTGAATTACTTTTAGTCTTTTGAGAATTGTGGTAGTAATGCAGATGGTTTGGCCAAACTTTAGGGTGGGTAATTGCAGGCTTGCTACTCAGAATTCCCCCAGGAATTTCATTTGGACTTAGGATCATTGGCTTTTTTCTCCTATGAAAAGGCAAACAGTTAGGAGAGCGTCCTCAGGCTGATGGTAACGGGTGTGGAAGCACTTGATGTGCCTTGCAGCACTTCACTGGTTAATGCAGAGAAGTTGATCTCTGAAAATGCCCTGAAGGCAATCAGGGAAATTCTGCTCCTAGGTAAAAACAAAACATGTGGAAAAGCGCGTAACCTGAAAAACAAAGATATGGCAGAAAAGAAGAAAAAAGAAAATGAGACTATACCAATCTGTGTACTAGCTAAGGGTGAACTGTGAATCCTGCACTGCTGGAGGGGCTAGACAGATCAAAATAATGGGAAGAAAATATCAGAAAACGAGACCCAGAGTAATTGTTTGATAGGGAAACAATTTCTCAGAGTGATAATCTTCAGTCCAGAGTAATCTCTGAAATCAGCCATGCTCTTTGTCACTTGACCACTTCCTTTGAGAGCGGCCACTTGACCGCTACCAAATAACTGAGACTTGGAGAAAAGAGTGAGGCTGAAGGATGACGGTTACCAAGTCAAGCAGGTGAAGCACGTAGAGATGAACATGCTGCGTCAGTTGGTGTGAGCTGGGGCATACAGGAAAAAAATGCCAAGAAAGCAGTCAGTCGCTCATCCTAAGTTTCACCAGAGTGGGTGTTTTAGAGGGAACAGTGACAGCAGCGCTAGCTCAGGTACTTGTTTCATAGAAAAGGAGACAGTATTCAAGCAGGAGATTAACGGGGTTTTAACTTGAACATAAATGGGACGTCTGTTACATTTCAGTTGAATGCTCATTGAACGTTGTGCTCCACAGACACCTCAATTTATGCCAAAAGAAGAAACATTAAAAGTGAAATTTCAGGTCATTAAAAGAGTGAGTTATCCCCATGAAAGGAAGAAGTGCGTTAATGGCTAAGTAGGAAAGTGAAAATGTGAAAGAATACAGGCAAAAGAGTATCTGTTATTAGGTTCTATATGTATCAAAACTCTTTTCTCATGATATAAAAGAGTGCCTATACTGGTTGAGCATGTATTAGAACTGTCAAGGGAGAAACAGAATGTCTTCAAGGTAAGTTCTCTGATGGTTAGGGACAGAGTTCACTTACCTGGCGATTCGTGTCCCTGGAGTTTGCCCTTCTCCAAAGACAGACAAGTATAGAGGCTCATTGCCTTGCAGGTGGGGTAACCAAGAGCATGAGAGTCACCCTTTGGACACTGTAGCGGAAGAGGGAACCCTTGGCATCTAGGCTGAAAGGAGATTAATATATATTTATACATATATATTTATGTATATACATAAAGGAAACGTTTTCTGTAACCAGAAAAGACAAGCGTTTGGGATTGGATAAAGTAGAAACCAAGCATTTTTAGGTTAGAAGGCATGTGGCAAACGCCCATAAAAATGTCATCTGCAATTTTGCACATTGCTGACAAACTTTCCCAGTAGTGTAGATTATTATTGCCAGAGAGAAGGGTCAGAATAAGAATCTGCAGATAGTCTGTTAGTAAACAGTGTCCAAAAAGGCAGTCTGAAAGTTTCTATTGCTAAGCTGAGGGGAGGATTTAGGTTAAACAGGCTTTTGCTTACAGTTCCTGCTACATCCTCAATGATAATACTTAAATTGTTGCTGGGAAGCCTGTTTATCTTTTTAGAAATTGTAAAATAAATACCAGAGAAGGTCTAAAATATTTTATTAAAGCCTCTAATGAACTGGAGGGTTGAGGAAAGTTTTCCAAAATGCTGACGGGACATCATTAAAGGCTGCAATCCATATGTCTGGTGGGTGCTTCTGCTGCATTAGACATTAGGAGCAGCCTGCATAAGGACAACTTCAGTACTAAGCAATTCATAAATTGGTCGTACTTGTAAAGATTAGTTGGTTTTGTGTCTAGCAGTGGGAGCCAAATGATTTCCAAGTGATTCCCTGACCACCTCATTGTTAAGAGTGTGCCAGATACCTGCAGACCTGAAGTAACAGCTAATTCAAAAGCATCAGCTAGGTTTTGTTTCACTCCTGCTTGTTGTGAGTGCCAGAACTTCACTTCCCACAGAAGCTCTGATGAGCTATGGCTATGCTAGAAATTTTTCAGACCAATCTTTCTGCAACAATGAGCCTGTGAAAGCCGGGAGAATGATCCGCTGCTGGCTCTGTCCAATCTTTTAATCAATCTCCCCTGTCTAACTAAACAAAGGCCCAGTCTCACACAGACAGGTGAGGGCAGTACATGTGAATATCCTGACAAAAAATAAAATGACTGCAGCGGTATCTTTCTTTGTCAAATGGGTGAGTGGTGTTAAGCAGACAGTAAACCTGCCTCAGCTGTAGCAGCATTGAACTTAAGGGCTTTGTTAACTGCTTGAGGGGAGAAAAAAAAAAAAAAAGGAGTGCATTTGAATGCCTTGCAACCTCTTTGAGCCTGAAATAGTAAACTAGAAATAACAAGATTGCTATTACGTATCATAGAGGCCAAAAGCTTAGTGGGAATCGAAAAGGATTAACATTTCATAGAGCTGGAAAGAATATGAAGCGTTGTTGTTGCTTCCTGAAACAAAAGTGAATTGGGAGAGCTCTAAAGCCACCTGCTCAGTACATAAGCCAGCCTTTTAGTGACGGAAGGTAGGAGGAGACTTGCCATCAGGAATTAATGTTAGAGAGCTCTACATCCCAGGATATATCCCAAAAAGAGATGTGAGGGAGGGCCAAAAAATATTAGGTTCTTAGAAGACGAGAGAATCTTTTTGATGTAAACTGATTCTTGCACCCTGAAACTGTTTCAAAAGGGATCTGACACCATTGCCACCTAATGCTCTCCCTCTACTGCAATCGCTGTTTGGCCCAAGCAACCAATTTGTGTTTCAACTCGGTGGCTGAAGAAGAAAGCATCTGCTTTCTAATATTAAGTATATTAAAAATTCATTATAGACTGGGTATTTTATTAGTTAATCTTTTTCCCCAAAGTGTGACATGACTGAAATCTATTCTGACTTGCACCAAGGTGTACTTTGATTAACTCAACTAAATCAACAGAGCAAGTGATTAGCGTCTTGCCCACATAGTAGCATGCAGTGTCCATTGTTACTGGTGTGCCAAGAACGGTGTTTGCTGTGATGCCCTAGCAGTGTTTTTCTTACTTTGCCTTTTCCTTTTATTGTTGGAAACATTCTTGATATTTAAGGCTCTTGGGGCTCTAATCTTACCTTCCTCTCTCCCTTCTAGTGTCTATCAACTTGTTGTCAAGGAGGAGAAGCTGCAGAAAGCACGGAGAGCTGCAGACATCATTGAATGCTTCTCTGTCCCAGTGAGCTACAAGAACGCTTCCAGTCTTGACTCACCACACTACTTTGCAGCTGAGCTGAAACCCATCAACCTGCCGGCCACGCAGCCATTCACAGTGGGCGACAACAAAACCTACAACGGCTACTGGAATGCTCCACTTTCTCCCCTGAAAAGCTATAGCATATACTTCCAGGCTCTTAGCAAGGCAAATGGAGTAAGTGCAGAGAAAACTGAAGTTGGATCTGTACATGTGACCACCTCTGTCTATCCTCTACATCTTTCTCCTTCATTCTCCATCGGATGTCAGTTTAATTCCTCCTCATTATTATCCTCTTACAGAAATTTGATCAAAATTAAACATGCCACTACTTGTCCTTCACTCAAGTCTCTCTCTGATGCCTAGATCCAATGAGAAGCCTGTTGGGGAGCCAGAGAACGTAAAGACACCTGTTGGCATGTGATTTACAAAAGGAATTGCTTAGAATTTGGTTTTGGTGGTGGTGTTTGGGTTGTTTTTTTTTTTTTCTTCCCCTTGTAGCTGCATTAATGCCAGAGTAAGAGATATTGTCCTTTTAAAAGACATAACTGCAATATCGTGACAGTCTCCAATTCACAGTGCTTGTGATTTTGGAGGAGCCGTTATGAGATGAGGACTATGCAAAAGCTGTGAAGTTGAATTACTTTATAGCTTGCATTTTGTCACATCATAATGTAGCACTTAGGATTGGGATTTTCAGCTTGAGCAAAATGTAAGTTGTACTGCAGGGGTGACTATGTGCCTGTCTTTTGTATTCCTTTTGAATACCCTGGACTATATTTTTACATGTACTTACTCTGTAATATTAAGTTTAAAACGGAGACTGCACGGGAAACATAGTCTGCCCTATTCTCAGACTCAAATGACATACACATAATGCCCCAACAGATCCCATCATAGGAAAAGGGAAGGCCTCTTTTCCCTCCTCCACTCTTCTGTTCCAGCCTAGAATAGTTTGTGACCTTCTCTTTTAACTCTCCTGTTTCAAGTCTGTTCAGCTAACAGTGTACAGGCCAGATCCGATCTAAGCAGTCATTCACCTTCCTCCCCTTTGACTCTCCTAATTGTTTTTCGTTATTGCATAACATGATACAATTTGACACTCCGGCCTCATGAAGAGTCTTAGAGCATTAACATGGCATCAAGAAGCTGGGTAGCCGAGTGCGTTATCAGCACATTTGCCAGTGCTTTCATGCATCTAACTTTAACATAGATAAATTCTCTAAGACATCACCTCTGAAAGGGCAAAATTAGAAAAATCAGTCAAAGGTGAATGGTGTAGGCTTTGGTCTCCACTCAGGATAGTGTCTTTTATACCCAAAACACAGCTGCACATCACAGAGGACCGTACATCGTTTAACAGGCTAGCAGTGACAATGACTGTTCACAACATATCTTGGTGTTTTACCGCCTTCATTTATCACCATTCTCCTGCAGAGATTCTGCTGTGTGGCTGACAAGCACAAATCTCTTCAATACCATGTTGGTTTTCACCTTGGTTTCCTTTCTAGTCGATATAGTTTCCTTCCAGCACTACTCAATTAATTCAATTTTGGATTTGCCTTTATAAAGGAAATTGTGAAATATATGTATATGTCTCTCTGTGTTTAGTTAGTTCCCGCTTGTGTGGTAGTTAATTGCTAGTGAATGGATCCCCAGGGGAGAAAAACTTTATTTGCTTAAGTACAACATAACATGCCATAAATGGGTTATAGGAATGGAAATGTAGGCTTCCCTTTGCATTCCAGATTAAGGCAGCACTAATGTGTGGTTCCTGCTTTTTCTGGATCTCTGGAGCTGGCAGGTTGCATCACACTCTCTACATACAAGGCGATAAGGACTCAAAAAAGGGTGACTCGCTTGGGCTGTTCTAATAGGAACACAAGGCTGCAAAAGACTTTTTAAGCATAAGTTAATCAAGAGAGTCTGTATGCAACAGTACAGAGTTTATGACGGCATGAGAAGTATCCTGCCAGACAAAGAGAATTCCTCTTTGAGCAAGTAATTGCCTCTTGTGTTAATAATTTATATTGGCACAGTATATGCTTATATGTCCTTGAAGTGCAGTGCTATGGGAAAAAATATAGAGGAAGTGTCCAAGAGTGGAATATTCTGTGGAATATTTTGTTTCTGGATAAAATCCTTAAGCCCCACATTTCAAACATTAGGGTCTGATTTTCATCCAGTCTTTTGCAGCTGTAAATAATAAGTTTTGTTTCATTCCCAGAATTGTGTACAGGTAGAATTTGTATTTAAGAGTGTTCTGTTTTTTTCACTTATGTCCATAACCTGAGCAGCTTTGACTGGTCTTTGTAAAGCCTACTAATAATTATAGCTGCAATGTGGCACTTTTGATAATGCACATCTGCAAAAAATCTGAAACAGTAACAATTTAGCACAATTAAAATATAGCCTTATGTTCCCTTGCACATGAAAAACTTAACAGAACATTGCCACTCACTTTTTAATTAGGATATTCTATAGTTTCATTAATCACTGACAGTTGTGGAATGATGAAGCTGCTTTCCACACCTGGAACCTGCAATAAGAAACCTTTGTGCAGTGAACCAGAACATCTTCCTTTGGAAATATAGGACTCTGGGGAGAGCTTAATTTGAAGAAACATTCTGCATTTGGTCAAAAAGCTTGATTAGGAGGAGGTAGAAGTGTTACAGGAGTTGTGCATTGTTTCAGCTCCTCTGTACGTGGAGGGTTGTGCTCATTTGGTGTTCTTGTCTGCTCTGCAACCATTAGCCGTGATTGTTACAGTGAAAGGAACGTAATTAACAGCTGGATGCAAAACAAGTGTGGCAAATTGCTGCAAAATCAGATCACGAGCTTTTCTGCCTTCTCTTGTGCAATGTTGTACTTGTTGTTTGAGAGTTTGAATGAGTTCGATGTAGCTGGCTGAATTCTTTTCTGTGGACAGTTGCATGAAGTTTGGTCAACATGGGGTTGCTTCCAGACAGGGGTCTAAGTAGAACATGTGTGAAACAGAATGGTTTTCAGCTTTGTGATACAGAACACTTCCAAATTGTGTGAATTTCCCTCCTAGGGACTGTTGAAAGCCAGATGCTGAACTGAAATGTGTCAGAGTTTGAAGTAAGAGGGGGAAAAAAGAGAAAAAGGAAACAGAAGCTCTGGGCTTTGTAACTGTGGGGGTGAGAAGCACCGTTAGTTACCAATTAATTGTTAGACGGAGTTAGCACAAGGAGTGACACAGGAAGAAGAATGGACGAGTGGCTGCGCTCTCCTCTGGCAGGATCTCCCCACACGCTGTTGCAGCCATCCAGGTAGTTAACTGATGTTTGCTGGTTGTCCTGGTGCCGGCTGCTACAGATGGCTGCCTGACAGAGCATGACGTTTTGTGTCTGAAAAGCCTCCCTCAGCTCACCCCTTTAAAACACCAGCCCTTTCAGTGTTTAAGCCTCTGAAAGGTGAGGCCAAGGTGGCAAGACTGTGTTATTCTCTTATACCGACTTAATAATCAAAGTCAAATGTTTCAGGTTTTATTGTCCCCAAGTTCTTTATCTGGGTCATCGTAGGTGACAGTCTCTGGTAAGTGATCCAGCTGCATGGGCAAATGGGGAGAGTTCTTTGGCTGCTGTGTGAAACCTGCCTGAATTTTTGAGCAGCTCAGAAACCAGAGCTTCCTAAAAATCCTTCCTGCAGTTGCATTTTACCTTATTGAGATAAAATGAAATCTGTAACAGCACAGTTGCAATCAATAACTCTTGGCCATTTTTCCTCTAAATGGGAGATAAGGCAGGAGCCTTTGTAACACAGCAGGAGATGATGTGGGGGATGCTGCCAGCTGCTCCTGCAGCCTGGTGGTCCAACAGGTGAATGATGTTTTCAGGCCAGAATTGTGAAAAGTAGCACCACAGGAATCAATGAGAATATTATTTTTGAGGGAATGATAGACTCTACAGAGATTCTTATTGATTTTTTTCCTCTCTAATGACTTGTACTACATGCACAATCAGGCAGTTCATTATTATCAGGGGACTTCGGGCTGGATTTCTAGATGCTGACGGGTCTACTTGCAGTACGCAACATTCTTCTGGGATGTTTTGGAGGTATGGCTAGAGCTGTCAACAGAGAGGTGGGATTCATCCCTGTAGAGATGGCCCATGAAAAAAACAGTGAGGTACTTTAGTTCAGCACGAGCCCCGTTCTGAAAAATGAAGTGGCACCAAGGCTGCCTGTGTTGCTTCTGTGAACTGTTCAACAGCTTTGAGGAGCTCTGTGTTCAGTAGGATTTTGGGTGTACAGTTTTGTTCACATATGTTTACTGCTTCTTAATCTCATGTTGGAGCTGCTGGGGCGGAAATAAAGCAGCTGTGGAAGCACTTCACTCTTTGTAAGCCCCTCTTTCCACATCTGTTTGGCCATCTTGGGCCAGAGTGTGTGGACCTGAGGGTTTTCCTGATAGTTCTGTCAACAGCGTAAATAAAATCGTCCAGTCTACCTCACATTTGAGAGTTTGGGAGGTATGGGTGTTCAATGATGAACTATGTATCATTGAAATAACTTTCTATTGTAAATAATAAAATCCCTAACCACTTTGTTAAACCTCCCTTCTCCAAATGAGACAGATACTAAAAATAGCTGAGAATTGGAAAGGCAATACTAGGTTTAGCTTAGTCTCTTGGAGAATTAACAGTTTCCTTAAGCTGGCAATAGCAATTACAGGGGAGACCATTGACCCTGCACAGACATATGCACATGGTTCACTTTAAAGGCAGCAAACAGTTGGCTTCAGAGGGATGAAAAAGAAACACGTGACCTAAAGCTCTCCTGAACTTGAGCGAAATTTGTTGAGGACCAAAAAAAATCCAAATCCTTACGATGTTCAGTGGACAGAACCATGGTTTCTATGTTCTGTGAAGCAGGTTGCCAACAAGCATGCTCAGTGTATAGCTCTGGGACACAGGGAGCTAAAGTTGAAACTGAGGCCAAGTGGGAGATTGGTAATTCCTTGTCTTGTCTGTGCAGCAGCGAAAGTTAAAATTGCCTGTCCCCGGTTTGAGCTGCCTGATGAAACTGTGGGTGTTGCAGGGCAGCCCCGAACGGTGGGCGTGGGGACAGCAGGTCTCAGCGGTGCTGGCAGGTGGTTCTTCAGACAAGGCAAGTGCTGTTTAACTAATGCAAAGTCATAATAATAGTAAAGGAAAGCAAAAACTGTGGGTGTGAAAACAGATGGTTGAAAAAGCTCTGCTTCTTTTATTGTTGTTCGTAGTCTGTAAACAACAAGCTGTCATTTTAAAAGAAAAGAAAAAAAAAATCATTTGCCCTTTTAGGTTGTGAAGATGCAGCTGTCACATAAACATATGTCCTGCTGCCCTCGTAGCCCTTTTCTGCAGAAAATTGTTCCTATCCAAACACTAAAGAGACAGAGGCAGAACTTATCTTGTTATCATCCAGTGTACTTGTGTGAAATATGTGTTTAGGAACCTAAGTAATTAGTAGACAACGTCAGCTCCCTTTTTTTGAAAAAGGAAGAAACAAACTATATTAAAAGAACATTTAAAAAAACCCCTGAAAATTCAGAGGGATGCTAAAACAGGCTGATGGTGTGTAGTTTCAAGCCTGCGTGCATGAGCTGTGTTGGCAGAGAGGGCTTACGCAGCTTCTCGGCACAGTTCATGTCCTCTGTGGAGAGTCTCCAGCGCGGTAGAGGCATAGGCCTGGGTCTGCCCTCCAGAACAGCCTGCCAGCACTCCAGAACACGATCCTCACCTCGTCTATGTCCATGGTGTATGGACTTAAAAAATTAGTTAATTTACTAATAATTTACTTAATACACTGTAAGCGTTCTGGATACGAAGCATGTTGGAAAATGATGGTTGGATCAAGAGCTGTAGGATGTATTCATGCAGTGTTTTCCTATGCCAGGATCTTGGTTAAAATATGCCTACATTGTTCTGTTACTGTTTGGATAGAAAATGTCTGCCATAACCTGGCAGTGATACAGAGCTGAAGTAGTAGTGCTCGTGGGATCTTAAATTGAATTATTCCTGTGACTTCAGCCATAATACGAAACCAGTATCTTATGCTGAACATGTAGGATCTTGGGTCATGATTAAGATTGTTGCAGACATAAGGCCTTGTAAAACTTCTGTGATATCACAAAATGGGAATTAGGTATCACAGCATTTGAAAGAACGTTCAGAAACAACACGGAGACTGAAATGTGGGGAAATTATTTTTGTTTTTTTACAACTTTTTAATTATCTCTATTTCATTATTTTTCTTATAATTGCTTTAAGCCATCTGGATGGATAATTGAGAATTACCTACGTTGTTTATTCTTGCTTTACTATTGACCAAACAGAAGCATCTTGCTTTTCTGTGGGCGGGAAAGCACCTTGTCTGAATCAAAAGTAGTATTTTTCAGAAAACAAATGTCACTGTGGGAAAATGGTTTTACTGTTTTTTTTTGAAAAAAAATCCCCTGTGTTTATGTATTCTCTTTCTTTATAGAAAAGTTCATACAAACTCACAATTCTCAGCATCAATCAAAGAAAAATAGAGTAAATTTAAAGACATCTCATTTTTACGAGACACCAAAGAGATGAGCAGTGGGTTGATCAATGAGGTGATCAATGGAAATCAATGGAGTAATCAGCCCTAATCAGGAATATGGACTAAGTTCAAGTCTTGAAACTTTAGCATCCCTAGTAGCTGGATGTCTGGTGTCTGTGTAGGTTTCTTTTATGTTTTCCTTCTCAGAAGATGCAATTTGAAATGAAGTTCTGAAGTCCAGATGTCTTGTTCCTCTAATGATTGATTGCCCTTGCTTTTGGCAGAGCCAGATGATGGTCTTCTAATAACTATGATTGTCTGCTAAATGCAGCAATTAGTAGCTGTAGATGCAAACAGAACACACTGCATCCTGTCTTCCCAAATTACCCTGTGGGAGGGTAATGTGCAGGAATACGCACATGCTCAAATGAGATCAGTTACAGCATCATTAACAAGATTTCAGTTTTTGTTTTCTCACCTCTTCTTTTCTCAACATTGACTCATTTCTCCAGCTTTTTGTTGCACTTTGAAGCTAGCAGAAAGCAACAAATACAGAAAAAAAATTTCCACAACAAAATGTGAGGAAGTGTCCACCTACTTTTAGACTGCAAAAATGCTGTCTTGATATTTTTTATTTATTTTATTTTTCATCACTGATTTTCCAGGTCACCTTGTCTTAGATTGTAAACTACATCAGAATCCACCTATCTTAAAATTCCCAGCATTATGTGCTGAGGCAGTGCTCTGAAAATAAAGCTATGTTTTTCCTGCTTCATATATCATCACTACTAATAAAGATTTTGGAATTCCAGAATAGCTGGCAATTCGAGTTGATTGTACATGAGGCAGAGGTGAATGATGAGCTCTATTGTACAGTTACATTGACTTTGCAGTGCCGACGGTTGTACAGGTTGTGTAGAGAAGGTGATTTTTGAGGGAGAGAGGAGTCAGTGCATCAAAGAGAGATGCCTCTGGTTTACGGGGATAAACAGTGCTTCAGTCCTGCTCTGGGGGCTGTATGGCTGGGAAGGATGACCCAGACACTCTTTGTCCTCGGTGATCCAGGACTTCCTTAAGGCAGTCTGAAGGCAAAATCAACAAAGGGGCAGTTTGTCCTGAATATTTCGTTGTTTTTAGACTACGTCCACGGTTACTTATATCCAGACAGTGTGGCTGACTTGTATCTTGAGGAATGCATAGAAAGGGATCAGAGGGAATCGCTCTTGCATTTTCCCAGTGTGGATCCTGCAATTTTCCCCTTCCTACGTGCAACATGAGGAAGCGAGGAGGAAGGGACGATGGGACCGTGTTTTTCTGCTCAGGCTGGGAAGGTCTGTCGCAGGTGGAACAGATTTTCTCCAAGAGCAAATTCAGGCTTTCACAGTGTTCATCTTAGTGCTTGAGGATGGAATGAGGTGCTCAGCAGTGCATTTGCTAGGCTGTTGTTTCCAGAGCACAGACAGCATCCATACTAATGTAGCATTGTTACGCACAGTAATTTATGCAGTATTCGTTACACCTGAGACACGTTCAAGAGCATGTAAAGACATCAAGTGCTAAGAAAACCCTGCAGCAGATTACTGCCTGACAAAGTCAGCTTTTTAACCAAAGCAACACATTAAGATTTGGACGGGAATCATGCATCGAACAGAAGCAATCCATGCCAGCAAGGGCTGTAGAATGAGGAACTGGGGATACCAGAAAGGATGTGTTTTCAGCAGAAGTGGCCTGAGAGGGCTGCCGAGTTCAAGCTTTTAGTTAAGCCAAATACAACATTGCTGTTCCGATCCAAACTCCTGTTTACGCAGATCTCCGAGCTCTGAGGTGGATTGAACAAAAACGTTGGGTTTTATCCCAGCTCTGCAATGAAAAACTGCAGTGGTGTGGGTTGTGTTTGAATAGCTCATTTGGCAGGGCTAGCCATACAGCATGCTGTTTTGCTTCGCATACATACAAGAGAGCTGAAATATTCAAATGACTACTTTGGTGTCTGTTTGCCATGTGTTTAAATAAATACCCAATTTGCAAAATTTGCAGTAATGGTGCATGAAAATTAGATGTACAGTTGCATGTACTTTTGACCCAAGGCTTGTCTGCCTATTAAAGATCAGGTCATTTAACTGGTAAATTCTGTGAGTTAATCAGGCAGTTACACGGGACCCATCACTCACACATCGAGTGTGGAAAAACATGTTGTCACTCTTAACTTCTCAACAGTTAGAGAAGCTGCCGTATGCAAGTCCATTAGTATGGAGTGTTTTATGCAACTAGAACTGTTGGTGGTGTTTTCAGAGATGGAAGTGTAAGAAAAATGCTTATTTCTTTTAGTATCTTTTTAAAGGCATGTATGTTTATTGTAGATGGTCAAATTCCACACCTTGATGTTTTCCTATTTTTTTTTGTTTGTTTGTTTTTCAGGAAACAAAAATCAACTGTGTCCGGCTGGCAACAAAAGGTATGTGGGCCTCCTTTTCCTGCAAAGCACAATGCCAGTAATGTAAAAGCTGCAGTGGTGACACAATTTGATTACAGTTACTATTCAAAGAAAAAGAACAAGCCTCTTTCTTTTCTTTCTTTCTTTTTTTTTTTTTTTTAAGGAAGATTACAAAGGCAGAACAAAAATTTCCAGAACCACTACACTATATGTGTGGACTCTCATTTTTTTAAGACAGGGTATCTGTCTCTCTGTGGTTCCTCCTTTCCTTTATTCTGCCGACAGCTTTCCTGTCCTGAGGACTGTTCTTGCTACTGACAGAATGTCACTGAAAAAGCTTCCTATTAACTTTGTTCTCTCCACAACTTTATAAAGTAGATAAGTACGAGGAGATCTCGCATGAGCCCAACCTTGAACACAGCGGGGCACAATTCTTACATCACACCGTTTTCACGGTATAACTCAACAGAGTAGAGTACGCTCCTTATTTTTATTGCTATTAGTTCAGAATAGATCAAACTGATAAGTCAAATAGACCAGACTGAGCAAACCCAAGACAAATATTGTTCAGATGCAATGCTCCGATCCCCAGGTTGCTTCACAAGGTGTAGCTCTTGAGGGACTGGGGATGGCATTGTCCAGGTTCCTTCTTGGAGTTGCTTTTAACAACTCTTCTAAGGACTTCAAAATCACCCCAGGGGCTCCTTTGCCAGCAATTTACTTGTAATGCAAACAGAAGAGTAGCTGTAAAGAGACTTCTTCCACACAAGACAAAGTGTCAAAATGAGCTCTAAGGAAATGATAGGGTAATTGCCATGGGCCATACTACAGGTAGCTCTCCATTTCCAAAACTCAGGGTTGCATCTTGTGCTCTTGCTACTTTGCTGAAATGTGGAATAACTGCATTACTGCCTGTGGAGTCTTTCCAGAGTTGAACAAAAATTGGCAGGAGCCTACGACCTTCTTTGAGGCACCATCTCACTTTTTCTATTCTTTTCACTCCTATCTGTCTTGTGGCAGTAACAGAAGTTAATTACTTCTAGGTACTTTCTCCTGATCACTTCTGCATCTGCACTTACAGCGGAGTTGAGAGGGATCAAAGAAGCCCCAGCTAACAGTTGCTGGGTAGCAGAAGAGGACTTTTTTCGTCTTTATATGGAGACATCCCCCAGTCTGTTACAGAAAATCATGCACTGGGGTGGTAGGTGCTGCATGAAGTTCCCACCCATGCAGCTGTTTTCACTGCTGAGACCTGATATGCAAACTGGTAGGGCTGTAAGCAGTTGTGTCACCACTGAAAGCCAAGGAGGATGAGCCATTTCTCCCCTTTCTCCCTTTCATCTGTGGCTCTGGTGCTCCCCATATCCTCTTGTTGCTTTCCTTTCTAAAAGTTCCTCGTAAAATCCGTATTTAATTCATTTCTCTGGGTTACAAACATTCTATGTGTCTCAGTCTCCCCTCCTTCCTCCTCAGTTTTTCCAGCTGGTAGTGAAGTGACCATTTTGGATACCTTATTTTGGCTTTCTGGTGGTAGAAATGGAAGGAACAGGACTGGGTAAGACGAGTCTGGGTGAAGTGAGTCTCCCCAGGGTTTTCCCAGAGCATGACTAAAGGTCACTTCGTGAGATCAGAGAGGCAGGAATAATGCATTTTTTGAAACCTGTAGTTTCTTTCATTTCAGTTGTTCCTTTTTCTGGAGTTGAAAAAAGTTGGAAGAATGTTGTCATGCTAGCAGAAAAGATTTTGCTCTGTGACTATTCAAAGAAAAATAAAAACCTGTGTAGCTTGAAAAGTCCCGTTCTTGCATGACCGTTTGATTTGCACTGCCTGATTTGAGTACTTCAGAAAAGAGTCACATAAGTGTTTCACCTTGAGTTGACTTCTGCAAACCGATTTAATTTTCATTAACCTGTTAGGTCACCAGGAAGGGTCAATAAGCTACCCTCATCCTGTCATTTCAGAAAGTCATCTCTTTTTTAAAAAGGATCTCTTACTAATATTAATTTGCTAAGAGATATAAAAGAGATGGGTATAGCCTGAGGATGCCTAGAGCCACTGTTTTTTGGTGATCTTATTCTTTAGGATTTTTCTTGATTGACACGAATGGAAAAGGACAAGAAGTTATGGTAGTTCTAGTGTTCTCCCTGTCTCAATGGATATCACTTTTGATTTATAGGCAGATGTCTTATTTCTATACATGGAGTGTGGAAATCTCTGCGGATTTTTTTTTCTTTTTTTTCTTGTCTTCACTCTGTGAATTGCAATGTTGTATTTCTCAGTGCCTGACCCATTAGCAAGGACAGTGGAATATGCACAGCTGTGGCTAATTTTATGCAGTTTTAGCTCTGGAAGGGTACAATATGGCCTGCAGCTCACACGAAAGGTAGCATCACAAGGGAATTTGTAGTCTTGATAATGTAACAGCATCTTCCATTGCTGGCACCTGTGAAGTATAAGCAGCTGAGCAATAGCTGAATACTGTGGGTCTGTGGTTTGGAGCTTTCCCATAGTTTCAGATTTCCATATGTCATGAGGCTGAATTCCCACCATACATTAACTCCATATGAATAGAAGGACTCAGACACTCCACGTCCCAGCCCCTGAAGAGGGGTGTTGTATCTGCCCTCTCCCTGCTGTGCGGCAATGGACAGAGACACTCATGAAACGATAATAACATTGTGACCTGATCAAAGGCTGATAGCTGGGATGTTCTAGCTGATCTACTGTGTCTGTGCTGTCTTCTGTCTACTCATTATATTGATTATCTTTAATGACATTGCCCTGTATTCGCCTTTATGTGCATCGTTGTCTTTCTGTGGAGAGAATGAGCAAACCTGTGGTCTGCCTTGAACGAAATCTTCAGAGCTGCCAGCAAAGATACCACTGTGGTGTCTTTGGTAAGAGGAAAAAAAACCACCTTTCTTGGAGTGGGGTCTAATCTCAACAGTGACAGCTTAAAAGCTCCGCTTTGAGTTGGTACCAGCAAAGCATATTTTGTTTTGACGCAAGAAAATAAATACGTACTACTGGTGCCAGACTAAATGTTCATTTTGGGCTATAGGCCTAATTTTTCCATTCCTAGACATTTGACACTGCAGTAGCTCCATTAACGTTAGTGAAATGAGTTCTGATTTACACCAATGACAGGAAGATTAGGATCAAGACAGGTTTAAGCAAAGCAAGTATTCTCTTGAAGTACTGGATTAACAAGGGCAGTAAACGTGAGTGTGGGAGTAATTAGGCAATAAAATGTGTTAGGCAGTGTGTTACTGGGGGATTATAACACATCCTGGGTGTTGCTGCAAGGCACCTGTTCAGAAGCTGAGTAGCTTTAATTACTTGAGAGATACATGAGGCTGCTACTTCAGCAGACTGGGAGGCAATTTTCTTTGTATGTCCCATTGCCTCAAAACCAAGAAAATGAAAGTAGACATCTCTCTAAAAAGTGTTTTAGTCCATTAAAGAGAGTTTTGGAGATTTCCCAGTTTTCTCTCCTTCCCTTTTAGCCAGAAATAGACTGTTCAGATCAACCCTGTTTCAGTTCAGCTCAGCTCCATGCAGGAGCTGCTTCCCATCTCTCCCAGCGGTGCACTGTTCTGCATGGTTTTCTGCCTGCTGCTCCTGTTCAGATGAACTTGATTCTTGTGGTCGCAAGAAAGATCTCTCAAATGTTCATGTATTGGCCTATTCAATGTCAGGGTGAGGGGGGGTGTCAGCATTTCAGAGCAGTAGGTCATGACACCAGGAGCGCATCCTCTAAAGCAGAGCTAATAGATGCCCAGCTGGGCAAGCACATGTTCCTCCATCCAGTGTCTCAATGTAAGGGTTGGCTGATGCCGGTGGCAAGGGCCAGTGGCAGGGACTCATCGTCAGCCTTTGCTATGGTAACATCTGACCATCCATCAGAAAGCTCTCTGCGTTTGTCCAGTCTGTGTAGCCATTTCACGTTTTGCCAGCATGTTTTAAATCCACAAGCGTTATTAACCTTTTGTATCTACGTATGTATTTATTTTCAGGTTTGTTGGTCTCAGGTTTCTTACCACTTCCAGCCATAACCATCTGTCCTCACATGGGATGCTCCACTTTTTTTAAATTACTGGAGAAATGTTGTCCTTCACAGCATTAGTCACTTGGATGTGTAACATTACCATAAAACACTCTTTAAAAATAAGTTTCTAATTAAATCCCGATTTACCAGCTCTCTGCCGTACAATTTTCATTCAGCTAGTTTATTTATTAGTTTTGCCATTTGGTTTCCTTGCTAGCATTTGTTTTAATATGTCCCATTCTTTCTGAATTAACTGACTTGTTCTCCCTGTCTTAAAGCAACATATTTATATTGACACTTTATTAGAGAAAATTGCAACCTCTCACCAAGAGAGAGCGATTACCTCTTGTATTCTTAAAGTGCATTAAATTAATTTCACAGTGTAACTGAAACCAAGGCAGAGGGCTCATTAATGGTTCCTTATCTCCTGATACTCATTTCTTCTTTCTTTAAAATGTGAGTTCTTGCAAATGAAAGAATGGAACTTTAATATCATTATGAGGTACATTTTTATTTTTTTCCTTCTTTTTTCTTGCACATGCTGCCTGGGAACGATTTTGCTTGTTCTTAGCAGTAATAGGTAGGCAACAGGTGACCACGCGAAACCCGCCCAGCCTCTTGAGCACAGGTGATTATCAGTTCAGGAAAAGGCAAACTGTTCAAACTTCCAGAACTCTGAGCAGCTTCGTGACTTCTTGTTTCATATTTGGTTTGCATGGGAAAAACACTTTTACAATTATCCTAACTACGGTATAAAGGGGGCACTCCTTACGAGGCACTCCTGGTGCACTGCAGTGAGTATATGCCTGTGCAGAGGGTCATCTGGTGGTCCAAACACCACTTAAAGCTTCATAGGAGCACTTGAGCATGACTAAAGAGCCCCATGGATCCCTTGCTGGCCCTCTGTAGAGGCTGAATATCTCCCCGAGCATGCATGGAGATGACCTTGCATTTTTGAATTAAAGTAGCTACAGCGTTTTCTGGGGCTGATCATTATGCTTACTCTTAGACAGCTGAGTCTTTCTGTTGAAGAAATGATGACAGGAAAATGAAAACTGGATTCTGTCAGTCCTCTGTGTAGAAACTTCTGCTGGAATCAGAGACGTTGCAGAATCAAGCCTCAGTAGCGCTGTGTAAAGTCATTCACAGATCACTAGTGGGGAGGTTCAGAACTTCTCAAGGGTTTTGCAGTTTCCATCAGAATGAACTTGAAGGTCTGTGTCATAAACTTGCTTCGTGTATAACACTGGGACGAGTACCATCATTTAACTCCAGAAAACTTAAATATAGAGAGCAAATCCCATCAGTTGGTGGAAACAGTTTCTCCTTCTTTAGCCTGATGTGCATATGTCGTGGTTTAATCCCAGCTGGCACCTAAGTACCACACAGCCTCTTGCTCGCTCCCCCCCAGTGGGACGGGGAGAGAATCAGAAGAGTAAAAGTGAGAAAACTCATGGGTTAAGATAGTTTAACAGGTAAAGCAAAAGCCACACATGCAAGCAAAGCAAACCAAGGAATTCATTCCCTCCTTCCCATCGGCAGGCAGGTGTGCAGCCATCTCCAGGGAAGCAGGGCTCCATCACGCGTAACGGTTACTTGGGAAGACAAACGCCATTACTCCGAATGTCCCCCCCTTCCTTCTTCTTTATATGCTGAGCATGATGTCATATGGTGTGGGATAGCCCTTTGGTCAGTTGGGGTCGTTAGCTGTCCCAGCCGTGTCCCCTCCCAAGTCCTTCTGCACCCCCAGCCTCCTCACTTGTGGGGTGGAGTGAGGAGCAGAAAATTCCTGCTGTTTACACACTGTTTTGCTGCATATGAAAACTGTTCATTTAATACCTCTTGCTCCCTCAAATTCATTTAAGAGGGCTCTGCTGTTTTCTGAAATATACTCTGGTTTTGTAGACAGATAATATATTTTTTAAACAGATCTAATCTCACTTCAAATCTGTTTGTTATTGCATTTTGTCTTCTGATACACTGGAATGTTATTCCTTTGGCAGGTTTATTCTGTTTTGTGCTATTTATTTCAGAGGCTTTTATCACACTTTTTAAGTTGAATGCATGAAAATGTTTTGGTGTTTTTTTTCTTTTCCACTGAACAAATCTCTGCCTTCTAAAAGTTATTTTTTTAGTACAAGTTTGCATATCATTGTAAGTAATTGTTAATAACAGACACACTTACGTTACTCTTACTGAAAAATATCCCCCACTGAGAAGACAACTCAAACTTCCTGGTACGTGCATTTCCACTTAACCCAGTGAGCATCTTTATTTTCACCAAATTTGGTATCAAGACTTAGAGGGGCTGAAAATGTTGACTTTAGGGGCTTCCTTAACCCAGGGAGCTAATGAACCAACTTCGAATTAGTGAAGAACCGGGTGCAAAACTGGATGAGGCCACAAGTGAACTGAGTTTGATAACCTCAGCCCAGTTTCCAGAGGATGTTGTCTACTCTAGAGCTCGGCTGCGCTGACAGACCCTAATCTTGGGCTCCCCAATTAAAAGAAGCAGTGGGAGGGGAGAGGCTGGGAGAGGCACAGTGTTTAAGGTAAAATTTGGGATAGATGAGCAACAGCAGACTGAAAATATCACCTCTGTAATTCAAAGCATCCACTGCTGGGATACACTGGGTCACTTCAGAAAAGAAAGGTCTTTACAAAAAGCAGAATTGAATTGATTATCGCTGTGTGAGCCAAGTCCTCCTGGAATCAAAGCAGGCATGGATTTACCTGGAGTGCTATGGAGGCTGTTGTCCCCTTGCAACACCCACCTGGTGTGAAAGGATGCTGTTGGCCATGTGTTGTGGCTGTGGCTGGTAGCTTGTGCCATCACCTTTGTTTGCAGATCATAGAATCATAGAATGTTTTGGGATGGAAGGGACCTTTAAAGGTCATCTAGTCCATCCCCCCTGCAATTGGCAGGGACATCTTGAACCAGATCAGGTTGCTCAGAGCCCCATCCAGCCTGGCCTTGAATGTTTCCAAGGATAGGGCATCTACCACCTCTCTGGGCAACCCGTTCCAGTGTTTCACCACCCTCATTGTGAAAAATTTCTTCCTTATATCTAGTCTAAATCTACCCTCTTTTAGTTTAAAACCATTACCCCTTGTCCTGTCGCGGCAGGCCTTGCTAAAAAGACTATCCCCATCTTTCTCGTAGGCCCCCTTTAAGTATTGAAAGGCCGCAATAAGGTCTCCCCGCAGCCTTCTCTTCTCCAGGCTGAACAACCCCAGCTCTTTCAGCCTTTCCATATAGCAGAGGTGTCCCATCCCTCTGATCATTTTTGTGGCCCTAATGATGAACCGGTAGCCAGGCGAAGGAGGCGGGGGGGGGGGGGGGGGGAAGGCAGTGGTTGGATATTAAAGCCAGAAGTGAAGGTCAAATCAGAAAGGATTTGGTTTTGTTTATTTAGTTTTAACACAAGGAGCAATGCATGATGACTCATTTGTGAAATTCAGAGCTGCTTTTTTTCCCCTCTCTCTTCTGCTTGAAGTTTTGCAGGAAGAACTGTCTGAATGTCCCCTTAAGCCTTCTGCCCAGGGACTGAGAGATGGGGCAGCCACAGGTGGAGGGCTGTTAAATTTCAGACGACAGCAGGGTTGCGTGTTCCTAACCTTCCTACACTTACACCAACTTATTTGGGTAGTCAGTATTTCTTCTCCATTTCCTGATATCTGGAGGTGCTTCCTAAGGTGTCTCAGCTGCTGGTCAGGTGCTGTGGATCATTTAAAAGGTTTTTCATAAACAGATTATCATTGTCAGTGTCCTTAAATAGCAATTCCAAAGGCATAACAAACCCAAGGCTATTACAAATACACAATGCCTCTGCTTCCTTACATAGATTTTTCAATGAGCCCATGTTCAGAAACAGGGTTATTCTTAATGCATTAGCTTCTCAGTTTCTTCCAGGAACGGGACATTTAAAAAAACTACACGGTAGCATTAGGGTACGTGGCAATGTCATGAGAGAGGTAGGTGTGAAAGAGACTGTTTCATATTATCACTGTAGAGGAAAAGAAAAATCTTCATTCAAGACATGCCTGAAAGTGCTGCTTCAACTTGGCAAAGTACAGAAAGTTTCCCAGTATTTTATGCAGCACATGTAGAGTGTGCATACACAGACTGCCTAATGCATTGGCCAGATAACTCCCTTTTTACTGTAAAATGGTGAGTATCCTCTTTTACATGCTGCTCAGTCAGCTCGAGGGTGAAGTCTTAATCAGGCATGGTTTTTGTAGGCCACCGTGGCACTTAAAGCACCTTTGACCAGCCGGGCTCGAAAGGTGGCCTTATTTCAGTATTCATTTTATACCCACCTCTGGACTTTGCTCACTGGTTTTGTAATTTCTGCAGCTGGTGTGGCTGTGGATTTTTAATGCTAACCATGATGAGAGCAGAGTAACTGCTGAGAGGGGACTGGCTGGTGCAAAGGTTAATTAGTTTTTGTTCGTAGGGTGCAACAAGTCTATTATACACCATAGCATTGTCATGCACTGTAAAGTTTTTGCCTGTATCAATCAAAAGATTGATCTCCCTCTGTCTAAGACCATACAAAAATTAAGTTACATCTGTAAATTTGAACTTGCGATAATGGGAATTTTACTTGTTTTGCATTTTTATAATTTCAAGCTAGTTTCTAAATAGCTCTGCAAAAGTGGAGAGTTAAAATGGAAACATGCTATCACCCTCTGAACCATCGCATCACTTGTAGGCATCACAACAGCTGCTCTTTATCTGAGCTCTTCTTTCAAGTAAATGTAATAACCTTTCTCATTCTTGGGGGCCATATATCTGCCTTTAGCACAAATTAAGTGCTTCTATTCTGAAGAGAGAAGGAGGAAAACAGGAGGAGAAAAGAAAAGCCTTTGTGGTGGATTTGCCTGGAATCTCCAGAATCAATTATTCTCTTACTGCTATTTTTTAATTCTCATTCAGTTCAGTAATGCTAATCTTGATTCCTCACTGTGTGTTTACCCTCATCCTCCTACAGATTCAGCCTGTATGCCTGATAATCCCTCATATAAATTCTAGTCTGTCTTTCTCTCCAGGACTGCTTTGTTTTGCTGCTCTCTCTGCTTAGAATATGGTTGAAAGCTTTTGGCTCTCATCATTCTTTCAGTTCCTTTTGAGCTTTTTTAAAGACATGAGAACATCTCATTGTAGTCTTAAGCCTGTGCCGTTTGCAGTCTTCAATAACTGGAGGCAGAAAATTGGTGTAGTGACATTATGTGCAGTGATACTGTTCGTGGTATTCATTTTTTTAATGATTTACAACAAAGAAATAGCCAAAGTGGAATCTGTCTTTCAGATCTGATGAGCCGTTTCACTTTGTTGGCTTATGATACGCAGAAGCACTGGCATCGTGCGTAGCTTATTTTATTCCCAGTAGTCTGGTATACGCTGCTGAAGGTGGCAAACTCGTCTGTCTCCCACAGCCCATGCGCACGGCCAGCTGACACAGAGGGCTGTTGCTGGGTAGTGCTGGCTAGCAGGTATTCCAGATCACAATGTAAAACGGTGCCCTTCCACCTTTATCTCAATGTTGTTATTCTTCAAGGGACCTGTCTGCCCTTGTGTTTGCCTATCAGAGACTGTTTCAGAGGTATAATCAGGATCTGAAAACATAAGGGAAAACATTTCTACATGCAGAGATGCTTTAATCATTTGTGGGCCACTTGCATAGAAAGCACCATGAGAAAGAAAAAGAAAAGGAAATCATGTTTACAAGTGATTTGAGAATAACTGTCTTTTGAAAATAAGCCTCTAGGTCTATTAGGAAATTTTACATTCAGCATGCTGCCTGGCCATTATGTGCTACAAAGAAATGACTCTGTGCAGCTCATATTAACTCATAATGACTTTGAACTCTTTATTTTTCATTAATTTTTCTGGGTTAAATAATGCTTTGAAGTATTTTTTCTGATTGGTTTTTGTTTCAAGAGTGACTTTCTATCAGAAGTTGTATTCTTAGGTGTTACAAATTTGAAACCAAACCTAGTCTTTGCCAGACTGACTTGTCCCCTTTCTGGGTCTGTCCTGGCACCTGGCCGAACCTCCCATTACTTGTGTTGCTTCTCTCATTTTGTCGCTCCCTCATGTACATTTGCACTGCCTTTTTCTTTCCCCTGGGTGTTTGACCCAGCTGTCCTTAGAGCAATTTTGTTTGCTTTCTCTTCTCCTCCTGTTGTGGTATCAGATGTTTCTCTCTCCTGTGCAGTGACACGGTTACTGATGATTGTGGTACCACTTCCATCGCAGGACTCTGTTCTTTATGCCTTGCCAGTTGGAAATCTCACATAAATACCCATTTTTCCTCCTGCCTATGGCTCTTTTGAATTCTTTTTCCTGTCAGTTACACTTTTTTAATGCAGTACTGTAATTGCTGCTTTAAATAAAGAACGTTTCAAATTACAGTTTGTGAAATAGGTTTTATAGAAGAGACTTACATTATCAGTCCTGCTTAGCTACATGCACTCAATAGTCATTCTTTCCTGGATGTTCTTCAGTGTGCCACCTCCACAGAGAAGGTCACTTTATATCTGGTGGCTTATTGTTTTCAAATGATATATCTGTGCATAAATTGCTGGGTGAAAGATTGCCATGGTATCCTTCAGTTAGCTGCCATTGCTGTTTCTCCCTCTGTCCCCCACCCCGTCCCCATCTGTGAGAGGTTGCGTGGTCTGATGGAATTGCCACAGGGTGTCAGTCCAGAAATGCCAGTCCTCACCTCTGCTGTTGGGTGCCTGTGATGCCAAAGGCATATCCTTACTCTTTCCAGATCTATAAAGTAAATAACGTAATTTATTACTTACCTTGCATGAGCATTAAGAGGATTTAAAGCAGATATGAATATCACTGTAGGAGTGTATAGTGCTATGTATGAACGCTTGCTGGTAAGTGGGTGATTTTTCACTTTCTTAGCATTTTGCGAAGGCTCTCCTTTAGTTATGGCTGGCAAAAACTTGAGTTTAGGCTGTTGGAATAACGTGCAAGCCATCTCCCAGCTCAAACTAACTAATCACATCATCTCTTCCTTGCGGACAGAAACACTTTGAGCTGAAGAAATCTTTGGAAAGATTTAACTCTGGAATACAAATGTCAGCCCTCTATACTGAAATTAATTTTGGATTTCAAAATTCTTGTCCTTAAGTTATCAGCCTCTGCAGGGCCAGCTTTAACCATGATCTGAAACAAGGAGGAATTTAAAAGGTTGAAAGCTGCAAGAAGCTGGTGCAATATGAAACATTGCTGCCAGCAGTTGCACCTTACTGAACTAGTCTGGGATTTAGGTATCTATGAATCCACAGCAGGACAGCCGGATTAGACCTTGGCTGCCTGTAAGTGCATTACTAAAAAAGAAAAAAATTAGTGTTTGATGATCCATAAACCTGACTTCTCGTGGGCTGATGAGGCAGGCGACTCTGGGAAAGAACCCGTTTGCTCCTGCTCCGCTCTCTTTGTATCTCTGCAGCATCGCCAGAACAGTATTTCCCATGAATGTGCTGCATGTGGTGTATTCTGCCTCACTGCAAGATGCTGGATCTCTGGGAATTTTGAAAGGGGTTGAAAAAGCAAAGTAAATTAGGTTGGTGGGAAAGGACTAAAATCTTGAAATAGCTATGAATGTAAAATGGAGTGCTAGGTGAATGACGATGCATGTGGAAGTTAGATTCATGCCACTGGTTAAGCTTCTGGGACAGTGCATTTTGTACAGTACAGAAATGTATATCTCTGAAAGTAGTCGCCTGGTCTGGTAAATAATACACAGATAGGGAGTCAAGGGACCTACAGTCTTCACTTCTCTGGCACTGTCTTCTATCATTTGCCTTCCTTATTAAGAAAGTAAGCTTAGGGCAGAAAATTGTCCTACTTCATGCTAGTAGAGTGTAATGGGGTCCTGGCCTTAGCGGGGGCTCCGGGTGCCACTGAAATACACACAGTAATAATGGTGGTGACCTGTTCTATATCCTATTATTCCAGTACCCAGCTTCAGTTATGAGGAACAATTTATTCCAGGAAATGTGGTGGAAGTAACCACTAGAAAATATGGTTATATTTTGTTTTCTTTTCCTTTAACGTCAGCAGTATATGAACATTGTTTTTTAGAAACAAAAGGGTGGCCCCTCAAGTACAGTAGTGCAGAGCTTTCCAAGTTTATTTAAAGACATTTGTATGAAATGGCCATCTGAGCAGTTTTTTTATGGACTTCTGTGCTCAGAGGATTTCAGATCTGCCTGCATGCTGGTAAAGGAGAGAAGCAAAACGGAATTCTAAAAAAAGTGTTACTCTCGGGAGCAGCAGAAGTCATCTTCTGCAAGAACAGTACCAGCTCACAGACCTCCTTCTGCCAGAACAGAAACATTCTCCTTACCTACAACTGGCCGTGGTGCAGGTGGGAGCACAAGCAACCACAGTGGATTTAGGCACCTACAAAGAAAATAAGCCAGAGCGGCAGAAACACGAAGGACTTTTGCAGTAACATTTCATTGCAAAGCTTTAAGAATCCAAGACCCAGGAATTTACCGACACTGTCATGTTGTCAATTCCTAGGCATTGTTAGCTGCGACAGCTTACAAATGGTTGGGCTAGTAGCCTAAAGGAATTGTTGGCCTTCGCCAAGATAGAAAGAGTTACATAGAAGATTCAAGTGAATCAGTCACCGCAGTGTGTAGGTGTCAGGATAGATAATGAGCCTTTATTCTCTTTCTAGAACTGCAGTAGTCTACAATGGGATGAGAAATATCAAATAAAAATACACTGACCACATGTTGCCTGTAGTAACAAGCAACAGCCTGGCAAAATCAGACCAATCCAGTGGATTAGAGGATGGAGTTGACAGCACGTTCTTAATTTTTTTTAACGTGGCTCACAATTCATGAGGGTATTCAGAAGGTACAAAAATGGAGGGGGTCTGACTGTGCTGTTTGTGGTAGAAAACCATTCTCTAACACCTACTACTTAGGGTCACAGGAGTAACTGCAACTCAAATGAAGGATAATTTGGGGTACTTCCGAGTTTCCCTTTAAACAAATAGAGTTTTAGCAATTTTCAGGGAAAAATTGTGCCTTTATCATTTACTTTGTTGTGTGATATTGTTGGGGTTGCCTGTATGATGGCATATAGCTCACCTCTTGGGCAGATTTGATCCAAGATTGTAAGAGATGATGTCAAATAAAGATGGTAATATGCAGCCAATACATTACTTTATTTTCACGCCCAGGAGTCCCATTAATGCATTTCAGACACGTGTGCACAGAACTTGCCAGTGAACTCTTAACTGAATGGGAAAATTGGTGGATGCAGCAGGGCAGCAGAGTTGTCAGGGACAAAAAGCTGAAAATTACATGTGTGTTTCCAATAGTCAGCATTTTTGCTTGGTAAATATTAAGTTTTGCTGTGGCAAACTAGATTATCAGCTTAGCTGTAGGAAAAGTGAAATCATACTTTTATCGCTGCATGTGGTGAGTTTTCTTGTTTTGCATTCCTTGTGTCATTGGTCTATATGTGCTCTTCAAGGTATGATGAGAGTATTACACTTCATTCAAGATTAGATCCTCATCCCTGGAAACCCATCAGCTAAGGCCCTATTCAGAACATATCAGAAAGCCCTATATTCAGTTATATGATTTGATCGTGGTAACCATTGGGACTCATCCTTGCAGACAGAGATCTTTTAAAGCTGTCGTGGTTTAACCCCAGCCAGCAACTAAGCACCACACAGCCGCTCGCTCACTCCCCCCCAGTGGGATGGGGGAGAGAATCGAAAGAGTAAAAGTGAGAAAACTCACGGGTTGAGATAAAGACAGTTTAATGGGTAAAGCAAAAGCTGCGCACGCAAGCAAAGCAAGGAATTCATTCACTCCTTCCCATCGGCAGGCAGGTGTTCAGCCATCCTCAGGAAAGCAGGGCTCCATCACGCGTAACGGTTACTGGGGAAGACAAACGCCATCACGCCCAATGTCCCCCCCTTCCTTCTTCTTCCCCCAGCTTATATACTGAGCATGATGTCACATGGTATGGAATAGCCCTTTGGCCAGTCTGGGTCAGCTGTCCTAGCTATGCTTCCTCCCAGCTTCTTATGCACCTGGCAGAGCACAAGAAGCTGAAAAGTCCTTGACTAGTGTAAACTCTGCTCAGCAAGAACCAAAACATCAGTGCGTTATCAACATTATTCTCATCCTAAATCCAAAACACAGCGCTCTACCAGCTACTAAGAAGAAAACTAACTCTATCCCAGCTGAAACCAGGACAAAAGCATATGCAGTTTAACCTGTGGTAAATGGGCAAAAGAAAGCCAGTGAGGCTTTCTACTGTCTCACCAACATATGGACTCAATTATCTCCCCGAGCAACTGACTTCATGAACAGAAGTGATTCAGCTTTTCCTGAAGGTCAGCATCACAGAGTTGTTAAAAGAGCAAAACATTACAGTCTTCTGATGACAGCACTCTTTTCACCTTTGATTCCCTTTTCCTACTGTGTTTAAACTGTAGAGGAAGACTTGGCTGACTCGAACAGCAAAGGTGAAGTCCAAGATAAGATTGTGATCTCATGTAACATGAATTCATTTAACTTCATGAAATGCAATGGTGATATTTTTAGGAGCAGATAAGTGTATTGGGAATATAATAAAGATAGGCTCATTTTGTCTTTAGAGTAGCCATGACTCAGATCTTGCGGGGCTTTCTAAATCAAGCTCAGTGGTTTAAGCCACATCTGGAAAAATTCTGTGCAGAAAGTAGTGAAGTCGGCAGAGCTAAAGTAAGCCCTACACAAGCAGCCCCAGCAACAGGGAGAGGGTAGCATTCTGCAAGGTCCTCAGGTATTGCAGGGGCAAAAGACTCTTGAAGTCAGATCGCGACAAGGAAGTAAAAGAAGAAATGTTGTGCAAATAACGTTCCTTAACATGTTTTATTTTTAGGTCTGTAGGCTTTACTCTTAAAAACCCCAAAATTTCAAACAAAAATCATGTTGCCTTGCCTGGGCCACAGGCATGGAATGCATTAGATGATGCGGAGGGTGCTCTATGCATTGGATTAATGCTTGTTACACGCATAATTGTAACTGTATGTTTACAAAAGCCAGGCCTCCAGTATAGTGAGAAATACAAATTTGTTCTGATTTTAGAAGAAAAGAAGTTTCTGCAAGTAGTATTATGGGATATGTTACTGCAAACTTTTACGTTCGTTATTCCAATGAGTAAGGATTGCACGTCCACTTAAGCTATTTGAGATGAAAATTATAACTGCTATTAATTCTCCTGCTTCTGGGTGTATGCTGAGTGGTTCAGAAGAGTAAATTCCCTGTGACAGTATAATATGGTAAAATACTAGTGTTAGTTGCATTACACTGGGATTTTACACCCTGTTACTGCTCTGAATTATCTGTCATTAGCCCTTATTAAAGGCAGATTAGGTTAGATGGACAATTGTCTGTTGCAGTTTGATTGCAAATATGTTGTTAGGCTTTCAAGTGACTATTTAAAGTGGATCACTGCACAAATTTTCTACAAATTCTCTTTTTATTTCCCTCAATTTTTTAAGGAGCTTCCACCCAGAATTCCAATGCAGTGGAACCAGAAAAACAAGTTGACAGCACGGTGAAAATGGCTGGAGTTATAGCTGGTCTTCTGATGTTTGTTATTATTCTCTTGGGAGCAATGCTTACCATCAAGAGAAGGTACGTTTCTGCTTTGCTTCCATCTTGGACCTTCTGCCTAGAGCGTTGTTACTTCAAAAAATAAATTTGGTGGAGATAAAACATTCCATTTGCGTTACAGGGGGCGGCAGTTAATACCTATTTGCTTAACGCTACCACTAAGAAGTTGTAGTCCCACAAGAGATGCCTGTTCTGGCAGATACTATACGAGCAACAAAAGAATGGCTGTTACCATAAAGAGTTAATGATAATTAATTGATAATTAATGAGAAGGGGTAGTGCATGAAAACGCATGGAGAAGCAAAAAGCGATAATGAGGCAATGGAAGTGGGCATGTGAGCCTGTGCACGCGGTACAACAGTGGTCTAATAGAAGACAAGAATTCTTTCTTAACAGTCAAGAAAAATAATAAAATAATGTGATCAAGGGTCTTGTTCCCAAGTGAGCCTTGATGAGACATATTTTCACGTGGCAATTTCATTGCAACCAGTATTCAGCTGGAATATTACATCTTGCTGAAGGGTTAGAATCTTTCCAAGAGTTAGTGTTAGTTTACAGGAGAAGGAAACTCGAAAAAATCATGTATGGTAATGAAATTTGTTCAAACAGTTCATTTTATGTGATTTTCTTTCGACCATTTGTACTTATATTTTGAAGTAGACCATTGTAGTTGTTACTATTTTAAGAGCTTCACATTTACAGTGTAATATACTGATTCAGAAAACCACTTAGGCAAGAGATTTTCCTGAGAAAAGGTTGTATTTTGTGTATATTTTAACCAGTCACGTTTCTGAAGTGAACACTGCTTTTCAACAGTAATTTGATTCTAAATGAAACAGGAGCTAGGTAGCCTGGCAGCCCCTTGTCTAGGGTACAGGTAGCATTACATCTGAGAGCCTTGATTTACTTGCTGTGTTGCAGGGAGTGAAGCTTTCCAAGCAAAGCTCTGTTCCTTTGAGATCTCTTAGCTCTGTGACAAACAGTCACACATTTCCCAAATCTCCTCTATCTTAATCCAGAGCACATATGCAAATGAAATAACTCTGTGCTACAGATGCTGGAGTGCAGGACTGCTATTCAGAAGGACCTTGAGGCTGGAGAAATGGGCTGATGGGACCCTCACGGAGTTTAGCAAAGTCTTGCACCTGGGATGGAGTAACCCCATGCAACAGTACAGGCAGGTTTGCAGAGAAGGTCCTGGAGGTGTTGGTGGACAAGTCAAACACAAGTCAGCAATGTGGCTTTGCAGCAAAGAAGGTCAACTGCGTCCTGGGCGGTGTTAGCAAGAGTGTAGCCAGCAGGTTGAGGCAAGCAATTATTCCCTTTTGTTTGCCAGTGGTGAGATCGCTCTAGGCATACTGTGTCCATTTTGGGGATCCTCAGTACAAGAAAGGCACTGATATATTAGAGCAAGTCCTGAGGAGGGTTACCAAAAGAGTTCGGAGCCTTGGAGAAATTAAAAACTTGACTTGGACAAGGCCCTGAGGGACTTGCTGCAAGTGAAACTGGTTTAAGCAGGACATTGAACTAGATGTCCTTTGAGTAGCCTTTTCAGATGTTCTCATTCTGCAAAACCGGTCACATATGTACTGACTACTGTGAATTCCTGTCAAATTAACTGAAGGTGTGGACAAACTAGACTTTTAATCCAATTTCTGTTGCATGCAAAAATTTCAGATTTTGTGGACAAACGTGTATATGTTTTGGAGTCACATCTACTGCACTTCTGTTCGATGTTAAACCCAAACAGCATAGATGTTGCAGATTCCAGTCTCCCAGGAGCTTCTCAGTTCATAAGCAGAAAAAAATTGGATGCCTCCAATGAAAAGCAGAAAAAGAGTTTCAGGAAAAATTGAGCTGGGTTTCTGATTTGTTTAATGCCCAGCCCTCATCTATTCCTGTTACCTTCCTAAACACTCTTTAATAAAAGCTTTTATTTTCAGCTTGAAAGGTAAAACTTGTAAGGAAAACTGTCAGAGTAATGCCATATCTGAACATCCTCGTGTATTTCACAAGCTATTAAACGTTGATAGCATTTCTGGCCCACCATGTATTATTATTATTATAAATCATGTATATTGCTGGGGAGAAAACAAAAAATGATTTTTCATGACAACCAGGAATTCTTTATTTGAGGATAATTTTTCTGTTGTGTAGCCTGCCGAGAGCTAAGTCAGAGAGGTAAGGATGCTCTTAGAGGCAATATACTTTAAATACTAAGGAGGAGGTAATACTTGTAACGTCTGTGTATTTTCTCAAATTTTTGGATTTCACATCAAACTCGTATTCCCAAACAGGCTACCACATCTTTTAGAATGTAAATGTGGGACTCTTGCTGTTAAACCCTGTGATTGCTGCCAATCTATTTTTTATATAAATTTGAAACAGTTAGGAAATTTCTCAGAGGGAGAATTATGGACAAGTAATTTTTTTTCTCCAAACACTGTGGAAGAAATATTTGTTGTTCTCATTCTGATAAATGCATCGATGTGGAGATGTCTTGATACATATCAATGATTCAATGTCTTTGCTTAATCTTCTGTCTTCCAATGGAAGCTGGAAAACAAGCAAAAGGCCAGGTTATCAATATGTAGGAATACTTCAAAGAAAAAGTAAAAATTTATGGCTGATTTAGAGTATCAGATTTTTTGCTTTTATTTTTTTTTAAAAGGACTCTGCATATTTTATGCATAACACAACAAACTTTTATTAGAGGTCAGGAGGAATCTTAGAGACTGTATTATATAGTTTAGTTAGCAGGTATATAAAATCACTGGATTTTAGCTTTAATTTTTTTCTGATGCATGTTTAACTCAGATAAGTAAATGATGGGGAGATCTATCAAGATCCAGCTTTTTCCAGCATTTGATTCTTATGATGTTTTGGCTGTCATGACTGGTGCAATATCAGTTGATATCTCATAGACAGAGAAACACGGACAGATGCAGAATCAAAAATACTCATAAGCAGAGAACATTCTAGAGGCTGGAGGCTGAGGATCCGTTTGCTTCACATAAAAATTCCCAAGCTCCTGCTGACCTGAGCTGACCCCTAACTCAGTGCCCATGTTCTTCTGTGGAGCTAGCCTGGTCCCAAAAGCAGCAATGTCTAGTGAACTTGGGTGGGATGTCCCATGGACAGAACTTGCTATACCTGGCTTTGCCATAGGCTCTGTTAATCTGAGCACCTTTCTTCAAAATGAAAATTAGAAAGGAAGATAGTAGGAGTATTAGAAATATAAATTCTCCTCTTTTTCTTTCTAGAGCTGGAAAATTATGTTTTCCTCTGTGTCGTTCCCCCCACCCAGTGCAAACAGGCAAAATCACTGCAGTCTGTATCTCTCTCTGCCTGTTTGCTGTCATTTGCAAGGTTACCCACTGGAATACACACTATTATAAGAAATAAACTGGCTCATTGACTTTAAAATCTTTTCCCACTTAGAAGCTATAACAGTGCAGAGAGAGGTTTTGGAGGCTTGCTCTCTCCAGGTCTGCGTAGCACACCTCCAGCATCGCTGACAAACCTGCTGATTGCATCAGTTTGGGGTCTCCCTTGAATGGGCACCGCCAGTCACGTCTGGTTGAGGCTTGGAGCTGCATATGGACAAGTGTTCCCTGAAGATGAACTTAAGCCTGCCAGGCTCGTTTCATTTGTAAACTAACGTGAATTGCGATCAGCTTTTATAAAAGGAAAGGCCACTTTGGACCACAGATTGATTTGAACTTCTGGAGGAGCACAGCTGAAAATTCACATTTGTCTGAGAGAACAGTTTAACAACAAAGTCCTCTTTCTATTTTGCAAACAGAAATGTTAGGCGCTTAAGCTCATGCATTCAATGTTTGCATTAACCTGACTTTAAAAAGAGTTCCCCTTTTCAGTTCACTAAGGCAAATGCCTCAGTGTACAAGACAGTGTAGTCTTGCAAGGCAACAATGCAGAAAAATAATTTAGTTGGACAAACTTGAGGCATTTTCTTCAAATGGGGCTGGAAAATACCACAGTGACGTTTGTTCAAGGTCCAGGGCATCATAGTCCGTTGGTAATAGGCACAGGAGTGGATTTCCTGAATGAAGCATTTTGTTAACCAGTGCAAAGAGCAAAGGAAGGAGAGAGATTAGAAGAGACAGAAACACGAAGAGAAGGCAGACATTGGTTTGAGATTAAGATTAGGCAGATCATCAGAAGCTGCTTTTTTGTTTCTGTGAGACACACCAAATCAGCATACTTTTTTGAACCTTTCATGTACAAGGTATGAGCAAGTGTTGCCCAGTTGATCATAGTTTCAATAGACCATATTGCAAAAACTCTAGTGACTGGCAAATTTCTGGGGACTGCCAATTTTTTATAGGGTTTAATCAGATATGTGAAGCTAAATTAAGCCAGCCAGAATGTTTATGCAGTGGAAAATTTAGGTTTGACTTTATGTTTGTTATCTAAAAGTTTCAGTTGAACCCTGGGGTTGCTTAAAGTCTGCTAAAGTTTCTGTATCTGTATATCTACGTAAAAATTGTGTGTATATAAATTTATGTTTTAAATATGACTGTCTTACAGTATCTAAAGTCAAAACCATTAGAAAAATTTGTTTTCTTGGTTTTGTGAATCCACTAGCTCCGTGAGTTACATGTTTGCAGCTCCAATGGCATCATATGTATATGGATGCACAAGTTACTGCAACATGATTTAGCCTATTAATTTACAGTTGGTGATCAGTGCCCACATGGGTGCATTTGCCTCCATAAGGCAGTACCGCTTTCTTTCATTAATAGATACATACCTTGAAAGACCTAATTTTTATTGTATCAAAACATTGCTAATTCTCTAAGGAGCTTGTTTGTTTGTCCTTAATATTAGTTAAATATTTCTGTGTAATAGGGAATACAGGATGGGATAGTAAAAACAAGCTGAAACAAGAAAAATGATGTTTGTAAACTTCTTTTCTGGAGAAAATACCCTTTGACTTTGCCCCCCAAAAGGATTAGATTTTGGTCAGTTCTGATTTCGTCTGGACAGTTTGAACTCCGGTGTAATCGTGACTTGCATTTCCCTGGAGTGAAGAATGTGACACTTTTCAGGCTTGTGCATTTGAGCAGACAAAGCCTCTACTGACCCCTTTAAGTAGAAGACTGAATAAATACGATCAGACAGGCTGTCATGGGTGCTCTGTAAATAAGTTCTTTAAACTGCTGTTGGTAGCAAAAAGGGAGATTTGGGGCTATGTAGGGTCTAGGATTAGTTCCTTCTATGAAAATTCAGCTCCTTATTCTGGATTAGGATTTAGGTTGTTACCTTAAACTAATTAAATAAAACCTAAATGCCTCTTGAGCAGAACACACCCAAGCTATGGGGTAGAATTACCGTAGGGATATTGGCACATTCAGTGACCCGTGTCCCTTCTGTGTCCATATTTAAGGTGGATGACAGGCTGGGTTTTCAGGTTGTGTGATACATCCTAGGATTGGGTTGTGTTTTTAGTGATCTGTAACTCTGAACAATTTTAAGAGTTAGTTTTGAAATATTCTTTAGGAAGTCCTTATTTTAGGTTGTATATTTTGGGAGAATTTGAGCCAAAATGGCCTGTCCAATTCCAAAAGATAATCCTCCTTTTGTTTGTCTTCCTTTATTTTCTGTCCTTATGGAATAAATCTTTCTGAGCTTTCCTCTGTAGCCTTGAAGGATACGCAGATTTTTAATGAGAACTAAGAGTCTCGTGTGATCACATTTGTCTGCTGGCTGAGACATGAGAAAAGCAGAAAGTACAGCAAGATGTTTAACAGAACAATTACAGTTGATAGTGCTGTGTGAAACCTGGCACTGGCACATCAGAGGGGTTTAATTAATGGAATAATTTTGGGGATGTAGGTGCTGCAGCTGTGTAGGCTCTCGTTTTCCCCATTCTGGTGATTTTTCCCTTTGTTTAGAGGTGCAGAGGAACTTGAAATTTCACAGTGAAGCTCAGTGGCCGTCACTGCACCTTAACTGGTGCGTTGCTGTCACGTGTAGAATTTCAGGGTTTCAGGAGGTGATAGCATTATGTTATAAATACATTCAGGCGTACCTTGGAATTGGTGTCATTCAAATAACTTGGCATATATCAGGAATCTGGCCAGAATTTAAGGTTTATAGCAAGGGCCACTACCAAACAAAACAAATGTTATTTCAGAGTGATCCTCTTGAACGTCTGTAAGTCGCTGTCCTTTACCCAGTGTGCGCATAGCAAAGAGGGTGGTTGTGCAGTTGTGCAGAGAGAGTGACAGCCCTGAATCTTGTTTCCATGTCTGCTTATGAAAGTTGTGTTCAGAGCGACCATAAAAGTGAATGCTTGAACCCTGCATTTATACTTGTAAGCGCTTCCTGGTATTTGTAGTGTCTTCAAGGATGGGATTTTAAAGTTGTGCAATAGGTTGAAGTTTGTGTTTCCTTGTTTTTCCCTGTCTTGACCATGCTTGACTGCTGCTTTCAAAGATCCCTTGTGCCTTGCTGTTAATCTGTACTAACATGTGCTAGGTCTGTTGTGGAACAGCCTTTTCAGAGAAGCCCTTTTCCAGTTAAAAAAGAGAAGGCATCACCTCTTAAGTTATAACTGATTGCCAAGGCTCGTTTTGTGGCACTGCTCAAAAACATATCAAAATGTTCTGAAGTGTGTTATTGAAAAACAGTAATAGAAAATACTTAATCACAGTGACGCAGAAAGCTAATGCATACTCCCAGTGTTCATCTATAAATATGTAGTGATGCTTAAATTGTTAATGAACTATTTGCATTTTAGAGTTTGATGAAGCTTGATTTATCATTAGACAATTCGTTCATTGTCTAAATATTCCAAAATTGCAGTATTCTTACATTGTCACTTTCCTATTTATTATTATTTGTATTAATAGCTCTTACATATTTCTTTCCATTCCAAAAATCTCAAAGCACTTTACAGGCAAAGGTGAGTCTCACGATGTGGGTTACTGACCTGGCAAAGTTAGGGAAGAAAGAGGTGAGGGGATTTATTCATGGTGACACAAGTCAGTAGCAGAAGTGGAAACACAACCTCTGTTTCCTGTCTCTAGTTCAGTATCCATTCCTCACCGATGTAGAGCTCCTGAAAAAAGTGTAGGAGAATAGTAGCGCAGTACAAGAGGCAGCACAAATACTTTGTACACTGAAAAAATCCTAGAGTTCACATAAATCTAATTTTGTGTTTTTCTCTTTTTCTCCTTTTGGATATTTTGTTCATCTGACTGGCTGTCGATATTTAGAAGAAATGCATATTCCTACTCCTATTACTTGTAAGTACTTGGCTGGGGATGATGTTCCTTGAGCGTGCTCACCCTGTTGAAATTTTGTGCTTTGTTGTATTCTTTTCTTCTACCACTTTTTTTTTACCATTCCATTTATCCTTGTCTTCCCAGCAGCTTGTGTTTTATTTTCTCACTTTCGCAGTTTCACTGTTTTCCCTGTTTCACCATTGCACCTATAACTGTGCCTGCAAACACATAAATGTCCACAGATATGTCAGTTATGGTTTATAGTTCTTCAAATGCTAATGGACAAATACAGAGTGTCCCAAGTGCACCTTTTTAAATTGTCCATCATATTTAGCCAGCCTGCAGGGAAATTGCACACTTGGAAGTAATGGTTGGGAATTTCTCAGCCATGGATATAAGCTTTTTAAAAATGTAAGGTTTCTGACAACTAGGACTTGACATTATCTCAGCAAACATCCCTGTTCCTGGAGCTGCCAGGTTCCGAGTGTCAGTTTAGATCGTTAGATGATGAAGTGGTTCAGATACTCACATCTAAATCACCTGTCCAGTCCTAATGATAGTGCTGCATAATTAAGGCAGTTGTTAAGGCATGTGAAAATGCTTCACACATCAGTAGCTCCAGAGCCATCTGTTGTCTAAAGGTTGAGGGGCTGGAAAGTAATCAGGGCCAAGCTGTTTCTGTCATGATAATAGTTGGGTGAGGATCAGGAGGAAGAGAGGACTGGATCAATGATCTGCGGAAGGAGACCTGGAGAATTAAGTTGGATGCCTTTGCTGCCACGAGAGGGTTGAGAGGGGTGGAGAAGGCAACTGTTACTGCAGAGACAAACAGGTTTCTCCTCTCTGTCTCTCAGAAGCAGCAGCGATATCGCTGACCTAAATCTTTCCCTCAAAAGCAGCAACCTGCCAGGCTTTCCAGGGCTCTGGCATAATCAAAGTTTTCAAAAGGGCCACATCTGCTCTGCCAGCCCCTCTTAGTCTGCCACCCCAGGAAACCTCCTCTTTAGCCTGTTCATACAGTTTGTCTTGATGTGGTGACTTTGTCCTGTGGCCACATCTGGAAGGTGTTCAGCAGGTCAGCAAAATGACCAGTGCATTTATATTCTGCCCCTTTAGTGGAAGTTGACTTCTTTCCCGTATGAGTTGATTTCATAGAATCATAGAATGGTTAAGGTTGGAAAAGACCCTTAAGATAGAGTTCAACCGTTAACCTATCACTGCCAAGTCCACCACTAAACTATGTCCTCAAGCACCACGTCTACCCATCTTTTAAATACCTCCAGGGATGGGGACTCAATCCCTTCCCTGGGCAGCCTGCTCCAGCGCCTGACAGCCCTTTCGGTGAAGAAGTTTTTCCTAATACCCGACCTAAACTTCCCCTGGTGCAGCTTGAGGCCATTTCCTCTTGTCCTATTGCTTGTTACTAGGGAGAAGAGACCGACTGCCACCTCGCTACAACCTCCTTTCAGGCAGTTGTAGAGAGCGATGAGGGCTCCCCTCAGCCTCCTCTTCTCCAGGCTAAACTAAGCCCCCAGCTCCCTCAGCCGCTCCTCATAAGACTTGTTCTCTAGACCCTTTACCAACTTTGTTGCCCTTCTTTGGCCACACTCCAGCACCTCGATGTCCTTCTTGTAGTGAGGGGCCCAAAACCGAACACAGTACTTGAGGTGTGGCCTCACCAGTGCCGAGTACAGGGGCAAAATTTACATCCAAAGAACAAAGCAAAGGAGTTAAGTATGAGGATCCCTACGTACCACCTGTTGGGGTGATTTTGCTTCTCAATGACCTATCAGAAAATAATTGAAAGAGGAGCCTTCCCCACTTGCTAAGTGTGTGAGGAGCCTAAAGACAGCATAATGAGCCTTGACTTTGCCCAATTACGTAACTGTAAATGCAGAGTAACTCTTTTTCCTCTAGACTTCATGCTGGTTCACCAAGAATGGAATCTGACCTTAAGTATTCAGATTTCAAGAGAAGTTTAACTAACTGTTAAAGTTGGGGACAGTTTTAAACATGTAGGTGCTACTAGATAGTTGCATTTCTTGCTACAACCTTTCTGCTTCTGCACATTTCTCACGAAAGTGCCCCCTGCACTGTTCTACTGTTTTCATTTCCTTACAACCTATCAGCACCATTGCCTGAAAAATTCAGTCCCTAGTTTTCCATTATAATTTTGTCTTCTTCCAGGAGGCAGTATGTGGTCAGAATGTTCCCCTGCTTTATTTTATTTTGAGATTTGTGTATTTAAAAACATGAATCACCTTTTGAGCCCTTTGTGATTCCGTTTTACAATTGCACAACAGCATTGCTTTACACAGTCAGCTGACGATTACTCCGCTACAGAGAAAGTAAGGGTATCATTAAGCGATCTCTTTGCTGTCTTGTAATGACTTCTGTGGATTAATATACTAGAACTTTTTTCTCAGGGAACAGGAGAGTGACTCAGGAAAAGTGAAGAGACAAACCTCTGGAGGTCACCTAAGCCTGAGGTTGCAATGAGCTTCAGAAGTAGCAGAAGCAAGTGCTTTAATAAGATGTAATAAGGCAGATGTGCACCATGCAGCATATCACAGTAGAGAAAAGCCAAGAGGTATCATCAGGCAAGCTTATGTGTTCATAGCACCCCAATGGAGATTTGAGCTCAGGATGCAGAAAGCATATAACTGTATCTCCCTAGTACTGCACCCAACACTTTTTGTAGAGAGCTCATTCTTAGCTCTGTGCTTATGGTGTCCTGGGTACCCCATCAAGCATGAGCTCTGCTAGCTCGAGGTATAGGTAACACATAACTAGTCATCACACAATAAAGACTTCCATCATCAGGCTGTACATGTCAGCATTTTTTTTCAGATTGACATTTGTTCTGTTCCTTGATCTGGCAAAACCAAGCTCTTCCCCTCCCCCCCCCCCACCCCGAACACAGTCAAGGCACAAGGGATGTTCAAGTAGTGAGGAAAGAAAGCAGGAGAATCCATGAAGGCGCATATGGTGAAGGTTTATTGAATTTAGTGTTTCAAGTTTCATATGGAATAGGATGTTTCATTATGATTGCAGATGAAAATCTTAAATTGCTAAGGATTGTGTAATTCTTGGCCAAAGCTGACAGAAATTGCTACAGCCTCTTATGAGCAGAGAGGTTTGATTAAGTTTATTTGAAATGCTGTGAAAATAAGAGCAGCAATATGTGTATATATATATATATTTTTAAATAGAATTGGTTTCCATACTATGACTTCCTATGAGTGTTTTAGTCCTGAAGCAAAATTCAGTTGAATGAGTTACCAGTATTGAAAAGCAGGTTCTCAAATAGATCTGCTGGCAGACCTTTAAATACGACCGTATGGACTACATCGCTTTATTTTTAGTTTCAGTTTCTGGACTTGAAAGTTGTGCTTCTTAGGGTAATTCTCATCTGCTTTCAGATAATTCCTCTCAACCCTTTGTCATCAGCTATACTGGCATTTCTTCTTGTTAGGGACCAAAATCTCCAACCCTAACTCTTCTAAACAGTTCTTAATGATAAGTCTATTAAAATCATGGAGACATATATCATGAGTAACTGATTTTAGCAGAGACGGGCCATAAGTGTTGTGGAAGTCTCTAGACTGGAGTTCTGCCTTCTGCCTGTCTTGTGTTCTGCTGCAATCCAGGATTGTAAAATCCGATTCTGTAAGATGGTTGAGTACCTGCAGCTTCAGTGAAACCAGTCAAAAATATTCATTTATAAGAGCAACTCTTTTAGCTAGTTTGTGTATACCGGGTAAATAGTTGTGGGATTTTTTTATAGCAACACTTCATTAAAAACTTGCTACATCATATAGGAAGGGATGTTATCGTGGCTGAAAGAGAAGGCTATAAAGATCTTTAACACGTTTTAAGTGGAAGTACAGGCCCAGGAGGCCTCTGTTCCTAACTTGCTAAGTCATCGTGCAGGATTAACGACATTTTGTGTACTTCAATTTACCCACCATTAAAAGTTAGTTGCTTACAATTTGAGCTCCTTGGACAGAACTTGGTTCTGTGATGGGAAGAGTGGGATGCGGAATTAGGAGTTCCTGTCCTGGTGCACTCATTGCATGGCTGTCGCCAGGGCAATGCATCAGCCTTTTCCTAGGAGTTACTCTGTATTTACACCAATACAAATGTTGTCTAAGGTTTGTACGGAATTGCTACCTCTGTCACATTGCACTTAAGTTGAATGCATTGTAAGATACGATGTGCAATGTAAGATAGGAACCCATCCACGTCCAAAAGTTTTTGTTTCTTTTCCTGGCTGAAGCTGTAAAACACAGACAGCAATTCATCTGGTTTAAAGGAGGTTTTGCACTTCATGACAGACACGTCTTTTGCAACAGTATTTTCAACTGCAGCACCCCATATCCAGGCTTTATTATTTCCTCACCAGGAAAAGGAATGGAGATGTTTTCTGTGGGTGGGTTGGGTTGTTTTGGTTTTTTTCTTACTCCTTGGCTGGGTAGTGGTTGCAGAATGAGATTTAATCAAGAGTAATATCAGACCAGAGAAGTATTTTTGGAAACACATGGATTCATGTATGTGTTACAAGCACTCTGTTTAACATTATTTATAAGAAAAGGGCACTGAATGGCCAATATGTTGTTTTCTTTTTCCCCTGAACTGGCCAGAGTACTGAGGACACGATTGCAATGTAGGAAGCCCCTTCAACTCCCATCATAATTTCATGCCAATTTTAATGGTGGTGGTTTCAACCAGGGGTTTCTTTTCACGGGAGAGGTTCTGTCAGAGGTATTAAGCTAATTTATGCTTGCATTTTCTGAAATAACAGAGTTCGTGCTGAATTTATTTCCACTGTCTGTGGGACATTTGAAAAGAAATAAAATGTTATTTTATTTATAGGTATACCTCTGTATAACCACGTACATACATAAATATCTCCATATATTTCCATGGATGGTGGGATCTGCCTGCACAGGTCAGCTTGCTAAATCAGAATTTTGAGAAGAAACTGGTTTTCTCATTAGATGCTGGAAAAACAGAATCATGAATCAGTGGTTATGCCAGCCTAATGAAAGCAAATTAAAGAAAATATAATTAAAATTGAGAAAGTGAGTGAGATTTTATGCAGAAGACATCTGTGTGGTGATTGCAAGCGTAAACTTTGCAGAGGGCAGTGTTTGTTGGCTGTGTGTGCCAGTATATATTTATACTGTATGGCTCTTATACGCATCTGTCTTGTCTAAAGTTTATATGGTTGTAAGTAAATGTCCTCCACAAATAGAGATTAATTTGATCAAGTAAAGCTTAGAGAGTGCAGTCCTATGTTTGTATACACACAGATTCAGAGCATCTTTTGACTTATACCTATGTTACATCACTTTTTCATGTCAAGTAATATTTGCTTTGTAAGTAAAAGTGGTGTGGCTGGTCCTCGCTCTTCACTTCACCTTTACTCTGCTGAATTCCCTCTGCTCCTGCAATAGCCTGCACCAAGTTTGGCTTCCCCATGGCAGGCGCTAAAAAAGTGCAAGTAAAGCTGTCTCTACACTTGCCTGTAAGTGGAGGATTTGCCCTTGTAACAGCTATAAGAAGCAGTAAGCTGCCTATGTGCTTAGGCTAGAGAATATTTCTCAGCTCTACTGAGGTTACAGCCTGCAGAAAGGGGGCCCGCGATGAACCGATGGTCTGGGCAGGACCGTGGGAGCACAGGGAGGAGACACTCCACCTGTCAGGCTGCCGGAGGGCTGTACTGCTTTTAACTCTCATTCCTCTTGCTCTCTGTTTAAAGACCCCTAGCGACTGAGAATTCACAGCCTACCTGCCCAGTCGGTTTGAGAGATGGGTAGTCCACTGCACATAGTTTTCCCAAAGTTTAAAATCAACTGCCCTTCCTATAGCTTAGCCCCATTACTTTTTTCCCAGCCCCTGTTGACAGGGAGAACAGCTTCCCTGTGGTGTCTTTTCATGTGTTTGAAGACCTACCAGCCGTATTTGATTTTGTTTTCTCTAGATTAAAGATCCATATTTCCTTTGGCCTTTGCTTGTAGGTCATGTTTTCTAGATTTACCTTTCTCATTCTGCTTTTGTATGTATCCCTTTGGCACACGTCTTATTTGAAGTGCAGTATTGCAGCAGAGGCCTTACTGATCCTCGGTCAGAGCAAAAGGATTACCTGTGGCTTGCAGACCATAGTGCCATGTATAATCCCTCCCTTGTCTTTACACCAGTGTGAAACTGTTCTTTCAAATTAAGTTTGAGATCTACTACAGGTTTAGGGGACAGAGATCCTTTTCAACAGAACTGCTATTTAAGCAGTGCTCCCAGTTGGGTATTTGCATGGCTGATAGCTGCCTGCCTTGAATTTGTGCAGATTTCATCATAAATAATATGTGTACTCCTAGCAGGCTGCTGTGCACAAATATCTAAAAGGAATTGTATTTTGTATCTTTCTTAAATTGCTTATTGAAAATGAGGGCAATATGCAATTCTTGTCTGTAGGAGGAAATTTCATGTTTAACTTATGTGATCTATACCTAATGTCTAAATCACCTGTGCATGCAAATCTACATTATGGTGTATATAATCCATCCTTGTGAAACATCTAAAATTAAATCTGTCAACATAGATGTACAAGAGCTCTTTAGGAGTGGCAGTTACAGATTTCACATTCATGCATGTAAAATTGATATAAAAAGTTAGAGAAGAGTTTGAAGCTGCTTTTAAGATATAATCCCTGAAGTTTATCCAAACCTCTGCAAAACAGGAGTCTGATGCTGCAGATACATCTAACTGAAAATATTGTTTGAGCTTTCTGATTGCCCATGGCAGCAAATGCTTTGTACTTGATACCAAGTTTGCATTCCTTGACTGTTAAACTGGAACTCCCACAATTTTAATATAACGCTTCAGCATTTTATATCTATTCTCTGAAAGGAATAGAAGTTTCAAAAATAGCTGAATCAAATCTCCATCTCTTTTTTTTTTCTTTTTAAAATTTGCATTTAGTTTAGGTTCACTGCCAATAGTTCTTATCCTTGCTTTAGCTGGGTTAGGTTCAACTGCATGATTATACAGCTGGTTTCATTTTCTTATTCTGCTTTGAGCATCTTTCTGCCTCATCCCTCCCGTGTGTGTGTAGTGCCTGTAAACATCATCTCTTCATTTACAAACCCTCTTGAACTGAAAAGAACAACCCAGTAACCCCCATCCGTGGACTCCCGTTTCCTTCTTGGCACATTTTCCTTACACTTAAACATAAAATGGCCATTAATATCACCTTATTCACATTTTGACATTCCAGCCTCTTTACCCAGTGTTGATTGTATCAGACGACTCTACCGAATATCTGCCCGCTCCTTTATTTCTTCCCCTTTTCAACTGCATAATGCATGAGACGGAAAGCATCTTCTTGGTGCCTGGTGACAGACCGTGCTGGGTGCCTGTGATTGACACCAATGCACTGATAGTGCTTTCACCTGCGTGTCAGAGTCGTGGTGTTCAGGGGAGGCTGGGCAGTAAGGCGAGCAGGAGCCATGTCGCTGATGCAGTGATTCACAGAGATCTCTTGAGGTACCCTATTTTTGGAAACAGCATTTCCAGATAAATGCTTTTCCAATTCCAAAGGCATTTTGACATGCTGGGAAATAAACCTGTACCTAGCTGTGGGTTTAAGTCACATCCCTAACATTCTAGAAAGTGCTAGTCATTTGATTTTATAATCCTTTCTATGAATTATAATGATGGTAAGGACCAAATAGGCTTAGTCCTGTGCTGCCACTCTATCCAGACATATAACGACGGCAGAAAAGGCACATTTAGAAACCGAGAGCCCCTTGATGTGTCTGGCAAGCTTAGCTCTGAAATCCTCAAAAGAGATCTGTCTTCCTTTTCCCTCTAAATTTAGATGAAGAATTTTTACATTCTTGGAATAGAGAGGGAGAAAGGTGCAAACCGATAACACGCTGTTGAAAGAAAATTGTCGCGTTTTCAGATGCAGGACGATTTTCTGTGTGGCTTCCCTCTGAACTTGTGTAAGCATTAGCTGGTCCACCTGCGAGCAGCCTGGTTTGTGTGTGCGAGTTAGATTGAGAACTTTAAACTCATGTCACCTTTTCTTTTTAGGCATTCAAGCCAATGTTTTAGGGGCCTCTCTGTCTTCTACAGGACCAGGTAGAACTGCTTTGCATAGGGCTTCTGTAAGCAGGCCTTTGGGGATTAATGGGCTTGGGTTTGGGTTTTTTTTTTTCATGCCTACCACATGCAGAAATGTTATTGCTCGTTCACTGAAACAGAAAACGAGTTTGCCAGTTACAGCTCTTTGTAGCTTGTTGGCATTTCTGAAAAGATACCAGACAATGGGACTTACAGATAATTATTGCCACAAGTAATTTAATCTGGATTTAATAAGGCAGTCACCCTTTTTGAATCACCATTTTTAAACATCAGTAGTGGTCGTCCATAGTGGCTCACCCCAGCAGTCCAGAGTGCTTGTTATTAAGGACTTCTGCATTTTGGATTAGTGTTTCCCACTGAGAAATTTTAATTCCTGTTGCCAGAGAATTCACATAGGCAAGTATGATTAGCAAATCTAAAGGATTAAAATAACCGCATAGCAGGGTTAATACACTTCAAGGCTGTTGTTGTTACCTCAGGTACCACAGCACAAAAAAGGGGGCTCCCATGGCTGTAGCTCATAGTTAATAAATCTGACTGTGCTAACACTGCTGAACACTGGAAGCAAAGCTTTTAGCATCATTAAACACCAGCTTTTTGCTTCATCGCTCAAGGACAGTTCCCCTGTTTGCATTTTCATCTGCAGAAGTGGATACACCGTGGAGATTTTGTGAGATCTAAATACGCACTCTCTACAATGTACCCAATTTGAACAGCTATGGGTTTGAATTGAAACCACTAACTGTAAAAGGCTGAACCTCAACTGGTTGAGCAGATGAAACAGATGGATTTGTTCAAAAGTTTGCAGCAAACATTGGACGTTTCTCCATAAATCTGTGCTCTCTTGGTTTGGCTTATCAGCTTGCCTTAAAATAGTCATTTCCCACAGACATAGGCAAAGGTTTAAGTTCGCTTTGACCCTTCCTTGCACATGAGTGTAACTTGCGTAGCTGTCCATCTTGTGAAGGGCTGGGGCTCAGCTGCGTGCTTGCGCTTGCTTGTAAATGCCACTCCGACATGCGCTGTGAATAAATAAAGCCTGTTGGAATACATTGCAAGGAATATCCTTTTAAGAATCTAATGAAGTTTAAAAGATGGGTAGTACTTACCATAAGCATGTCATTTTAGTGAAGAAAAACCTCTTTGCAAAATGATTTAGTTGTTAGGATTTTTTTTTCTTTGAGTTGGAGGAAAAAAGAAAACTAAAGCTCCTTCTTACAGTAATCTGCTTTTCTCCCTTTTATTTTGTTTTATTTTCTTATCTACGGAAGTCATGTAAGCAAAGTTCTTTGCTGGTGCTAGGGATTTGTGTGATATTTTTTCAAGGTGTGGGTTGTAGAATGTCACACATGCATTTTTAAACAGTTTTGCTCTCTGATATGAATGAAGCACAGGGCAGTCAAATGTCAATGGAAGCTTAGCAGCTCACTTTTCCTACTTCTCTCCATGTTCTTGTTATTAGCTGTGTTTGCAAAAGAGGAGCCTCTTATGTTCTTGGCTTTGTTAGTGTTTTCAGAGCAGGCAGTGTTTCTGCTTTTGCCAATGTTTTTGACATCACCTCAAAATAAGAAAAGACCCATTTTCCCAGAACAGAGGCATAATTGGACATTTCCAAAATAATTTCAGCCTTTCATTTGCCCCACCCTTGACAGACTGTTGATCCTCAGTGCAGTTTGGGTGTGTGTCAGAATGTAGTAGATGCTGCCGTCCTCATTGCTGTGCTTGGGGACAGGGCAGAGCTCCTGTTCCAGCTCTCCAGTTGCCCAGAGTCAGGTCACACTCTCCACCGGAGCACTCAAAGAAAACCCCCGGTGCAGGTGCCCCCGTGGGATGGATGCAGATGTCCCATTTACCTCCTCGCGAGCGGCTCTGATCGCTGCCCTCATCCCGTGCCCTCTGCTCTTCCTGGAGGTGCCGATACCTGCTCCAGGGGCTTTGCCTATGCCACCCTCTTCAAGGATGACGGAGCACTCCTACTGCTGGGGTGATGCAGGTTTGTGCAAGATGAGTTACTGGGAGGGATGGCTAAGCTCAAAGACTGGTATCACTATATTTATTGTGCTCCACAACATATGAAAAAGTTGTGGGGTTTCCTCTCATGTGGTTTGCCACATGCCCTGCATGTCTGACCAAGTGGGATAATCATGGTTTTCAAAATATCTTCTCATTGTTTTGTTTTTAATGAGGGAAAACTGACCTTGATTTCTCCCCTCTTCAAAATACCCTAAAGGAAGCTAGCCAAGAAGCAGAAGGAGACTCAGACCAGCACGCAGAGGGAGATGGGTCCCGTGGCTACTTCCGACAAGACCTCTACCAAACTCAGTGCCGTTCACAATGAAGAAGCTTTTTCTTCCAGCTGCCAAGATGTTAATGGATTCAGTAAGTTTAACTTGCTTGCAATGGATATATCCCCCTTGGAGAGCTTTAGGTTCTTAAAAGGACGTATTCCTATGGGCACAGTATTGAGGAGCTAGGAATGACGGTGGTAGAGATCATTGCAAAAGCTCGATAGAAATCAGTTGCCTGAAATGTCTCTGACACTGCCCCTATTTTAACTGTCAGATAGGTGGAGAGCATTCCTTCTGACTAAATCTACTGAGAATAATTTATAAAGTCTATTCTAATAACTACATCAGACAGTCAAAAAGGCACATTTTATTTGTTCTTCAGAAATATTTTTTCCTTTGTGAGTAGAAGAATCTAATCAAATCACTTAGCTGACTTGTAGGATGAAATAACATTTTCTCTGTGAAATTGCTATGAAAGAAAGCATGGTCTCCTGGTTAGATAACTGGAATGGAAAGACCACATTTCTTCTTTTGTCTGTGTCCTCCATTTATTCTTCACATGGGTCCAGTAAAACTAATCTTGGTTAATACTTGTAAACCACTCAGACCTCTGTAGCTGGAAGAGTTTTGTGGGTAAAGCAACACAAAGTCATACTTTAGCCTCACTAGATCCAGCTTGAGTGCATGGTGGATTTGTAAACTTTTTCATATTAAATAAATTTTAATTTCGACACTATGGGAATGTCACTCCTTCTTTTGACCCTTAGCCTACTAGTTTGAACAGGGAACAGCTCTGAAACACAAGTACGTACTAAAACTCCTTTGTCTTTCTTAGACATCTTTAGTGAAGTGGTTTTTTTTCCCCTAATTACTAACATGGAAGTGCTTATGGTACAAAATGTGTTTTATCATTGAAACCTTTGTAATCACAGATTGAGTGGGACAGGCTGAGTGAATTCTTCTTTTCCCTCTATCTGTAGGTCATGTCAAATTCCATCTGCATGTGTAGCTACTGCCACTCTGTGTAACATACCTGTGAGATGGATAAATAGGTGTTTGGGACCGTCAAGGCTAGCAGCAAACACTTCTGTCTGATATTAAATTGACTTGAGTCAAAATCTAATTTTCTCAGGTGCTGAGTAGCTCTATCTCCTAAAGAGACAGCAAGAGTTGTCAGTGGTTCATATCTTTGAAAGACAGGATAGCAGAGGACAGCATTCTAACAGACATCCTAGAAACAGCAAAGGTAGCTTGTTTAAAATGTATGGGGAAAATGAAATTTTTAACACTTTCTTCAGAATTTGGATTTTTAAAAGTTCTGGGTTTTTTTCCCAACCAGAAAATAAGAGAAGAGATGAGCCTGTAATGTGACCTCATTTTTTTTCCCTTGGTATTTTGAGAGACTAATTAAAACAGCTGAGTCATTTACTTGAAATGGCAACTATAGAAAACATGTTGTATCCAATTTTGTAAAAAAGCATCCCTCCAGGTTTTCTTTTTTTTTTTTAATCAGTTAGTCCTTTGCTTGTCTGACATCACTTCAGATTTTTTCACTGCCTCCCTCTGTAACACAGCCTGAGTCAAGTCATGGGCCGATTCTTTTCTTTTTTTTCCTTTTTATATCCATGAGAAACAATTACCAGTAAGCCTTCATGATTTCTCCAAATTTTTTACTGCCAAGTCCAGGATGCTGAGATGTTGGAGGTAAGTTCTCTTCTGTGTAGAAGTGTGCACATCCTGACACAGGAATTATATGAGTAAAAGACTGACTTTGTAAGAATTTGCCTTAATAGTGTTTAATACTTGAGCATTTCTATACAGGCCTACTCTAACTTTTGAATAACATAATAAGATTACTTCTTAACCTTCCTGCTAACTAGTAGAGTTTTACAGGGGGTTATGCATTTCATCCATATCCTAGCTTTTGAAATCAGCTGTCTGTCTTAAGCAGCAGTCAAATTCCTTCTTAAATTGTCCTTCTGCCTGCCAACAGAAAATAGCATTCGCAAGTATCTCATGATAGGTAGTCATCCTCTCCATCCTGACCCTCAGTTACGGGAGCCCGAGTTGGCTGCAGTAGAGACATGGAAATACTCCTTTGCTTTTTGAAGAAAGTCCACAAAGAGAAGCTAAGCTTTTCAATCCCAAGATCACCTTGCTAGCTCACAAAAGCAATAAAATAGAACAAGACAACTTGTTAAGTAGGAAACCTCACGATTATTGAATGACTTGCAAACAAGTTTATCTCCAGATGACAGTGTCCTTGCAGGTCATGTGTCCTTCCTTCCAGTTTTTCCTTCCTGTCGCAATCACTTTAATGACTTTTCTTGAGTCCCTATAGAAGCTTTTTTCTTCCCATAGTCTCTCCAGCTTGGCCACTTATCTGCTCCTGCTGCAGGAGGACTTTTGCTGTTCTTAGGTGGCCCCTGTCTGCCCTCCTGCTGTGGCCTCCCAGTTTGCTGCCTGTCTCGCTGCTGCCTCCAGCACCGTCACCCCGCAGGGGCTCCCACCTGACAGGTCCAGCAGCTGTAAAGGAAGAAGCCCCTCCTCATCGCGGGTGCTGCCGGGTGCTCTGCATCGTGAAGGACACCAAAACTGAGCAGCTGCCTTTCAGCCCCTCCTTTTCTTAGGGGACATAGACCTGAGTGCTTTTACAGGCAACTGAAAAAAGTACGCAGTGCAGTAATGGTGATTCTTTCACCACTAAGAGTTACCATCCTCCAGTCTCTGCCGTTGGTAAAAATGCAGATCTCTTCACCTACTCTATCTCAGTGTTTTAGGGGGAAATGCTTATACTCTCAACATAAACTCGGGCAGATGCCGTGAGCCATAAAGTCATGCTGTTTGCATGCAGCAGAGTCCTTTGTCGAGGCTGGCGCAGTGCTCAGGAGCACACAGTCCTGTTGGACATTTGTACTTTTGAACTTTATAGTTTGGCAGACGTGTTCCTTATCAAATGTAAGTACATTCTGCAAGATCTGTAGCCTCTGTGCTGGAACAGGGAGATCTTTCCTGGCCCAAAGTAAAGCCCCTCATCCCTCCTCTATTTCTACACTGTTAGTCATTATTCAAGCAAAATTCTTACTGGTACATACGGGAGTTTAAACTGAAGAGATTTTATGGACTCAGCCTCTGTCTATGACACCATATGGAATCAGAATAGGTGTTTGCTGAAAGATAGATTAGTCCGTGGCTGTTCCAGTTTGTCTGGTTTTACTCAGGGATTATGTGGAGGTGAAGCAGGTTTATCATAGTTGTTCAGTTTCTCAAATATCTTGCTTTTTGAAAAATAAAAATACTTCCTGAATCCCTTAAAGGCAGATGATGGTACTTGCAGTGTTTGAGCCTGCTCCTCAGTTTGGAAGGCAGTGGTGTTTTCCTCTGAGTGGCGTAGCACAGTCACGTGTAGGCACTGACTTGGTGCAGGGTTGTTATGAAACAAGATGACAAATCGAAGACAAGGTGGGCCTAAAATCATCCACCAGCATCTGTGCACTGACCAGAAGGGTGTGCAAGGGGTTGTTATTACACATAAATTGCGTGCAGTTTGGCAGCCCATCCGTGTGAAGGGAGAAGCAGTAGTATGTCATCTTAGCAATGATGCACCAATGATATGTCCTGCACAAAGGAGCTGCTCTTCTGGCTTTGCAGTGCTGAAATGCCATGGATAGGGCCTGTCCAGGAGAATGCTGTGTCACCAGCATAGTCATCTTGACATCCTTGGGGGGTTTCTGGCAGGAACTGTTTGATTCTGAGGATTTAATCTCTTAAAATGCAGCCAGTTTTGCTAGAGACTGATTTGTTAGGGTGTGCTTAACTTTTGTGACATCTCTGTTTGGGAGGAGACTGCTTTCCAGACAACCTTCAGGAGTGAGGCTGATAAAGCTTAGGTAGGTTGCTTTAATGCTACAGGTAGAAGCACAGTTTGAAGACAGCATTTGGGAAGCTGTAGGGAACTGAGATTTTCATTAGTGAGCGCTATTGTACAGTTACCAAGTTACCGTGCTTTTACTAGCAAGAACAGGAGATAAAAGAAAGCTGTAGGTACGTGGCACTCAGGGTGTTCAGGATCATTTTTAACCAAGAACCATCTAAATTCACACCTCTCTAGATCCTGCATGTTTTTGTGATGAATGAAACGTGAAGGTCTTTAGACTTGCTGTAAGTCACAACAGACAATTACATCAAGATCTAGTTCTTATTCCTACCCCATAGATAGTTTTCACTCCCAGTTAGGATGCCTGCTAAATGCAGTCCAAGGACCTGTAGGATTATGACCATGAGATGTTTTGTTTAGTGAAAAATTCTAAAATTCATAGTAGTAAAGCCAAATTTCATCAAAGGCATTAAAAAAAAATACTGAAATAACTTTTGCTGGTTTTCATACTGGTTTGGGATTTTTGTGGGGTTTGCTAATTCAGAAAATCTTACGAAAAGCAAGGGAGAATGGTTTTCAGAATAGGAAGGAGCCTCCACCATTCTGCAGGCCTAGAGGGATCTGTGTGGCCTCACGTGCCAGGGAGTATAAAGAGAATTTTAAATGAAGTCTTAATCCCTACCCTGACATGAAATCCTCTCTGGAAGTGTTTCCTGTGAATTGTGCACACTAGTGCTTGTAAGAACCTCTGGTTCAGTAGCAGCACCATGTATGCATCTCTCGTTACACAAACCACTACCTGACTGATTCTGAGAATGAGCTCTCCAAAGTTTTGGGAAACTTGTCTTTTGGTGGTATTTTTTTCCCTTTTTCTTCCAAAGAAATAATCTAGAATTTACCTCCCTGTTGCAGAAGTATGGTTCATTTCATACACCTCAGTTGGTAACATTTTTAATCAAACCCACTGAAGTGATGTGTATATCTTCAGCTGCCTAAGTAATTTATCATTAGCAATTCCTAGAAAGGCAGTATGGCCCAATGAGTTCTTTTACACTCCCAAATTTCAGAAAAATCGAGTCCTTCTCCAAGCCCTGACTGTTGACTTGCTCTGTGACCCTGGGCAAACCAATTACTTTTTTTAGACCTTATTTTATACTTCTGCAAAAATGGCCATGTTCCAAGTACGGTATGGGGAGGGTCTGATTTAGGCTAAGAAACACAGGGGAGAAAATATAAGAGGCCCCAAATGAGAGATACTTTATGGCTTGAAGGCAGCTGGGGCAGAACTCCAGCAGACTAAGCTATGAGAAATTTGATTATTTGAATGTGTTTTCAAGTGGTTTAAGTCTGAAAATATGGCAGGAGAATGCAGAACGAGATCAAGTTCATTTACTGGATGATTATATACTGCTTAGGAGGTAATTCTGCAGACACTATGAAACTCCCTAGACTAGTGACTTCTTTGGTTCACCCCATAGAATAACTTGAAATTTTTAAGTGGTGTTTGCTCTAGAGATACAAAAATTGCTTCTGAAATTACTTTGATGTACACTGAATTTTATCTACTTCTGCTGGATTATGGAGTAGTTTTTCCTGTTATCTATTGTCATCTTCCTGATGTACTGAGATTTGTATTAGCTTGTTTCCCAACATTTTGAGGAGGAGATAAATAAAAGCCTGTAACTCTATGAGTGAATGCAGAATGATAACAAAATAATATGTCTTCAGAAATGATGGATTACCATAAGAATGTACATGTATGCTATTGTAGATATGAACCAGCCTTGTAAATTTACTGTCAAGAAAAGAATCTGCTGTGAAGATGTTGAGCCCTGCCTCCTTTCCATAAATATTTGATTAATATGGGAATAATTTGTGGATTCTTGTCCAGAGAAAGCTAATTCTTTAATGGGAGAAAGCAAGGATGCTTGTCCTGCTAAAAGAACCCAACTCACAGGGAAAAGGATTGTAGGATTTGCTATGAACAGTCCTGGGTGGAATAACAAGTCCCTTGTTATCTTGTATTGTTTTAACAAAAAAAAATTTGGTACCCTACCTGTGTAATTTTGTGGTACTAGCATACGTTGTGTTTAAGCAGGCTTATTTTACTCTTAATAGTGCATTTGATTTTCTGTAGTCTGTATTTTGGGGGTCATTTTTAAGTGTCTTTCTCCTAGAGACAAAAACATAAATTTGTTCCTTTGGTTAAAAAAAAAAGGGTACCTAGAATATAGTCCTATTTGTGTATCCTGTGGAGGAACACATTGATTTACAATAACTATAATACTATATTTGGGGTCTGGAATGTTTATATTAAAGAAAATCCATCATGATGACAATGTAATAAATGTAATATGCATGTTGAGATGAAAAATATAATTCATTTTGATAAGCCTTCTATATCCCATATTACTGTGTTCTTTGAGGAACATTCTCCCTGTTCTCTTTCTCTCTCTTAATATATGTCTAAAGTCTTTTCCTTATGTCTTTCCTACCTAGCATCACCCTCTCCTTGTTCATTTTCTGTCCAAAGCAAAACCCTTCAGAGCAAATCTTTGTTGAATTCCTACTACTCAGGTACTAGTGCCAGACTTTTCTTTCATTTCTAAATTTTCTTTGCTTTTGTACGTTTCCCAATATGACCTATAGCCTGAACCTTGAGTGTGAGATACAGCTAACCTTGTTTTCATTTTTTGTAACTTTTTTTCCCTGTTGATCTTCTGTTGATTTCCATTGATCCGTGTCGTGTGGGTGAACGGAATTCCATCTCAAAGTATCATCAGACACTGTTCCATCGACCACGCTGTTAGGTAAGAAGACAGGTATGGTGTACTGCACTTCATTGGAGAGCAAATGCACTCATTGCATCTTGAAAATAACTCGGAGAGCACTGTTAAGCGGCTGGGCTCCAAAATCATAAATAATCCTGTGGTCATGTGTTGTGTTAGTTGGAAAACCTTTTCTTTTACTCATGCTTTATTATTGTTATTAATTGATATTTTATTTTTTTTTAAAAAGGAAAGAACAGTTCAAAAATTAAGGTTTAGGCATTCCAGCAAGTATTTGTTGTTTCTTTTTATGAATGGGATTTGATGTTCTGGGCCAAATTCCCACATGCCACCTTGCCTTCAGCTTAGTTTTGATTCACATAGGTGGTTGTGCCTGTGCAGCTGGCATAGAATCATAGAATGCTTTGGGATGGAAGGGACCTTTAAAGGTCATCTAGTTCATCCCCCCTGCAATTGGCAGGGACATCTTGAACCAGATCAGGTTGCTCAGAGCCCCGTCCAACCTCACCTTGAATGTTTCCAGGGATGGGGCATCTACCACCTATCTGGGCAACCTGTTCCAGTGTTTCACCATCCTCATCTTAGAAAATTTCATCCTTGTATCTAGTCTGAATCTACCCTCTTTTAGTTTAAAACCGTTACCCCCTTGTCCTGTGAGTGAGGCTGAGCTGGGTGTGCCTCAAGGCTTGTGAATATCAGTGAGTATTTGCATGTCCAAAGCAGGTGGGAGCTTACAGTTTTGGACTCAGTTGCAAGTATAAAGGTTATTTGGAGAAATCAGAGGCTGGCTTTGGGCAAGTGGCCCCACTTCATTCTGTGTATGCTGAATATCCAAGCAGTTTGGTATGGGTTTGAGAGGCTAAAAAAGTCAGGTTCTGAGAGGCGGAGGCTGTTCTCTGGCTGCTGGTGTTCAGCATCTCTGAAAATCAGTTTTTCTTGTTCAGATGATAAATAAAGCATCCGATGTGCAGCTCTTAGCTTTTGGATTTTTAAAAATAATACGGTTTTACAGTAAGTTAACAGAGACGGCAAAATTGGCAGAAACTGTTAGCTGATAAAAGAAGTTATCCAGAAACTTACTGGAGGTGTACCCTTGAAAGTGAGTAATAACAGCCTACAACTTCAGGCTCTCCCTGGAGGATGCTGCCTGTGTGTGGAATTTGAAGAAGGCAGTTCCTCCGCCGTGAATCAGAAAGATGATGTGTGGTTGATCAGAATCTAACCGGTAGTATTTATCAGACCTGTCATTTTGGATTATCTACAGTAAATGTTCACTTCCAGACACAGTAATCTACCATGGCTGCTTTAAACATTACTCTGAGCATGTTGAAGGCCCACGGTTAGACCAGGAAGAAATTACAACCGATCGCTTAAGTGCCTTGCCTTACAGACTAACAGCTGGGACACAGAGGCTTGGAGGGCCTGCCACAATACACACATTTATCCTGCTATCTATCAAAATGCTGATGGCAATGAATGAGCCCTCTTTTAATGAGGTGGAGAAGGAAGGAGTCCTTTTTCCAGAAGGTTTGTTCTTGTTTCCCAGAGACTTAGTGTTGTCAATAGATAGAAAAGATAGATCTTTTGGCTATACTTCAGAAACAGGGCCCAGACCTGCAGTTTGCTGGAAGCTGTCAAACTGCTCTCAATCTGATACTTGGCATCTGTGAAAACTGGACCCTCATTTCAGGGACCTGTTTTCCCACCTCTGTCCTGATAGTGAGAATTACAGTGTGAACCGCACACTTCGTAATCTGAAGCTCAAGGAGCAATAGACAGATTCAATCTGTACTTCTCATGGGAAAGCAAAAGCAAAAAAGCCCCCAAAAGTTTAAAAAACCCAAATTTTAGAGAGGAAAAAGAGGAAATAGGAATTAAACCTGTCTTTCTCTCGTATTCAAAACTCTTTCAAACTGAACTTCTACTAACCACTATATCTGAATAAGGATCAATATTCTCGTTTTACACATGGGAAGTTAAGTGCGGAGCACTTCTAAGACATGATTGACACAGACTGGTCACCCCTCCCCGTTCCACCTGAATTTAACACACCCACAAGTGCTGTGGAACAGCCCTTAGCATTGAAGAAATTTCTATCTTGTGACTTGAAGACAAATTAAAACCTTGGCATTCTGGCTTGTTGAACAGATTCACCCGACGCTGGATGTTGCTGTATGAGCAAAATAAGTTCAATTTTTGATGTTTATTAATATTCATTCCTGGGAAAGAAAGAGAGATCTTAAAAAGGGCATCAGTCATCCCACTACCAATATCCGTCTTTGGGCACTACCTGCAGTTCAGTGCTATTTGTTCCCATCTGTTATGCCTTCTGCTAATAAATGTTCTGTATCTGCAATACTGGATGACTCTGAGGCTTGGCTGTGACATGATTTGTTGCTAGTAAGATGTAGGGGGTTTTGGTTTTACCTCTGCCCTATCCTATGCTTGATTAATACTGTTTTATGTAATGCATGTTTTTAGCTCGTAATTGTCTCTCCCAGTTGTAGGCAACTCTGGATTTAAATGTTTTGCAAAAGCATCTGCTTTTGCAAAAAAAAACCAAACAAACAAACAAAACTTTCTCACTAGAGAAGTGAATATTTAATACTAATAAATAAAGAAGGTAGATTTACCTGTCTTTAATACTTCAGTAAGGCCCATGTTGTACCAGTACAGTAAAGCCTGAACAGGAGGTAGTACAACCTTAGAGACTGTTTTTGGAGAAAATGAGCATGGCCAGTAGCTCTCAAAGATGTTCCGCAGATGTCACCAGGGCAGTCTCTTCAGAGAAACCAGCATGTCCTTCTCTTGCATCCATCAACATCTCCTGGCAGTGTGTAAGGACATTTACCCTTGTTCTCATTTCAACTACTAAGAGGATCCTAACACGAGTCGCTGTCCGCTAGAGAGGATGAGAGCTATAGAGCCTTGTGGTTCCTTGCAGATGGGCGGAACAAGCAGAGAAAGCTCGCTCTCATGAAGTCTCACACAAAAACTGGCTTGTGCTTAGACATAGAAATTTGCCCTGAATTTCAGTCTTCTGTAGCTTGGATGGGCTTTTTCCTCATGCCTGATCAATCTGCTGCAAGTATATCCACAACTTAATGTTTGAAGAACTAAAAAGAATTTAAGAAGCTGATATTGCTGCATTAGGAAGTGTCACCATTACTGGCTTTTTAAATTGCAGGACGAGTTATTTTTATGCCATGGAAGCTCAAAAATCAATGGCTTGATCTGTTCAGTTGTACCTGTAGCCTCTCACATCAGTTCGCTGTGCTAATGTTGGCCTGCGGCAGAATGAGCAATGAAGGTGCATGCCCTTGTAGGCAGTTACTTGAGCCGAATTTCTCTTACATTTCTTTCTGCCTGCAGATGATCAGGTAGCTTGGAAAACTCTCTCTTCCAGTCTTCAGTGGCTTCTAGTTTTGTGTGCTGTTTTGAAGTTGCCAGTAGTTTTTCAGCTGTAACTAATGCATTGCTCTGTAAGGTGGGTGGATCTGACAGCCTGTTTTCACCAAGGAGGCAAAGGAGAGATTTGACTTGGTGAGGTCCATGCATTTGAAGAGCTGCACTGTTGCGCATGTAGCCAATACTCCAAAGTCTTAGCCCACCTCACTGCAGCATCTTCCTTACATCTTTAAGGGGATTTTCTTCTATGCTAACTGATGAAAAAAAATGTATGCAATAGTTTTTATAAGATTATAATACAGTTGTGTAAGGTATTTACCAAGCGATCCTTAAAAATCTCTGTAGAATCTAGAGAAAATTACTTTCTCCAGCTTTTTTTTTTTTTTTTTTATTATGCACATGTGGCTTCTTCATAGCCTTTGAAATGAAAGATGAATCCTCCACTCTCTGTCAAACCTGGTGTCAGAAGGCTTTTTGTTAAGGAATGTGCCTTTTTATAGCTCAGTTGGTATCATTAGACAAATGATGTTTTGACTTTGGTTTCCCATACCACTGTTTGTATTGTATATAGCATATTATAGCTGGATATTTATCATATAATAAAACCTTGATGCACGCAGAAAAGCAAATTAATTTTACCAGCTTGTAGCATATCCCTAGTGTAAGGGGAAGAGATATTAGCCATGCTGTAGTCATCCTTAGATGTCGTCAAATAATTGACAACCCTTACTCTAGTGTAGAGAGACTGGATATGTGTGTAATTAAATCCATCACAAACACCACTCAAAATATAATTTATTTTGTGCAAAGGATATCTTATTGTGTTACACACTTGCCAAGGCTAAGAGAATAAAAATATACATAGAGATGATGGGCCTGTCATTTCAGTCACAGAAGGAGTTCGTGGCTATTAAAGGAAAAGTTTTGAAATAAACTTCTCTACATATATAAGATGACATATCAGTGCAGCATTGCTTTTAGTTGTTTGAGGCATAGGTTAGTTTTCTGGTCAGAAGGCAACATCGTAATTCGGGTCCAGATATCTATCTCTCAGACTTAACAAAACTATGTTTACGAAACAAGATGACATCTATAAAAGGATCTAAAGTTTTAATCTCCAAAGGTGCTCTGGATGAGCAGGTCCCCTCCCAGCAACCTTACTGGGACATTGCACAGGGGTCTGGTCATACAGAGCCACTTCCAGGCTGGGAATCTAATTTCTCAGCTGCTCTTCATCTTATATGTGACATCTATGGAGAAGTTGATCAGTTTTTCTGTGGAGGGAGACATTTATTTTACTTGTCTGGGTAGCAACTAAAGTGTATAATACAAGGTGGTGTAGCAGCAGGCAGGCAATAATATCTCACCCTCAGGGTTACTCATCAAATGGGGAAAGATGCCACCTGGCTGGCCTCTGCTTCAGCTTTTCTCTGCACACCAGACTCTGTTATGTTTCTCTTGGCAGAGTAAGACCTCAGAGTTTACTTCGGCAAGTTGATGATTATTTCTCCAGCTAAGAAGAGAGTCACAAGAAGCACCATCTCATAAGCAGGGAGAGTTTGTGAATATTAAAAGTGGAGTCAACATCATTAAATTTGATTATCTGCAGTTACACCCTAAACAGATAAGCTGAGATGCCTGAAGAGTTTCCCAATCAGGCTAGTTAAGTGAGAGCCAGTGAATCATTGACTTAACGTCTTATACAAAATTTCAGGGTATTCTGTGAACTCTTAGGCTGATAATGAAAGTGTCAGCTTCCAGAAATCAAAATATCTGTGTTGGCAACAGACATCTTAGTGTGGGGAGTAAGAGTGTTGCACTAAAAAGGGTTAACAAACAAGCTGACAAGATATTTTGCTATTGCAGCTGCTAATATTAGAAATGATCCTCTTACAAACAGCATGTTTCCAGCAACATGCAGAATACCTGTTTTATTTACAGCTGCACAGAAAGAATTGTGGAAAATTGGAAACAGTTCTAGGAAGGAACCAGAGCCCTGAACAGCCTGCCCTAATGAGACTTCAGAAGCTCTCGATTGATTTACTTTATCAAAGAGAAACTGAAGAAGTGATTTGATCAGTGCCTGCATGGGTCAAGATTTCAAATGCTCAGAGGGCTCTTTAATCTCACAGAAGGTATAATAAGATTCAGTGCCTGCAAGTCGAAGCTAAGCAAAATCAAACTGCAATTAAGAAATGTTTAGAGAGCAAGGGTAATTAACCGTTGCCACAACTTTTGGGGTCAGAATGAAATCACCATCCCTTGAAATGTTTTAATTTGGATTATTTCTTGGGACTGTATTCCATCTTTGTTATGCAATGAAATATGGTGGTATGTGTTCCTATCAACAAAATGAGGACATATGACTAGAAATAAGATGTGCATATGAAATATAATCCAAAAAGACCTGATGCACGATTCTGTATGTTTAGTAGTTTCTGAGTATTAGAGTGAATTATTTCAAGCATCTTTCAAAAAAAATCTATTTTCTTGATTTGCTATTCTCACAGAAAACTCATAAAAGGCACACATGCTTTAGAGGCACTGCCAAAACTTTAGTGAAAGTCTTGGCCAATTTGTCCTACAAGCTCACCCTCATTTGCAAGAGAACGGAGGCATGTTCGTGAGAAGGGGACAGAGAGAAGAGACTATGGAAAATTGCTGTGACTTGCCTTTAGTGCAGCAATTAAATCAGAAGTCTGACTTTGCTGAGGGGCTGCTATTTTTTGTTGTCTTCTCCAGTAATAATGGTGCCAAAAGGAATGAGATGTGGTTTATAGCTGCAACCTGCAGGAAAAGCAAAGCCTGTTTGCAAGCCCTCCAAAGACTCTTTTGGTTGATTGTCTTAGTGAGAGATCAGTTTGCTGCTACCTCCCCTCCTACCTGCATTTTGAATTGTTCACAAAATTGCTGTAAGCAGCACATCTTGAGAGAAGGTGTCGTGCCTTGTGTGAGCGCCTCATTAACCATGCTTAGGTTCAGGCTCATGGTGTGATTAGACGGAGAAGGAACAATATGCTTCTTGCATCAGGCTTTATTAGCAGAACATATGAATGCTAGGCTCGCCTCATACATAGCCATTTGTCTCCATAAAAGCCTTTCCTTGGCCCAGATAAAATGCTGGTGGGAACTGACAGCCTTCCTGAGCTGGTGCAAATGTCGGGCTTGGGTTTTCTTTCAGGTAGCGTGGAGGCTGTTCAAGATGCGTTTGTCACGGACGTCCAGAGGAGGTGATCTTCTGTCTCGTATCAGCTCTGTGTATCATTCGGTTGAGAGTAGGATCACCCACATTGTGTGACACTTTTTTTTAAGCAGAAGCACTTGGTTGTGGAAGAGGCAGGCAAACAGTGTGATGGCACAGACCATCCTGCAAGGGCTGTTACTGCAGTCAGTGGGTTTTGTACCATTTTTTACCTGTCTGACCAGAGAGACCACAAGCACAGTTGTCACTGTAAACTCAAAGGCCAGAGTCAGATCCTTCTTTGCTGCTGTGCAGCTTCTTCTGCTTCCAGATTCATAACACGGGGAGCCTACTTTGAGGGAAGTTATTCTGGAAAGGAGGGGGCACCATTTTTCTGGCTTTTACATCTCCCTGTGATACTTCTCCCTGAGAAGAGAGCCAAGTATACCAGAATTAAAGGATGTGATGAAGAGAGAAATTAATAATTGCCTGCAAAGAGGCTGAGTGATCTGAGCTACATTTTACAAGTAGCCTGTGCTCTGCATGTGCCCTTACTGTATTAGCACTAGAACCGCACATTAGTTTTAAGACTCCCTCTTGAATAGGGATATCGTAATGTTTTTTAATTGGGGCTGATAAAAATGTGGCATTACTTGTAGGTTCCTCAGAGAAGCCAATTGTGAAATTGGGTTTGTATTAAACCTAACGATGGAAAATTAAGCATAGTACGTCTGTCGGAAATGGTCCGCGATAAAAATCTTCTCTCCATTACAGGAGGTTAATAGGGAATAGGGGAGGAAAGATGCACTGGGAAAGCGAATCCAACTAGGGGAATTAATAAGCCTTGAAATTCCCTCTGTTCAGAGTTCTCACACTGTCATTAGTCGGAGCATTAGGGATGATTATACAAATGCTTTCGATGTTACTCTTCCTTAAATCCCAAATTTATTCACATTTTGTATCTGAGGGTTGCTTCACTAGAGCCATATCTCTGTAAATCTCCAAGTGTCCTGGGAATGTAACTGTGTTTATAAGAACCTGGGATTCAGAAATCCTTACATTCCATAGCCTAATCTTCAGAGCGGATAATTGCTTTATGCTAATTTATTTCAGAAGAAGCAGGATGTGTTCAGCATCTCTGATACTTCAACCACCAGACTTCTTTGTCTCACACTGGAGATCAGCTTGCCCTGCGGCAATGTCCACTACTGGCATTCCTTTCTCCTTCTCATAGTCCTGCAACTTCAAAACAGAGCATATGCTTGTCTCGATATCTCCCCCCTAATATAACAGTAAACCAGTTAAAGTATTATTTGTTGTGTTTTGTCAAGTCGTTGGTTTGCCAGCTGCTGGGAAGGCAGTCCGGTGCCCTCATGTGTCTGCTCCTACCCAACTTTGCAGTGAGGGACAACGGCAGAGATCCTGACGGCTTCTGATCAAAACTCTGTGACGATTTCTCAAGGATAGCGATGTTTACAATAGCACTCTGGCCATATTTCTGCCTCACAAAAATCACCCTGAAATTGCAATTTGATTTATTTATTCTTTATCCCTTCAAAAGCATGACTGCAGTATTGCTGACAAGGGATAATGTTTAGGCTCTTTGTCAATAAGCTTTCTGTAAGAAACAAGCCTTGTGTATGCAGTCTTAAGGTTTTCTTTATGAACAATCTGAGGGAGATATATTTTTGTGTTTGCTAATAGCTTGGTTTGGGGTAAGACCAGAAAGAATTGATGCAGACTGTTAAGGTCTGTATGTGTGCAAGAGCCCGAGCATCTCAGATGCCTGTAATTATAGGAAAAAACAATGGTTTATTTGGCCAACTATTTAAATTTGGTCAACTCTGGTAGATAAGAAACTAAATTTTTCATCTAATCTGAGTTTCTGTTGTTAAAAATAACTATTGTAACAGTCAGTTGTTTGGTTATTTAAGCTCTTTTCTATTCATTCACCAGGAATATTTTGCTGTGTATATGTATTGTGCTGGGGATATAAAAGGTTACAATCCCATCTGCGTAGCGATAGAGATTTTTTTTAATCCATTTCTTTCAAAACCAACTTTTTATGTTAAGTTTATGTATCTGAAATTTAAGTTTCTGCATGCAAGATAACTATTTTTATGCTGGCTTATTCTTTCTGATAATATTACATCTTTGTAATTGACATATAAATTTTAGGCCTGAACTAGCAGAGCAGTTTAATTTGCCTCTAACACCCCGTGTGGCTTATTGAAACACTAATAATTTGTTTGCTATTAACTTGGGCCCCTTTCAGTTATCTCATATTGTACACCCCAGATCCCGCTTGAATATCTTGCTCGTCTGTGTGTCATGTGTTCAGTCATGTTCTTTGCAGGTTTGTGAAGAAAGGTATGTAATTCGACTGGCGTCGTTACGCAGAGCTCGCCCTTACAAAATGTGCTATTTCGCTCTATGTGCTGTATCCTCGGTAGCCTGATTGGCTCTTTACTCTGTTTCCCATCTCTTTGGGTTTGTCTCCTTGACACAAAAACTATTCAAGTGTGATTTAGTCTTTTTAGGCAGCTGTAGGCAAGTGTGTGTTCCCTACTTATTTCTTTACTTTCTTTTGCCTGCAACAACCTATGTAATGGTGGAGAAACAAATAAACAGAGCAAGAATGAGAGTGGAAATACCAGATAGGTGAAAGCTTGTTTTGCCTCCCTGTCTTTAAAACAGACAGTAGCCATGGAGAGATGACCCAGCCAACCCTGACTATCCAGACCCACCCGTACCGGAGCTGTGAGCCGGTGGAAATGTCCTACCCCCGGGGGCAGTTCCAGCCAGCCATCCGAGTGGCCGACCTGCTGCAGCACATCACCCAGATGAAGCGAGGACAGGGCTATGGATTTAAAGAGGAGTATGAGGTGAGAGTAACCTTCACTCACATGAATAAGTAGAGAAGTTGCGCTCACAAAGGATAGATGCTCGGGAGGGGAGGATAACAGATTTTAAGAGCTTCTTTTCTTTAATTCACTTACCTTTTTAATCCTTTCCTTTCTCCATTTTATTTCTGTTTATGAGGGTAGGATTTTACAGCACTAGCAATCTTTGGTGGCCCTCTAGTTGAAAGTAAAGGTGTTTACCACAACAGTAAGATAATGACGTTGTGCTCATCCATTAGCATGTGCCCTCTCTCCCATAAAGAGCAGGGAGTAAATATTTAACAGGTGCTGAACTCAATGAAGGACTTAGAGTCCCATAGTCCCTTACTTATTGATGTGCTTTCATTGACAGTAGTGCAAGCCAGGCTTTAAGAAAAGGAAGGGGTTTTGCTCGAGCTTTTTGGGAGCTCCAAATACTCTGTAACAATTGATCAAATTAAATCAGAGCATAATGACCTGAATGCAGAATTGCAAAGGCAGGAACCTCGTGTAGCTTAAATGAAGGTGGAGTTTTCCAGTATGCTCAAACCCCTGGCTCAGACTATGTTCGACTTATGTACTCTTCCAACTCCATGTGAGGAGAGAAGCAAAGAGTAAGCTGCAAAAATGAAAGCGACCCTCCTCCCCCCCACCTCTTCCCCGCAAGCTGGAATGACCAGCAGCATAACCCAAATGACAAGAAGAAACATGACGTTGGGGAGGAGCTGAAAGAGGAATGTACATTTAGAGCAGAGAGAAGAGAAGAGGGAAATAGCATCAAACATATGTGAGACTTTGCTCTAGCAAGCGATAATTATAATGAATGTAGTAAGCTTGTGGGAGGGCAATAAGCAATTAATATGCATAGTGGCATTAAAACTACTTAAAAATAACGTAACAGCTGTGAAAAATAAGTTACTTAATGAAAACAGCTCACTTTTCCACCCTGCAAGTAAGAGTCCGTGGGGTTTGTATCATTGATGCTGGGTTTTGCTGTAATTGAGAGGCGATCTTTTCCCGGTTGTCACCAGGGAGATTGTTTTTTTAATCGGATGGCATCAAAGACTGTTATAACAAATGTTTCTGGTAACTGTATGTTAACCAGGTCTAGTCACTCATGCCCCGCAATCAAGCATGCTAATTAAACTATCAATATAAAGAGCTCTGTTTAATATTGAAAAAGGGTAATAATTCTCTTAGGAGATTTACTTAGCCCCCCCCTTGGCCTCCATATCCATGAACAGTACCCAAAACTACATTCACCTCAATTACAGATGCCCTAAGATCTAGTTCTTGATGTTCAAGAAGAAAACAGATGCTGGCATATATGTAATTATCAAAATAACACATTAGCATGAAAAATGTCAATGCAACTTTCAGCTCCACAAATTCTGCCTTTCCCAGAAAGCGCAGTCTACATACGTATATAATGACGATGACATTATATAGATTTGCATAATTCCTTTCTTTACAAGAAATAGCCTGGAGAATGCCAAAAGCTCTCAAATCACATGCGCTGTTCTACCCTTCAGTCAGAGGTAATTGCCCGAAGCAGCAGTCCTTTTGAATGGTGGAATTTGGTTTTCAGAGCATTGGACGCAGGCAGCACTTCAGCTCCAAACAACTTTCAGCTACCACCAGCAATATCGCAAATGCGGGGAGGATGTCAAGGAGTGTTATAACTCGTGGAAGGTAGGAGGAGGTTTAAGTTGGCTGAGAGTGGTGTCTCAGACTGGAATCTGGAGGAACACAAAGCTGCAAAACTGGCTTAGCAAAACATTCTGCAGAATGGTTGATAAAATCTTCAAAAATAATTTGATGTCTCTTTTAAAATGTGTTTTCATACACTAATATCAGTGTCACCTCCAAATATGTGTTTTCTTCTAAGAAGCTGATTTGCTACTTTGCAAATTGATAGCATAAATTACAGCCTGTTTAGTGACATGTTACCAAATAATTTTACTCTCATGGAAAATCTCTTTGAACGGAGTGTATCAGTCACACATGACAATTTCTTATCTCTGTACATTCTTATCTCCACTGAGTAACCTGGAAATCGCGTGTGGTATTTGTTTAAAGTATACCTTCACCTACGGACCGTTAGAGCTCAGGCAGCTTGTTTTACTGAGGGCATCTAGAAAAATATTTCTGGTGCTTGCATCTCGCACGTAACTCCGCACTGAGATGACGAGCAGGATGTGACTGCGTAAGTGGTGTCACTGCTGGTGTGAAATGGGTGATAACTGTGTGTGTGAACATGGGAATCTGTCAGCACTTGCCACGTGTGTGTTATTTTGGGTCTGCCTGCTGCACCTGAGGCCCAAGTGTGGCTTGGGCCTTTTTGGCTGCTGCTTCTGTTTAGCAATAAAATGTGTAGACCACAAGAGAAAAATGTATCACTGGCACTGGATGTAGATAGCACTTTTTGGGATTAGGCATAGCTGTAAACATTTAAACAGGACACGTTTAAATGTCACCTGTTCCTTTTTCAGAGCCCTGATTTGTTGTGAGCTGCAGGACTAGTCCCACAGACTTACTGAGAGTGCCAATTACTGGCTAAGGAGATAATAAGCTTAAGTATCCAAACTCATTTTCCATTATGATTTAGGATGTCACTAAAGCACATTCTCCTGCTGCATTACTGAGACCGTTTAGTTATTTTGGATTTTGTGGCTCCTTCCTCAAACATCTTAGTATTGAGAGTCTTCAGCTTATTGTAGTCACCTCTGGATTGTAACCCTTTCATTTCTGGCTGGCTACACATCTTGTCTCTGGTCAAAAGAATAGATCCGGTGGTTCAGGCTATGACGTGACATTGCAAAATGTTTGGCAGCAGGGTGTTGCTGTAGGTGCTGTCCGTAGACAAATGTTGGCTTTAGGCTTTACTACGAACTGGAATGGGGAACTGAACTGGCTGAAATATTTCTTTTTAGTTTGATTTTTTTTTTTCCAAAGCAATTTTTAACCCTGGGTCACAGCAGAGTTGTGGGAACAGTTTTTCCACTGCTGTTGAGAAGGTAGTGGCTGCAGGGAGAGGGACAGGACTGTGGCAGGCTTTGAGATGAGCAGCAAGGTTTTTAACTGATGTTGTTGCCTTTGGCAGCAATACTGCAGTGTTGGGGTAGATCAGTGCAAACGAATGATTCAAGTTTTCTTACCTAAATTAAAAACAAACAGCAAACTAACTGAATGCATCCATTGGAAATTTAAATTGGCTTGTAATAAACCTCAATTTAATGTGAACACTTTAGTTATGTTGGGACTGTGTTGCTTAGAAAGCTTGATTGAGATGAAGCTGACTTTTAGAGACCTATCCTTGCAATTTCAGATAAAAATTAGATCAATTCCATTCAAAAACCATCATTGTAACATAAGTTCCGCTGCTGGGATGATACTTCGGTATAAATTTTACAAAACTTCTCTAAAAGAAGAAAAGTAAGAAAAGCCTGAAAATCAAGTCCAGATTTTTGAACACTGAAAGTTTGTAGTTGTTAAATCAAAGAAAGAAGGGGGAGGGATTCCTGTGAAATTCGGAACAAATACTGACGCCTGAGTGATCTGTCCTGATTTACCATTGCTGATAATGCAGAGAGAAACAGAAATATTAACCCTTTTAGCTAGTATAGAGATACTTATTGTACAAACAAAAAACTGAAGGAACAAAACATTAGGTATGCTCCTCTTTTTCTGGATGCAACCGAATTATAATTGATATTTTTGCCTTTGTATTTTTAATGCAGTTTCAGTTCTTGGTGCTGCTTTTTTTAGTGATCTCGGAAAAATTGTTTGTACTGTACCACCCGTGTACATGCGATTACTCCAATTTGTTCATCTGGTGTGTATAAAAGTAGGGGTATAAGGTACACCTCTGCGAAGGCAGTTTGTGTTCCTCGCCAACCAGAGCCGTGCTTCTGCTCTTCAGAGATGGATAGTTCTGTGAAAAGCAGAGATTTCTTTGGTTTTGAATGAGATGAAAAATCCTGGACTCTTAAATCTTTGGAGGCTATATCAGGCAAATATAAAAACATCGATTTCAATGGAGAATTTCATGTTCAAATCACATGAAAGGATAGGGTTTGTTGAAAAGGGATTTATTGGACCTCAATGTGTTTTCTTTGGCCAGTATAGCTTCCCCACGTAGAAGTCATGAGAAAGGATTTTCTTTTTTTTTCTTCTCCTTCTTTTTCTTTTCAGGTAGCTATGATTAGGTGTCTAATGACTGTTGCCATTCTCTGGTCAAACTGCTGTAATTTGATATTAGTGGAAAAATAAGGCACCCTTTTCCTCAGTCTTTGAAGATGAAAATGAACCTTCCTCACCTCTTTTCTTTTACTCGGGGATTATTTTTGTTGTGTGTGGGTTTGTTGGTTGGGTTGTTTTTGCTCAGGAGATGAGCTGCTATTTGGAAACAGCTGTCTGTAAAGGAAATATATGTGTGATCAAAGCCCTCACCAATTACAGAGTTATTACTCTTTCTTCTGGGCTTTTGAATAGGAACTCACTGTCCCTGTCTTTTGTCAGCAATGCTCGTGGCAGTGCTGCAGTGCCTGACATTTTCTGTCCTGGAACCCCTTTGGGGAAAATTCACAACGATCTGGTCTGCCAGGGGTTTGCTCATATTAAGTTTAATTGTAATGTCAGTGTTGTAGATCCTAATAATTGTGTCTCTCTGCTATTGCATTCAGGCACTGTAATAGACCTGGATGGCTTGTGAAGATGAATATAAATTTATTTTCTGGCACAGCTGTGTCAAACTACCCGCTGCTAGCTAAGGCAGATACGATTCTACAATAATTGTGGTATAAAAGCCCTGTAATTCCCTGGAGACCATAAATAATAAAATTTATAAGGTTGGTGTTTTTAGTAATGTGTGATCAAATTAGGGAGTTGATCTTGGAGGAGGCAGATCTTAAGAGGCAATTCAGTGGGAGCTGTTCTTCTCCTCACTTCTGTTTTCGTGCAAGTCAAGGCTAGGCTTGCTGCAGCCCACGCCAGCCGTTTGCAGATCATGGCTCTCCATCCGGTTGTGACACCAGTGATAACCAAGGAGCTGGTGCTGTGACCTGCCCGTGCTGACTTTCCCAACCGTCTGGCGACAGGGAGAGGGATCATCCTGCTTACAGGCAGTCCGGGCCACCTTCTAAGGAGAGCAAGGCTGTACTTTAGCCAGATCCCGTGACAACGGCCATTTTCCTGGCTTTGCCTTGAAAAATTTCTTCCTGGACGTGTCTCAAGGGGAAAGTGTCTCATTTGAGTGTGTTCAGAATAGTTATAGGACCAAGCTGTAGGGTAGGGTAGCACTGTGTGCTGCTAGTTTCCTTACCCCATCCTTTCTCAACTGAAAGAGCAGATTTTAGGAAAATTACTATTTTCATACTTCATGAACATGTTTTACCTCCTTTTGCCTCTCTTTCTTACACATGATCTAAAACCCTGAGCTTTTTTATTTTTCCCCAAAGAAAACCAGCTGGTGGTTTGTATTGCATCACCCCGTTATTAATATAGAAATAGGTGAAACCACCGTATCTGTTTTCAACTTAAATATGAAAGACTGAGCACTGCGTTTCAGCCATCTGAGTTTTCTTAGAAGCGTATGTATGTGAAATCTCCACAAACCCGGTTCTACAGGGGAAATGTGGTTAACCTGTGACTGTGCAGCCAGAAGCAAATTCCCCCAATCCTTTTAGATCTGAAGTAGCAGGAGGAGAATGATTTCTTTGCTGGCAGAAGCCAAGAGATGCAAATGGTCTGAACCAAGCTCTTTGCGTTAGTGGATGTGCCCTTTCCTCAAGAACAGCTGTTTGCTTGGTTGCTACTGAATTATGCAGTGCCTTTATTTTTGCTCTGCTCAGTCATCTTAATCTACCTGAAGGCATTGGCCAGATTTTTATAAACACTCCACTATTGTTTATTTTGCAGGCACTACCCGAAGGGCAGACCGCATCCTGGGATACAGCCAAGGAAGACGAAAACCGCAATAAGAACAGATATGGAAACATAATCTCCTGTAGGTGTAAATTCACATTAAACTGAGCTTTCTGTAAGATTTTATATGTGTCCTGTGGAAAAGGGTGTGCTTGAGAATCTCACTAAAAGCTGGTTTACAGTGCTGAGCATTCAGGAGTTCTACCTGTTTGTTACAAGCTATGTTTCTATGATTTATTTTATGTTTTTTTCATTGCTTTACATAAAGTCATTGCATGACTTCACCTTTTTTACACATTTTCTATCTACCTTGCTTTGTGCTTAATGTTTGTAATTTAAGAGCTAAATCCTTTTGTCAGATTTTCACAGTGGGTGATGATGCCCATTTTTTGTCCATTTTTCCTACATAACCTGGAGCTTTCAGTGCCACGAATGGGAGCATGAAAGGAGATGCAGATATATGTCGGACTTTTAGATACGGATCAGAGATCAGATTTTCTCCTTCCTTGTGGTCAGTAACCAGTGGAGCAGTCACTGCTGTCGCCAGAGAGCTGGTTTGATGTGTGGGACAAGCTTAGATTCTGCCTCAGAATCACAATAAGGCAGCTGAAAATGCATTAAAGCTTCTTAGTTTTACTTCTTTCAATAACCAATTACTGTTGATGTTATAGGAATATTGATATGTCGCAGAACTGTGGGGCAGTGAAGGACTCCATAAAACCATTTAGGTCAGCTTTATTCTCCAAGTCAGGACTAGATTCACCTCTGTCTTTTTTATCAGATATTTGTGAAGCCTCTTCCTAATGATCTCCAAAGTTGAGCTTTCCACAAGCTCTGCAGGCAGCTTACTCCAGTGTTTCATCATTCCTTATAATGACTGGGGAGAGGAGGTGTGAGAAGTTATTCTTTTTAAGGGCTGCTGTGTAGCATCAAGTTGGAGAAGCCAGGCCCGAGACCATCAGAACAAGGAATAAGAATATAAATGAATGTGCCATAGATTTTCATGACTGGATAAATCTATAGAACACTATAAGAGCAAAATTAAGTCATGCCGAGTGATATATATTTAGTACTGTCTTTTTTTCCTCAGGTTATATATGTATTTCCTGTAGAACAAACAGACTTTCTGAAATAATTAAAAAAAACCCTTGGCCACAAAGAAAGATCATCTCTCACGTACTTACTTACTCCTCTCTTTCTTTTAAGGCTTGAAAGAAATGAATCATGTAACAGTTTTGGGGGATCAGAAGTTTGTGAGCCCTGATCTGATCCCACTTCTGCTGCTGGCTTTCTGCGTTGGTTGTGAGCAGGTCACCAGTTCCATCAGTCTTTGGTTTTCCGTGTGGAAAATGGAAGTGATAGTAATGGAGTATTACAGTTAGCACGGAAAATCATCTCCCATAAGTTCAGCTGCATAAAAGCAGTAGTCTGTAACTCTCCTGTGCTCCTAGTGGCAAAGAGAGATCCTTCCAGACAGAGGTTCAATTTACTCGTCTATATGATTAGCTTAGATTAAATTAATCTAAGACAGAAGAATAGTCCAGCTATAACAACTGCACACTGGATTGAAGGTGGAAGTGCCATGGTATGATATAAGGAAGGAAACATGAAAGACGCTTTGTTTCTCTCTATGATTTTGAAGAAGCAGTTGACATAACTTAAAAGTGGAGGTGAAAAGAGACAAGACTGTTTGCGATAGCTACCATCTAATTTATGTCGAAGGTGGTCACAAAGAAAACTGTGAACTCCAAGTGAAATGTGAGAAGAAATTAAGGAAGCAAAATCGAGGAAGATAAATGGGGTATTAACTAAAGGGAGAGTGTTCACAAAGATGAATTGTTGTCTAATGAAGAGTGATGTTAGCCTTTTAGCTGTAAATATACGTACAGTAGCAATACAGATAGGAGGTGATACGCTTGAATAAGGGAATGCAAAATGTAATCAAAGCTAAGGAAGAAGTGTCTGCACAGTATAAAACATCAGGAAAGAAGCTCAAGTTTCGGGGCTCTTGGGAAAGATTTCAGAATGAGGTTGAGAGGGTGGAAAGGCATAGATAAAGCAAGGTAGTGAAAGAGAGGAAGGATGCAGAAGAGTTGAAGGTAAATAAAGTTGAGTGGGTTTTCTTTGCTTTAAATATATATCGGAACAAAGAGTTAGAGGAGGAGACAACAGCTCTTCTAAAAGACAGCAAGGAGAATTTAGTAATGTGCAATAAAGAGTTATAAAATGGAGTGAAATCCTTGTTTCATTTTGAAGAGGCTACAGAGAAGGAAGGGAGGATGCCTGAGGAAGGAGCATATCATTCATCAGACATTTTGTAAAGCCATTGGGAAATTATCAGTGGTGTCACTGGCTAGGCCTTGAGCCAGACCCTACTGATGGGTGACGTTGGGCAACTTTCCTGAGTAAAGGCAATGACAGGATCCGGAATAGAGAATTGATGGCAGGGCTGAGAATTGCAGGAGAGTGGCTCGCTCTGGGCAGATCATGAAAACGGATTGTGCTCAGTGGGTACAAACTGCAGAAGTCTGAGCAGAGGAGGGGAGGTGGAAAACAATTACAGCCTTAGCTGCTTTGTTGTAGTAGAATTGTACTTGCTGGTAAAACCCAGAGTCTGCACTGATTGCTTCTACCAGTTTATTTGGTAAAAGGCTGCAGATGGCAATTAACATTATTTATTTAACCACAGTTGCCATTTCATCACTCCTGGAACAAGATATCCCATGCCTTTTGGGAGTGAATTGAAAAGTCAGGTTTTAATCTAACTTTTGTAACTGCTTCAGAGACTTTTGTTAAAACATGGGTTTGTAAGCTCTTGCAATAAGTGGCATTGCTCAGTGAATCACAGCAGATTAGATCTTGTCTTTATGGTCTTCTGGGTAATAGTACACTTACAGGACTGTTTTTCTCGGCTCACTGCTTTCCCAGGGCTGTATTAACATCATGCCTCTCTATGAAAACCTAGATCTTACTGCCAGCCCCAACATCTGCTGTTCTTACATTGGCAAACCAAAACTGCAGATGAGGCTAATCTGTTCATGGAGAGGAGATGCAAGAGAGCTCTAAGCTCTCCTATGCTTTAAACCCCAGCTTTTCAGGTTTCCCTTCAATCTGCAACACTGGTATGTTTTTTAGAGAAAAAGGAAAAGCTGGGGAGTGGATTTGGGGTCTGTATGACCACAGAAATCCACTGCTGATGGTGGAAAGGTGCACTGTAATTGCACACATTTGCCGTGCTGGAGGAAGCTGCCCTACTCGAACTTTTTGTTGTATCAGTAGAGTCCGTGAGCTTTGCTCCTGCACTTTGGGTATAAAAGCTGTAAACACAAGGGCAGCTGGGGAGATGCAAGATTTTTCTTTGGGGGGAAAGGGTAGGTAGTGTATCCATTTATATGCTGAAGCAAATGATTTAAATTTGCTTTAGGGCCTAGATATTGAGGCCTTCAAAGCACATCAGCAAGTGGATATTAGGGGAGGGATGTTGAGCTGAACCCATTACATAGCAGAAAAAACATCCAGAAGCTATATGGGACCTTTGGTTCTATTCTATTTCTCCCCATCTTGTCCGTATTTAGAGCCCCTATATTACAAGAGATAAAAACTCTCAGATGAGAGCTGAGGACATAAAGACACAAGATTGTGTTTTGCTTCGACTTACAGGAGAGCACTTTCTTTCCCTTTCTTTTTCTCCCTTTACTGAGCATAATATTACAGGAGAAGGTCAGCACTCACAGGAGTGCTTGTACTGGTGCTACTTTAGACACGTCCTCCCATCTGCAGTAGAGCATCTTCCCACTTGGGCACAGTGGTTTTAAAGTCTTGTGATGGTCCGTTAAAAACTATTGAGTTGATGAGAAAAGACGGTAGAGAAATTTGCTTCATTTCCTTCATGCTCTGACTACCATATGCTTTGGGCTGGAAAACTATGAATTAATCAGAGAATTTTGTGGTGGAAGAGACGAACAACAGAGAAAGATTAACGGAGCTCTCAGCTGAAACGCAGGTGGAGTGCACTTCTTGGCTATGGACAGGGATAAAATAAAAAAAAACCCACATGTCAGTATTGGATTTAGAATAGAAGTCTTTTGTCTTCCAAGCATTTTTATTCCATAGTTTCTTCTGTAGTGCCTAAAATCTTGCTTGTCTGTGCAGTGTCTATGGTATGTGATCCTGAGAGGGTGGGATATATCGCACCTCGCTAGTACCCAGCTCTCAAGGCACAGTCCAGGACCAGTGGGGAAAGAAAAGGGAGTACAGTGTGCCTTGGGAGGGCAAATCATCCTTTCTTACCAGACCTGGGTTGAATAATTTCAGAAGATGTCTGTATTTCTCCATTGACTATGTGGGGAACTTTGACAGCCAGTTTAGACTAGCTGCGTAATATTTAGATGGCAAAAGTTGTGTGAGATTAATCCAGTGCTGGTGTCAAAATGAGATGTGGAAAAATTGCAATGATATTTCAAATGATCACTAATGGGGATTTTGACAGAAATTTGAAACAATAACATTTTTGTGGGAGCATACTGCTTTTCAGTGAAATTCTTGTCACTTTTAAAATCTGTTTTAAGACCAATTTTCAGTCAAAGTACTTTTCATACAAATTTAGAGTTCTGCTAACTTGCATACAGACTATAGTAAACAAGGAGAAATAAAATCATTTATACATTTCTTAAAGTATATTGCCATTTTTTGCAGTCCTGAATGTTACAGACATGCAATTTTTCATCTGTTTCTCCCTACGTTTTTAAAGTTTCTTATAATCTATTTGTAACACACGGTGATACGATGTCTGATAAACTTATAGAAGAGTTGAGCTACACTTTTATTTCAGTATGCCAAATATGTAGTCTCCTTGACTAGTGTAGTCCAGTGGAAAGGGTGTATGGTCAGAATTTATTTCTGATTCTTGGGAGAAGATACAGTGAAGACATTTGCTGTTCTTTAAAGTCTATAGATGAAAAAAACTAAGTACAAGATCATTGCAGTTAGTAGCATAATAAGTTGCATTGGTTTTTGCCCCTCTTCATTAAAAAGGCAAGCCAAATAAATTACAAAGTTTTGGGGGAAAACAGGGATTTACAAGGTAAGTTATTTCATGAACTTTTATTCAGACTGTGCTCCTAAGCTTATGAACAAGATTAAAGGCACCATTAAGTCATCATTAATATTTTGTGTGCTTACCATATACACAGGGTTTTTTCTGCTGCACAGTCATAACAGAAATAAACCTCCCACAGGAATTAATCTCATTTTTGTAAAATATGCAATGAAATACTGTGAATTCTGTCCTCCTGAAGCAAAGTTCAACTAAAAGAATTTTTCATTTGGTCCCAAAATATAGTTGGACCTAAACCTGAGTATCTTCTTTTTTAAAAATACCATCATTTCCAGTGGCCATTTCTTCATCCGTTACTGTTCTTCGCAGATAGAATAACGATATTTGGCTTAAAGGGAAAAAAACACCACCACTTTTTACAGCTGCAGAGCATCTTTTCTTTATCCATAATTGTCTTAAATGCATAGACCTTTTCTGTAGTCTCCTTCTCAGGTCTTTCAAATCTAGCTCCCTCAGGAGGTATTCATCCGATCCGTTTGAAGTTTTTAACTAAAGAGTGGCTCAAAGAGCTGAAACTTAATTTTTGCAATTGGTTCTATTAAATGAAGAGAGGCAGGATCTTCCTTGAAGGCTATTCAGAGCACTTCAGCTACACACCGTGCATACACAGTGTCTTTGTCCCACTTAAAAAAAATCAACCTGAGATTCTTTTCACCTGCCATTGGGGTCATTTTTGGTCTCATTACTTTTTAGTTCTGTTGTTGCAATAAGTTAAGACTTCCATAATGTTATATCGTGGCATCGCAAGAGGAGTTAGTAAATATTCCCCTCCCGACCATTAGCTCTAGGGGTTTTTTTTTTTTGCCTTTGTTCTGTGTGATTCTTAACTAGCCCTAGTTTTTTGCCTTGAATTGCAAGTGTGAAATTGTCTACGGGAGATTTTGTGTATTTCATCTGGATGTCTGGTTTAATCAGCTCTTTGTCTGTCTTTGTGAATTACTCTAAGTGTAAATTCTTTTGTTGTCTGTCTAACCACATGATTTACTGCAACTTCTAGTGCAGTTGCCTTGAGCGCAGGTAATTGTCTAGAGTTGGGAACAGCAGCAGCACTCTAAGAAATATACCTACTTCTACCGTGTCTACAAAGGTTATATTTATTAATACAAATATAACAGAGCTTTTGATTGTTTCACCTGCATAACCTTTTTTGAATGAAAATACGGGATTTGATAAATACAGCAATGTGGTTGTATTTTCTGGGTGTGAAAATCTCACCCAAAGAACGAACAGAGTATAAGAATCATTGCTTTATGTAACCAAATGAATATTTAATATTTATCCAAATCTTGGCTTTCAGAACTGCATGCACATCTGTCTTCACAATTATTATCTGATTCTACATTTAATTAAGTGATGACTAAAACCATTTTTGACTGAGTTACTGCACAATCACACCTCGTATTTTTATGTTTCATTGCTGTGATTCTTTTTAATTGAATCTAAATCATGCTTAGGCCTGTATTTTGCAAAGTGCCTCTAAACATTAATGCTTTACTGACTGAAAGCTAGGGTCTACAGAGCAGGTAGAGAGGAAATAAACTTAATGGACTCTATGTTATACTTCTTTAAAAAATCATTTAAAAATGAGCCCCGCATGCCCAGTGGTGACCTCTGTAACCCAGTAGCCTTTGCCAAGCAACTGGCCCTTAGATGGTTGTTCTGCAATTAATTGCATACTGGTGCTGGGATTGCCAGACCAAATCAGCTCAACAGCCCAGCTCACAGAGTATCTCCTCTGACAGAGCCCAGCACCAGCTGCTCCAGAGAAAGATCAAAATATTCCCTTGGTGGAAAATCATGACATGATCTGCCCGCTGGGGTAGTTCCTTTCTGCGTCTGAACTGTAGAACATGCTGGGAGATGAAAAGATTGATATCTGTTATTTTATTGCCTTTATCTTAAGTAACTTCGAACGTCCTCAAAAGCATTAACATTTCTATTTTTTTTTCAACACTGCCTTAATGCCATTTTGTTGCCATGAGTTCTGTGGGTCGCATAAAGGAACACTGCTTTGATTTCCTTTGGTATTTCCTTTCAGGTTTCTGCATTGCCCCATTTCTTATTTGCAGGATTTCATTTGCCGTTTTACCCTGCTTAATCTTTTATACCTCTGTCATGACCTATTTATTTTTATTCTGATCTTGACAGTTTTAGCTCTTGCCTCAGTTTCCATAGGTCAGATGAAGCCAGGGAGGCTGTTACTTCTAAGTGTGAAGATGGCTTTTGTGGATGGAGATACATCCTGCAAAGATCTGTCCCAAGACCCCCAAAGCAAGCAACATTTGTGGTCTGTCTAAAAGCTCTATAAGGATTATGATGACAGCAGTAAATTTAATGAACACACAGTATGAATGAACACTAACCTAAGGATCTAAACATTACATCTTAAACACAAAAGAAAGGGCTTTTAGGAACAGGAATACCTGTAGTAGTCTTTCATTTTTTATTATTGTAAGTATTCAATTATCCACTTGCAGGAATTGACAGATAAAATAAAACTCCTCTTTATCGTTACTGTCACTTTTTTTCCTTTCCTTCTTTCAGATGATCATTCAAGAGTGAGATTGCAGCTGCTGGATGGGGACCCTCACTCTGACTACATAAACGCCAATTACATAGATGTAAGGCTCCTGGACATTCCCGCTATGACAAACGCTCCTGCTGACAAGTGTGCTTGTGAAGTTGGTGCATCTGACGTAGGGACAGGCTGTTGATCTGATACAAATGACAGCTGAACATTATACAAACATCGTGTCGTGACAGGGAGAAGGTTCTCAGTCTCCAGTTTATTCTGTCTGACCAATCTGGACAGATGGAGATTTCCTATGTTTGACAGATCCACCAACATAAGTGGAATGTGGGCTAAATGACGTATGTGGAAATTGATATCAGCCCCTTGCAATAGCATTAGTAGATATCTGAGACTTATCAACTTCTTACAAAGTTGCAGTGCAGAAGGCATGTAAATAGATTGACTTTTTTTTTTGTATTATAAAATAACATCCAAAAAGCAGCCTCCCTCGCACACACAGAATGATCAAGTGAATGTACATTTCTTGTACACATCTCCTAAATCTTAGGAACATGACAATGTTCAGAAGAGTTTCTTCACCTAATAAAGTCACATAAGACTGGTACACAGCATTTTCATACAGAGGCAAATGCATACCTTTCTTTGTTTTCAGACAAGAAGGTGCAGCGTTTTGCCTGTTAGTTTTCAGAGTTGCCCACAGATTAGTCACAGGATTTGTGTTTCGTTGAGGAAATACTCAACACTGCCCCATTCCTGTTTTCTCTTTGGCATAACGAGATCTTATTATTCAGCCTGAGCAAGATACCATCACTTTAAAAATCTCATAGATAGTTGCCTATCTTCATTCATTTGATAACCAGTGTTGGTACGCTGTTAAGAGTGCAGTGGTTGTTGGTACCTGGAAAGTGTAAAATACATGGCGTGCTTTGTCTGAACTGTGATCTCGCAGATCATCACATATTTTCTTTTTTTCCAGGGGTACCACCGGCCTCGCCATTACATTGCAACTCAAGGCAAGTTCATTCTTGTATGTCTAAATATCTGTAAAACCACTTCTGTTTTAAACTGTTGGAAGAGCTATTTATAGGGTGACATCTTCTGTTTTGGGGAGCATCTCAAAACTTGGTATAGGGGCACAAAAAGGAAGGTTATAGAATGTTCCAAGATCTTTAAGGCACTCAAATGCAAAACCTCAGCTACGGGAATAAAAAATGCTATGGACTTAGAGGTGGCAGTACAATCTATAATGTGTCCCTTGTGCATGAAGTATGAGATTAGAACTGAAAGGGACTTTACGGGTCTCCTTCTGGAGGGAAATTGCTTGAGGAGGGCAGTATGAATAAGCCTGTGACTGATGAACTTTTGGTTACTGGGAACCAGTAGGAAATGCATTTGAACACCACCTTGTGTAAATTAGTTTATGAGTTTCCTCTGCCTTTAGGGGGAAAAAAAAGAAAAAAAAAAACAAAAAAAACCCCAACACAATTCAATGCTGAGGGCGGTCCATGTTAGATGACAAACCTCCTTACTCCTTTTCAACAGGATGCTGTTTTCCTGCATCACTGACCAAACTCTTATGCCATGACCACTTCCTCTACCATTATTTGTCCTCATTTTTGTGCGTTCCTTACCTGCAAATGTGATGTTCATAGAAATGACTCTATTCTTAAATTCTGCTTTATGACTTCATTGCTGGCTTGTCCCTATTGAAAGAGTGAAAAAACATGTGGGAATAAAACTGGCATTTGAGGACGTACAGCACAGGGAATGCAGCAAGGCAGAGAACATGGAGGATGGAGTATGTGCAGAGTGGGTGAAAGGAGTCCGTGGGAGGATTTCCTCTGCAGTGTAGAAGAGAGGAAGGAAACAAGGTCAGAGAGAGGCTCTAGTCTAATAAATCTCCTGTGAGTACTGGCTGTTGGAACCTGAAATTTTTCTCTCTGGGGGAACTTGAGAAAAGGGCTAATTTCTGCATGTTTCCTTCCTCCTTCAAAATTAATAAATATTAAAGTGTGAAATGGAGGAATTTTAGTGCTGCATCAGGTACAAATTTCAATACAGCCTTAATTACAGAGTCAGTATAGGGTTCATCCATGTCCCATCACTGATACATGATTACCTACTGGAGCCATCTCCAGTATTTACAATACAGCCATCGCCTCTGGCTCCAGCATGCTAGAACCTTAAATACCCACTGCGAGGAAGTGTCGGAGCTCTTAAACAGCTTCAGGCTCTTCATGTCTGTAACTCTGAATCACAGAGGGATGCTCTGAGAGAGAGAGTAGGATCCTCTGGGAACAGGGCAATGGTTGGGGAATAGCTGAAAAGAGTTGTTGGCATTCAATACACTCTCTTAAGGTGTCCTTTTGTCTTTTCTCCTGCCCCAGGGCCAATGCAAGAAACAGTGAAGGATTTCTGGAGAATGATTTGGCAAGAAAACTCTGCAAGTGTTGTCATGGTCACCAACTTGGTGGAAGTGGGCAGGGTAAGGGTCCCACTTTGCTGACATATAAAGCCAAACCAGCGCTGGGTATAACACAGTCCTGCTGTTCAGCCAAGCTCAGCAAGTGCAATCAATGCCTTTTGCTTACTGTAGTAAGGGAATGAATTAAGCCACTCTGGGTTTTTCTCTAAAATGCCAGATTTTGTAATACTTAGCTGCTTCCCTTCTAGACTAATAAGGATCATGTTCCTGGTGTAAGTCTGAGCTTTAACAGTTATACAAATTTATGCTAGCTGAGAGGCTGTCTCCTTTTTCAGTACAGAAGGAAAAATGTACTTATGTAATAATTATTCTTTATCTGTATAATTTGAATACTTCTCTACCCACAAAAATCTGGAGGGGCAAGAACGTGCAACTGGTGTTCAAACTATCAAAAGAGCTCTTTAAATGACAGTTCAAAGCCCAGAGTTTCCAATCACTTCAGAAGATCACTATTCCGTGGTGGTGGGAGATTGTGCACAGCTGGATCCTGGGGCCACCCAGCAGCGTTGGCCTCCTCAACACCCATTGCTTTACTCTCTTGGACTCAGATGAACCAAAAGTCCCTATGTGAGCACAAGGCAATTGCCAAAGCCCACAATGGGAGCAAATGTGAATAACTCAAAAGGCATAGGCTAGACTTCAGGGAATAAGAAGGCATGTCTGGGGTGGCTATTCACAACATATTCTTCCCGCTCCTGGTGGTCTTTGGTTTAGAGACATTCTCAGCCAGAAACTGGAGCTCTTAAAAATATTGTCCTGGTGTATGTCACCTTCCATTGCTTTGTTACTAAGAAAAATTTAAATGATGGTTTACTCACAGCTATTAGTAATTCAGCTGCTTTGTATTTGATTTTCTTTAGATCTCATGGTTGAATGCCAGCTGGTTCTGTTCATTTATTGTTATTTATTCTATTTTACCTTCTACTGACACTTCAGTTTGAAATAAATGCCTCTGTGTAAAAAAACCCCAACAAACCTACATTAATGATATTTAATATTTATAACCCCCCTTCCAATTATGGCTGGAACTGGAACATGAAACCTGCTTCGTGGTAGCTAATTGCTTCAGCTTTTAGGTGCTGTTCCACTCTTTCATGCTGGAGCATTTAATAACTTGATAGTTTTTGTTAGCCTAAATATCCCTTCTAGAGCTTCACAGCCTTGGCTTCAATTTCTACTATTCATTTTGCACATGGCTTCTAGAAGTGGCTAAGCTTGGGATATGTTTACATGATGAGGAGATTTCTTTCTTGAGCCTTAGCTGAGGCCTGTCACAGCTGGTAAAATGTCAAATTTGTGTCCACATCTGATAAGGAAAGCTTAGAGACAAACAAATTTAATGTATCAACAAGTATCTCACAATCCCTATGAACTGAAATTCTTTGGCTAAACAGAGAGAGTTCAGAATTACAGTAGCAGTAGCAGGAGCATAGATTTTCTCAAACGGGATGGTGGTAGTGACTGCCTGCCAGGTATTCTGTAAACCTGATATACGGTCAGGGCATGTATGGAAATTTAAGGAAGACTATTTTAAAGACAAAGAGCTAAATGCATCCATTTCATTTGTATTCACAACAGAGGGAGCTGAAAAAAATCCTCCCTGTGATTTCTATATATGGTAAAGGAATTTTGATCTAATTTATACAGTTAATTTTGACAAGGTCTCTACATCAGAAGAAAGCCCAATTTGCGTTGGCTTGAGCTTGAAAGTGGAGTAAAATGTAGGTCAGCTCTGACTCAACTTGAGCTAGTTCCTCTCAATGTTTTCTTTTTTCCCCCAGGTAAAGTGTGTTCGATACTGGCCAGATGACACAGAGGTCTATGGAGATATTAAAGTCACATTAATTGAGACAGAACCATTGGCAGAGTATGTCATACGCACATTTACTGTACAAAAGGTAAGGAAATCTTCAATCAGCTGAAATTTTGATACAACACTTAATTTGCGTTCAGCAATGTGAACTCTGGGAAACATATCCAGAATGCTCTTGGAAATGGGAGCTGTTACTATTTGGACAGGTTTCACTTCAGAAACCTAAATTTTTGACAGACATTCCAATTTTGGACAAAGGATTTTAAATGAACATCTTGATGTAGCCACAAAAGTAGAATCCACAGTAGATGAAGTTTAAATGAATCCAAAAGCCAGCAGCTAGTTGATGGTATGCCAGGAATAATAATGTTGTGTTTCACAGTGGCAAATTACAGATGAAAAAGGTATCAGTTAAAATGGATGCCAGGTACGGTCCCCTTTCAACAGAAATAAAAATATAATAAAGGCAAGAGTATAAAAATTATCCCCAAAACCAGCAGGATTTGCAATATTTTTATTACATGTAATTAGAAATTGGAAGTCTAAGTGTCAGAGTATTCCAGGTCTGTCCAAATCACTCCTCAAACATTCAGTAAGTGGTTTTAAAGCTTTTCAAAAACTCCTGCTAAATGAACTCCAGCCACACTGGGAATATTGTTCCAATTTTCTAATACATCAGCTCCATATTTCTTTAAATCACTGAAAAACTTGGTAAGAAATGCTAATGCCAAAATTTGACAGGTTAGAGGACCTGCTGCTTGATTCCACCTACGTTTCCTGTACGATAAAATGTCACGGCTAACTGACACTGCTGTGTTACCCTTTGCAGGGCATGTACAAGTGGTGTCAATTTTCATGTACCAATAACTCGGTCTCACCAGAAAGGCTGAGTGATGGGTCTGGATACCAGTTTCTGCCCTTTTCACCAGCGGCTGTAATCTCAAACTGAGATTTTTTGGCAGGAAATAGCAGAAAATCTACCGTTGCCTGGGGCATGGCCGCTCTGTAGGTGTTCACTCCCCAGGCTTTTACTTCAACGTTTCAAAAAGGATTTAAGAGTGACTTCTTGGGGGTTTATGGCAATAACACCAAAGGAGGCTGGACAAGTGCAGCCATAGTATGCTGGGACTGAAGTCACCCTGTAAAGTTCCTAATCAGCTGGGTTTGAGCTCTAAGACAAGAAGTTTGAATTGGGAGCTGGCATTCACCGTCATAGTCCTCAGTTGTATGTTACCCACTTCATTTGTACTTGGAGTTCAGCTTGAAATCACGCGGAGCGAAAAGCAGCGCGGGACATGTTCCTGCATATAATGAGAGCTAAATGCTTGTTCAGCCCTCTGTGTGAGGGAAAGGAGCAGTGATCAGAATATCCTGAATGCAGTCTGATGGAAGAAAAATAGAAGCTGTGTTGTCTCCTCAGAAAGGCTACCATGAGATCCGAGAGATTCGGCAGTTCCACTTCACCAGCTGGCCGGACCACGGGGTTCCTTGCTACGCCACAGGCCTCCTGGGCTTCGTTCGTCAGGTGAAGTTTCTCAATCCCCCGGAAGCAGGACCCATTGTTGTGCACTGCAGGTATGCGAGCTCTTTGTCTGAGCCTTTCCTCCATCAGCTTTTTCAGCTTTTGTCCTTTTTTCTTCTTGTTTGGCAATAATCAACTACATTTTGTTTGTTTGAGAGTATAATTTGTGGGCCTCATGTTGAAACAAAGTGGAATTTGGTTTTCTTTTCTAAAGTGGCAGCTCTGGAGCTTAGCTGGCATGAACTGGAGATGATACAAGTAGGTCAGAGAGGGCCATTTGAATGTAGAAGACTCTCTGGTGGCCTATATTCTCTTAGCTGCTCGTAGCAGAGCTGGGAAAATGGTAAATATCTGGGACAGCCATTCCAGTCTATCTACAACGAACCTCACGTGGCAGAAGGGACGATGCCTACAAAAAGACAGGGCTGCTGACGGGGCATTTCAAAGCAACTTTGCTTTTCTTTACTCACATGCACTGCAGTTCAGCTTTGTACCAACATCAATAGCATTAATCTGAAACGTTAGTCTGTCTGCCTGGGTCTGGATGCCAGCCGTGTGCATCTTGGCCTCCTCAAAGCCCAGGAGCTGGAATGGGAATGTCAGATGGAAAACCTACCCAGTAACTTCCAGCTAGTAAATAAAAGGGGAGTACCTGAGGAAACCTTGCTGCTTGGTTTACAGCTGTGAAAATTCAGACTATCGAATCACATGCTTGCTAACTCCCTGGCTGCTGCTGTTACTGGTGAGGGCTCTTCTGTACTCTTTTCTTCCAACTAAGCTTAAAGCCCTGCTGTGCAAGGCACTATATGAATATGTAAGAGAGTGTCCCTGACATGAAGAACTAACAGCTTGAGGTGTGATCAGGCATGCTGCTGGTGGCGGGAGAGCAGACACAAGCACATGCACAGACTGGCATCAGTTAGATGACTTCAAATGCACGGAAAGACATTGCTACAAAAACAGAGTTTAGGTTTGTAGCAGTTACTTCTGCAGTGCTCAGGCCATAGCTCAGGGCACGTGTTCTGTAAAGGAGATGTGGCTGGAGCACAAGGCTGGAGAGCAGAGCTGGCTATCCCAGAATCTCACCCCTAATCAACCCACAGACAATTATGTCTAAGTGCCATGCTGTGTGATCAGGAAGAGAGAGAGAATACATCCCCAACCACTTTAAAAAGGCAAATCAATTAAATCTTATCTTTTTAAAAGCTTTGGGTTACGGGGGGTGTTTTGTTTTGTGGGGTTTTCCTAGCAAGCAATGAATCAGTTTTATAATAAAATACAGTTAAGCCTGAGGATCTGGCAGAAGGGAATTCATTCAGAGATCAGGGCCTGAATTTGCTACTTTGGTGCCATGACATGGGTCTGGCCCTGGAAGGAGTCTGAACCTGATTCACTGTCACAAAGAAAGCAAGGAGAAATTTTTCATCCTTCACATTTTAATGAATAAATGCCATTTCCTCTCAGTTATTTATCTGCTTTTGAATTTTAATGACTTGCTTTAAGTGGTAATTACCAAATTCTCCCTACCGATGCCTGGCTGGATAATATCACTGTTCGATATTTATGAAGTGCCAGGATCCTCTAAATATAGAAATGTTATAACTATTTGTTAAAATTCTGAAAAGCTGAGAGATAAAGGGAGAGGAAATGCCACTTATTCATTAAAATTCTGCAAATGAAAAATATCTTCTCTCTATTCAGCAGTTGATTAATCTGGTCCATTAATTTATGGTCATTCATGTCTCTTTGCTTTCGGCTCTGCTGGAGTTTTCATGCAACTGAAGTTTTCCTGCTTTGAGCTGAGTTTTCCTTCTTCCTTCGGAGTAATGTGAAGAGTCGTTCTCCTCTCTCTATCCTTCACACCTAAACAGCTTGGATGATTTCCCAGGAGGGAAAGAGGACACAATGACAACACAGTTTTGCAGGAGACGGTCCAATTCTCGCACACAGCAGGGGGTTCTAAACTGAAGGTTTTGGGTAGCCTCAAGCTCCTTTCTCTATAATTTTACAATCCACAACTTGAAATCACCCTCCTCAGGACCCAAACCCCTCCAGATTAAAAAGGGAAAACAAATGTTTGCGGTGGAGGACTGAGCTCCTTTCATCATGCCCACTTGAGTAAACATGTGCATACATTTCAGAGAGTCCCATGGAAGAAAATTTCTGGAATTGTGTCTATTTGCAACCTGGAGGCTGCTCTACGGCGTCCTGTGTGATGAAAGGTGTGCAGGTGAACCAACCTGTAAAATCATGATGATTATTTTTGTAATTTTTTTTTTATGTTCTTTTCTTCCTGCTACCTGGGTCCATTTCCCTTTCAAGAAATATTACTTCACCTCATTCTCTTAAATCCTAAGCTAATTTAGCTACACACAAAAATCAACCCAGTAGAGAGAAGGGAGCAGCTTCCAAGCTGTGTCTGTGATGCAGTTATTTTCTCCTCCATAGAGTCCTGCCTCTCCACAGTCCCTTGATCATGCAGACCCTCATGTTTTTTTCTATTTTTAGTGCTGGGGCTGGGAGAACAGGCTGCTTTATTGCCATCGACATCATGCTTGACATGGCAGAGAACGAAGGCGTGGTGGATATATTTAACTGTGTGCGAGAGCTGCGATCCCAAAGGGTCAATTTGGTGCAGACGGAGGTAGGTGCCAGCACGTCTTCTCTTACGATGTACTGCTTTTCTGTCAGCTTCTTTGCTCAACAGGACGCCAGCAATTCTTTAAGTCAACACTTGCTTGCTCTGGGATGTGATTATACAGAACTTTTGGTGGCTAAACGTGTCAAGATGTGCACCATATCACTTTCACTAGCGGCTACTCAGGGCCTCTAAGGCAGGAGGGCAAACCTTGAAGTTTAGGACTTACTCTTGCTGATTAATTTTATTCTCATAGTAGAAAAAAGCTAGCTCCTGAATCCCCTCATCCCCTATAGTACATTCATAGGTGTACTGCAGACTCCAATAGTACCTAGTTTATATCAGTTGCAAGCTAAACAAGTGAAACATTCTTGATTCAAGCTTTGGGTGCTGATAAAGCAAGCTGCTCCATCACGTAGCGTCTAGCAGCTGCACAAACTTCTATGGAACTGTTATCCTGCTATACAGGTTTTATGTATATGCTTCAATGCCTTCCCCTCCTGAGGGACAGGACAAGAGCCTGGAACAGAGAAGGACTTTTAACTTTCTTGGGCTTCTCATATTTAGTTTAGGGAAAGAACTGTACCCAGAATACCAAGACTCCAGGGGTTTTGAAGAGACAAATGGAGCAGACCTGTTAGTACAGTTGTTTCTCTGGTGTTATCCTAGGTCCAAAGCACAATCCATTCCTGACCATTGCCATGTGATTGTGATCAGAAAAGCTTTGCGCCCTGGTTTCCTCCTCAGCCTACCCCCGTTTTGTCCCAGTGTTCCTGAGAGTGGTGACTTCCCATTTTACTTGTAAATTTGAAATGAATACGTGAGACCTCACATTAAATGATGGATGAAATATGCTCACAAAGCTGTCACATAGCACACTGTGTAATTTGTCTCCACATGAAACAGAGCCAAGTATGCATAGCAGGCATGATTTAAAAAAAAAAAAAAAAAGGCATGATATTTCATTATCTGTATTGAAAATATGATTTTAATATCTTCTCCCCTCCCCTGTGCAGGAGCAGTATGTATTTGTCCATGATGCCATTTTGGAGGCATGTCTCTGTGGCAACACGGCCATTCCAGTTTGTGAGTTCAGATCCATATATTACAACATCAGCAGACTAGATCCACAGACCAATTCCAGCCAGATAAAAGATGAGTTTCAGGTAATTTCATATGTCTCAGTCATTGCAGTTAGTGTATTGAAAGTGTTTAATCAATTTCTATGTGTTATTTTACGATTTCCAATAGAGCAGAGAACGGGAACACTGAGCCAAGGTCTGATTTCAGCTGATTTTTGTTGTTTTACTCCTGGATCAGGCAGAGAGTTGTTTTTGAGCATGGACTTCTCAGCCTTCAGCAAGGAAAAAATTTCTCCGTCACTTCAGTAGAGCAAGGGTACTAATTTTCACACATAATGTTCTACTTCTCATTTCAACAAATATTCTGTTGTTTGTTTTTTTCTGTAATTTATGCAGAAACATTTATGCCTCAAGGTCCCTTATTATCCATTCTCGTGGCTCATATGCTGCTTCCGAGTCTTGACAATCAACTTGTTGATGTCCTTCCATACAAAGGAGAAAGTGAGCTCAGTGAGCGTTACTGTCTCTATTACTAATTTTCAATTAACTGAATTCGTCAGTTCACTATGTACATTTTGCCAGGTACCTGGTGGCGAGAACTGAAATGACACGTACTAAGACTCACAAGTGCTAGAGTAGCACGGTTTGCCTGGGGCAAGCAATGAAATGGGGACTCCTCCACCTTTTGCTATCACCATTTCTTATCCCACCCTAATAAATGGGCTTGGGACACATGAGCCATGAGCCCTGTGCAGTTGTACCTCTTGCGCAGTAGAGAACTCACCCTGCGGAACAGTGAACTAAGCTTTCCACTCTTATTCCCCGTATATCCGTAAATCCCTTTAGGATTTTCAGCCGACACCGACGTATAGAAAAAACATAATATTGTAGGAAATTTGGAGCAAGGTGAGTTTGACGGGAATGCGAGAGACCTCTGCTATTTGTTAAGAGGCCATTCTTCTTAGTCAGCAGTAAAAAGGTGGAGATTCCTTTAATTGTAGGAAATGCCCATCTCCTTTCCCAGCAAAGTATCTTTTGCAGCAAGTGAATGTCTTTTGGGAGCCCCAGTCTGAATCAGATGCCTCTTTTGCTCCCTCTCTATGCAAAGGGAGAATATGTGTGTTTTATCTGAAACCTTACAGCGAATCATCAGGGTTGGTATAGTGAGATAAAGAATGTGGATCCCAACTGATGACAGTTCAATTAAAAAAAGATCTGGTTTTATCAAGTGGTATCAGATCTGTAAAAGTGTTTCTGGTTTTGGACGCTTGGCATAAAGGAGCCAAAGCCTAACTTCATCAAATGCTGTTACGCTATTAAAAAAAAGAGTCATCATACGCTGGGCGTATTTTGTCATGATACGAGATGAGATTTGTCGCCTCTGTGCTTGTTCTTTTGAGCTGCCAGGGGCTGGCAACTCCTGTGGGAAGGAAATGTTCCGCTGTGCTTTGCGTAAGAGGCTCATTCTCTGTCTAGTTGTAGAATCTATTTTTACAGGATTTTGGCTCAGAGCATTCTTCAGCCCTAATTGTCTGGATTTAATGCAAAAGATGGTATCTTTTGCTACAATCTTTGTGAAGCAGTTGACCTAACTATAGATCTGTTGGTGCAATTTGTATTATTTAGGTCCCACTGGCCCTCAGGTAAGGCTGGATGTATCTCTCATGCACTACATGTTGTCTGAACATGCAAAAGCTCATTCTGGAGAGTTTTTGTAATCTGAATAAGTACAAAAACAAGGGAGAGAGGGGAAGGGCATAAAGTAGACAGGAGTAAATCACTAACAGGTCACCTGCCTAATTATGTGCACTGTCAGAGATCTGAGATTTCATGTTGCTTCCCCAGCCAGACTACCTGCTTTCCATCTCTAGACAAAGGGACTTTTATGCAGAACCTGCATAATTTAGAGCAACTATATTATTTCAAATTTTATACTTTGACAAATTGCTTTATCTTGGATTGTTTGACCCCTCTCTTTTCTCCATTCATAACCTCTTTGTGGCAGAAGTCAAGCTCTTTGTAAGAATTTTTGGCCCTTAAATATTTTGTGTTACTCTGACAGCTACAAAGGAATTCACTGTTTGCCTGCATGGGCTTTGCTCAGGAAGAGGACACATAACAAGTGGAAGTAAAATGACATCAGGTAGCCACTGATCTACCACAACTTAAGCAACAGGGTTAAGATGCATTCACTTTGATTTGCTATTTTTGATCCTTGCTGACCAACCTGGGCTGTTGTCCTGGACATTGTTATCCACAATGGATAACACAAAAGAAAATTAGATTTAAAGAAACACAGTCTGTCAAGCTGTGGGAAAGCCGGGTAATGGTAAAAGACTGACAGCAAGACCCCAGAGATAAGGTATAACTATGTAAGTGAAGCATCCTATGTGTCTCTCCAAAAGGAAAATAGCAATCTAAATATGTATGAAACAAAGAGACTTTCCTGTTAAAAAAAAACCCAACATTTTCTCTTGGGTTTTTGTATGCATTGTTAAGACAAATCAATAGTTTGACTGGGGAATCGCCAGAGGATTTGAACCCAGTCTGACCTGCTGGGCGAGCCAGGTCAATATTCAGGGTACTTCTGCACAGGATCCACTTGAAAAAGGAGAAGGATGCGTGCTTCCACCCTAGGGATGGTAGAAACATGAGGAGGTTTCACTCCATGACCAGGTCAAAGCTGCAGCTTGTACCTGTGACAGCTATTTCCAGCCTCTAGGAAAGAACGGATATGGTATCTAGTGGCTGTGGGGTTTTAGAGCTGGAAATTGTTGGAAGGTGTGTAGTGCCCTCAATTTATGCTGGAGCTTACGGTGTTCGGAAGAGCACCTCAGGACGATGTGAAAAATGCAATGTATTATAACAGCAACAAGCTCCTCAGTCCTCCTTTTTTATTCTCTGGGATCCCAAAGATCTGCTAGTCTAAGTACCTTTAAAATAAATGTATTGTGCAGATGGAATCCTCTTGGAAGTAAATTCAAAGACACTCAGCCTGCTTCTGTCTTTCTTTCCCTTCTTCCGTCCCTCCTTCACAGACTCTCAATATTGTGACACCACGTGTTCGGCCAGAAGATTGCAGCATCGGTCTTTTGCCAAGGAACCATGACAAGAACCGCTGCATGGATGTGTTGCCCTTGGACCGGTGCCTGCCTTTCCTCATCTCCGTGGATGGAGAATCAAGTAACTACATCAATGCTGCACTCATGGATGTAAGCAGCACTGCACTGTCCCCACTGATCCTAGTCTGCATCGAGTTTATTCCTTCTCAGGATAATTTCCTGGGAGAAAGGGGTCCAAAGCAAAAAACCTTTTTTACCTGCAATTTCTGGATCTGACATCTCCAAACTGGGCAAAGGCATGCAGAAATGTGTTACCTAGACTATGATTATCATGCTACTGTTGTAGTTCTGCCTCACATTGGTGGAAAATTTTTGACAAAGAAGTTCATGAGCATGCAGTTTGAGGATTTATCTTAGGCAGATGGACAAAGAAGTGGTGGGACAACTCTTCCCATTCATTGGTTGTCGTATAACTTGGAAGAGAAACGTTCACCAAGAGCTGCCAGATCAGCTCTTTGAAAAGAATAGTTTGCAGTGTGGAGCAAGTGATTTATTTGAGCTTACACAGTTAAGAATACGAGAGTACAGGGACTAGATTTGCAGAATACTTTAAGGCTGACGGACATGAGTTAAGCTGATGTGAATCTGTCTGAAGGCATTTTCCCTTGCTTTCTTTATAGGCTACAATCCCGCAGCACAGGTAATTTGTATAGCGTGAATTATGTTGATGGTTTCTTTTTCCTGTGGTGCCTAACTGCCTTTGGACAGAGATGTCTTTAAAGCCGCTAATTATTGCAGTTGGAGTATTTGTAAATATGATCCAGGGTAAAATGTCATCATTTTTTCCCTAGCAATGTTGGGGTTGGTCTTTTTTAATTTTCTCTATTCTTTCAGTCTTTGGGGAACAGTGATACTACTGCATTTAAGAGGTTAAGTCAAATGGTCATAGAATTAATTTTAGATTTTTTTCAGAAAGATTGTAATGTTTTCGTTGCATGTATGCCTAAGGAAACTTTTTTTTTCTTTAAAGTGTGTTTTGTCCTTTGGCAAATCTGCAGAAGCACAATCAATTCTTCTCTGGTTTCTTAGGGACTGGGAATGTGTTTGCACATTTCAGCCCTCATTACCTCCAAGCACTTTGCTAATACTTGTATCCTTCCCCACAAAATTCCTGCTAATTAAAATTTTTTGTAGGAAAGGAATTTTTCACCCGTCGTGGAAGTTCAGCCACTATGATGTTCTCTAGCTCTCCTTTATAATTCCATAGAGGAATCAGCAGCTTTTGAAAAAAACAGAGAGGGGAACAGCCAAAATCCCATGTTTTCATAGGCATTCCTGTTGAGGACAGACAGTGCAAATTCTTTGTCTTTTCCAGTAGCTTCATGTCTGCAGTCTTGTACCGAGCATGGACTCTTACAAGAGATCCTCCATCCCATATTGCCTTGAACTATAATTAGTTTTGTCATTGTGTGAAGACAGGCACATGCTGGGGAACCCTTGACAACACAGTCCCAGTGCCGATCATCTTATTTACAGATTTCTCATGTTTATCTCCTTTTTTAAACTTCTCCCCACATCTTATTTGACTTGTAGCTTGCTCTGTGTATTACATGAAACCTATGATGGAAGAAGTGCTAGAGCAGGACAGGGTGATGGTGCATCTAGAATGGGTTACAGCCTGGGTTTGGGAGTGTGAATTGTCCCAGGAAGACAATCTGATGGGCTGCTCTGGACTGCGTTCACCAAAATTAACCTTAGACACAGAATGCCATTTGAACCCTCCCTCGGGGTGAAGCACTCAGTCTGGGCTCCTGGTTTAAACTCTGCTGGAGACTGTCTCAGTCTGTTGACTGTAAAGCTCTAAAAAACCAGCCTCCTCTGCCTTTAGTTAGCTTTTGGGAATACAGCCAAAGGGCTACTGTTGCCCACAGAGGAGAGGAATTTTCCCCCAGCAGATTTCAAGACTCCTGACCTTTCCTCTTCATGTCTTCTGTCCCTTTCAAGTAAACAGACCTTAGGATCTTTCCTGTGAGAATCATTGGAAAGCCATGTTTACATCTGCAAAATGGTTTGTTAAGAAAGGTGAAATACTGTCCCTCGCCTTCCCCTAAAGCAATTGAACATAATCCTTAAGCAAAGAGACTTTACCCACATCTGAATCAAGCCATACAGAAGTGGTGATAGGTTTGTGTTTAATGCATGGGGCTTGGAGAAAGACATGAGTCCACGTTGTGTCCCTGTTATCATTATTCCCCCAAGATCCTATACATGTTCTCTTACCTGAGTAATTAACATCTCTGTGTCACCTTCCCTTTAAAATTGGACAGTGAGCCTGGTTCCTCACCTGTAGCAAAGAAAACAGGTGGGGCATGTTTCTTTATTCTCCGAATGGCAAAACCCACAAACACATCTTACCTTCAGCCAACAGTTTAGCCAATTGTGCAATCCACTATGTTGGTGCACAATGAAAAAACGTAGCAAAAACATTATGATGGTCTTAACTCTAAGAGATAAGATCCATTATTTTATTCACCACTCTGTTGCCTCCGTTGGTCTTGTATGACATAGCTTTTGACCCATACCGGTGCTCCTAGGTTTGAAACACAGAGTAGGGAGAAAGACGAAAATCCATTCCAGACTGATCGTTTCCCAACAAATCATTTCTTTTTCCTTCTCCCTACTTTATGTCCCATCGCCCTCCTCACACGTGCACACGCAGAAGCATGGCACAGCTGCCCTGCAGGCTGGTGCAGAGCGTGCAGAGTGCCTTCTTTACCTCCCAGCACGGTCTGCTCAGCACTTCCACTCATATCTGACTCGTGGAGGAGACAAGGCAAGCCCCCACAACTGCCATCTTAATACTTTGGGATTTTATTTATTTCTTGACTTTAAATCCAAAATCTTAATATGTTTGGTTTTTTGTTGTTTTTTTTTTTAACCCAGAAATATTGTGCCTTTTGATTTATGTCTGCTTCACAGATGTACAGCACAAAGGACTGTGCAGTTTGGAGGTTCATCTAAGCATTGCCTGCCATGGTTGGAAAGCGATAAAGTTTTGAGCTTGTACCCTTTCATCTCAAAGTGCCTTGCAAACATTCATTAACACCGCCCTGCAGAGGTTAGGAGCACAGTTCCTCCCCTTCGTGGTTAGGGAGATTGAGGTCAGAGGGCTTTTTTGAGGTGAAAGAATAGCATCAGAAATTAAATGCCAATGTTGCAGGCTTAGAATATTGCCCCCCAAGCTCTTAAAGGATGGCTGGGATCCAAATGTGCCGCCTCTGTAGCACTACATCACCAGGGAGCAATAGCAGATGGGGGGGCTAATCCCTTCTGTAGTTCCTAGAGTCCATTGCAGCAAAAAGGATAGCATTTGCTTCCAGCTGTTTTCTTTCCAATTATTAATATTACTGATAGTAGTAGTAGTAGTAACAGTAGAATTAGTATTATTTGCTGAGTCTCAAAATATAAATAATTAATTTGGGTAATCTCTGCTCTTGTGACACTTTAATGAAATGTCTTCATTGGGAGCAAAAGAATCCCATTATGAGACATTCATTCATTGCAGAGTGATAACAAGGAGAAGGATATGTGATTTGTATAATCTGGTTAAATGGCTCAGATTGCCTAGCCATAGCCTCCCGGGTATAATATTAGTTTGAATAAAAGTTGATTGAATTTTTTTTTAACTAATCTTATTCTTTTGTTAGAGCCACAAGCAACCTGCTGCCTTTATTGTAACCCAACACCCTTTGCCCAACACCATAGCAGACTTCTGGAGGCTGGTGTTTGATTATAACTGCTCCTCTGTTGTGATGCTGAATGAGATGGATGCAGCACAGGTAAGTCATTTTTCATCGTTTCTGTCGTGTAACTTTCTTCTCAAATCCGGATGGTTTTAAGAGCATTTCTGCTGCCATTTTCTTGTGTCTCCCCTCCCCACCCCAATAAATAAATGAAGGGGAACTGGAAAGTAATAGGTAATGTTTTGGGGTATAATGAAGAATAAGTCCACATGCTTGGCTCCTTCTAAGGCAGCTAATTTTTCCTGCAATTAACAGGGTTTAGATATATAAATACGTTGTATTTGTGGACCTGTATCTTCCTTTCAAATCTGCTTTCTTCCCTTTCTTATTTTTGTCTTTAGTTCAGAAAAATGTTCCCTACCACAGCCCTAGTGTGCTTCACGCTTGCCTATTTGCATGGCATTTCCAGAAGAATATAACCAAGTGAGATCACGAAATCATTCGAAGGATCTTTTTCCTGAGATTTCCAATTAAATTCTGTAGTACTGAGACATGTGGTTTGCACAGTTTCTGGAGAAGCACATTGTGTTGTGTATTTTTTTTTTTCTTTCTAGTGTCATGTGCAAGTTGGTTTCTTGGCTACTAAACACACCGTTATTTTCAGGAGTTAAGCTTGCCAGGGGAGGAGCCGCCACAGTTCCTCCTGTACTAGCATTTCCAGCCACCTTGCTGATGAGTGGCAGAAGATAACAGCTTTCAAAAAGGCATAATCATGCAATTTGTGTGAAGAGTACATCTGGCATGGCTAATTCACCCATTATGGCACTTAAACATGAAGAGAGGAACCCTCAAGTAGTTGGTACTTCATGGATTAATTTTTCATTTCTCTCTTCACTGTCTTCAAAATCTTACCATACTTGAAGGCAGTGAGATTATTGGTCTCTTTTTACAATGGTAATGGAGAAACCAATCACCCTGTTTGCTGAGGGGATCTCCCTTCAGGGTGAACGCTATGGGATTTCATTTCCAGCCACAGTAAGAGCTCTCCTCCAAAGCGGGCTCTCTCAGTGTCCCACAGAGTCCCACCACTCTGTGAGGAACTGGAGCTCCTGTGCATTTGCTGCCTCCTGTCCCATGCATCCAGCCTGATTCTGCATCTTGGCATCGAATCCAGGGATGGATTTTATCTTTGCCTTTTTTTCTGACACTTGAAAGAAAAACAGCTTTTTTCTGGAAATTACACGCTTTCTCACGCTTCATTCTTGGAAAGCACAAACCTATCAGCCTCAGCCAGTGTTATTCTTGCGACTATCTTTCTGCACAAGACTTTACCTGCTTTGTTTTTTTCCTAGCAAAGTTCTGTTTTTATGAGGTAGTCTGTAGGCACAGAAAAGGAGATTTGGCAATATCTAAAGTCATTTTGTCAGTTATTCTAGTATGGTGTCACCTAGCTCAAGTCTGCAGCCAATGCCAAAAACACCCAGCTAGCACTGGAAGTTAAGGATGATTTTAAAGTTTGTATTTTACAAGCTTTCAAGGCAAAGTGTGACAGTTTGATACCAGTTGTGAAAGTGAGGTTTCTGAAAAGGAAATTTAACAGTGTTGTGCTTGCACCGTCATTGTATGACGATGTTGTACTTACCTCGTTGTTCATCGTTGCCTCATCCAAGCACTGTCCCCTGAGCACTACGGAATGGTTAGCCTGCAGGTACCGTATTTGTGTGCCTGGCACTGTCCCCTGAGCACTACGGAATGGTTAGCCTGCAGGTACCGTATTTGTGTGCCTGAGCAGGGTGTGTTACTCGTCTCCATGAGTAGAACACAAATACAAAAATTGCTTGTATAAAAGCTGTGCCCGAACTGTAGAGAGAAAAAGAGTTAAAATAAATAAGTGAACCTTTAATCCACTATGCAGGGAAAAAGTGCAAATAAAACCTTGTGGAGGTCAGGGGACATAGCAGACTGTTTTAAGCACTGTATATACATATACGTTTGGGTAGATGACCATTCACAGAGCTGCTTTATGAAAAAATATTAAGGAAAGGTTTCATCTTTTTCTTCTTTCCAATGCACCTTGAGGTTGTTTTCTAAAGCACCTGCTCAGCTCAAATCTTCTTGCCTATTCGACAAATGCTTTGAGAAGAGATCTGTAAGGCTGCTTGAAAGTCTGAATGAAGAGTAAAGACAACCTTCAAAGGAGGACTTGCTTATGTGGTCTTGGCTGGCTTGCTTAATCTTGAAAAACTAACAAGAGCAAAGATGCATAAGATTGCATGAATATCCCACCCAATTTCAATCCCATATGATCAAAGGAATAACAGGAATACAGAATTAATGCAGTAGCATGCACGCACTTGACATTATTACTGACAATGACTGAACTTGAAAAGCTTGAGATCAAGTTCAAATGAGTATCTGGGGGTTTCAAAACTTCTAAAAAATTACACTTGAAAATAGGAAGAAAAAAACAGAAACAAATACAATCTCAGCAGAAACTGCTAATGAGATCTCATGCAAAATATTTTCTCGCTATGATCTATTTCCAGATGGATTTGAAATAGATAGTAATTAGTGTGGATAGGATTTTTTTTTTGTACTTTAAATTCAGTAATATCAGCATAAGAAAAAAGACTTCCAACCTGTTTCACGAACTTCAGAGATTCAGTTGTGGTTCACTCTGAAATTGGAGCTGCTCTCACTGCTCTCAGAGCTAACTCATTCTCCCTCCTCTGCTCGCTGGTAGAGTCAGAAAGCTAAAAAGTTTATCTTACAGAAAAAAGAAGTTCCACTTTGCTTGAATTAAGATTAATTTTCTTGGTACATGTACTGTTTCCTCATTAACACCAAACCTCTGTGGTTCCTATTAAATTAACCTACAGACACTAATCTTTTAATGTTCACTTTAAATCTATACCCCTACAGAAGCTTTATTTGTCAGCCACCTTTTCTGCACCTTTAGACCCCAGAATTCAATCAGTTACAAATTGTGTTCATAAAAAAAAAGGGGGGGGGGGAAATGTCAAGCTTCTAAAATACGTTTGTTTTTTTCTTCATATTCATGATATAAAAAATGTTTACTGAGCTAGAAGGAGGTCTTCTCTGAGCAAATACATGTAATACAAGATTGGTTGTGGATTTTGAGCTGGTTATAAATTCGAAAGGAAAGAAGACTGAACGTGCGTTTCCTTGTTAATAGTTAAGATGCGTTCTGTTTCTTTTGATGTTTTCTCCAGCTCTGCATGCAGTACTGGCCAGAGAAGACGTCCTGTTGTTATGGCCCAATTCAAGTCGAGTTTGTTTCAGCAGACATTGATGAAGATACCATCAACCGGATATTCCGGATCTGCAACATGGCCAGGGTAAGATCAGTGAAATAACGGTTTCCTTATTTATTCCCAAAAATGTATTTTGCCATGAGGAAGAGGCAGAACCAAGACTTGTGGTTTAGAGATGCTGAATCCCTCATCTAGGAACAAAATTCCACTGCAAAATTTAGTAGCTACTTCCTTTAATTGACATAATTGCATCAGTCTGTATTGGTAAGACTCTTGGCTGAAATTAGAAAGTGGGTGATATGAGCTGAAAATCTGTATTTAAATGGAATGCATTTTTTCTATGTATATTTGAAAACAATTAATCACTTAGTAGCCAACATAAAACCATCAATATCATAGGAAATAAACTGGGATAGTGTCAGCGGCTCTCCATCTGTCAACTACTATGCAGTGTCTCTGAAGACAGATGCAACGTTTACTGGCTAGACTGGGATTCCTAATTGCCGCTGTTTTTCCTATAAATAAGCAACTGCCATTTCTGTAAGCAACTCTTTGTCTGTATCCCTCAGCCCCAGGACAGCTGAAATTATAGAAACAAAGTTTATCTGCATGCCAGACCCTGGCAATGCAACTTCAGGGCTGCAGGAAAGGGTTTCAGTAGAGGATTTTTCTCTCATTAGTTGTTTCCCAGGCTGATTATGTCTCCTTTTTTGTTCCTTTTTCATTTTTTCTAATCAGAAATGGAAACAGGCTCCACAAATTACATTTCCGTGCTGTTTAACACATCAGTCTCTTATTGAGTGGTCAGAGCCTGTGCAGCAATTGAGTCGTGGCATTGCAGAGTGAACCTTGTGGTCCAATTACAGGAATTGATAAATCAGTTAGATATTCACCTCCTATATCCCAGGCCAACTGCCTCTCAACCAGGGACAGCCTGGAAGTCATATATCTAATAAGGGTAAGGCTCCATGACTCTCAGGCTGAAGCTGGCTCATAAATGCATGGCTGGCAGGTTGCAGGCTGTGAACTCACAGCTCTCTGCACCCATCTATGTTCAACACCAATGGCTGCTGCTAAAATCTTTATGACGAGCCTTTCCTGCCACAGTCCCCAGAGATTTTTTGAGGGCCGTCTTTACCTTTAGTTCTTATGGCACAACTAACCTCCAGCAAAGGCTACCAGGAAAGATGTATTTCATCTATTCATACAGTTTGATGAGACTTCATTCTCTACTGAAAACAAAACAAGGGATCCTCAGCACCTAGATTCTGCCTGGCTCTGTAACATCTGAGGTCATCATTGTTACCCAGATTACTGAAAAGTCCTTGTTTCCCCACTGTATCAGGTATCCAGAGTGGAGGATCTTAACATTGATGGTATCAGATTCAGAGGGGAGGATGCTGTGTAACTCGTGTCCCCTGCTTTACCCTATCTCTCTGCTTCCTGCCCCATTCCATTTAGCATCTTGAAAATGCTCTTTGTTTTAGCCCCAGGATGGGTATCACATAGTGCAGCACCTGCAGTACATTGGCTGGCCAGCATACAGGGACACCCCTCCTTCCAAACGCTCCCTCCTGAAGGTGGTCAGAAGGTTGGAGAAGTGGCAGGAACAGTATGATGGGAGAGACGGACGCACTGTTGTCCACTGCCTGTAAGTAGGACTGGAAAATGTCTGTAACCTCACGAAACGCTGTCTGAAGAGCACTGATTATGGATCTGGAAATTTGGTGGTTTGCCAGGCTTTAGCTGGGGAAAATGAAGTTAAATTACATTTGTAATACACTTTGAGTTGAATATTGTGCTACGTTATAGCATCCTGGCCCAGAGATTTTACTGATTGCAATGAGGAGCAGCTGAAAAAGCTCTGCTGCTTTCTGTTGTGTAGGTAGGTCTCATGACTGGAGCCCAGACACAACCGAAGCAGCACTGCCACGTGCCCAGCTCCGACCACGGAGCTGCCGTGAGCCCCGGAGCAGTGAGGAGGAGCACTGCAGTCCCTGGGGCTTCCCTGTCTGCCACTGCCAGGGACTGGCTTAGCCCTTCTGTCCCCATCTCCTGCCGTGCAGGTCTCCACTTCCACAAACCCTTGGAAGTCCTTAATCAGTCCTTACTTGACAGACCTTTCTGTATGTGGCGTGTGAGCTGTTGTGTACGCAGTGCTTTCCTCCGTTCCCTCAGCCTTGCCTAGCTTCACGTGTTGCCTCTTTTCTTCTGGGCCCAGGAATGGTGGGGGACGCAGCGGCACCTTCTGTGCCATCTGCAGCGTGTGTGAAATGATTCAACAGCAAAATATCATTGATGTGTTCCACATAGTGAAAACGTTACGGAATAACAAATCCAACATGGTGGAGTCGCTGGTAAGCTTTTTTTCCTGCTCCTTACCCTACCTGGCATATGCAGGGGGAATTTTAGGATGGGTAGAAAAATTCCATGGCTTAGCTCAGTATGAATAAAAGCAATCATACTGTAAAGCCATCAGAATTAAAACCAGTCCCATTTTAGCACATGCACTGAGTCCTCTGGTCCCACTGCTTCTCTCCTTGAGCAAACAGGGAGCAGCTGCCCCAGTAGCATGATGAACAGTGTCTCCCACACCTAGCTGCCTCAGGAGGTTAAACCCCAAGTAGCTGTCACCATGGCCATCAGGAGGGAGTGGGATTTGTCCTCCTGTGCATGTGTACAGCCTGGTGCGTAATGCTGTGACATGCCTTGAAACCAGGAAGGGAGAACAGTCCGAACCCCAGGCCTTGCTCCCTGCAACCAAAGAGATTAACCTGTCCTGAATTCAATCCTCTCAATCGATCGCACTGAATTCTTTCCTGAAAAGCAATGTACACAATGAGGGCATGAAGCAAAGTATGAATAGTCCATACTGTGGCTGTCTCTTTGAGTGTTTTTCTCTTTCATTGACGATACCATCTCTCAGTAATGCTTGTTGAGGATCACATAGAAATGCAATTAATGTTTGCCTGGTCCTGCCAAAGGGTATAAGAAAGAGGGAGGAGGCATTTTTGGCAGCTTGTAGAATGAGGCTCTGAAGAATTTACCTGTATCCTAATGGCATGAATTTCTGTTCTCTCTTTCAGGAACAGTATAAATTTGTATACGAGGTTGCACTGGAATACTTGAGTTCCTTTTAGCCCAGTGGAGGGAGGAGAGCCTCTGAAGTGCCAGACCCCAGTCTCTGGCAGCTGCTTCTCCCCTCTCCCACATTGGAAGGCAGTAACAAGTGTGGGAAGGAAAACCTCTCCTTCCTGGAGCAAGAGACTGAGATTGCACAGACCTCGCTGGAAGGAGCAGATGATGCCTGTGTTTGCTACTGCCTGCTTTCTATCAGAACATCTACTGCTTCTTAAATAACCTACTGTAAAAATTAGCAAAATGGGAAACAGGCTGAAAGACTGGACTTTCTAATCCCCTCTGACTTCTTCTCTCCTCTTTTGGACTGTATTTTTGCTCTCCTTGCTGCAGAGTGGGGAAAGAATGAAACGCTTAGAAAATTCTCTTTTAAATGTCTTCTTTTTAATTTATAATTTTGTTCTCAAATCCCAGTCTTTAATTTCTGAATTTCATGCAGCAGTCATTTGGGAAAAATGAGATAGCCATAGGGGATATATGAAATATTTCATTACGGTTTGTCTACCCTATCTGTTTCCTTTTATTTGTTTTTCCAAATGAAAAGGCCAACACAAAAAACCCCACTGGAATTCTCTTTCCATATGTAGTCCCTTTTAGCATGAAAATAGATGGTGGAGATGAGAAGCTGTTCATGGATTCACTGCCTCGGCTTCTACACAAATGTTTCCTCCCAGGTTCTGCTGGATTCCCAAGACTGTGCATGAACTGGTTACATGTCTCTGGTCCATGTTCCTTTCAGTGCTGGTGAAACAATACCATTCATGAGTTTCCCAGACACTTGAACCTTAAGGTTAGATATTGGCATCAAACAAATTGCATTGGTCTTGCAACTTTTGGTAACTTTGTTACCATATTTTTCAAGTATTTGCTGGGGTGCAGTGTGTCTTTGAAAAAACAGGGTATAAAGTAGGTATTATTGATCATATAATATGTATTATTATTTTTTATTTATTATTTGTATTGCTGTAGAACTTAGGACCCCTAGTCACAACAGGACGCTGCTGAACTAGGCACTGTGCAAACAGAGAACAAAGAAGGTTCCTGCTCAAGAGCTTAAAACCTGAAGGTAATCTTAAAATTGGGTTTGGTCAAGATTTCCTCACTATTTCCAAACTGTTGTACAGTCAGATGTACTTGGGTGATTTATTCAGATTTCCAGGCCCTACAAGCTTCAAAATGGTAACCCATCCAAGCTGTAGGAAAGGTGATGTACATACACGGAAACCTATTCTGACATGTGTTAAGAAAAGTGTTAGACCAGCACAGCAACTTTCCTTCTTCAGCAAAACAGCTTTTGTTTTGTTCTGCAAAAATGCCTGTGCAACTCTCCTTCTTTGAAACAAACACCAGATGTGTTTTGCCATGGTTCTGGATCTCACTCTGACTTCTTAGCAGCTAAGAAATTGCTTTTCTGAAAGAGTATGTTTAAGTAGTTAATCATTAAGCTTTGGAGGGTAATCTTGGAGGAAAAAATAATTGAAGGAACAAGGCCTTATAGTATTCAGTATTTCAATTTAGCCGTTTAGTTATCTTGAGGGTGTGGGGATATGAGGTTGCTCTGTGTGTAAATTAGATTCTGGGAGATGCAGGTTTCTTCAAATACAAACTTGCTAAAAGATAGACTGAAGGTAGGAGTTTAAGGAAACTCCACTTTCTTCCCACCCTGTAGTTTTCCACCCTCAGGTAAATACGCAGACTGTGCTGGGAGCTCTGTCATGTCAATGCCTGGCATAGAGCATGCCAGAAGTTCAAAAAATTTTGCTAATTCTGTATGTAAATTCAAAAGGCACCTCTGCTTCATGGCCATTCTTTTTTCAGTAGTCATACCTTTGCCTTGACAATGAAGGATGAAAATGAAATCTGATAAAAGCAACGCTTGACTCAAACATGCCGGTATCTAACCAAATAGTTATCGTCTTTACCAGAACCTGCAACAGTCTAAGGAAGGATGCTTGGAACAGCAATAATCCTCTTCCTGCTAAGCAGAGGAGGGGCTTGCATAGGATGCTGAACCGCCTAGCTCGTATTCTTTCCAAGGGGCTTTGGATTCTTGTCTTGTTCCAAGTGAATATCATGAAGGTCTTAAATGAGCTTGAACCACGTTGTCCTTGATGTAGCCAGTGTGCCATGAAGTATTGGTGAGAACCTGAGCAGGGGCCTCTGCTCTGTTTCTCGTTGGTCCTTTCTGTTGTCTGCAAGAAATCACGGAATCGCCTTTAGTTCCTATTGGGGCTGTAGGTGAATGTCTGGCGTCTCATGAAAACGAACTACTGGTTTTAATTTTTTTTCCCTTTGTCACTAAGCAATACAAACAATTCTGCAGAAAAAATAGAAGGCAAAGCAAAACTATGGGATAAAAAGGAGAAGGAAGGCATAATATTAGTGTTTGATTACAGGTGGCTTGCTGTAAAGTGTAGGTCAGGAGTTGGAGCCATTAGCAAAGAAGAAGGAAGAGGGAATTCTGGCCCCAGGATGGGATTTTTCAACAACTGCCCAGATAGGAAGAAACTACAAGTCAGCAAAGGGTTTGTGTCTTTGCTAAGAGCAGAAGGCGAGAGGGAGTCACTCCCTGTGGATATTATGGAAATATTAATTAGTATTTAGCATTCTCTTAATGTTACATGGAAATTAGCATACCGACAGGTACCCACCATGAGTTACTGAAGGACTAGTGCAAGCACTGAGGGTGACAGCCAGGATAAAAGGAATAGAGAGGCAGAAGAAAAGGCAATATGAGTGAGATGTGAAGTGTAGGAGGTAGTTCAAGGCTTAACAGTAGCATGAAGCCAGGTGGATTAAAAAGCCAGAAATAAGCCCATAGGAGGGATGTGTGCATGGAGAAAAGCACGTGTGAAGTTGTTTAAGGTCTTGAGGTAGGTTTAAATGTATTTTCATAATATGAAAAATGCTACTAAAGGGTCAGGTGCGTGTATCAGCATACCCACAGCAACTCGCCATGTGCTTTTAGCCCTCTGCAAATGCAAAGTGATGTTAGCGTAAACTGCAGAGAAAGATATTTAAGCTAGATTTTACCTTGTATTTGCAAGGAACAAGTTTAGTGCAAATGTTGGTCACCACAGCCCAACTGTTAGTCACAGCTTATAATGTGGTAACTCAGCTGTGTGTCTCAACCTTCTTCTAATGTCCAGCCTACAGTCCATGTGGAAGGATGCTCAGCAAAGACTACAGATCATGTTGCCAAACTGTTAGCTTGTCATGCAGTTACATTGCTTTTGGGGGACTGACCCAGCTCCAGTCTGTGTTGGCTTAGGGATCTTTGTGCTGTTCCTCGCTGCACAATGCATATATGCTGAATGTGAATTAACGATGAAGGGAATTGTGTGGAAAGAGAAGAAGAAGCTTGCTTTAAATAACTTTATTACCTTGAGGTTGTTTAAATCATGGAGAACAGCCTATAGCAAAATAGGTAATGTGTTTGAAGCAAGATTATGGGTGATGGGTTTGGTTTTGCTGGGAAAGAGAGAAATTATGAAATGAGATGAGATGAGATAAAGGAGGCTTTCTCACTCCTGAAAGGTGAGCTTTCCAACCTAGGCATCCCTTGCTGTGGATAGAAAGCAATGACGTACAGTAGAAAATGTGAATTCCTCAATGACTGAATTTTAGGCTGGAAAAATATGATATTGGCAATATTTGAATGGTCATAATGAAGATAAACTTATTCCCATTCAGACATCCTTCAGGGGCGAGGGAACACTGTTTATTAATAGCATAGTATTGGTCTAAAGTGTAACCTGAAATACAGGGAACTAGAAACAGGTAAAGAAGGGTGGAGCAGGGGTGACTATCTCATACGTGGGGTAACTAACATCTTAAATTATTACGGGATGTAACCGAAGCAAAGAATTCCAGAGCTGTCTAGGCTGGCTCTGGAGAAGGAAAATCCTGAGTTGTCTGCAGGAAAGAGATAGGCCAAAACCCCTAAAAGGTACAGTAGGTCTTAACAATCTTTTCTTTTTTAATTTTTAGGTTTGTGGTTGTTGTTTGGGGTTTGGGTTTGGTTTGTGGGTTTTTTTTTAATTAAGATCTCCGTAGGAGCTATGTCCTATGCTGGCACTTTTATTTTTCCCTTGTGCAAATTATCTGTAAGGAAAATGGCACTTGACCTCCTGCAAATAGACTTGAGGTATTTGTTTATTAATGTAAAGAAATGAGACTGTTCAAGTGAGTACAATGTACATGTGAAGATACCTGGATCAGGACCTCTGGTGGCAAGCAAGCAAGTGGGAGTTTGGTGGGTTTATTTATGTCTGCCGATTGAAATAATTGGTATTCTCTGATCAGGAACGTCTCCGGACTATGGTTAGTAGGAGGCCTTTCAATTTGTGATAGAAATTCTTCAGCAAGTTTGCACAGAAGTATGTCTGTCTTTGCCATGCTCAGCTCCAGCCAGTTTTATGAATGCACTGGTGGGTCCCTCTTAATTTATTAACACTTTAGCTATTTGTGCGAGTATTTTGGTCCACAGGAAACGGGCAGTTAGCAATGAAAGATTTTTACATCCATTGAAAAGCTGTAACTTTCGTGGCCTTTACCCCCAAAGCAAACTGCAGTTTCTGTCTCTCCTGCTCAGCCCCTGCCTATGTGCACACACGTGTCCAGGTAACTCCCAAAAGCCAAAGAGCGATTTTGGGAAATGCCTGTGACCCCTAATCAGTCTGGTCCCTGTAACTCTGTAGGGCAGAGGAGGTAACGCCAAAGCTTTTGCCTAGAGAAGCACGTATTTGTGTGTCAGTAGTTTCCAAATTTTTGTTCTGGATCTGTAAATTCCCTGCAAAAAAATGTCTGGTGGCAATGTGGACCCCACAGTAGTAGATTTAAGCCTGCAGATGGTAGACTTGTATTTCCATTTACTTTTCACAGGCCCTTTGGAAGTAGTTTGTGAGATTTCCCTTGGGAATCTCAAGCCAGGGATTGCTGGTAACTGCTCTTGATGTCCTGTAGAGTCAGAGAAAGGAGAGAGCAGGTGATTTAGAAGGAAGTTAAACCAATTGCTATCTGGAAGAGAAGGAAAGGAGAAGAAATCTCTTTTGGGAGAAACCAAACATTGGAAGAGAAGGCAGATTAAATGGAGTCCTGAAACAGGTAGGAAACTTGCACCTTGTTCTGTCTCTCATTCTTGCATGGCTGCTCTTATAGCTTTCTTACTCTTCTGAGTTCATGCCAAGATCATAAAAAACAGGTAACGCCACATTCCACGCTGGGGAGCTCTGTGGAGATGGAGCAGTCAGAGTGTAACAGAGGGAATAAATCCTGAGGGACAAAGATAAAAGGAGGTTTGCTTGAGAGAGGAATCTTCAAATACGAGGTGCCTCTATCTGTCACACTTGCAGAATTCTTAACAAGTCATCACAGAGCAGCGCAGAGTCCTGTCATGCTCCTGGACGTGCAATGCAGTGGAAATGTTCCACTTGGAAAACCTCATTGTCCTGTAATAAATTTAAACAATCAACTCCGTGACATCGGTAGCATAGTTAACTTTTACATCTCCAGCCAGTGCAAGGGGCATCTCAAGAACTTGGTGTGAGCCTGCTGTATTTTCGTTAAGAGATTCTTTCATTTGTCTTAAGTGTACAAACTTCAGTCAACCCCAGTTTGTTAGAAAAATAAAGGGGGGCATGTGGCAAAAGTTATTCAGCATAACCATTGCCTTTGGGTCAAAAATCCAGTTTACCTCCTAGGAGACTGTGAAACAGTACAACAAACTACTGCATCTTCCCTGCACAAACCTTTTCAGGAGTAGAAACAGGGGAGCCAGCTAATTAAAGTCAGGGAGACAGAAGTGAGTAATAAGGATTCTTTTAACCTTCCCGCGTTCCTGTTTTAGATTGTAGTCTTCTATAGCCATACATCCATAATACACGATTTAAATGCAAGTGCTCTTCCTTTCCCTGTTCCCAAAAATACCTACAACTCTTCTTTCATCGAGGGCGAGCCAACAGCATAGCAAGCAAAGCCCACTTTCTGCAGTTTTGGCAATGACCGCTAGGAAAATTTGTCATGTATTATCTGTTCATTGACTTGGAAAAGGTATCAGTCATCTTCCTCATATACATACTTGAAGAATGTACAATTTGTGTAACAGTCAAGCAAAATCATACATTTTCATACATCAAGACTAAATCCTGGTGGTACTGAGTGTGATGGAAAGAAAAAAGAAAAAAAAAACCACACAACAAAAAACTTGCTGACTTCCAGTGACCTCTAGTCTATATCTTTATTTGCTGTGTTAAAATATTTTAAAAGTCTCCCTTGTAAAAAATAAACTATACTCAGAATATCCTACAGTTTCATGTTAGATTAGCATAATTGTAAAAACCTGGCAGTTTTTTCAGTTTGTAAAAACATGAGAGATCTAAATTAGCTTTTCTATCCTTGTCCCAGTGCATCTAGCAGATTTTTCACCACTATTGTTTTCAACCTGAGCCTTAAAAAACAAAATAATGCAGCAGACTGAATGACAGATGCTGGTGTTCCCATAGTGTTTCCTGGTGGAAAAAAAAATAAAAAAGAATGAAACAAGAAAAGAACAAGCTAAAATGTTTTTCTTGCAACTCAGTTCTGCCTGAGCTGTTTCTAAGAAGTATAAACATGAGTCAGTCCACACCAATTTGTCTGGAGCAAGGATTTGCTTGTTGCAAGGTGAAGGTATATGCTAGATGTATCCTTTGGGACCAGTCCTGATCTTCTGTGTATAGGTTTCCCACAGCATAGTGATTCCTTTATTGGAGGTGCTTGTCGCAGAATGAGTGTTTCAGTGGAGATATTTTTCACTGGGAGATCTGATACCCTGAAACGCTACTATTTGGGGGACTTTGTGGGATACCTCAAATGTGTGGCAGTACGGAGATTTATTTCCTTGTGTGAGTACATCATCTTTCAATGAGGACCTCCAGGAAATCTTAGTTGTGTGAAATTACGGAAATGAGTGCATTTGCAGGGATGGAAGTGGGAGTGTGGCCAGCACTTTACAAGCTTCCATGAATTTAGATACTCTGGAAATAGATCCCCCAGGACAAATGATGGTCAGTCATTTGCATTGCTGAAAGTCTAATCAGGCTTTATGTGCTGGACTTTCATGTACCTGGAACAGAACTGGCATTACCTCCTCATCTCCCCTGTAGCCCTTTCTTACATCTCCAGCACTTAAACACTGTACTTCTATGCCAAAAATTTGAGCTGTATCCTTAACACATCCTTTAACCCATCCTGACTATCCACATTGACAAAATTCACTCCCATATTGATTTAATCTCCTTCACCTCCTCAGCCCCCTGCCCCACGCCAATCCTGTTGAAATTAAAATGTACTAGCATCACTTGTTGCCAGACTTGTCATGACTTCACACAGCAATGCTGTGGCTGCATCTGGATCAGCAGTATCCTATTCCAGCTCCTTGGATGCATCTGGCAGCAGGGAGGAGTGCTGCATGAGAGCTAGTCTCTGCTGTTGTGATGCCACCCCATCTTCCCCCACTTTGGCCTTTATGGATTACTGGTGAAACTCACTTGTACAGTTTGGATGTTTGATAGATAAAGCACGTATGAAAAAAAAAAGGAAAAAAATATAAATACAAAAATCTCAACACTGTGCATTCAGTGTCTTTTCTTTCTAGCTTAACAGAAGGAAGGTAAATAATGTCAAGTCAATGAATATCAGATATATTTTTTGACTGTACATTACAGTGAAGTGTAATCTTTTTTTTACAACTGCGAGTCCATCTTATTTATTCTTGTAAATGTTCCCAGACAATGTTTGTAATATGGGCTGTGTTGCAAATCCATAAAATAAATCTGTGATCTGAGATTAATGTTTTACTAAGAGACTCTTGTACTTGTGCCTTTTCTTTGCACTTAGAGGGGACAATGCATTGCAAATACTACTGTTAGAAATGGTGGGCTGGTTGCATGGAAAAAAGCAAGACCAGCTTCTTGTCACAGTGATGGGCAGCTGGCTTCACATCACAGTTCTCATTCCGGAGTAGCTCAACGGCAGCAAAGCAAATTCACTGAGCACTTCAGCCTAGCCACAGATTCTGAGTCAGTCCTCTCAGAAAGCCTGTGTACATGAGCTAAGTGGTTTTGAAAATTATAGTCTTAGCAGCATGGGTTAGAGCAAAGCATGTTTTTGCAATGTTTTCTTTCTGACGGGTATTACTATATTGTTTCCTTGGTATTCAGTGCTGAATAGCGATTGCTAATAGTACAGAGATTTTTCTGGTGTTTTCTATAGACAGACACAGAAGGGTTGTTCTGTGCAGATGTTGCGTGCCAAACCCAACCATAGGATATGGGTGTCAGTAGTGAATATTTTCACACCCTTACCAGCAGGCTGCCACATTCTGGTCTTCTACCCTTGTTTATTAACAGACACACGTGGCAGTGCTTGCCATCCGATTCAGTCAGTGCAAAGTAGTAGACTACAGGCAAGAAAGTAGACAAGGCTGCTGTGCTCTGAAGACCGCTTTATTCCCAGAATACAAGCAGGATTGCATCAAGATTCACAGCTTAGAGTGTCAGAACAGGAGAGTCCCACCGTGCTACGCTCGTACAACCCAACGGGTAAGAACTCTTTTTGGCATTTTTAATTAGCCTTACTAAAAAAAAAATTAAAAATAATGTATCTTAACGAGGATGATGTAGCTCCTGTTTTTCTCAAAGCATGGTAATTCTACCTTGGAAGCATACATTACTATTCCTTTCTGTACATATTCACTATTTTCTTTTGAAAATACTTTGTTTTAATTCTTCATTGCCATGAACTAAACTCTGTTATTGCACTAGGTATTGGTGTTTGGCTCAAATATGGGTGGTTTTTCACTGGCCTGATGAAGCAAATTCCCCATCTTAATCCTGGTGAACATTCAGATATAACAACTGTTTATTCAATGGGTTCATTATAATGAGGTTAGACTATATAAAAAGACTGTATACATTACACAGAATTACGTTATGCCAGTTAGAAGAAGTTGATACCAAGGAAAGCTCCTCACCACAGTGTTAGATTGAGAGGAAATTTTACCCGTACAGTCCTAACTGTTTAATACAGACAGTTGTATATTCATAGTGATTAATTACAGTTAATTTTGGTACTTTATCCAGATTTATCCAAAATATTTTACTGACACTTGATATTAACAACAGGTTGCACTTACGGAAGGCAAACAGCAGAGACAGCTCTGCCATATTCCAGGTGGTCTTATAAAGATACCCACTTGAAGTGCCAGCATTGAGAAACAGGCACAAAAATTCACCTTTCTGTCCTCTTGTCTGCCCAGTACAAGGATAGCATTGGGTTAAAGGTGCCGGGGGAAGACAGATGCAGAAGTCTGAAACCCGCTGGGATTCAAAGTGCTTCACACCCTGTTCCTGTTGCCGTGACTGGCACGTGCCAAAGTGTGAATCCAGCAGACGTTTTATCCAGGTCAGTCATTGCCTTCAAGTATCAGCTGCTACTTTTCCATCCATCCCAGTATCATCATACTGATACTACTGCAAGGTCTCTCAAGTTTGACAGACACACTCTGCCTGAGCTGAAGCTCTCAGTTTCACAAGTTAAACCTTTAAATGCCATATCTCACGCTGACCTGACTATGCAGCTGTTGTTCAACACCAGACTTCAGAACTGCGACGTATTCAGGCATGGCTGCCTACATGATAGTTGTCCAACTCTAGCAAGGGAACATGGATGACTACCTTCCTGGTGAGAAAAAGGCCTCTCCAGAGGGTGAATCTGTCTTGGATAAGGCAGTTTAAGGCGGATGGGTTGGATTGTCCTCTGGATGTGCCCATTTTGTTCCACTGATCGAGTTAGCTAGGTGACCAATACTGACTTGGGCAACTAATTTTGAGATCTCTACAGTTAGATGAGGTGTGTTCCCCCTGTTAGTAGATAATCTGCAAGCAAATGACCTGTGTCATAAATAAAATGGCATAAAGAGAAAAGGAACAGATTTAATGCTTCTTGCTTATGCTTGGAAATTATTCTTCTGAGCCATCTAGCTTGGCCATTTCAGGTCCTCTGTTTCTTTTGTCAAGTTCCACATTTGAAAAACAATGAAAAATAATTTTAAAAAAATGCTGTTCTGTGTTAATTTTACTTTTGTCTGCTGAGATATAACTTTCATTTAGAGGAACTAAACCAAATAAAAAGACTTGTACTCTTTCTTGAAATTATCTTGGTTTTTGTGAGTTATTTCTGTGTCTGTCTGGGAGTAGGTCATATTTCTTACTAAGAGCGTATTTATAAATGGCTTGTAAAAGTTTATCCATAAAGTGTTTATATATCATGAATCGGTAGCTACAGAGCATTTATGCTACAGGTCAATAGGGTTACTTAAAAGTCTGTAACATTTACTGATGTGTTTATAAACACCTATAATGTACTCCTTATGCCCAAAGCAATATAATATTTAGTACTCCTTTATTAATACATTGTAAATGATGTACTGTTAAGATAAACTGTAACCTGGTGGCATTTTCAGCAATGTGGTGAAATAGCTTTTTTATTGCATGTATAAATGGTTCCCTCTAAAACAACTGTGAGAGAAAGCCTGGCTTGCATAGAAAAATCAGTGAAATATGCAGAACCTTATTCTGGAGAAGGATAAAGCCAGAAGTTTCTAGCAATAATCCCTCAGTAGGCTCACATATAGGATGAATGTGAGCCTTGGTCCATGTAGAATCAAGAGGCTAAAGGGCTTGTAGTGAATATCCTTTTATTTGAAATTTCCAGAGGTGTTCCTGAGAGTTATGGTTCATGGTTATGGTTCCTTTCACTTAGGTCCATGGGTGAGTATGCTGAGAAGGACGGAGAGGCCACCAGTTATTGCCTGAGCCTATTATGTAGGAAACACTTAGCTTAGCTCTCAGCTCCACCATGGACTTGCCATCTGTTATTAGGAGATTTATTTTGTTGGTACGTACAATGATGAGTTTGTAATGGCTTTCTCTGGTACAGTGCCTGGTTGTGGGATATCACAAATGCAAGGTGATACCTAGATGGATCTTTCTTCCAAGTAATGTGCTGAATTGTGCTTCAACTGATGCAGACTTTTTCCATCCATAGGATCCGGGTAGGGCTTCTAACCCAACAGCGGAGCATGCCAAGAGCACGTGCAGCAAGAACCTCCATTCAGGATTGAGACAGTGCAGGTTTGCGCATCCCTCTTGCAAATGAACCCGTTCCATCAGCAAAGTAGGGAAGTGATTGTGCGTGCAATTCTGTGTGCAAGTGTGTGTGTGTGCACTTGCATATGTCTGCTGTCTCCTCCTCCTCTGCCTAAAAGCTGAGCACAAATATACCTCTAAAACTGGAAGGCTTTATTGGTGGTGTTTATACAATCTGGAATGTTGACAACGAAAGAATGGGTTGTCTAAGAAAATGCTGGTGATGTGCAAAGAACCAAAATTATTGTTTATTCTGGTGCCTTAGGAATTTTGCAATGAAAAATAGGCTTTGACAAAGGAGGTAATGAGCAACCCCAGTTCTCTGTGCTTGTGTGTACACGCAGTTGAGTTATAATTACACCACGTGGCTGAATGTGCGAATACACCACTTGTAAGCAGCCAGTTTCCAGCTCATTTGTATAACAAGAGGCATCACAACATGTGATACTGGCTCCTGCATTGGTTGGGGTATGAAGGATTAGCTGTGGCCTGAGTCAAAATTAATACCAAAATCCAAAACAAGCACTTGGTTTGTTTTGTTTCTACTCTGGATCTTAATGAAATTGCTTGTTTTTCAGATGTTGTATGTAGAAATTACGTTAGTCTTCATGGATCTGGTTTTTTGCTTACTCCACACCAATGGTAACACCCTCTCCGTCGCTGCAGACAGAAGCTTTGCTTAAGAAACATGCATGGTATAGGAAAACAGTTTTGAAATTTCGGGAGGGGTTTATTGCTTCGAGTCATGGAGATCCTCCACACATCCCTTCACCCGTCTTTTGCACAAAACTCAGATCTGTTGCTCAGTCTTCTGTTGCTCAGAGCTGTTTTGTATCCAGGTGAAGAAAGAACTAAGTGCCGCTGTTCTTTTTTAGTAATGTTTTTACACTAAAGTCTAGAGCCTGCAAGCATTTTATAATGAATGGTATCTGTAATATATGTTCACTACTTGCTCTGTTACTGGTATATGACCCTTTTATTTTAATCTGGCTCACTCCAAGTTTCACCATCTAAGAAGGTCCTTGTTTGAGCAGTTGTTGAAATAAAATCCCCTACCTCTAGAAATTCAAGTTCCTCTTAGTGCAGACGTGCTCACCCTATAGTTGGGTCAGGACTGAAATGTGAATCTGTGGCTTGGCCCAAGCTCAGGTTTGGAAAATGAGAAGCAAGTGTGCCTGGGGAGGAGGGCATTGCCCCTGCTCCAGCTCCCTCCGCACCTCTCAGACAAGTTGCAGCCTCTTGCCGTCCTCCCACCCTCAACTACTGTTCAGGTTCCAAGGCAAATAGTGCCCTTCCTCCAGCCTCACATCCCTTTTTAAACAGAATAGCTGCAAAAAAATTCATCATGCCATGAACAAGTATTAAGTCAGAACTCAGTTTGGGCTGTAAACATGCAAATAATTCTCTTTGACAAACTCCTGCTGCTGCTGTTATGTGAATCAGCTTTGCAAATTTGGAGGCTAATTTTTGCAAATTGCAGCTTGGAAATGATAGGATCAGGCTAAAAAGACACGGTAACGCTGTGGAAATATAAAGCAGATAGTAGCTTGCTGAAAGAGAACGGATCTCTGTGACTACCAGACGTAACAGTTTTTGGTCTGAAAGCATGTTGAATAATGTCAGAATTTTATATGCATTGGTCTGTGGAAAACACTGCCCTTTCTTCAATGCTACTTCTTTTTCTTTTTTATCTGCTGCTTTTAAAGTAATTTTCCCACTGTGGACCCTGCATGAAACTGCTCGAGCAGTGGCAAGTCTTTGCAAGCAGGGGCCATGAGGAGATCAGAGAGGAACGTTTATTCCTGGGAATCATACTGGATTTCTAGGGAGATAACTCCATCACTTCAGGATGCAATTATTTGCAATTTTCTCGCTCTCTCACAGACTTCTGAAAAAAAGGGGAGGCTTAGAAGTTATCAGTCCCAAAGCAAGCTCTGAGGGATTGATAAGAACATGCTGCACCCTTTGAACCTGAGGGGCAACCTTACAAAAAGTATTGCAGATAGATTTAACCTTTTTGGCAAATGCAGCTGCATGGAGTGGAAAGATAAAAATGAAATGTTTTCCTAACATGTTCCATCCAATTTGAAATGACCTTAGCACTAAAATCACTTTCTGTTGCTTTTTCTTTGGTCATCACTTCCTTGTGTGAAGCTGCCCACCTGCCTGCCTAATGGGTAAGGGGATAGCACAGCACAGGATGCTCCAACAGCCTGGGCCTCTGGAAAGGGAGACTCACAGTCATTTGGATTAAATATCATTTTGGTCTCACTGGCATTTTGCACCTTCACTTTTGGGCAATCCAGGCTTATTTTTTCCTGCAAGTTGAACTTCTGTGACTACTCTGTCTTTTATTAGGACATACATATATCTCCTTATGTCCTATATATATCTGTATGTCCTATAAATGTATGTAAAACATATATATACACAACACGTAATGCTTTTATGCTTTATGCTCACAGCTTTTATGCCACTTCATGTGGCGTTATCTTGCAAGCTTGAGGCTGTATATGTTATCTTGGGAAGGTGTTAGCTGGGGAGGATGTGCACTGGAGTGATGCCTGGTGGCAGAGATGTGGCGGGGGGTTCTTCCATCATCACCAAGGCCACATTTTGATGTCTTGGGAATTTTCTCCCAAACCATTCTAAATTTTCTTGTTTATTTTGAATGTGACTGCTGTTTCCCTTAGCAGGCGCTGTGAGGACATGGCTAATGATGACAATGATTTGGTTTTTCTTACAATCTCACATCTCAGTTCAGTGTGGGAAATTATAGAGGCCTAAAATCCTTTCCTGTTTCTGCTATACCCAGTGCCCAAGCATTTCCCTCAAGCTGAATTGAGTTAGGACTTTACCTTAATTTATATCACTCCTTTTGGAGGAATGTTTGTGTGCTAGGAGGGGGCTGTGGCTGTTCATCAGCATGGGAGGAACAGTGTGCTGAGAAGCAGGGGAGGCTACTAGGTGGTAAACAGAGAATTTAAATTTCTGAAAGCTCTCTTAAACCTGTTCAAATCTCTGTGCTGTGTAGATAAGGCCAAGCTGTTGTATGAGCTGATACAGTAGGAACAAACTTCTGGCATATGTGCAGCAGTTACAGCATTAGAATTGTAAAGCACCTTTTTTCTTTTTTTTAATCAACTTAGGAGCAAGTTTTAACGGATGATTTGTGTTGTGTGTTTTCTGCTACAAAAAGAAAAAATCAAGAGGGGCTGGAAAGAAGGTGAGGAATCTGAGCAAACACGAACAGTCTGATCTAATCAATCTGGTTACCTCAAATGTCATCACTATTTTACCTCAATTACCTTTTGGTCTCAGGATATCACAGATTTTAGTGTCCTTTAAATGAGCAAAAAAACCCTCTTCCCTGATGCAGTCCTTCCTTCAGGGAAGTGTTAACCTAAAATCTGTGCCTAAGCTGACTTTTACCTTTATCTGGGTGATAAAAATGTACAATGAGCTGGAAGCAAGTGGATTTGTTTTTCTGCTTAGAGACTTGTTTGGATTAGTATGAACAGGTACCAGCAGGCAGCCTGGGGTTCAGCCAAACCCTGGCACCCTTTGGTGTAAAGGGTTTGTTTCCTTTGGCTCCACAGCCAAGTAGGAATCTAACAGACTTAAAGACTTTGGAGACCCCGAATTCTACCCAAAGGAGAACATGAGCCTATTTTAAAATTGTGACTACTTCAGGTCTCAAACATTCTGCAAACATACAGAAAGCAAACATTACCACATCCCGTAAGTATGTGCTGTGTGTCACTCAGCAGAACACCTCCTAGCAAACTTGCTCTCTGTCTTTCTCATTTCCCTCTTCCCTGCCCGCTCTGAGACAGGCTAATTGCAAAGCTGAGTCGTGTTTAAAGTGCTGCCTTTAAAATCTCAGTGCTATGGTCTAGCCCTGGTTATAGTAATGCTGCAGGAAAAAAAAAGTATTAATGTATTTTCTGATTGCAAAAGTACTACATTAACCTGAAACTCAGGTATAGCCATGCATCTTAAGAAATTTATGAGTCAGAATTTTCTGTTGCAATGGACTAGATGATCATTGTAGGTCCCTTCCAACTGCATGATTCTGTTCTATAGAAAAAAAACACTTGAAATGGTAAAGGAAAAGACGGTCTATAAGGTGAAGTGCATTGCTCTGTGGCTGTATTCTCAAAACAAAGTCCTAGGATGTTCCCAGACGGTGGAGAGAGCAGTGCAGGACCTGGAAATCCTATAAAACAGAGGGAATTGGAGGAAAAGAGTGAAGGAACTCAGAGCAATTTCTTCAAAAACTATGGTCCACAAGTATAGTAGCAGCCAGACTTTATAGAAGACCTCCTTACCCTAGGGCACACTGAGCAGACAAAAATCTGGATCCTTTGATACCCGCCTTTGTGATCCAGCCAGCTGTTGGGTTGAGATTTGCTGCCGATGGCAAGCAAAGCTGTTCCAGTACTACCTGCTGCTTTATAAAATGGCTGCAGCCCATGGGGAAAGGACCAAGTGAGGACCACTGGGCTCTCCTCACAAATAGTTCTGTGTGTGAGAGCTAACGACGCTGCAGAGGTAGAGCATTCCCTCAGGTAGCCATTTGAGAGAGACACCAAATAGGAGCATGCATATTTATTAATCTATGGATACTTTAAAGCACAAATATGCAATGTCTAATTAGACAGGAGGCAAGCGGAGACTACTCTGGAGTGCCAGAGTCTCTCAGTCCACCCTGCGTGCATGCTTGGTGCTACCAGTGCCATTATGACTGATCGCGCTGTGGGTGTTATCCAGCCCATTAGTGTCAAGCGACTGCTGTTTGTAGTGGTGAACTTCCTACCTCTGGTCTTGAACTCGGGGGAAATCCTTGAATTAAGTAAAGGAGAGAAGATGCTAATGGCTGCTTTTGTCACATGACTCAGACATCAGCAGAGAGAGATGTTAAAAATGAATTAATGAGTGTTGTTAACAACAACAAAACTGCTGCCTCCAAGAAAAGTTTTGCCAGCTTCAGTATTCCTCTCTTTCAGCTCAATATACCAATTAAACTATGACCAAAGCAGAAAATGTTATAGTTTTATTTTTAAAGAACATAAATAACAGCATTTTATTAATGCAGTAGTTTCCCTTTGTCCAGAAGGTATGAGTATTTTGGCTTCCTCCATGAGATGCAGTTGCCAAAAGGTGTTCAGCTCCTGTCCCAGCTTCGTGATCCCCACAGCACATATGCCTAAGAAATATAATCCTGCTATTGTCTGTCTGTGTTCTTTTCTGCATGCACTTGCAATTGCAGGCATGAAAAACAATTGGAGATGGGAACATTTGTTGGCTTTGAAACTTGCTGGATGACAGCTCAGCCTGACTTCCAGCATGGAAGAACAAGGGAAGGACTGGTTCTTCCAGAGAATATGGGGTCCCACATCCACATGTGAAGGACTCTGCTGAGCCTTGTGTAGGACTGTCTTTCATTTTGTGCTGATACTAATTTACTTGGCCTGGTTAGAACTGTTAGACTCTGCACAAACTTGTTTTTATTTTGTCCCCCATTGCTCTCACTCCATCCTAAATACAAAAGGGCTCCTGGGAAGAACATCCCATTGGGCTGTCATGCTGAACAGTATATCCAGAGGATAATGATGGGAACTGTAGCATTATATGGGATCGGTGGGCAAGTAAGAATGACTTTTCAGTATAATTCATTGCTTTAAAGTATTGCAAATATTCTGAAATGCCTGTTTCTAAAATCATGTCTCCCCTTTAAAATATTGGTGTTTGGTGGTGTTGATGTGTGTGCATTGGAAAGGAAAGGTACCGGTAAAAATCAAACAAAGGTTTCTGCCTTTCCCTTTGCTGAAAACCCAGGCTGAAAACCCTTCTATTAATTCTCCTGTAAGTCTACAGCTACCTATTACCTTGGACTGCAATGGCTTCAATGGGTTTTTACAAACCTTTGGCCCTGTCGCTATAAAATCCTTCCATGTTTTTGCCAAACCTCCCTCAGAAAGATTACTTTTGCTTTGAAGATGCCAATAAAGGAAATTGCTTTCACAAGGAAAGAGCTAGGAAGACAACCGTAGACTCTTCATTTGGATTTCCTCCAATCTTAAATTTATTGGAACTGAAGAGCAATCCCAAATATATTCTAAAATGCTCCATGGTCCAAGCAGCGAGGTCTCCCTGGGCAGTGCTTAGTCATGTTTCAGAGCCTGCTGCCCCTTCTTCAGCTTTTGAGCAAAAGCTTCAGAGAAAAAAAAACAAAAACCCACCTGACCAGCCGAGCTATGAAGCGTTTGGCACAGGGCTGCAGTGGGGAGGTGATGAGCTGTCCTGCCATGTGGCACGGCCTCCATCAGTCAGCTGCTCGCAGGGATGAAAAATCCCAGATGGTGAGTAGCAAACCTGGATCTCGTCTCTGTGTGCAGGTGGCCCTGTGCCATTCTCTGCCATCACTGAAAGGAGGTTTCTTTCTTTCTTTCTTTATCTGTGGAGTTTTTTGCTATTTTTTCTTTAACCCAAATTCCTTTGTGCAATCTTCTAAGGAGCAGCACATGCTGCTGGACCACTTGCAGGGTGCTGTATCATGGCATAAACCTGAAAAGACGGGGCAGAGAACAGGCTGTCGTCTTTATCCACAGAGACATACTGGAGTCTGGTTTAAACTGAAAAACGATCAAACTTGGAAAGTTAGCCGGAGTTCTATTATTAGCCCGGCCAAGCTGAAAAATGACGCTGTGCAAATGAATGCACGTTTACTTGTAGTTCTTGCCCAGATTTCCTAGATGGAGCCTGGAGAGCTCGAACTTACGCGGGGAGCTCCAGGGGAGGTGAGAACTGCCGCAGAAGGCAGCACGGCCGCTACAAGTTGCACACTGCTGCTTCTCCTGCTGCTGCGATTTCTGTTAAGCAAGTACCTTACGTCAGACAGGCAAGTGACAACATGTGAGTACATCTGTTGGCCCTTTAATGAATGTAAGGGAATCTGCTGTATGTTGTCGCCACATCCCCTGCCTGAAGCCAGGTGCAGGGACACTCAGATCACCCTTCACTGCCCAGCCTCGTCACCCTGTAAAGTTGGCCAAGCCATGGTCAGGCTGATAAAGCATCCAAACATGGCCTCGGTGGTGTCACTAGGCAGGCGAACGAGGAATCAATGCTACACACGTACAGATACCTCATCCCAACCTGAGACAGGGAGAAGTGGCCTTAAAATGGTTTGTATATCTGCATGGAAAAGGACAGCAAAGCTGGGGCCGGGGAGGCAGCTGTGATGAGTCCCTCATCTGTGCAGGGAGGGGAGACGCTTGGGCAAGAGATGGGGAAAGTGGGAGGATTATTTGCTGGGGGGAAACAGACTGGCACAGCAAATAATTAATGCTAATCCGTGTCTCCAGCTTTACATCACTGTGTGAAACAGTAATCCCCTCTGCCCCTCCCCTGCTCTGAGGATTGGGACAAATAATGAAGGAAAAAATAATATTACTTCTCACTATTGAAGCTGCCAAATTTTTTAATTTTTTTTTTTAGTTTATCTTTTATTTTGAAAGTGTTTGAATATGCTGGTTCACTTGATATTTTAAAATGTTTTGTAGCTATTTGACCACATGAAACATTTTGTCAGCAGTGTTTTGTGAAGAGGCAGGGGGATTGTTAATACCAGAAAATGGCCTGCTCTCCGGGCAGGCTGAATGTACAGATGCAAGGTGAGGTTTGGATGCACCCTAGCACATCCAGCCCCAAAACAGAGGTGTAGCGCAATTGCTTAAGTGAATTATCATGTAGAAATAGGCAGCTTCTCTCTTTCTCTGCTTTTCTCCCTGCTGTCCCCAGGGCAGCTGCCGTGCAGGAGGCTCCCAGTGCACGGAGCCCAGCAGGGTCATGCTGAGAGCAGCACGGGTCTCCCCTGGCTCCCGGGGTTTCAGATCTAGGGAAGGAGCTGTTGAAAAAACTGAGCCTGAAACAGCAGGCTCAAGTTCAAGCTAAGATGCTGGGAGCTGGCTGGGTGTGTGGGCTCCTTCAGCCTTGGTGACTTCTCGGTCTGAGCTCATATAATTCCATCAGGTAATCCAGTGTCCTCTGATGTATTTAGAAAAAGTTATGGTTATCTAAGTATGTGCATGAGACAGGTTGTTTCCCTCCATCTTTCCAAAGCACAGACTAGTTTAGGTTGGAAGGGACCTCTGGAGGTCTTTAGTCCAAGTTCTAATATCTCCACAGATGGAGATTTCACAGACTCTTTGGGGGACAAGTTCCAATGCTGTCCCACTTTTGTGAATAATTTTTCTGATGTCCAGTTCTTTTGCTGCAATTTGTGACTGTTGCCTCTTGCCCTTTCACTGTGCACATCAGAGAAAAACCTGTCTCTATCTTCTCTACAACCTCTCTTTAGAACCTCTATAAGCTTTATTTAAATCTCAGTATAAATATATTGGTTTTTGGGGAGCTGACTCAGTATCTTGATGTTTGCCTCTTTTTATCATCTTCAAAATATATTCTTGTTATTAACTTGTTACATCAAAGCGGATTTAATGGTTGGATGCGCAAAAATATCTGTATCCCTTAGACTTTTCATCCCTGTGACTTCCCCTGATCCATAGTTAGCTGCTCAGAGAGGTTGTGCAGAGCTGCGTGGCTCTGCCTTCAGGGAGCTCTTCCAGAGCTGTGCCCTTCACTGGTACATTCATCACATCCTGTGTTTTTCTGGTCTGGTTGACCTCTTTTGGGGTCAACTCAATCAAATCACTACTATTCAAGATTTCAGAATGTAACAGACGCAACAGGGACCCAATTCTTTTTTGATAACACATTCTTCTGTGATAATGGTGATACTTTGGTTTTCCTTTCCTAGTTATCAAGATGCTTTTCTGTGTGCATCAAAGCAGTAATAATATGACTTGTCTTCCTTGAGTAATGATTTTGTCTTATACTTTTTTCAGTTACATTTATCTTTGAGGCATTGATTTCATTCCTTTTTAAATTTTTTAAAGTTCCTTCCCTTCACACTTATTTTGTAGTGATTCTGGATGAATTATACTGGCTTTGTAATTATTTTAAATAGACACTACTTTTACGTGTAGTGCCCAAAAAAAGGTAAAAACCTTAGGCTAAACTATTCCAAGGATAACTTTTCCTGCACCCTCAGAAGGTTTTTTGAAATACTGCTTTGCTAATAGTTTCAATGAATGTATTAACTACAGTAGTTGATTGTTTCCTTATTCTGTGGAATAGCTCCTAGCCTTCCTAAGTACCAGCACTCACAGGAGACCCTCGGAGCTGGTGCCCTCCCGTGCCTGGGGTGGGTGGGAGTGGTGCCCCTTGCTCTGCCCCACCCCTGTGCACGATTGGTGGGCTCAGAGAGAGTTCATGCACAAGGGAGTCTTACTGTAGATCAGACTGTCGGATTTAATTTTCCCAGATTTCTGGGTGGAGGATTGAGCCAGCAATTTAGTCCTTGGAAATTGCGGACAGCTCTGTATGCTGCCAATCAGGGCCTCCAGAAGGGTTGCGAAGAGGAGAAGGTAGTAGTGTTCCTGTCGGCATGGATTTGCCATGCAGATGTTGAGCTTGCTTTTGACTCATCAGAGCAGCAAATTTGTATTCATAGCATACAGCCGATTGTGCATTAAGTCAGTCCCTACAATCAGTGGAATAATTTATTTACGTAAGGTTGGTTTCTAGGACTGTGTAGCGATGTCAATGTAGCCAGATTAGATGATCTAACTTGGGACTGGAGCTCTGCCTACTTACACACAGCACCCTATAGATTGTCAAGATTGTTGGCTTGGATATTCAGTGTCACCAGAAGATGAGACCTCACCCCTGGGACCCAGAGCTAGGTGACCTAGAGGCTGTGCATGGTTGCAGTGGACCTCCTGGACTCTGAGAGTGGCTCAGGCCATCTATGCAGCTTTAACCATGAGCCATAGGAGAAATAGGAACTGTTGTGCGAGGCTACAAGCTGCACTGGAGAATGTCCCCAGGTCCCTTTTTTTTTTTTTTTCCCCTTCATTATTTTGGTTTTTTTCATCCTTTTATGTTTTATGTAATGGTTCTAAATGTTTCATTGTTAGTTCTAGTCAAACATAATTTTACACAGCACAACCAAATGACCACAAAATCTCATCATTTGAGATGTAAAGTTCGCTGTAATAACAGCTACATCATGTAACTTGTGACAGTGATGGTCCTAGCTGTCATATTAGGAGAGATGCAGCAATGTGACAGGGACTGGGTTTTTATTCTGGTAAAAGAAAAAGCTATAAAAAATGTATGTCATGGATTCACATCCATTTGAGTAATTTCACAGAATTATCAGTGAGAAAATTAACCCGTTCAAACCTAGAAAAGAGGTATTTGAAGTATATTTCACACCTCAAGACACCTATCTAGACCTCAGAGAATCTAAAATACCAGTTTCAAATTCTGAGGTATGGGTATCATGTCCAAAAAGGGGCCTAATTATGGAATAAACTTCCAGAGGAAAATGGACAAAGCCAAAGTGTGACCAATTTAAGAAATTGCTGTAGCTCCATCCTCTTGTGCAGCACTGTAGAAAAATGAAATTTGCTTTCAGCCTCACTGGAAATAAGCACACATAGACTCACTTCACATGGGATTCTGTGTACACCAAAAATGACAAAGAACCAGAAATCCCACAGGGACTTAGAGTTCACTAATCTACTTTACATTTCAGATGTTCTGATACCATGGTGATGGGCAACAGTAGAAAGACCTAAAATAGACTCTAAGTGTTTTCAACAGATTTTTCTTACTAAGTGCACTTCATACTATCAAGAGAAAGTCCTCTTGATTTTTTTCCTCTTTCTCCCACTTCAAATAAATTGTCTGGTACCTAAAAGGTCATTTTGAAGAACTTTGCTTTTCTATAAATTACTGGATTTTGTAAAAACACTGAATATAAGTGACAATCTCTTGTCTGTCTGTATTCAGTATCTTACTTTTAGACTCCTAAGAGAGAACATTTAACAATTTTCTCAAAAGGAATGGGGCAAGGGAGAGAAAGGGAGGGGGAGAATACTGTACCACATTTTCTTTCTGAATTTTCCATGTTTCTTGAACAAGAAAGGAATGAATATCCCAGAATAATTAATGTAATGATAATAAAGAAGGTTGTGAAAAGCCTTATCTTCTGAAAAAACGTGTTTGTTGTTTCTCTCTGCAGAATGTTGTAAATGGCATCCAGTCTGGTCTGTGTGCAGCTTTTCGATAGAGTTGCGTTTGAATAGGAAGCGGCGAGTTTTGTGGGATTTTGCTGATCTTGTAATAACTTTTTTTTCTCCTGTCTTCTGGAGCTAATCTTATGCCTGACTTCAATGATTTTGAAGGTAGTTGAGATTTGTATGTTACTTGATGGGGTTTGGTTTATTAATGCTTTCGTCTACTTAAATCCACTACATGATCCCAGCGGTGACAAACTGGCAACCGCAATTATTGCCGATAATTGAGAAGTGACACTGCACATGTATGGCTGGCTCTCAACCTGCTCCAGACAATGGAGCCTCTGTACAGAGCAGTGGGGTTTTTAAAGGCTAAATTTAAAGTCAAAACATATCACTTTCTGTTAAAGAGGCATTCTGTGCATGTAGGATGTGCTAAGCCTCTTGCAGGAGCAAGTCTCCTGTCTTTCATTTCTTTTCATACCTTTTTCTTACCTATTTTCTCTTTTCCTTTCAGTTTTCCTCTCTGTGCTCTAGATAACTTTCCCGTCCTTTGGTGCCGCTGTGATGTTCAATGGCCCATTCTAATGCAATATTTAGGTGCCTCCTGGCTGTGGTTTAAAAGTTGCTTTAACATTTTCTGCACTAAAGTAGATTTTTCTTATAGCCCAACAATTCTCAGTTCTTAGCTCCTTAGGCTCCTGTAGTTAAAACTTCTAGAGCCATACCAAAGCCCTGGATCTCAGTGGCTCATATCCCATTTTCAGCATCAGGTATTTTTATCCAGTAGTATCCGGTCTTTTTGCATCATTCAGTGTTGTTGGTACCAGTTCCTTCTTATTTTTTAAGTGCTAAATGGCACTAGGAGGCAGATGAGCATTTATATAGAATACTTGCTATATTACTTTTTCTTGTGCGTAAAAGAGATTCAGGCTGAGCGTGAGGCAGGCATTTAAAACTGTGCTGGGAGGAGAAGCTGAAAAGACTCTGAGAAAGCAAGAGGATCATTTCTGTTCCTTCTGTTTAACATTTAACAAATCTTGGTTTTCCATCTCCTACTGAGGTCTGGGAAAGACTATAACAAGAGCTCTCAATGCCTACTCAGGCTTATTCCATTTCAGATGTTACTGAAGCACTGCATAAATTGCTTCTAAGAAAGCACAGGATCACTTGACCTTTTTGACACTTGCAGCGACTGCTTTGTCATCTGCTTTTCGTTATAATACCATTTTTAATCCTATGAAGCTTGTAGTATAATCTGCTGCTCCAACATTTGGGGCAGTGGCCTACTTGCTTCCTGGCCTGTCAGTCTTGGCAGGTTGAGGGGATATCTCTGGGGAAATACTGGAACTCAGACTTAAACAGACCAATCTGCATCGTGATGGAGTCTTTTCATTGCTTTCCAGGGACTTTGCTTCAGGCCTTCAACTGATGCAATTTGTGATTTTAGAAAGTGGGGGATCTGCATGAATTACAGTTTGCATTTCTTTCTTGCACACACCCATTCACAGGGTCCCATAACCATGGCAACAAAGTGCCAGTTGTGGATTTATCCATGCCAAACCAGGCCAGGTTGAGATATATCAATAACCCATTTTACAGAAAAGGAGGTGAGAAAAATTAAATTATTTCTCCTGATTAAGACATACAGGTTAAAGCCTTGCTGAAAAAGGCAACTCAGCTGATGTTGATGATGAGTTCATCGCTGCTCAAAGGTGTGATCCTTCTCCATCCTTTCTCTCCCTCTGGTGATCCCCCAGCCCTGCTAAGCCCTTGACAAGTCCATTGAGCTTTCAGAGCAGCACAACACCAGTATTTTTCCTTGATTATCTTTACATAGCAAAGGAAGCTGCAGGGTAAGATGAGGATTGAACGGGAATGGACAGGTACCTGGCCAGGGGATGGCCGAGGAGGGCACAAACACTTTTTCCAATGGCAGCACAACTGCACCACGCTGCGAGCATCAAGAGCTTAACTGTCTTCCCCCATCCCTGTCTCTCCCAAAGTTCAGACAGAAAGAATTTCTTTATGAAAGGTATCTGGCTTGGGTGAAGAAATAGGTCAGTACTGAGACCCAGCTCTTTCTCTGTCTTGCATCTTGTGATATGTAAAGTGTCATGCAAAAGCCTCATTAGCAGGTGTCTTGACTTGTTCCTTGAATTACTGCTTTGCTCGCAGAGTAATTGCTATTTACCACTGCTGGAGCAGGCCCTCTCTCTACGCTGTTGCTGCCACGGTCACCCGAACCCACGCAGTTGGGGTAGCATGAGGCATGAGCACCTGTAGTTTCAGCACATGGGTGCCTGCAGCCGTGCACGCTCCCCCTGCTCCGCTCGCACTGCTCACCGTGCACCCAGCCACAGCAGCACAGGGAAAACCAACACAGCACCCCCCAACTCCTTTCCCTTTGTTCCCCAGGGTGCGAGCCAGCCCATCTTTCTGGCAGTGTATTTCATGAGATGGCATATTTGTAATCGATTAATTCTGCGCTGGAAGCACACCCATCATCCTTGGCAACATATGGCAACTAATCTGTCCTTAAGCAGTTAATTAGGCACCATTTGTATGCACATGTCGCCCTTTGCATACTGAAGCACTGCGGTTCCTGTAGGAAGCTATTTGTTCTGGGCTGTCTTTCCCCTTCCTTTGTGTGGAAAAATTAGATGTTTCGTACTCGTTTTCTTTGAGTATGTTCTTTTTAAAGAACAAAAGTAATGAGGTGCTGTGCTGGGGTGCAAGGATGGGGTAAAAGAGTGATCCGGTCTTTAAGGCACTGGATGAGCAGGGGGTCAGCTTTTTGACTCCGTATGTGATTACGGGGGTAATGGTTAATTTGCCCTCCCCATGCACTAAGGAGGGGCAGGAATGAGGTGCCTTGGCAGAACTGATCAGGCAAACTTATTCAGAAACCACTTGTGTCTTAAATGCAATTTACTAGCCAGCGTTATTAATTTCTAAATTTAAGAGCACCAATCTACTGTATTTAAAACTTAGAAGATGTTAGTGCTTGGTCTTAACAAAAAAAAAATATCACACAGTGCGTATTTCGGTGCATCCATGTGTTTTCCTGGCCCTTAGTAGTTTACTGCTCACATTGCTGAGCATCATCCAGAGTACCATGTGAAGCCATTTTATGGAGGGAGAAATAGGTATTGCTGCAAACTGCAGGTGTCTGAAAACTTGTCAAAAAAAAGAAAAAGAGGGGGGAAAAAAAAATTGAGCCATCCATTATAGGAGGCACACCGCGTGACACAGAAATTACAATACCCTTCACCTATTATTATAATTTATTTTTTTGTATTAGTCATTTCTGCAACCCCCAAATCAGAGGTCATCTTTTATGCTAGGCACTCTCCAGGCCATCCCATGAACCCAGTCCTTACTTCATAGTAATCAATATCAAAGGCCACAGAATTCTGGGACTGGAATTGGTTTTGCTTTTCCATTATGAATGGGGAGGGACAGTAAGGATAAATGAAGTTCTAGGGGTAAAAATGGGGTCTGGATTCTTGAATGTCAGGTCCAACGCTGCAGCAAAAAGATATCTTTCCTCCCTTGCTGAATCTCTAGTTCAGTATCTTGTGTCTGACATCTGGATGGCATTCTAACAACTTCAGAGGGAAAAATGTGTAACGGACAATCAATAAACTGTTTGTTGGGGAAATTTTCTCCTACTGGAATGGTAGAATCAAGAACTGAAAAGGCATGGGAAGACATTTCAGAGCTGTTCATCAATTATCACTGCTATTTAGTTTCCTGAAATTGGAATTGAAAACTCGGTGCCTGAGTTGGTTTGAAGACACAAAAAGTGCATGTTGTTCCATTACTTCCAACTTTGGTAAACTTCTTGTAAGTCTATGACAAATTACTAATCAGTCTGCAATTTTTCATACCTGTCTTGTCTCTATTTTGCTGTGCTTTGTGTGATTACTGCATATTTTATCTCACAGCATCTTGTAAATGATATATCAGCTTTATTGAACAGTGTTCCCTCCTGCATTTTATGAGCTGAGTCCAACGCTGGGTGCTTACATGCGGCTGGGTTGAGCACGTGTATGTGAGGGCTGCATGCTCCCTGCTCCCTCCGCACAGGAGGCAGATTGCTGAAGTCAGGCTCATAACTAAAAGGCTCTGAATTCCCCCCAGTAAGCTGAAATTTCTCCCATACATAATAACAGCAGTTGTGTAGTGTTTCAAATAGCTTCAGACTTTCCTCTAGTGTTTACTGTCTTCTATTAAGTTTAATGTCCTTTTCCTTTAGAAGCAAGTATAAATGCACTAACTACAAATAATACATGGCAAAAGCAATATTGTAACGAGTGGTTTGCTTAATCTGTCCATGAATGACTCTTGCTCCTATCACCAGCCTCATTAACCCAATTTAATTTTTGTTTCTTTGCCACTAGAATTGCTTTTTTGTTGTGTACAGCTGAGAAATTCCATTCTTTTAATGTAATATATCACAGATTTCTGTATGAATTCTTCAGGATCCTTCTGAGGAACGCCTGAGACCCAAGGTACAGTAACAGCAGGGGCAGCTGTAAAAGGGATTTCCATGATTATTACTCCACTGCTACTCACAAGCCCCACCTGGATCCAGGTCCTATTGAACTGGGTACAACGCACATGGGCCAGGAGGGCATTGCCCGCTTCTGCAAAATCATTACGGGCTGAGTACCCAAGAGAGCTAAGGTGTAGGGAAAGATAAATTGATGGAAAATCCACCAAGGCCAATTACTTTGAAGTTTCTAGAAGAATGAGTTACAAATAGTAAGAGAAAAAGCAGCAAGCTACAAACCAAGATTACAAGGTTGCCTTCGTGTACTAGGGACAGATAAATGAAATAGAAAGCTTTTTTTTTTTTTTTTTTTTTTTTTACAGCTGTCATTGCAGTGTCTCCTGGCTGCTGTGGGAGCCACTGACTTACTGCATCAGTTAGCAAATGAGACAGGTTTGCTGCCTTTCGGAGGCACGGGTGTGCAGGCATAGCCCCAAGGCTGCCTACTTTAATGGGCTCTCTGCTCTCCATCGCATTTACACCATTCCAGAGCAAAGAGTTCCTGTGTGGGACGAATGGGACAATGCTAACGGCCAACAGTGTACTGGTTTGGCTGACTTCCCCTTAGGAGTCTGAAGGGATGGGACCACTGTAATGTTGACTGTGGGGGTAAAGCCTTAGAAAGTGAAAGGTGGCAAAAAGGCATGTATTCAAGGGGTAGAAACTCCTTGAGGCCACAGAGAACAGCATAAAATCAAGAAACCCTCAGTCATAGTAGGAGACACTGTACAAAGGGGATTGAATGATTAAATAAGTCTTGTTTGCCACACTCCTGCAGGGATGAAGATGTGTTAGAAGGCATTTCGAAGTAACCCAGCCCCCAAGTGAAGGAAACAGTCAGGTGGGATTAAGATAGTGATGGCTATTTGTATGCCAAAGTGACACAAGGATGAAGCTAAAAGGCCATAAGCTCAGAGAGAGGTGGACTTTGTGTATCGGCTGGGAGAAAAAGAAAAGTGAGAAAGAAGAAAGGAAGGAAAAGGTGGCAGGGGCGAGGGAGCTGAGAGGTTACTACAACTTGAAAAAGGCATTAGAAATGCTACCATATTAAATGAAGGAAGGCATCAAGGGAGAATATTTTGCTTTTTCAGAAGTTTTGAAGAGCTGTACTAATAAAGTAAGGTGAGCAAACAAGGTCAAGGAGGTCAAAATAATCGAGCAATGAGACAGATTTACCGTTCTGACAGATACACTGCTCTCCACCTGCCATGGCCCAGATGTGGGACAAAATAAGAGGCATAAGATAAACAGTGGTGCAGGAAGGCTTTAAATTACAAGGGATCAATTTCTCTGACATAAATAAAGTTTCTTTAACTTCAGTTCCCCCATGAGTCAGCATTTCTGACTGGAAATGATTTACACACAAAAAAAGATATTAGAGACATGATTGAGAGTGGAGAATGTAGATTTAAGAAAATTAGCACTTAGCTAGGAAAGATGGAATAAGATGCAACAATTCTGTAGTTAAACAGGACTATATAGTCATTAACCTGTGAACAGGGCAAAATTCAGAGCACATTGTTTCCCAAATTATGGTTCCAAACTTCCTGACTTCAAGGAGAGTCTCTGCTCATTTTGCTTCTATTAAAGGTAAGATCTGTTTTAAGTCAGGCTCTCAAGGGGCTGGACTCTCCCAGACTCGGATAGATCTACTTTCCTTTGCAGAAGGGTGGAATGATGACACTTGCTTATTAACCCATGAACTTGGCGTGAGCAGTGACTGACCTCCACTGTGCTACCACTTAAGTTATCCAATTTTATCTCATTTGCACACATAATTTGCTGCCAAGGTGACATTATCGAGTGCTCATGACAATGAGGACATGTTATTTAGGGCAAGGGAAGAAGAATAAATACAGGCTGGAAATCTGAGCTGGAGATAAGGTTGTTTCAAGGGACAATGAAAGACGAAACAAAGATGGTTGTAGGGTAGGGCTTCTTTGGTCTCTGGTTGAGATGCCTGTAGGTCAAACTGATTGTGAGACACCCACAGCCTGGTTTTAGAAACGTTGCTAGAGGTTTGTTTAGGATTTATTTTTGCCATGCTGGTTTTGTTTATTTTTTGTTGTATCTTCCTTGCTTGTTTTTATTCTTCCAAACTGGAAAAGGACCAACACTTAGCTCTCCTAGGCCAGTGACTGTCCCAGGACCAGTTCAGACTGTGTGTGTAATCAATTTGTTTTTTTCTAATTCTTATACTCTCAGATCTTTTTTACTTAATATTGCAACCATAAAAGCCTTGACTATTTCAGGTAATCCTTATGCATTACCAACTTCCTCATCTTTGTGCTTCTTCTACATCCTACCATAACCTGATTTGGAACTGCTTTCAGCTGCTCAGACAGTCCTAGGGAGCTGGAGGGGGCAGACACATGAGCGTGGCTGACGCAGCATCATCTCTGATTCACATATTGACCAGGAGTCTTGCTCAGATGCAGCTCGAGGATGTCTAAAGTGTGAACTGCTCCATTACCAGTACACTGGCTTTCCTCAAGAAGATGCACAATGATGCAGCTTTTGTTGTGTAGCTCAGACCAACAGATGCTACATCAAAGAGGGAGATAGCTGCAGTACTGTCAGTGACCGGTGAGAAAGGCTCTGAAGCTGTCTCTGTACCGAAGCACTGGTAATGACTTCGGGCTTACCTGAGTGAGGAAGGAATGAGCACACTATTCCAGGCATTGACCAACCTTTGGTAACCCTCCACATCCACATAAATGGATTTATTTTTTTTTTACATCAGTAAAACCTGAAATTTTACTCTACATCCATTTGTTTTAAAGGCCGCATTCTCCTGTTTATAGTGTTTCAACTACATATATATTTTTAATAGCCTTTAGAAACCAAAAACCTCTTTCAGCCTCAAGGGTCCCAAATGACAGAAAGCTTCAGAGAAATTTATGCTCACTGCTCACGTTACCCCCATGCTGCTGTGATTGGGAATGGCGGGAGGTCAAGAAAAGCAAACAGGACGTGGAGCAGCTCATGGGAACTGCTGGGCTCGGACCTCCCGGAGTGATCTCAAGATCAGAAGTCATAGCTGCTTCTCACAGCCCTGGTAAGTCCCAGGCACTTCTGGGCAAGCGGTCTCCTGGAAGAAGGAAAAGGGAGGGGACAAGGACCAGAAAGGCTAAGATTGGCCTGCCATTTTTGTATCACTTTGAGCTATAAAAATGAATGGGGAAAAATGCCTATTTTTAAATGCTGAAATAAGTCCCAATAATTTTCTATATTTCTCTTCATTTTACAGCATTAGCTGTGAGTACTTTTAATGAGTTTTTTTATGAAAACCTCTTTTGGTGTGGGGGGAAGTTATTAAGCCTCCTACAAAGGGATTTTATGGTTTTAATTATAAACAGGTAATGGAGTCTATGTAAAAATTACCTTTTGACTTTGCAATAAAACCCATTTCCCCCAAGGTAAGAACTCGATAAAGAGAGAATTACACAGCAAGGGAATGGAGAAGTCGGCTCCGAAATCACAAGGTGCCTGCACAACAGCAGCTTCCAAGAAGCCCTAGGGATCCATTGACTTTAGTCTGCCCGTCTGTCTGTCTGCTGCAGGCCAAGGAAACTGCAGAGGGCAATGCAAGGTTGCAGGATTGCCCAGACTGTCTCACTGCGTTGCATTAGAGCAGCCTCAGGACTTCTTTGACTTTGTTAATGATCACGTATGGACCACCCAAAAACCACAGCTGGAGACTGATGCATCGTGGAGGGATATAACAGCTCTGCTTCTTTCTTTTCAGCTGCACAGTGAGCTGCCATGGTTGGAAAGATTCACTTTTTTTTTTTTTTTTCTTCTGGGTAACATTCCTAGACTAATCCACCCTAGCTTTCTTGCAGGGCTTTGCACACTCTGCAGCAGGAATCGCTTGCATCTCAACCAGGGAGAAAGCCCCTGTATTGGAAAGCTTTCAGTGATTTTCACCACAGAGAAATGAGACTTTTCTGCTAGCCCTGTTCTGGAAAGGTTGGCCAAGGTTTGAGCTGTTAGTACAGCCAGGGCCAGTAGCCACAGCCACCCTTTTCCCTGTCTTGAAGGGAAAACAGTGGTTTGCCTCCTAACATGAAAAGCACGTCTTTCTCATTATTAGAGGAGGCATTTTCTTGGCACTAAGGCCCAGTGCTGGCATTCAGCTCTGAGCTCAGCCATGCTGGTCCTGCAGACTTCTTATGACCTTGAGTAAGTCACTTAATTTCCCTTTGCCTCTTCATTTCTCCCCTCTTCCTTCCTTCTTCTCTTCCTTCCTGTCCACAAGGAGGTAAAGTCTTTGATTGAATGGGTTGTCTTTTAGCATAAGGTCAAGGCATCCAAAGAGACTGAGTTACTGTGACTTGATGAGTTAACTATGTCACTTATCTGTCAGCAAGAACTGACAGTACGCGCGGTCTTAGCTGGCTCCTGCTAGGAAATACAGCACGTTGTTTTAAAACACCATAGAGTTAGCCCAGCCAAGAGTCTACTGTATTTGAAATTAGGAAATAAGGAAAGGCTTCTGAAAGCAAAGGCTCTGAAATAAAAACATTTATAGAAAACGTGAAATCTCTTTTTTCAGAGTGCAACCCTGGTGTCCAAACACGCTCATGCCCCCCTTGCAGCAGGGGTCAGCAAGGCAACACAGGACCTTGTCTTGAAGCAAGACATCTCCTGGGGGACATCAGGTAATTCGTGCAGTTGGGCCAGCTGTGCACAAGCAGTAAAACTAGCAAATCCATAATAAAACCAGGCAAGAGGTGGGAAATTGTCCAAGTGGTGACCCTTTCAGAGAGATGAGCCAGCACCGGCAATGGGCTGTTGGCAGCGCTGGCTGGCAGGGAGCAGCGGTGTCACCCATGGTCACCATGCGAGCGGCACCCTTGTGAGACCTCAGGCTCCTTCCAGGTCTCTGGGTATTACTATAATGCTCTAGCCCACACCAGCTATCTACACCACGTACTAGAAGTGGCTAGTTATTTGACTAAGTTAATACACAGTTGGTCAATATAAGTTTTAATTGCCTTCTTTGAGCTGGAAGACTGAGAAAGAAAGAGGTGACAAGGAAAAAAGCACAGCAGTGGAGACTGTAATTCTCTGTCTTTTAGTTCTCCCTGTATATCATTTATAAGGATATATAGACTGTTATGGCTCATCTGTATCCCTCTAATCATTAATGAGGTGCCTTTCATGCCCTAAAGTTAAAGTCATAAAAGTAAAGTGTGTTTTCTACTGCAGGTCCATTTTAGTTCTTTATACAAAGGTCCTAGTGCCCTTTATAATGTATTTGCTATAAATCTTGACAGCAGTATTTGTTTTGTTTTTCTATCTAAATGCAGCATTGAGGGTAAACAGCCTCATTATCTCCCTGTTTCTGCAGAGAATTCACTGTCTTTGAAAGGTGCTATATTAACAGCCCTAGAGATAGAAATCCCTGTACATACAGAAAAGGCACAGCACGGGCAGGCAAATGGAGCCTCCCCTTTCCTTGCTGTTGTGCTTTAAGTGATGAATAAGCAGTATTTCACTTATCTGTCCCAGACTTGTGGGTTCAGCAGCAAGCAGGTTCATCCACACCTCTTCTTTTCCCTTGCTAAAAGCAATGCCAGATGAAAGATTTTACCGAATCGAGGGAAACAAAAATTTGTTTTTTTATAAACTGTTCCTTCTTTTTTGCCTTTGAGACAGTTAGCTTGTAACAAGCTGAGCCTTGTACTCTTACTTGTATTAATCATATTGGTCACAGTAGTAACTGACAGTTAACTAAGTCCCCACTGTAGCAGACTCAAGGATTTTTTGAGGTCTCACTCCCAGGGTGTTTTTGTGGCTCTCTGGTGCTTCTGTGCTTTCCTGCATTTCACTTCTAAACTCTCCAGCAAGCTACAACCCACCAGTCAACATCCATAACCCTGCTGCAGCATCAAGGAAATTCTTCAGGTCACATTCTTCAGTTTGTGCACAAGCCAGCCTGCGCAGCTGAACACGGGCAGCGCTTCAGCCAGCTGAAGTTTCACTACAGCTGTCCTAAGTCAGTGCAGTGGTTTAACCCGACAGGCAGCTAAACACCACACAGTCATTCGCTCACTCCCCCCCCCTTCAGTAGGATGGGGGAGAGAATTGGAAAAAAAAAAAGTCGTGGGTTGAGATAAAGATGGTTTAATAGGACAGAAAAGGAAGGGAAAATAATGATGATGATGATAAAAGAATACATGAAATAAGTGATGCACAATGCAATTGCTCACCACCCACTGACCGATGCTCAGCCTGTCCCCGAGCAGCGATCGCTGCCCCCTGGCCAACTCCCTCCAGTTTATATACTGGGCATGATGTCATATGGTATGGCATAGCTCTTTGGCCAGCCTGGGTCAGCTGTCCTGGCTGTGCCCCCTCCCAGCTTCTCGCTGGCAGGGCATGAGAAGCTCAAAAGTCCTCGACTAGTGTAAGCACTACTTAGCAACAACTAAACATCAGTGTGTTATCAACATTATTCTCATCCTAAATCCAAACCACAGCACTATACCAGCTACTAGGAAGAAAATTAACTCTATCCCAGCCAACACCAGGACAATCAGGGTGTACAATTTGGTTTCAAGGAGGTTTAACTCAATTCATGTCAGTATTTTAAACAGCACTAGGACAGTAAGGTTGGTTACCCAAGATTTATAAGATCTAGACCAGAATTTAAGTGCCACATTGAGGTCTGTAGCCTTTTGCAATGCCTTTCCTTCCTTTTTGAGAAGTCTCTCATTACATACGCTGTCAGCCGTGACTCATCTGGAAAGCAAACACAACAATGCAGCCTTGTTCACACCGCTCGTGATGCCTCGTGAGATACTGAAGGAAGATAATGTACTGAGAAAGTCCATTGGGAAGCAGGTTGACGTGCAGTTGCTTTTCATATCCCTGATTTCTTTATAAAATACTTTGTTTCCTGGTGAGAAAAGGAATCTGCTACCAAAAAAAAATGTTAGAGAGAGAGAGAACAGGAAAACAGAGTAATAAGTAAATGGGGTTTAAGGCACGAGACCATTTTGACTGTCATCGTCTTCTGCTAAAACCTGCCATTCTCCAAGACAGGAACGGAGCCCAGCTGCATCTTCATGGCACGATAAGTATTGCTTTAAGCCCCCAGCCTCCATAAGTCCTTTCCAGAATTCCTTATGGTTGTCTATTTAGATGGAGCTGATAGCTAATCTCCTTCCTACACATACCCACATGAACACACACACACACACATGGCCTCTTTCATGATCCTTCATTTCTTCAGAGACTCTTTATAAGTTTGTTTCGGGTATCATCCAAAGTCCTTTGAAACCAAGGAGGGCCTTTCTTTGGCTTCAGTGGGCTTTGGCTGTGGGGCTTATCCTCATTTTAAAGCAGGCTTATTTTCTTCTTAAGAAATTCCTCTGAAGATTCTCAGAAAAGGTTAAAATTATGTTTACACCTCAGACCTCTGCCTGGGAGGTACGATACTATCATGTCTCAGTATCAGTTCCACGTTACAGATGGTTAAAGAGTTAAATGGTGGCAAGTGATTTTTCTAAAAACTCCTGTAACAAAGTCCAGTTCAACAAAAACTGCTCATGAATATGCTTAAATCTTTTTAATCTCACTGGGAATCCACTATGTGTTTTGCTGAATTGCAGCCAAAATACAGACCTCCTGGCTCCCACTTACCCACTAGAAAGGGCTGGATTTATTTTCTCTTTCAATGCATTTACCAGAGGTTTTAAAAACTTAATTGTAAGTGTGCAAGGTCTTGTGTCACAGAGTCGTGTAGCTGGAATACATTTCTAGAAGAGCTCTCCCCTACATGTAGTTTTTTAAAGTCAGTGAATACACTATCTGCTTTCTCTCTCATTTTCAGTCATCTTTTCTGGTCTGCAAAAGCATTACCCCTGCAATCCTTTTTGCACAGCTACTTTGGTTCAAAGAAATGCAGATGGATTGTTGCTTTACTTCAGAGGGCCAGGTGACCAGGCAGGAGGCAAGGCACTTCACCTCTTCGTCGGAATTGTTTGTACCATCGTAAAGAGCTTCAGCGCCTGAGAAAACATTTTACACCAGGCAATATTTCTGTCACCAAAACGTACTTATCTATTTTGATCTTGGCAATTAAACATCACAAAGGTTTTCTGTAGGTATAGTCAAAAAATACATCTTGATGGGGAAAAAATGTTCCAAGTGGATGTTTTCCTTTGTCCTCTATCTGCCAATCTTCCTGCTAACAGCAACACAGCTCATCGAGATTCCTCTCTTCTACAGGTAGAGGATGGCCCAGAAACCCTGTTAATAAGGTCTATTCAGAGGCAAATCTCTTTTTTATTTGGAATTATGCTGTCTGTCCCTTTCTCTTTGTTGTTGTAATGGAAGCTAAACATATGCATAGAAGTGAAGTAAATAATTTATTTATTCCAGTATTTATATCCAGGTAGACCCTCAAGTGAGATTTTTTTGTCAGAGGACAGGAGATTGAGTGCTAGGTTTTTTTTCTTAATCTCACTCTTACCTTTAAATCACCTGATATCCAAAGCAAAACATATCTGTCATAAAAATGGATGTTTACAACTAACAGGCATAATTTCTAAAACACAGCAATTGCCAGGGACTGCTGAATGGTGCACTAGATATGGAAGTTTTTCACAGCTTTGGAGCTAATGAGTTGTAGACATTGGCAAATACTGACTTTTTAAATTAGAGCTACTGTAGTTCAAAAGAGACAGATGGCTTTATTTATGAAAAGGGATTTAAGGACCACACACAGAAGACTCCACAGAAAAACAATGTGTTATCAGAGACCATATATCATAAAATGTGATATTTAAAACAGTTCAAATTTCAATTCCCTTTTCCTCATAGCCAGCCAAATCTGATGCAGTTGCTTTTTTAAATCCGGGAATATTTGTGCCTCAATTTTCTGTAACCAAATAGAAACAAAGACAAAACAAGAGGAAAATTTGAGAGGTCACATTCAGAGATGGAAATATTGTAGAGTTCACCTTGGGCCTGATTCAAAACCCTTTGAACTCATTTCCATTAATGCCAGTATGCTTTCTCTTACTACCTCTTCCATTCAATACCCATCGTGTCAACCATTGGAGACTTAAATTTAGTGATCAATACTTTGGCTTGTTTCCAGGTTCTTCTTACGCAACGTTTGAGGTCCCTGGAGCACAGAATTCCTTGGTAGAAGGGTTGCGTCGACAATTTGCCAGTGTCGTGTTTGGCCATCGCTTTAAAATACAAATTTGATCATAGGTTTAGATGGCCCAGAGTTACTGAGATTCCAGTTGCTGTTCTTCAGCAGAACTCAGAGCAGTAATGGGTGGCAATACGTGTTGTTGGGAGCAGAGGAGGAATAAAGCCGTTCTTGTTCAGAAGAAGCTGTGTAGCAACATATCACACAGGAGAGATCAGAAACTGGTACAGAACGGCATAGACGTTGACAGCTTTTTCATTCATCCACAAAACATCCAGAGCTGCACCAGGCTGGACAGATTCAAATGGGAAAGAGCCCCACTAGAGATACTGCTACGAAAGCTGCTTCCATGTAGAGAGACAGGGGATGCGATAGTACAATGATGGGCAGTAGTATAAAACCTGTGTTTCATTTCAAATGAGGATCAAATCATAACCCAGAATGGTACATAGCTCTTCATGCTCTAAGGGGGCCAACTCCTTGTAGGGGAAGATATTCCTCTTCTGCTGCTGTTATTTTCTTTTCCAGCATTAAGAACAACTCCAACAATCTCTTTCCTGTCAGCACAGCATATGTCTCCTCTGCTCTGCTGTTATCTGAAGAGAATACAGAATGGAAGCAATTTCCAGAAAGCACAGCAAATATTAAGACATGCAGAAGTGCCTGCACAGGGAAAAAACATCCCAGCAGTCACTCGGCTCTCCTGAATATAGTGTGGCAGCTGAAATATTCATCAAGTCCAGACTGCTCCAAACAAGGAGGCAAATTCTGAACCTTTAGTTATACGAGGTGAGTCGTTTATATGTCTTGTAGCCTTCATATGTCAGTGTTACTTTTACATTTGCTTAGTTCGGTGCCTACAACTCCTGGAAAGCTGGGCATCCTGCGCTGTTGTGTCCATGCATCACAGTCTCTGGCACTCACGTTGCCATTTGTGGCTATTTGAATGACAAAGATCGTTTGTGTAAATTATCTTTTGTTCTCTAGATTATGGAACAACACTGAGGTAGTGGTGTGAGTCCGGCAGAGGACACCAAGGTAGTCAGGAAGTTTTGAAATCTGAAGTTGAGACATCCAAATCTCAACAAATCTCTGAGCAACATGCACTGATGTGACCTGCTTTGAGCAGGGTGCTGGACCAGGGACCTCCAGAGCTCCCTCCCAGCCCAGGTGCCAATGTGAAAAGCAGTGTATGCCAGTAGCTGAATTTTTGCCAGTCCGCTGTCCTGAGCAGCATACACCAACACAAGAAAAGCTGCTGCAGTTCTGCTGGTAACTATTCTAGATAAGGAGGGATTATTTTCTCATCCTAACCTAACACATTCTTGTCAGCCAAGCACATCAGTTTACAGTGCTACTTTTCCAATGTCGCCTGGCAGATGTATCTTGAAGAAAGCATCTGTAGAGTAGAGATTGGATCTTCGGTGCCAATTGAACCCTCAGTCTCCTAATAGCGAAGGAGCTATCAATGTCCTGATGGTGACATCTGTGCACTCAGGAGGAGATGGTGGCCACCACTGCACATTCACACAGAACCTGGAGCACCCATTGCATGACCCTTGTCTGTAGCTGCATACTCTTCAGGCTGTGGTTGTAGCTGGAGCCACCATTCACAGGCAGTGCCTGAGGCCAAGCAAAGATCTGGTTCCTATTTTAAAAGAGCTTTTTCTCTTAGGCTTACTAGCAGCTCCAGCAAAATTTGCATTTGTGGGTTTGAGCTGGAAGATCTTCATTCTCAAACTCCTGCTTTCCATATAGTTAGCATGAGGGAAGGGTTACAGCCACCTTAGGGCAATGACAGACAGACATACCCATAGAATCTGCTGCTAATTAAAGAGCACTTAGGAAGTCCTGGGCTGAATGATCATTATTCTGTAAGAAAGCAGAATTAACATGTAGATCTCTTGGAAAACAAGACTCGACACCAGGGACAGACAACAAGCTGCAAGCTACTGTGAAAGGAAAAGTCTGTTGTGTTTGACATTCTGTAATCTTTAAATAAAGCATAATTTAGTCACTAAATATGAGCTCTTACTGCTTTAGCGTTAAGACCAATATGACTACTGGCACTAAACGTAGCTAGGGATAAAGGCAGTAATAAGAAATAGCAGGAGAATAGTACAACACAGTTTAACTTCCAGCAAAACATAAGGAGGGTGGGGGGAGGTATTCATTTTAGGATTATGAAATTGCAGTGGGTTTTGCCCTTTTTTTTTTTTCCCTTTTTTTAACAAGATTCCAGCAGAAGACGATAAATGAAGATAAGTGGCTGACTCAGGCATTCTGAAATTAGCGCTGAAACTTTCTGTTGTAGCCTGTCATTACTCTGTGGACTTGCAAAGCAAGAAAAAATGGAAATATTAAGTGAAGATGCCATTGAAACAAACTGTTCAGTTATAAGGGCTAAAAACCAGCTTGTTTTTATTGGCCCTTACACATTTTTATTTTGCTACTCATTTCTTGTTGTATGAGACATAGCTTTCCAGAGAGAGAAAAAATAGACGCAGGGAGAATCTACTGACCTGTGCTTAGTATTTCAACTTTGTACATGCATTACTCTGCTATATGGATTTATTATATACTAATAAATAATATAATATCTTGGATTTACATAGCACCTTTCTATTCCCAGAGATTCCAAAGCACTTTGAAAACAGCAGGAATTAATTGTCTTCTCACTTTGCTTTTATGCGCTCTTGACATCAGGGGGATTACTCTTGATTTACACTAAAAATATACAAGAATTGGTTGTATCTTCCCTCTAGACCACAGCTAAGAGGAACCACAGCAATTATGAAAGATCACTTGGAAGCATGATAAGCCATTTAGAACAGAGAATGAAAATGAGGGTTTTTTTGGCTTAACAGAAAAGACTGCTACAGAAAAGCAGAATATTATAAGCCACAACTGGAATTTAGTTAGGAGCCGTGGCTCAGAACCATTTTGCTCAAAGCATCTCTTAGTCTTCAGTGGCCAACCTTGGGTTAATATTTCATGGGAGTGAGGGCACTTTTGATACAGTACTGGAATATCAGTTTGGTGCCTGCAGTTGCTCAGGGTCATCATCTTGTATTTGTGGGGTTTCACTGCAATCGTCCCTCCCTTTGTGGGTAATGCCTGAGTGTCCTCAGCTAGCAAATGAATTTTTTTTATCAAAACATTTAAAAACAAAAAAAAAAAAATCCATTTTTGCAAAAGTTGATGCTTTAAAAATCTATGCCAAACTATTTAATCCATGAAGGACTAGTCCTTAGAAAATAAATCCGAATATTCTGATGTTTCAAAATGTTTTACTGTTTTGAATTTTCCCTTAAAGTAATTTTTTTCTCCCACTTGATCTTTGCAAATAGCATTCAACCAAAACGTGGGGGAAATCTAATTGTGCTTTTATATTGTTTAGATTTTCAGGCTTCCTAAAAATTGAATATTTTTGTTTTGATTACAAACACTTTTATTTTTTTAATTCCTAAAAAAATCTGTAATTGTCTCTCTAATGTGGAAATGCTCTTCTGTTTTGATGTTTGACCTTCAGAGCCAAGAGGAGGAGCTAATTCCTTCCCTCTCTGCCAACTCAACTGTGGCTGTCTCTGCCAACTCAACTGTGGCTGAGGCACAGAAGAAAAGAGACAAGTGCTTATATTAAGGGGTTTTGTTGAGAAAGCACACCGCTGCTGTGGTGTAGAGCCAGGGCTTCTCCTTCTGAACCCTGGGTGAGAATAACAGAGTGAGGACGAGCTGCAAGTTTCAAGGTCTACAGGAGGTCTCCAGGTTGTCTCTACCATTCCATCAGTTCTGCTATGTGGTGTTTTGGTTTCCTAAAGACGGAAATGTAGGCAGTGTGACAAAGATTGTTGAAAATGGATAGAGCTGCTAAGGGCAAATGGGGTAAACAGCGTGTCTGTGGGAAGATCCTGCATTTCCTCACTTGAGCAGTTTTTGTACTGAGCAGTAATTGTCCTTGAGAGCAGTATTAATTTATAAGCTTAGTTTAGCACAGGTGCAAACTTCAGAAAAGCTGTTTCTTTGCTATTAATAAAGGACATTGATGCTTTTAGGGCTACTAGGGCTGGATCTGCCCCCTCCCCTGCAGAGACCTGGTATCGATTACTGCATACGCAAAACCTTTTGAGCTGGGCTGTGGTAACGACAGCTGGGCTGACCTTGTGTGTCTACATAGAGAGAACAATGACTTCAGCTAAGACAGTATCTGTGTTTTTGGCAGGTCCAGTGCCTTGCCATGTATCAGAAGAAGACAACCTGAGGCCAGCCTCCCTGGGGTCCAGGTGGGTAGGATTCACTGAGGTTAGTGGGAGGTACTAAGGACTAAAATTCAAATTGCAGGCACAAAATATGGAATAGGCTGAGAAAAACACAATTGCCTGCAGTGGTGGGGGGAGGGCATAGGTTGAGGAATCATGAGCATATGACACATTCCCTTAAACTGCAGTGAATGAAGTATATGCCTTATCTCATGGAAAGGTCATTGGCTCCATCCAAGATAATATGGGGGAGGCATCTTAGGATTTTCCTATGTGCTAGGTAGCCCTTTGCATCTGAACAGCTTCCCCATCTCTGCCCTACCCCTGCTTTTGCTGTAAGGCCCCAGGTCTTGAGCAATATTGTCCAGGCAGCCATAAGTCCAGCAAAGAAACAGAAAAGATTTAAAAGTGGGGGTTACATCTTCTCTGAGGAAATTACTAACAATCTGCAAAGTTTACAGCACAACAAATGAGAGCGAGTGGGTGAGGGCAAAGTGCACTGGCTATTTTAAAAATATACTTGTTTGTTCTAAAGGCTGAAGTGGTGCTTTAGAGAGAAATAAAACAAGGATGAGGAAGCAGTAATAAACCAGGACTGTTGTGCAAGTGAACAGTTGGCTTCCCAAGGGAGCACTTACAAGCCCTACTGATGTGTGAAGGTACTCCTTATCACTCAGTGCTACCAGCTATTGTAATAGAAGTGGCCTTGTAATGGCTGGATGGGAGCTCCTGGCTGGGGTAATGACTGCACTCGTTCAGCCCTCCTGGGAGAGGATTTGCCTTGGACCTAGTAGGGTCTTGGTCTAAGTCTGTGTCTTCTCACTTGCTGTTTATTGATCTCCAAGGAGAAGACTCCACTGAGGGTACTAAGGGTCATTCCTCACTGCTAGCTAGTTAAATGGCACAGGGAAAGTGGTAAATACAAACAGAAGAAAGAGGCTTTAATGCATGCTCAGGATCTTGAAATGTGATGATTCTTCACAAATGAAAGGGATGCTCATCTCAGCTGAATAATTCTTGAACCTGTGACATTGCACTATTTTGTGTCAGATGTGTCCCCAGTACTCGGAGTTCTTATAAATGGCCTGGGAGCCAAATAGACTGCAATAGCATCCTTGAAAATAAATTCATCTTAGAGGTAGTATTAAATACAAACTGAACTTGTTCTCAGGAACCATTTACATGTAAATTCTGCCAAAATTTGTTTCAAGGCACAATAAAGAGTCTGATCTCTTTCTGTGCTGAACGTCAGTGTTATAAGAAATGGTTAGACATAAATATATTGAACTGCTGTTTTTCCTGAACATACCTGCTTTGAGTGGGTGTCAAATCAAACTGGCTTGCTCTGGGCAACACAGCCTCCCATGTATGTCACATACCTGGGAAAGGTAGATTTGTTATAATCTTGCTCAGAGCTCTTATTTTCTCATCTTTGTCACAGGAATGACCTAGAATGGGAAAGAAGTCTTGACGTCCAGAGCCAGCGCAAGAGATATCTCCAAACCACAGGTAAGCCTGGTCTGTCATCAGCTTCAAGCCCGTTCTCTGATGCTGAGAGAGCGTGAGCATGTCCAGGTAGCCCAGGTAGGTGTGTCTCTCCCTCTCCATTAATTGCTGAAGGAGCCTAGGTGACTTATGCAAACTAAGTGTCTAAAGTTATGAATGAATGATGAATCTGTGCCCTGGGGAGCTCTTGATGGCTTTCCCAGGCTTTTGGCCAAGCCTTCAGAAAATAAATATAACATTCTGGAATGATATGTATGCAGTTACTTTTTCCTGACACTAGAAATCCGCATTTTGTGTACAGGGAAAAAAATATTTCCCTGTTATCCCTACTGGGTTGAAATCCTGAGGTTTCTTTAGCCCTTGTGATTTTATGGAACATTGCCTCCAGATCTGAATGTGCCAGCTCAGTCTGTCTCTAGGTGCCACGTCATGTTGTAAAAGGAGGTCCAGAAATGCCCACAAGTGATGCTCTAAGAAGGAGGAAAGGGTTTTTTAAATTTTTTCTAATTTAGACATACGTTGGTGTTCTGCAATAACACCAGCATACAGAGTTGTAGGGACGCTTCTAATTAACTTCTTAGGTAGTCTTTATCAATATTTCATTTGGACAGCTTATGAACTTAGTTATCCTTGGGACACCTCTGCAAAGGGAAACTGAGGCACAGAGAGTCTGAGTGACTTGTCTCAAATTATATGAGGATTCTGAGAGAGTTGGAAATTAGTCTCGAATCCCAGTGTAGTTCCCTAACCACTGAGCCTCCTTCCCATAGTATTTTGGGGCAAGGCTATAGAGCACTGCATGATTGCTATTAAGCTAGAGAGATTTCACAATAGTTCTCTTTATCCTGCTTGCAGAGTCCTCCCCTTGGAGGTGCTTTGGCTGGAATTCAAACCTAAGATTTTCAGAGGTGACTACCAGTGTCTGACATCTTGGAGTTTACAAAACAAATCCAAGAACTAACAAACCTAAATCTTTCTCCTCCCCCTGAGGACAGAACACTCCCTTTTCCACAAGTTCCTGTTCATTATCATTAAAATAATTATCAGGAAAACAGCTGGGGAGTTCACATGTTTTTCACTCCCTCTGTCTTGCATCCAGGTTGAAGAGGGCATGGATGGAACATCTCCTCTTTATGGCTGGAGTCTATGGAGAATTAAAACAAATTTTTTTTGATCAAGTAATTTTGTAGTATAGGAATGATAATGCTCCTCCTGAAATTATATTATAAGCATAATTAAAAGAACTCCCAGAAGAAGAGAGTCAGCAGTTTTGGAAAAAAAATTCAACCTTATGTAAACTATAATATGAAAGGGCAGGACAGAGACTTCTGTGTGCTTTATTTTGTGTTGTCTCTGTACTATTTCTGCTTGTAGAAAAATAGATTCTGTAAAACATTGCTTCTCTACATGGATGCCACACAACTATGCTTTAAATAGTTGAGCATTCAACAAAAAATTGACCAAACATAGTTTTATCTCATTCAGCCATGGTTATGAGCATCATATTTCTGCACTGTCTTCAGGAGGTGTAAGCATCTCTCTGTACCCATTTGCTCTAGGGGGGAAAGGATGGGTGCACTGTGGTTGCACCACCTGATTACAGCACCTGGATGTGGCTCATTATATTGGGCAGGAAGACAACCTTCAGCTATTGCCTCTCTCTGCCTGCCATCAGCTTCACATCCTCACTTATTCATGTACCCCAACAGCTCACAAATAACGCTGAAGGATGTTCTTGTGTGTCTCCTTGTGCGGCCCTATGCCTGCCTACATTGCTGCCCACCGGCTTGGGCAGACAGAGGTGTGCTCTCCTGAAGGCACCCTTGGACAATGGGGAAAAGATCAGACTGAGATCCTGGGGGAGTATTTTTATTCACTGAACCTGAAATCAGAAGTGACTCTGGAGTAGGATTTATTGTCTAGGTTTATATAGTTTCATATAAACAATCACATTTTTAGTCAATCAGATGGATTAGGGATGGTTTTTTTCCTCAGGAAAACTTATGTAACTTAAACTTGGGGACCAGCAAATCCCTCGCAGAAATGCACTTTGCTCAATCTGCATTCAACTACATGAAACTGGTATAACATAATGGTTCTGCCAATTTATTCATACATCTGATATTTGCTAATGTGCTTTGATTTATTGGCTTTCTCATACCACAGTAAAACTGTATTTTTATATACTTTATTTCCTTCACAATCCCTAGCATGCACAGTTCCTACTGGGCCTTCGCAAATTAATCTTTGATATTTTTTCCTCGCATCTTGCACAAGCAAAGAGCACCATCCATCTCATTTTGAAATTGGTTGTGCTCCAACTTTCTGCTTTTCCTCTTTCTCTTTTCTGCTCCCCATCCCATAGTACTTTCCAGTGGGCACGTATGTGTTTGTGTTCACCCCAGCCATTGCTCACGTTAGCGCGTTTCTAACGCACAGTATGGCAGAGGGGTGTGGGAATGGGCCTCTGAGCATCCCTGGTACAGTTGCTATATAGCATACGCTCACTGAACTCTCTTCTCTGACTTTTTTTGTCCTCTGTATGTCTGGCAGAAAAGGCACTGAGCAACAAAGAAAAGAGCTGTCACCTTTCCACTCATCAGCAAAACAATTTAATTGACTGTAGCCAATCTTGGAGACGATCTTAAACAGGAGAAACCAGTCATGCTGTCTGAAACCCCAGGCCAAGGTGGGCTCCCATCAAGCTAAGAGAGGCATCGTGCAAGACTACCAGTTTGTGGTTAGAAGGTCCATGTGCTAAACTCCTAGGGCCCTATGCAGGGAATAACATTGTGCTGCCTTGTCTTTTTTGGGGGTGCCTCAAACCTGCTATTTCTTTTAAGTTTGTGTGTCCAGGACTTAGGGATGCATTTTCAGAGGATGCTCAAAAAGAATTGCAACTTGACTGAGGTGCTGAGGGTAGATTTAAATTTAGATGTAATTATCTCTTTTTGCTTGTACAAAGTCTGAGGAAGGATAATATCTAGAAAATTGGTCTTGCTGTCCTTCGTTGTTGCTGCTGTTGTTCTTTTCAAAGACTTTGGTTGTTACACATGAATACAAATACCTATTTTGGTATTCTGGATGTCCTAAGGGTGGAGAAAGGATATATAGAGGCAGTAATAAAAGCTTTAATTTTTTCAACCATATTTGAAAGCTATATTCACAAAATGGTTTAATGGAAGGATTTGGATGCTGGATAACTTTTCCCCAACCTTTTTAGGTGCACTAACTGAGAGAGGGATAATCAAATTTAAGTGGCTCTGCTTAATTCACTGGAAACCATATGATCCACCACTGCGGCAGCTGTTTTAAATGGCTTGTTCCATTATCCCAAACAGTTTGGGACCCCTGGTGTACAGACTGGTGCAGAGCCCAGGCAGCAAAAGCCAGCAAGACTATTTCCCAAAGCTGCTGGAATTTTTATGATTGCTGTATTTTAAACTACTTACAAACATACTGTTAATCTGCTCCCAAATACACCTATGTTTTAGGATCGAGATAGGTGCATTTGAATGCAAATGTGGGTAATGCAATGCAAATTGCTTTAATGAAAATGAGGTCGCCTCTTTAAAAGCATTGGCATTACCAAAAGAATACAGGCTAATATAACTTCCCAGAGTACACGGCATCCTGAGTTTGCTTTCAGAACTAGACACTCACCAAGGAAGGCACATACAATACATAAAACAGAGGAAAGTACAGTGAAAGGGAATAAAGCTGACATGAAAGGAAAGAGGGGGAGAGAGAAAAGTGAGAGGGAAAGAAGATGCTACAAGAATCAGTAGAAGATTAAACTTGCACTTCGTCACAACACAAGAAAAAGCTATATTGGTACAGTCTTAGATACAGCAATATATACATTTAAAGAAAAATCAGGGTGAGACAGAATGCTTTTAAGCTGACAATGGTTTGGAATGAAAATCTCGGGGCCTGTCCTGTCCCAGATCTCATCCTAAGTTGAGTGCAATGGATAGGATTTCCCTCCAGTATTCAGAGGCAGAAAGATCTGTCCCTGGGGTGCTGCATGATGAACGGTGGCTGTATCGGGAACTTGATCCCCTTTTTAATCTTGTGGCTGATGCCAGGTCTGAAATGCAAATGTGAAGAAAAAGAATCAACACTCCCCATCCCCCCTGCCCTGAAATCCAGAATGAATCCGCTTGACATGAAGTGAACTGTGGTCTTCATAGGAAAGGCAGGAGAAACCTGATATCACCACTGATAAGCAACAATATTCTTGTCTGACGGCATCACCATGTAAAGCAGAAACAGAGAGGGGGGGAAGCAGTCCTGTTTGCCCTAGGGCCTTTGCTGGAGCTCTCATCCGTGTTCCACAAAGCACTAAAACTCGTGTGTTGTCCCACTGACTTCAGTGGAAAGGATGCAAAATTTTCCTTTTACTTTATGGTTTCAAATCCAGTGATCAAACAAACAAAAAACAAACAAACAAAAAAAGAACAAACAAAAAAAAGTGTGTGTGGGGAAGAAGTATATTGCAGAGAAAGAAGGGAGGCACACTCCAATTCCTGCTCCAGATGTTTTTCTCCTCCTTCCATTTGGTTTCTGCTCTTCCTAAGCACCACAAGTTAATCTTCTACGGTAAAGTAACAAAACCAAGTGGCAGCTGTTGCCAGCACATCTCTGCACAGCCCTGGAGAAAGAATTCTGCTCACATGTCTGTAGGGTGTCAATGGTGACAGTCTGATTTACTGATCCTGGGGTTACATCTCTTTGAGAGAAAGGGCCTGTCTCTGCCAGCTGGGACAGAGAGGCAGAGGCAAAGACAATTGCAAGCCCTGTGGTATCATTGTGTGGAGTGACATTCTGCTCTACAGCTACATGGAGCTGTGCTGTAGCAAAAAAAAAAAGGTTGGATTGTAGCAGGGTTGACTCAGGAAAATAGGGCACAGGACTGGAACTGCAACAAGGTGCCTTTTGGCCCCTCAGAAGTCAAAATGAGAAGAAGCTGAAATATCTTTTCCCTCTTGCGTAGTGTGAACAGTAATTATCCAGTCACTATAATGTTGTATAAGCAGCATTAGAGGAGATACGATTTTATTCTGATCTGGTCAGGTGTCAGGGTGGCGAGAACAGCAGGTATCCAAGTGTCGTCTTTTATGGTTTTTCATTGTGTGACAGAGGAAGACTCTCTCTGACAGACATGCTGCCCACGGGAGCTCCAGCACTAGCAGTGCCCTCGGTCCCTTGCTCTGCCTCTTTGTGGTCCATTGCACCTTCCTGAGGTTTTGGCCTTTCCTGCTAAAAGCATTAGGCTAAGATAAAGCAGTGAGTTTGGGGTGTAGCAGCAGAGTGGGTGCTTAGTGAATCTTCCTGAACTTAAATGATTGATTACATGTGTCCTGGTTTCAGCTGGGATAGAGTTAGTTTTCTTCTTAGTAGCTGGTAGAGCGCTGTGTTTTGGATTTAGGATGAGAATAATGTTGATAACGCACTGATGTTTTGGTTCTTGCTGAGCAGAGTTTACACTAGTCAAGGACTTTTCAGCTTCTTGTGCTCTGCCAGGTGCACAAGAAGCTGGGAGGGAGCATAGCTAGGACAGCTGACCCAGACTGGCCAAAGGGCTATTCCATACCATATGACGTCATGCTCAGTATATAAGCTGGGGGAAGAAGAAGGAAGGGGGGGACATTGGGCGTGATGGCGTTTGTCTTCCCCAGTAACCGTTACGCGTGATGGAGCCCTGCTTTCCTGAGGATGGCTGAACACCTGCCTGCCGATGGGAAGGAGTGAATGAATTCCTTGCTTTGCTTTGCTTGCGCGCGCGGCTTTTGCTTTACCCATTAAACTGTCTTTATCTCAACCCATGAGTTTTTTCACTTTTACTCTTCCGATTCTCTCCCCCATCCCACCAGGGGGGAGTGAGCAAGCAGCTGTGTGGTGTTTAGTTGCTGGCTGGGGTTAAACCACAACAGTCCCTTTTGGCGCCCAACGTGGGGCTCGAAGGGTTCGAGATAACGACAGATTTAATTGCAATGTGCTAGATCGAAGTTATAGCAGGTATTGCTGTTTAGGTATTAATCGGCAGGCTTCTGTACTTGCCATGGGGCTTGCTTGCCTTACTGTATATTAGAGTCTAGTGCTCGTTAGTGGCTGCTTTTTGCTTTTGCTGCTTGCTGAACTGCTTATCATCTTACTCTGCTGTGCCTGGGAACATTTTGATAACAACAACAGCCATGCGCCTGGGCTGGCAGATGGCCAGGGCATCGCTGCTGTTTCTGTGCTGCTGTACTGGACAGGCTGGAACTCCAGTGTGAACTCGAGTTGAAGGGACTGTGACCTGTGGATGAGTCCATGCGGGAGCAGGACACCCCGAAGCATCTGTGGACGTGGATAAGCCCATGCCAGAGCAGGTATGTCTCGAAGCATCTGTGGCCATGGTTATGTCTGTGCCGCAGCAGGTATACCTCTTGAAGGGATTGTGGCCCAAGGATAAGTCCATGCTGGAGAAGGTACACCTCGAAGCATCTGTGGCTGTGGATAAGTCCATGCTGCAGCAGGTACGCCTTGAGGCATCAGTGGCTGTGCATGAGGTCATGCTGGAGCACCTCAAAACGTGTGGCCATGGGTAAGGCCATGGTGGAACAAGCTTACTTCTGAAGAGACTGTGGCTGCGGATAAGGCCACGGTGGAGCAAGTTTACTTCTGAAGAGACTGTGGCTGCGGGCAAGGCCACGCTGGAGCAGGTATATCTCTGAAAGCATTGTGGCCCATGGAGAAGGCCGTGTGGGAACAGGTGCACCTGTAAGTGACTGTGGCTGCGGATAAATCCATGCCGCAGCAGGTATACCCCTGGAGAGACTGTGGCTCATAGACAAGGCTCCACTTGGAGCAGGTAAACCCCTAAGGGACTGCAGTCTGTGGATAAGTCCAAGCCGGAGCAGGGGCAAGGGGAGGAGTCCATTGCAGTGTTAAGCCCAATGGTCTGGACCAAAGGGGCCGGGGTGGAGATTGTAATGGAAATACCTTTAAATTGTTGTACCCTGGGATTTGAGTTGCATGTTATGGGAATTACTATAGCAAGAACCCCTTATTGCTAGCCAGGCTAGGAGCAAGGGAAGGAGTTCCTTGCAATGTTAATCCTGGCCCAAAGGGGCCAGGGGTGGAGATTGTAATGGAAATACCTTTTAAATTGTTGTAACCCATGATCTGAGTTGCATGTTATAGGAATTACCATACCAGGAACCACCTGAACCAATGGAGAAGAAGCCTTACAAGAAGCAGTGCAAGTGCAGCAGTGACCCAACCTGAGCTGGCTTTGGTGCCCAATAACTCCACGCAACACACCAGCTCTCCTGTCCTGAGCGACCACCATCACAGATGGAGCCCAAAGTCACGGACTAAATGAACTCAATGGACATTATATGGACATTTGTGGATGTTTATGGACATTTTACAGACATTTTACAGGGGTGGTCCATAAAATAAGTGGGGTGGTGGTTAATGAGGATGTATTGGATAACGTGGGACCTGAGCATGACATAAATGGTATGGAATAAGGGGTGGATACTGTCCTGGTTTCAGCTGGGATAGAGTTAGTTTTCTTCTTAGTAGCTGGTAGAGTGCTGTGTTTTGGATTTAGGATGAGAATAATGTTGATAACGCACTGATGTTTTGGTTCTTGCTGAGCAGAGTTTACACTAGTCAAGGACTTTTCAGCTTCTTGTGCTCTGCCAGGTGCACAAGAAGCTGGGAGGGAGCATAGCTAGGACAGCTGACCTAGACCGGCCAAAGGGCTATTCCATACCATATGACGTCATGCTCAGTATATAAGCTGGGGGAAGAAGAAGGAAGGGGGGGACATTGGGCGTGATGGCATTTGTCTTCCCCAGTAACCGTTACGCGTGATGGAGCCCTGCTTTCCTGAGGATGGCTGAACACCTGCCTGCCGATGGGAAGGAGTGAATGAATTCCTTGCTTTGCTTTGCTTGCGCGCGCGGCTTTTGCTTTACCCATTAAACTGTCTTTATCTCAACCCATGAGTTTTCTCACTTTTACTCTTCCGATTCTCTCCCCCATCCCACCAGCGGGGAGTGAGCGAGCGGCTGTGTGGTGTTTAGTTGCTGGCTGGGGTTAAACCACAACAACATGATTGCTTGTGACTGCCAGGGATGAACTTGAAGACTCAGGTGGTAATTTTCAGACCTGTATTCACTGATCACTAATTCCCTCCACCCATCAGTTTTGCGGTCCATGCCTTCAGTATTGTTCCACGTAAAATGGATGTAAAGTGGCCTGATGAAGAGCAGCAATCCCAGGGCTCATGCACTTGACGGGGCTATGCAGAAACCCACGTTCTGTTCTCAAATGATTTGTGCAGACATGATCAGACAGCTTTCTCCCTCTCTGCCTCCATGTGCCCATCTGTAACTGAGGGCTATGAGGCAGGCTGCATGACTCTAACTTGCTGCTGGATCCCTGGCTGAAAAGCTCTGTAACATTCAGGGAAGCACTAAGAAGTTTATTCTCTAATAAACTGTCTTTGGGGCCAGACTGGTATAAAACATGTTTGTGTGAGTCTGGTACTAGACTGTTATTTAAACCTGGATGGTTTCCCATGGCCTGGTGCACTGCAGGTTGAGCAGAGGGCTGTACAGGGTCCCACTGGTTAAAGGTCAGTGCTGGTGTCAGCAGTCTTTTATGCTTTTTCTCAGCTTCTGTGGTGATGTATTTTAAGGACATTTTTTGCTTTACATATCTGTAAAAGGCGCCTGCATGGGAGAAATAGACATTCCTGTCTTTTGTGTCCAACCGACCTTATGTCAACTGGGGAAGGAAGACGTGGAGCTGGGAGTGGGGAGTGCCTGCTCCCTGTGGGTGGGAGGGCAGCGAGGTCCCCTCCGCACCCTGCCCTATCTGCTTTGTCCACTTGGACAGCAGGACAAGACAGGACAGTAGGTTATCATAGCTAGCCACTTGCAGAACTATCCCTAAGATAAATAGCAGTAGGCAAGAGGATCAGGTTTAGACAGATATGTGGACAGATTGGCTGAACACTACTCTGTGCACTCCAGTGGTGATTTGCTTAAGGATGCCTCAGCAGTGGAGGTATGAAGAAGTCTCACAGAACCGTCACCACAACCAAAACCAAAAGCCACCACCAAACAGCCGTAGCAGCTGTGCCCTGGGACCTTGCTGTGTGTCTCTGCCTCCAAGCTGGACTGATTCTGCTTCCTCAGGTTGAAAGGAGACAAACCGAATCCTGAATGCCTTTGCAGGAGGCTTGGTGCAATCTTGCTGCTTCTCTGTGCCAGGTTAGTGTCAAATCAGTCTTAGTGGATTACACCAGCTTAATAAATGCAATCCCATTTCTTTCAGCTCCAAGGCTACAACCCAGTTATTGAGAGCAACTTCTGTAGCTCATGAAGCTGGCTCTGGGGGTCATAGACTTAGTCCCTGCTATCATTCATCCTGGGCTTGTCAAGCAAGGTGAGGATGCATTGCTTTAACAACTGGCAGCCAGTGCAGCAGTGAGGCTCATGCAGATGGATGCCCTGGCCTTGACTCGGTGCTTCCCTCCACTCCCTATGTCATGTACCAGGAGCAGGGAGTGGGCACCCAGCACTGCCTTTCAAATGTCAGTGCCAGTGAACAGATGCTCTGTCTGTTGTAAGACACTGAGCCCACCTTCAGACCTCTCAGCCAGCTCAGGGAGTAATGGCATTTCCAGACCCTTTCATTTATTTTCTTTCCCCTAAAGGTGAGTATGTAGCATGTTGGTGACAACAGCAAGAATAGAGCTGGCTGTCCTGCTCCCAGGATATGCTGTCCCTTCCAGCCCTGAATTACCTATAAACTGATTAATGAAGGGAGACTGCACACAGCTTTTTCCAAAAAGTTTGCCTTAAAATGCTGATTATTGGACAGCAAAATTACACAGATTTCTAGCCATTTCTTTTCAGGCCCTTTGCTGCCTAAAGCTGTTTCCACAGCTGGAAAATTTGGGAGTCTGAATCATGGTGCCATGGACTGAGAAGTGCAGCGGGTTAGTGCAGATGAGAACGAGAGTTCCAGTTCTCCCTTCTGCTCTGGCCAGCAGCGGGAGCCACCGGCAGGTCCTGCTTGGTGCCTGTGCTGTGGAAGCTGAAAGATGTGCTCGAGTCGTTTATGTGAATCCACTCCTGTGGGGTCAGAAGTCCTGAAGTGAGATAATCCAGGCTGATATCGGTTTTCTGCTCTGTTGGTTTTCCTTGTAAACCCATTACCAAGGATTGAGATGGATGCTTTCCTTTAGGAGCTTTACATTGAGGCAAATTCCCCATCTATGTTGAGAGGCTGATTTCTGGGTCTGACCCTCCCTGGTTTCCAGATGTCCCAAAGAAATTAAGAGCAACATGGGGAGCGCAGGAGGAGGAACAACACTCTATTGCATTTCTTCTTTCTTGTCGTTTTCAATTAAACAGGATTTATGTCTTATTTCTCTGTTCTGTAATTACCCCCTGGGATTTATTTCAGATAGCTCAAGAAAACAATATACCTCCAGAATTTTCTGGCTGCTGAGAAGAGTTATCGCTCTGCCTCCTGATTGTTTAGCAAAACCCAACTCCCTTCATTACTTTCTTTACCTTACTGAAGCAGAAGAGGGTATCCATTGTAATTTCGTTCTCTTTCAGGAGCGTACATAAAAAATGGCCCTGGACATGTCAGGTACAGTGATCCTCTAGGACAAATTTAATCCCGGATCACAGAGAGTATTAATTAACCCCTGTGCACGTCATGCTGTGAGAGCTCCCCTGTGCTAGCCTGCAGAGTTAGACTTTGCAGCAGAGCATTTGTCATTAGTGATGAGTGAAGGCCAACCTGTTGTTTCTGATGAAATACTCACTAATGATGCTCTGAAGCTATGGGGTTTTTATTTGGTATTCATTTCAATAACAAAAAAGAGATATTTTCTTTTTCTACTTTTACACATTGAAATGTGTTTGACTGGCACTTTAAGAGGATATGTGGTTGCTCAATTTTTTTGAAAGCTGAGGGGTGGGAAAGGGATTTGTTTGCATTTGAAGGAGGGCTTGACAAAAAAAATTGAGAGAAATATTGACATAATTCAGGTAACACGCACTGTAAACAAGCTGCTAGGTTTTCCTTATAATAATTTACATCCATTCCTCCGCAGAGTAGAGCCTGTGTATGTCTCCTCATCGGAGACAAAGCCAATCATTCTGACTTGCAGGCTTTCTCGCACATATTTCTGCCGTATTTGCCCTGAACTTTGGGTTTGATGAAACCCCGTATCAAGTCAAGCTCTGCTGAAATCGCCAAGGGTTTAATACAAGATAACAAATTGGCGTGCTTTATTCATATGTAGCCTTGCTTCACACAGCTCAGCCTGAGTTTGCGGACAGATTTGCTTCCAACACAGTTATTTGGGATTGCAGGTTAGTTTGAGGTCATGCAAGTCTACTGCTGGAGAAGCCAACACACGCTAGAAAAACATACCCAGTGGGAATGTGTACCTTCTCCCTACAAATGCAAACAAGTGATTCTGCCTGCAACCATCGCACCTGTGAAAGACTAGGTGATCAATAATGAAAATGATTCAATAGTCACTTCAAGTAGGGCCATCCAGACATACAATCAACTCACACTGCCCTGTTAGGTGATGCTGGATACTCTCATGTATTAAGCGTGTTTGCCCAGGGGGACACTTAGGTCTCAACACTTTGGACAAGACCTAGATTCGACATGTAGATTCTTCCATCCCTTTAAAGGGCAGATGGCTGTGTTGGTCCCAAGGTGGGACTGGCGCATGCATGTACTTGTTACTACTGATGCTGCTTTAGTCCTAAGGAAAGAGAAGACAGGTTGTGAGAAGCATCCTTAGAAGAGGCAGTAGCAAAAATTACCTTGCTCCTGCCTTTAGATCCAATGCCCTCCTGCTCAGCAGAAGTACTTCTGCTGTCAAAGCCCATCTGCAAAGTACTGCTGTGCATATAAAACCTCCCTTGCTTGCCAGCAGTCATAAATTACAATGCATCTCACTTCTCAAGGTACTTTGCCATAGCCTGGATGTGAAAAGCATGATATAAACCCAAATTATTGTTTTTCTCAACAGTGGCTTTCTGTAACAATCGGGCCCTAAACAGGTCCTCCCCAATGGTTGTCTACTCAGGCAATATGTCACAACTCCCTTAAGGCTGCAGTGGCCATTCCCCATGGTGAACACCACTATTTGCCTTTTTCTTTCTTGGTTATTCTTCCCCTTCTTTTGTGGCAGTTCCGTGTTTTGCTCTCATTACATCTCCATGCTGTTGTGTTCTTCCATGGTTTGGAAAGCCATGGTCATGTCCCAGAGGGCACAGAAAAATGTAGATCGCTATGGAGGAAAGAGCTTTACCTTCATCAGTGCTTGGGGAGGGTTATAGCAGTGAGGGACGATGAGGCTTTGCATTTATTGCAAACTCAGGGTGAGGGAGTCCCAACATTTCTGGCTCTATTGTTTGTTTCCATCGGATGAGTAGCTCTAAAATAAACTTTACAAATAGAGTTGCTCTTTCTGCCTCCAGAAATTCAACCCTGTGCTGCAAAGGTTACTCTTGCTGTTAAAAATGCTAGAAATCAGAGCAGTTGTTGCTAAAGTTTCCTGCTACTTATTTCAGAAGATGATGCTTATATTCATTTGCCATTCTGAAGAGGGCTTCATTTAGAACTTCTTGGAACAAAAAGTACTGGTTGCTTATTAAAAATAACTGGCTGGCTTGAAAGGTACCTGGGAGCAGCCAGAGAGAGAACAAACAACTTTTTTTTATTATTATTTCCAAGTGAAAATGAAAGGTCCGGATTAGAGCTCTGGCATGTATTTGTTGAAGTCTTCATAAACAGTGCTTACACCACAATTGAAATTACAAATACCACATCTGTGAGATCCTTCTTCTGTCATCACTGCAGTGTTTGTAATGTTAATGCTTGTTTCTGAAAGTGTTTTGGCTGAGGAGCTTCAGGCATTATTACTTGTTGTTATTTTCCTGCTAGTGTCAACAAGGTAATAAGTTCTTTTTTTTTCACCTCTCTCTCTTTTCTAAATGTATCTATAAGTAACGATCAGGCTTTCTGGAAAAAAAAAAAAATCATTAGTATTTTCATCTAAACAAATGAAGAATATGCTGGCTGTTTTCAAGTTCCCTTTTAAGCCACTGTCTTACACTTTCTTTCATATGGTAACTCCTGAGCCAAATTCAATAGGGTCAAGAGCTCTGTGCAATGAAACTGTGCAAAGTAAATGGTACAAGAATGACAGTGTCTCACAGTCTATGTTGCAAACCAGTGGGGAAGCTGGCACTCTGTATTGAATTGTTTGCCGAATAGAAAATCTTGAATGAATTTCAATGCAATTTCTCCCCTTTGAAAAAAACCTTTCTTTTAAAGTGAGGTGAAAGAAAGTATAGTTCCTTCAAATAATCAGCTGTAGAAAGTAAATTCCCAAGTTCACAACACTTGTATTTCAATGTAAATTTGATCTGTAAACAAAAATTGGGCAAAAATAGGTAATGATTTTCCAAACTGCTGTATTTGTCCCACATTCATTCAGGAGTTGTGGGCAAGGACTCCTCAGTCAGGTCTGGCGAGTGCCTGGGAAAGCTGTTAGCTAGAAAGAAGAAACACGTCACTTGGCAACCTCTTTCTGTATATCTGTCCTCAGGGTCTATTGGCTGTGAAAATTTCCTCTATTGCTTTGATTTGCCTTACTATATAAATAGAAACATTCAAGTTTCTGTCTTCACTCCCTACGTCGTTCAAACCCGTAGAGGGCAAGAATGAATGGGAAGGAAAAATCTCCATCTGATGCTGAGTAGCTTAGGAACTGCTGGGAAAAGTCATCTGCTCTGCCACTGACTGCTTTACATGCTGCGGAAGGAGGATGGATTTTACTGGACTTGCTTCTTATGCGTGTTGTGTAGCCAGTTTGAAATTTGTTTATAAAACCTCACATTTTTATAAATAGAGTTGGTGTTGAATATTGGCAAAGTTTGGGTATAGGGAAGAAAGCAAAGATGTACCTTTAGACAAGAATGTGGAGGGTGGGAGTGAAAGGAGGCAGATCTAGGGAGTCAGAGGGAAGCTACAAGGCAACCAAAGGAGCTGCAGCAGGAGCCAAAGAGCCACAGGTAGAAAAGGCTACCCCAGGCACGTGCGGCAAGCAGCTGTAAATCTGGCTGTCACCACTCCATCGGACTTGGATCCAAATGTTGGTCCCTATGTTTCCAAGCTGGTGGTAGCACTTCTCAAACTGTAGCAGACTTACTGCTCCTTAGGAAAAACTGCACACATGGTTTTTCTCCTGTGCCTTTGAGATGGGCCAGGATTTTAGGCAAATGGTTCTTTATTACCTCTGCATCCTGTAATCCGTTGTTGTCATCGTTGTTTCTCTTTGGTAGCAGTTCATCACCCAGAGAAACTGGAGCAAATCCTGCACTTGATTTCCTCGGTCATATGGTGAATTCCTCTGCTTCATATGTTGGTTGGGTGGTTGATGAAGAACACCAGGAGGAAAAAAACCAATTATATCCAGCACAGGTGCTCACAGCTGGTATCACAGCTATGTATTCAAAGTGATGGTTACAGTACTGTTGGAAAGCCATAACATTTACAGTTTCCAGTCATGTTAAGCTCTACCCAGTTAAACCCACAATGTTCTTTGTCTTCAGAGTTAAACCCCCAGATTTGTGCTTTAAGCAACCCTGTGCCCTGAGTCTCTCTGTACATGCAGGGTAAACCCAGCAAGCAACATGGGAGCCGCAGTGTGTATGGCAAGAAAACGTATTTGTGTAGGTTCGTGTGAAGCTCATCTGCTTCAAATATCCCTGCTCTCGGGTAATTACCAGCTCCTTTTGAATCTTTCCAGATTCCCTGCTTCTGCCACCCACATTCACTTGGACAACAGGATTTCTCAGTCTTGGCTGTGCTCAGCTCCCACTTCACATGTTGTCAAATGACTACTCCAGAAGTAAAAAAGGTATGAAATCTCTGCAGTGTATTAAATTACTGTTAGCAGGTAACTCCAAATTAGACTGTGTAGGTACGCAAAAGACAAGGAAATTTAACACTTTACAGGTTGTCATAAAAAAGGTTGGTGACATTCACCAAGGGAGTACAAACACTTAAAAAAGCATTGTAATCTTGAAGTTCATCACTCCTTCTTCCCTCCAGATTTGGGGTATTTCTCAAAGCCCGTTGGTTGCTTCCACATCTTCTCACCCCTCTACTCTCCCTTCCCCTCTCTCCCATATCAGCTCAGTGACCTGATTAAGTTAACATTGCCCGTTAAGAAACAGGGGGTGTAAGCAAACATAAAGTAATTTTGTAAGAACAAAGATGGTATTTTGCAGTTTCTTGTAAATCACTTTGGACATACCTTTGGTAGGTTTGCACCATGTGGGATCTCTGCTGGATCACAGAAGACCTGCACCTGTAATGCCATTGCCATCAGAAAAAGCCCGTAGCCATGGGCCTGATGGGGCTCTGCCCAGGGTTGTGATTGTGATCGTATGCAACTTGATAAAGCCAAGTAGGACCCTATAGCAGTTTGTGAGAGGAGCAGAGCTGGATAGTGGCCTTGTGGCTGCAAGGTTAAATAAAGCAGGCCCTGAAATGCATGTGTGAGAAATGGGAGTGCTGCCACAGAGGTAAATCAATGAAGATAACGGTGGCTGTGAGAAATACCACTGTCTCCTCTCTTCCTGAAGTGCTGCAAGTTTCCAACTTGCCTTGAACAAAGGCTTGGGTAATAAATGGCAGCACAGGCTCTTGGCTCCGAAAAACTTAATTTTAACTGATCAGCAGCAGAGGTGAAACTGGAAAGTGATTTTCCTTTCCTTAAACAACCAAACTCCAGCAAAGGCACTCTGCTAAGAATATTTGCAGACTTTTGGTTTTCCCCCAGTCCTTCACTTTAACTGCATGCCTGCATAGTTATTAGGATTGCTCAGCACTGGGGATCTATTTAGCCAGGTAGCCTTCAGTGCATTTCGATGGATCCCCATGCGGCTGCCATGCCACCGTCTGTGCTGGGTTTGCCATGCCACAACACCAGCAGCTGTACCTGCTACAGGGGGTTCCAGGTGGGCTTGAGAAAATGCTTAAATACTTGGGAGTAACAAACAAATCTGAGAATTTGGTGACCTGTTCATAGACGATTTATAGGTGGTGAAAAGTGAAACTATTTGATCTGTCTATAGTAAATTAATTCATCCACTTTCTTCTTCTCAAACTGTGGTCTGTGGTCAACAAGCAAGCAAAAACTCCATGTATGAGTGTCAGATACTGGATCTGACATTGTAAAGGCTGAGATATTGATCTGTTCCTGAGATTTGATGAGTCCCAGCTCCAGGGGGTTTCACCAGACTGCAAATCCTTAGGGTTACAGACAGCTTTGGTTTCTACCATCCCACGAGAAAGGTTGGGCAGCACCAGTATGTTGCACAAAGCCCAGGGAAGGGTGGTTGCTAACCTCCAGATTTGCTGTTTCAGCTTTGTCTGGAGGAGCATATGGCTATCTGAACCTTGCAACATTAAATTAGTACAGCCCTTCATCCTGGGAAGGAGGGATTTGTTCACGCAGACAAGTGAATTATTAATACAATTTGCAAGAGGTAACCTCACTGAATCACTCACACAGCTGCTTCTTTCCCTGTGTGTAGGGCTGCAACTGTGGCAAGGTTAATACAGAGCATCCATCATTTCCATTAATAGATGGCAGTGCTGTGTAGATCCCTTGTGTGGTCTGCCTTTAATTATTTTTTAAGGTGGCCTCTGTATATTTCTTTGCAGTGAAGGCTAAAGCGGCGAATGGAGGTCAGGTCTGTGGACTGGCTGATTAAACCTGCCCATCACACCTTCTGTACAGGGCTCTTTCCAATGTAAATAATGCCTTGTAGCATAGGAAATAGATAGGAAAAATGTATTGGTGCAGCCTGTATTTGTGAGGAGGCAGATTTTGAATAGACTTTTTTTTTTGGTAGAGGGGAATAGCAGTTTTTTCCCACTCCAAAACACAGAGGGAACACTGAGCTGCCTTTTGTGGCTCCAATCCTAGGTGCACCAAGGGTGGAGAGCACAGCGCTACTATAAGTATCCCTTGTTACTGCCCTGTTAGTGGTCAGGACTGCTCTCAATACTTCAATTTAATAATATAGTTTATACTGCACATTATATTTTTAAAAGGGTGTCTGTTAACTGAGAATGAAATTACATGCAAAGATCTCTGTTGCCTTTATTTGTCCTCTGGGCATCCAATTGACTTCACAAGATGTACACCACATGCACCTGAAACACAGAAAGGAAATGGGGTTTACCAGATTATCACACCTTACCTTACGTATTTCACAGTAATATTAACATGCAATAGTCCATCCAGAACAAATATTTCTTTCTTATGTACTGCTCTGACCAAGAGGGAAATAGTTCATGTGAGGCCTACGTGCATACAGGAATGTATGAAAAAGCATAAATGATTATTAAAAGTAGCAGCTAAATAAATTCACCCTACATGCAGAAACCTTATGAGTAGCATATAGAGAATGCTAGCAGAAACAAGACCTGTGGTCCAGACAGAAGCAGAAAAGATTTGGGTCCAGGAAAAAAAGAACTGAAGATCAAACTCAAGTTTTTGTGATAAGTCTAGCCCCTGTTGGTATTGATTTAAAGTATCTTCTGCATTTGCCTTTACAGTGGTCAGTGAGGTAGGATTGGATCCATTCTATTACAAAGGATGATCCTACCAAGGATGAAAAACAGTGAATGTCTTCGTATTTATTCTTGACTCACTTCCTCTGGCACCCAGAGGACTCAAGAGTGTTTGCACTTGTCATCATGAGTGTACGCGCCCAACTTTGTGTCTGCCGTACAGCCATGGGCTGAATCTGCATCTCTGCACTAGACTGTAAGGATTCTTTGATCATGGTTTGGAAAGCAAGGAGAATGGGATGTGTATGAAGATATCCTAGGTAGTCCATCTCTGAACCCAAGCTGTGACTCTAGCAAATCCCTGCCTGATGTCTGTGGAGCCAGCATATCACTGCTATTGCCAAACCCAAGCTGCTGAAGACATCCCTACAGATACAGGTGTGTAAAACGCTTGTCTTTAATCTTTCATCTCTAGCTCTATCCCACTATAAGAAATCCTTTACGAGAGAAATATAAGACCGACAGATATTTAGTGAGAAGTGTTGAATGCTTTCATCACATGATGTACTAAAAATGTAATCCCTGACATTGAAGAGCACTGGGAGATACTTAAGCTTTTATGGCTGAACCTCCAGTTATCTTCTGGTGTGTTTTAGTTGCTGCAAATTAGGGTGTCGTGAAGTACAGAGAAAACTTGTTTGCAAAGTACGTGTCTAATCCACTGTTCTGATCATCCCGACTCACCAGCTACTTGTGTGCCACTAAATAATATCCAACCTCAAATCAACATGAGCTCCTAAGGGGTCATTAAAATTCCTTCTCAGTCCTGATCATTAAACAAACCATACAAGAGGCAGACTCCATACCTGGAAAAAGTGGCATGTTAATGGAGATGCACCCAGCATAATTGCTGTCATCCATCACCCCTGCCCCGCTGATATTGACAAAGTGCAGCTAAATATTTAAATAAGCCATTTTTCTTCAGAAGCCGAAGGATTAGATGCAGCCAGATTTCTCAGTCTAGTCAGCAAACGATACAAATCCAGGGATTAAACAGGATTTGCTGGAGTGAATGAGAGCTGCTTCTACATTATGCTTTATGAAAAAATATTCTTTGCTGCCAAGACTGTTGCTTGGGGTGAGAAGGGGAGGAGACACAATTCTCCTTCTTATTGAAAGCAAGCAAAATAGAATTAGTTCCTCTTTACTCGACACTCTTGATTTACTTTGAGGGTGTAGTGGAAGGAAAATGTGGCTTTCCCAAGCCCCATTAGACACCTACACTTCTTCTAAAAGCAGTACACTTGAAATGAAGATGTAGGGGTTACAAGGCTCCATGCATCTGTTTTGCTTCAGAGTCAGCTCCTTGGAAGGCTTGCCAGGTTACTACCAGTAAAATAGAAGAGAAATGCTTGTTGAAATCATTTTTACTTGGATGCATGTTGGCATGCTGCACTTTTCCCACATTTGGTGATGGGTATATTGAATTTATTGGGTAAGATAAGAGGTTCTCACTGAAACACAACAGGTACTTGCAGAGGGAGACAAAAAGGCTTTACAATCAAAAGAAGACATATTTGCTGGGGCTGGTTGGGAATTTTTTGAAAAAAACTTCTTTTCATTTGGAATGTCTCAGTTCATTAACCGTGAATGAAGTCATTCACGGAAAAAAATGGTATTGATTTTTTTTTTTTTAGTAATCCAAGTGTAAATTTCTAGGCTTTGGTTATTGTTTTTTTTCCAGTATAAAATAACTTGATTTTATTCATTTGTCTTTAACCATAATAATATTATGGTTAAAAAAGCAAAACAAAATAAAGGAACAGAGTGAATAGCTGATGCAAATTAAATTGAACTGAAATATTTGAAATGACCCAAACGAAGAAAGTTAAAAATCTCCCTTGGAATCCTGAGTTTCCAAAACTGATTTGAGTTTGAAGCTTTATGCTGATCTGAACAAGGGGAGAATGACAGTATCTCCCATCAGTTTTCATGGGCTAATAAAATCAATTCCTGGCCCTTCTTACAGGTCACCTCAACACTGTTTGTCAACTAGCAGGAGGGACTTGTGAATTATTTTCTGTGGAAGTTGAAATCCCCTTAAATCTTGCTTTATCTGATGGCTTCATGGTGGTAAGGGGAGGAAGAAGAGATTTCCCTTTGCAGTGATAGCAAAAGAGTTTACATGTCTTAGCATTTTTTATGTAGTGCCCTGGATTTGTTGATCTGACTGTTTGGAAGCTGAGCAAAAGTCCTGTCCATTCACTTTAGGCAAGGTATATATCTCAAGAAGAGATAAGAATTGCAATAAATGAATTGGCCAGAGCCAATTCATTTTATTCATTTTTTTTATTCAGTTTATGCAGTATTTGGGAAGACTTTTTCTCCCAGTACTTTATTTCTCTTTGCATATTCATAATAATTTCCTCTAGAATTTGAACTCAGATAACATCTGAACAGAACTCTGTTCAAGGCTCAAAATATTACCTCTCTCACCAGTACGTCTGTCCAAGGATTGCATGTGCTCATCTTGTCAGATCAAATGTTACATACTTCTTCCCTTTGAATCAATCAATGTCAGGAATCCAACCCTCATGCCCATCTCTAGGGAAAGACAACAGCATTTATAAATCATGGAGAAAAAATTAAAATGGTAAGATAAATGTTTTTCAATTCAGGCTTGCAAGGGACTATGGAGTGAATATTTTCCCCTAAATGATGAGAAAGAAAACTGTTCTTACATTATAGAGAGCAGGTTCTGGTGGAAATTAAGTAGATTATTCCTTATGACTTTATTGAAATTCTACTAAGATGTCTAAAAATGCAGAAGCCTGTTGCTTTGCAAGGGAATTCAGTGTGTTTCGTCTGTGTGAATTGATAGTGATACATAAATGTCAGCTTTATTGAACATGTCTCCACTGTCTGGCTATCCAAACAGTATTAATTAACTCCCAAAGTCCTGTTCCAGCATGCATTTGGACTCATTTAAAAACTTGCACTAGAGCAGTTGCTAGACAAGTGCAGATTAGAAATATGGTGTACATTTTTTAGTGAGAGTAATTAACCACTGAAATAAATTACCCAGTGGCAAGGTGGATTCTCCATCATTTGAAGTCCTTAGCTTGAGGCTAAATGTCTTTGTGAAAGATATGTCATACCTCCAACAGAAGCTATAAGCTTGAAGATGTACTGTCTGTAAGACACACTATGTATTTACAGCTTCACTGAGTGGGGTCTGTAGGAGAGTTATTCATGTTCTGCACCCTAGTTACAGAAATCACTGGTGGGACATAGCTCTCCTGCTAGCTGGGAGCACGACCCAACACTTGGCCATTTCTCAGGAAGATTCTTAGCTCCTACCCACAGTGAAATCAGCTGGCCAAAGCGTGAGCTTGCTTTTTTCTCCATATTTCTCACCAGAGCTGAGTAGAACACTAAAATCTGTTAAATGTCACCAAAATGGAAAACTGAAAATACCCTTAAGCAGATTTTTTTTTTTTCCCTATTCTGTGAGCTTTTATTTTGACGGAAGGAAGCCTGGCAAACCTCAGCGGGGTTTAGCCTGAAAAAGTTGTGGATCAGTAAAAATAACAAACTTCTTTGGATTTAATCTTCAGGAGGTAATGGGATTTCACACAAAAACGTGCATGTGGGGAGGAATCAGAAACTCTTTTTCATGTGGTACCTCTTTGCTGATGCCCTGTTTCTATCCACCTGGGTGAAAAGGTGATAAGCTGACACAGGCCAGCTAACCAAAAGGAAGGGAATAGGTAAAATACAGCAGCCACATTAGCAATAAAGGGATCTACATGGTGCAGCCTTCAGGTGCTCAACTTTACATGGAGAATCCAGAAACATCCTGAAACCAAATGTATAGTGAAGCAGCAGCCAGGAGGCAACTCCATATGATCCCCAGTGCAGGTCGGTGTCAGATAAGCTTGTCTCAGCCTAGCTGAAAGCTGGCGGATAATGCGATTAAACAATAAGCATTTTGTAACAGTAATGAATTCTGGCATCCATCTTTCTGATATGATTAAATCAGTCTGGAGACAAATTCTTCATTTCTGACACCAGGTCACTACACAAGTATGCAGTTGGAGTTTTTTTGTTGTTTGGGTTGTTTTTTGTTGGTTTTTTTTTTTAATTTAGATACTTAGTTAAGCAAGGTGCCACAAGCAGTAACAAGGTCACTCAGGATTAATTTCTACCTAGGTAAATGGCAGGGAGCATGGAGCATTTTCATTTGCTCAGCTGTGGATGTTGACAAGTCTCTGCCTGGCAAAATGATGGCTGGTTTCTTTCTGCAGCGAGGGCACTCGCCCTGCGTGCACACACACACAAAGAAATACATTGGTCCTATTTGCTAGATGTTCCTCGACTCCACTCATTAATAGTATCGTGCAAAGCCCAGTGTGACTTGCTGAACAGGACTATGCCATAAGGTATGCAGAAAGCTGTTAAAGGGCCATATAATTATTGTCATTGATGAAAAGTTGCTTTCATGGCAGTTCTGATGCTTGCAGGTTAAAGAAGGCTTTGCAAATACACTATCAGCCATTCACAATTAACTTGGTTATTGATGGCACTCCATAAATGTTTAAAAACACTGAAGGAGAAGTAATAAATGGTTGATTTGTTTTCTTGACTGCAGCTGCTGCAGGCTTGCGCTGTGTAATTCTTTATTCCACTTAACACCAGTGGATATATCTTCTCTTACCTCTCCCCTTTTAAACTAGGCTAATGAGTTATCTTCTGTATTTACTGTAGGCTAAAGAAAACTGCCTGCAGTTCAGCCCTGATAAAAAAAAATTCCAGCAGGCCAGCACCCAGCTTCACCTGTTTGCTTCTTGGGAGCTTAAGGGATTACTCAAATTCCACCTGTGGAAATGTGGACATGTTTCCCACCTTCCAGCATGTCACTTTTACAAACAGTGTTTTAGCCCAGAATTTTTACCATCTCCTGAAACCTGTGTTCAGGTTCTTCCCTGCCCACTGTGCTTAGCTGGAGGATCTGGGCCGATAAACAGAAACTCTTTGCTCTGCCATCCATGGAGTACGTGGCATGTGTTTCCATTAACTAGTGCACACATATATACTCACCCCTCCTCTAGATACCTTGTAAATCCAAAATCATCTGGTCTTTCTGCTGATCTAATCTAGGGCTTCCCTTCATTCATCATTAAGATCTGCAAATACAATTTGCACTCAAGTGCGAATCTCAGCAGTTTAAATGTTGATGCATGAATTTTTGTCTTAAACTAGTACCTTCTTTCTCTCTGGTAGCCACTATAATAATTCACAGGGCACAGATTACAAGTTTGGTTATGGGTTTGAAAAGAGAAAAAAGTAACTGTGTGATCAACAAGAAATTATAACTTTGGTGCTGTGGAATCAGCAGGCAACACTGCTGCATAGCTTAAAAATAGCTGTCCTTGCTCCATGTCCTTTTTCACTTGCAGCAATAGTTTTTAGACTCTTCTAATCACTCAGTTTGCTTTCCTGTGGGCTGGCAGGGGCATCAGCTACTGTAAAAAATAGTCTGTTCAGTGGAATATATCTCCTCTGAAGGACAAGATTGTTCTTCTTTTCTCTTAAAAAAAAATCTCTGGAAAAGGGAAATGTTTGCTAAAATTCTCTTCAGAGTTGCTGTACGCTTGATTGTGTTTGTGGTTTACGGTGTGCTTTCCCCTTCCTCCAGCCCTCGGGGCACTAAAGGCCCCATGCACTAAAGGCTCCTCACCTTACAGTTAGAAAGGAGAGATCAGTATTAGCCATAAACTCTCTGCCTGCAACTTTCATGCACATCCTCCTCTTCACTGTTCATGCAGTCTCAGGAAAACCATGGCCCCTTGTGCCCTTGGCACTGGATGAGCAACGGGGAAGGCTTGGTGTGAGATACTTGCTCCTGCTCCTGGCTGCCTGCACATTTCCCAGGCTGCTGGTTCCTGTGAAGGTCTCTCAGCTATTTGTGGAGCAAATCACTGAAATGCCACAATCCATGATGAAGAAACCTGCAATCAATTCTGGGTTACCCAAATAGTCCAGGCTGCAAACTGTGGTGGTTCACTATCTGCTGCCCACACACACAATGTGATGCAGGGAGAGCCCCGACGGCAGCAGAAAGGGCTCCTGTGAAAGTGGTGACATTCATATTGCTCACTTCAGGGGTGACAGTCCCAGAGCTTGGGATTAAATACAGCCAGATTTCAGCTGATGCACCTGGGAAGGAAAATTCCTGGCAGGACCCATAAAATGGGAGACTCTGTCTTGGATGATGGTGGCTCCAGGATGGACTTGGGGGTCATTGTGGGCAACAGCCAGAAAGTGAGCTCTAAGCTCTGCAGCAGAAGGGCAACCCTGCGTGTGCATGAAAAGAATCAAGTGGAATTAGGGGAATAACCTCATCTCTGTCCTCAGGACTGTAGTGATGGCTGCCGGAGGACTGCATCCACTTCTGCCATTGCCTCTTCAGGAGTGACAAGAAGATCTTACAGAGGCCTCAAAGGAAGGCTATGAAAATGATTCAGGTGATGGGAAATGAGTTACATGACCTGAAGCACAGAGAACTCCATTCATTAGCTTATTAAAAGGTGGAGAGGAGATTTTATCGTTCGTTTTAAGAACATGTACATGGAGAGGAGTGTTGAGAGTCAAGGGCCTTTTGACCTTGCAAAATAGAGCCTAACATGAAGGCTGGAAAATGAGTGTGCAGAAATTCAGCCTTGAAATAAGACAGCATTTCCTAGCAGCCAGACTGAGCAGAGCTGGCTGTGGACTTGCAAGCGGATTGTGTATAATGAGATTTGGTACCTTAAAGAAAAGAATTTCCATCCAGCTTCAGTGAGAACCTCTCTTCCTTGTCTGTGAGTGCTGGTGGGAGCCTGGGTTGCTGGCGTGCTCGTACTGCCGTCAAAGACTCTGAACCACAGTCCCACAGCACCATCCCCTTTCTGCTGTGTTACGGGTTACGCTCGCGTGTCCCTCCTCCCGAGGGCAAACAGCAACGCTCTTTGTACCAGAGTACTGTCACATGCACGAAGGGACCAGGACATTTGAACTCTGTCTTCTTGGCTTTATTTGATGTTTTTTGAATTTTAATTGAGGTGCAATTCTGGGGATTTTAAACAAATTCAAACCTCTCCCTATGTAGTAGCAGCAGCCAGGCAAAAGAAACAGGAATCTATGCTCCTCTTTGGAGGCTATTTTTTTTTTCCAGTTACTTAAGTGGAGGAATGAATGGAGTCATCAGGCATGAATTTAACCCTTTCCCTGGAAGCAAAATGCATTACCATGCATTAGCAGGTAGAAAATTATAAATGTGACTACTTATCTACAAAAGCCTCGCTGCAAAGCGGAAGCATCATGTACTGATCTTCTGTAGAAGGGAAGCCTGGAAAAGAGGCAAGACAGCTCTTTATTTAGTTTCAGTTCTTTGTTCTTTTCCCTTTTTTCTGCCATTTCACTTGCCCAACAGCTTAGATCTAAACAAAGTATCAATACATCCCATTGTGTTACACCAGGGACACATTTGACCCATTTATTTTTAAGTGCTCACGCTCTCTTTTTGGTATCTGCTCCAAAGTGTGCTATAAAAAAAAAAAAGCTTCATTAAAGGAAAAGGTATTTGAAAAGGTGCCTATGTGCAAAAGAACACGTTGGGAGCTAATGGGGGCTTTCAGGGGACTTGACTGTACCAGTGATAATTGAAACAAACAGATCTCAGTGGCCTAAACTAATTCAGTGGAGCTACATTCCTCTTCCTTTTATATTATACATGCAGTAGTTTAGCACTCCCCAGCTCCCCACTGGCATTAAGAGACATTTACAGCTGTTCTCCTCTCCCTAATAACGGCACTCTGTAGAGTTAATGGTGGGCTCCGAGGGCCTGATGAAGTGCTGCGGGGCTCTGACTATGCCAGCCAGAGGACTTGCCATATGCCTGGGGAATTTCACCTCTGTTTAGACTCAATTCAGCGAAACTCCCAAGGTGAAATTCCATTTAGATTGGTATATTTCTGCACTAACAATTACAGTTATGTGGTGAGCGCTTTCTTTTATTTCTGCTGGGCTGGTGTCTGTTGTATGTAACCAGATATGCACTGCCTTCACCCCTGCCGTGGTGACCCCAATTGCAGAAGGAGAAAGGAAATTGAGATTTAAATGGGGAAAACTTTGGTTCAAACAAAAATAAATAAATAAACACAAAAAACGCCCAAGACTTTTCAGGCTGATTTTTCTCTGCTGCTGTGCTCAGAGAACAAGGAGAAGAGGAGTAAAGTAATAGAACTTCCTCATGAGTAGACACTCATATGAGTCTAAGATAGCCTATGGAGGACAGTGGATTTATTCCGATTTTATAGAAGAGCAGAAAAATTATATAGAATATATTAGATGTATTAGATATATAGAATATATAGATATTATACAAAAAGCGGAATTTGTGTTGTTCATAGTCATTAGTAAGCATAAGCAACAATGCCCAAATGAATGAGGAAATCTCTATGGAAGGTGGAGAGCTGGTGACTTCCATAGTAACTTCTATGCTTATTTCTACAGAGCCTTGAAGGGGTGGTCACAGCCCACTGTGCTCCACAAGCCCGCTGCCGACCCTACACATGGTGCCTTTGGGCTGGCCCGTGGAGGACAGTTTCGGGTGGTGCAGCATACAGGGAGATGGGTCCACCTTTCCTCCCAGGCCCCACCAATACCCATTTATCCCAGCAGCCAGTGAACATCAGGATGTGGGGAATTTGTTGCTGCCCCCCCGTGGAGTTGCACCAGCAGAGTCCCCAGCAGTTACTGCCAGGGCTGCGTCACTGAAATATTCTGCAGTACCCCAGCCATTCGTTACAGGTAGGTTACGTTTTCAAGCTTTCCTTCACAACCACAGAAGTACAAACTTCATATATTCATTTGCCTGGACTCTTCTTTTGTTTTTCTGCTAATTGTTATGTGTTTTTCAGAACAATGAAGCTCAGGTCTGGATATAATTATAGAAATCCCAGTTATCCATAGTAACCTGTGTCCTTAATGAAACCCTGGACATTGTAAGATTTTCTAACCCCTAACTACCTATCAGTGCAACAAATTTAGTTCAGAAGGTTTTTATTATTAACAAACCAAAACTGTACATGTTTGTTTATGGATGTTGTGCATCCTGGCAGATTGCATTGGAGAAACTGCTTGCTTAATCAGGGGTGAAAGGAAATCTTCCCATCTGTGCTCTGTGGGTCTGTGTTGGAGACCAATCCCGCTTGCACCAGACCTCGTCCTCCCCTTGCTCCAGTTGATGTCCCAGGGGAGCCCAGGATGGTGGGGTTGCTGCTCAGGCAGTGTGAGGAGAAGGCAGGGAGGCATGTGCATACAGAGCCCACCTCCAGCTTGTCCCTACAGCTCTCATGGACACTGCACAGAGCTGGCAGGTTGGCCGTCATGTTGTGATGGGCGATGGCGGCCCCAAAGCTCCCCGACATGTTAGCTGAGGTAGTGCTTAGAGCAGCTCAGCAGAACCAGGAGGGAGGTGGCTTTGCAGACATCCACCAGGAAAGATATACACCAGGCTTTAGCCCCTTGAAAGGCTTCATCAGCAGGATTCAGGAACCTCTGGGACTGGGTATTGTATAGGAATATTGGGTCTGTTGGTGCCGTCTACACCTGCCTGGGTCCAACATGACATTTACAAACCTGAAGCCATTTGTATAGGTTTTAACTCCTTTCAAATCTGATGCTGTAGGCAGCTTCTGCGAGCATGGAAACTTGTCTCTGACCTTTTGAAACCGTAACTTCTATCAGTCATGTTTCCTACTAATTGCTGCTGCAGTTCACAGCCCTGGGTGGAAGGAAGAGCCCTTGCAAAATATAAATTATTTTAATTAAAGTTAACATGCACTTAATGTGAAACACAGTGACATAAGTTTCCAGCTGGCTTTTTTAACTGCATCTATAAAATGCACAAGCATATCTTGGCTGTGCAAAAGCTGGGTGTGCTTGTGTGGGGGTTTACTGAAGTATTGGTTTGTAGGCTCTGGAGCTCACACGTTTGCGCTCCTGTTGTACATGCAGTGAGGATTGTCCTTTCATAGAATAAACAGTCTTGCAGTTTTTGCAGTTGCAATTAGGGAAGTCTGTTAAAAATGTAATCTAATATTTAGATATTTCATTACCTTTTTTTTTTTTATTATTCTTTCATTTTGCGTTTGGCAAATGGGAACCAATATCAAATATTTTTATGCTGAGGTGCTGCAACCAAGTAGTGAAATTTCCTGCAGGCTCAAGATAAGTCTAGCTTCACACCACAGATAGATACCTTTTTTCTGAAATGATGACTTTCCTCTGTAGCAGAGTTCATCAGGAAAGGTGCAGGTACTCACCTAAAGCAGCTGCTAAAGCTGTGGCTTGTAGTTCATTCCTATTAAGCAAAGCTCTTAAGCGTGTTTCTTTACTGAAGCCTAAGATCTGTGTCAGTCATTGCTGATTAGGGACTGATTTCAAATTGTGCTTCAATACCTTGTGGAATGGAGGCTCATATAAAGAAACATGCAGCTGCAGTTTCTCTTCATTTGCGCTGACATGAATCAGGCATGAAGTCACTGAAACCAGTGCTGCATGTGGGAGAAGGATCAGGTGCCAGGCATATTAGAAAATATCTGTGAATATTTCAATTGTCTTACAAAATGAAACCATATTTTTAGGAAACTAAAACTATCAGCCATAGCTCTGCTTTAAAAATCAACTCCTCAGCTGCCAGCAACATGGCCTGTTAGCTGTTCCATTAGCCCATATCTCCTTTCCAAAAAGATGTATTTGAATGTGCATGCAATCAAGCTATCATGTTGGCTGAGCATCCTTCAGAGCTTTCTAATATACAATAATATGGCTATCACTTTGTGCGTAATGTTTCATAAAAATGCCATATATAATGCTACCTTCTTGGCTTCCTACCTTCTTTAATGAAAGGTTGCAGGAGTTTCATTTCCAAATGGTTACTCTACCAATCATAAAAAAGAAAAAATTAAAAAAAAAAAGAAGAGCTAGGATGCTATTGTAAAATGCTCTGTAATTATGATGGTGGGGAGGGAAGTGGGCTTCCTATTCCCTATAGTACTCAAAAGCAGGAACATAATGAATGCATTATCGGCTATAGTAATCATCACATCTCATTTCTGCAATTATATATTATATTTGTGTTTCTGTTCAGCATTTCTTGCGTCTCCCGTGTATAAGCATATGCGAGGTGCTGGGATTTGGAAAGTCACAATAGACACACCAAGCCCTTGACTTTGGTGACATTTCTCCCAAGTATTAATTGATGTACCAGAAATGCATAGATATGTAGGAATTGATACAAACAGCTACTTGAGTAACACACAGATGTGATGTTTGTTCCTCCTATTACCCAGCTGCCCAGTAGTGTTGTCCTGTGTATTCAAAGAGAATTTCTCATGAGCGATTACCTCCCTGTGCTATGCTTCCTGCAGTTCTCAGGAACAAGCTGAACTCTGGTTTCTGAAAAATAGGCTTGTGGGAGATTCATTTTTTCCCCGCAATCAATTCTGATCCCTACCTCCCTTTTTATAGGCTTGGAAAGGCTACAGAGTCATTTATACACTAACTTTTCCTAGTCGAATATTTTAGGTACCTGACTTTGCCCATCTCTAATAAGTGGGCAGACATCTGAAAAGCTGCTCACCATTTCTGTGGGTTCATTGACATTTTGAAAATGTGTTTCTTTTTATCATCTCCAAAAAGTCTTCCCCTATAAACATCATACTTAGAATGATTTATTAGCCTTTCTGGAGATTTCTGCCTTTTAATGCCTGCTGGGGAATTTTGCAGGAGATTGCAAGGATGTAAAAAATTTGCACTGGAATGCATACATATAGATGTGTGTATATATGTAGGTATATGTACATATGTATATTCATGTATATGGGTATCTAAGTGTATACATAAGCACACTTGGCTAGCAGCAAGATGGATCAATCTAGATTTATGGAGAAAAGGAATATGAAAAGGAGATGGGGCAAGAAAAGGAGATGGGGCAAGAAAAGGACAAGCAAAAACCTTTTCTTACACTCTGCAAAGAGAAACATTTGAAAATAGATATTGTTTATATGTAGTACAGGGAATGTCCTTATTTTCACGTCTCTGTCAACACTTGGGTTTGACTTCTTAGACCCAAGTGTGACTAAAGCACTCATAGCTTTTGTGCTGAATTTCTTGTCCCAGGCTCTTACAGAGCTGAATCAAGACGGCATAGTGAGTCCCAGGGGCATTGTGTGGCCTCCCAACTATTCTAGACATACAGGAACTCTGACTCTTCATTGGTGGAGTTTTGGTCTGAAATACTTGCTCTTTCACCCAGCAAAGAGCAAATGCAGTTGACCTTTTGAGCCAAGGATAGTGCTGGTGAAAATTCAGATGCATATCTATCAATGTCAGAAATTTAAAAACCAGTGACTCCCATATGTCTATCCAGATTTCTTCCCTGTTTCCCAGATGGAATTGCAGATGCTGTGCTACGTTTGCAGAGTCAGCCCACAAAATCCAAAAAAGACATACTTCAGGTCTCTAGAAACCTGAATACCTCTGAAAGTATTTGTGTGTGTTGTCATAAGATGCAGGTGAGCCTGCACGTTTGTCCAGACTGGTCAAGAGCAATGGATCTGCCTGGGCTACTGCCTGTCTGGAAAAGAGCAGAAAGGTAGTCAACAACATGTGAAAAGCGTAATTTGTGAGCAAAGGACAAAATATGGCACATGAGGCCAAGAGAGGAGATTTCAGTGAGTTTCTAGTAAAATATTTACCTTTGTCATCAAAGAAAGGGGCAAATTTAACAATTCTCTGCGATAACTTATGCTGTTGGGGTGACACAAAGAGGCAGAGTATGATGGTGCAGCTTTTCCCTTTCCACACCTCTCCTGAACTAGAGCAATAATCCCCTGCATCCCCACTCGCTTCTATGAACGCTACTTGCTTTCTTTAACCTTAATAGGATTTTCAAAGAATTGAAGTTGTCTGGCAGTCGTCTTCTTGAATCCTTTTGGAGATAATCAGGCTGATGTGCTAATCACATTTGTGCTGTATTTAAAAATAGTGGGATAAAGTCTAAAAAGTGCTAAGCAGCGCTATTCACCTGCAGCTTGTTTACAAGCAAAGCAGAAAGAAAAGAGGTGGTGGTCAGCATAGCAAATGGAGATGTCCAGATGCTTTGCATTTGAATTAGAAAATAAGCGAAACTCCGATTATTCACTGCATTGAGGTTCCTTTGCTGTGGTTGAGGGTGAGCAGGGGAGAATAGCTGTCTCAGCTTGATCACATCAGAGGATAAACACCCCAGGCTGATCCTTCCTTAGCCCTGTGAGCAGTGTCTGATCTGTGGGATTTATGCTACACATGATTAGGTGTGAAACGGAGAGGAAGTTTATTGCAGAATGCTTGGCATGGGCTTGGGGAGTAAATTGATAAAGATGACATGTACATTGTCAAGTTGGGTGTTCTTAATTTATAGAAACTCTGAGAGCCATTACTCAGTTCCACCCTGTGCAGTTCTCCTTGCCAAATCCCACTGTATTTATAGGAATAAAAAGGAAGAACTGGTTGAAAATGAAGAAGCCACTAACAGAGACACGCACACATTTACACAAAATGCTCAGGTTTCGAGGTCTGACAGTCTTCCTTTAAAGACTCTTATACCAAAACCTAGCCAATGCAGAGACATGCAAAATGAATTCATTCTCCAGCTTTTTTTTTATTCAGAGGGTCTCTTGGGTATAATATAAACTGCCCTCTCCAGTCCCATAATTAGGTGCAAAAGTGGAAGGAAAAAGGCAATACACTTAAAATTTCATAGAACCATTAGAGCGTATCCCATCCTAAAATGATCACCCTTGATCTCGGAGAGTGCCTGCTCACAAGTGGGTTAAACCTGTTACTCTGACTTCCAGGTGCATTTTAAACTGCTAGGAGAGTAAATAGGCTGCAGGTCCCTTTCTGCTGTCCTGGTTCAGAATGGGCACAAAGAAGGAACAGGCTCTCACTCCCTGTGGTGCAGGGCAGTGTCCCGCAGCCTCCTTCACCTGCAGTCTGGGTCTCCTCAACCTCCGTGGTGACAATATCTGGGGGGTGTTTTCTAGTGAGCTGGAGATGAGGGCACTGCGCAGGAAAGGGAGGATGTCGGGACAAATCTATAACGTCTCAACTGCCCTGAGCCTCGCCGCAGCAGCGGCTCAAGTCAGAGGTGCTTCAGACACATTAGTTGCCCTTGGTGAGAAGGCACTGTCCATGTTAGTTTTGGATGTCGCTGTTAATGAGTATGATTATTCTCTGGCTCACATGTCTCTTTCTATTAATCGTGGTGTACCACTGCCTGACACCCTGAACATGTTCTCTTCCTGCTTTGCATCGTGCAGCCTGCTGCATAAATGGCAATGCAAATGTTTCCTTGATAATTTTGTCACACCAAATCTGATCAAATTTATTTGGTGTCATGCACATGCACACGCATGCACACACACACACACTCCAAGACATTTGCCCTGAGGCATTAAAGCCAAACTCTGCTCTCTTAGTTGAGGAAACCCAGCAGGAAGTTGTCCAGAGCGCTTGTGCATTAAGTAAGTGACCTGTATTAATCAGTTTTGTGGGCTGGCTGAGCTTTGTCGTATGAAAGGAAGACATGGTGGTAGTGCTCTTGAAAAAAAGCACTGTCTGGCTATGCACAGGGAATGGATTTGGGGACCAGCCTTAGCCATAGCCTTGAATAAATTATTTCATGGCTCTGTGCCTTGGTTTGATAAACCTTCCCTATAGGTTTATTTACTGGAGGCTTAATTAACCTGATTGCCATGTACTTTCAGATGGTATGTGCTCAAATAGTGTGAAGACAACAGTAAGAAGAGTCGCTTCTTAGTGAAAGGGTATCAGCAACCATTTCTCAAACTTGAGCTTCCGAATTCCAGCTCTAACACACGGATTCCCTGAAGAAACATGGCAGGTCTTGGGCAGCATCAATTTACAGGCTGAGCACTGCTGGACTTGTTGATGTGACTGCCTTTCTCTAATTCTTTCCCTTTTTAATGGAGAGATCGCTCAAAGACTTTTTTTGAAGCACAGAACTGTTCCAAACCTTGAGAGATGAAAGCCAGTCTGAGCAAGGTTTCGAGAAGGAGCTATCAGAGTTAGAGCTCAACTGCCAGCTTCTCCTCCTGACAACAAAGCCCATCTATTCTTATTTGCTATGGCCTCCATATTTCAAAGGGTGACTAATTCCACTTTCTCTAGCCACTTGAGACCTGTAGTTTGCTTCTAGTCTTTTTGATGGTTTGATTTCATAGGTACTGCTAGAGAAACAGGTGAAAGCCTGTTGTGCCTGGAGACTGCTGACAATGTCCAGCTTCATTCAGCCATTGGCCCCCACCTAGAAAGCTGTGAAGTGAAATCAGAAGAAATCAAACATCATGCAGGTAAGCAGAAAAAGTAGTTTGGTTTTCTATGATATGGGGAACAAAATCCATCTCTTTTTGATGTGCAGAAACAAAAGAAGGAAGTGATTTTTTTTCTTCTTTTTGACAGCAGATTTAAGTTTGACATTTCTCTGCAGTGTGAGCCCAAACTCCAGTACTCTGTGAAAGCCCAGAAGCTAGACCTGATATGAACAAGGCTTTAGCTGAGACCTCACCCTATGCTGCTGTATTCAATCTAGCGTGGCAGCAGCGATGCTGGAGATAAGCATTGCCCTCCACGCTGCAGCAAGTGCTCAAGCAAAACAGAGCATTAACAGCTGCTCAGTGCATTGCATCTTTATTTCCAAAGCATTCTGCGTGAAAAAATTAAATATTACCAGCTGTTTGTGGGTGAATATGTCGCAATTCCTCATTTGGCATAATAGCCCTGAAGGACTGGTAAAACTTTTATCTGTTCCACTCAGTGACGTTACCCGGCTGACACATATCTGAACAAGGGCAAGGAAGTGAACATTATAATCAGGGGCTTATTGATTGCTTTAAAAAATTAAATTAAAGGTTTTATGCAGTGGAAATGCATCCTTCTTGTTAGCCATTAGATGAGTCAGACTGACACCGAGTTTGGGATCCTTGGTCCTGTAGGAGCCTTGGTGCTGCACCAAGGCAGGAGGCAGCAGAGGGCTGCAGAGATCGCTCTAAGAGCGAATCCCAGAGTTTCACGAGCTGTGGGGTAGGGTGAACAGGATAGCTTTGGTGGTCGGATAAGGGCGGCAGCACCCAGTGCCCTGGAGGAGTGTGAGGTTGTGCAGATGTGAGGCCTTGATGCCTGGCACTGGGAAGTGGGGTGCACCTTCCCCTTCGTCTGCTCCCATTTTTAGCCTTAGGCGTGGATGACTCTGTGGTCTGACCTGGGCAGGGAAGACAGTTAAACTGCATATTCCCACCTCATCCTACCTTGACAGGAGCTATCTGCAGCAAAACATTTAAAGTAACCACAAGCCTTCAGGTTCCCTAGGGAGAGGAAGCTGATTTGTGTATCTCAGAGCTATTTCTTGGCTGTTGGCTGACCCTGAGCAACATCACTGTCTTGGTGGCATGCTGGTCACGTTTCAAGTTTCCCTAGTATCCGTGGGGCTGAGGAACAGGCAAGCTTTTCCAGCTTTTTTAGTCTCCTGCAGAGCCTGAGTCCGTTTAACCCCACATGAAACAGGTCTTGGTTTTCTCTCATTAGTGGATGTGTTGATAAATGTTAAGTGCCTGCTCCTGTCTGTCTTGTTCTGTCTCCTTCATGCCTATCCATGGGAGATGATGTCCCTTCTTTCCTTTCCTTCCTGCCTTGAGTTCAGAGAATGATGTCTCTCAGTACAGAAAATAGCCCCTGGCTGCTTGATAAAGACTTGGATTAAATAAATCCCTCCCACCATTGTTAGTGATCTGACCCCAAGGAGATCTCATGGACGCTTCACTCAGCTGCTCCCCAAATTATGTGCAACTGTGTCCTTGGAGGTTGGCTTTCCATCCTGGAGGTTCAAAGAGGCAGTTTGAGGCAGTTCAGTTCAATGTTTTAGTTCTATTATACCTGAATTCCTCCTCATCCCCAGAGTAAGCACTGGCAAACTGGTAATTCTGTCAGATCCTAATACATCTGTATAGTGAGAGACATCAGCTGATGTAAATCATTATATGTCAATGAAGCCAGAATTAGGAGCTGGCCAAGTGTTGCTTAAGTCTGTGTTAGGTATAATTTGTATTTAATTATTTTTGGAGATGAATTGTGCATAATCCTTTCTAGAGCCCAGGAGCCCCCCTGTTTCCCATTTTACGTGCTTTCCCTTGCCAGGGCTGAGCCGCTGTTACTGCAGGCAGTGAGAGGGCAGGGTCCCAGGATGATGCTCGCAACCTCTGTGGCCCAGCAGAGATGAGGAGTGGGAGCCCAGGGCTCAGTGTGCTGGAGCGCACTCAAAGGTGGGGATAGAGGTGGTTTAAAAAATACAGTGGTAAAAACAGTAATGCTGCAAAAAAGCCCCAGAACTGCTTTAGGAGAGCAGGACTGGAAAGAGAACATGGGTTCCCTCTTTTCTATGGGTTGTCCTTGTTAATCATATTTCGATTTTATACATCGATAACATATACATTTTTGCTGTTCATATCCCCATGGAGCTGTCAAGGTGGAATACACATTTCTGCACTAACTGGGATCCTCTGAATTATGTAAAGTTCCCTGAGCTGCCTCAGCAGGCCTTCTAAGTGGGCTTTTACTTCTAGATCTGATCAGCTGGCAGACAATGGTGGCAGAGCTTAGATGAGCACAGGCTGTGTGGGTCCAATTTTTACCTGGCACTTTCACAGCTGAGCAAGGGAATGAGAATGAAAAGCCCTGTCTGAACCCTTCTGGGCTCCTGTCTGGCAGTCGATGTTTTGGGGGAGCATGGGGTTATATCAGGTCAGATTCTGACAGCAGTGGCATGGGGAATTAATGAAAAAATGAGGTTGTAGCAACATCAAAAGATTGCTGCATCAAAGTGTCGTAATTGCCAGAACAGGAGAGATCTGAAATATCTGATAGCTCCTTTATGGGATTACCAGTTATCAGAAGGAAAAAAAAAATCAGAATTAAAAATCTCATGTGCAGAAAATTAGGAAAAGGAACAGAAATGGCAACATGGTATTTTGGATCCTGTTCTCAAAAGTAGAGCATCAGTGAGACAAGGCCAGCACTGAAACTGCAATAGAGACATTAGCAATCCTTCCAGGCTGGCAGAAGTTCAAGGATTTGTACATGTCTGATGGAAAGATTGTTCACTTAATATCTATTTTTCTATGAGGAGATGATCCTGGCATCAAATCTGATATCATCCTAACCCATCTGAGTATTTCTGTTGATATGAGCAGGTGGAGGCTGTTTCACGGCTGGAGGACGACCAGACTCCCTGTGCACAGTTGCAGCACAGGAGACGACACAGGCTTTGCTAAGGAATAAATCCTCCGAAGAAGGATGCAGACCCTTAGTGAAACTAGGTAAAGCATTCAATCCATTTATCAAAGAATATGCAGTTCTCATTTCAAGGCAGGTGAGGCATTGATGATAACTTCCGAGTGCAGAAACTTAATCTACATCCAGAACGTTTTTAATTAATGCTCTGCAGCTACCAAAGGCAAAAAATCAGCAGACGACTTATGAATCCGGTGTCGCTTCTTGGATGATACCAGGCTTTCTTCTGCACATTATTTCATTCCTCTTGACTGCTCCATCAAGCTGTTTTGTGCAAAGTGAAGGGATGTAACAGAAGTGAAACTGTCGTCTGCCTGATTTTGCAGGGCACAAATATAATTCCCGCTCAAGTTAAGGGAGAAAACACACATGGTGAAAAGGACAGTCGTTACTTCACTATTGTTTCAGCTGCTCCACTGCAATACCAAGTGCTAAACTTTAACTTTTATGACTGAGGGGATGGCAGTGAGTACATAATTGCTGAATTCACAAAAACAGGGGAAAAAATAAAGGGGGAATGGGGAAATATTAAATGATGTCATCCTCCCGAGCCTTAATGGAAATGAATTGAGGCTGCTAGACAGCTCAGGAAGGCAATTACAGGGAAATAATCTGTGATGTTTAGTGAAGCAGTGATGTGGGGCATGCTGAACGTGATGGATCTGGCTGCTATTTCCAGTTAATAATAATGCACTTTAAGAAAAGGTGGTGCTGCACATGTTTGTGCTTTTGTGTCTGTTCATGTAGTAGAGGAGTCAGCCAATTTTTTTTTCCTGCACTGGGAATTGCCTTGAACCTAGTGGCTGGAGTGGCTTGTAGCAGTGCAAGTTTCCCCTCAAGGCAAAGCCTCTGTAAGGCAGTATTTGCTTTTGTGAAGATCTTGGCCTTTTTTCCAACAGTCCAGCTGCTGGAAAATTGCGGCTTAGGGAGCTGTTATGCTCTTTGAGAGTTGGTGTGTGCCCTGGTTGATAGCCATCCTTGGCTGAAGTCCCTGATATAGGCCAGAACTAGTTGTTAACAATAAAAAGTGCATGTGCCTGGAAATCAATGAACTTATTAATAGAATCAAGCAGAGGAAGACTTTTTCACTTCTTAAACCTTAGGTCCTCCTTTCTGCTGCAGGGCTCTAGAGACAGCTGAACAAGCTGTAACAAAAGAGACTCTTAAAACTGTGCTGAACTATTTACTGAGGTTTGAAAAGTTGGTTTAGATTTTCATGCACTTGGTCTCACTTGAAAGCAGAAGCACCTGTCACCTGTAAGAAGGGTTGCTTAAAGGAGGACCATGAGGGTGCAGGTCCCACAGCAAAGGACCAGCCTTGCTGTTGTGGTTCAGACATGGGTGAACCGGGCGGCTGGTTCTCCGTGGCACCGTGCTTTACCTCTGCCTGGCAATATAAGCAACTCTGAACCTGGTTTTAAGTGACCATGGGGTGCAAGCGAGCCTTGAGGAAGATAGTAATTGGACACAAGTGTCTGTGCAGTTCCTGTTGGCACAAACAAGCCCTCTCTTTCTACTTTTCTACTTTCTTCCACTGTAGGTCCTAAATCCAATCTGATGGGGTTTTTTAAACACCATGCCTTGTCAAGCTACCCGGTGCAACCGCTAGGCATCGCTAATTTATTCTGCATTTAGTTTGTGGGCTCTGTCAAGCTGATTCAGACTCCAAAATCCTCAGTCTGATTTCCAGGCCAAATATATTAGAATAAGCCCAGAGAAATGTAATAAAGACAAACACATTTAAATATTTATCTGGAATGAACGGAATGAAATTCCAAACTCATGAGATTTGCTTGTTGCTAATGATTTGCTAATAAGTCAGTCTGATGCAGGCTGACAAGGAAATATTTTTCCCAGCGTGAGGGGCCTGTGTTTCTGTCTCATACTGAATATTTTACAGAAGAGTCTTCTTCACCTGTAGACACCTGGAAGTCAGGTGAGAAGGGAAAGAAAGAATCAACATATGATGAGCATTTCCAGAAGATGTGTTGCAGAAGAGTAGACAGAATTCATGTTTTTATTGTCCAGAGATTTATTTATGAGTAACATTTCGTAAACTCTCCATCTCATTCCAGGTCTGGGGCCTGCTTCATTATTTCCCAGAAATGGAAAATAAAGATGTATTCCTTCCTGTTTTTCTATAAAGGTATATGTGAAGTTAGTTTAAGTGCTGGTGAAAAGTTGCAGCCAATCATGCCTATAGATTCAGGCCCTCTAGTTACCTACACATTATACTGAAAGCTTTTGCTGTCTGCTATGTCAGTCCCAATTCCAGTCCCGATTCCAACCTAATAGCAGGTCAGCAAGGAGAAGGTCTGTCAGTAGTTCATCCAGTCAATAGTTCTCACACTCCCACCAAGGGTACCACACATTACTAGCAAGACCTTATAGGATATCCATGCATACTGGAAATAGGCATCATTTGCTAGTTGGATCTTCACTGCTCCATAAACTGCTCTGATCTCTATTTACAGACAAATATATTGATTGCTCTAAGCTGGACTCCTCTAGACTTTGATTCCCTCAAGGATGGTTAAGCATGTTTATAAAGGAAGAAAAAATAGCATAGGTATGAGCAATGGATGGCTGTTTACAAGGAGTAAATCTGAAAAACCAAACTGAAAATTAGAGGAACGAAATTTATGCACAAAACAGGCTTCAACTCAGCGCAGGCCTTTGATGGGGAGGAAGAAAGTAGAGGTGTGGATTTTGAGACTGTCATTACTTTTTTTTTTTGACATTTCAGAATGCTACTTTGTAACCTCTTTGTTTTAAAATAGCAACTTTTAAAAATTAACCTTCATTGTATATATTTTTTAAAGTAAAATAACCAGGGAGTAAAATGAAACCAAATTTCTAAAGGACTACTAGATATTGGCTGTCAAAAAAAAGTTTTCACTTTTATTTCATCAAACACAACTCAATGTAAAGTACACACAGATTTTAAATAACTTTTTTTTTTCTCCTGCCTTTAGAGAAAACTGTGAGGTCCATTGTCCACCCAACTCTAACAAGAAATTGTGTTTGAAGATGGTATTGAGTTGATTATTTAGCACCTATATTTCTCTTCTGGTTTGCAAGTGTTAAGGTTAAAAGAATTCATCTTTCATCTGGATATGTTTCTGTGGAGATGTATTTCATGCTCAAAAGAAAGGGGAAAGGCAGTTATGCTAAAGAAGTGGAGTCCTGATGGAGAAGAATGTCCAAAGTAGACAGCACAAGGCCCAGAGAGGGAGAAGAGACCCTGTCCATATGCTGAGTGCAGACAGGGAAAAGCTTACGCAGTAATGAAACATCAGAAAGGGAGCTGAAAACAGGTGAGGAAGTAAAAAGGAAAGGAAAAGCTGGAAGCAAGGTTAGGTGTCTTCAGAATAAACTGCCCCAGCTCTGTGTTCAGACCAATCAGAAAATCAGACATCTCCAAAAGTATGACTCTCCCCCATAGCCACATGGCACCATAAGCGATGGGGAAGGAAACTTGCTGGAAGGGCGTTCCCAGACCAACACCAACAGCTCAGATAAAACCTGATGAGGGATGCTCAAGCAACAGGGATGGGAGAGAGGGGGGAGCACTGCGAAAAAATGACAGTTGCATTAACTTGGATTCCCATCTCAATTCCTTCAGATTTGCCTTTCGATTTCCAATCAGTGCCTTGAACCGCAGACTCTGCCATCAACACCTGCTTTCCCAGAGCATCTGAAAATAGAGCCGCCTGGTGCGAGGCAGGGGACAGGCGCCTTTCCCAGCGCTAGGCATACATTTTACATTGTTTGTAGTCTGCATTTCTGAGTCATTACTCAGTAGTACAAGAGTGTGTGCGTGCATGTGGAGGGGGGGAATAATTGTGCCATTTATGATTGCTATTTTGATTACAGGATGCAATTGTCACTGCAGTTGGAAGCCAATCAACGCGTTGTGAGTGGGAGCCCGCTGGTACTTTCCAATGGTCCTTGATTAAAAAGGAAGCTCTTGGCTATCTTCAAGCAGCAGGAGAGGAAACAGCACGGATGAAGGTGAGGCAAGTGCCAGACTCTCACTCCCGATGGATCACAGCTCATTTTCACTGTGGTTTAGTCACGCAATCTGCTTTTTTCGCAACTCTGAGGCCTTCTTCCTCCTTTGGTCCCAACCAGACAATGTATAGAGCAGCCTGCTTTTCAGTGACAAAAACTGAATGCTCAGATCTTTGCTCTGGTGTATTTTCCTTCAAATTAAATACATGGTGTGCCTTCACAATCCATCGTCACTTTATATATATTATTGCTTGCCTTTCAACACAACCTTTTTCAATGCAGTTGCAGATAAACAAGTTTGCAACTGGAATCCAGCTCAAAACCAGTGACAAGTTACAGGTACGCTATTTTAGTACAGCAATAGGGCATTTTAATTAAAGTGATGGCTGAAGGCAAAAATATACAGTGTTTCTCCTAGATTTTCTGTGGATTTTCAGATAGTGGAATTTCTTCCATCCTGGAAATTTCCTGGCATCAGGTGTGTCAAATCTTTTCCTAAGAAGAAAGGAAAAAAAAAAAGGGGGGGGGGGGTGTTGTTCTCCTGGGTTTTTTTTTGCTAGAAACAAATGAAAAAAGTGAGTAAACTCATCCAAACTTCAATATTTTATCTAACTTAAGTCACTTATCAGAGTGTGTTATGGGGACAGGAAAGGGTGTGGGGAAATTTGCACTGAAACGGTCACAGAGTTTTGAACTGTGTCTCTAAGTCCTATAAATTTGAAATGAGGTACCTAAAATATCACCTCATCTTTAGATGTTGCGAATGCACAGAATCCTTGGTCCAACAAAGCAGTACTTGTTGCTGAAGAGCACCTGAAATCAGACTGTGTTTTGGTAATTGTGCCTAGGTATTTTTGAATGTTTAATAACTTTGATCTGTCTGAAGATATAGGAGATTCATAAAGGAAAAAGAAAGTCACAGTTTCATCCTTGGATTTCACACTACATGAAACATCAGCTGATTGATGTTGACAGGTCTCTGTGAATGTTGTGGTGTGAGCATTGCAATCCATGATGAAGACCAGTTAGGCTTATGGGGATGCAGGGATGAAGCTTAAAGCTTTACCTAGCACTCTTGCCTCTAAGTAGATATAGGGAGTAGTATTCTCTGTATTGTAGAAATCGCTGTAATTTTTAACGTGTATTTGTAGATTAACACTGATATCTTGTTTCTAATAATTCCTGGCAGAGAGGTTGTCTCTCACTCCAACTGACCATAAGAATTTCAATTCTCTGATGGAAAACACATAGCCTCTGGTACCCAGACTGTTCCTGTCTGGCTGGAGAGTTATCTGATCTTGTGTTTTGCCATGGCTAAATGAAAGTGGGGATGCATTTGGAATTTAAAGGTGTATGTTCCTGCCTAAGCACTGTTAGCCATTAATATGGAATTGAATCTGCTGTGTGAAAGGGGCCGTATCATCTCATAGCCTTGTGCCATGACGTATTTGTTACATGATATTAAGCACTGGTAGAAAATACAGGATGGAAACAAACTTAACCAGTCACTGAGGCAAACTGCAAGCATCTGTAGCCTGTGCTTTCACAAAGGTTCACATAGCAGCAAAGGGGACTAAAAACTCTATTACACTCTTTTCCCCTTAGAAACCTTGCTAATGTATCCATCTTTTTAGCTTGTTAAATATGGGATAAGGCTAAAAGGTAAACATTCAGATACAATTGTCATAGCACAAATAATAAAAAACCCAACTTACAGGGCTCTCTTGATATCAGAAATAATTACATGTCTCCAGTACCAGGTCTCAGGCTGTTTTCCATACCCTTTCATTACCCAACCAACGTGACAAGGCAACACACACACTCCTAAATAACTCTGAAAAAGCAGCCTCTTATGGGATGGAGCTGATAGCTAGCACACAAAAAGGTGGTATCTTTGTTCATTAATAATGTACAAATGACAGCTATCAGGGGAGTGGTTTTCAGCAGATATCAGAAATACATAGAAGCTTTGAAGAAAGGGTCCAAGTTTGATCAGTTTAGCAGTGCTGAGGGGGCGACAGGGAGGAGGGTATCTCATGTCTGTGGGCAGATTGAGTGCAAGAACTAACCCAGGCTCAGAAAGTGGCAAACAGTTCTTGTCTTTGGTATCTGGGCAGCTGATTTGGATCTGCAATTAATGGCTGAGAAAGAGAGCGTAGCACTGCTTCCCTGACAGTTATCTGCCATGGATAACCTTTTCTGGGAACTAAAATAAAGCTAAACACAAAATGCTGCGGAAAAGAGCCCCTTTGACTTCAGTGATCTTTGAACAGGGGCAAGAGCAAGATGTTTTCTGGATGCCCTTCACATCCAAGCACCTTCCAAAAAACTCCTAATCCTCTTACAGTATCAGGAAAGAAAGAGCTGGAACTGAGAGAGGGCGGATTTGAGGCTCATGGTCACAGTGCATCATCTCTCTTTTTCATCTCGTTTTTTAGCCCCCATGTCTCTCTGTTGATAACCATCCCAGTTTCCCACACTAAGTTTGACTCTACCAGAGCCTTGTCCTTTCAGCTGAGAACAACCAGTTAGCTTGCACCAACAGCTCCATTAAGGTGAGGGAAACTTGTTTTTATAGATAGATAGGCAACCTTTTATTAAACTAGACCATTTTTTATATGGTGTTATGTCATATCACTGCAAATAGGTAATGCAATTCTGGTATAAAGCAAGGTATATTGCAGGCATAATGAAGGCACAATGGATGCAATATGAGGTATAAATGGCTATAAAATCCAGAATTGTTGTAGGCCTCCTACCCCTATCCAGAACTAGCTGTGGCCCAGCTCCCCTCCAGGCAGTCTGTCTGCCAGGCAGATTCAGACTGTGGTTGTGCTATGGAATTACTCATGTGAAAATGGAAGAACTGCTGTACAATACTGGATCAAAGACCCATGTAACTCCCTGTCTTGTTCCTGACAGTAGCCGATAGCAGGTTAGCTAGGATGGCATCTACAAGGAAAAAGGTAATTTTAAGTTGATGATTTTCTCAGCTTCTGGAGTTCAGTGCTTTCTTGGCTTGATGATATGTAATATGTGTAATAACCACGTGAAACAACAACAAGTTATCTCAATGAATCTTTTTCCAATCTGTCCATGGTTTCAGCCACTAAAATATCCTGTAACAATGAGCTCCTCAAAGTAATTCTTTGTTTTGTGCTAAAAAAATACTTTTTCTGTTGTTTTAACCTTGTTGCTAACACTTTTCATTAGGTACTTCCCTGTTTGCATATTGTAAGAGACTGAATAATCACTCCATGTTCATCTTCTCCAGACAATTGATAATTTCATAGGTTTATCTCATCTTTTACCCTTCTTCATCCACCATCGCTGAATAATCACAATCTGTTTAACCTAGTCCAGGCTCCTATAATCTATCTAGTCACAAATTCCCTCCCTCTGAATTTCTTCTCCCATTTTTATCCTGCAGTGTCATGGAAGCCTTTTACACTTCCTTGAAATAAACTTCAAGTTTGGTTATAGCAAATAATTTTCTGTCTTCAGCAATTTGCCATATCAGTGTTCATCCCCATTTTGAGGTTATGTAGAACTATTGAACAAAACAAGTTCTAGCAGACATCCTTTTAAGACCTTGCTGGAAACCAGTAAAAACCATCCTTACCTTTTGTTTCTTATTTTATTACCAATCATCAATCCATAAATTGAGTACTTCTCTTATCCCATGGTGGTCTCTCTTCTTTAAGACCCCTAGTGAGGAAATTTAATGAAAGCTTTTTGGAAATCCAGCTATGCTATGTTGACCAGTCCTTTTTATTTACAAGCTCATAAACTCCCTCAAAGAACTCCAGGAGATTTCTGATCACAATTTAACTCAACAAAAGCAATGTTGACTCATCCTATTTATTCACATACCTACTTATTCTTTTCTCTACTATGCTTCTATTGTCCAGTAAAGACAGTTATTTCCCTAATAAAAGAGAAAGAATGGAAGAGATTAGTCACCATCCTTTAAATTTAAGGATGAGTAATATATTCAAGAAAGCACATCTTGACTTAACGCACATTGTTTTTGTGTCTGCCATTCCTGACTTTCAAGGAGTAGGAAGGAGAAGGAGCAGCCAGGGCACCCTGACAGAAGTAAAGACAGTGATACAGCTACTTACACTGGCATCATGGAGGTAGAGGTAGGGGAAAAAGAATCTGGAAGAGGAGAATGCTATTTTACAGTCAACTGAATAGGATCTTCATGGCATGGGCTGAAGTCCTTCAGATTTTCTATATGGTGCTCTGGTGGAGATGATGGTAATAAAGTCAAAGTTCCTCTGAGGTGAAAATGCTTATTTAACTTTTAATTTTTCTTTAACATTTAACTTTTCTGTTACAGTATAATTATTTCCTGGGTTTAGTTTGCCACCTGCAGACAAAGTGTAAATAAAAGTGAGCTGTAGCACTTAGCCATATGTGATGGATATTTATAGGTGACACATGTTTTGCAAGGAGAGCAGTTATTGAACTTGAATTTGATTTTTAACTTTTTACCCAGAAATCAAACCTAACAATGAATGCTGAGGGCCTGAAGTTCCTTAACTGTTGTGGAGTAAATCTGTAATGCTCTAATAGGACAGAAGGAAGCTTGCCTTGGTTGGAAAATTTAATTTGATGGATCTCTATGGTTGTAGCAGTCAATATTCCTGGGTAGACAGTGTCAGAGTGTTTACTTGTATTATGGGAGAGAAAGCGCACAAACAACAGCTCTCTGACAGCCCTTATAGACGTTCACCCCAAAGCAGTATCTACTACAACACTGGTGTTGCAAGAGTAATAATAAATCACAAGCTCAGACTGGTCATCTGGAGCAGATTCCTTTTAAGCTACAGCCTGTCCTGTTCCTATTGAAGTCCAAAAGTGACCATTCTGTGCCCCATCTTTTTGTCATTGATGCAGAAAATGGACTTTCTTAGCCTTCAGAGACAATCTGGTAGATGTATTTTCAGAACTGTGTTTTACTCAACCTGGCTGGCTGATATACTGTCCTTAAAAATGAGGGCTGTGCAGTGTTAGCAGTGGGTGCTGTTACCGCACCTCCTGCAACAGATTCTTCTAGGAAAAAAGTTCATGTACTAAGTCTCCTGAGCTCTCAAGAATAAGATGCTGATATCAGTGGTCAAAGTTCAAGAACAGAAAAACAAAGAAAAACTGGATGCTCCATAGTTCTGAAATGTGCTGCAGGGACTTGCAAATGCAAAAGTGTAGTCAGGTGTCAGACCTTTAACTCTCTGCTACCAGCAATTTTACCATGTTCATGGATGTTTTCCTGCCACATGAAATCATCAGGATGCCAAAAGCTAATTTACAAGTCCAGAAGTGGAAAAATCTCAAGAGTCAATTTTGATTATTTATGGTATCAGAGGATTCACATGGACGTAAACCATTGTTTGGATTTTTAGGTTCAAAGATGTTGAGAGCAAACACTGTATGAAAAGAACAAATTTGACTTGTTTCACCCTAAAACATTGCACAATAGCAATTTCCATGTGCTTCAAGAGCGCCTTGTAGCAAGAAGCTCCACAGACAAATTATGCATGAGCTGAGTGTTTAAGATCTGAGTGGGTCATCCAGACTGAATGACCAAAAGTTATCCTTTCTTCTTAGGAACAAGTACTTACAGTGGAAAGACAAGGAAGCTCGTATCAATACCAAAGTCAACCAGCATGCAGCACCCAAATACTCCATTTGTAGTGATGTATTTATTTTTTTAACTCTGATATTAATGTTCTATGACAATTAAACCCAAGGAAGTGGTTACAGTTGGAGCACAACTGTGAAATTATGGCATCACTACCGGTACTGGGAGCTTGTCATTGAGCAGAGGCAGTATTTCTCCCTGTCATATCTGAACATGTTTTGCCTGCACAAAGAGTGAATTTGGACACCGTTGTGATGGGAGAGCTTGTAAAAGAATAGGAAAAAAAAAGAAAAAAGAAACATACTTATTTAGAGGTGGTGTCAGGAAAAGAAATAACCTCTGCAACAGTGGCTGGGTCTCCAGGGCTATGAAGGTGGCACTTTCCAACTGCACAAAATTTACTGGAAACATAAAATCAGACAAGGAGAAATGTATCATTTGTGCTGATAGTCTGCTATAGAGATTCTGCTAGAGAACATTACCTCCCATGACTCTCTTCCTCCTAATTCAGGATCGCCTCTAGTATTTCTATCCAGAAAGACTGGTTAATTAATCAGCGTCCATCGTCACACTGCTGGATTATCTTCTTGTCTTCACATTTGGCCACAAGGAATTGGTTTCTTTTCCAGATTGGAATGAATCGAGATTTACGCAGATGTGAAGAGTAGATTTGTAGAGAGGCATTACGATAAGTGAACAATACCCAGTCTCTAACATCTTCTTGGACAAGGCAATTTATCTGAGCAATGGGTGGAAGAACACAGAGGGTGAGACTTGGCCATTACTGCCAGATTCATTTCCTCTCCTGTATAGAAGTACATAATTTTTAGCTAGATTCAAAGAGGATTGTTAAAATACCCAAAATTGTAATAGTTAATCATGAGGGAAGTTTCTGAATGTATTGAGAGTTTCATGAGTCTTCTTTAGACTTATTTTCTATTACACTAGGGATTTGTTAAATTATTTTCCTGGGTGGCAGGTTTTTGTATTTTCCTATGAAGTTTTCTTGTTTGATCGTTTTCTGAGATAAGTCACTAGGTGAAATGGTCACCGATTCTTACGCTGGCAATTGTAATGTTACTCTGAAAGATTTTTTTAATAACAGTGTGAGAGAAAATGGTTGTAACACTGACCCACAGCTGTCCTGTCCCAACCTGACTTTGCAGTGCTGTTGAAAGGAGCTGAGCACAAATGAGCTGTGCTGCACTGCCCTGTGCCTCCCAGCAAAGAGCTGAAATCCAGCTCTGCTTTCAAATTCTTTTCTCTATGTTTGAAGAGAAAAGGAAACCAAGGGCTGAAAGAGAAAGGTAGAAGGTTACCAGAAAAGAAATCTTACATTAATACAGAAAAGAGAAAAAACAAAATCTCTGTTCTGGAGAATACATATGTTGCTGTATTGATCTCGTTTTGCACTACACTTGCAGGCTCAGGCAGTGCTACAAGCATTAGAAAAACTCCCTCTTCCATGTAGTCCCGCTGCAATTGCAGCACTGCTTCCTTTCTTCTGTATGTCATGATCATTCACTATTTGGCAGTTCGTTATCTCATTCCTAAATCTCTACACAGAGAATCATCTTGATAATTTCAGAACACCTACAGGATGGAGATTTGCCTGACAAACCACATCTGTTAAACAACTTTGGCCCCTTTGCCTGCACTGTTCCACCTCCTTTCACTTGGGACTGCTTCTGAAAGCCTTGTACCCCTGTAGCTTTTAGAGATCCACCATTGTTGGAAGAGTGAACATTTCCTGAAGGAAAATCATTCTCTGTTCTTCAAAGAATGGACTTCCATGCTCATCTCCTCCACACCCAAATTAATCTGGTCCAAAAAAAAAAAAGTATGGTTCCCTCTTCTATGGAAAAGCAAAACATTTCTGAGTGGAGGAGATGGTGGTGTTGCAGTGTTGCAGAAAAATACAACTGATTAATTAACACCAGCTCTTGAACAGAGTTGGTTTTCAGTACCAAGCAGTTTTAGTCTTTCTTTCAAGAAGCTTGTCCAAATGCCAGGATTTTGTTCTTGGGGAGCACCTTGGCCCTATGGCTCTGCTACAGTTTGAAAGAGTGCAGCAGAAAGCAAGGGCTTTTTCTGCACGAGGCTGTGCCATAGAAGTAACACTGGGGCAGCCTCACTGCAAATGCTGCTCAGCTGCCATTGCAGAGGAGACACAGAATCCAGTGGAGATGGCAGACAGACACACTCAGAGGTACTTGAGGTGATTTTTAATGCTTAGCAAACAGCAAATGTATATTTTTACTATGTAGAGGCTGCTATGGTTGGACCTAAGGACTGTTGAGGCCCTGGCATTATCTTGAAGGAAGAGATATATATGTAGTTATAAATTTAAGTAAAACCTTATTCCCCATCTAGGCATTTTCACAATGTGTTGTATAGAAAAACAAGAATATGGTTGGGAATATTTTTAAATTAAAAATTAGATGTTTCTCATCGCCATTATCTCCTACCATCCACCCTACTAAAGACTCAAACAGAAATTGATTGTCAGGGCAATGGATTTTTTTTTCCTTTCCCTCAGGACAAAATTTTCTATTTATTTCCCTCTCCAGTATTTGTAATTCGTATCAGATATGTCTTTATTGCCCATTCCAAATACATGTTTGTCTGAAAATACCAATGGTTTTAACACTAGCCCTCGAGAAGAATGGGTTTGTGATGAAGACAAGATTCAGACATTCAAACTTAATTCGGTCCCAGTGGTGATGCAGAGTTCACCTGGGGCTGTGGGACACAGCCATGTGTGCAGCTGGGCAATGTGCAGAGATTCCTGAGCTGGTGGAAGGAGCAGCCAGTGCATCTACAGTGTGTGACAGAGCTGGGTCACACAAGTATCTCCTGCAGCACTTCACTCTTCAGCTTGGGTACTGGATGTGCCTTTAATTTCTCTGCACCTCCATTTAACCTCCATAAAATCAAAACAAGAATTCACTTCTCCTCCTCTTCTAGGTTTGTCCTCCATCTATGGATGGCACATCTGCAGTGAACAGACATCCTTGTACTGGGATAGATCTGTGTATGTGTGTGCGCGAGTGTGTGTGTGTTTAACAGATTAAGATAAAAACAATCTTTATCGCTTCATTTAACTAAAGCATTTTTCTAGACAAGTTCTTCTGCTCAAATGTTCCTTCTAATTATCATTTTCCCTTTACAATATGTTGTGTCATGCTGCTTAGGAGAAAGCTCATAGCGAGAGAGAGCACTGGGGTTGCGAAGGAAATATGTCCTGGCTATTAGAAAGTTCAATGAAGCGCTGACTTTTATATCATCATGTATGGATGGGTGAAACAGTCCAGAAAAAAATACCCCCAGCTGAGCACCAATGTGGGGCTTAAAAAAATCTCAGTTTCACAATGTTTTTTTAAGGTTTCTCCATCAGTTGCAAAATTATTTTTCTCCCTGTAAGTGTTTTTATTCAAACTGATTGGTCTCAGAGGTGGAGGCTGGGTTAATATGTGGAATTATAACCCCAGCCATGGCGCTTGCTTTGTGCCCTGAGCACCAGTGTTTCTGTCCTGGGTTGTGCAGGGGCCTGATTTGCTCAGAAGGAATGATTTGGAGTCGCATTCATTTGCTTTTATCCCAATTCCATGAGCAGTTTACAGCTGTTAATTTAACAGTTTAGTGCTTCCATCTTCCATAGGCAGGAGCAACTGCTCTAGTGCCTTAGACATCAAAACTTCATTTCCAGTAACAGGACTTGGAGGACTGGGAGATGGGAGAAAAATGTTTTTGCTCCAGTGAACAGGGACAACATGGTGGCCACATCAGTCACCTGAGAGATTTTGTAAAATAAGTCTCTGTAAGTTACAGCTCTACAGGGATGAAACAAGAAGGGGAGAAGAGCCATGAAATCAAGGCCGTCTTGGGAGAATTTTTCTAGGGCATAGTGTCTCTGCAGTGCCAAGGGAGCTCAATTAGCCTAAACAGCTAAAACATTAGGTATAAAGAGTCTCTGCTAATGCGGGTGGGTGCATGTCCCTAAATATATCAGAATTCAGGGTATTTCTCTGTGGGAACACACCAAGCTGAACCTAGGACAGATCCTTTTTCCAAGCAGTAGTTACACCAAAGCGCTGTAGAAAGAGTGAAACTGCTATATGGCATCTACTTATGGAAGAAATTGTATTTCCATTTTATGTCTTTTGAAGGACTGATAAACTTTACGATCATGAAGCTACATCGAAAACTTCTTACACAAAGACTGTTTGTGAGCCAGTATCAGTGAAGTCAATAGGAAACTTTTCAGTGATTTCAAAATGAGGGTTTTTTTCCCCTTCTTTTATAGGAAAAAAAAAAGGCATTTTTTTTGTTTTTCAGCCCCTATGTTAACTTGTCAGATCAGTTGTCAGGCTGCAGTAGAAGTTGAAAGCTTAATCATTGCGTTTATTATTTTTATTTTGAATTGTATTTATTTACTCTTTGTTTCACAAGGTCTTTTATCTTATAAAGAGGAATTCATCCTCCAACATTGTTGTGAACTTTTTTCTAAAGTCCAAATTTTCCATTTCAAACACCTGCACTTATGATGAGTTCTCCCTTTCAGCACATCTGTTATGCTGCTGTCACCCCCGTGCTCTATTTTGAATTCTAGTACCACTAGGACAAAAAAACCCTGTATCCAGGATTTCAGTGTTAATTGTGACTTTTTATTTTGCTTTAATGCTAAGCCATTCCACAGCACTTGAACAATGTTCCGTGCAGTGAATTGTTAGCAGCATCAGCTACCAAAAAACAGTAGCAGTTGGAAAGATTGTGCAATTTGTGTTGGGTACAGTTCAAGGTTTTTTACACAGCCCTGGAAATTGTGCCAATCTTTCTGTTCTAGGGCACTTTGCAGGGCATTTGTACCACGCAACTTCAGACATCTAATTTAATCAATTAAGTTAGCTACCTGATCTCTTCTACTTCCCTCTATAATCAATGGGGAGCCAGGAGAGCTTCTCTAGAGTGTGACTTCGAGCAGCTAAATTAGGTTCCTGTTTGAAATGCTGCTTCAGATCAGGCTGAGTTTCTCCTTTAATTACAGAGAGAGTCAAATTAGACTAGTTAGTCATCTCAGACTGGGCGGTGTGAATTCCTGCCTTTGTACACTTACCTGTAGCATCCAAATGAGAGAAGACTTCAACTCTTAAGTCCTCCTTCCATAAATATATGCCAGCTTCCTCTGCAGCTTGCTACATCAGGCAAAAACATGGGAGTATTGTACTGTGAGAAGTCTCTATTTAACAATGAAGTTATTTTCAAGCAGTCATTGCACAGCTCAGTCATGAGAACATGCTGGTGGGTCTCCACAGATGTCCAGGCCTTTGCAGTTCCAAACCCAGCTTTCGAAGAGAAGTAACTTGGTCTTTCCCACTCTTAACATTCACACTTACACAATGCTGAGCTGCAAAACCCTGAATTTTCACTAGTTCAACTAGTTCAGTTCTTGTCCTGCTCTACACTAGAAGCCGCCAGCTCAGCATATCTCTACATTACTTTAAATCTCAACGCATCTCATGAGCCTCAGCTCCTGGCTTTGTCTAATGTTTCTGCATTTGTGTATAGAAGATGATTTCCAGGCTGTTCACTAGGAAATCCCAATGCCCTTTTCAGAGTCACTGGAATTTATAGTTTTGTCCTCTTGGGAGATGCTGCCAAGATTGTTTAGGATCTCAGTGTTAAGAATGTTGTTTTTTCCTCTGGCGTGCTTGGTAGTTCACCCTGTGGTTTTGATATCAATGTGTTATTTATTGGCAACTCCTTATGCTTCTGTAAGTCTCATTTGAATGGTCACTTGCTTTGCTGGCCAGCATTTAAGTCCTGAGATCAGTGCTTTTTGTCATGGCCCATATAATAAGAAAAGTAATTTTGTACTTTATTTCTGCCTGGTGAAAATCCATATCTGGAAAAGTGGGGTAGGCTCACAATTCATTGACAGGCACTGAGCAGCTTATATAGTATGAAATCAAACTGCAAAATATTTTTTATAAATTTTAAAGAATTCTTGTGATCAGTGGACTCTTCTAGGCTAGGTAATAATCCCCCAAAATAGAAACGTAATATGGATATTTTAGGTTGCTGGGTTAGACGGATACAGTTATTATATGAGCTGTGATACCCAATGCGAATATCCCTATGACTTTATTGATTTAGATTATCTTGAGGTACTAGAGTATTTATAATATCTCACTGATGCTCGGATGTAGTGGAATTCAAGCATGAAGCTAAACAGCTTCTCCGATATTATCTATTCCTCCATCTGCTTGACAGACAACGGATAACCTTCCAGATTCAAGGACTCTCATCTGCCTTTTATCACTGCTAAGTGGTAAGTAGCAAGCATGGTTTTTCTGAGGTAGGGAACCTGGGGGTCAAAGGAACACTCAGCATCCAAAAGCCTCTACCAGCAGAAGGAGGAGGTGGGGGACCAGGAGACCTGTGGAGAGATGGGTCATCAGAGAGGCTGGGGAGAGTTTGAACGACCCAGGCGATGGGGAGAAGCAGACTTGTATGCATCAGCTTATTGTTTCTAATGTAACTTTTCTCTGAAAAGCTTTTATTTTAATGGATGATAAAATATTTTAAAAGACTGTGTAGGCTGCTTAAAATTTCCTCCACATTGACCATTGTACAGATGAGTGCCTGTCATACAAAGGAAGAGCTAAAAGCTTCAGGTCTGGATAGGGAAGAGACCTGCAGGGACCCAGGCTGTGGCTGGATTAGGAGCTCAGGTGCTTTTCTGTGTACCTGGGCCAATTCTGGCCATTGGGATGACTATTAGACATGCTCATGTGAAAAAACTCGGTTTACAGAAATATTCCTAGAAAGGGAATGTTGAAACTGAAATCACAGCCTTTTTCATTGGAAACCTAAGACTTCTGCTCATACCAGCAGAGACTGCAGCGATTCCAGGTGGTCCTCGCACCTTATTGAAGCAGAGCAAGTACTGAAGATCCTAAGGAAACTGTTGACTGGCAATCTATTGAGCGAGAATTGTTTCCTGAGGTTATCCAGCAAATAATTTCAATAGTGAATAAATACAACAAAATCACCATCTGCCGGTGGATAATTGGAGAACAGAACAAGAGGCCAAATTCACAGAGCAGATTATTCCTCTAGCTCTGTTGGGAATGCTGAATGGGATCCGCTTATGCTATTCTTTGATCTAGACCAAATAATTGTTTGCTTCCATGAATGACACATTCACTCATAAGCACCTCAACTGATTACAGACACCTAAAACCATGTTCTTTAGCTAACCAATGTGTTTACACACCCATTTGGGTTACTTGTGAGACTTTTTGATTCATGGACTGTGGAAAAATATTTCCTTACATTTGCTGTTCAGTGCTGTTTGCTATTCTATTGTAGCTTTTGCAACTTGAACTGGTGCAAAAAGGTAAAAGACAAATGTGCTAATTAGGTGACTGTAAATTAAACAACTGATTTCTTAATTTAAGTGTTTAAAGTTAGGTCCCTGACTTAAAAGCCTGAGAGTCGCATTGAAAAACTTAAGCAATCTTTAACAAATTTACCTGGGTAGACATCTGCAGAAATTACCGGGGTAAGACAGTGCCTCTTTGACCCATCTCTTACAGAAGCAACCCAAAGTAGCAGCTACACTGGTGCTATGAGTAGGAAAGCAAAGCAGGACTGAAGTCAGTGGGCACGGATGCTCTTGGTGTTCAGCCAAGCCCTGGAGACTGTAAACAGATAATCAGCTTTGGGGGGATTGAGCTGTAGGCACATGCTAACAAGTATGGCTGAATTAGGACCACAGTACTAGCAAACCCAAGTGTTTGGTGCAGTTTCATAATCGGTGAAACCATTGTAAGGCCAGGGTGCTCACAGCTCTGCGTGGTCCTGCCTCTGCCTTCGTGCCAGCATCAGGATTTGTGTAGCAGGTGGGATTCACCAGGTCCCCTTTCCAGTACTGGTTTTGACTTTGAGACTTATTCTGGTGGTGAAATTGCATGCTTTATTTTGTGTGCAAATTAATCTTGATAACATCCACAGAAAAAAAATCTCCCAGTTTGAGAGGCTTTGGAATTCAAGCTCATAACTAATTTTACTGACGTTAATAGCTTTTGTGAGTATACCTATGACTCAAGATTCCCTCAAAGCCTGGGTTTGGCATTAAATGATGAGACTCCTGGAAAGAAGTCCTTTTAATTCATCTTTTTGTATTATAACCCAAGATGTATATTTTCAAAGCATTTTCTCTTGCATCTGGGTTCAAGTTAGAGTCTTGATTATTTTTATAGAAGAATAGTGATTCTCATTTCAATCACAGGACTGCAGAAGCTGTGCTTTTTGGGGAAAAATTCAAAACTTTTACTCTGATAGGGCAAACCAAATACATTTTGATAATAAAGGACTGTAATCAGAAATCTCTTGTCTACTATCAACAAATCTTAAAATTATTTTGACTTGAAATATTTTCCCCTTAAAGGTGAAAAGGCAAAAGGTTATATTCTGGCATCAGGAGCAATGTTGCATGCCTTAGGAGTCATACATTTGGCCCTACGACTGAAGGTAACCATTATTTTTATCATTGCTATCAAATAATCCATGTTTGTGTGGCTGTTCTGTAGTTGCCATTGCAGTGTAAAAATGAGATAATGGTTCAATAGTGTCTTCAGCTATGGAGACCATATTATATTACTTATGGATTATGCTCATAATATTTTGTCTAAGATAGAAATAAGATTACTGGTCAAAAGAAGCATTAGAGTGACACAAGTTTTCATATTTAGAGGAGTGTTATAATTTGGGGCAGCATAAACTGGGAATTCCTGTAAAAAATTATTGGAATATACAAGACACTTTGTCAGATTGCCAGAAAAAAAGAACACATTTCAGTGATCTGGAAAATGAGGCTGCTTTCTTGAGTTTAGAATTAAAGACTCTGAAAAAAGCTCTATCACTTAACCCCCTCCCCCTTCAACTTTATCACAACAGTGGTGGTACTAAACAGGAAGGTAAACATCCACTTTGGCAGCCAGATGATCAGCCATAATGATTATTTCATTTTATTATTAGTTCTAGCATTTAAGCAAAGAGAAAGACTTTTGCTTTGTCTATTGTTTCCTTAACGGTAGTTTTGTTTTGTTTTCTTTCTCTCTTTTTCTTGAATTTTATTAAAAACAAAAAAATACAGTAAGAGGTTTCCAGGGTTGCATTTTACATTAAAAACATAGATTTTTATTTGTTTGTCTAATTTTCTGTCCGCTTCCTTTCATTGCCATGAATTGGAAGGTGACAAATGACTTTGTGAAGGGATAAGAGAAAGAGCTTCCACAGTGACATTTAAATTGGAACCCATGTTTGATGGCATGAAGATGATTTAAATACATGTCACCAATGCACAGCTGTAAAGGCGGATTATAAAAATGCTTTTGCTTCCTTTATTGCTGCTTTAACATGCATCTGGAGAGTGCTGTGATCCAATGGAGCCATTGTAAATAAGCTGCGATTGTTGTCTTTCAAAGCCTTTTCCTTACTTGCGTTCCTCAGGTGAGCTGCATTGTGGGGGCTATAAATAATGATTATAATCTTAGCGCTTACTATGCAGATAGAATTGGGGGTGTTAAAGTCACCTCACAGTGAGCACTTCTGACCCTGATTCTAGGTTTACTGTTCAGCAGGGGGTCATAGCATGTCAAGCTCCCATAATTCAGAACTCCACACCTACTGCCAGCAAACATATTCATCCTTTCTCTAACTGTATGCAGGGGGGCAGAGCTAGGATTACCGTCACTGGAAGCGAGTAAATTATCTTCTGCAATCACCACGTGCCTAATACACATGCTTGACCTTCTCTCATAGTTCTCAGAAAGGTCTTCATCCTCCTCCAACAGCGAATACAGTACCATCACGACTAGATCCAGGAGTGCTCCTTTAATATCCTCTCTTTTCTTGTTAGGAGCAGGTTTGAATTAAATTCAAGCATATAGGCACCACTGACATTTGGGAACGTTTGGATCTCTACCTGACTGTGATAGCTTGTGTCCCGTTTGTTTTACTGGTGAAGCAGAGATTCATTCTTAGGGACATGTGCATGTGTGTGCGCTAACACTATTATTCACCAGCAGCATAGCCAAAATCAAACTCTTGCAATGTGAAAAACGACCTCCGAATCCAGGGCTATCAATGCTTAATTGGCATGAAAAACCCCAAGTTCTCTCGTGGTTTATTACATGCTGAAACACTGTGATTTTAGTAGATTTGCAGACTCTATTAAACAATCTCTATTAAATAAAGACGAGCCCAATGATTAAATGTCTCTCGGTACCTTGCATGAACTTACTGAGACACTAACAGTGTAAAATCCGAATATTTCCCATGAAACAACTGATATATAAATATCTGATACAGTGGTGTCTAAAAAAGAATAGTTTAAGATCTTTTTTTCCTAGCTTCTTCCTTTTAGGGAAATGGGAGACAGAAGGGGAAATGGCAATTGCGTATCAAGAGGAACACAGCTGGTATCTGTGCAGCAGCATTTCTGCTCTCCATCCCATGCTGCTGCACTCAAGTTGTGCCGCATGGTGCCTTGACCCCTGTCTGATAAATACAAATCTGGAAAAAAAAATAATCTTCAAAATATTTTTTTGGGGGGTTGGATAAGGGTCTACTTTGCTGTTTGTCTCATCTTGGCATCTTGCTACTCTTCTCCCTCACCTGACCCTGACACATCAAATGGCTTGGTTGTCTTAGTGCTTGGATGGACAGTGATGTTTCCTTATCACACCAGAGCTGTTCAGAAAGGCAGCAACTTCTTCCTGGGGTGTTTTCATCCTTTTGTTTTGATGGTAGAACATCTGTCTATCTACGTATACATACATATTTAAACTGAAACTTGCCACTCATTCGCTGTATTAATCCCCCTTTTACCTCTATTTGCAGTATAAAAAAGTTTATAAGCCACAAAGTTACCTCCCATCTTTGGGCATCTGGGTCCATGGATGGAGCGAGGACATGGCACAGCCAGAAGTCAATCAGAGCAGCATGTGGTGCAGCAACAACAGATAATTGGGACTAGTGGGCAGCCAGCCAGCCTCGCTCTGTTGTAGAGAAATGCTGGTTAACTGGGAGGAGCATGAAATGAAATTGGAAGAGATAAAGGTGGCAGACAAAGGGAAGAGTCTTTTCATGAATACAGAGCTCAAGATGGCTGCTCTGCTTCCCGTCTGCTCAGTAAATGTGTGTTGTGAGCTGTGGTATCAATAAGGAGAGGCTGAGCCCCACACATACCGGTGTGGGACAAACACCTGCCCTGTGTCACTGCGTTGGGGTAATTAGAAGCCCGAAGTGCCTCAGTCTGCTCATTGCCACAGGTTTTCTGGCTCCCTGGGTCTGCGCTCGGGGCTCAGAGCAAACTGAAAGAACTGGTGCAGGTGAGTGAGAGGTTATGGAGGTGCTAAAATTCTTCTATTTACCCCTGAAAAATGCATGCCTGGTGCTATACATCAGAATACCATTGAGGATCTGGACCCAAGCGTACAACACAGGGAAGGACAATTTGGGGACAATTGCAAAACACTCAGGAGAAGGATTCATAGACTTGAGGGCCAGGAGGGACTATTATCATCATCCAGTCTGACTTCCTGCATAATACAGCTCAGGAAACCTCAGCTAATAATTTCTGCATCAAACCCATAAATTCTATTTGAGTTATAGCATCAATTTTCAAGAGACATCCAGTCTTGATTTAGAGAGGATAAACTTTGGGTTCTTTTTGTCTGTCTTCCAATGTCTGAGCCTTGAGGGTGCACTCACATCTGGTTTTGAGTTTTTCTCTGCAAACACAAAGGCTCAATACTAACATAAAAAAAAATTAAATTAAAGCTGAATTTTTCACAGTTCATTTTTCATCTATGACTTGGGGCTTTCAACAGTACACCCCAAAAGTCTGAAGCTTCTGATAACATCCCAACTTCTGGCAAAACAGTTATCTCCTTCCCAGAGATAGAGCAGATTAGCAGTTTCAGAAGGCAACCTCTTTTCTGAAGTTTTCCATCCAAGAGGAGGTGACCTGGCAGGCAGCCCTTGCCCCAGCAAACAGCATAGCTTTGCTAGGGTGAAATGCAGCTCTCCCATCCCATCTGAGATCTGACTGGCTCTTACTCCAAAGCCACCGATTCAAAAGGCATAAAAGGGTCTGAATAAACCGAAGGTTAATAAATGCTGACATGGGAGTAACCAGGGCTGTCAGGGAGCGATTAAGCTGCCGAATAATCTTCCACCTGGAGCTGTCAGGCCAGTGTCTAATGTTTCATTCAAAGAAGGAGCTCTACATTCCTGATGAGTAAATGACAGAGAAGATTTCAATTAGAGCTGCTCTGTGACTCAAATCCTGACATATGCTGACGGTTTACTTTCAGTTCTCCTGCTGTTCTCTGGGGGACGCCAACCCATTAATAACACATTTTAAGATGTAGATGGGGGGGCATGGCTGCAGTTGATTAGCAGGTAGCCATCAGTGGGTAGGGAGGGTGCACCTTTCTCGAGCTGTGAATTGCCTTTATTATAGATATTTGGATGGGGCAGGAAAGGGGTTTAAAGCTGCTAATTTGAGGGAGCTTGTCCTGTTATTACACCCGTGCAAGAGGAGGCAGGCCCTGCACAAGCAGTTACCTGCAGCGCCGCTAATGCACCACCAGCCTGGTCTCAAACCGGGTCGGGGAGTAGGGGAGGTTCAACCTGCAGTAAGATTTCCCTTCACTTTTCCAGGTAGTTCAAAATCAAAACAAAATAGTTTGCAAACTCGACTTGCGTTTAGTGCAGAGTGCCACAGGTGAGGGTGGGAAGGTAAGAAAAACTATTTAGCTAAATGCAAAACATTTTGCTTGACGATATTTCTTATTTTGAATTTAGCATGAATTAAGAAATGGTTGAGTACTGTGAAAACAAAATGAAAGCTTTCTTTTTGGGTCAAAGAGGTTGTTTCAGTTGATTGAAGGTGAGTATTTGCTCCTTTTCTCTCATTATAGTGGAAAAAATATTTCAGGTCAACACAGAACAGCTCTGTTTTGTTTTCCAAATGAACTGAAAAATCCATTATGCTCACAGCTGTACCTGCAATATCCCTGCTACTTGCTCCTGAGCTCCCCTATGGTGCTGCCAGCAAAACAGAAGACAGGAGACAGATTAAACTGTATTTTTTTTGTGTTTCTTGCTGTTGTAGAGATGAAAGTGAGCCACACCTCACAAACCCATACCTCCCTCTGGATCCCACTCAGGAGTTTTAGAAACTCTTACTCTGACCCTTATCTCTAGAAAGGGTTCAAGTCAAGCTCAGGATTTTGCCCCTAATCCCACCTCATACCTGTATTCTTTAGTGTAAAATAATATTTGATGGGACATGACTTCACCCCTGTTACTGCAGGCCATGCAAAATCCAACCTGCCCAGGTGAGTCCACAGGATGTTTCTGTTCCCTGCCTCTGTCTGCCCGTGGGTGACTCCCCTTAGCTGTGCTCCAATGCACCTTCCTGCTCCCACCAGCCTGCGCATCACCAAGCTGCACCCTGGCATCACTGACTGTCAAACCCCACCAATACCCCAATGTAGGGACTGGGTTTTCATGCTGGGACACATGGGATTTCTTTCATACCTTGGTGGGACAGATTTGTGTTAGAGCCCTGATTAGGAAAGGACTGTTCGCGTGCATTCAGAGTGGCTAGGTTTGAAGAAAACAGCCTTTGGTACAGCTAATTAGGAAAGTTTGTATGTCATGAGCACTTGGATGCCCCTGCAACCTGTGTGTGGCGTGGCGGGGGGGAGAGGGGCTTTCCCATGGGGTGTGTTTGTTCGGTTGGAGAGTGACTGCAGGGATAAAAAGGTAATAAAGTCACTCCATGCAAATAATACACTGCATCAGAGAAAGAGAGACACTTTGCATGTATACATCTCTCTGCATTTCAGTGGCTCCTCTATGTCTCTCTGCTCTCCCTTATATGTACTGGGAATATTTCAGGCTGCAAGGAAGTCAGAGAGCTCTGCTTTTTTCAGCCAGTTTGCACCCTGCAAAGACTTAGTTTCTCATGCTAATACATAGCAACATGTTCCTGCATCTGCTGTACAGCACTGCTACTATTGCACTCTCTGTATTGCACTGCCTTGTGCCATCTTCTGGTTAATCCCTCTCCTGCTGGGCCAACTGCCCAGGGGGGTGCTCTGCCTGCAAGATGACTACAACAGAGGCAATGACTGATTGTCTTGTGAACTCACTGCAAGCTAGGTGAAAATCATTTCCCCACTCTGTTAAACTTAAGAAAAATGATTCTCAAGCTGGTTTGCTTCTTAGGGAGCAGTCCAGTGCGTTTCTACCATGTTCCCATTCACCTCAGTGCAAAGTGATGGAAAAGTGGGTGGAAAACCCTGTCAGATGCAAACCTGTAGATGAAGCCAGTCAAAGTTTACAAGGTGGACATGAAAACATTTTTTTTTTCCATTGAGCTGTGAGAGCACAGGCTGAGAACAGCCTGATTTATGTCCATCTCTCTCTATTCAGCACCCCTTGCTTCATCTTCATCACCAGTCCCTGCATGCAATAAATCTTAGTGAAGGAGAGTAAGCTCATATTTGGACTTTGCTTTCTTCCCCGTTTGCACTCTGCAAAGGGACACATGTGAAATGACGCCTCTGAGCTGGTTCTGAACCTTGGGAAATGTTGTCAGGAGGGAGCATGATTTTCTGATTCGCTCTTTTCTCTTCACTGGGCTCCGGAGGCTCCGGCATGAATTTACTGCCTTGTTCTCTCTGCTGTCCGTCAGGCTTCACTTTAATGAGCGCTTGGAGGGTCATTCAGCATTGCCTTGCTGTGCAAAGGGGCACAACCTCAGTTTAAGATTTAAGACCAAAGTCCCCCTGCTGCAAGGCTTGTCCCTACCATAACTTCGACTCTGTGGATAGCACTTACATATAAAACCCCATAAGGAAGGTTAATGTATTTTTGCTAGCTTGTAATGACGCTGTGCATGTAGGACCAAAACTATTCTGTGAGTTTTTAAGTTCTGTCAGGCTGGGCTCATCAGGGGAGAGTAAAATTTGGAGCAAGTGTGCTGTGGAGTTTGCCTTGCATCTCCTGAGCTTAATCAGTAGAAGCTATACAGCCAGGGACAGAGATTTCCATTTGTTCTACTTCTCCAGAGCACAGAAAGAGGGAAGAAGTAGTCCAGGGTTTGGCTGACATCTACATTTGCTTTTTGTCTACATACGCATTTAAATGACAATAAATATCAAATAATTCTAGTGATAATTGCTGGGTTCTGGTATTTTTAGAAAACTATTTGTAGAAGCAGAGGCAGAGCTGAGAACTTCTTTCCAATAGGCTCCTGGAGACTAAAACCTCTCACGTATTTCAGAAAACAGCAATAGGAAATGCCTTGTAAGCTTTTTTTTCCCATCCCCTCTTCTCATGTCTGCTCATGGTACCTTTAGCCTGACCTTCATAAGGGCTTCCATATTTTTAGTTTGTTACTTCTCAAATGTCTCCTGTCCTCCTTTTCTTGTCTAGGGCTGTGTCTGCCCTATTAAGCTATGAGTTCTCAGACAGAAATATGCTATTCTACCTATTACACCTGAGGCAAGTCCACAGCCAGACCCACTGAATGGAAAAGGCCAGTGCATTTACCATGAGTACACTGGGTTTTTTTAGGTATCCCACTGTGCCTTTTCCCAAGGTGTGCTCCCCTCCTGGAATGAGTGTGTTTCCAGCACGCCACCATGTGCTCACACAGCAGTCACAAAATGGGCTCTGCTGTCTTCACCATGATGCTGCTCTTATAAACACTCTATGATGAAAGGTCTTCATCCCTTCTCTTGCAGGGGAGAGGCTATGGGTGAGATACTACAGCGTGTGAGATGCTACAGGACCACTACACAACCATGGCAGCTCCTCTCAGGTTTGTGTGGTAATTTTCAAATCTTATTTTTGTTCCCCAGCATGGGGGGAGATCAACCTTTGAGGCTGGTCTGACAACCAGTTAGTAAAGTCAGGACTGGCTATTGTAGCAACGCTGTTTCTCCATCTACACGTCCTGTATTGATGAGGCCTTGTACAACGATGTCCTAAAGATATATTATCTTCCTGGATACAAGGTGTTGCTGGTTTTTTTCACTTTGCAGCTCCCTCACGCCACACACTGCACACTGATAGGTTCAGTCTTGGGGATGTGCTCGTAATTTTGGGGAGTAGGAGAGGCATTGACTGGAGCTCCAGGTGTGCCTTCCCCCTGTGTCTGTGAATGACGGTTGCATTGTACCTGGGAGGTGAGCAGCATATTAGACATAATGAGGGTTTGTTGCATCCAGTTATTTTGCCCTGTCGCTCTGTCCTGCTTTCTTTTTGTGTGTGTCAGCAAAAGAAAGGCAGGATTTATAGTCGCTTCTCATGGCTTCCAACGCCTGCCCGCGCAGGGGAGATTTGGCTCCCGTATGCAGTGCCACACACAGCATCCGTTTAACAGAAGGTGTTACATAGGCTCTAAGTGAAGAAACTAAATGGAATCTATTTTTAATAAACTTGAGAATAAAGGGTGAGAGAGAGGAAGGAGAGGTGGGTGTGGGAGAGAAAGAGCAAGAGGAAGTGAATTCCCAGTGATCATTAGCTGGCGGACTCTCTTTCACATGCAGGTCTCTGCGAATGCGCATTTTGAAAGTTTAGTGGTGGAAACAGTACACCTAATGGGATCTCAGGGGAGGCATCCGCTCGTCTATGGATAACAGGCTATGAGACAAAGCTGTCAGCTTGTTCTGATTTACTACTCTCTTGCAGCAGGGAGATAAAAGTTTGCACTTTTCGTAGTAAAGCAGGCAACAGGACTTCTTATGGCAACACTACATCAAAAACTAAAAAGGTACAAGTGACTTCATCCAAGCAGAATGGGGAGGGAGAAAAATATGCAAACTAAAATAGCCTTGTGTTTCAGATCTGGAAAATGCCTGGTGCATCAGACTCATTTACTGAGAGGTATGTCCTATAACTCTCCAGCTCAGTGACTAGAGGAATGACTACCAAACCAGGCTTTTCAGAGGAAAATCCCAATGTGAAAAGATTATGTAATATATGAATATTTATTTATAATCATATTTTTAGATGACAAGTTTAGAATTTTTGACCATGAATATGACATGGCGAGGCAAGTGTTAAAGTGACACTTTGCAGACTTCAGTTTTATGTTCTGCTTTATATTTCTTATGCAGCCTCAGACAAGTAAGTCCCTCTTTGCTCCTCTCCTCCCTCCCTGCAAAGCAGTGTCGCGGCATGTTCACAGCTGGGCAGGCTCTTGCAGAGATGTTCGTTAGAGCCTGAGGGACAAATGAACACGACAGTAACAGAGACAACAGAAGTAATTCAGGAAGAGTTACAGGCTTGCAAGCGTGGCTAACTACAATGTAAGGTCACAGCTCCAAATACATTATAATCCCAAGAGAAGCACCTTGCTTCTAATTTTGCTGGTAGCAGGGACTAACAGGGATGAAAGGGCCAGAACCAGGGCAGTTCAAGGGCTTTAGTGTTACTATAGGGTCTTGGCTTGGACAGAGCTAAATTTTTCTCTGTAGAGCAAAAAGAGCAGGGGATGTGCTGGTGGTTGCTAAATTCACAGGCCACATCAGTGTCAAAAAAATCCCTGAGATAAAAGGAGCGTGAGGCTGGAGGTGGTACTGGGGCCAACATGCTGGGCTGGATGGATGCTTGGTCTCAACCTCCATGATTCTTCCTGCATCCCTGAGACAGACAAGTCTTAGAGCAGATATGACAAAAATCAAGGCCAGAGAGAGAAAACAAGAGGCCAAAGGGGAAGTGACATCCTTCTGTCCTCATGTCACACCTTTTCCAACAGCATGTCCTGCGGGAAAAGCAAAGGATGGGTATAGTCATCTGTAAGCAGGGAGAGCTGGGGGTGATCTCCCCTGGGCAAGTCACTGAAGGAAATATCTCTGGGCAGGTTCTCAGGTCAGCTCCCCTGAGTGGGTGTCTGGTGTCACTGCTCAAGACTGCTGAGCCTTCCCTAACCTCAGGCTTGTGGGATTTATTTAGGTGGTTTTTTTATTTCATTTTAGACTGGTGGCAAGAGCAGACTGCTGTACAGATGACGCTGGAGTGGAATCAGTGTGCATAAACAAACAGGGAGATGGGAGACATTTTTCTCTATAATGTCATCTTGAGTCTTTCTGGAGCCATCTATTTATTGCCAGTCTGTAGGTCCACAAGATGATGAGATGGATGATAAGCTTATGCTAGAAGAGAAACTATCAACAGACCTGTTGATTTATTGCCGTTCTCAACTCGGGTGGATCTAGGGGTGAGGGGAGGATAAATTTTCCCCTAACTTTTTTTTCTGCTTTTAGCCATTCACTCTCCATGGACCATGACTTTAATTTCCCATCAGCTTTGAATTACTCAATCTGGGACTGAGCCAGAAGGTAATTTCAAGAGGCAAAAAGAGGTGGGGAGAAACCCAACTTTTTATTCACTTCTGACTGTGGCTGGCTTAAATTCTGCCCTGTATCAGGACTTGCATCAAAGACAGGCTGGTGCGGATGTTGCTATAGGCAAGGGGAGGTGACAGGCTTGCCTAGATGGTCAAGAAATTTTGGACCAGTCCTGCAAGGAAACTAGGGTGACCAAAAAAATTCAGTAGAGGTACTAGCATTATCTTCAGGATAAGGACTTTGGGATGTACGGCCATGTAACAAGCAGATGAATAGTACACTGCTTTTTGTGTATAACTGAACAGTGAACAGAGAGCTTTTTTAGCCATTTTTAACTAAGGCTGCAAGTACAATAAACCCTTAAACCAAGAGGGTTTAGGAATGGTTTGGATTCTTCCCACAAATTCATGCTTTGTCTCTCTCCTTCACCTTGAAATAGAGCTTAAGGACAGAAGCAGAATTACTGCTTCACTTGGAAGAAACAAATGGCTCCACATCTACTTTGTCTCCTCTAATGGATTAAAACCTCTCTCTGAACTACAATAGAGATCTTCTAGGCTGGTTCCCACACCTCGCCATTCGCCCCTCACCCTGCCATAACCAGCATGCTTTCAGGCAGGGAGCTCTGACCCCACAGAAACACCAGTTTTTACTTTCCTTCTCAATGGAGCTTTTTATCCATTAAGACACCCAAAATTCTGTGTTAGTTTCTGACCCTGTTGAGAACTTTGCACAAACAGAAATCCACAGCAAAGATTTAGTAGGGGAACTGGCCCATGTATGGTAGTTGAGTAATGGAGAGATCTTCACTCACAATGAACATAAAATGCAACAAAGAGAAGCAATAAATAAATCAGGAATGGGTGAGAGGATATTTACCTTATTCTCCTCCAGTGTTTGCTTCCCCCCTTTGGAGTAGATTTCCCCTGTCTGGATTGTCTAGTGCAAAAAAAACACCAAAATTCTGAAGTTGCATGGTTTTGCAGCCTGAGAAGCTAACTACACCAACACAGCTGCCTGATGGCTAGCCATCCTGACTGTGCCGGTGGGACAGAGTGAATCCTGGCTTCAAGTAGTGGCTCTCGGTCAAAAATGTAGAGGGCACTAGAAATTAATGTAGCTCATCATGTTCATAATGGTTGCAGTGCACATTAGAAAGTGCCGTCAGCATTTAGTGGCTCATAGTTTGCTCAGTGAAATTGTGGTTGAGGCCACTATGCGTACACCTATCCTGCTGATTACTCTCCTCTTCCTCTTCCCCAATTAGGAGAGAAAAGATAAAATTCACATTAATTAAAAGCTAATTGATGATGAGATGACAATACTAATATAACAGCCCATGTTCCTAAGTAACAACAGGCTCCTAAATACCACAAATCCAATTTAAAAAAGACAACATCAATGTTCTAATACCTAAAAATGGTTCTCACTAATTGTGGAAAATGATTAAAAGGTCCAGTTTGGTTGTTATCCAGGTGTGGGATGGTGTGATGAATCACTGTAGCACCCAACGTGCGAGACGGGTGGCAGCAGGTGAGATTCTGCATGTTGTGCACTACCAGCAAGAGGCTTTCCAAAACCCTTGCATCAGCTGGGGGTGCTGGCAGGAGCAGCAGCGATACCATGTCCATGTCTGTCCTGTGCACATCTTGGCGGTGCAGATAAAGCTGAAGCCCTGCGAAGATGAGAGGTCTCCCAGTCCTGCACAGGGTAGAGCTAGGGGAGGCAGCTCAGTAGGATGAGATTTGCAGTTCCTGCTGCTGCTGCCAGGCAAGGAGGGATGTGGCAGGGACCAGTGCTGCTGGGGAGATGCTCTCTGCCCTAGAATGGATGCTCCCTCATAAACCCTGTCTTGAACATGCCAGTGAACAGCAGGAGCCAGCTGGGCTTTTGTGGGCTCTGGCACAGGTGCCATGGGCAGCAAGTCCAGGCCATTTCGGCAGCTACTGGCAGTCCTCTCGCTTGCCCAAGCACGCAGCTGGCTCTGCCTCTGGCCAGGGATGGAAATCACAGGAGTGCTCATGGTCTGTCGGAGTAGTTTTGTCCAAGCTTCCCTGGAGACTCCCTGACACCCTCCTTAGGAGAAAGCCTGGCACACCGTCCCTGGTGGGGAAGCCAAAACAGTTTGTGCTGCTTGTTGGCTTCCACACTCCCCGCCCTTTCCTCTGCCAGGCCAGGCGGGGTATTAGCCGGCGTCGCAGCCTGGGACCAACAGGCACACTGCTCTGGGACCAGAGCAGGGCTAGTTGCAGGCCACCTAGCAGACGCTGTCCTTTTCTCCCCTTGCGTACTGTTCCCTAAGCCCAGGAGCCAGCTGCTCAGTTAGGATCGGAGTAACTTCATCCTCGATATAACCTGCAAATTTCTCCTTGTCCCTCCTTGCTCAGCTGAGAGCACCAGGCTCGTCACTGTGGTCCTGCTGGCTCTTCAGGAGCTCTTTGCTGGAGATGCACGTGACTGGCATCCAAACCTGCACAATGGAGTGGCCCCCAACATCACTTCTTCATAACAAAGATCCACTACATGAAGGTAATGGCTTTGAAGGACTGAGACAATTGAGTTAAAGAAGAATTAATTCTACTCTGTCTTTTTCTTGATTTCTTTTTTTAATTTATTCTGTGAATCTGTATTCTCTTAGTGAAGTATCCATGACTGGTAGTTCCTTCAGCAAATTGGCAAGGCACCCAGAATTATCAGGGAGGGTCGAGGATAAACAAAATCTAGGGAGGGAAGATGGGGAGACAGTGGTCACAGTCAGTTTGGATAACAAATCTGCTAAACTGCCATCCAAGGAAACAGAGAGGAAGAGACCTAAGTGAAGATGCCAGGAGAGCCCTGTAAATAAAATCAAAGCAGAGAACAGATTAAATGTCCTGTGGGTAGCACAAATTTGGTTTCAGAAAATCCATTTTGTAAGCAAGATTTTATGTTTCCTCTGAGTCAAAAATAAGAGCTGGCTTGGACTAGTGACTGATCTGGGAGAGACTCTTGGCCTTTTGGGGGGAGGCTCTCCAAGTTTTTATTCACCCAAAAACGATAATAAAACCGCAAAAAAACACCTATCAGTTACATTTGCCTCTCTGTAGAAGACCAATTAGGTGATAACTGAGCCATGCATAAACTCTGCCCTGGGACCTGAAAAGATGCCCATGCCAGGGCACAACCAACCGACCCACAGCGCTGAGCTCTGCTGGCATCGCAGAGGGGAGCACACAGGTTCCCAGCACTCTCTGCTTTACATGACAAAACACTCTGGAGGCAGACATACAGCGTGAGAAACTTAAACAATGGCAAGGCCTCTTTGGTCTCTCTAAGCACGGGACACTACAGACAGAGGAGAAGGAGGGCTCTTTCCTGTGCTCAGCGGAGATGATGGTGCTGCTGGGTGCTATCAGGGGAAATCTGCTCCAACACATGGCAAAAGGAAGGTTTGGAAGTTTTTCCCTTTGTTCCCAGGGCCCTGTGCATTGTGTCAGGAGCTGGGAGGGGTTGGCGACTGAGGTGCTTTGGTTTGTCTGGTCCCAGTCTTGTAGCTTACTCTGGCTTCTGGGAATTATTACACACTGCTTTGGGATCTAGCAGTGGTACATTGCATAAATGTCAAATAGTAATAATTTTTATAAATGTTCCTCACGCCCACATTTGAAAGTGGCTTTGGAACTATTCCCTGAGGGGTTTGGTCACTGTCCTACACATGGGAAAATAACTGCTGGGTTGGGACTTCACCATGACAGGGCAGCACCCATGGGACTCTCACACATTGCTCTGAGCTAATCCTCATGAAGTCTGACCCTTCCTTTCGAATGAAGACTAATCCATCACACCCTGATTGTGAAAAACATTAGCCATTGACAAATGCCGTGTTTACAGTGGTAATAACAGCCTGATTGATGGCCAGGGGTGGGGAACTGCAGCTGCCAACTCTCCTGCTAGGGAGCTGGTGGGGCAGGGACGGGCAGCAGAGCTGCTGTGCCGAGTGTTTCCAAAGGTGAGGTTTAGCATCTACTTGTGGAGTTTGGTGGGGAATAAAAGGGTTTTTCTGGAGCTTCCCTGCACAGTTCAGTATTTTTGGCAGGTCTATACCAATGTCCACCATTCCCAGGGCTGCTATGGGAATGAGGGGTAGCCAGGTGTGGCTGCCTTTTGCTGCTGAAGTCCAAACTCTGTTGCATTTAGCCTCTTCAGCAAAGATAAGTAAACTTTGCTATTAGCTTTTTTATTATCTAAATCATGCAAGAAAAAGCATTCACTGACCTGTTCTGCTATAAACTATAAGTGGTCCTGAAGACCATGAAGATGGACAACTTTTTAGAAACGCTAAACAGAAGTACTGCATGCTCTGTTGAGTTTTTCATTAGGATTTTTCTCCCCTGTCTATGTGATTTTCACACTCACTGAATTATGCATTTGCATGCGTTATAATGAGACTAGCTACAATCGTGATAGTGTTGGGTTTTTTTTAAATCTTCATATAAAAATGTTATAGGACATAAGCAAACTGTCAAAGTTAGAAGGAAACACCCCATTTTTGGTCATGTGCTTTCATGTCTTTTGTGGTGGAAATGCAAAGTAAGCCTGGGCTGCAATCTAAATTCTGCAGGGAATTGTAGTTGACAGAAATAAACCATGTGGTGAGGGTGCCACATGAACTGAACATAAACATAAATTAAACCCTGCAACTGTGAAGGAACCAGGGCTGTTGAAAAACTAGTACTAAAAATGTAAATTTAAACTCTAAAAGAATGGATTGGAAGCAGATTTAATTACCTCAATAAATGGGTAACATGCAAATTATGGGTGTCAAAGAAGATTAAATGTACCTCAGAAATCAGAATAGACTGTTAATGTGTGATGGATGAATGGCAGAAGCCTGACAGAAGGCTATTATGCTGATGTAATTACATAGAAAATGTGGATAAGTGGTTAAAAAAGGTGAGTGGAAGGCAGGAGCTCTTAATAGGGTACAGCAGGGTCTTTGCATCATGGTGTGAACCTTGGACTGAATCTTATTTTGAGCACGTCTGGTTGGACTGCTTGGAGTTCCACCCTTACTTGGATCCTGGGAGCCGTGTAACCTTGTTCATGTGGCTGGACAAGTTAACCTATTCTTTGGAAAATGTGCTGTATTAATTTGGGCAAAGTCAATGTTAACATGCCTCACTGTTGGCAACTGGGACACAGGCTGGGTGTCTCCACACAACACTACATATAGACAATAAGGTGGGAGGGGAGATAGCTCACCTAAGTTTTGAAATCTGTTATCTGCACCAACCATTTAGGCTCCCTTTACAGTCAATGGGGAAAATATCCCACCCACTTTTAGACTGCAGTTCATCTCAAAGGTTTTAGACCTAAGCGTTGCAATAAGGTGAGGAATAGCTAAGGAATGACCGCTTGGGTTCCCAGAATGCACAGGAATAAACATGGGAAGGCATATGGTGGAGGTGTCAGCATTAGCATATGTGAGGTTATGCCAGCGTTGTGAGAAGGCCAGGAGCTAGATTTAATTTCACTACGGATTTAATTTAACCCACTGAAATCCCATTCTGCTTGTGCTGTAGATCATGTCTTGATTGAGAAACCTGCTTGTGCTAGCGCTGCATGTTGAAATCACTAGAGAAAACATCTTCAGTGTTGCAAAAGAGGTTCCATGACAATGTCGCTTCTGCGGTCCATCTGCAGGTAAAGGATGCCTGTCACACGTGCCGCTGGAGTGACAGCAGCAGAGGTGGCACTTAGTCAATGGGAAGTGTCAGAGGCTCCCGGAGCTGACAAAGTGTCACCATGCTCGCAGGCAGAGGCAGATAAATGAGAGGCTTTGAAACAAAATACAGTTGCCAGATCCTTAGCAATTTTTCTAATAAGGTTGTGTCCAGCAGCAGGAGCATCCGAAAGGACTTTTACCACTCATAAAAAAAGTTTTTATGCCATCTTCCATTTCCAGAAACTCATTGCTTTGGCCAGCACCAATTTTCCAGGAAAAAAAGAACCCCCACACAAAACAACAAAAATGCATCTGTTAAAAATAGGTGTTTCTGAATATGCATGACTGGCCTTAGAAACTGTCCTGGTGTCAGCTGGAATAGAGTACATTTTCTTCGTAGTAGCTGGCATAGTGCTGTGTTTTGGATTTAGGATGAGAATAATGTTGATAACACACTGATGCTTTAGTTGTTGCTAAGTAGTGCTTACACCAGTCAAGGACTTTTCAGCTTCTCATGCCCTGCCAGTGAGAAACGGAGGGGGCACAGCCAGGAGAGCTGACCCAGGCTGGCCAAAGGGCTATCCCATACCATATGACATCATGCCCAGTACATAAACTGGGGGAAGTTGGCCAGGGGGCAGCGATCGCTGCTCAGAGATGGGCTGGGCATCGGTCAACGAACGGTGAGCAAATGCATTGTGCATCACTTATTTCGTGTCTTATTTTGTCATTATTATTATTATTATTTTCGCTTTCTTTTCTGTCCTATTAAACTGTCTTTATCTCAGCCCATGAATTTTACTTGTTTTTTCCCTGATTCTCTCTGCCATCCCACTGGGGTGGGGTGGAGCGAAGTGCTGTGTGGTGTTTAGCTGCCTGCCGGGTTAAACCACGACAGAAACAAATGGTGGTATTCTGGGGAGGATGCTATCATATCTCACCTGCATACTGACACAAAGCAAAATGCAAAGGTAGCAGACAAAGCACCATTACCTGGGGGGGGGTGTGTGTGTGTCTGCCACAGGCTCACAGCATCACCTTCACTAAATTACTTAAACTGCGAGTGTCTCAGGCTGTCTTGGTAGAAGAAAATACATATACTTATTTACCCACCATTCAGGGGAGCTGCAGGGCTTAATTATTCAGTGTTTAGGAAGCATTTGTGTAATGACAAGATCAAAAAATGATCCTATGCAAGTGCAGAAATTCAGAAATTTATTCTGATTATATTAACTGTGCAACTGCTCCCCGATACTTCCAAACCAAGGGCTTCCAGAGGGTACTGCTTTACAGTCTGCTGTTTTTCATAATCCAAACACAAAATCTCTTTCTGTGCACAGCAGGTCGGTGAGTTATCAGAGGCTTGGATCTAGCTTAACTTCAGTAAAAGTATGAATGTCCAGAAAGCCAAGATGTCTGCTCCACGAACAGGGTCAGATGAGGAGAGACGTCACCAAGTGAACGAGGCTGGGAGCAGGCAAATGACTTTAACCATGGAAACACCTCAGAATCTGAAGCCCTCTTACTCTGCAGGCGAGTTTGCTGTGGTCTTGCAGGCAGTTCCCAGGGGCTGAACCTTTCAGCTCCCTTCGAGGTGGACATCCATGAGATATCTTCATGGCAGCAGAGGCTGCAACACGCTTCTTTGTGTTGACTACAGCTTGTCCAGCAATTGTTGACTTGAAGGGTTTTAATACAGTATCAGACTAAAGGATTTTTGGAACAAAACAAAAAACAAACCCCCAACCCAAAATCTCTTATTTTATTCTCCATCTTCCATAATTCCTTTCTGAAACTGCAGGAACTGGCATGCAAACATCAGGAGGCACGTGTGTGTACTGGCTGTATAACTCCCCTGTTGTCCATCCTTTTCTCTTCTGTGTATATCTCCTTCTCTTCAATTTTGGGGAAATATTTTTAGCTTTGCCAACTCATTTTCTCCATGATTTATGCAATTCCTGACTCCAGTGAGGGTTGTCAGCACTACACCAGAGTCACTCTGCCTGTGGATTTCCTGTATTCTGCATCTGCTTTTTAAAGCCCATCGAAAACTGCCATAGGTAAAAGAACTGTGGGGAGCCATGATTTGGGAAGTTTTCAGAGCCGCTTGCAGCTTTTTTGCCTGACAACTTGAACTGGTGGAATTATTCACTGGAAATAAAGCATTTGAGGAATATAGCTATTGATTGTTATGAATGATTTATGTATTATTTATATTCCTGTAGCCTCTAATGACTACTTACAGATTGGGGCTCTACGTTGTTAAGCTTTGCATACAACTGCACTAACGCAGTATGTTTAGTTGAGGATAGTAAAACAGGCAGGTGTAGTTCAGGACAAGGAGCCCAAGATAGGTGAAACAATCATATTTGGTGTGGTACGTGACTGTCACAGTGCAACCTGCCCTGCTGTTAGCAAGTATTTTGCAGGCATCTTGTCACAGGTAAATTTTAATGAGATATTTGGAGGGGGACAACACGCTTTTGCATTCATCCCATGGGCAGCATGGTAATATACCAAAAAAAGAAAGCAAAAGCTTGTTGGAAAATGTAACCGAAAGGCAATAAAAGCTGGCATTATTATCACAGCAGAAGGTGGGCTTACGCTGTCTGCAAGCAGGTTGCCTTTGTTGTTGAGCTGCTCGTCTCATAGTTGCCTGTTAAATGCTGAAGTCCATCTGCACTCTCTCACACATATTTTAGCCCAGAGGTTGGCTTGCAAAATCAGGCTTATATATATTAACAGTTGGTTATTCAGCCCGTGGGAGAGGGCCCCAGCATTTCTCAGTGCTGTTTCTGTTCCCTGAGCGCTTGCTGGATTGCACGCTTAGCCCAGTCCTGGCTGATTATGAATAACTCAGCCAGGATTGTGCGTTGTATCTCTTGTGAGATTAATGAAGTGAACTTTTGAAGATGACAGGGAGGATCCTTACTCAGAGTACGCTCAGTCCAGTGAAAAGAACTCAGCTTTGTTGAATTGTTGTAAAAAAAAAAAAAGCCTAATTTCATCCTGGAAGATTAGCATATGCTCATAGGTATCACTGAGCTAAAGGGCACTAAGCCCAGGCCAGGGACTGAAGCAAACCCCAAAGTAATAAAAGATAAATGACAATATCAGTAAACTGGCAAATTTGGTTTAAGTAATATTAAGGAGTAGCTTCTCTGGTGCCTCATTAACTCTGCCCAGGTGACCAGCATATTTGTTTCACAGGTGCTCTTTCAGCAACCCCATATAATAAGTCATGTTTTCAATTAATACAAAACAACAGTATTTTGGATACATAACAAAGCCTCCCACAGCTTTCTGAATGTTCAGTATTTTCACCGAGTTTCATCTCTGGGAACGCTCATATGATAATTACTCCCCCTGCATCACCCCAAACTTTGCTGTTTTCTTTCAGGCCAGGAGATTTCACTGCCTTGCCAGGGCCTTTAGTAAAGACATTTTTATTTACACAGCTATTATGTTTCTGTCTTCCATCAGGCATCCATCTGGCTGGGCGGTCATGAAAGTATTAATCATAGGGTTGTCTAGACACCCGCTCCGGAATGGGAAATTCAGAAATTCAGTGCAAGGAGATTTTACATCAGATTTCACTGCTTCAAAATGCTATTGATTTTACTTGAAGAGGAGGATTGAATGCTTTGAATGTTTTAATAATTTCAGTTTTTCATGTTTTGTACCTGTTTTCCAAAGCTGGAAACTTTGGTCATTTCAGATGGGTTTTTAGTTACAAAACATCCTAAGCATATTTATCCTGAACAAAGCTTAAGCATTAATTTAATATATAGAATTTAATATATGGAACTTAATAGACTTCAACAAGGGAAAAAATTTTCCAGTTTAAAAAAACACAACTCCATTGGGTTGTGAACTTCCACAGGCTGAATACTTGCTAGAATTAGGACCTATGTGCTGAAACTCCCACCTACCAAGTAGCTCAATACAACCATAAAGTCTCTGCCTTTTTACCCCTTGAATTCATGGAGTTACAGTTTAGCCATAAGCTTTTATTGTGTGTTTTTGCTTTGGTGTATGTGCAGTTGCTAATTGTAGCTATTATTGAAAGTAATATAACATAACTGAAAAGGGATAATACGCCAGAGCTGTATGTATTTAATGAATACCCAAAGGCCATGAAGAAATAATTTTGACCCAGCCATGCCCCTGAATACTGAGTTTTGCCTGAAAGTAAAGATAGATTTGAAACATAATTCTGTAGCATCTGTTCTGCTGACGTCCAGCAGCAGGCAAAGAGGCTTTTTTTAAAAATAAAAGAAGACAAAACCCAAGATGGTTGAAAGCAGAGCAGAGGGCGAGGGCGAGGAGAAGGCTGTCTGAGGACAGCTCTCCATCTGCATGTCCTGTGGCAGCTCTGCTGGCTGCTTCTCGAGGGTGGGAGGGACCTTCTGGAAGAAAACATGTCAAAGCTGTGGACCAAAGGTAGGGTTTTTACTGGTTTGAACTGCTTTGGAAATATAACAGTGCTGATGGGCAGGAGATTGTGAGACTATCTCCCAGGAGCCAAGGTGTGAAGACTTAAAGATAACATTTTCAAGCAGCAGAAATCCTTTTGTCTGGGAAACAGAAAATAAGTGAGAACCACAAGATAGACAGGAGATTTATGCAAGGGTCCTAATGTGGAATCTGTTTATGAAGAGCAAAACCCACAAGTCAAACTAAAGGGAAGGAAATATCAGAGAGCCACAGGGCCTAAGCCAGGTTCTAAGTATTGGAGACCAAGATGGGTCATGTGTGTCATTCTCTGGAGGATAATTATGTCACTTTAGCAAGTGTTATTATTTATTTATCAAAATAAAAGAATCAGATTTATGTAGAAAAACTCAGTGTCCATTGAAAAAATGGAGCTCACCCCATAATCAAAGATTGCCTCGAGGCACAGCATTCAACATCCACGCAGCGTGGGCCAGCGCTGGTGCTTCGTGTCCATCAGCCTGCCAGTACTGGCTTCACAAGCTGAATTCCAGTGCAGAGCCCATGGTAACACTATGATTTTCATTATGCATCGCTTCCCTCAGAATGAGAGGAGACAATGGTGCTCCTGGAAACATAGCATAAGAAATTATTCTTGTTGGTAAGAAAAATTAGGAGTTTTATGCAATTTATTTCCTTTGGGACATTCTAATAGACGTTCAGGATATGGTATTTTTGAACAAAAACTGAAGAAAAAGAGCACCACAGGAAAAAAACCTTTTCTGAACAGCTTTAGTGCCTAGCTGGCTCAAGCTCAGATAAATATTAGAAAGTCCCAGAGAGATTAATATACAATGTGTGAGCTCCGTGTTTGAGGGTACCATGAGGACTTGCAGATCAGCCCAGGTCAAATAGAGCAATCAGTTTTGCCTCACACCCAGAACTCCCAAGCCGGTTTGTAACCCAAATATCTCCCTGTGCATCAAATCCTCTTCCTGAGCTGTGTGTTGCCACATGGGTTCCCAAAAGGGTTGTATTGGCTTACCCATAAGGGCTTCTTTTGCTTCCTAAATATATATTTGTTCAACATTTTCCCTTAGGCAAGAGCAAATCCCCCTGCATAATTCAGCATCATAAGATTAATGAGTTCATTAAGAGGTGTTGGATCAATTAAGTCATGCATAAGGCCTGGTATTATAAGACAAGAGTTAAACAACCCATTGTATTATTATAATTGGAGTTATAAGAATTACAGTAAAGGAGCACCAAAAGGTAATTTCCAGTTTGGCTAAACCCTCCCTGATTCCCCCTGGGCCCAAATTATCATATTTCTTCTCTGAATCAGACCTCCCCTATGTTTTCAAGGTCCTGTAAATTCAATGCTGTTATAGTAATCTCTAATCCTCACACAGACCACTGAAGACCTCTTTTTTTTTTTTCTTTTTACACAAGCTCGTTTGTGAGATATTTACTGCTGAGAGCCTGATCTTGGCTTCAGCTCAGCTGATAAGTAGGCATAGAAAGACTTTCAGATTAGAAAGACAAATAAATATTTGGAACTGATTAAGCTAAAAGAAGGTTCAATCGTATAATGTTCCAGGGCTGATTTAAATACATGAAGTCAAGAAACAGCAGAGAGAAAGCGAATACAGCTATCTCTTGGTCTGAGTGCTGCAGAAGCTAATACACGTGATGTGAGATCACCTCCTGGTCCAAGATGCTCTCACAGGGTGGGAAAAAGATTGATTAAAACTTCTTCAGTTTGCTTAAATTGGCACAATTGTACAGAGCCAAAGTTGATGGAGTACATCTAAAGTATACCAGTTGAGATCTGCCAGTGATCATATATTTTGTTGTTCCTTCTTGTTATCCTGAATATATTCTACACATGCATAGTGTGACAGCTGGCCCTGAGACAAAAAAAGTAACATATGTAGTAGCAAGAACGTGTATTTAATACAAGATAGATGCACATTTCAGCACTTAAACTGAGCTTCTACTGAATGTGCAAAGCAGATAACTGCATCTGCAGACGCATTTGGTGAAAATAACGAGTGTGCAAACAGCACGTATGATTCAGTACCCAGCCTGGGAAATAAGTCAACATGATTTATCACTGTGGCCTGTGCTTTGTGCTGGTCCTGCAGCAAGTGGAAAGCTTCCAAATACCTGACATATTGGCTTTTCTCTCTTTTAATGGATACTCCGTATTCTGTAATAGTAGTGGCATATACAGTCAGTGTTCCTACCGCTTTGCATTGCCCTTTGCAGGAAGGCAAACAAACCTGAGCAACTTTCTCCTCTTTTTCTTGAACAATCCCTTAACACACACTACAATCATCCTGAAATGCATTCAGTAAATCATCTCTGATTACACAGTTAAAGAGCACTACTCTATATTGGTAATTTAAAACATCTTCAAGGGCTTCCTTGATGAAGACTTTCCAAAAGGAAAGCGACAACAAGGAAGATCTATTGAATTTTGAGTCACTGTATGCTGGGTGTTACATTAGAACTTAAATCAGATCCAGCATTTCACAAGAAAAGGAAAACAGAAAAGTCAAGTGATATAAAGGGACGTTTATCTATAGGAAGACGTGATATGTGTAAAAAGAGCCTCCTTACAAAAGGGTTAGCTGTTCAAAATGCCCCCTTAAAGACGATACAATTACAGCGTAATCGTTTCTCTCTTCAGTTCAAAGCTCCCACATCTAAGTTAATGAACATGTATGCCAAGTCAGCCCTATTTGTACCTTGCTTATCTTGACCATTTAAACGAGCTGGCTCTTTGCTAACATTGCTGTTTATAGAGATTGCACATCTCTGCGTGGGAGCATTGCTCCTCTTTGTAGGCTGGTTTTTGCTCCGTACAGAGTGTTGAGGATCAGATGTAATTTCTTCCTTCTAAGGAAGTCCTAACAATTAATTTACAAATAAGTTGATAAAAAGTTAATAGATGCTAAATTAACCACAGGAGGACTCCTGATCTGTTCCCTGAACCACAGGAACATGGTGGAAAATTACAAGAAGAAAAAATCAATGAAGAAAGAAAGTTGGAGTCCATAAAGTTCAAGCAAGGTACAATTATTACTTGACACCAGCATCTTCTGATAGAGCAAATTAGTTTATTAATGTGTACAATGCAGCACCATGTGTCTGAGGCTGCTGTATGCTCTGGAGAGGCTGCAATGTGAGTCAAGCTCTCAAAATCCGTGTCTATACTGGTAAATTAAATACACCCAGCATTAGTGCCTGACACTGAGCCTGGCAGGCCCATCTCCCTACCATACCACTGTCTTCTCCTTCAATGTAGGCTGCTGTTTGCAGGATTCTTGCTGAAATAGCCCCAACGTGTTAAATCACTAATCCTTCATGGGAATTACCTAGAGATGGTTTTGTTAACCTGGGCCAAAATTGGGGACTGCTGTAAGAATTTTGGCCAGCAGGTATCTGCTAAAAGACTGTGAGGAGGAAGGCAAGGAAGCAGCGGTAACACCATGCAGAGCCATGCTGGAAGGCTGGCTGGGACCTGGAAGCAGCACAGGCTTCTTGTTAGGGAACACTGATAAATTCATGATGTTTCTAGGCTCAGAGAAACACTTGTTGCATTGTGAGGCACAGACAAGACCCTGCCTCTGAAAGTGGCTCTTTTTAAAGTGCTGTGTCTGAGTCTTGTGCGTGCAGACTCTTTCTGGAGTCGGGCTTTTCCCTTTTCCTCCCCCAAATCAGTGTTTTTCTTTCTGTGTTCCATACACAACACTACATTTTTTCTCTTCTTTCATTGCATCTTCTGGAGGAGGAACTTGCTGAGGGTAGCGGTTAGTAGTGTGCATGTCCTTGAGGATATAGCCTTTGAAGCTAGCCCATTATGGTCCATTGGCCTCCTCCACTTTAAAGTGTGCTGCCCTTGATGCAATTTTGCTTGCACCTACAGGTAACTGAGTGCTTGCCTCTCGATATGCACTACAAGACATACACACGCACACATATGTATGTATATACACAGATACTCCTGTACAGGCTATGGGCTGTCAAGCAGTTGTACATCTAAATGTGCAGGCATCTCACTAGGTAACTCCTCAAATCTAACTGATCAGATTGCTCCAGGTATAGTATTTCTGTCATTTAAACTTTGCTATGGTCATTCATGGGAGTGTGTGCTGTGAGTCTTTTAATGGTTAATTCTCCATTGCCGTTTGCCAGCACCCTGGCTCAAGGTGGAGGGCTGATCCAGCAATACAGCAGTACACAGGTTCCCCACATGTCAGTTCAACACTTACGAATTGATGCCCATCACACTTCATCAAACGTGTTGTTACAGACCCCAGGAGCTGCTCATTCATCCCACAGCCCAAAGTACCAATAACACCTGCAGCACCCAAGGTTTCTTGAAAGCAGTGAAATCCAATCCCCAAAGCCTTGTAGTAGTGACGAGCAGAAAATCACAGCAGACGGTGTTGGAAAAATAGGAATTCAGCTAAAGCAACAGTACCTTGACAAGACTTGGTGCTGCAAGCATCACTTAACTTGACAAACAACCAGTAATAGCTAGAGTGAAAATAAAGGGTTAGGCAGGTAGAGAGAGAGAGTATGAAGAACATGCTGAGCAAATAACAGCCTTTTGAGAATCAACATTAGCATAATTACTAAACATAGGTAATTGCTGAAATAGCATTTGCTGGCAGCGTTTATGTTTCTAAATGCAACACTTTCTCTCTTCCCTACATAATCTTCTGCTAGGACTATAGAGTGTGCTTACACTCTGCTTTTAGCTGCGAGAGAGCTGGTGTGGAAATTGGCACCATCTGAAAGCCAAGGGCATAGAGAGGAACAAACACATTTAACACCTTGGAGTCCAACCATGCTTTTTAAACAAGGTAGTCATACTTGTGGCTACATGTCTTGTTAAAATCTGTATGTTATACCATCAACTCAGCATTTGTTCCAGTGCCCTACTTGATACTTAAGATTGGACATTCTCAAATCAATTCCTATTGATTTCTCACTGCTGAAATAGGATAAGCATGTGACAGACACAATGAGTGTTTAGTACAGCAGATCAAGCCATTCCAGCACTAGAAAACAACTTGGCTGATAAAAAACCACAACCAAAAAACAAACAAAAAAACCCACCAAATGCAGTAACATGCAGTGCATAAGCAGAGGTCCTGGCTACAATCAAAAGCATTAGCTGGTTCTGCTTAAAAAGGCATTTGGCCACAGTTTTGATGGAAGAGCAGGTGGAAATTAAAAAGAAAAAAAAAAAGCAACAGATGAGGTTACATCTGTGAAGGTTGTAGGGCTGATCTGTGATTATTCATGAGTACTGTATGTGACCTGGGTACTGAGATCATGCTGGCTTACTGCATCTCTTACTGTATGTTGCTTCGCAGGGCAGATAGGAAGCTATGGCCTCTACCTAAGTAAATTACCTATAAATATCATGGGGAGGGGAAAAACTATATGTGCACTATTAGCTGTGAAGATTCCTCTGGATAACAGAAGTGCAAAAGGGACTCAGCCTCTGTTTTTTGAAAAGAAGCAAAAACGTGATTTGAAAGTAACTGCGGGGGGCAAAAATGGGACCATGCAAGGGTGTCTTGGGAAGGCAGGACGCCTCAGATACAGCCCCTGTAGAGAAGACTGAAGTAGTGGAGCTTTCTAAACCTTCAAGGTGGTGGTGAGACACAAAAAAGTCAAATGTAGAGGCAGTTCTCACTGGCTGAAAACATCTCTCTGTTTTAAAAATTACTGTATTCTTCTTGTGAGGTCAGAAGTTGATATCCATCTCTGGACCACTGACCACGGCTCACTGAAGGAAGATAGCTACTTGCCAGTCTCAGGTGGATGAACTGAGAGAAATGGGCATCATCCTGACATAAACGGGGAAGGGTCATGGGATCAAAAACAAAAGCATGAGTCTTTTGCTGGAGCAAAAGCATGAGGCTCTCTGAATACTGCCTCATCGGCTCCCTGGTGAGCCCCTCCGGAGGCTTCACCACCATCAACCATAAGCATAAATTACACTCTCCTCAGGAATAGCTCAAGCCTTGAAAATTTGCGCTTGAACATAGTTTCCTCAGAGGAAACTCAAACACAATAAGCAAGAAGCATGAGGCCATTTGGTGATCCATACAAAAAGAAGAGATAAAAAATGGCATACCTATCAAAAATAAGCTAGGAAAGCCTTCTACTGCCTAACCCTGTGGTGGCATTTAGACAGATGTTTCTTTAGGCAAGAAGATGAGTATTTTGCTGTCATTCATTATGGATTTACCAGTTTTGTATTGATTTTGTTGTGGCCTCCTATGTACTTTAATTGCTGCAATAGAAAAAGAAGTTGCTATACATGACATTTCCTTTCTGAGAACTTGGCAACAGCATTGCATGAACCACTGGTAGATTCACTGATTTCCCTTGTGAGTCAGTAATAAAATGATGACTGAAACAGCTTATTCCAAAACAGCTATTTTTTTTTCAAAAACTCTCACTAGCTGTGGATTTAAAAACAGAAATCTTCCTAATTGCTGGATAATATGGTAGACTTTCCTATAGTATTTCACAGTTATTAACTCTGAGGTTTTATTGACTGACTTTGAGAGACAGGCACCTGAGTGCCTTTGCCTGAGCAAGCAGGGTTGCTCAGGCTGTGGGTGAGGTCCACCCAGAGTTGGCTACGGGCAATGGGGATAATTGACAAAGTGGTTTCTGGTGCTCTCATCGTTAGCTTGACACGCGGTGCAACTCTCAGGAGTGTGGGTTGAAAAAGAAATGTTTCCTTCCTCTGGGATGCAAGCCACCAGCTCAGATTCAAGACTTCTCATCTGGGAGATTTGCAGCAGCTGGAAACCCATATGGTGTGGGGCAAAACAATGTCACACTGTGCTTGCAGACTGAGGAGCAGATAAGACTGATTAAGTTACCTCACCTCCTCCCTCTGGAAGGTTTGGTTTTTTTTTTTTTTTGATGTTGTAGTTTCTAGAAGTTCTTCCAGGGCATTTTGAGCTGTCCTAGCTGAGCAGATTCCACCTATCCTGAGGAGCTGTCGTGCCAGCAGAAGGCATCTGCTCACTGAGTACCTTCAGGCTGAAACGGAGGTGAGAGAATGAGGGCTTGTTTTCGTTTCTCTGTGCTTTCTTCCCTCAACTTTCAATATTTTCAAAAAAATAATGTTCTAATCTTCTGTGTTTAGCCGTCTGCTGACACCCTCTGTCTGGGTTTCTATAGCTGTACTCTTCTTGTTGTGCATTTCCAATTCTCATACTTTTTTTTTGCACATTTTTTAAGCTGTGACCCTGGCAAAACTGAATCTAGGGAAGGCAGTAGACAAGAGGTAGTTCACCTCATTGAAAACTGTGTCAGAATTTGAATTCATGACAATACTCCCTATTCTCTGTAGACTGGATTGGGTCTCACTGCATGAATTAATGTGGCAAGAAAAGAACCACAGAATTCTTCCCTCTAGCAGCTTGCTGTGTGCATGTTTAGGTACCATAATGAGAGGTACTATAAGAAAGCATAGGTAGATGAAGGCCTGTGAGGTGATCTAAATAAAACAAATTCAGTGTGTCCACAAAGAAATAAATTCCGTAACAACCCTGTGAGGTAAGTCAGTATGACAGTATTTTTGAGATGGATGAACTAAGTTCCCGGAGATGCAGCTGGTGATGAGTTGTCTCAGCAGCATGTTGGATATAGAGCCTGTGCAATCCTGGACAGCATTTTAGAAGTGGCAAGATTGCTGAGGAAGGAGAGGATTTGTTAGGGTTGGTCAATCTAATAAGAAACAATTGTATGCAATTAAGCAAAGTAAAACAGGATATGACAGCTCTAGGGGTGTATCAGGATTTGTGCGTGTGTTTTGTGGCAACACACAATCTACTTCCCAAAACCTGTGATTGACAGAAGTGGCAAAAAACATGCTCAGTCCAGAAAGCAGAGGTGGGCTGAAGGAAAAAAAAAAAAAAAAAAAGGTAGCTTTCTTTGCCTTCTGCTGATCCTGCTTCAGATCAGAGCTGCTGGAAAACTCCTCAAGGAGTATTTGCAAGCTGTTCTGCATGGCCATTTCAGCATAGCCCAGCTGGTTAATGCTAGCAAATCTGGGCTGGTAACGGTTCCCAAAATAAAACCCATCTTGCCAGAAGAAGAAAGTCTAAGAACAGAAAAGTCTGGTTGTATTTTTTCCATCATTGCCTATGTACTTCTCAGTCGTGTAAACAAAGCCAACTTGTTGATGAGAATTATGTCAATCAAAGAGCTGCTGAATGTTCTGGAGACAGTTATCACTACATGTTTTGACTAAATGTCTGAGGGCTCACACTCTTGGGAAATTTCCCAATAGATCAGAAGATAAATACACAAGCTCTTGGCATTTCTCCTGACTGGATGAGAATCTGAGAACTGATAATTATTTACATTTAACCTGTACACCTTATAAAACTTATGGTGCATCCTTTAGAAGGCAACATTGGACTATTTCGCAGTGATGTTTATTAAGGAAAAAGTCCCAGTGAATATTTAAATTCTGCCAGACTACTTGTCTACATTTCAAATCATGTCAGAATAAAAAAAATTATGGTCTATGTCATATTCATCCATAATCACTTTGGTTGCAGTTGAAATATGGAGGTACCAAAACTCAGACGAGTGAACCTGTTCTGGAAAGCTCTCTGCAGGGGGGTAACATCACAGGCATTTGATGAGCACAGAGAAGAAATTTGGTATTCAAAGCAACTTTTGTAAGTTTTCATTTAAGTCAAGAGTTTAATGGTTCCCTGCTGCTACAGTTCTGTGCTGCTGAATGATCCTTCATTGGGCAGAACTCTGCTAAATCCCAGGTTTGGGGCTTCAGGAAGCCAAGATGAATTACTGGGAGGTTGGCCTCAAACAGCAAGAAGTAAAGATTCACAACTAGGCACCTGCAAAAGCACCAAAGCAGTAAGTAGCACGTCGCTACTGGTGGTCTTGCTGCTTGCTTTTCTGCACAACACTCTGAAAATGGGCAAGGTGCGCTGTGATCCAGAGTCTTCTCCCCAAGCATGAGTACTCTTGAGCAGTGACATCCAGTGCAGCAGCCTACTTGAACTAGGACATGGGGCAGTAGAGGACGATACAGGACAACCTCTAAGAAAATTGTGCCTCCTTAATCTGACCAGGAGATAATATTTTTTTTTTCCTCTTATTTTTCTTTGGATAAAATTCTACCTGTGAGGACATAGGTAGTGTCCACTGTGCAGAAATCTTGAGGAATGACTTGAACTCAGAAGAGGTATCAGTAAGTAGAGATTTTTAATTAGAAAGCTCAAATTTTCATCACTGCCAGCTGTGATCTTTCTGATTTGTTTACCAGGAACATACACAGAATTGATTCTTTCTGTTGTTCTGGTGACAAGAATAACAGTGCGTAGGTGGTTTTGTTCACCACCTACATTACAGGTACTCTTGTTTTAATTTTACCTGTTACAATCAGTATCTCCTCCATAGCACACATCTGACTGGCAGAAACACAAGCCCATGTAGCCCATTGAGTAGCAAACGTAACTGTGAAATGACACGGCATTAACCAAAATTTCATAGATCAGCATAAGGAATAAATATAATTAAAGAAATGGTTTGCCCATGAGAATTAAGCAGTTTCTATTAGTGGGAGCCTGTAGAGTCTTGTAATTCTCTGTCTCAGCCCTGAACCTGTTATTGGCTTGCCCAGACTCTGCATCTTTTATCTCAGTTAAGCCAACAAAACACAGTCTGGTTCAGAGTAAGCTATTACAGGTATACAGTGCATTAGCATAGCATAAATATCATTGCACAGTACTGTAACAGTATAAGCATTTTGTCTGATCTGCAAAATAATTTTCTTCCCTTGATCAGTTAGAAGTTCAAGATGGTCAGTGTGGTGTGCATTGGTCTGACCATCTGTCTAATGTAGTCTGGCCAATGCGGAAAACGATGCTGACATTATTTATACCCTGAAAGCATGTCTCTGGATGGACACTGCTCCACTGTGTGTTTATGTGTGTGTATGCATATATATGTACTTTCCTCTATATATGTATGTATGCATATATATAAAACAATGGCCGTGCTTAAGCCCAGCTCCAGATCACTGGAGGAGAAATTTTAATGACAGATTGGCTGAAGGATTAGGGATCACTTCTATGGTTTTTGCAAACACCCACCAACCTGTAGGACTTCTCATAAGCTGCCAGAGGATCTAAGAACTTGCCAAAGTGAATTAAATATATAAGCTTAATGATTCTGTGCATAGTTTTCACTTTGGTCATGAGGTCACATGTTTATAGCAGAAAAGTACCTGCCCTCCAGCCCATGGGAGCTCACAGGAGCCCTGAATGCCTTCGGTGCCCTCAGCACCTGGCCTCCAGGGGCAAGTGCATGGGCAGCAGCAGCCCCTACTCATATGCTTCAGCTCAAACAACCCACAGTTGGAATAGCTTCTTTTCATTAGCCCATTCAGTCCCTACCTGGCAAACTTAAGAGGGAGGGAAATCACTGCACAAGCTCAGCTAACAGTTCACGCATAGTATTAATGGCACCATGTCTTCCTAGATGACTTTGCCTGAGGAGACTCGTTCTCATGTGTGCTCGTCTGTACCAGCTGTGGGTAGCAGGGATGCTCCAGCTGTCCCTGTTATATCCATAACACGTGTTTTGGATCTTATTCCTCCCTTTCATCTTGAATAATCAATATAGGCCTCAGATGAACAGAGACCAGCTGTATTCCTGTTCTTGCAATGGAAGTGATATGAACTAGAGCAAGAGAAGGACAATAAGGGCATTGCTGCTTTCTCCTGCATGTTTTAAGATCTGCAGTCTGCTCAGCCTGCAACCCAAGGCAATGTGTGAGACCATCCTGTTGCTGAAAGAAGTCCATATTTGCTGATCTTTAGAAGTTTCCACAAAGACCATTGCTGAGAAGAGGTATCCTGGCTGGATGTCTACGTATTTGTACTGTTTCTGGGTTACTGTTCATTTACAGTAGTATTATGGGAGCAGCTAATTACAATAATTTGTTTGTATAAAAACTCTTCTATATGCCTAGATCTAAACATATGACTTTCATAACTCATAAAAATTAAAGTAAACAACTCAAGAACAAACACACACAAATGGTAATTAAGTTTTGATTCTTCTAGCATTCCCAGGCCACTCCTGGGACTTGCCAGTCTTGTCAATATTTTAACATGTTCAGCAGCTCTTCAAAGTAAACAAATGGCCATCAGTGGGTAAGCACTTCTGTATTTGTTTTTCAGAATTAGTTGCTCAGGTAGGTTGCCTGTGTGTGGCAGACTGAATACATTTACTTCAGAGGCACAGAAAACAGGCTTAGGCATCTGTAAATGCTGAAATCTTGAACATGTTCATATCAAACACAAGCTTCAGATTACATGAAATGTTTTCTCTACCAGCTAATCAGCTAAGCACCAACATAAGGCAGATGGGAAACCAAGGACTCAGATGTATTAGTCTCCCAGGCATTTACTGAGCTCTAACAATCCTTTCTACTAGTATTTTCTTTGGCAAATAACGGGAATTTCACAACAAATACAAAAAGAGTAAAATTCAGTTTGTACAGATTCAGTTTGACAGTATTCCTAAAAAATCACTGAGAAACAATATTCTGAATGGCACTGTTCTATGGCTTTTCAGATTAAAACTCTCTGTGATCAGGAGTGGCTGCTCATTTTTCAGAACCAAAAGTCAGTGAGGAAAAGCCACAAAAAAGTCATCAAAGACATATTTATACTGGGCAGAAAACTACATAGTCAGACGGCAGCTCAATACAGGGAGTTAAGTTATTAAAAGCCTCAGAAGATGGTTTGATGTGGACAAACGGTGATGCCTCTGACAAGTCGGTGCATCTTATGCTATCAGGTGGAATAACCAGTGAGGCTGATACAGCCCCAGAGCGGCAATCCAGCTCGCGCACCTTTGGACAAATTAGGCCCTGTCTCCGTTGATGTTAAAGCTCCGGAGGATGCTAACGCAGTGAAGTTATTTCAAGCCCTTTCTGTTGAGTCAATGCACTATGCAAGGCAGTTTCTTGCCTGCCTGCAGGTAATCTCTTACTCACCTCAGGGACTTGACTTGAAGGGAGTAGGCTGTAAATGCAAACACTATCCTGGATCATCAATTGCCCTACCTGCCTGCTTAGCTCACTGTGATGCAAGCAGGAGCAATGCACAGGGATGTTCGGAAGTAATTACTGCAGTCAAGTCCTCTTAATACTCCTTCTTTCCTATTTTTCTAGTAGAGTGGAAAGAGCTCTTGATCTCCTCTGGGTTGCCATGCCCTGTATGACCTGAATTATGCTCAATTGTCATAAAAAAGACAAGTGATTATCCTTGCTATAGAAGGCAACCTTGTGTTAAATTTCGGTGTCCTGTTCCAAGGTACCAGAAATGTTTTACCTGGGCAAAATCTGTATTTATTCGTTCAGAAGTACCCAGACAAGCAATATACAGGCTTTCAGCTTACAGCCTGGTGTAGTTCTGGGTCACTGAAAAGAGCTATAAATGCATAAGCATCAGGCAATTATAACAATAAACAGAGCTATTTCATGCACATCACCACTCAGAAAAGTCAGTGTCTGGGCTTCTGTAAATATACTGATGCATACTTAATTATTAAAACTAGCAATGATCTAGGTATGTATGCATATTATATAACTATGTAACCCCCATTATTACATATAAGCATATTTTCTTAATTGCCATGTGAAACTGTTGCCTCCTAAAATTCTCTGGGTGGTTTGAGACAAAATACTGAAGATTAATCAGTTTTGAACTAGCAAATTACTTCTTGTGTAGCTTAGTTTAGCTTTGTGTAGCTGCAATAAATGTGTATCTTGATGATATGGTTAATATTACATTACATTGTATCATTTTCCATTGTGCTGAAATACGTTTTAGCATTTTTCCACGATGTAAGATGACAGAGATCAATTACAAAACTATTAAATGTCAATTAATATCTTTGCAATCTGAATCCCAAATGAACCTGTTAAAACTACCTTGTTATATGTCACTTATGTGTATAAATGCTGGTTGAATGTTTAATGAATGCATGAAAAAGTAATTACCTATTTACTGTTTATGTAGTGGTAAAATAATCCCATCACCATTAGTTATGTCCACTAGAAAACTAAGACTGAATTTGCAAATCTGAGAGGCTAAAATGGGCTCTGAAATGCATCATTCATTAATCAGGTGCACTTCTATGTAGTGCCTAAATATAGATTTGGGAGTCTAATTTTCAGCACTTCAATAGGAGCATTTTGTCCTATTAAGCTACAAAGTTATTTTTTAGCGTGGTCTAGTCAACACTGGTACTCCTTACTATCAAGTTTAAGTATTGTGCAGCATCTACAAAGCCCTGAGCTTTCCTGGAAAAGGTCGTCATCACATAAAAAATTCATACTTTTTAGCAATAACGTAGCCTAAAATGTAGTCAGTACAACAAGGTTAACAGCTCCACTCATAGGAAAATGTAGTCATTGCCCTTGGGATAAGAACTTTCCCCTTGCAGAATATTAAAAATAGGATTTTTATTTATTACAAGTAGTTAAGACTTTGCTTTGGCATCTCAGCTGAAAAATGGCACCTTTAGGAACACAGCAGAGGAGATCACTTTGCCTACTTTGCTTATCAATCTCTGTTGCCTTTGCTAAAAACCTGCTCTCTTAACTGGTCCATAGAGAGTGCGGGAGTGCTCAAAGCATGCTCTGGTGACAGACGGACTCTTTCCCCATCAACTACGCAAAGCCAAAGGGGATGAGCCTCCTGAAACAGGCGCCTGTGTTAAGGTGGGTAGAAGTGGGCTGGGGAATGGTGCCCATGTTGGGGCAGACCTCTCCCAAGGAAAAGGTACCTCTCAGGTTGCTTAGGCCAGCACTGGCCATTTCCCTTGCAGGGAGAGGAAACGCATTTATTTGCAATGGGTATTGTTCACACATCTCCCTTTCCTCTCTGATGAGTTACTTGTGTGGGAGTGAGATCAAAATGGCTGTTAAAAACCTAAGCAAGACCAGCAAGCGTACAAGCCCATACAAGAACAAAGCAGGAGTTACTAATTGCGGAATGCTTCTTGCCTCTCCCTCTAGGCTGGTAAAGCATAGTCTTCCCAAGGCTAAGCTGAGGATCAAAGCGGGATACTAAGACTTTACAGATTATAGCCTGCAGAAAGGGCAGTGAAGAGGGAGACTGTCAGCCGTGGAAGGCAGGCAGATGGAGAGTTGGAGAGGAGCAAAGGCTCTGGTTCCTTGGGCAATGTGGGACTCCATAGACAAGTCGGTCCGTAGTGGGCTCCTGAGGGAGCTTCCAACCTTCAGGAACAGAATATGTGCAGCTACATCTCTTTGTCTCTTTCAGCCATCTTTCTGTTCTTCTTGGCAAATACATCATGCTTTGTATTGAAAGAACTGTCTCTTTGTAATTAGAAAATACAGTTCTTAGGTCCCAAAGGAAAAGTATCTGCAAGTGTCATGTATGGCAAAAGGGAGGGAGCAACCTTGAGACCATCAGTTGGAAAGATCCTGCTACAGGGATACATGCAGTCACCAGCCTGCAGCAGGGACCAGGAGTAGTGACACCCTCAGGGATTAGGAGCCTGGACCTGGCTGTGGTGCAGCATGGCAATAGTTTGGAAGTAAAACTGCACAAAAACCACAGCCCATCCTGCTGGACAGCATGGTCTCCTGGTCCTGGTCTCCTCAAGGACTTCTTCCTTGAAGTCTATCTACTATGTCAAGGCCAACCGGCAGGCTGCTGCCTGGGACAGGGTCTAACTCAGCAAGGTCCCCGAGAGAAACTCGTTAGAGGGAAAATGCTTCATCAGAAGTTTGCCAACTATCCTCTGACAGCAGACATTGTTTCAGTCTAATTCGTTCTCTTTGGTGTGCTGGATCATGCCAGCTGAAGATGTTACGGGACTTGCTCACTGAATTCTCATTAAAATAAATGCGTATTGGCCAGCAGACCTTGTCGTATGGCTCTGCAAAGCTGATCTTCAGCATCTCCTCTGTTTTTTGTACCAGATGACTTCAGACAAGGCTACTAACACTAACTAGGTAGGAAGGAAACCAACAGTAGCCTCTGCTGCCAGATTGTCCCATCTGCAGGTATAGTAAAGCACTGCCTTTGAAGAGCCTAGAGCTATTCTTTCCTCTTAGCCTGGGGCAAAACAAAGCAACAGGCACAGAGGTGGCTTTGCTCTTGAAACATGTAGATTCAGGAAATGATGTATTTTTGTGGATGGCACAATTTCTAACAGAAGACATAGCATTCAGAGCATTGTTAAGAAGTGGGCTTCTGCTGAGAATATCTTGCTCTTCCGTAGCTGCTGTTTGCTCGAGTCGTTCTGGTGGCTCTAACAATAGCAGATGCTTCAATATAGTTTACAAGGAAAAATACTGGGTGTTTGGGTCTCTCCCCCCCCCCCCCCCCGAACAGAGTCACAGGAGGGGCATTTTTGTTCAGTAGTTTTAGGAATGCAATTTGGTAATTCGGTTGCTTGCCTGATAAATGTCTGCCCTCTGATCCCAGCTACAGGAGATGGAATAAAATATAACTGGATTTGACAGACAGAATTCGTCTGCTGTGTTTGAGGCACAGCAAAGCAGCCTGGGGAGAAAAACATTACAGCAAATTATGCTTTCTCATCTCCCTATGTTAACAGTTCCAGGTCAGCTTGGAGCAGTGAATGAACAAGTCTTCCAAAGGACAATACCCACCAAGCTCAAACAAAAATGCTGCCCTGGTCTGACTCCAGGGCTGGGGATGTGGGCACTGGTGAAGCTGCTGAGAAGTCCCAGCTAATCCACTTCCCCTTTCTGGTCCCCCTCCCATGCTCTGTTTGCAAGTTTGGGCCAAGGGATTTCTTCCCAGCAAGGCTAGCACCTGGGACCTTGCTCTGAGTCATAGCCTCCGTTGGCTGCCGCAACCCTGTCTGCTTGTACTGTCCTTCTCTTTGCCAGAGCAGGGGACTGAGATAGCAATGCTACGGGCAGAGAAAGCCTCTCCCATTTTTTTTTCAGTGTTTTTGGAGCGCTTTCACAATGCAGATACACCCAACACCAATCCCAGCTCTGCAGATGCCCTGACTGTAATGTGGATGCCCACATGGCTCAGCAACTGCAGAACAGCCACAAGTTTTTTTTTAATTTGCCAATGCAAAAAATGTTTATTCTAATATTACTATTTGGGTCAATTACTAATATTACTATTTGGGTCAATTCAGTTCTTAGAGGTGGTTCAAAGCATCACCAAGCACACCCATTAATTGGTATCTTTATGTCAAACACACTCTAGTTTCCTATGAACTGACCTTTATTTAATGGCAGTGGATGGCCATCAATCAGGCTGAAAAGACTGGACCATCCCTAGCTGAGCCTGCCTCGAGCTTGTGGCTAAAGGTTCTCATCTGCCTTTCTGCTTTCTCCGTAGCTCTGTATTTTGGGTATGGGCAATACTGAGGTGTGGATGCACGCACTGGAAAAGCTGCACAAACAGAAGTGATCTCAGCTCAGTATCAATACTCTGGGCTGCTTCTAGCAACAGGGGTCCTTATATTGGTGGTTTTTAAAAAGGTGTCTAGATGCCCCTAAAATTTGTCTTGCAAATAATTAGAGCAGGGTGAGTCTGTTATGCTCTCTGGAAGAGGAAAACTTGCTCCAAGGCACTTGCATCCTAATCCCTAAATTCACATAGTGTCATAGGGACTTTTCTATCAATCAGCATGGTGACTCTGATGTATCTTCAAAGTGATGGGGAAAGGAGACGGAAGTAATTTCTTTTTTCTGTGTTCACTACCTGGATTGTAACTATCTGACCTGACCAGATGTCCTCCATTCCTCCCACGTCAAAGCCCGCCTGCTCCTTTCCTGAAACATCCATCACACTGCAGGTCAGCTCTTCCTTGATTTGTAGGAGATAGTTGCCCAGTCTGACTCCCCTTTAATCATTCCTCTGACAGCAGCTACAGAGATGAAAACTGGGGGGATCTAAGTAATCCATTTCTAAGTGTAAAAAGCCCAAAAAAGTGGGGGGACAGTGGAAGAGAGTGAGTCTGATTACGTCAAGGGACAGGAAGAGCAGCATTTGGAAATCAATACGGATGAGGCTTTGAAAAGGTTGACTGACTGCACTGGATTAGGTATCGATTTTTGTCATTTTCACAGCTAGTGCCATGCTCTCTACCCGCTGAGGCCATTAAGGTCTGAGGCCTTAAACTTCTAATTCCCCACTAATAACAACAAGACAATGGCCCGGCAAGCTAAGGATCTAACAGGATGTCCAATAGCGTCAGTGCTGTATCGAGTGTTCCAGTGTCTCAGAAGCAACCGTGGCAGCCTGGAGACACTGTGTGGAAACAAAATGCACAGAAGGATTCAGATCACACTCAGAGGCCAACTACAAATCAGTGTTTATTGGTAAGAATCTCCAACTGGCTTCCAGTTAGCGCCAGCAGCATGGGATGCATCATTTTTGCAAGATCTCTCTGAGCATTGATTTTGTTAAAATAACCACAGATAAGAATTTTGTTTGTTTTCAGGATAACTTTGGTAAAAGTGTGCAGCAGTGTGGGCTCCCTCTCCGGCAGCTAAAGGGCTGAAGCTGTATTCAAGCATCATGCTATCACCATAACTTTGTTCATTCAGCATACCCAGCTGTAAAGAAATCCACAGCTTATTTTAAGGTAGGACTGTAAAAAAGGGATGTTGGAAGGAGTCAAGTCCTTACAATACATCCTGAATGGAAACAGAACACAGGAAAAGATTAGTTGACATGCGTTTCTGAGATGAATGGGAAGGCAGCTAAGGAGTGGATAAAAGAAATGGGTAGAAGAGATCTGGCTATGGATGCTTCCAAGGCTGGGGAACTAAGCCAGCTTCTTCCTATACCACTTATTACATAAAGTAGAGTAGATTTGCCAGGTCATGTCAAAGAGCTGATCAGCCTTGTCCCAGGTCAGTTTCCAGAAAGTCTGCAAGTACCAGCTGTTGTGTGAACATTGTCATGGATGTGGCCTAATAAACTCATGTCATACAGCTACTCTACATCTCATTGGAAATAGTCTTATTCTATTTGCAACCTCTGGAGCTTTAAAAAGAATGCCCCAGAGTTCAGTTGCACAAGGCAAGTCATCTGCATCTTTCAACTTTACTCCCTCTGCTCTGGAGGTGGTAAGTAGATGAGTGCAGCTCACCTCTTCTGCCACCCATTACTCTGGATTCTCTTCATCTCCAGGGCGGCCTGAACTCAGTACATCTGTGACTGAGTGGCAGAGTGTGCCCAGAAGAAGAGAAAAAACCCTTGAAGATATGCTGTATGTTCCTTAGCAAGGCCTTGGTCCTTCACACAGCCATGCTCAGCAATATCACCACCTTTTCTCTGCTGCAGCCACTGCATCCTTCTTTAGAGCCTGTGTGGTGGAGAGCACAAGCCTCTAATGATCTCCTGCGTGTCAGACACCTGCTCACCCACAAGACAAAGCCCTAAATGCTCAAGCACATTACTAGGGTTTATTCATTTGAGAAACTGAGAGATGTGGATAAAGCCAGTGTTGCTGGCAGAGCCTGGGTGCAGCAGTAGCACCGCATCCCCAAGCCTCCAGTGTGCAGCTGTGCGTGCAAACAGCTGATTAGAGCTCATGGGGGGGGGAGCGCATTCAGCAGCCTTTTGTGCCTGTATTATAAATGCTTTGCCAAGTGAGTGCTCAACTTTTCTGAGAATCTCAGTCTAAATGTTGACAGTTTTATTTTGCTTGGGTTTGTTATTTATTTTAAGGGCCTTTGTGGTTCTCGGAAATGAAAGGATTGTTGTCAATATGCAAAACAAATGGACTCCGACAGATTTCATCCCTTTAGAAGCAGGGAGATAATGCTCCTGCAATAGCAATCATCACTGACCACCCAAACGGGCAGCTAACAAAAGCAAAGGGATGTGCGAGGGAACAGATAGAACTTCTCCATTCACAAACCTTGTGCAAATCCGGACGATGCAATGCTGCACGCTCCCTCGATCCTTTTCTTCAGGCATCTGGCCAGCTGGCAATAGCAAGTCAAATTGAAATGTTCTCTCTCATTTTCTTTTCAGATTGTTCCTTGGTTTTTAAGGGCTGATACACAGCTTCAGACTGTGCATCATGTAAGTCCTCCTGAAGTTTTCCAAAAACAGAGGAAGGGGAAAAGTGCTGAACAAAGCAATAGGGACAAAAGAAAACAACTCAATTTTTTCATTTACTTCAGTGCACCTAAAGTAGCTGCCCTGAAATCAATGAACCTATTCAGAGCCAATACTAGAGTAAATGATAGAAAGCTCTTTAAGGTGAATGTCTTCAAGGCTCTGAAATGAAAATAACCCTGTTTGTAGTGTGGTTCTATTTTTATTTCTTATATTAATTAATGTTTGTTTTAAAGTTCTGTCAGACTTACTTATAAATATTTTAACTCTTCCTCTTAAGAGTGGCTGGAGAAGATGTTATATGTAAAGCTTTATTAAATCTGAAGTAAATAGTAGTTGTTTTTTTTTAAATTTGCTTAGAGAATTTAAAAAAATGATTCCATTCTACTCAAAATTATTTCCCTCTATTTTCTCAAAACTGAAGAAAACAAATCCCTTAATTTCTGAACTTTCATCAGCATCATCGCCCTGAGGCTCAAGCAAAATATTTCAAAGGAAGCATTTGAAGGAGTTTTTCTTTACAGCTGGTGAGAAGGGTCTGGGTGGGGAAGAGATTAAGTGACACAACCTTTCAGCTCATAAGGTTAAATAATTTGGGGGACATCCATAGGTGGTACTAATCACTTTAACCCCCAAACCTTTTTTATTAAAAAAAAAAAAGGCATTTTATTTAAAAATTTTGCATCAAGGAGAACACAATAGGGAAATGAGTCCCCTGAGCAAGTTGGCTTGTGTATTTGGTAATACTGTCATGTATGTTTTGCCATGTTGTTTTACTGAGTTCCTCTGTACACTTTTTTTTAAAAAAAGTAACAGCCTATGAAGGATATGGGAAGAGGGAGACGCCAGCAGCAACCAAGAGAAGAACATGTGCATCCAGTATGTGATAATTCTGTGTTAAACTGTGTGAACAGGCGAGTCCCCAGAATTCCCGTGGGAAGTTTGAGGGGCAGAAGGTGGCCAAAGGGGCAGTTGTCTGCTGCCCTCCTGTGCTCCTGCAACCCAGTGGTGGCTCTAACACATCCTCCTCCGGGCCGTGGGCAGCCTCTGGAGGTGACTGGCTGGGACCTGGATTAGGATGCTGCTGCATTAGTTCGTAAGTACAAGAGGGACTGCATCAGTTTACCTCCTATGTACTGTACTGATTTGTTGACTATCTATCTTTATGGTTAAAAAAAATAATAAAAGGAAAAGTTTATCGCAGCTAATCATAACAGACAGTACCATCTCGCTCCTTTGCAGACCACATGTGAGTTTGCACCAAAACTGTTCAGCACAGACACCCGGTGTTTCGCACAGCAAGATATTCACAGAATCTAATACTTGTGCAGGGCTTTACCAGAGTAAGTATTACCAACATTTATCTAGACTAAGGCACTTTTTATCCTGTCGTGTTTGCAAGCTTTCTCACCATCGCCATTGCAGTTCTCACCTCCCTTTGGGAGGAAGGTTCCGGATGTCTTCGTCCTCGCGCTGGGGGCTCGTGGGCCACCTGGCCACTTACATTTGCATGTGTAGCTCTGCCACCCACAAGGTAAGAGGAAGGTGCAGCATGCTATTTATTTCACAGGAGGCAGAAGACTTTTTTTTTGTTTTATCTCTTTCCAGACAGTTGGCTCAGTTTAATGGACTGTCTTTCAGCCTGTGCATAATTCTTCTCCAAATTAAATTCTCTTAGAAGCCCAACATAATACAGACCGTGTTGTCAGCTCATTACTTTTACATCCTTTCTTGTTCTGTTTATGTGAGCAGAGGTTTAATTAACTATAATCTACTGTGTAGGCAAGAGGAAAAAAACCACTCTACTTGAAGGTATGTATTTATGCTCTATTATATTTTTGAACATTTTGGGGGGGAGAGGGGAGTTAACCGTTTTGTCTATGAGCAAGGCTGGTTGCTTTATGTTTCTATGCAAACGCTCAGGGAAGTCTGAGGCATCCACGCTTGCCTGTCACCCTCTTAGTCATCCTCATCAGCCTCTTACTCTGTAGTGGACTGGACTTAAACTAAAAGAAAAAGTGGAGCCTTTGTTGACTCTGCGAGCTCAGTGTGCAGGCTCGTGGTTTGGCACACTAGCTGTGCACTCACGACAGTGCAGAGGCAGGCCGTGTTGAGCCCCAGCCCCTGGCCCTGGGCTGTCCCAATGGGGCAAACCGCTGGTGCTTCCTCCAGAGGAACGCTGGCTCGGCAGGAGGCAGCAAGAACCGACTCTCATCCCTCTATGCACCCCAAAGGCAGTTAAAGTGTCCAGCTGCTTTGCTGTATGTACCCCACCTATGATGTCTTCTATGGCTATGAGGTCATTTGTCCTTGTATATGATGGCAAAAAGTACAGAAATTCCAGCTAATTAAATGAGGCTTACAGAGACACTGTTTTGATTTCTCAAACTATGCATTAAAACACTGTAGAAGCTTTCCTGGTGACAACTTTATAAAACAGATGCTTTCCCAGTGAGCATTTATAAAATGAAGTATTTCACCCACAAATTATGCTTGTACCTGGAGAACCTTGAGTGCCCAAACAATCCCACACACTTCGGCAGAAGGGAATACAGCAGAAGGTGCTAATTCTTGCACAAATGCCAGGGTTAGCTGTCAGATTAAAGTGGGATTAGACAGGGACTGACACTTGTTACTTGAGCTAAATTTAGATCTCACCAGCCAGATTCAAATTCCCTCAGAAATTCACAGGTTCCATTCAGAAGATAACAGGAAGCAAAATTAACATTCGTTATTATTAGTTTCAAAGATCAAATTAAGTAATTAAGCTAAATTTAGAGAAATTGTTCCTATACATCTTTTTCCATTGTGTAGTGCTATTCCTGTTTCATATGCAAAGGAGGGCTGTGATTTTGAAAGTCTGGTTGGCTTTTCCACTGTATCAGAAGTTTGAAGAAGCTATTCCCTGTCCCAGCTCTGCCCAACAAGCATCAAAGACACGCTCCCACTGCCAGGGGTGGCCCTTTCACATCCACACAGGCTCAACTGGCAGAATGAGGTTACCAGCCAGTGGGGCAGGTGCTGTCCTGGGGATAGCTCCAAAGAACTCTTCCTGAAATGTGCTGTTTTGTAACTGAAGCTATCTGATTTACATATAAAGCTATGCCATATATTTGAGGATCTTTGTTGTATTGGTTAAATCCTAATCAGGTTATGTCGCTAAGATCACAGTAACAATAATTTCCCATGGCTGCCAGTGTCAAAACATCCTAGATGTTACAAGTATCTATTAAAAATAATTTTAGCATTGTCTCAGCCCATCTTACAGTTTTGTTGCCATATGCCCAAATAACAATAAGCTACTGGCTTCTGTGTCGATGGCAAATCATCCTGCTCCCACATCCATTACACTTAGCAAAGCTCTTGCCTGAGGAGGCCCCTTGGGTGCCTAATTTCTTTCGACTCATCTCACCATAATTACCAGAAAACTTCAGCTTAGCAATGCCGATGTGTGTGTACAAACACGGGTCTTACAGAGCAAACAGAAGGCACCTACCAGTACAATGACTACAGTTACAGAGATTTTTTGGCCCGCAATGTATTTCATAATGGTTTTCCAAATAGGGAAAACTGGTTAGATGTGACCTGGTAGGATGTGATTCAGCAACAACTGGTGAGATTGTCTTTCAGGTGGCTAGAGGGTCTGTTGCTCACAAGCATCATGTTGGAGACAATTCCCCAGGTAGTCCAAGAGATGCCTATTACTAGAATCATGGCCAAGGAAATGTGTGTTCAAAAGACTTTTGGATAACTTATGGTCTCTTGAAGTTGTTTTTGCTTGAAAGCAAGCCAGGCTTCAGCCACAGATGTGGGGAGCTGCAGGTGTTCCTTTGCGTTCTCATCATTTGCCCCCAGTGGAGCAGTGACAGTTTTTGCCATTAAATGGGCCAAGTGATGAACTCATCATGAGCCATTTTTAACGAAGTATCCTCTCCTCCCACCCATAAACTGCTCAAAGGTGTCACTTTTTTTCTTGGCTGTTCAGCTTTATGCAGACTCTTCCCGTGCAGGTTATTATCACCTTGTGGGTTGAATGCAAGTCCTTAATGTTTAGATTTCAAAAGCTGGGGATTGGTCGCACATGGCAGATGGAGTTCCCTGTTCACTGTCATGGGAGGGTGACCTCTGCAGTGGACGCTGCTATTGCATGTGTTCTCCCATGGGGACACTTGGCTTTCCATTCATGCTTTCCAGTTTGAAATGTTCACCCTCCAAATGGCTGCAGGACTGAATATGATGGTTCTCATATTTACAGAACGGTGCTGCATGCAAAAAGGAACAGAATTCTCTTTCATGTCGATGAGCACCAGTGAGCTTGAAGCCAATCTTTTCCAATATGAGAGGCTATTCTTTTGCTCTAATTACAGCTACTTTTTTTCCCCTTTGCTTCATTAATGAATGAATACACTCGAGCCTCAATTCACAAAGGCATTTAAGCATCCGACTCCTGCTGAAATCCTTCGTGAATCTAAGCATTAGACGTTCCTCAACTCTACTCTCACTCATGAAGTAACACTGGGGACTTGCGTGGTATTGCTCCTGATTTATACCAAGCTTGGGTGAGTGAAGAATCAGAGTCTCTGTGTTTGTGAGGGAGAGGAAGGGTATTTCAGTGACTGAAATCCTAACAGGGAGGTTAATGATGCAAGTGCATCCCAGCTCTGCATGTGACTTTGGGAAAGACCTTGAATAAATCACATCCCTCCTTCTGTGTTTCTGGCCATCTAGCACATCTCTGCCTCATAGGTGTGCGAGGCTCTATGCTTTCCTGTTCAAAGACAGCGTAGTCTGAGCTTTCCCAAGGGGACTGGATGTTTATGTCCCTTTTGGGACTCTCACTTTCTCAGTTTCTTTGAAAATGCCAATTTTAGAGACTACTGCAAGGAAAAAGCAATAGGATTCGGAGCAGGAAGGAAGAGTCTGTCACTCAACTCGGTGTTCCCATCTTTAAAAAGAGTAAAGAGGACAGCACAAAAAAATCACAGGCAAAGTTAATTGTCTTATGTTTATACTGGAGGATCTCAAGTTTCTCCCCAAGAGTCGCTGCTCGTCTGCCCACATCTGTTCATAGCCAGGGCTGTGGTCTCCCAGCACGGAGTGACAATGCTGGATGCATGGTGCATCAGCTTTTGCAGGCAGAACCTGTTGACTGTTTACTGCTATGTGTTTCTTGCATCTCAGCCAGCTTTTCATGGGCAGTATGATTCACCACCAAAAGAAAGCTGAAAGTGCCGAGGTATTGAGCCGATCCTCCTCCATATGTGACTGCTTCTCCCCACTGAGGGGAGGACTTCAGATATACCCCAGTATATGGAACAACACATGTTTATTGTTCTTGTCATGCCCTCAGTTGCGCTGTTAGGCTGTATAACATTACGTATTCAGTAAGTCACAGATGGAGGGTTTTTTTAAGTTTTTGTTTCCCTCACTTCATGATTTTGCCTTACAGTCATCAGAAATACTGAGCCTGGCCTCACTTTGCTGGAGAACATGACTTCAAAATAGAGAGGAAGCATTTCTAATCCCCAGCTCAGGGACCACTACACTCACTGAGTCCAAGATTCTGTCAAAAAACCCTTAAGAAAGCAAGCTTTTAATAATTACCTCTGATGTGCATCCTCTATTTCCTTTAGCTGCTTAAGTTTTACTTTCTTGTCTTTGTAATGTCATAATCTGCTTGTTCTCCCACCTCCCCATCACCCAAACAGTTAATCGTGTGATATCAGACACAGAAAGAAGAGGGTAGCCTAAAAGTCACAGAGGATGAAAGTGCAAGTCTGGGGTGCTGTCGAACCCAAATTCTTAGGAAAGCTTAAACCAAATGTGACTCATCCCATCTCAGCACAGCTAAGGGGGAGGTACTGGTCCTGGCGATGCTCAGCTCTCTGCAGCACTTGGCTCAGGTTAGCAGGAGCATAGGGCTGTCACCTGCAGGAGGTGCTCACAGTCTTGCGAGAACAAGCCATAAATTTCAACCCAATGAGGGTTTTGAGCAGACACACAAGACAAGGAATGAATTACTGAATGCATTTATGCTTAGTGAGTTATTAAGTGTAAGGCCAAAGACTGCAAGTGTGCTCTACGTAGCAATGGCTGAGTTAATAAACCATCACTCAGACCCTGCAGAATCTGACTGCAGTGCTGAATTGTTATTATGAAATTATTTTTTATTTTTAATAGTTGTATTTGTTCATTAAGGCAAGATGTTCAGAAGTTCTGTGCAGTACATTATCGCATGTCACATTTGTCTCTCCTGGTACTCGTCAGCCAGGTCTGCTCCCCTCATTTCTGCTCTCTGGTTTTACAGCCAGGGATGGTGTTCCTTTGAACAGACCGTGCTGCAGTGCAATTTAAGGGTTTGTTGCCTCCTCCACACGGAGTGTCACAAAGGCCGTCTCCGAGCATGGCAAACAAACAGCAAAGAGAAGGTTGCAAGCAAGGCTGACGGTAAGGAAATGACTCCGAGCCACTGTTTGAAAACAGGCTCAGTTAGACCTCTTGTTTCCTCTGCCTTCCTCTCCCTCCTTCTTTCAGAACCGTGTTTTTTGTGATTCAGAGGCATCATTTCAAGAAGACCCGCAGATCCATATAATTATATGGGTAACCATATAACTCAGGCTCTGAAAATACTTGTGAAGACTTACAAGCAAATCTAACGCTCTCTCTGAAACTATAGCGACAGAAGGCCTGAGCTCCAAAACCGCCCCATCTTTCAGTATCTCTACTTCTAGGGTTGCAATTTTCTTCTGAATGGCTTCACAAACTCACCCACAGAAAATTGTTGCTTCGTAAAAATATTTGAAATGAGTAGCAAAACTGAATATACCTCATCTGAATACCCTGAAAACTCACTGAGGACACACTAAATATAATAGCTTAAAGAAGTCCTCCCCTCTCGGTTTCCCTTATGAAGCTCATCCCCTCCCTGCACGGTTTCCATCCTGCCTTCTCTACCTGCCTTCCTTGCTAAGACTAAAGGTTTATAATCTGTTACCACAAGAGAAGGAGGCTATATAAACTTAGTCTTGCAGAGGCATTTCATCAGAAGCAATAAGCAAAGGAAAGGCTAGAACATTTGTCCTCCGTGTAAGGATTGTTGCTTACCCAATGTTTCTTGTAAGGTCTCCTGTCATCTCCATGGGGGCTTCAGTTGCATAAATTTAGTTTTTACAGCTAAAATAGATGTATTTTTTAGGCTTGGGGATAGCTGTCATATATGAGGAAGACAAAGCACAAGGCCAGCTAAAGGAAGGGAACCTCAGAAAAGAAGTCGTTGCTGAGATCGCACCTTTCACCTCACAGTAACACTGCAGAACTTCATGGTGCTTCAGCCACATCCAAAGGTGAAAAATCCCATCTCCTTAACAGTGAAGATGGCCATACTCATGCCTCAGCCTGGAATATAGCTTTGCAGGACAAACATTTTTGGTTTTTAAATGACAGAGAGTATCATCATTTGCATGAACCTCAATATTTCTTAGCTCGAGCATCAGAAATAAATAGGCAATGCCTTCAGATGTTTTCCAAAATTTATTATTAGGGTTTTTGTTTTGTTTTGTTTTGTTTTGCAAATGTAATGGCCTTCCAGTGCTTTTGGTGAACAGATACATTTCTCTACATATTTCTGTCATGTACTATTGCTAGCCTAAGACACCAGCTTTTTGCCTGATGCACATATACACACAGTAGAAAGTCTCTTTCCAACACACCTTAGAATAATACAGTATTATTTGATATTTCAGAGCAAAGAGTTTTAACTACATTTTGAACCTGCAACTTGCGTGACTGTAATGCCCTGGTAAGATTTTCAGGGACGCAGAGAATTACAGGATCTTTTTTTTTCCAATGAGTTTAACACAGCCCCATTCATTGCTGTTAGAGGAGCTTTGAAGTTTTCATGCTTATGCAAAAATCCGATGTTTCGAGTTAGAGTTAAATTCAATTTTTTTTTTCTCCAGCCTGACAGCAGCTATGCTGTACGGTAGTTTTATGGCATATGTTAACTATTTCAGAAAGGAAAAATGTGTAGATTGGGGGGAAGGGGGAACGCATCTCAAAACCTTATGAAAAACAGAGTGAAAAACTGTTTCACATTATATTTCAAATATATATTTATAATTCAAAGCAATTAAAAAATGAAATTAGCACAAAATAACCACAGACAAAATATGGTAATTAATGTCAATTACCCTGGTTGCTATAGAAACATGACTGAAACAAACAGGAGTTACAGATGATAGGTTCAAGGTGACCCACAAATCTAAGTGGCTGGCATGGTCTTTTTTCTCTAGCTGATTAGGACTTTAGCTCTTCTGGCTGACAACCAGTTATCGATAGAACTTAATCCATTTAATAATCCCATAATCACTTTAATCCAGTCGGCTCAAAGTATTTTGCAACTGGTTGCTCTAACTGAATAACAACTGACTTTTAAGAAATAAATAAAAGCTATCTGTGCACTGCATATGCAACAGCATTTAGCAAAGAACTGGTTTCTGCAAGGCAAGATTGAATGTGTAGCAAAATCTCTGTAAATTATAAATGCATCACCCTAGGGCACAAAGGGTTTTTAAGAGTCTTTGATTTCATTAACAGGCACCAATACCTCTTTAGCTTTTGCAAAATATAATTGGGAGAGTGCAAGGGAAACTTGTCAAGGGACAGCCCCTCTACCAGGTATCTTCAGACGCAAATGTGCAGTGAGGGCATCAGTTTGAGTGCACAGTGAACTCGGATGACTCAAGGTGCCTTGGAGCACCATGTCCTTGGTCAAGGACATGCAAGGCATTGACTTTGCTCCTGATCTGCTGCCCCTATTTTACTAAGAGATGCTGAAATGGTTGACTGATAATTTTGTGGGAAATGTTTTAAGAAGTGTTTTCTTCTGGTTTGGAACAACACTCAGCTATTTGCAAGTTCTGTTGTAAACTATAAATTCCTCCCTGCCCCCACCTCCAAGCACTATTTCTGGAAATTTCATTTCAAACACAATTTATGGCTTAGATGAAAAACAAAGATGTTTTTAAATCATTCTATTTTTGTATGGCATTTCACCATGCGTTAGCAGTACCAGAAGAAGGGACAACACATAATGGGATATCTCAGGTTTATTGAGACATCATTTCCCAATGGAAAACAGTTTAGATGAAAATATGCTGACCAGGTCTGAGTGACATACTTTGTCAAGCACTTTGAAATCTACTAGTGAAAAAGAGCATTTTATACAAGATCAGTATTAATTGCTATAATGATTATTTGGATGCTTAGCTCCTGGATATTTTTGTGGTCCTTCTTAACTCAGGATTTATTGTGTTCTGATTTATGAGCCTCAGGATCAGTTATAAATACTGTTTAGTCAGTGATTCTTCTACACCTGTACAACGTTCAGGAGCTCAGGAGTAGCACTTCTAAGAGTTTTGACTAACTGCCCTTTGGCAGTTTGTGAGGCTGAACTTGTTAAAAGTTTTAAAGAAAAGGATTTCAAATACATTTTTCTGGATTTGGGCTCTACCTCATCATTTGAACTTGCCTAAGACAACTGGCATGAAGGGCAGTACAGAAAGATAGCTGGTTGGATTGGATTTGCCAGCTGAGATCTCCTCAGCTGTCACCTGTAGTACTTGGGAAAAGTAATCAGCTTGGGGCACATTTCCTCCCTTATTTGAGGTGTTTTCACAGACCACGGAAATCTTTTAGCCATCCCATACTAAGGGGAGCTTTTGTCTGCTGACACTTCTCTCAGTTGACAGTCACAAGGAAATTAAATACTGGCTGAGGTCATAGTGCCCCACAGGAACAAATTCGAGGACTATCTCTGCTTATTGGACACAACTCCACAAGTTACACAGGCTCTCTCAGGCTGGAACAAATAGAAAATAATAAAGACAACAGAGCGATGACTGACTTGTGTTTACAGCTGTAGGGAGGTTTGGTTTTTCATTAAGTTTCCAGCTGAAGTTTTGGCTGAGTCCAACTTAAGATGTGAATGACTCTAGATAGGGTTTCACCTCTGGATGGAAACTGGTATCTGGAAATTGGACCCAAGCCCCTACTGATCCTGGGCCCATTCTTCAAGTGAGGTAAGGTTCATCTCCGCTTTCAAAAGAAAGTCCTCATAAGTCATAGGCTTTGCCATGAGCTGGTCTAGAGGCAGGGTAAGAGAGTGTCCAGAGGCAAAATAAAAAAATTGGTATGGACAAATATATATTTCAGGTCAAATTGAAGTAGAATATGGTTTGAGGTTTTGGGCTTTTTTTTTTTGACAGGGATGGGGAGAGAAAGGGTTAATGAAACTAACCATTTTTTTGGTGGAAAAAGAGAAAACAAACCCTGAATTGCAAATGTTCTGGATTAACTGAGAGCACTTCATCAAACTTAAAAAAATGTAGCATGTTTTTCATTGCTTCATTATTTAAGCCTTTTTTAAACTTTGAAAAATCTATGCCTGTTTTATTTTTAGGAGTCCAAGGAAAAAATAAGCACTTTAAAAAAAAAACAACCCTTTTTTTAATATATTTTTCTACTTCTGGAGCAAAAATGTTTGCCAAAGTAAAAAAAAACAACACATGAATATCTTCCTCCTGGAGCTCCATTTTTCTGTGAAATTTCTACTTTGATAAATTAATCCAATTATTGAAAAAAAGCCTTTGCATAAAGAGGGAGTTTGAGTCAAACCTAACTTTGCACTTCTTTACATCCATTGCTATTCACAGAAAATCACAAAAAAGGAGCTACGGGTTTATTTTTCCATGTAATACATGGCTGAATGGGAGTAAATACCCTTTACCACTGATGAAGCTCTCTTCCATATCTCACTTCCCGTAGCTAAGACGTATCTATAGTTTGTGTTAGTTCCTGCAAATCAAAAGCAATGGATTTTCCTCTGTTCTACTGGTAATGAACATTTTCTGTTTCTCCTTCGGGGGAATTATGTAGTAGAATTAATGGGGCTGTAAGTCCATAAAGTAGAGTACATTTCTGAAGTGGGTTACTTGCACCTTGGTGAGTATCACATATTATTTTATAGATGCAATGAAGAGAGAAAAAACACCCAGCCCATGCTCAAAGTACTTTTAGGCTATTGTTCAGACTTGTTAAGATGGTGTTTTATTTAACTTATTTGCAAAATAATGAAAAATAAAGAAAAATGGTGTTACATACTACTTAATACAGGTATGGAAAAAAAAGGGCTTGCTTTCAGGGTTTATATGAAGAGCAGAGGGAAAGGCTGGCCAGAGAAGGAAAGGATGAAGACCTGAGTGTGGACATAGGAATGGCTAAGAGGGAAATGACCTTAAGGAACCACCAGAGCATCATTTGGGGGGTGGGGGGAAGGGGGGCAAGCAATTTGGCAACAGTCTATTTTGGATAAGCAACAAAGGTTTTGAAGAAAATATTTTTCCTCTTGTGAAGGAGGAAAAAGTTCCCATATGGGTTGTGTCATGAGAACAGTGATTGTTGCAGAGGCCACAGTTGGGACTACGGAAGGGGATAGGCAACCAGCTGGCTGTGCAACTCAAACACTCTGCAAGTCTCTTGACTTCCAAGCACTGCCTAAGGATTTGTGCTGAAGTCAAAGACTGCGCTTGCAGGTTTATGTCAGCACCCAGAAACAGCAAGGACTTAATTTTCTTCCTCTGTGCACTCCTATGTCTGATTAAAGCATCTGGCAAGGATCATTTAGTTTTTTAATTCCTTCATACAGAAGATATCACCTCTGAATTAAGTTTGGAAAAGCATCCAGCCACTGTAACACCCCATAAACAAGTCCTGATGCAGATATGGGCAAAGCATACTCACTGTGTGGGTCTCTACTGCTAATAGAAACAAATCTTTAGTCACGGGTTTCGCTTGATCTGGGTAAGTACTTGGCAATTCCAGCTGAGGAGTTATTTTTTGGGACTGCAGAAGTAAATTTGATATCCTAAGTGAGTTCTAAAACTTACGGATATTTGGCTACCTAAGGAAATATCAATGAAAGGGAGGTGAAGGAGCACAGAAGAAGTCCTTGTTTTGAACTCACAGAATGTTTTGGTCAGTTCTTACCTGACCTTTCCCAGTTTCCACTATTCCTGAGGGCAACCTGGGATAGAAAGGGTGGAATATGAGTGCTTGGAGTCCTGCAGACCTGCTGTGGCACCCTCACCACTGCTGCTACCTGTCCTGCCCAGAAGATGCTAGCTTGTGCTGCACTTGCATCTTGGGACTGATGCACAAATATACTCTTCACTGCTTTAACAGGAATTTCTGATAGGTCATTACCCATTTGGCTGATTTTCCCCTCTGCAGCTGATAATAGTTTTTATACAAAGATTATAGAGTCCGTTTTCCTGGTCATAAAGAGAAGATTGTTCTGTAGTTGGGTCACTTTTGTTTGATCTTCATTAATTCCTCTCCCCAGAATCAGTGACATCCTAGTGAAGAAAGACTGGAAACATCTCATTCCCGGCACATGGGCATAACTTTCCGGCAAGTTTGTATTCTGCCTGCTAGCTCTTACTAATGCCCAGAAACAACTTTTGCATGAGGAAAGCACAAGGCAGCAACTCTTTGCCCATGCAATTACTGTGATTGTCTACACAAATCAAGTGTTTTTGTATGCAAATGGCCAGTAAGCATCTAGTGGGTGCAATGGCTTGAATTTTAATTTGCAATGAATAGTTGCATGTGCAAACATATGTAAAAATGTGTATGTGTGCTAATATCTGACAAATCATCAACCTCCCTTTCAAAGAGTTTTTTGGCTTATGTCAGTTAAAAACTCTTCGGTGTGCCATATGTAACCCCTTGCAAGTGAATAGTGGCTCTTCCGAAAGCAATGATTACTGTTCACTCCCAGCCACTATAATGCTTCCAGATATGGAAGCTTATTCCCAATAATTAGTAATTAGCAGTAACTATTTTATGGAGCAGAAAAGAGTTGATTACAGTTGTTTTATCAGCTGGTATAATAATAGGAAAAAAGCTTGTATCAGAGAAGGAAGAAAAAGGGACAATTTCAGAAAGTTAGCTCTCACTTGCCAGCCATCCATCACCAAAACAACAGCTTCAGGGATCAGGAATTATTGATTTTAAGGGGATTAACTCTCAGCTACAGATAGGTCAGTTTCAGAGCATCATTTGTAAGCTGAGCTATAGCCATAAACCAGCTGGCACTGGGGGCCTGATCCAAAACTCCCTCAAATGATTTGGATGGCAATTTCAGGGACACCTTTGGGTTAATAAGTCCCCAGCTTGAAAGGAGTCTCAGTTCTCAGAGCATCTGGCACCAGAGAGAAGCCCATTTACAGACATTTTCTTCAAGACAGAAGAAAAGTGGTTTCCGAAATGAAGAACAGGTTTCTTCCATGAAAGTGAGCTGTGAGGATTGCACCTGGCACACATCAATTCCTTCACAGCTTCTAGCGCCTTTCGAGCTAGCCGAGAAAGTACAAACAGGTAAACATAGTCTCTGCTGACACCAGACTCTCCCTTCTAATGCTCACTGAGTTAATTAATTTTTGCTCAATTTGATTTGACATTCGGATCTGTGATATGTTTATTCTTCTAATGGGCACTTCTCCCTATTCCTGGCTTCCTCTGAAAGGTTTAACAAATAACAAGGACTTTTTGGGGTGGGTAATGAGCCTTTAATTTTGTACTTATTTATTCATTAAGCTTCAGTAGTATCTGGAAAACAACAAACTGAAAGACTGTCTGTGTATTTAGTCTCTCTTCTTTTAAAAAAAAAATCTCTTACAGCCACAAGTCTAATATTGCCTTGGTGCAAGGTAAGGTATCTCAAGGATTACATTTGTTACTCTGCAACTAAGGCATATATCATCATAATGAGTCATATTGCTCTGAAAACCTCCATGGCCTACTCAGTCCTTGGGCTTTCTATGGGGACTTCAAACAATTATGCCGAGCAGCGCTAGCTCTAAATGTCCTTGTGCAGACCTGAAATAAAACTCGTTTCCCATTTTTGATTGGTCCCTGCACGATTCTGTTACCAGAAAGCTGTGCTACATGTGAAGGTTGGAGAAGGCGCTCTGTTTCCCACTCGAATCCTACGGAGCTTCCCATAGTGTCAGTGCAGAAATGGATACGGTTATTGATATCAAGGGGGGCTGTGAGATGGAAGAGACAGAATGATTTAGCAAAGGAGGTAGAGAAGAGACAGAAAAGAAGGAAGAAGATGGCAAATGAGAGAGGTGTAAGACAGTGAAAGACACAAGAGACAAAAGAAGGGAAGAGCTGGGTAGAAAGGAATAAGGAAATAGAGACCAGAGCCAGCCCTGTAAAGCATCTTGCCATGATGACTGTTGAGACAGGACATTAGACAGGATGAACCACTGCGAAGATCTAGTTGGACAATTCCTGTGAATGGCAGGCAAGCAACAAAAACTATCCCACAACTATAATTTTAGATCTGGTGATATTAGCAAAAGTTCACAGACAGCTGCCTACCAGGCACAGACATTCAGCCAGAAAGCTGACTAGGAAATTATATTTTTTCCCCACAGATAATTTTTCACAAATAATACTGAACTGTGAGAGGGAAAAGTTTCATTTGAACTTATTCTGTCCTACATATGGCGAGGATTTAAAGGAGCTCTATTTTACTTTATTAAACTGTTCTGCCCTAGAGCACTAATTCTGCTTCCACTACCTAGGGTACACCTTCTGCTCCCAGCTCGGCTGGATTAGTGTTGCAAAGGGCTCAGAGCAGGGGCACCAAAAGTGACAGGCTGAACAAAGGCCACTAGTGCAAGCTCTCACCCCATCCTCCTACTCCTGATAAAGTGAAAATTGCACTTGCCCTAGCATTATCCAATACTGCTGTGAAGATGTCTCTCCCACGTATTGCTAATAACACAAGACAGGTAGGTCCTCTTCCAGGGCGAACTCTAGCAGTGTGGGAGCTGAGTCGATGAGTATTGGGACTAGGCAGGCTTTCACTTTCTGCTTGGATGATTTTGTAAGGCTTGAGTCTGAGCTTGTAATGACTGAGCATCTTTGTGCACAAGCCCACAACTCTGCCTCTCACTGAGGCTCCTTGCTCTTGGACATGAGTATCTGATTTAGCTGTATGTCTTAGCCCTGCTCTTCACTGTCCCCTCACTGGCTTTGTTTATTCAGAAGCACTTTGTAAACCCCCCTGTCTTAGTTTTCTGTCTCTTACCTTCCTCCTTCTTGCATGTTGCTCCTTTTCTCCTTCCCTTACTCTTTTTTTTCCCCCTCTTACTCATCGGCTTCTCTTTTTCCTGAGTCCTACTTTCAAGAGGCATTTGCAAGAAAGACCCTGGGTGAGGACCCTCTCCCAGGACTTTCCTACAGCTTCCCAATACACTAGGTCTCCTGCAGATCGTAGGAAAAAAAGGGCTTGCTGGGATCCCCCTTCCACACAGCATTCCTGTTGCCATGAATACTGGCAGACAGCAACTTCAGAGTTCCTCCTACCTCCTTTCTCTTCCTCTCTCTCATTTTACTCTTGCTTTCCCTTTTGTTCACAGTTACACACATGGTAGACAGCAGAAGTGAAGACTGTTAGAGAGGCAGCAGAAAGGTAAAATGAATGGCGCAGGTAACAAACGAGTAAAGATGAAATTCAAAGAGGAGCAGGGCTGAGTCCCCTGAAGACATCTAGAAGTCCCAAACCAGCTCTTCAAGCTTTACAGTCTGATGTTCTGCACATGGCAAAGGCAAATCAGAGGGCCCCGTTCACTCCCAACCTCCTTTATTCTTACATTTCAAAGCACCTTCATCTTCCCATCTTTCCTAGGCATTTCCCCACCATCATCAGTAGGAGTGGTTTCCTGCCTAGTTCCTTCAACAATATTGTGCTTTCAGTGCTCTGTGTGTATGTGTGCAAGAGTGCCTACATGTATGTGTGTGCAGGTCTGACCCAAAGGGCTGATGTGCTTTCTGCTTTGTGCCCATTGAAATGCATGCTTTCCTACTGTGTAGCGCAGCTCTCGGGGAGCTCTCAGCTAATCACCTGATACACACTTCTGATCTTAACCCTATAATTTTAACTAGTGGGTGGCTCAGACATGGCTGATAGTAATGGGAAGGAACATAATGTTGTGATTGCTAATTGTTCTAGGGCATGTCATGCTTTACCTTTGGATGTGGGTCTGTGGGTACATTTTGTTTCTGATTTCTGTGGTGTGGTCCATAGGGTCCATGATCGTGGTGGTTTTTGCTCCCTGTACAGAATTTCCAAAGCAAAGTTGGTTTTGTTGGCTAGGTTTGCTATTTTTATCTGCCGGACAGTATATGTGGCCTTTTTACTTTGGAATACTTAAAATCCACTATATGCTTGGAGATTAACCGAGGACCTCTCGAGACTTGGAAAAGACTCTGAAAAACAGTGTCTCAAAAAACAGGGGGAAGCTAGAGGTTTCATCTCTGAAATTTCAGAACCCTATAGCGAGCAGCAAGTGTGTATTGCTGGGCTTTTTCAGTATCAGCACCTGCAGCCGCTGCAGCCCCAGGAACATCAGCAAAAGGTCAACTCAGGTGCTGGTGGGGCATGGTGATCCCTGGCCCTGGATGGTACTTAGCGCTGTCTTTACCACCTTTATAACACCTTATCCTTGTGTCTCACTGCCCTCTTGCTGTCTTTGCTCAACCCCACGGTTTGAATCTAGCTGGGCAAGGCACTGCCTGATTTACCATTTGTTCATCAATAATAGATTCCTTTTTAGTTCAAAAGCCTGATTGTTTACAATACTGATTTCACAATTTCCCTCATAATTAGGTTGCCTAGAAATTAGGCTGTGCATGCATAGCAGGAAGCCAAATGCATCTGCCCGGCTGTTAATACAAGAGCCCACCCACACAGCAGATAAGAGCCCTGACACACGCTCTGATGGGAAATAAATCCAGAAGATTTCTCAAGAAGGGTACACGGGGAGAGGGCTAAAGGCAAAGTCACCTGGAAAAGGAGAGGGTCTGTGGGTCCTTTTGGCCAAGCAGACCTGGCAGGTGAACAACAGTCGGTTCAGGGCTGTGTCCACACATCGCAGCTTCCCTGTGGTCCTGCTCACAGAGCAGCCCTGATCTGAGCAGTTGTTTACCTGGGAGTTAATCTCAATGCAAAATTAATGATGGCAACTAGCCAGGAAATATTGCCTTTACACATTGCCCTCAGCCCAGGCCCTCTAGGCCTTTTACTGGGTAATAACCGGCCACTAAACTCCAGTGATGCCTGTTCACCAGCTGTCTTGGCCTCTCAGCTCCTGGCACCTCACTATTACCCTGACTTCTTTTTGCTTTCGCAGCCTTTTGGCAGGATGCAGCAGGCCATGCAACGGGCACAGGCAAAGATGACCTGCCTTCAGCCTCACCATGAGCCTCACCACCCCATCTGGCCAGGTAACCGGCTTCTTCCTGCAGTCTGGGTCTCTATGAAAGGTTTCATGAGGCTGGCAGCAGTGGGCAGGCCAGGTTATAGGGTAAAGACACCACAGAGTTTCATGCTGGACTTTGCTCACACAAGAAAACAAGCAAGAGTTTTCCTGCCTCATGTTATTTCCAGACACCATCAGTAACTGGTTCCTTTAACACAGCATGGGAAATCTCCTTCAAACACTGTGTTTAGCTCTTTGACGGCTTTCTCCCTGCTGCCTTCTTGCTGCTTTTGCCTGCTACTCTCCCACACCTGTGGAGAACTCCTTCAGTTCATGTCCAAGCACTCAGGTTTTCTCCATCTCTCCCAAGGGACATCTCTTGGGTTGCATGATTTGACTTCTAATCAAGCGCGGCATGCATCTGTGTTTTGGTGGCAGCTCCTCCAGTGTTGGCAGCCTCTTTCTGTGCAGAAACTCAGTTCATTTGGGAGCCTTTTGGTGAAAAACTCTGTTCCATCCTCCATGCTCAGCCCACATAATGCAGGACACAACCTTCCAGTGCATCAGATACCTCCTCCTGTGAGTACCACAGCGCTGTGTGAGCTGCCTAAGGAAGCATCAGGAAAGAACATCTGTGCTTGCCCAGTGTGGCACAAAATAATAAAGGGGGAAAAAAAAGATGCAGTCTGAATATTATGCCTGAGTTTTCTATTATTACTATATCACTGTGTCAAAATTGAAAGCAATGTAAGATTTCTCAAGAGGAGCCATCCATAATGCATTGCAGAGCTGTGTGTAGGTGTTTCATGAAATGTATTTTATTCAAACCAGTATATACAACACTAACATTATTGAAAGAAATTGAAGGCCCAGTCTTCTCTCCTTAAAATATTCATTATTCATGTTATAGTCCTTTAACAAAAACTAAAGCCAAATACATATTCAATTCATTTTTTTTTCCATTCAGACTTAACCTGCTATTCATCTCTGGTGTCCAATGGAGATGAAATGTCCTCTTATTATTCCTGTATTAGCTTCTGACGGTTCAATTTCTCTGAGTGCTGTGTTTGAGACAACCCTTAACAAATAGCCACATTGCTATTGCTATTTGAGCCAATTGCTCTGATCCAGATTTCTTGCCAAATCTTTTAGATCTGATGTAGATCACAGGCAGTAGGACGTTGACATATTCTGATTCAGCCTTGGCAGCTGCCTCTGTGAGGCTTTTTCTTCTGATTAATATTATTAGAATAGCGTTTAACATATGCACAATTTCATTCTCTCCTTCCGAATAAGACCTTGCAAAGGTACTGTGCCAGAAATGCTTCACAACCTTGTTTCTGTCTTCGTTTTGCATTCACAGAAATTATGAGAATATCCAGTGGTTTTAAATTGCTATTTCTTTTCAGGTGGCGTCTTGGAAGAAAGATCATCTCACCAGTTCATATAACTTACTAACACCCTGAACACCTAACAACTGCTGTTCATAGTATATTGTAAGATGACTTCATCTCCCACCAGTTCAAGGCTATCCTTTGCAGTGTGCTTTTCCTGATGAGATTTAAGGGACTCATTTGACAAAGTTCCCTCTTGGAAATCTGTTTCTTGCTTTACCTGATATTTGCTTCTCAAGCATATTTCAGCCCAAACTTCTTCACTAGTTATTTCTGTTAAGAGCAGCAGTTTGAGGTACTTGGCAAGATGAAGGATCTCCTGGGCAAAGCACTGTGCATTCAAACAGCAAAAGCTCTCTGCCTTTCACCAGGTGACTGTCTGAAGAAGACAAAGGGATTCAACAGCAGAGAAAGGAAACTTCACAGTTCTAGAGAGGGGAAACTGAGGCAGGGAGAGATTAAAGACCATGGTTCTCAAATTGTATTTAGAAGTATAAGCTGCTTTTTTTTTTTTTTTTTAATGATGTCTGCGTTGTTTTCAACATCTAGGACTCTGATGGGCCAGTTTTCCCAGGAAGTCTGTAGGAGAGGCCCAGAGTGACACCGCTAGTCCTCAGTTTTAATCACAGGCTCATTAGCCCTGCTGCAGACTGCCATAATTTTGCTTTATCCCCCCCAGTGGGATTTTGTGTTCCAGAAGATTTTGCCTGTGATGAGTTAGTATTGATTTTTCCAGGCTGCCATTAATCTTTCAAGCACTTTTAAAATAAAAAAATCCTCTGGATTATAAACACATGTCTGTACCTCTGTACCACTGAAATCTGAGCTGAAAATGCTGTCTCCTACTCAACCCCTCTCCCTCACCTTTTCCTTTGCTAGGTGTACTTACATCTATCAAACAAATGCAGCGAACCCTCTGGCAGCAAGAGCTTAATAACAGGGTCTCCAAATAGACAGTAAGACAAAAAGAGACACAATCCTGAGCTGCCCTAGCTCCTGCTAGCCTGTCTCTAGGTTTTGCATGGGAGTGGTGATCCACTGTGTGAAACTGAAAATGTCTTCATTCTAATGGCAAATGGTAGAGAGCTGGATAAGATGAAGAAAAAACCACTTTTCCACTGGGAAGAGTACTTACATAGACGTAGCACTTACTCTTGGTCTCTGGAGAGAGCAGCTAATGCACGCTACAGAGCATGAATGAGGAAGACCTCTCTTTGCTTTCAGAAAGGCAGTGTCTTTGCATATGCATAGTTGCAGGTAAGATTTGCTCGTGAGCCTAAAGCCAGGAACTAGCTTGCCTTTCCTTCCTGTTCAAGTCTAAATGTGAGTAGCAGAAATGTCTGTCTTGAATTGCAGTGTAAATATTAAACTTTTACTTACACATAAAGATCAGTGCAGGTGGGCAAAGCTTTAATGGAGCGCAGACTGGATGCCATGGACTGAGAGCCAACTGTCCATTGCATTCACATGCCAAAATAGTGCCTGTACAATAACAGTTGTTTTCCCTTCGTGGTCTTCTTTCCCCAAGAATGATTTAGGGACTTCTCTAGTCCCCTCTTCATTGTCCCTAGCACTGTGAAGCAGCAATGCCACACAAAGCCGGCTGGAGCTGTCCCAGCAGTTCTCCTTTCAGTCTGGCATGAACCTGCTCTGGGAGAGCCCAAGACAAGATAATGGCCCTTCGGTGTAAGAAATGGAGCTTGTGATAGGAGGAAAATCACCTACTGTCCACTAGCAGCTTCCAAGGCTCCAGAGACCTGGAGAAGACTACATCAGCAACTCCTGAACATCACAGGGAGTGGGACAAGGGCTATCCCACCTTTCCCCGAAGAGAATGAACAAACAAGCAGCAGCAGCAAAGCCAACCCCATAGCTCATTTTAGGTTTCATTGCCAGAAATGGCTCTAGTTAAAGTGTTGCACTGCAGCAACTGCTGCTAGGATTGCTAAGGAGCAGCATGATATAGAAAAGTCCATTGATGTGATCACACCACCCCAACTGCAAACATCCTAACAGCAAAATGCATCTTCTGATGACCCACGGTAGCTTAACAAATTAGCAAAAGCATATGCTATGTGAGTTGGTTACAAAACTGTTGCAAAATGAAGGCCATCTCACCAAAAGGCATTTGGCTGCCTCTGCAAAGCTAATTCTAGATAAAACTGGAGGATCAGAAGTGTTTTTACCTTGAAACTTGGCAATATAAAGAACAGCATGAAGGTGCAGCAGTGTGTCAGCATCCCCACAATCATGAGACAGAAGTCCCTACCTACCATATGAGTCAAGATAGATTGCCCTTGTACTTGGTCTTCCTCATCATTTGGCGTACAAGTGTTAAAGCACATGTAAGTGTCGCCAAGAATTGCTAGTACAAGGGAAATACTAGCAATTACCTCTTTTTTCTGAACTGGCTGCATGTAAACTTCTAAACCCAATCCACTAGCAAAGTAAAATGTTAGCATAGCTAGCCCTTGAGAAAGCTAATACCTATAACAGGACATTTGCACAGACAATGGGAGAAGACAAATGATAAGCAGTAGTTGTATTGTACAGCCCTCAGTGATTTGCTGAGCTATAGGACAAGAGAACAGAGTCATGAAATTATTATGGTTCCCAGTTGCTGTCAAGTTCTATTGTCACTTGAGTGGTGCTAGGCGTTATCAAACATGTCGAGTTACATCTGTTATTATTGTAGGGAACAAATGCAATTATTTGTAGAAAAAGAAATTATTTACATGAATATAGTGTATTTTATCAATTTTTTCGACTACCAAAAAGCAGTGGGATCCATGAAACTGGGTGGAGGTTTTGGTCTTTGTTTTTTTCCCAGAAAGGCTATGTGATTTTTGGATCTAATAACACTTGGGAAAGCCTGTTCAGAGCTACAGTAAAGGCTCATTTGTACAAGGGCAAATGTATCTTCTAAATCTGTCTGTCTGAAAGGAAGTAAAGCTTTAAAAAAGAATTAATATTTCCTACAGGTGCCTTATTCACAATAGACTTTCACAATATCGTTACATTGAGAGGAAATAAATGCCTCTCACTTGAGGCTATTACCACAAATGAATTAAATGAGTAGATACCTTTTGGAGAATGCCTTTACAATCTGGATTCAGCTCAGAAATGGAATAGTTCCAAAATGCTCCGTTAGTGCAATGGCATGTGAACAAGATGTACCCAGGTTCTGGTGCCCAGGTCAGGATGACCCCACTACACATTTAATGAGTATGCGCTGCATACAACCTGCATCTCATTACCAGTGGCTTTTGGCAGGATGAAGCCCGTGACTTTATGACAAAATAAAACAAATGAAAAGATGTTGTTTTTGAAATTCATCTGAAATAACAAACTTGGAGTAGTCCCAATAGCTCCTATTGTGACCCAACTGAAATCAACAGAAGATGACCACTAAGCAGATGTACTGGCCTGGATGTGCATGAGCAGATCCATTGCTCTCTGGCTCTATTTCTTCACCAATAAGCTGTTCTGAAAAGCAGGTGGGTAAATAGTGTATTGAATCAGGCTATACCTGATTATCTTGGCTAAATATGTTCACTGAATATCCACACAACTGGAGTAGTGTTGTTAGTCTAGCTGAGATGAATTACTTCATATTTAATAACAATATTTTGCTTTTCCTCTGAGGATCCCAAAGCTCCATTGTTAGGGACCTTTCTTTTTACTTGATTTCAAATATCAAGCCTGCCTGCTTCCCAGCAAGCCAAAACCCTATCCAGGGAAAGGTAAGGATTGCTCCTAAATATAGACCAACCCTTTTACTTATGTAGAGACAAACCCTTGGTTAGTCCAAAGGACTATTCAGGGACCCCCCCACAAGAGACACTCAAACATCCTCTCAGGATGATATTGAGTGTATGAGAGCATAGATGCACAAATTAGCACTCTTTAGCTCCATCAACAGTCCAGGCTGTAATTGAAATAACTCTTTAAACTTTTAAACTGCCTTCTGTGCAGCATAACACAGAGGAGCTCTAGGTCAGGGGGAGCTCCCAGCCTTTCTGGTCTCCCATGTCATCTACCTGTTTCCCACATGAAGACTATCCTTTTCCTTTAGCCTCAGGATGGAGAAAGACTCACAGAGCTAGGCTGTAGTTGGGGATGAACTCCTGTGAGCCTGGATTTCACTTGGCCGCTGGCTTCACCTCACTCCATGGTCCTGCATGCGTGCCTGGACCAAGCTCACCAAGCTGTGCTTGGCATGAGGAGAAAGAGAAGTCGTGGCTGTGCTCAGAGCTGAGGGGGAGGCAAGGAGCAGAAAACAGGTAGTGGGATACAAAGGAAACAAGCTCAGGTTCTCACAAATTGTATCAGAGGTCTTTCCCTGTGTTTGGTCTTGTATCCCACACTTACTGCAGGTAGGACTTGGCTTATTTTCTGAGCTAATCCCCTAGTTTCTAGTATGCGCTCCACTCAAGCCTATTCTCTTTTGCAGCTGTGTGAGCTCACTGTCTCCTTTCCTGAGTAACTGAAGAGCCAGCATTGAAGTCAGAAGGGCTGCAGCTTGGCTTGCAGAGAGAAGAGCTTCTGCTCTGGAACAGCAACCCACCCTTGCGACACTGGCCAACCTGCCCCAGAGGGCTGCAGGGCCACAAGTCCATATTGCTGCCATGAAGAGCAGGGACTCTCTTTTTCTCTTCAGATGAATGAATAAATAAAAATCAGGAACAGGAATATGAACCTTTAGTGATAGGAATGTTGTTTTCCAGCGGGACACTTCCCGCTCTCGGCAAGAGGAGCACGTGCTGTGCACATCATTAGTGCAACAGTGAACCCATATTCCCCAAGCTCTCATTCCCATCCATCCCTCCCAGCCCATCCCTACCTTGCAATGGCACAGCTGGGTGCCCTCTTTACTGGAAGAATTGGCTTGAGGTTTCCCTAATTTCTCTCCTTGTGCTGCATGCTAGTGCCTGCTCCAAGGAGCATGGAATTTCAGGTGAGCAAGCCAGACAAAGCTGAAACTCAATTTCTTCAGAAGAACATTTGAATTTGTAACAGTAGCTAGGTTGTTTTCCAATAAATTCTTTCAGCTTAAAAATTAATACCAAGAATAAATACCTTCTTGTGCACTTCCCCTATGTGTTCAACCCATCAACATAAGAATTTATAACCTTCTTAACAATTAATATCCATTCTCCTTGCAGTACCTCTCATTATAGTGGGCTTTTGTCTTCATACCTGAATATTTTTTAAACAGCATTTGCTGGGTGTACTATGATTTCCTGATAAAAGACATTAAGTCTGAATCTTGTCACTAATTCTGCAAGGTGATCACTGTATTTCAGCCACATGCTTTGATATTATCATTGAATGTGCAAAAAAGGATTCCTTAGCTGTGTCTGCTCAACACACACAGGAAAGGCTTTCAAACAAAGGCCAAATAAATAAGTAAAATACAGGTTGACATGGAGACCAGTTTATTAGCTCCTCAGTAAGTACATCTGTAAATAAATGTGTCTCTTGTGTTTTCTCAATATTTGAAACAAAATGATAGAGAGAAGGGCACACAGCCTTCAGCCCCGTGAGGCTTGACTGTTGCATAGTCATAAAATAAATATGTAGCTGTTGCTTTTCACTTCAAGTATCAACTGTGTGGAAAGGTACATAAGGGCCTACAATCAGTTGTTTAATCAGCTTTAAATAATAAAATAAAAAACCCCACAGACATTCAGACAACCTACTTGTGCATAACTGATATGCTTGATTTGTGAGAATTATGGGCAGTAATCATATTATCATTTCCATTAGATTTTTCTCTTCTACACTTTTTATAACTCAAGTGATTCATCTAGTAGATGAAGAGACAGACACAGACAAATACTTCAAAATGGTTTTTTGGAGCTGTTTAATTTGTCACATAACAAGTTCATCTCGCCTAATTTTCCAAGAGCTGAAGTTGTTATTACAAACACAAAGACATAAAGGATGACATGGCCACAGAGTAGACGAAGGAAGAAGAAACTAGGCATGGGAAAAGGAGGGTAAGAAACAGCGGTGTATGCAGTACCTGCCAAAGGAAGGGTGCAGCGTGAGAGGAAATAAAAAGGAAGAATCACACTGAAGGAGAGGGTTTGGGCATTTCATAGATGTTACTTGCAGATTGAGAGGGATCTGGCATAGACGAGGTAATGACAGCAGACAAGCGCCTTGCTCAGGAGTCCAGCTGATCAGGGGAACACAAAGCTGCCTCAACTGTCAGGACTTGAGGGTCACATCATATGTCATTGGAAAGATCAGTTCCCCAGACTGACAAAACAACTGGTGCTCTTATTCAGGACCTTTAAAGTTGAAGCCAGTAATGATCCTTTGCACCTCAGAGAGGGATGAAGATCGACAACTGGAAACAAACAGTCACAACACTTTCATTATCTTTTGTGTGAAAAATTCCTAGAGCATTATTAATTTCTGATGATACTTGCAATCAGTAGAACTCATTCATTTTTTAAGTTTCACTTATTTGCAGTGAATGGATCTGTTTCTCAGCTGGGTAGCTGCATTCATTTTTGCAATAATGGTGTTTGTTTGACATCTGAGAAATTAACAATGCAAATGCCTCCATGCCTTCATAGCACATTTAAAATAAAATATCTTCTCATAGAGAATTGATGACACGACTGTAAAAAGGGCTCCATAATAGTCGAAACATTTTTCAAAACCCATTATAATGTTAGGCACTTGGATGTGATGGGATTGTCTCTTGGGGCCCAGCTCTATCCACACTGTCAAAAAAAAAAAAAAAAAAAGCCTAGAAATCACTGTGTGACTCTGTGCTGTGGTTTTATTCCTTCTCCCACACCTACCTGCTCTTGGGGGCAGCCCGCATCTCTGCTGGCTGGCCCTCTCTGCCAGCTCCATAGAGAAGACTGCAGTGGTGAATGCAAGCCCATGCCTGCTTGCTCCTGAGAAGCATTAGCAGCTTCACGTCTTTCCCAAAGGTGATGACGCCAGCTAGAAAATATCCCCAGAAGACCCCTGGACACCCTAAGACTGGGCACTTTAATTGAGAATCTTGTAGTGTTACTCTTTATAATTCAGATTCATGTGCTAACACAAGAAGCATACTGATAATAAACGTGGCGATTTTTACCCTTATGTTTGCAAATAAAAGTCTGGAAATGTTTAACAAATACTAAAAGTGGAAAAGAGAAGAATAAAAAGTAAACTGCAGGCACTATAGTTACAAAAAAATCTCATTATTTTTAAGCAAATCTTTTTTTTAGGGGAGGGGGAGAATGCAGTCTGTTGGCACACAGAAAGCATAGTGCATTACTTTCCTGCCCTGGCTGACAGGAAAGCCCACAACGATTCATACTGTAGAGCTTTCTGTTGACCCCTGCTTCTATAACCCATTTATGCCTGCTCATTTCTGCATTTTCTTTGGTTCATAACTGTCCTGGTTTCAGCTGGGATAGAGTTAATTTTCTTCTTAGTAGCTGGTATAGTGCTGTGTTTTGGGTTTAGTATGAGAATAATGTTGATAACACACTGATGTTTTAGTTGTTGCTAAGTAGTGCTTACACCAGTCAAGGACTTTTCAGCTTCCCATGCTCTGCATGGCGTACAAGAAGCTGGGAGGGGGCACAGCCAGGGGGGCTGACCCAGATTGGCCACAGGGCTATTCCACACCATATGACGTCATGCTCAGTATATAACTGGGGCGAGTTGGCCAGGGGGGAAGGGATTGCTGCTCGGGAACAGGCTGGGCATCAGTAAGGGGGTGGTGAGCAATTGTGTCGTATATCACTTGCTTTGTACATTATTATTGTATTATATTATTATTATTACTACTACTACTACTACTGCTACTATCATTCTATTTTATTTTACTTCAATTATTAAACTGTTCTTATCTCAACCCAGGAGTTGTCTGACTTTCACCCTTCCAATTCTCTCCCCCACCCCACTGGGGGGGAGTGAGTGAGCGGCTGTGTGGTTCAGAGTTGCTGGCTGGGGTTAAACCACAACAATAACCATGAGGAAAGCCCTTTGTTTACAAGCCATTGATAAATTATCATTTACAGGAGGCAATAACTTCCTTAAAAATTAGCATAATGTTTTTACTGGTCATTTAGGGCTGTTGCATATTATATTAAACCTTAAATGGCAGATTTTTATTATGCATTAAGCCTCAAATAGTATTACGAATCTACCAGCCTCACTGGAATATTTTCTGTTTCCTGAAATTTAATTGTCTTGCAAGCCAAGGCAGCTCATAAGCTTCAATAAGTCTCGTTACTAAATTGGGATGTTGAACTGGCTATTTCAGATCACTTATATTAAATAAAATGGACACATTGTATTGCCAGCAGGCCTGCAAGGACCGAGGTCATGGGAAAGCTTCAAAGACAGACTGAGGAGCAGCCCAGCTTGAAGAGCACTTTAAAGGCTGGATTCAGATCTTCCCTCTGTCTCACAAACTCTGGCATTGAGAGCAATGCATATAGACATATAGAATAAGGGCATAGCCTCCAGAGACATCAGATTTAGTCCAAGAGCTTCCTTTAGGACAGAGGCATTTAACCAGCTGTAGGATGGTGCTAGGGCTAGCACAGGAATAGCTCCTCTCCAGATAAGTAGGGGTTAAGAGGACTTTGGGAAATTGCTCCTTCTTTTCTGGGAATGTGGGTCACTGGGGCTAGTAAGTCAAGCGAGGCCACCACTGGTTACTCATGTCACCTGAGATCTACTTCAGGAGCCATTAAGTCAACTGAAAATCTCTCATGGACATCAGATGGCTTTACCTGGCAAGTGTGATTTGTACTCATAGAAGTAACTGGCCTCAATAACAAGTGCTCAACTGTCATGGACCAGCTCACTGCTTAAATTAACTTGCTGAGCTGGACTTTCAAATAAAACTGGTTTAAGAATGCAGTGTACCATAGAAAGAAATTTGTTTCTTTAAGATTTAGTACCAAATGCCTAGGTTGATTTTGATTTTAGAGAAGGCAGCAACTGATAAAGTGAGTAATTTGAAACTTAACATATTTCTCTTCCCTAAGATCTGAACACATTAAAATTAAGTGCAAAGTGCTTCTAATTTGTCAATCATTCCTCGTGTAATTTTACTCCTCCAAGAAAATTGCCTGGGAGAGTCTTTCCTTTTTCCTTCATCTCCTTTCACCACACCGTTCAGTTGACTTGATCCCGGTTCAGGCAGGCAAGCAACACCCCCGCACCCACCTTCATGTCATCTCCCATCGTGCCAGCTGCTGTTTCCAGATGACATCTTTCTCTTGCCATCTGCAGAAGATGACAGGGTAAAGATAAAAGGACAACTGAATGAGCCTTCCATCCAAAAGACAAACTCTGATTCATATCTACAGTTAAAACAGCCTTAGCAGAGGAAGGAGTGGAACTATCCCAACACCTCTGAGAAAAAAATGGTTCTGCTGATGTTTCCCGTAAAGCCTGTTAAGTGCCAGAAAAGGCACGAGGCAGCCTTTTCTTGTAAAGTTTCCACCTCATGTCTACAGCAAAGAAAGTTCAGATAGGTTTCTGATTTAGAGCCGTCAAAAGTATATGCAGCGCAACATAAAACCAAAGCAAAACACATCCGTTCTTGGAGTTTGTCAAAAATGCTTGCATTTACATCTATTTCACAGAGCAGTTTGGAAAGGTTCATAAAATCTGAGCCCAAGTTTCAGGGCTGCATTTCATGCAAGCTGTGCAGAGAGATAGAAATAGTTATCTGCTTGCTTCAAAACGAGTTCATGTCAAACAAAACCAGAAGGCTGGATGAAGCTCAGAGTCATGTCAAGCTACTCAGGGAAAACCTGTGCTAAGCAACCCTGCTTTCAAGCTCTGCTCCAGCTCTAACGAACAAACGTAAGGAGTGCTTAACTGATCCACCCTCTGGAATTGCAAGAGATCAGCCTACCAGCAATGTGCAATTGTGAGAGAACATATTTATCTACTGCTCAATCATAAATTCTGCTCAGAATTTAAATGTACCAGTGTTATTTACAATTCGAGACCTCTAAGCCAAGCATGAACTACTTTGATGATTTGATAGCAGCTGTCTTTTCTCAAATGCAGGAGCCCTGGCTTTGCTGTGGTAGATTGATTTCTCTCTGAGAGCGGCCAGTATCAGCTCAGGGTAAAAATACCCCGGTCTGCTACTATAGTAACAGGTGTGCGATGCTCAAATGGAGGGATGCAATAAAATGGAGAGGGAAGAGCAAGAGAAATTCCTTCTGTCAATTTTTTTCTTTTTATATTCCTTTATAGCCTGAGCTTTGGGTACTCTGATGAGTGCTTTTAACTACAGGTATAACATGCAGTGCCAGAATCACCCCTAAAATTCAGCACTGGGTTTGGCTCATTGACCTCTCAGCGGGGAGGGGGGGAGTCATCGGCTGATTACACTCTGCATGGAGCAGCATTTCTTGTCATAAATTTAGCTGCCATTAATGCCCCTGAGTGACCCTGTGTTTCTTGTAGTACGAGATAGGCCAAAAAGACTCTAATCAGTTAGTGTCACACTCTTTAGGCTTAATCTCTGCCCCAGAGAGGTCCTGCCTGCTCCCTGCCCATGGCAGGTGGATGATGAACACAGAGATGTACTAAGATTGTGGGACCATGAATACTCTTTACTCATAAAATATTAAGTGTTTTTTTAAGAGCAGAAGTAGAAGAGATATAGTGTTGTTGAGCACTAGAACCCAGAAAAAATTTCCCTGATTCTCCTCACTCTGAGGAGCTGATTGCTTCCTACATAAGCCAGCATTTATCAAGCAAATGCAGCCTCAGGTTGGTAAAGGATGCCACAAAAGGGCACTTTCCCTCTTACACTTTCTACCATTCATTTGGGGAAAGACAGGCCACTTGAGGGAATTCCTCCCAGGTGCTGTCCATCCATAGCCTGTTGGCATAAACAAGCCTTAACCACTGCACACACCACAAAGCCAACAGAGCTGCAGAGGAACAAGCCACACTCCATCATGCTTCATGCATCGCCAGCAGAAACCATTTCTGCAGCAGGAAGAAAAACATAGCTTGGTTTTCAGGCGTTGGATTTACCCTGCAGCTCTGGCAGAGAAGGGAAAAGGGGGAAAGGGGGGGAAATAAAAAGTCAAGTTTTGACTTTTAAAATGAGCAAATTGATGTGGAAGTCACAGATGGTGAATAAATATGGGGCACAGAATTGTCATTTGGCATCCAGTTCTCCTGACCAATTTAAGAGGGATATGCTGTTATCTAGTTTGGTTCAGGGAAAATATATTCTGGGCAGCAGTTAACCATTTAAGAGGTCTCATTGTTTCATAAAATATATTTGGGTTTGATACAAACACAATTAATTCAGCTTTCTAATATTGTGTTTGAATCAAACCCAAAATACGTGTTGTGAACATTTATTCTTTTATGTCATTTATTGGTTCCAGGTTCTTTTCTGAAGGCTTAGATTTAAAAAGGGATTTGCAACAAAGAAAGAACATTTGGGGTGACTTCAGCTGGTGCAGCAAACTCTATTCTTATGCACTGTTTTGAGATGTGCCTCCAAATTATCTGACAAATGATATGTTCCAAATTAAGTCCCTCATTACCCATGCTTTTCTATTGCTAAGTGCTGCACAGCATTCTTCATTAATATACCACTGTATTTTGGGAACTTATTAGGCTTTGCTTGTTGGGTCTAGCAATTGAAGCAAAGGATTTGAATCAGGCATAGCACAGCCAGCAGTTCTGCCAGCTGAATCACTGTGCAATTGCATTTAAACTCTCACACTTTGGTTTCCCAAGTGACAGCCTTTGAGGAGATAATGATCTTGTGAGACACCATCAAGATCTCCAGCCCTCCTGATCCAGAGGCTTCTTTTCTCCCAGCTATGCACACAGACCTCCTTGGGTTCATTCAGATAATATGTGCTTTGGATGCTGAAAACAAAGGATATGGCAAATGAGTTGAAATGCAAAACAGTTTTTCCAGGTGAAGAAGTATCTTTTTGTCCCCTGTCTCATCCTGCTGAGTGCTGCAGTGGTATAAGGAGCTGTTTGGCAGGACAGGCTGAACAGTGGGTCTTGCTTTGCACCCAGGTGACTGCAGTCCCTGCTGGCAAGTACCATGAAGCCCATCATCAGTTACTACTAAGTGCAGCCTCTGAGCAACCCAGAAGGCACCCGCCACCACAGATAAGTGCTGGTCCTCGACCTGCAAATCAGCCCTGCCTTTCCTGCCCAGAAATATTTCTTAGTCAATGGCTTCTATAAAATCCTATTTTCTAACATACAGCACACAAAAATTTCCGTGGTTCTGAGTTAGGCCACGTTCAGCATCAAACTACTCTGAGTACGATTGCCAATTTGGACACCACAGTTGACACAGGGGAAAAAAATAAAATCTTTGCTGAAACATCAGTCCCCTTCTCCACATCTGTGTAACTTTAGGGAGAGAAAGGAATTGGTCACAAACATTTCAAGACTATGTTTGGGCTTCCCATTCTCATTAGGGACCTTATGGTGTAAAATTCTGCTGCAGATCCCTCTCTGTAACCAAAGTGAACTGTGCTTTTTAAAACAAATGAACAAAGCCTGCTCTGCCATACGTTATCCCTCATCTGGTGGTAAATCAGGACTGTTCACATCATTGCTGATTTGTAAAACACATCCCTCCATCCTAGACATAAATGCCAATTAGTGAGATTTCTGCTTCAAATTAGTGACGCCAAAGCACTTCGAGATCTACACATGAAAAGAGCCACAGAGGCCAAACTGTTACTGTCCTCTTTGGTCACAGTGTTTGAAATGGATATCCTTTTATAGCTCTGTTTTCTCCTAACAGGTAGCTTGGTAAATGAGCCCTGGTGCCCAGCCTCCCTCAGAAATGCAAAAAGGCAGGAGCAGAGCTCTTTGAAGCTCTTCCACAATTACAGTCCTGTGCTGGGGAGAGGCAGTGTGGTGTTAACAAGTTTCAAAATATACACATGAACCAGAGAGATTAGGACTTTCAGAAAAGCCTTCAATGAGAATCCTTGTCAGCTTCAAGATACATATCTAGTTTATTCACTGTCTCCAGAGATGAAAGCAACTTCTGATGGTATCTACTCACCACATTATCATATCAATGATAAAAAGGCCAGTCAAGATTCCTAGCTTTAGAACTCATAATACAACTATTAATATTTGTCTTTTTTTCCCTCCCTTAGATGGGTGGGTGTATGAAGGAGAGCTCAAGGAGGGCAGGCAGCTGAGGAGGAGAGGAGAACAACGCCGGAGTACCAGCACTGCCATTGCACCACACTCTGCGTTAATGCAACTGTGGTGAGGAAAAGGAGCTCCTGCTCCTCAGATTCCCTGTTGTAGGCAATAAGGGGAATGCACTGTGCTTAGTGCCAGCCACATCTTTCGCAGGACACGCTATTACCATGGCTACAGGGATGGAGCCAGGAGATAGAGAAGAACAGAGCACTCCACGAGTGCTTGGCCTTGAAACACATGGCACCAAACACCCTCCAAGGTCGCATTGACCCACACAGGTGAGGCATGTTTGTACCTCTCCTCGCTAACAGGTTTTCTGAAACTTACTGCGTTCACAAAATACCCCAGGAAGCCATGTCAGGGAACTGCTATTGTGTCAGGTCGTGTTAATCATCTCTGCATGATCTGGAAAGGTAGGGCATGCTGCACACAATGGAAAGGAGACAGTGAGATGTATATCGTGCTGCTTCGATAATGCAAGGTGTGAAAAGTGCCTTCTGCAATAAAGAAATAATAGTAGTTAGCATTAATTGCAGGTTAGAACTAGGGAATCCCACTGGGTTATACACATATGGTAAGCGTCTTCTCCACTTTGTGGATGGAGAAAGGAAAACATGAAAGAGGAAGAGTTGCCTGCAAACGCACACCAGGATGGATGAAAATGGAAGCCAAATAATAACTTTTTGGAAGTACAATCATATTTTCAAACAATAAATACTTTTTGTTTTGAAAACAAACATGTCTATTTAGATTCCAAGATTAAATGCTGACTGTGTAAACTTCTTATAATCTATTACACACCTTACACTAAAAATGCTCTATCTGGATGTCACATGCTTGTCACTTCAGATAAGAGGAGGTCAAACCAACTAACGTGCCTCACCCAGAACTAATGGTCACAAAAGTGCATAAACTTATGGTTGCTTTTGCAGGAACTAAAGGACTATTTTTCTTTATTTCAGCTTATTCAACTACTGTAGTGCCGTGACCAGCTAACACAAAAAGTCAGAAAGTCAGGAACTGTTCAATTCAAGAGTATAAATTAAGGGTGAGAAAAAAAGATCTATCTTTCCTAAAAGACACCATAAGATCACCAGAAATACTGCCCTCATTCATTGTCTTTTACACTCAGCACCTTGATGCCCTGTTATTTAATGAACAAGACATATAAGTAAAATACTGCCTTTTCACGTCCTTAAGTCCCACTTCCCATCCAAGTGCAACTTGAAACATATTACATGTGAGACACTGATTCTCCGCTGGCATATCATTCACCATTTTTAAGGTTGCAAAATGTAAAAATGAAGAATTGATTAATGTATGGTTAAACAACATACTTGTTTAAATCACTTTGTCTAGGCATACTGCATTCTTCTAGCTAGCAAGAAAATAGAAAGGCCATCCTGAATATTAACTAACTGTTTACTAATTATGTACCCAAAAGTTTCAAGGTTTTTCCTGAAAAAAATACATTATTTTACTTACTAGTATAGTAATTAGCTTATAGTAATAACTATAAGTTGTCCATCCCACCAGGCTTGAAATTTTTCTCTGAATACCTTCGTATCCAGATTGGAAATCCTAAATTCCTAGGCTGCATGTGGCTCACACTGCTCCTGTCCTGTCTGTGTGAGCATCTGAAGTAATTCCTGCCCCCATCCTGTTGCGGGGCGGTCACTGCTCAGTGCCATGGAGCACAGCTCAGACACACACCCGCCTGCCCCAGCAGTCCTGCCAAACCTCTTCCTGCACTTTCCAACTCTTCAGTCCATTCTCCCTTTTAGTTCTCTGCTCAGCAGAAGCCAAGAGGTACTTAATACCACCCTGTCTGGCACCTTCACTCTGGGCTGCCTATTTCAGGCTGCCAATACAAGTGCAGCAGCTCCAAACTGCCTGGCTGTGCCAAGAATTCACTCCCTTCTGTGCAGCTCACCAGCCAGAGGCAAATACATGAACTTTAGAGATTATCTAGAGGGAATATTCCAGGAATTTAGATTTCAGCTGCAGCAGTAGGACCATACATCATTAAAGCTGTCTCTCCTGCCAATGTAAAAAGCAAACATCGATGATTTAAATCACGGTTCTCTGGTGGCTCATTTAAATCACTTGGATGGAAATCAGTCCACCTTGTCACTGTGGAAGAGGTAGAAATGGAAGTTGTGGATTCATGACTCCCAGGTCAACGCTCTGCATCAGACGTGGACCAGGTGACAAAAAATCCAGCAAGGCAGAGTATATAAGAAGCAGTTTTATGAGGTGTGGCATGGATGAAACCTGGTTCCTACAGTTGTGAGTGTTGTGTTTGGAGTTTCTGTTGTCTGTTGACCAAAGCTTTTCCTGCAGTCATGATATGCAACACCATGCTCTTCGGTGTCTTGTGAGGGTTAAGCTTTCAGCCTTTCTTTCTGTGAGCACCTTCATGGAGTCTTTCTCTTTTTTTTTTACCTTCTTATTTTCAAGAAATCTTCACAAGATACAGGGATGGCATTTGCATTTGCATTTTCTGCAAAGCTGGTACCTTGTGAATGGGGACACGCTTGGAGCCACACAGCATGGGGCGAGGAGGCTTGAAAGCATATGTCCAATGGCACCTTCCCAAGGGCAGCTCGACCTGGACACATGCAGGCCTGGTCTTATTTGCCCGTATCACACCTTGGGATGCTCTGTGCAGCTTGTGAGATGTGGGACCAAAACGGGCATCTTGTCCCCATCACTGAAGCGCTGTGCAGGGCAGATGCATTATCAGAGGTGGTCTCTGCCACAGAAAATCTGTTTGACTGGAGAAGCCTAGGGAACGCTGGCAAAGGGAAGAAATGCTCCTGTCTTTCTACAGGTGAGCAACCAATGCAGACAGAAAACCCAAAACCCTTTCTGCACAAAGTCAGACCAAATCCTCATTTCCCTCAAGCAAGGAGAGCTCTGCCAGCTCACTGGCACACAGACATGTTTAAATTGGTTTGAATTTTTACGGCTGTACAATAACCAACAAGCGGCAGAACCTGCCATGTAACAGAAATGCGCTGGCTCCGCATTTTTCTGCCTGTTTGATTTCTTGAAAGCAGCAGATTTTGTTTCCTGTGTTACCTATAGAAAGAGACAACATTTAGTATGAAAGCAGGTATCAGAATCCAGCCCCAGATGAATGCTTTTTTGTGCAGGCAGCTGCCCACATTTTGACAAACTTGTTTGACACTTTCAGCCCTGGAGAGGCATTAGAGAGGTGACAGCTGATTTCAGTTTCCGTGGCATTGCATTCTGATCGCTGACACTCACAAGTGCTGTTAAGAAATCTTCCTGGCTTATAAACAAATAAATAAAAAATAGAAGGAAAACAAATAGGAAGAATGAAGTAATGTCACATCACTGCTCTCTCCAGCACAGGTTTATGGGAGCGAGAGGGAGAAGAAGACATAGACTTTCCCTCTGGCTCTTTTGGCTGCTAAGTTGCCTCGTCCTCTGTTTCGTGATCCCGCTGTGGCTGGCTCTTTATTGACTGGGGCTAGGACAACATTTAGGGTTCTCCCACACTATATAAATAGCTGATGTAATCTGCACACCATAAAGAGGAGAAAACCTCCACTTAAAACAGTATCCTCAATTGACAAAAAAGATTTATCTTGATATGCTTAAAGAAGGCTCAGAAGAAACGATCAGATATAGCACAGATAGGCAGGTGCTATAATAAGAATGTGCTTTGTCTGAAGATGCACTTAAGTGTCTCAGCTCCTTATGAACTGATTTCAACCTCTGCTTTTTAAAGTAATAACAGCTCGTTAATGAGGATTTTACTTCCTATTAGGGGATACTTCTGGCTCTATTTAGAGAGTCTTCAACCCATGCTTGCTTTCTTTGTTCCCCTGAATGCTTTTTTTCTCTCAAATCTTTTCCAGTGGTCAAAGGCAAAAAAATTATTCCTATTTGCATTATAGCAAGGGCAGTGCCATTATATTTCTTTCAAAAGACGCTTTCACAGGTTTCCATCTGCCTTTCTAATAGTTTAAAACAGAGAAAGAAGTCTGGCAGCTGGCAAATGCCCAAGATCTGATAGCTCCCAGCATGGGGAAGGGCTTGAGTAAATAGCTGGTGCCCTGTCTGAGAGTGATGAGGTCTTGCACTTAAGTTTCTTCTATTCTGCTCAAGTGGCAGAATAACCCACCAGCCCTCCCAGTGCCCTGGCCTGAGATCCAGGGGCTGCCACCTCTCCCCAGGATGCTGAGCCCCAGTTGGGTTAGAGATGGAAGGGTAAGTCCTTTACTGAAATATTGTTCAATAGTGCAGCTTCCAGACCCTAAATGGCTGACCAACAGCAAAGTCAGTGCACTTATTTCATATCCCTAAGATATGGGGAAGGGTCTGAGTGTGCACGTGCCTTCTCCCACTTGCCTGGTAACACCTCTGTAGCCAATAGCATCATAAGGGATCAGTTAAAAAAAAGAAGAGATCAAAGAACATTATAGGAAAAATTGGTAGGTAGTGAACAGGCTGCATATGAACAATAGCAAGAGGAAAAATGATAAATTCATGTTGAGACCTCTGAAGAAGGGGATAAGGGGCTAAAACAGAGAAGTCTTCAGAAGGATATGCGTATAATTGGGATATGGTTGGAGCCATGAGATCTGTTAAATTGAATTATGTGTTTGGTGTAACATCCGTTGTATATGTTAATCGGTATGTGCTCTAGCAGCCTGATTTAGTGTTATTATCAAAAAGGGTTCCTTGGCTGCCTTTGTCAAAGGAAGATTACAAATTATTCCAGATAAGTAATGGAACTAAAGACCTTTAAAACTAATTGGCCATTGAGCAATCCCGTTAATAGCTTTTCTTGTCTAACTAAACCTGAGAAGGTAATTAAGGGCAAATACCAAAAAATCTGTACCTGGTCTCTTGCATGGAAATATGATTTATATGCCCCTGGCTTTTCCTATCATGAGAAAAAAGATGGCAAATGATCATCCATCAGCAGCCAACATGGCCAAGAAAACTATAACCACATAATAAGGCCTGAGTTGGGTATGGTTTAAGAACCACCCTCTCCTAGGCTTGCTACAGAAAACAGGAATTTCCATAGGGAAAACAGGAGCCTTGGTATTGAACTTTGACAAGCTGGAGCTGTAGTATCCTTTGAGACACAGCTGCTTACTGACAGTTCTGAGAGGACTGTACCTGCCCAGCAGTGTCCTGGCAAGACATGAAATGGGTTAGTGGGAGGGGGCTGTGCAAACCTGCCACGTCCTGGTGACAGCTGCTCAGGCTCCATCAGAAAACGTGAAAACAGACCTTGGAAAGTGCTCTAAGGCCTCCTGGACCTCCCAGTCATCTTTAATCAATCAGGTCCCAGCTGCTGCTTGATGTTACTATTAATAATCACCATCATAATCAGTTGGCATTGTTTGCATAATATTGTTGTTGCGCACATCCTTTCCCCAGTCCTAAATGCCCTCAATGTTGCTTTAAAACAGAAGAAAACAGGAAAACAAATGAACATGGAAGTCAGGTGGGATCTGAGGAAACCATCCCACCACTGCTGTTGAAAAGCGGCAGGCAGCGATGGATGAACACAGTACGGGCAAGCAACAGCGGGGGAGTCTCTCCAGAGGCAGCTGAGAAAACAGCCCTTCACAGGACACCTAAGGAATGTGCTCAGCCTAATGCTCAGTTTTACTGTGCCATTAATTCATAACACCATTTTCTGAGGCAGCTCTTTGATCTGGACAAACTTTATCCCCTCTTTTACCTTAGTGTGTTATCTGCTTTTTTCATTTGCCCAAATCTCCTAGATTACTCATATCAGTTGCTAGATCTGTGCTTTATTTAATCCCGTGTTTCATGTTCACTTGCTCAGTTAAAAGCAGGACAGTTAGTCCAGCTCCATCCTCCAGCCATGAGCACCTTCCTGCGCCACTTTCCCGAGCATGAGGTTTCAAATTCATGTTTGTTGAATTCATGAATGCCAGCTTTGGACTGCGTCCTCATGGACCACATGGATGCAGCAGTTCACAGGTCTACACATATATACGGACACAGGAGGAGGTGTGCAGCTTTGGGGTTCACATCCTGTACCAAAGGTTGTTCCTTGCATCGTGGGGGCTGCCAGGGAAGACAGGTGATCGCTCAGGGACATCACCCCGTGAGCCAGCTCTGGCCATGGAGGGCCCTGACAGACCACCTGACTCTAGCTGGCAGAAATCAGTTGCAAGCATAGGGATTTCTCATTTTGTAAATGAGATAAGGCAAGATTAAAAGAAGAGAGATTAAGCAAATACCTCTGCTAGGTCTTTAAAATTGCCTATTATGGCATGTTTTTTTATTTTATACCCCCAAGCCACAGCAGTCTCCTCCTGAGCCAAAAGTTTTTTCATTTCATCTGAAGTGTTGTGTTTGCCTGATTGGTAGCCTGGCTAAAACTTCACCTGTGGGAAGACATCTCCGCAATGTTATGGCAAGATCTCTGTAAGGTTGATATCCTAAGCAAAGCCTTGAAGATCTGTTTCTTCCTAAAACGTGACAGAACTGGTCCTGGGAGCCCAAAGAACTAAAATCTGGGAGAGGGAAAGATTGAAAAAAGCCAAATGTTGATGAAAGTGTTTTCTCTGGAGTGGGGAGCCTGTGGAGTGAAATATCGAGACAGACTTCCAGTGGGAATTACAGCCAGCCAAAATTTGCCTGCACCCAGAGGAGCAGGAGCATTGCAGCATTGGCCGCAACCTCACACCGCCTTTCTGCAGCGTTGTTTTCAAGGAAATCAAGTCCACCAAGTCACTAAATCCACCAAGATTTAGTAAGACCTTGTGGGTAAAATATTGCTCCCTAAACACCTCCCCCCCATGCTAACATGTTTTTCATATTTGCAGTAAGAAGCCACCCATTTTGTTGTTGTATCAGTGTCTTGGCAGCAACTCTGCTGCTCAAGTAGTTAGTCAGCCATGGCACCTCTTAACATCATTGTAAGGGCAAACGAACACCGAGTACGTTACAGAGAGATTGCTGCTGCTCAGAACCCAGGTGGGCATTTACATCTAAAGATATACTTTGTCTTTAATGAATTATTGCTTTTTACCAGGCTGCATTTTCCATATGAGGCAGAATCTTCAACCTCCCTAGTAAAAGGGATCTTAGGAAATCTCATTTAAATTTCAAGGACCTCTTAGGGATAGTTGTTAATGGTTATGTTAATTGGCATAGGGTCTGAGTGACAGTTATGTCCCAGAATGATTTGCAAATCACATTTTCTTGGAACTTATTAGCAGACTTATTAACTGTACAACAGTACATTACTTTCAGAAATTCAGATCTAAGCAGAAAATTAAAATTATTTGCTAAATGACCTAATAAAATTGAATAAAATATGCTGAGAAAGTGAAAACTGAGGTATATCAGGACTCCAGAATTTGGCTAAAAATAAAAAATAATCTCCATTTACCGTTGATGTTCACCCCTCCTCTGGGAGCAGTTGTAGCCCAGGTGAGACTCAGATAGAAACTTGTTTAGATATGAAAACAAATGAGCCCAGGTCCACAGTAGCAAAATGAAACTTGTCACACACAGAGCTGGCATTAAGATTTCCTGAAGACTTGGCCAGGACTTTATCCAGCAACACATTTTGTGGTCCCTTCTCCACATCTCTATTTCTCCTTGCCTCCGCGATTCACCGTGCAATCAAAAACCCAAACAGCCACACTTTCCTGCTTCCCTGATGAAATCCATTTGCAGAGGTCTTTATAATAATAAAAAGTCTTCTTTGAAGTCGAAAGGATTATGTGAAGGAATGAGAGTCCAGGTATTTAGTTCTACTTACAGGTGAGAGAGGAGACACTATGAAATCTCCAGCCTGGTTAAGATATGTTATCCAGTCTTCCTCTGTGTGAACAAGATGTCTCCCGAACTTCATAAAATTCACCTGCAAAACAGTTTAATGAAGATATATTTAAAATTTTACAAAACTATCAGGTTTTCATGCTATTCAAAAATACACATTTAAGTATATATACTATATACATGTATTTAGAAAATATTGTGTAATTCCAAGATACTTAGTGCCAAGTCTTTCAAGGAAGGAGAATCTGATTTATGATTGTGTGTGAGCATGTAACACTAATGCTCCAAATCCAAGTTTGCTAGCAGGCAAATCTTCACGCATTTCATAATTTTGGACTGAAGACCAAGATCTGCATTATCATCTGACAATGCACCACATAGCATTTCCCTAAATTTATGCCCTCCAGATCTGACTTTTGAGTGCCAGGTGTAACATTTCCAGCACCAGTTCTAGCCCCTTCATTTATTGTTTGTTTGTTTGTTTCTTGGCTCTCTAAGTATAATAGTAACCAATAGTATTTTAAGGGACTTTAAAGTCCTTTTTGAGGCCTTCAATGCAAAAGAAGGGCTGGGCTGGATCAGATATACTCCCCAAGGCACACACAGATCAGAAATTTGTGTTAAACTTTCAGGGAACATGGTCGTCGCCTCATATTCGGAATTAACATACGTGATTTCTTTTGGTTCTGGATTTTACTGAGAACTCTTTAAATATCTCTACTTCAGAAAATCTTGAGCTGTAGCAGGAATAACTGATGAGTGTACAGTTTTCTTGGCACACTGAAGTGCCTGAAAAATTCTCTCCAGTTCACCATTTCTAACAGGCATTTTTATACTTGCAATTTATGTCGGGGTGAATAAAACACAGTCTGGTTCATGACACGTTTTGGTTGGATTTTTCTTTTTTTAAGGCACAGAACAGCAGGTCTTAGATAGAATCCATGGGATTTTTTTTTTTCATTAAAGAAATTTCAAACCAAAAGAAGCTATTTCACTTTAAACGTGCTTGTCAATTTCACAAAACTTTGTTTTACAAAAGAAGCAATCTGATAAGATTGAAGTGATCTACAATGAAATGCCTATCTTCTCTTGAACTGGCATTTCAAAAGAACCAGTTTTTGAAATAAAAGGTTTAAAAAATGGAAATTAGAATTAAATATTTTGATGTCATAGAAACAATCATTTCACATGAAAAAAATACCTTCAGCTCTAGTGCTTTGGAACTGAGATGCCTGAACTTGTGATAATCTCAGTAAATGCGGAAACCTGTGTCTTCAAAAACATTGTTTTTTGAAGTGTCCCATATTTTTAGCATTCGAGTATAACATTTCACAATTATCCATGGTGGCCTGTAAAAGATAGCAGACCTGCTCCAGGAAAGTCACTGCAATTCATGGACACAAGCTCCAACTGGTGAAACTATTAGGGAAAAGGCGAGTCATGAGCAATGGAGAAGTCAATCCTGCAAATGCCACAGCTACATGTCCTGGGATGCTGCGATTAACACATCCTCGGAGGAAGCGGCGGATCATGCGGTATGACACGTCTTGCTTTTAAAAATGTAAGAAGGACCCTGCCTGAGAGGCTGGTGTTGCTCGTAGGGTAAGGGTTTTTTTGTTGATTTGCAGGGCCCATTTCTCTACAGGATGGTGGCAATTCTGCATTATCATTTCTTGGCACCATGAAATCAGTTTGATCTGCCCTTTTTTTCATGTCCAAAACTAAGTCAACATCTAACCCAAGAAAATCCACACTGTCCTTCCCCCTTCATCTCAGCTCTGGCAATGGAGGCTGGAGGTTTGAACTCTAAGCCTTCAGGACTCTGGTCTCAGCACCATTGCCTCAATTTCGGCTTCCCCCAGGCACATGCTGGGAAGCACCGAGCAAGTGGGTCTGGATGTGTGGAGTAAAGATGCCACCATGCCATGAACAGGCCTTATTTTCCCACCACTTGTGCAAGTCGTAGATGCCTCCTCTTTCTCCAAGTCCCTTCCCAGACCATTAGATTCAATGTGGAGAAGGGTTAACCAAACCTGTGGTAAGGTCGTGGGCCAGCATGGGCAGATGTCTACTGACTGATATAGACTGAAGTCTACTGATGTCTGCTACTAGTGTCCCACCTACCTTTCCTATCACAAAACTATACCTAGGTCCTGTGAGGATAATTTCTAGTAAGTATAACTGCATTCAACTCCAGAAACTGTGTTTTCATCTCAGTAGGTCCTTTGAAAGCTTTTTCCTCAAACTACAGTGGATATGCTCTTTTAATCCACATATTATTGTTATTTTAATATGGTTCAGATTTAAAGTGCTTAGAAGGTGGTAAGCAATCTCACTTTGGGGAGCTGGAGAGGCTGAATCATTAAAGACAGTAGTGGAAATAGGGGAAACAGGCTCTAGGGAGATTTGCTCTTTAGAAAAACCATCTACTTTTGAGAAAATTTGTCATATTTTCTCCTGATAAACAAGCATTCCTCCTCTAATAAAGAACCCAGCAGACTGCTGTCACTGCAATACAAGGCGTTATAGTCTTAGATATACATCTATATATAGTATGTATATATATAATATATACTAAAATATAGCATAGTATTTCACCATGGGAAGGCAGTGTAATCAGCATCACAAAACACGGCCTCTTTGGGCTGCGAAGTTCCCCTACCCAGGGAGATTTATCTGTGTTGTGATAAATAGAAAACAGTATCTCCAGGTACCTCTTAGCACTGAGTGCAGTAGGAAACACAGGCACAGGGACCTTGCAATACGGTGTGTGTTGGGGAACAGAGTGAGGACAGTGGGCAGCAGGACTACATCAGGAATGAATTAACAGCATAGATGGACATTGCCTCAGGATCCAGACATCCCCCAAACCAAGCTGGACTAAGCATGGAAATTTTGGCCAAAAACTAATCTGACCTGCTACCAAAAAAGGGTCAAAGCCAAAATGTTTGGCTGCAAGTCTGAACCTCCCTGGTGCTCTGAGAGCTGGACCTGACATTTCTGCTTAACATCTCCTTGGACATGGTGAGCAAAGAGCAAGCGCAGAGGGTGGCCAGGAGAGAGGCAGACCATCTTCGTGTCCCTGCCTCTTCTCCCAGCAGCCAAATAAGAAACACAGGCAAATAGAAACTCATGTCCTAGAAGCAAAAGGCAGCTAGGAGGACAAATTATAGTAGGAGGAAGACTCATCTTCTTTAAGACTTCAGACTTGTGATGTATGAGATCCAATAAGCTCAGTAGTGCTGTCCAATACCTGCATCTTTAGACTTGTTTAAGCTTCAGGGGCTGTCTGGAAGTCTATGGAGTCAAAGCAACCACACGACAGAAACTTGCATGCCGTGCCTTTCATCCCAAGCCCTTTTCACATTAGGGACCCAGCTGTGTCTCCAGATTAATATCCATTTGGCTTCAGAAGTTGCTCAGCGTGTTCGAAAATCAGACTACTTGTTTAGGAAACTGCATGCAAAGTTGGGAACACAGCAGTACACTCCTGCACTTCAAAATGCCATTCTGGCTTGATTTCTATTTCCCTAGCTTTGAAATGGGGACAAAGACACCTTTAAAAGGTCTCCGAAATTAAATTGAGTGGGAGGGGCTGAGGTTGGGGCACTGGGGCTCTGCACTGGCAGAGGAGGTGAGCACCCTTCAGTCTTTGATTTTGCACCATCTCAGTTCTGGCACAAAGTAGACTGGTGCTACTACCAATTTCCCAATGTTTTCACTCAAAACTGTAAGCTACAACCACTGTTTCAAGGCATTCAACTGATCCACAGGCAGCATTATTCTGATAGTTTTACAAGAGGAAAATATCTCAAGCATTCACCCTTTTAAAAGCGTACCCCAAGTATTTGCAGCCCACCCTGTCAGCTATTGGAGTTTTTCCCTGCAGCTACATCTTTCCACTATATTTCTGCGCCTGTAGTAATAAAAACAAGGCAATAATTTAGTTCCCATGATTGTTGTACTGAAGCTTGTTTTTTATCCCAGTCTCTTATCTTCTCCATTCAGAGCCAACGTATCTTATTACTTTGCAGCAAACATGGTCAGAGATGAAAGATTCTGTCATATATTTTCCTTCATATTAAACCACAAGGCTTTATCCTTCTCTTTCATTTTTCAGTCTTGGACTTTATTGTTTCTGACTATCTCTGCCACATATGATTTTGGCTTTCATGCGGATGTGAATATGTGCATTTCTCTATTTATCCTCTTTATCACAACCAAACAAGATTGGGAACACTTTAAAATAACTGGCCACTGAATGCTGTTTCATCAGGTATTTGTTGCAATAACCTTACCAGGGCAGACTTGGGGTTATGCAGATACCAGAATAAAACATTTTTGACAATTTGCAGTATTTCTACACAATCTCTTTCCCTGTTTCATACATGAGTATGCCAAAGCAGGAAAAAAATGACCTAGAAGCAGTAGCACCAGGCCAAATCCTGCCCACACCAGCACAGGGGAATGCACCCAGAGGACAAGAACTCAGGCAGGACTCGGCAGGACGCTGTGGGATGCTGTGGGACTGGCTAAACTGAATCACATTCTCCTCCCCGTATCAGCAAAACACAGCCCAGCTGCAGGTAAGGATTAAAATTCTTGATCATTCAGTAGCACAGTTAATTATTTTCCCCTCTATCTTCTCCCTTCAGATCTCAGATTTTTTTTTTTTTTTCTGGTAAAGGGTTGGGTTTGCTCCAGACTCAGTGAGCATCATTTTTATCCTGCTGAGGGAAAAATGGGGGTCAGAAAAATAATCAGAGCTTTGAAAACTATTTAAGTAATATTAGTTCACCTTTTTAGTTTTTACTTTGAGGATGGAATGAAAGAGAAGCCAGAAAGATCAGAGTGCCTGAAGGATTAGTATCTGATTTGAGTGTAAAGGAGCAATCACATCACCTAATTTAGTCTCTTAATGCCAGAAGCCGTATTTTTCCAGATAATCAATGAAACAAGGTGGTTATTCTAGAGGGAGACTCAAGCTGTGTTTAAACCACAAAACTTATAAGCACTGCCCATCCTTGTCTTATTCTAATTTTTGTTCCTTTTCCACTGTTGTTCACCTCCCTTTCTGCTTTTCAGAAGGGACCTGGGGCATGTTTCAGCCAAATCCTCTTCAGGACAGCCAGCAAAGACAAGTGTGCATCACTGAGCACATCCATCCTGCTGTGTGGGCTGTTTCAGCTCGCTTGAGACAAGCAGTGGCTAGAGCCATAACATAGAAGCCCTGAATAGCTATCAGAAGACCACTCACTTGGTCTATAGAGAGCTTAAACAGTGCAAATACCCTCATGCCCCTAATGGCTTAGGTTCTGATGTCTCTAAAGGAGATAGTGACAGGGGTTGCACTAATCCAGTGTAGCACTGGTACTCCCAACCACAACTACACCTTGTCCTTGCACAGAAAGGTGCAAGAGTCATGTTCTCTTATTATTTGGCAGTCTTCCTGTACAAGCATAGAAAGCCAGGTTTGTCTGAATCCCTTCAGGGTTGCATTGGCAACAGGAAGCACTCTTCCTTTTTTGCATCGAGTTTCCTTAACAGGGAGCAATGGGTCAGCCTATCACATCAGTGAGGCTTTCATCAGGTACCAACTGCACAGAAGAAAAACTATAGTTTTCCCATGGATGCAGTGTTCTCTGAGCCACAACGAGTCCACATTTATGTAGTTACTTTGCAGTTGTCCACCCACTGTTTAGCTGAAACAGTGGGCTGGAAAGGTAGGAAAGGCAACCTAACGGGGAACATCGCTGGGTGTGAATTCCTATTCACACCTCTAATTAGTGTCAGTGGAGTCATCAATGGTGTAGTCACATTAATTACACGTGAATGACAGCTACAATAGCTTTGAGAATAAGCACAATTCTACTAGAGTGACAAAAAGGACAAACCTTTGACATAACACAAATACTGAATGTATTAAGAAATAAATTGTGATTTAAAGATTTTAATATTAAAATAGATTATATTACAGTAACAATAAAAAGATGGCAAAAAATGGAAAAACACACTGTAGAAATATAGTTGGTACTATGCTGGTGATAATTACTTACCAAATGTTTCTTACAAGATGGAGCTATAAATACTTTCGTGGTGGTCATTAAGCCTTCCTAAATCTCATCTGGTACACACCATCTGTTCTTCTGGCCTTTGCTGTAAGAGAGCGTGCGTGACTTGCAAGCACAGATGCACATGAACCGCTTGTATGCTAGAAGCTGCATGGCCCTGCTTCGGTCTGAGGAACTAAGGATGCTCAACACACCTTCAGCGCACAGCAAAGTTGTACACAAGACCACCATTGCAATTCAGTCCACAACCAATGGAGAGTCTCCAAAGGGTGGTTTAGACCATGGATGGGCTCCATCACTATCTCCACTTGATCACAGGGAGCTTGGGTGGTCTTCTAATGTCATTCAGTAGCTATGGTTGGGTGGAAGAAGTCTGGGTGACTGAAGCCCTGAGTCAGTGGAGTCACATGGCAATGCAGGTGTAGATGAGGATGTGTCTTGTCAGAGGGTGCATCTACCAGGCAGCGTGGGGGTGTGGATGGTAACGCAGGTAGATACACCTGCAGTAGCTCTGATGAACATGCCACATCACATCTTTGCCAGCCAAGATAACTGCAGAGATTTGGAAATCTCCACCAAGGGCAGACAAGTCTGAAGCATTGCCCTTTCCCTGGTTCCTGATTGGAAGAGGAATTACACTCCCTTAATGTCTTCATGCAAAGAGAAACAACTTCTAAACTGTACAGAGATCAAAAATCTTGCTGCAAACAGCATTCTGCTACTGAATGTTAACAATGTTTGGGTTTTGGTTGTTTTTTTTTTTTTTTAAATCTCCATTAAGAGGCATTTTCCTGGCCATTAGCATCCCTGGTATTCCTGTGCAGAAGTGCATTACCTCTAATAGGGCAGAGCTGACAAGCAGCACGAGCTAGGTAGCCCCCCGATGGTTAAATCTATAGGAAACCTCTAGTGTTTAATGAAACCCCTATGGAGACCTCCATATTAGCCATGGCTTAATGCTCCATAATGGCAGTGAGTAATTTATCTATGAGCAACAGCAACTCCTAGTTCTCTGTGCATTAGGAGTTATTTATGAGGTAATTTTAACAGTTTCACACTGGCTGGTCATTATGTTACTGAAGGCTAACTGTTGGCAGTTGCAGCCTAGGAGGAGAGAAATACTTTCCCTGTCACTGGCTAAGTAGTAAACAATGACACGGGAGCATTTGCATGTTGGTGTGTGCACAACTGGAAAAAGATGGCAGACGAAACAGCTCTGCAAGAAACCCTCAGAGATTTCTGCGTGGACAACAGAGCCTACTCCTCACGTCTCTCCCGCTAGCTGTTCACCAAGGTTCCTCCCTGCAGCTCTCATGGTGACACCTTTCATCTTCCTCCTTTTGTGTCTGTTTCCAACAGTTGTGCTGGAGAACAGTTTAGAGAGCAAGGGGAACATAGGGAACAGACCAGAGATTCTGAGGAACTGGAGAGCTAAGGTATGGCATCACATATAGGAGATTTGCTGTGGTCTGTTGAAGGAAGAGCTGGCACAGATGTTAGTGAGATGCTGCTAGTAGGTGGCCTAAGAGAGTGGAGAATGGTCATAAAGTGGCCAAACACGTAGGAGTAATACCTGCACTTTATGGAACATGCAGAACATTGTACAACCACCTACTTACCACTTCAGCTTCAGGCGTGTGCTGCAGACAGGCTGTGGGACAGCAAAACATGAAAAAAGACAGTTGAGGACAACTGCGAAAATATGAGGTTTAAGAGTGAAGCAGAGGGTGACTAACCATAGAAGTAGAAGATAACTGCAGAATGGAAAGAGCAAAACCACAAATAATTAGGAGATGATGCCACAGACTAGCACTCTTGTGAGGCTAGGATGTCGGTGGCCTGCAGAAGATGAGGACCCTGCTGCCAGACACAGTCCTTACTACGTGCTAGTAAAGCTCTGGCCTTGGCAGATCAGCAACTGCTGCCACAAGAAACAAAATAATGAAGGATATTGAAAGGAAATATGTTAATAACCCATATGATAATGAAAACAGTAGGACTGTGTTTGGAAGCAAGAAGTCAGCAAGAAGTTAGTCTTTAGGCACACAATTTGAGTGCTGGTAGTAGCTGTGACGGCAATATAAGGAGGTTTCATAATTGAGATTTGTTGGCCTTTTTTGCTTTAAAAAGTTTCTTACAAAACAACTGGTAACAGTACATGAACCACTGGGTAAGATCGAAGCAGACTGCTCCTATATTCAAAAGCTGCAGGATCTTCCTCCCACAGTGTCCCTAAGGCTCAGATCCTGGCTCATGTCTCTGCTGGCAGACCTCCTCCCCAAAATATGCTGCTCAGCAGACCTAGCCAGTTGCATGATGATAAAAGTGTTGGTCTTTTAGGTAGGTTCAAGCCACAACTTGTCCTGAGTTCATTCTGTTGGCAATGTGCAAGCCAGAAATGAACCCATTGTATTTTTTTTTCCTCTCCTAGAGTTCTGCAGGTTCTGTTAAATTATATGACAGATGTGATGCTGCACAAATTTGTAGAGCAGATGTGCTCACTAAGAAGGTCCTGTAGCTAAACCACTTTTTCAGACTGGAAGCTCACATCAGGAGACTTTACTTAAGGGAAACATAACTCCTTGGCTGTACATATGGGTTTGCTGAAGCTAGTTAAAACACATTTGCGTATCAGAAGGAGCATCATCTGGCTTTCTGGCTTCAGCCCAAGGAAATACTAAAAATAAAGCTCTTGCTTCCACTGTCCATTTCCCCTACATGAAAGCTTCCACCACTGTGTTTTGCCCCGAGGTGTCCCCTTGTCACAGGCCAGCTTCTCAGTGCATCTTGCCTGGTGTCTGCTGTGAAAAAACTTCATCTTGCCCTCTTCCCCAGCTGTCCCAGCAGCTGATTCTCTCTGCAGAGAGTCAATGTTGATACAGGAAGGTGTCAGGGTCCTTAACATGATGGCTGTGCCACAGGCACAGGTTGTCATGGAGAATTCCCCTCCCCGGAGCAGAGCTGTCCCCTCTCCCAGCTTGGGACTGGTCAGGCTTGGCAAGCAGTGGGGCAGGTGGAGCAGTTGTGACTGTGGACAGCTAAACATATGGCCAGCTTTGAGCAGGGCTGGTCAACACCATGTCAGCAGAACAAACCCACTCTGAAACTTCAAGACCGTATTCCAGTGTATGGGCTCTCTTCCTTATTCAAACAACAGAAGACATCCTTAACACACATAAAATAATCCTTTTTCTATAGCCCTATTCACAGAAACAGCTCAGTCACTTTTGCTGAGACCTTCAAAAAAGATTCAGAGACAGGTACCCAGCGCAGAAAATTTCAGCTTAAGCTGTTTGTTTAAAAGAGGACAAAAAGGTCTTACAATGGAAAGTGCCAGGCCAGCATAACCATGTATTGCGGCTTTGGCACACATTCAAGCTGGCCTATATCTAGGCCCAAGGAAGAACTCCTTCAGATGCAAATAGTTCTATAAGCTATAAAGTATACTGCACATTTCAGGAAAAAAATGTAGTATTTTGGACACCAGGTCTCCTGACTGCAGGAAGAAACTCAGAAATTTCAGCATTTACTGAGCAGATCAATACCTCCCTAAGTGAATCCATAAAAATCCCAGAGAAACCCCCGCCTGCTACCCCATGTGATCACTTTTTTTTTTTTACTTTGCTATGGTATCACCAATCTGCCACAGGTACTAGCTGAAAAGCCAAGCCATTATATTGCCCTGGAACTACCAGTTCTAGACTCCCAAAGGATTTTCCTGAAACCATTTTCCATCCTTTCAATGAGAACTGAACCTGCTTAAGAGCTTCCAGAGTTGGGCTTCATCATTTTCCAATAATTGAAATTATCTGGCCAGAGACAGGCTAGTGCAGAGAGAAGTCCATTGCCCCATTCACCCGAGCTTCCCCAGCCACAGCAATCCCTTAATTACATTGATGCACTCAGGAAGATGTACATGTTAATTCTTTTTCTCCATCCTGTGCCCCACCCTGGCCATTCTTCATAAAACAAAACACTAGTATATTTTCTACTAACAGTCATTAAAAATGCAGTTTATAATGGTCTTAATGCTGTGCCTTGGAACATTAACTGGACCTCCCAAGGTGTACATGAAGCAGCAGAGAGACTCACAAACGTACTTTGATACATTACCTGTATCAAAGCTGTCCTTTTATATTTACAAAACCAGACCTGCCTCTGCCCTCTTTTGCATCTAGTGCAAGTGAGGAGTTTCTAGAAGCCAAAAAGACTGTACTGGTTTAAAACTGTCTTCAGAGAGATTATTTTATTTTATTTTACTCAGAGAGAGTAAAAAGCCTTCCCTTTTCACTGCTTCAGAGAAGACTTAGCAAAAGCAGGAAGGCAATGAGAAAGTTCATTTGTAAAAAACCCTCAATATAAAAACCTTTGTTTTACCTTCCTTTTTCCTTTCCTGAGCATCAAATGAAACAGATATGCCTGAGACACTTCCATATCTCTCCATATGTTTGGCTGAGAATTAACACTCCTCTCCTTGAATTCTTCTGGACTGTACGCTCAAATTCAAGACAACATCAGACAGTGAGGAAATGCACCCAGCAGCGACATAACGACGTCAAAGGTGGGATATGAGAAATGGCATTTGCACAAGCCTCTGCCTAACAGCAAGATACCTGGAACAGACTTTTGCTGGGAAGAAAAGTGATTTCCTGACATTTTCAAATCAAGCTTATTCAGAAACAACATGGGAACAATTATATACTGCTAGGAAGAGTTAACCTTGGAATAGGTTCAGCAAACTTTATTTTCTTCTTTTTTTTTTTTTTTTACTGTGATAGCACAAACAATAGCTCTTTGGTACTTTTAAATGTTTTTAAGTGGTCAGAGAGAAAAAGAAGCCGCTATAGTTGGGATTTTGATATATAAAACTGTAATGATTCATGCTGTTGAAATTATTTATTTACACTTGTAAATTGGGTACTTTTACAAAGCTGACTGCTACTGAAATCAATGGAGGTGCTTTGATGCGTTTAAAATTCTCCTATCCACCTCTGTAACTCTTCTGGTTTTAAAATGCACCTTAAAGTCAGGGCTTCACTTCCATTTTAGACAAGTTACAAATATGAATAGTGTGAGAGATCAGATATATTCATGTAATAAAGTGAAGATGCTCATTGAACATATGGAGGGGGAACATACTGTGTCAATTTTAATGAGGCTGTTGTGGACCAGGGTTATAAAGTCCTGGTTGCCCTCGCAGCTCTTCTGTACTTCTGCCCAAGCTCACCAGAGGTAAGCTAAGGCAGGTGTGATTTGCCCAGGACAAAGTAACAACAAGCCAAATTTGTGTGACACGTCCACCCTCCCAGCCTCAAACTGCTTCCAGCTCAGGGTCTTCTTGAATTGGAGGGAAATTCTGTACACTTTGAAACGCTCAGATTCATTTCCATTAATTAATCTCCCCTTGAATCCACATAAGGTTTCTGCATCCGCCACATTTGTGGCATCGAGTCCAGCCAATCCACCCTCTATCTGCTGGAAGAAGAATCATCTTGTAATATTCGTTTTGCAGCTGGCTTCTTCTGGCTTCATATGAGGCCCCGTGATTCCTGTATGGAGGGAAATAGTGAGCAATCAATCTGAATCCACCCTCTCTCTTCCTCCCTCCTGTAGTTTTATAGATCTCTATGTCCTCCTCAGCTGTTTCTTTTCCAGAATGTTGTAAAGGGAGTAATAGTGTTACAAATGATCAGACATATTTACAAACAAGCTATTGTGTTTTTTTAAATCTAGAGCAACTACAGCAACCCCCTATAGAGTAACATTTGTATAAAATGTTGATAAAAAGGAACTTTTATGTGAAGTATGGGAGGAGAAAAATCAGTGCATTTCCAGCTAATCAGATGAAAACTGTAACTACATTGCAATTATTGCAAGCAAGTTGTTCCACCTGTACATGCAAAACTTTGCAGCATCAATGCTATTTAAATCTGCAATTTGTCCTCACTGCAGATGTAAAATATAACCGTGACACAAGAGCAAATGAGAAATTATGCCTTGGGGAGACTAAGTTAAGGCTGGAAATTAGAAGGATCCTAGCAGTAAAGGGAATGAAGTATTTGAACATCCTTCAACTTGGAGTAGAAAGACTAAAAAAGCCTAGGTGTTTTTGTCTTGTCTGTCATTAACTTCATCTGATTCAAAGCAAAAGAGATTTGCAGTCGGCTATAGAAATTTAGCTTTCAGAGCAAAAGCTAGAAGTCAATATGAGCTGCTTGTGAATCCGACTCAACATGTGGACTCGTGAAATCAGTTGAGGGAGGTCTCCAAACAGCCCTTCACGGGCAGGCGTCTGCATAGCTCAAATCATGGCGTGACCTGCAGCCACTGTTGGCAGTCAGAGCTGCAGTATGAACTGAGGGATGTGTTCCTAACAGGACTGCTCTCTCCCAGAGGAAGCCTGTTTAAGGCTAAGTCAGGGCTCTCGTCCAATGTATGCACACTTGAGAATGACCAAACTGACATTACCTGGACCATATAAGCTGAGCTTTCATTTCCAAGGCTGCCAGTGTTAGCTTTTGCTAGCATGACACTTGGAGGGGAAAAAGAGAGCTTTTGCTTTTTGACCTTCACAGTAGGAGGCAGAACACTATGTCCAACAAAATAATGTGCAATACCTTTAAAGCTGTTTTTTTTTGTTTGGAGGCTGGTTTTTTCTTTGTTTTGGCGCTCTGGAGTAGTTCCAGGTTACGTGAAAGCCATCTCCAGCTGACAAAAAAATCCAAAGGTCCAAAAAGTCTCCAGGTCCAAAAAAAACCCCTGCAAAGAAGCAGAGAGCAATTCTGTTGTCTGTTTATTTGACCTTGTCCCTCTAATTGCAATGGAGACCATTGAAAACACCTTTGTCTGAGGCCATGCGGTTTGAAGCTAGTCAGCAAGATGCTTCATGCCAAGCAGAGCCATGTGTGTTAAGTAACAATCAAGACAGTCAATATTTGCTATGGCAAACATGGGGCAGAGGGCTTGGTGATGCAGGAGGGTGAGTGCAGTGTAGGAACTTTTTCACTACTGTTTTTGATTTAAACAGTTTAGCAATGAACATCATTGCTAACCAGTGCTCTCAGAACCGAGCTGAGAGTACTTCACTGCCAGAAGAAAAAGAGATTCACTACTTGACAAAGATCACATCAAAAGGCAGGAGGAAATTCAAATAAAAGATGGGGGTGAAGAAGGTGCTGGCATGGGGATGTGAACCTGAATCTTGTGCTTCAGAAACAAAATGTATTAATGAGTAGCTGTTCTGAGACAAGGAGTGATATGTAGGAAGACTCATCCCCTTGCCAAAGAGGGTAAAAGGGATTAATCAGCTATTGAGAACTGTGTTTTAATTTAACACCTTTATCAAGGATAGGCTTTTAAGAGGAATCAGCTGAAAATATCAACTGCAAACACAGAAAACCACAGCAAGTAAATAATTCTAGTAACTGTCTATATTGTGCCCACTGGCTTCAGGTTTTTGGATGCAATTCTTCACTGATGGAATGGCAGATCGAGCTTGTATATAATTCACACTGACTATAAAAACACATAGGATCTTTATTGTTGCTATGCAACATTCCAACATTGCAATTATTTGACAACTTTATGCCCCCAATGCCCTCAGTTTGTTTTCCTGTCCACTTAGCTAGATCACCAGCTTTTGCAGCTTCACCTTCAGTCAGCATCATGTTGCAGTCATTCCCCTCTGTGTATGGGCAAGCTATGGCTGCCTCCATAGCAAAAAACCCCCCACAAATAATAAAAAAAAAAACACCCACAAAATCCCTGAGGCCCCCGACCCCATCATTAGTACTTCATTCTCAGATTCTCAGGACAAGACTCATACCACAGAGCTGCTTCCCCATCTGGAAAGCAGCAGTGGTTTTGCCTGACATTTTGTTTTGTCCAGTGACAGTTTTATTACAGGAAGAAAAATCAAGATTTATATTTGCAGCCCTTGCCGTTCCACTTGTGGGGGAGTGAAAAAAACATAAAAGTTGCATCAGAACTGGCTCAACTACAGACCAAACCATCCCTCTTTCCTTTCCTGCAGCCTCCCTCCTGCTCCTCTCACTCCTCCTGTAACTTATCCTCTTATTTATCTTATCTGCCCAAGTTTCACATTGAAAGAGTTATCTAGGAAGACCTTTAACCATCTTCAGCAGGGCTCCACTGTACGGTGCACTACTGCCAAAGTTCTCCTCTTTAGATCTGACTTCTAAACGTGAGACAAAATTTGCAGTCCAGGATTCTGGAAACTGTTCAATCTATCTCTTTCTAGAAATACAGGGGAGAAATCCATATGCTGAACATCTGCACAGGTTTGTTAAGTAACCAATCACTTAGGAATCTGATGCTGTGTATATATATATGGTTTCAGGCAGTTGGAGAAAAGTAAAGTGCATTCCTCCAATAGACCCAAGAATACCAAATGTCCTGCACTGTACCAAACTGAAGGAGCAAAATAAAAAAAAAATCCCAAGCAAAGGTCTCTGCAAAGCTGTAACAGCACCTTCCCTTGAGTATCAGAGTTGGGGGTTTGCACATCCAGGTGTAATCTCAGCAGGAACATACCAAACCCTGAGCAGCAGCACTGTATTTCATGCTGCTTCTAAAAACATCCCGGGACCTATTGCAGAGGTGAACTGTGCCCCTGTAATGCCATGGCACAGCCATTTCCTGGCAGCAGAAGCAGACCCAGAGGTTTCCAATCACTTGCAAAAGCAAAGAGAAAGTATTCAAGCTGCAGGACTTGAACTTGCTTGGAATTTTTTACAGGAGCTAAAAGAAATCAGGTACCTTGCTTTTACAACAGTTATTCTTTACATTGGCAACATACCCTGAAACTCCCTCACAAAATACAGACTAAGTAGTACCATCTTCAGTATAACTAAGCAGATGTATGTGCAGCGATATTTAGCTTTCCTACCTCCACAAACCTTTTAGCTCCTGATGGAACTTACAGTGCCACAATAGCTATCAGCCTGTGAGAGTGCTCAGCGATGCAGAAAACAAAGCTAAACCTTAAAGAAGGATTTCACATGCCTAAAGAAATATGCCTCTCTTTCCATCCTCAGTGCAAATAATGCCAGGTTCAATGGGGACCCTTGGGAGGGGAATCAATCCCACCCCCAGTAAATAAAGTGGTGCCATTTGTATGTTAAAAGAAGAGCATCGCAAGTCAGTTACTGTAATGACCTATAAAACCGAAATCGCAGGAACAGGGCTTTATCAGTTCTGTGATTTATACCTCTCTAGATTGGTAAATAATGGGGACTCTCGCTGTTTTTTTCTTTCTTGTGCAAGAGCTCCCATTATGTGAGCCAGAATCCAACTGAAACAGATATTTGTTAGAGACCTGGTACTATACCTTTCTGCACCTTAAAGAAAAAGGTAGTATTTTGCATTTAAGAATTTGCCTATGCAATGTGATTGCTACTAAAAAGGGAACCTGTTAAAAGGTCACCAGCCTTCACCAGTATCAAGACACAGCAGTGTCACCCTGCACTCAGTTCAGTGCCAGAAATGTGTTAACAGCCTCGTCATATTTCAGCTGAAATGCCACTTTCTCAGCTGGAGCTCGGGGGACAGCTACAGTTCATCCCTTCTTTCCACCATGGCTTTGTGGAGATCCTCATCCGGGGGATGTCTCACACTGTGTATGGAAAAGGGACAGAGCCCCAGGGATCAGGGTGTTTCCCTACCTGGCATTTGAACCTCCACAGATCTGCATATCTGCTCCTGTAATATTGCCCCACACTTTCTGTCCTGGAAAGTAGTGCTAAAGGAGGACCAGGAAACATCACATGAGATACCTGCTGGGTGCAGCAAGAGCAGGCAGCTCTGCAGAAGAGGCTGAGGTGGAGGCACAGGGCCACCTGAGCAGGGAAAGACAAGCAGGTCCAGCAGACAGCCCAGAAGAGTCCACAGGAGGTGAGGAAGGGTCAAGGCTGGTCAGAGGCAGTAAGGAACAAGGTCAGGCTTAGCATGCACACAGTCCTGCTTAGGGAAGGGCAGGGTCAAAGGTCTGAGCTTAAAAGCAGCCCCAGGCCAAGGGCTGGAGGCCCCAGTTAGGCTCAGCAGGACAATTAGAGCCTGCTGGTGCATGGAGGGCCCTAATGATAGCAACTCTAACTTACTTGCATTGCTCTACTATCACTATCCTAGTGCTAGAAGACTATGCATTTTGTTTCTGTATCTCTCTGGAGGCTGAAATTTTTTTTCTGCACTGTGTGAAGGAAACTCTGGTCCCCTGAGACATAAATTTCTTCAATAGGATTTTCTCTGTTCACGGCCCATTTTAGGTACAGGAGCTATGCTGGCACACGGACACCATTGCCTTGCTTTTGGCTCACCAGGGCCAGCCTGACCTCCTGGTTCAGAGTGTCATGGGATCCTACTACAAGGCAGCTTGTTCCAAGCAAACTCACTTGAGTTTTATTCTTCATGTCTTTGTCCAATCCTGGAAGAATCTGAAATTTCTTCTTCCTGTAGCCTAGAACTGAACCATGAGTGACAGGCACACCAAGCCCATCACTGCTTCCTTGAAGGATGGACCTTTTCTGTGTAGTGACCTCAATTTTTGTCATGCTGCGCAGTACACAGCAAAGATAGCTGCAGAGACATGATGGAGGCAAGATTAAAAAGGTGACCCAGAAGTACCTTATCCCACTGGCAGAAGGGGATATTTGTATCCTATTCTCCAATTTGTACCTGGTGTGAAAGTCCCTAACAGGGCCTGTGGCAAAAGATCTCCCTTCTCAGACAGGCACTGCATGCCACCAGTGTTGATCAGGTTGTATAAAGTAGAATGGGTTATCTTTAGGGTCATCTGTGATGTATGGTGATGTTAAGGGACAGATGGTTTTTTGACATCCATTGGTGATCGAAGTGAGTCCTGCAACTGATGTTGGAGATCATATGAAATCACAAAGGAATATCTTTAACATCAGTTTTGGGGTGGACGAGCACCTGCTGCAGACTTATTGCCTCTTGGGTTTGGGGTTTATTTTCAAAATGGCGTTACATGACTCATTGGGACTTGTTACACTTTTGTCAAATGATCAAACTTAACGAAGTGAGTGAAATGCACCCATGAACTACAGAGTCTGATTCAGCAGCCGTAGCCCTTGTGGAGATAAAATAAACATTACAAAAGTGGTATAAAGAGCACAGAAAATATAAAACTGAAACAACAAAATGCCCAAGAGACATTTTCATGTTTACCTTGTGTGCATTAAAATATATAATGAGGCTTTATGAAATACACTGTATTTTTCCTCCAGACATTCCCGATGTGTAATAGGGCTCATTTGAATTGGAAAAAAGAAAAGTCTTGGAATCACTCTAGACATAATCTTGGGGATTTTCCAGCAAATTTAATTTATTTTGGACTTTGCATGTGGGCCTGACTGAGCCTTGGAAGGTTCAAGAGAATTTTTTGGAACCTCTGTGTTAGATTTTTATCTGTTACACAAGTGGGAGCCTGAAACAGTTGTATTTATAGCATGAGATTCACTTCAGCATTACATCTGGATGCATTAATCGAGATCATACTCTGGCTCCATCCCTAAATATTTTCCTTTTTTTGATTGTAGATGAGAGGGAAAGAGAGCATTACAGCTCTTCATGTCTATGACATTTATGTTCAAAAAAAAGAAAAAAATCAGCAAAATATTTTCTCCTCTTTTAACTTTCTTAAGTTTCTCATTTAAGCCACTTAAGGTCTTGCATCACATGATGAAAGAAAGGAGACTGCCTTCCAGTGTCCACAAAAACTTTGAATTGGAGGAAATTGCATTTTCTACTTTATTTCTATGAGAGAAGTATGTTTTTTCAGCTTTGTGGCAGTGCCATCTCTCTGTGATATGGCAGGGCTTTTTCTTTTACATACTTAAATATATAGAGAAAGGCAAAGTGCATGTGTGGCTCTTGCATCGCACAGCTCAGGGCCTGAGGGAGCCTCAGGAGATTGCCTAGTTTATTTTCTTGCTCCAGGGCGGCATCAGTCCTCCCTGCATCATCCCTGACAGATGTCAGCCACGCACGTCTTCAGTCAGACCACAGGGAATGGCACCGAAATTCAATGAAGTACAACAGGAGCCAACAACAGTGACTATTAATTTGAAAATGTAATTATTGTTAGTTGGGATTGTTTCATTGGAGGTACTCTCTTTTAAAAGCAATGCCGTGAGCAAGAGACCAAATTATCCCTAGCTCAGCCCAAGTGAGCAGAAGTGGGGAATGCTTGGGAATGTTATTGCATTCTGGTTTGCACAGAAAAGAAACTGGACAGGAGAGGCAGTAAATGGCTACTTTTTCTTTTTTTTTTTTTTTACCCCTTGACTCAGATAAAGAGGTTCTGCCTCCTCTTTGCCTAGACAAAGAATTTCATCCCTAGATTTTGAGATAACTCAACAAGCAGATTCATCTCCACAAAGTGGAAGACAAGCTGATCAACTCACCTATTAGTGAATTAAAGTTCATTTTCCTCTGCTGGATGTTGTTTACAACTATTCTTGATCACTTGAGTTTTACTTTGATAACAGGTTTGGGTAGGATGCCTCCCTTGCAATGGTTAGCCAAAAAAACTCTGCTCCCTCTAGGGTGACAGGTACCTTTAAACTCTCCACCGATGCCTTTGCATAAATATAATTACTTTTCCAGCAGGGTGGCTGCTAGAGAACTGGGTCTGACTGACAGGTATCTGAATATATTGCTATGGTTAAGAACCAATGTGATTATGCAAAATTAAGCTCTGTGCATGTCTTGGAGTGCATGCGGGTGTGTAGATGAACTGAACGCAGTAGCTTTCCCTGAAACGTGACTGTTTTTTCTAAGATAGTGAAAAATTTCTGCTGTCAAATAAATGCTCACAGAGTACTAATGGAAAGTGGAATCTCAGCAGAAATTAAGGTTCAACCAGATTGCACACGCTGGATCCTTAGTTGGTATAAATCGGTGCCTACAGTGGATCTGACTGCTAGTCTACTCTAGGCTAGTCTCATCCATCCTGCTCTTGTTCCTTCCACATGCCCACCAGGACAAAGGCTGGATGAATGTCTGAACAATCAGGATCCATCCTATTACTATGCTGCCTGCAGACATGGCTCCAAAAATAAAACACTCTGTATGTCTCAGAGCAGCCCGGAGTCAACACAAGCAAAGGCTACTTCCCAGGCCACGCTCGGTCTCATGAATAAAGCGTAGCTAGGGCAGCTCTTAAAGAGTAGGTTTTATCTCCTTCCCAGCTTTCTTATTCCTCCACCCACTTTCCCCCTACAAAGATGCTTTGGTGGGACTAAGACAACACTGACAATTCAGGAAGTGCATGGAGTTGAAAAGTCAATGCTACTTTAAGAAGAGATGGTGAGAGGCAGAGCAAGGCATGAGGAAGAGGTAAGTCCAAGGAGACAGAAGATAAAACAGACTCATCTCAGCAGCAGTGCTTTGAAAAAAGTGACTTTCCAAAATCTCCCCTTTGTGGAGATAGGAGTATTGCATGCTGGTAGATGTGACAGTCCACGAGAATGAGAGGGAAGAGGAATGTGGCAGGAGCTGAGAGATCAGGAGCAGCAGCCTAACAGGTGTAAAATGAGTGAAAGACACCTGCAGGAGGAGAGGAGAGTAGAGGGGCTGTGATGTGCCAGGTTGATTTGTTATTTCATGGAACGCTTGCTCCACCATGCAACCACCCACCAGTGGTGTCGCGTGGGCACCCGCTGCTTCAAGCAATTGCACGCAGGAAGGTGGCAAAGCAGGAGGGGGAAGGAGGAGGGAAGCGAGAGGAGAAGTGGGGCAGCCTCAGAGGTCCATGTCGGCTCCACTTGGTGGGGCATGCATCAGAGGATGTGGGTGTCATTGCATGCCTGAGGAGATCCGTTTCGCTGTTTGAAGTGAGATATTTTGTAGAAGTGGAGAAAGGGAGAGGTGGAAACACATCAAGGATGTCTGGAGCTGTGGAAGCACCAATCTTGCCAGTAGCAAACAGTGAGAGGGGGCAGTAATTATGCACAGCACCCTTCAGAATGAAGCAATGCTTCCATCTGTAGCAGCCAATTCAGTGGAAGATATTGCCCCTGGTACAAATCCATAGGCCATCATGGCTATAGCTGCACCGTTTGTGCAAGGTAGGCAGCACCTCACTCCGAGTGGAGAGGACAGTGTTAAAGGCACTTACTGAACCAGGAGCTTATGAGAGAAAATGGGACAGTGGCAGATTGCAGAGTCCAGCTTGAGGCTCCTATGTTCACACCAGTGAGAGGCTCTCCCTGGGACCACCCCATCGCAGCCCCAGTAACAGAGAAGGGGGACCGAATCACGGGGTCATAGCACTTTCCCCCAAGGCTGCTACTACCCAATGTCTCCTGTGCTCCAGCTGAGAAGGTGCTGGAACAAACCCCAGCTCCTCTTCTCCAAATAGGAGTCAAAAGATAATTTTGACTACCTGATGACTAATTCAGGAGTATATCTTTTTGAGAAATCTTTCCAGGGTCATTAAAGATGAGACATTCAGTGAAGGGATTGGGGATGAAGTCCTGACTCCTCAAGGGTTAATGGCATCTTTACGCAGTGCTCAGGAGAGCCAGGATTTCATGCTGTATTTCCAGGGTGTGAAATACTGTTTCATTATTTCTGTGATCCAAACACCATAGCATAAGACTAACAGCAGCCAGAAAATGGATCTTGGTAGATACTGACCATAAACAAAAGTGAAATAAATACTTCTTTTCCTTTAGGCAGGCAGATAATCCATAAGCATTCAGCCAGCTAAGACTCCACTCAGCTCACAAATGTCAATGAACATACCATGCCCATTTGTTGCCCAGCCACTCACTCTTTGTTCCAAATTTCCTTTGCTCTCTGACTTGCTACAGAACTCCGCAGCCGTGTTACACTCGCATATTGCTCCAGGACAGTCACCCAGATGGGACTCTTCCTCCAGCTCCCTTGGTTGGATGTGAATTAAATAAACCTTAAATTCTCATCTGTTCAGGAGTTTCAACTTTCTTTTGTGTGGGCAGCTCTGCAAAGAAACCCTGAACTGCCCAGATGCCTGCAGAAAGGGGTCAAACCTGAGAGAGACGGGACTGCCTCTCCATCATGCAAAAAAAATTTTTGCACTAGTCTGGGATCCCTCTCTGAGTTATCTAAGCCTCCTTCCTAGCCAGTGTGTGTTCTACTTGTCAGCCCCTTTTTGCTATTTAACGCACTACTTTACCATGCAGATGTATCCCAAGAGCTTTTAAAGCATAAGTAAATATTTGCAGATCTTTTTGTCCTCCCTTACAAATCCAGAATACCAAGGGTTATCATACAAGTCCATCCAGATTTAAATGTTGTTTTCATACCATACTTTCTCTGAAAGTTCTCTAAGTGCTGCTGTAAAAGTGTGAATAGCTCAAGTCTTACAGGTAGGTGTCATTAACACACCCACTTCACAGTGCTCCTTTAAGGCACAGGGTGATTACTGACACACCCAAGGCCAGAACAAGTTGGTATCTGAGGCAAGACAGCCCAGAAATCTCAGTGCCAGACTCCAGAATATATTTGATGGGATGTGCATTAATGCAAAATTAATGGATATCCATCACTGTGCATCAGCGTTTACTAAAGGTGCTATATAAACTAGTAAATAATACATAACAATAAAACACAAATGATTTTGATGGCCAAATACTCTTCTAGTGTCAACAGCTTCTGTCAGTAGAGAATTTGGCTCTGTAATTCCAAATAAGCACAATTAAAGGAGACATATAAAGAACTGACAGCTCAGCTTCTGAGATTGGACTGTTATCATTTAGATACAGGCTGAGACTCAATCAATTCAGTTATTAGGGATTCTTTGTCTTGTGATGCTTTCAGGATGAAAGGCAATGCAAAGGGAAGAAGATAGGAGATAACAGAAAATGCCAATGGGTAAAAATAAAAATTAAGATCCTGGGGTTTTAACATATGTTTTATTCTTCCTTGCTACCAAGCTCTAAGCTTGGTCATACTCCCCGTAGTACATATCCCAGCCTAGACTCACCGTGCTCTTTCCACAGGTCTAGTCATTTCTCATCCAAAAGAGAAACTGATAACTTCTCATTTCACCCTGCCTGAGCATCAGCAAGGGGCCCTAATTCTGGGGAAAGCTCTTTGCTCTGTGCCTTTGGCTTCTGCAGGTTTTCACAGCGTCTCACGCACCCTGCCACAGCAGCGATCCTCCTTCTCCAACACGTGAGCGCTTTTGGTGCAAATGAAACAAGAATTTGGTATTTTCAGCAACAAAGACTTTATAAATCTTCATTTTTCATGCACTGCATTTTTCTGAATGCACGAGGGGATGTATTTAGTGTAGTTTCAAGACAGAGGAAAATTCCCAACAGACATTTTAAATCCCAGCTCTAAAGCAATGAGTACCTTCTAAAAGGAGAGATTGCTAGATTTTTTTTTTTGTTTGTTAGTATGAGTAAAACAACATATTTCTCTTTATTCTCTTTCTTGGAAATTCAAAAATCCTTTTGCCTGAACTCTTTCCTAACCAAGTCAGCTGGGGCAGGCACCTGCTGCAGCAAATTTCAGCCCAAATACTTAAAAGTCTGGCAGAATCACAAGGAGTTTGCAGTGAGATGCGTTAGGGCCTCAAAGACAGGAAACACCCCTGCACGAAGAAGGGCTGAAGAGTAGATGGAGACTGAAAGATAGAAGTAAAATTAAAGATCGATTTTATCAGTAATTTTAAGGGGTCAGAAAAGCTTCACCTAAAAGGAAGGATGTGACTAAGGACAGTGTAGTAAACAAATTAATTCAATATCTAGTTATTACATTTAAAAAAAAACAACAAACAAAATACAGATTAAGTAACCTTCAGTTGCTGCAAAGGGAAAGATAAAGGTCAAAATATTTTTCAGTGAACAGCTGCAAATGTAAAGGATAAGATAATTATTCTTAAATTGGAAACATCACCTCCTGAGGCAGGATTTGGCTCTCTTTTTTCACGGTGGAAGATGGGAAATACTCTGTGAGTAAAAGACATCAGCCAGTTTTACCTAACTACTTCCCACTTACATACGGATGTACCAAATTTGGTAATTAGTGCTGAGTCTGCAGATGTATCTGCACAAACAGGCCCTGAGGGGCAGATTTTCAAAGGCATTTAAACCATTAATACCCTTTTAAATCAATAGGACTTGGGCACCAAAATATTTTGAAAGGTCTGAGCACTGGACTATAGTATTTAGCAAAATCAGAGCAAATCAAAGTAAGCTGAGCCAGCACTAGAAGATGTCTGAGAAGATGGAGTAAGAACCACACCGTATTTATACAACTAACAGCTATTGGGTCTGCACAGGCTCAGAGGGACCTGAAAACAAGCGGTTAAGCAGGCGCAGCCCAGGCATTTTGTTATGAGCATGCAGTCAGCTCACGTCCTTCCAGCCCAGCAAACACTGGCAGCAATACAACAATTACCGTAATACTTACACATCCTTGCATACCACCTTGGGATCTAGAGAGATGGAGCTCTCTGTAAATGACAAAGTATCATTATCCCCAGGTTGTAGATGGAGAAACTAAAAGATTGTTAGGGGCCCAAGATCACACTGCAGCAAACAGTGGCAGCAGGAATAGAAACTGGCTTTGCTGATGCCCAGCACAGCAGCTGTTTGCACAAGCTCAGAAACCAAACACTGTTTCTGAATATCCTGATGTTTGGGGATTTCATTCCAACCAATGTCTACGAATATCTTTTTATTTCAGTGAATAAAGTCTCCTTTCTCATTTTAGTGAAGAGTTCCAGTGGTGATTATGATGCATTTGTATTATTTATAGAGAACTAGTGAATATGGAGAAAACAGCAAGGTTACCATATTCCAAATTCCAGTTTCCTACAAATATGGAAACTATAATTATCCTGGGTCTGATTCAGAATACATAAGGATGATGAGATCTCAGTTACAAATTTAAAAATTAACTTCTTCACTTGCGTCTACATCATTATGCCCAGTTTCATATCTATATCTCTTTCCCTATGAGTGATAACTCTGATCTTCCCAAAGAAAAAGGATGGATTTACTCAGTGCTTGGATAAGAGGAACCTGAGAAAAAACTTCCTGGATCAGGAAGAAATATGTCTGTGTCAGCAGATGGAGCTTCTCTTTGTAATCAGGCAGAGAGAAACTTCCCTGAAATTTGGAAGCTCCAGAATTCCCACCTGAGCTCAAAGGAATTTCCCAAGGACCATCAGCAGCTAGCAGAGTCCCTTAACAAACATCAAATACATGGTCCAGTTCACTGACATGACCTTACTCAGTGAATATTTCGTATCCCAGAATTATCTGCACCACTCTTCTGGAGCTGACCTTAGTAAATCGCACGTCCCGTGTTCAAGCCTACAGCTTATCGATCATAAATGCAATCAAAGCCAAGTTACATCCCCATATATGCAGTGGTCCAATCTGCTGGCATGGTCATTTTTAAATGCATATTAAGCTTGATACTGTACATATTTTTCATGCACAATTATAAAAAATCTGCCTTCAAAGTAGTTGATGGTTGTTAGATCTGTGGGTAAAAGATAAAGCTAACAGGTGGCTTGAAATCAGGAAAAAAAGTAACATAAAATGCTGCAGATAAGAGCGTCCACTGAAGTCCTAAGATGCAATTCTGCCTAGAAATGCCAAACTGACTTAAATTGGAGGATCACATCGTAATCCCATATAATTAATGTTTGTCATCTTGCTGTAAACTGCCAGATTATCATTAGTTCATCTTTTGTATTTCCAGGAGAGACTCATTACTCAGTGAGTGAAACGTTAGGAAATTATTTACAATTATGCTGCCGAGAGCAGTAGGCTAATTCCATCTACTAATTAGCACCACTTACATAAGTATAGGTAGAGTGCTATAAATAATAGTGGTAATGTGTGCGATGCTGGCATCAGCTTTCTGGGTCTTCTGTGCAGCAGTGGCAGCTACCCCCTCTGGTGGCCTTTTAATGGGATTTTACTCAAACCACAAGAAAGGCTCCTAAAAATTATTCTTTGCCTAGGGTGGAAAGAGATGAAGTGACTTGCAAATCAGCTATTTCTAACCTCCTTTCTGCAGTGGGCATCTTTACTTAACCACCAGTCAATGCTTTGCAGCCTGCTCTGACACTGCTGGGAGAAAACTACTTCTGTATGGGCCTTTAGGGGAAGCAGTGCTGACAGGGGTAAAAAACCCCTCTGCTCTAACCTGGAAGGTGTTGTGCAGGTTCCAGGCAAGAGCCATCAAAAAGACAAGATGTTACAGATTTTGTGCTGCTGGTGGCTCCAGTCTCCTTAACTCAACCACTGAACCAGGACAGAGTGTTGCACATCCCCTTTGTACTGGATTGCTTGCAGTTCTCAGCAGCACAAGTTGTATTCCACGGTCAATAGAGATAGGCTTTGAAAAAACCCAACAACAACAAAAAAAAATCTGCCTCCCTTCCAGCTGGATCAACTAACCCAAAGGCAGGGGAGCTTTGTCTCGTTTGCACAGCACATGGGTGTATGCAACCCACACCTGAATGACACCCGTGTAAACTAGTATCATTTGTACTTTTTTTTTCAATCTGACCTCCACAAACCTACAGTGATGCTATGCTGCCTATTTGCTTTCTTTCTTCTCCTCCCTCCATGAATTTTGCTCCTCTCTATACAGTAGCCTTGATTTAGCAGGGACTCACCTTAATGCACACCCCAGTCTGTTCCTTGGTGATATGGGGGTTGACTAGAGATGTGCATTTATGTGTGAATTAATAAAAGCCTGGCTGGTGCTATTTTAAGTAAGGATATGGAAGTACCTTCCTCACAAAAGCCTTCCAGGCTGTGGACCTTCCATGGAGAAAAGTAGGTCTGAGATAGGCTCCCTCCGATCCCAGGTGGACCTTCCTTTGGTGCTGTATAGACCCAGGCACCTTTCCAGGATGCTGGGTCCCTCTTGAAGGCCTCGATGCCTAGAAATGAAGAATGCAAAGCCCACATCCCTCCTTGGGTCTAGGCTGAAAAATCGGCACCTGTTTGGGAAAAAAAAAAGGAAAAAGAAAAAGATTAGTGCACATTTGAAATGTAACCTTTTAGTCTAAGCCAGCATTTCTTTCATGTGTGGTTTCTTTTCTCAATGACTTCAGGGACATCTAGGATGTTAGAGAGGGAAGATGAATGCTGTTGTAATGCCAAGGCGTACACTAAAAACAAGAAGTCCGGAGAGCATTTTTCCTTAAGGCATTGAAACACGCAGAAATGAACAGCTGCCATCCAAAAGCACTTTAAATATTAGTGACATAATAAAACACTTATTTTCATTGTTTCATATGGTTTTCAGTTTGCACACTTAGCAACAGCCAGAATTTCCTGACTGAGCGTGGAATTGGCCAACAGATTCAGCCAAACAGTCTCAGATGTTAGAGTCCTTATTACAATGTTCCCAGCACCAACTGCCTGGAACTGCTTAATAAGATGGAATTGCAGTCTGAATGACACATATAATCAAAATTTTCATTTGTTTTCAGAAAGAAAATCCATCTAATCTCCAGCAGAAGAGAATGGAAGTGGTTTTGAGGCAGGCGGTCCATGTTCCGGTATCAATTTAGATGCAATTTGAAATATAGGATTTGCCTTAATGGATCATTAGGTCTTAATATAGAGGGAAAATGAAGGTATAAGAAGGGTTATTGAATGAAAAAGAAAGGCTATATTAAAAGACAACAAAAAATAAGAGGGAAAATAAAAGATATATTTCTGTGACTGTAACTAAAAACAATTACTACATACGGTGGGATTTTTCAAAACCCTTCGGTCTCTTGCTATATCCAGACCATTTTCCTGCTGTGGCAGGAACGTTCCCTATAGTCCATGATCCAATTTGCCAGGCAGTTTTTCAATGATCCATGCAAGACATCAAAATACTCCCTACATGGTTATTACATCACTCCAATCTCCAAGATGAGATCATATAATTTTCATTACAGGGAAAAGCCTCCATCCAAAGTGGCTTACTTGAAGAAGAAGCCAAAAGGAATAGTTTATTGCTTTTGCTGCTGTTTTAAAACCTGTAACATTGACTGTTTCCAGTTTGGTACTGTCTCTTTTCCTTCTCAGTGTCATTCTCCAGGGAAAGCTGGTTTCTTCTTCCAGTGCTCAAATCCCAATGTTTGTTGTTGTTTGCTGTCTGCTCACTCTCTCATGTCATCTCAACTTTTAGTCAAATATATTCTTTAGGAAAAACATAGCAACAAAGTATATGCCTCTCCAGACCCACACATTTATCTAGTTCACATGCCTGCTAAACTGGTGGGTTGTACATGACAAACAAGGATTTTTTCCCCCAAACCTACTGAAGTCATCAGGAGAGCACAGGATGGCACTTCAAACCCCTGGTTCCCCACTGCAAAGCCTCAAGGCTTGGTCCATCAGCCTTGATCACTCAGTTGATGTTGCGAGACATTAGCAGCTCTCCTGGCACAGGGGTACTGGGTGAGCTAAGCCCCAGCTGAGGGGGCAGAAAGCTGGCAGGGTCTGAGGCAGTTCATACCAGGTCAGTCCGCAAAGCAGCAGCAACACTTCTGGAACCAATCTTTCCCAAAAGCCATTCCTAAAGATCTCCAGCCCCTCAGCTCTTCCAGGTACGTGGCACATACCTTGTGGCACAACAAATTTTAGGATACAGTTTACAGGGCCACATGTTTGCCCTTGCACTCACTGGTGTTGCTAAACCCACCTCCCTTTCTTGTGTTGACATCCAGCTCCTGGCCAGATTCCTCTTTCCAGATGCTCTACTGTTCCTTGGTGGAAAGGTGCCCAGAATCCCCAGATTCTTCCTCATGATCTTCCTTCCTGTGGGACATTTTCCTGATTTGGTACAGATTAATAAGACCACATTTCCCGATAGCTTGCACTTCTTCACTCTTCCCCAGCCCATATGTCCCACAGTCTATAAGTTTGCAAAGCCATTGAGCACTATTATGTCTGTTGTGGGAATCACATTGTCAGAGGTGGCAATAACAGAGCAGAAGCTGCATCTGTACCCTGAAAATTATGTGTGCAGCAAATAAAAGCACCACCTGAGTCAGGACTGAACCCCACATCCCTCAGTCTGAGTCCCAGCACAGGCTGCGTGTCAGCCCAGAAGTTACCAACAGTAAAGTTTTTGCTGAGAGCCTCCAGGAAAAGCATCTGGCCAGCAGGAAGCAGCTCCGCATGCAACGAGTTACTTACTTACACTCTGTCTTGATAAGTCAAAGGCAGAAATGACTCTGATTTGCTCCTGCTCACAGCATTCCCTCTGGGTCGATGGATATCAGGATTTGCTTTGTTGAGCATCAGGGAAGAAAGCCTGGGTCTTGAAAGTTACCTTTATATAGATGTATAAAACCAGAAATACACAGATGTAGACACATGCACATTCAGATGTTTTCATTGCAAACTTTAAAGTCATCACAACAGCTTTTATATGTCAAAGGGCAAAAGTTTGCTGTCGTTTTATTTTTATTCCCTCTTATTTTATTTTGTATTTCCACCATGTTGATTTATATCACAGGCTTACACTAGGATGTAAGCCATAAAAGCATTGCCTCATTACACACACAAATGTGTATTAAAATTATAGGCTAGTGGCATATATAAGAGGCAGATTATAATTAGTATCTAGACTCTCAGGTGATGAATCACAACAGAGTATTATATACCATCAGCCTTGCACTATGTTGCAGGTCAGAAGTTAATGATCCAGGTAATGCCATTCAGCACAAGCGCTGCAGGACCAGTTGCCTGTGCTCACGTCTCAGAACCAACAGGTGACATAGCTTCTTATGCTTTCCTCAAAACTCAAGGTAGGACTTGTGATGGGTGCTAGACAGACCGCTCCAGAGCATGAGGACTAAGAAAGTTTATCTCTGGCTGCTGCATGTCAGGAGGGATGAAGTGGAGAGAAAGCCGGGTAGAAAGCTGGAAAAGAATGAGTAGATAGCTCTTAGAGTTGGAAATATTTCAGTTGAAGAGGTTTTTGCAGGAAAATCCCCATCTCTTGAAATTCAAAGTTTCTACGGGGAAATACAAGAGAAGTTTTTCTGGGATGGAAGGGTGAGAGATGGAAGGGTGAGCAGGGAGAATTCCCAGCCTCCCTGGAGCATCTACGTGCACTGGAATGGACTGTCCCATGACTGAGCATCTCCACAGAGCTGAGCAGGCTCTCTGAGGCTCCAGTCCATGCTGATTTAAAAAGACAAAAATTAGCAGCTTTCACAATGTGATGACAATGAAGAGATTTAGCAACAGGAAGATCTCCCAGCACAGGGACTAGCATGGATTCATCCCCACGTGAGCCATCTCCACTGAGTGCATTTAAACACTGACCAGTGTCACTGTAAGCCTTGCAACATTACTGTTGGTTTTAAGCATATTTCTCAGCTGACTGTTGTGGTTTAAGCCCAGCCGACAACCAAGCACCACCCAGCCGCTCGCTCACTCCCCACCAGTGGGATGGGATAGAGAATCAGAAGAGAAAAAGTGAGAAAACTCCTGGGTTGAGATAAAAGCAGTTTAATAGGTAAAGCAGAAGCCGCACACACAAGCAAAGCGAAAAAGGGAATTCATTCATTACTTCCCATTGGCAGGCAGGTGTGCAGCCATCTCCGGGAAAGCAGGGCTCCATCACGCATAATGCTTACTTGGGAAGACAAACGCCATCACTCCGAACAACTCCCACTTCCTTCTTCTTCCCCCAGCTTTATATGCTGAGCATGACATCAAATGGTATGGAATAGCCCTTTGGTCAGTTGGGGTCAACTGTCCCAGCCGTGTCCCCTCCCAGCTTCTTGTGCACCCCCAGCCCAGTCGCTGGTGGGTTGAGGAGCAGAAAAGGCCTTGACTCTGTGTAAGCACTGCTCAGCAATAACAAAAACATCCCTGTGTTATCAACACTGTTTCGGCACAAATCCAAAACATAGCCCCATGCTGGCTACTATGAAGAAAATTAACTCTCTCCCAGCCAACACCAGCACACTGACTGAACATTTAAGAAGCTGAAAATTCTGTTTAAATGCATAGTTTCCTGTTTGCATGCAAGCTGCTCCCAACACTCAGTCTACATTTAAAAGCACAGCATACATATTCATGTATATACATAGTCATATGTGTGCTCATGAGACATACACACATATGAGTGAACATTTCAACTGCAAAAACACCCTACATCTCATCTGTCAGTAATTCTGCCCTCCAGGGAGATGTATGTGCTGATAGTGAGACGATTATGAAGGTGATTGAGCTTTGAAACGTATTGTTGCTCTCTTCAATAGTGCTGATTGGCAGCGGTGATTAAATGACTCAAGCAAGGGGAAGTGGTATTCAGAGGCTGACCAGGCAGATCATGGATGCAATCATCTTAAGCATCTGAGAATAAGTGCTGGTTTTCTTCTTGAACAGCGCTGTAGTTCAGAGGGAGGATGGCTGGCATTCACCCACTGCTATGGAGCCAGCCGAGGATATGCGTAGTGGGTGGTTAGAATGGGAGCAGGAGTTCGGCTATTCCTCCATTCTTTTACTTACCGCATCTGGTGGTTTCCAGGGAAGATCCAGGTGCTAAGTCTCTACTTCCTGAACATCAAAGTTTAGAAGGCCACAGTCCAAACAGGACTTCGTGGTAACTCCCTGTCCTGAAGGAGCTGAGCCTTTGGGCTCCTGCTTCTTTTTTCCAGCTCAGTCACTAATTCACCTTGGGTTTTCTTCCTAGTCATTCTCTGGTTCTTAACAGTGCTGGAAGTGCCCAATTGCTACGGAGAAAAGATGGGTATTGACAAAAAATTAAAACATGCCCACCCAAGCACCGAAGAATCCATGGGATCATACACTCATATCACAAACACACTTAATTTAAAATGCTCCTCTGGGTTATACCTAGTGGCATCTGAGCCCTCTCTACTGGCCTGGAAAAAGTTCTGACCTAAGGAAACTACTTTTCTGATCCTGCATGGCAACTTCTATCTCCAGCAGCAAATGTTTACTGAGCTACAGAAAATATCAAAACTATAAGGGTAAAAACAGAGAGAGTATTTATGCATAATATGATACTCCAAGGAACAGCCATCAAAATAGACTTCTAATTTAGAGAAGACTGTCAAATGCCCAGTAGGGTTACTGCATCATGCATCAGATTTCCCTTTTGCAGGTTTTAATGCTTGAATTCCCTCATAAGGCAGAAAACAGAGAAATTATTTTAACAATTGCTGACTGTAATTATATCATCACAGCCTCAGCTCTTCCCTCAGATATGACACAGCCACCAGAGCAAACTACCCAGTGCAAAGGTAACAAAGTCCTAGTCCCCAGAGGAGGGTGCTGCTTGCATCATCTTGCAGCACAGTCACGTATTAACCCTCCTCATCCCATCGTATGGTCATGTACTGTCATTTGGAGTGATTGGAGAGGAATATCTTCCTCTCCTGAGTCATGGGTCCAGATTTCTTCTGTGGCAGAGGTCTTCCTCAGGAACCTGCAGACTAAAACCCTGCTCACATTTTCGTATCATTACCTTAAAGAATTTTACTGCAACAGGGAAGGGAGGACAGCCTACCTGAGCAAGGTTAAGGAAGGATTTGGAATTTCTGATGCACAATTGCACTGATTTAGGGTGAAAAGTATGTCCTATGCAGGGCAGCACAAGCACGGTGCTGCTCGCATGCCTGCCTTGTTTGGCACCGTCTTTCTATGTGCTTGCCAGCACAAGTGCTAGGAGGAGGCGGTGGAGAAAGGACAGGCTGAGGAGTGGGAGCCTCACAGAGGACAGTAATCTCTCTAGCTCCTGCTGCTCGCTCACATAACTCCCAGGACTCGTTACCAATGAGTTCCTCTTTATTTCTTTTCCTAATGTTCATTTCATGAATTGCAGAAGTAACGTCTTTCAGTATTAAAAAGTAATTAATGATTTCACCATAATGAAATTAATAATTAACTAGACAGACATTTGGACCCTTTGTTGAACAAAATTCTCTAATTTTATGATGCATTAGGACTGTCTGGGCTGGTCTGCCTCTGAAGCAGCTATCCCACAGCTGGCAGCGAGCCAGGGGCTGCAGAAAAACATGTCTTTTTTCCTGTCAGCGCATTTCTGACAGGCCTTTACAGCGCAGTAGCAGCTGTGTTCACAGGCACCATTAGCTCCTGGTTTCTGGATCCTATCAAAGAGAGGAGAACAAAAGAAAAAGATAAACATGGATGGGGAGGAGGCAATGGTCTCAGCTGACCAGCTCCCCATCAACTATCTGCCATTTGTGAGAAGCCCAGGCAAAAGGGTTTTAAAAAGAATTTAGTGGGCACCAGTGGTTTGACATCTGCCTCAGAACAGGGTGTCTCTATAGTAGACCGACGCAATGGAAGCCACCAGCTGCAGGCAGGAATGATATGTAAGGGAATGAGCATTCTGCACAGCAGTGCCTTGTGCCCTCGACTTTGGAGCATCTTGGGAGAGTGGTCCCCACAACCTCAGATCAGTTCTGCTCCTCCTTTGCACCAAGCTCATGTCATTGCCACGGTGACAGCAAGTAACCATGAGATGATGGACTCCTTGAACTGGCCCACTGGCACTGCACACAGGACTAGCAGATTCTTTTGAACTTGGGCATTTTGCATGCTGCAAGCGCAGAAGTTACAGAGGCTTGAACTTGGAAACCTTGTACAGAAATGCACTAAGTCTTTAAGACCTTAGACTCAAACCAACTGATTAGTGGCATATTTTGCCAACCCCCACCACAACCTGAGGCACAGGTCCTCTGCCACGCCACCTTAGTCAGCCTGCAACAGAGCCAACACTGTTCTTTCTTTGGTATTGAAGCATCTTAAACTAAGACTTTAGCTTTCCCCTGAAGCCAACTGAATTAATCAATTCCTCCTTGGCATTAGTATACAGCGCGCTTTCTGCTAGGTGGGTCAAAAATGCACAATCTATTTTGGCTGTTCTGTTCCCATGAATTCTATTACAATACGTTGAAAAGGGGAAGATTACCAGCAAGGCAGAGCCAGCGGCATGCCTTGCTTTATGAGGGGGAAAAAAACACACACACAATTTATTTTTCATTGCTCTATGATGAATATGAATTCAATTACATGCAGAGGAGAACTGTGGTAGTCAGTCAGAATTATACTCAGCTAGTAGTGAATATAATGGCTTTTAACAAGGAGAGCTTATCATCAAGGCTCAGACAAGCTTGAGTCTGTGTTGCACCTGATGAACCTGCACAAGGAGACAATGACTATCACAGCTGAGAATTAATCTCTCATCTCCATGGCTGGAGAAGGGAGGGGGAAGCAGGGTGTTAGTAGAGCCCTCTGGTCATTGCCAGTCCTCCAACCACACATGTCAGGACAGCAGCCATAGGCACCGGGAGCAGAAGGACCATCCGTCAAAACAGGAGCACATGCAACAAAAGCAACACAGAAACATGCTTGTCTCCCTTCTTGTTTCTGTCATTTTTCCCAGCAGACAAAATTCATCTCTCCCTGTCCCTGGCTAACGTTTCCAACAGCCTGGTTAAGCTTTGCCCACAAAGCTCACAAGCTTAGTGGCCATGTGTGCAGAACACAGCTCACCTTCTGCCTTGATTCAGCCAGACATCTGCGAAGTGCCTGTACAAATGGCATCACAGCACCCAAGCACCCCAGTGCACAAGCGTGCATATATCTATATCTAAATCTATATCTTCATCTATCTGTGCCTTTTTGCTTGTAAGGCTCTAGTTACTCCAAAACCACAACCAACCATGCAGGAGCTTTGAGTTCTTTAAGGAGGCCTTTTAAGCCCCTTTTAGTTCTTCTAATTGAGCAGAAATCCACAATCAGCAAGACATTAGCTATGCTTGGCACAAAGTCCCTCTTAGCACAGCTCCACTGGAGAAATGAGCACCCTACCTTGGGGAGGGAGGTGAGACTCACCGCACCCCTGAGAGTCCCCTTACAAACCCCGCTGCTCCCAGGACAGCCCTGCGATGCTCAGCAGCCCCCAGCCCCTGGCCCCTCTCTCCTGCTCCCCAGAAACATCAGTGCTCTGGCAGCAGCCGCATTTCCCCAGCTGCCGCAGCAGCAGCAAGAGCAAATGGGAGGAGGGACAGACGACTGCCACATACTGTGCATTAACCTCATGCATGGTGCAACTCTCCTGCAACATCCAAACTGAAGTTTGTGCAACGCTGATATGTCCAAGTTTTCTTTCTTTAAGGCAGCTCTCAAGGTATTTCTTGAGGTGCTTAGCAACTCAGAATCAGAAAAGTAATGTTAATGCAAGATGCCAAGCAACCACCTCCAGCCCTCCTGTGGGAGCAGGCATGAAAAGATTAGATATATATCTTTGGTTACTGCTTAATGAATTAGTCCTAAGCAGCAAGTCCAGCTACCTTGACATTTCTTCTGCCGAAGACAGAAGCCCCAGCAGTGTGTGCAAACACACATATGAGTGTGCTGCCATTGTGCAAACACAGATACAGGTGTGCTGCCGCCTGTCAAAGCTGCCTTCCAGCCAGCTACACCAGTCAGGCAAAGGGGAGAAGCTGGGGGGTGAATGGGAGAGCTCAGGCAGCAGTAAGCCAGACAAGGCTAGAAGGAGATTTCATATGTTTTGAGATCCAGTTATTAAAGCCCCATCCTGGAGCAGCAGACATGCCAGGCTGTGCTTCTGAAAAGAGGCTGGTGGAGAAAAACTTCCCAGGAGAAGCTGCTCTGCCTTCCACTCTGCCCACAGGGAATGCACACAAAGCTTTCCCTGTTTCAAAAGCAAAATGTTGTTGTTGAGCAGCTGTCTGGAAAGGGCTTCTCAAATCTTGCCCAGTAACAAACATTTCAAATTTCCTCACTATTTTTCATCAAAGCATTTAATGGACATTTGTGGGATAAGCTTTACATCTTCTGCAGCGTGGAAGGTGAGCGTTGCTACTCTTTAGAGACAGGACAAATAAGACATGGGGCATCACATTGCTTGGCCAAAGTTATGAATCAAGACAGAGCAGAGCTCATACAAATCCCTGATATCTGTGCTCCTTCATCCCCATGTATTTGCTCCTTCTCATCAGCTGAGATGCTGCATGGCAGCATCATGGCTCTGAAACACTCTGAGACTGTTCTCTTACCCACCACCTGGAAAGTATTTATTCAGTGCTGGAGATACCATCAAGCTTTTCTCCAAACTGCTGTCATTAATTGACTTCTGCCGGGAAGCAGAGACGATCCATGTTTAATGCCCTCTCAAAGCACGGTGCTGACACCCCGATGGCGCTGCCCCTCAGCTTGGGCACGGGAAGGTGCAGCGGCAGCATAGCACCGGCCGAGTCCTACCACCCTGCGAAACCCCATGCTGCCTCACCTCAGTGCACCGATCACCTTCTCTCTGTGGTCATACAGCAAAAGATGGTTCCAGCCATTTAACGAAAGAGAAGGTGTTTAATCTCATTTCCACCCAGGTGAAGCTGCCCAGCTGATGACCCCACCCCAGCCCTGAGCCTCCCCTTTCCTGAGTCCACGCCACAGTGGGTGTAAGCAGAGCTGATCTCTGTCGTGAACACAGAGATGGCACTGGCAGCCAGCTTCGGGTCTGGAATCAGACTGCATCATTAGACAAAATCTACGGGCTTGAATTCTGCCATCTGCTCACCAGGCTTGATTGAAAGTGTAGGAATTACATTAAATTACCTGATTACATGAAGGCTGACAAATGATAGCAGATATTACAGCCAAGGCTGAACAAGAGCTTGGCCATTCCTGTCTATACAGGAGGAGTGGGAGTTTTGCCCTGGTAATAACAAGCATTGCACGTTTCTTCTCTTTAGAGCTCGTTTTTGTTTTTTTTTTTTTTTATCTGAGGATGGAGAAGAAAACATACAAATTGCACATAATAAGTGGAACACAGAGAAAAAGAGCCAGCTGTACTCACAGATGTTACAATGCAACCAAAGGTGCTTCTCTATTTTCTCTCCTCCTAGAATAAGCCATATACATCTAATGAATAATGCAAGAGATTTCCTCTATAGAATTAATAGCACGCAGTCCTTCTTGACTTGCCTTTAATCACACTCAGCACCCAGTGGGCCTGGGAGGGAAAGTCAGCATTACTCATTTACTCAGGCAAACTCAGTGGTTGTCAGCCATCCCAATCCTTCATGGCTTTAACACCACAGTTTGGGTGTTAAAAATCAGAAAATCAGAGTCTGCAGGCAGCCCTATGAGCTTTGCTCCTCACCAGGGGCAAAGTTTGGATTAAAGTCAATTGACATTTCACATTTCACTTGAACACAACCAGTGTTTACAAATGCTGTGTGTAGGAAAAACCTTTGCTTAATTAGATGGACTCATTCAACTTAATCAACGCACAGTGATACTTCAGGTTTATATTTGTGCAAATTCATGGAGATCCAGAGGATTCCACTCACTTAAAGAAGGTAGATTAGATGTAGATCTGACTCTATCAATCTATAAGATGCACACACACTATTTACCCTGAGTTTGTTAGAGACCTGTTATTAGTGGTGCAAAAGGCATGGTTTCAAGTACCTGTGCAAGCCTACAGCTCAAGGCTGAAATCCAGTCTTTTCCCAGAAACTAATGAACACAAAAGTATCTGTGAAGCTTTGCAAATTAGGATATGAAAAGAGAAAAGGAGTTCAGATATGGCTGAATCTGAAAATGATTCAGGATTTGCAAAAAACGATTTATAAATGGTTTCTCCTGATCTGGCCGGTGCTGGTTCAGACCAGAAGACAGCAAGGTGTAGCGCAGTGGGAGTATTGCCTAAAGAAAAAGTAAATCAAGTATGAGTCATAGGCAAGTGTTGTTAGAGAATATTGCAAACTGGAGTTCCCATCCATCAGAAAATCTGATTACCTTAATGTGTTTTGTTTAGAAACATTTCTACATACATAAAGCAAACTGTTTTGCTTTCCCTTGTTGAACTGTTATGGCAGTCAAGCAGCTTACCTCCACCGCCTGGGCTTTCAACCCAAATGCCATCTCCCAGCTCTCCTGCAAAGCAAAGCCTCAGAGGGACAGCTGTCTGTCCCTCTGTCCTGCCTAGACAGATCAACCCCAGAGAGACACATGAGCCACCACGCTCTCCAGGCAGCGGGAGGACGGCACACAACATCTGAACTACCGCTCCTGCAGGGCACTGAACCAGCTCTGGCAAACACAAAGAATTGTGGAATTAACTGAAAATGACATGTTTTGATTTGGCTTAATATGCCAAGATAGTTCGATCTGGATCCACTAGACTAGAATTATATGTTTCATTTAAATCTTCTTGACAAAAGAGAAAAGTCTATGCATTGATTTGATATAAGATCAGTTTTTTCCATGGGAAATTTTATCTTTTTACAGAAACTGCATTATCCGTATACACAAACACTTAAGCACCTCTAATTACAACACGTCGGTGAGTTTGCTAACAGACTTCTTGTGAGTTATAGGACCTGATTCTCAATTACAGTAAAGCCATTTTACATCCTCTTACTCCCTGATACCTAGACCCATATAATGGGTGTAAAAATAGTTATGGAGAAATATTAAGAGAACACATTTCTGTCTGCAAACTGTGACAGGCAGGCACAAGAACAGCCTTATGCAGGTGCAATCTCAGTCCCCCAAACCATGTTCGCATGGGGGTTTGCTGCTGAGTCCGATGGCACTGCAAGGTGCTGAGAGAGGCCGATGTGAGCAGGATTGGGCCCACAAGTGAAAACGTGAACTGCTACAGCTTCATCTGATTATCCTGCAAGGGTTGCTTGAGTCCTGCAGATTCCTCCCTTCTTCTTATTTCTCTTCCAGGTGTCAACAAGAAGTACAGAAAAAAGTGCCAAAGTTGGAGCAAGGGGAAAAGAGATCTTAAGTATGTCTTGAAAAAATGTAAATGAACTTTCCCACTCCCATGATGACTCGTATATTTGTCAACTGGTCTTTATGGGAAAGCGGTAAAGAAGATTTCCAGTGCCTCATAGTGACATATATTCCCACTGAGGAACAAAGTTTGAACCTATTTCTGAATTTCAAAATTATTGAGAGGAGGGATTATCACAACCAAGAATAACTGTGTGTGAAAGGAAATTGATTTCTAGTCTGTTAATAATTTATTTTACATTCTTCATAATCATATTCCAAAAAGCACATATTCCAGAGCAATAAATAGCTCCAAGAACTCACCTCATTTTCTCCTCTCCCCACAGCATTATGTGGACTTGCTTAATTGCACTGCCCAAGGGTGCTCTGGGGTTTAGGTGAATTTTAGATTGCACCTGTTTAAGATGGCACGCCATCAAAAAGCTGCTGTTGCCTCCCTGCCAGTGCAGGTATCCTACCAGCGATGGTCCCTGCGCTCTCCCTCTTGAAAGCTCTCCCCTGCTTTTTCTAAGCATTTTAATTTGGTCTGCATCTGTAGCATTCAGGTGTTTTCATATCCAGCCTGTGTTTTCCTTCTGAGCAAGCTGCTGCTTTCTCTTCTGGCTTAGGGACACTTCAGAAAGTTTCCCCAGTGCTCCTCATTCTGAATTAGCTGGGACAAGAGCTTGATTTTTAAAACAAGCAAGTGGAAAACTGATCAAATGAATGAACTGAGCCAGAATGAGTGGATATTCATGGGACTTTGAAAGGCAGCAACAGCGACTGTGAAGTCGGTCAAGCTGGTTAAACTGTGCTGCCCCATCTGCCTCCCTTCCCACAAGAAGTCCCCTGAGTGCCAGGGGAGGAAAGGCAGAGGGACCACACATTTGGACTGCTCAAAGTTATCCACAACTGCAATTTCTAGGCACGACAGTAAGGCAAATAATAAAAAAAACCCGACAGGATGAGTCATCCTTAACATTTTAGCTGGTGGCTTTTGTCTATATGGATCAGTAAACTACCCAAAGGTGTATGGACACTTATTTACTCACAAAGAAGGAGAAACTGAGGCACAGACTGATTAAATAACACATTCAAAGTCATAGCGACAGCAAATAAGTTTCATGCTCAAATAAGTGGGATGGCAGCTGCTGAGTTCAGCTGCTTCTGGAAGGAAACTTGTATCTGAAGTCACTGGTTTCTATTAAAACAAATTCTTGCCCATTGAAAAAACTTCCTTATCCTTTTCACTCTGGGCAGAAAATCTCGGCACCAAAATTCTTGGTGAAAGTTGAGAACTGAAAATTCATGTTAAATTTATTGTTAAATATATTCCAGACAGGGAAAGTGGTCAGCACTAGAGGATGATCTTTAATTCCTGGCTTTTAAAGTAGTCCGGGGAAGCATTGTGGGATAAATAGAAAAATTCCTGACTTCCATGTGAATTCAGCAACATTTTCATGTATTACTGTTCTATCTTTGCCTTGTTGTTTTGGGACTTTCTTCAAAACCATGTAACAGAGATGAAAAAAAGCATTTTATTTAGGTATCTTATTTACCAAGTACCTTTGAGCCACAACTTTCAAACGTCTTTGTCATTATCTGAAAAGTCAAAGTATGCAGCTAATTAGGTCTTCCTTTTCCACCACATAGATTCATCTGCAAAGTATTCAGCCACTTGCGTTACTGGAAGCAAAAGGGCATTTACAAACAGGATGGAAATCATCCCCAATTCAGTGGTGATCTAAGATTTTTCTCAAAAGACGATAGATGGCTACAAGAATTTAAGGTTGAAAAAGGTCCTCCTGGGTCATCCTTACCAGTGCCTGTGATTGGAAGGACCACAGTGTGTCATCCTCCTCCTGAGGTTACTGAAGGCCACTGCTGCTCTGAGAGGCTCCTGCCTGAGCAGGTTTCAACCTCGCTTTGGGAAATCTGTTCCTTTGCCTAGTGGGCTGTGCCCTGAATGTCACCTCTTTGAGCTGTGCTCCATCCACACCACAGTCCAAGGCAGAGAGAATTTTGCAAGGTATAAAGAGCCATTTATTTGGCAGAAAGACCCAAGGACCTCAGACATAGCTGCTTCCTCAGGCTTTCAAGGACTTGAAGCCAGATTTGCCCACAGACCTTCTGCCTAACCTTGAACAAGCTGCACTTAAAGTCCGCATCTGCTCTAAAGTGAAAGATCACCCCTGAGGCTTGGCCAGAGGCCAAACTTACAGACGGCCCATGTTCTTCACTTGGTGGAAGATTTGGATGCTCACCCTGGTGGCAGTTCAGCTCTGGTATCTGCAGGGCAGGCTGTGAGTACAAGGTAGATGGGCCACTGGGGCTGTGCCCCACACATCTGCTTTGTAAGAGCCACCTGATGACTGAGGCTGGGGAGATAAAATGGCCCACGGATCTCAAAAGGATCTTGTTACCTTCCGTTGCAGCAGATGGGATTTGCAGTGCAGCCTGCCCATAAGGGCAACGTGGATGTGCAGATTTGAGTTTTGGGATGCTGCAGGCTGCTGTTCCCAGGATAGCCAAGCCAAGGTAAGTGTTAACATAGTTCCCGTACTTCAATTTATGCCTGCAAAATGAATGCTATTCTCATGGGCTGCAATAAGGTTGTAACATGCTTAAATACTTCATTAATGAGACCTCTGTAAGTAGCACAGAGACAAACAAGATTTTAGAGGGGCAGAAGCCTTTGTGCTACCCCCTTCTCCACAGGGGAGAATTTCAACTCACTGTCCAATTTGCAATTGCTAACAGAAAATTTTGCAGATGGAAATGGATTTGCTAGCACAGTTTGTGCCTCAATCTAATTGTTTTTAAACTTTGCATCTTGGGAAGAATTAGCAATCATGCTTTGGTGGATCCCTGTTTTTATAGTCTTCAGATTTTTTAGAATTTTCTTCCTGTAATACCCCATATGTTTCTATTGCTTTCAGGGGAGCAGAGCCAAGTCATCTTCTAACTAAGACCTGTTAATTCACAGAGCACATCAATCTACTGGACAAAGCATTTGCAGTCTGTTGTAGAGGTTAAGACAAACTTCCCTAACGGGGAAAATTATACCAGGAATAAATGTAAATCTTGTTAACATGATTGTTTGTATTCTTTTTAACTATACACACAAAGATAGATTAATTTTCTTAGGGCTTTTTTGAAGAGAGGAGGAATGAAAAGATAAGAACAGGAGGATGTCCAATTAATACTACTGAGGCCAGGTATTTGCACGGAGCCATTCCTTTGAGCCTTGCCAGCACTGGTTCAGGAACATCAGGGAAGTTGAGGTGCAATAGTAGCTTCTACCACCCTTCTTGATTTGGCTCCTGCTATAATTTAAAAACACTTCAAGGCTTCTTTAACTAATAGTGATAGATAACCACTGCCAAAGGCCACACTGTCATCCAGGCTATGCCTCCACCACCCACTTTGACATTCACACCTCCTTGGCTTCTGCTTTAAAGTCTCCTGTGTGACCTTAAAAGTGAGACAAAGCAGGAGGACCTTACCAAGGTCCGGTCTATGATGGCTGTAAAAAAATTCTGAGCTATTTAAGTTGTTGTGCTTAAAACTAACATTGGCCCTGTTTTTGAAGTGTTCTTAAATCCTACTACTTGGGGAAAGAAGGTAAAAATACCCTACCACACCTGGTTAACTTAGTCACTTGTAACAGCCACTGCTTTTTGAGGTTAGGTATTTCAAGGTGTTGTCCCCTAAACTGCTTTTCTAAGCATTTGACGGGTTAGATATTTTAGGATTTAGGCAATATGCACCAAATCAGAGAAAAAGTCAAGAACTTGAGGCACTTGTGTCTGGTGGAAATATCAGAGCCCCACTCACTGCGGCACTGTAACACCCATCCCTTTATTTTTGCTTTCACAAAAGCCTCTGAACTAATTTCCTTCAAGGGAGACTGGTTCCCTTTCTCTGTTGTAGGCTTGTAATCTCAAGCAGGCTCCTAAAAATAGAAACACTACTCTAACATCTGTGCCCTTCTGATGTCAGTAAAAGCAGGGCATGAAGTGCTTTAAATCAGATTCTCATTCTCTGGAATAAGGAGGATCACCCCTCTCTGGTCAAAAGTCACAGATGGCAGATGTTTGCTTTTATCCCCTTTGGCCATTGGCTGTGGCAGATTCAGAGCTGCTACACAGCGCTAAGGCTCTGCACCAGCTCTTAGCTCTGGGAAATCCCGGCTGTCTGCTCTCATTCATTCTCCTGAAGCAATCTTCAATCTTCCCAACATTGCCTTCAGGCTCTCTGTTCCAAGGCCGCAGCTAGAAGAATGTCTTTACACAGTCTCAAAGTCCAGAAGAGCAATATAACCTCAAGGCATAGAGTGAAAAAGTGAACGTGAAAGTTTTGGGTTTTTTAAAAAAGAACAAAACCAAACAAAACCACAAAAAACCCTACCATTAAATTAAAGTGATTGCCAGCTTCCCCACCCATGAAGAGACTTGATCTGCTCATTCCTTTGAACATCAAAGCCAAAAAGTCCTGTGCTTCCTTCTCTCCTCAACCTTTTTTTTCCCTCAACAAACTTCCTTATTGCAACAGAAGCACCAACCATGGAGGCACCAAACCTCTGGGTTTGCAATGGGTCATACAATCTGTATGGTAGCTGGCACATCCCATCCACTTTGCCTACCTTGAGCGTGCTGATCAGCATGACTGACACACATTGGCTCATCCATGATAGAGTTTATAACCATGGTTTTCAAAGGAGCTCCAGGTGCCTTTGACTGTCTGAAGCTTGGATGATCATGAGGAAAGGACACCCAGAGCCTTGGTCACTCCTGTGGTTCTCTGGCCCTTAGGATCTCACCTGTAATGAAAGGGAGAGGGCCTACGAGGTCCAAGAGCTTGAATATCAGAAAGCACTTAAGCATACCTCACATACACTTCCCTGAATAAGCTCCTGCTGTGACTAGTTCTACTATACTTAAATTTAAGAGTTAAATTACTTTTCTTCCTTTTCTGACAGACCTAACCTTAGCACACCCAAGGCAGACATGCAATATAGAAAAACGCACCTTGTTTTTTAAGTTGAGGGAAGGCAAAGGAAACACAGTCCAGGGCTAAGTGAAAGCAGAGGACAAGAACATGGAGAAATTTTCAAGCTGGCTGATCTGCAGGTGAAGGACAAGCCTGAAACAGAATGAAAGCTGCTAACCAGACCTTTGGAGTCATCTGAGGTGAGACAGAATCAGCAGAGATTTCATTACTCACAAATCCCTCCAGATGCCTTAAATAATTCATAGCAAACACTGGGACATAAAGACCAGGAGTCCCATTAGGAGGCACATGGTATTGTTTTTGTTCATTAGGGTGAGTCACACAAAACACATTATTACATAAAGCGGGATGTCTCATTAATTGCATCAGTCTGGGGGCTATAATGTACCAGTGCCTGGAAGAGCTCTGGCAGACTCAGTCCTTGTCCTCGTTGTTCCAGAAAGTCCCACAGTGTCTCTCTGCAGAAAGTCACCCATCACTCTCACCCCAGCTGTCGCCTGAGGTCTGGCTCCCAGCACCCTTGCCATGACTCTGCCCGTGGGTGCCAGCCTGCATTTCTCCAGCAATGTCACCTCTCCCATGAACTGCCCCCTGAGGACATGAGTCTCCTCATGCTCACCCTACACAAGCAGGGCACAGCTCCATCTGGGCACCCAGCTCTGACACCAGTGAGGGAAAACCCACCCCTGAGCTGAGCTCCTGCCACCACCATCATCTCCAAGAATATAACGGAGACTAAAGGAGGAATATTTATCACTATTGCTTTTGGAATAACGAGGCAGCACTGCACTGTGGCTTTCAGAGTGAGGGGAACCGAAGCATTTCAATGGCAGCTGCCAGTGTTTGCCCATACAGGCAGGTGGTAGCTGTGTCTGCCAGCTGGAGGGGAGACCCTGGGACCCCGCATTTCCTAACGCATGCTGTATGTGTGTAAACATCCACCAGGGCCAGCCCTGCTTGCATGGACACCACTGCGAAGGGGTGCCATCCACTTCAGTACTGCCACCTGCAGGTATCCAAACGAGGGGAGTTTGAATTTCATGAAGAATAGGGGGTTTGCTTTCCTTCACTATACAGATATTGCAGTGCATGAGGAGAGTGCCTGGATTCCTAGGGCTTGAGTCATTTCTGTAGAGACAGGAGAGGGACCCTCCCTTGGGATGTACCAGCAGTAGCTGGGGAGTTGTATGCAGGCAACCTGTCCCATCTGTGCAGCCTCTGCCCAGTTTTGGAGCTCAGCAATGCAGCTCCCTCCTACCTCTTCAACAAAAAGAGCTGTTACGGGAGACATACATCACTTCACTTCTCCACAAACGCAGTCTTCAAAAATCTACATTATCCTGTGGAAGCCTACTGCAACCTCAGGCTCCTGGGGTGGACTAAAACTCCCCAGGTCCTCTGCACCGTCCTTTCTACTGTCCTACAGCTTTCCAGGTAGGACTGTGCCCAGTGATGAATGCTTGCACCCTGCAGTGATGTGAGACAGATATCAGGGACATGAGTGGGAATTAGACTTCACCGTTTGGCACAGAAGAGGATCATATAAATAAGTTAGGGAACATGAAGGTCTGCGCTAACATAACTTTTCTGAATAGCATTCACCCTATGCTTGGTTATATCGGGACTATGCGCTATGGACATTAGCAAAATATTGCTGCCAGGATACAGTGTTGGTTGCCTGTAATGAAAGTATAGAATTTACTGGTGGAGAGAAGGGAAAAGGTCAGGGAACATCCTTGCATATTTTGCTCTCTAACAGGTAGTCCTTGTGAATATATCAATATGCACTAGCAATGACAGGGACAGATGATCTAGAACTCCCTGCATTATTAATATACGGTGAAAGATGAGGCAGCTGTTGTGAAAAGTATCTGTTTGCATGTTTAATATATGATGCTCTAACCTCAATGCACTGTTACTGATGATGCTGTATTAAAACGCAGCTAACCTTTTAAGAAGTCCCACACTGAACAGAACAGGAAGCATTTGCTGAGTTCAAACACTCCTAAATGCTCCAGGCTTGGAAACAAGACTGTTAAGATAAGGAAAACCAAACAAATAAAAAACAAAACAAGGAGGCAGGGGGAGAAAATGCAGTGGCAAATGCCAATGGAAGTGAAGTAAAAGGAGAAACAAAGAGAGGGGAAGTGGAGGTGTGGGGAGAGAGTTCAAGGTGTGTCCAGACTCCCCTTCTGTCAGCCAAATTATGACTTCAGCTCCCCACATGGGATACCCAGACCATTATACAGAGCGATGCAGCACCACACCGCGCAACACGGTAAGGTGCTTTCTGACTCCCCTTTGAGCATCCATCTCTGCAAGGCACCATCCACTCGTGCATGCCTTGCCTAAGAGCAGTCCACCCCAGCAATTCAAATACCAGATTCTCATCCTGTCATTGCATGAAACAAACTCCATTCATAGCTCCGGTCTGGCTTCTGGAAGGGGCTTGCCTCCATCATCTTGAGCTCAGCCTCATGACAACTAGGAAAAAATAAGCAGTGAGATTCCTCTCTACAGCAACAGGGGAGCAGGAAGAAAGGATAGGGCAGTGCAAGGACCAAGGGTGTCATTCTCCTCCAAGAACCCCTGAATAGTCACAGTGTACCTGATCATGATGTAATCTAAAGAAAGTACGAATATGGCAGAGCCACACTTTTAAGCTCTGTAGTAACCAAATCCCAGAAACACTTTACCCTAAGCACTTTTACATGGAGTGACTGAGCAACATGTGTAGAATCTAGCCTTAATGCTTGCAGACAGCAAGGAGTCCAGGAGACATGGGTTTCTTCCTGTTATGTTAAGCTTAAATAGAATTATAAGGTCTTTAGTCTACCTTGCCATGCAGGTACATTAGGCATGGATTTCTCTAAAGCCAGAACATCACAAGCTATCCAAACAACCTTGTCATTGCAATTTCACAATTTCCCTCTTTTGTGCATCTTTGAGCTCTGACTGCGGTAAAATTTCATCTCCTCAGCCCACTGCCATCTGGAGCAAGGTTCAGACACAGTCACAAGCATAATGGGAAAGGATATTTCTGGAGAATGGTGGGAAGGTTAATGATGAGTATGCTTAGAGCTGGTGATCTCTTTCTGTATCTCACTGTGACACTCTATTCTCCACCGTATGATCTGGAACCACTAAGCGGAAGTTACTGGGAAGATAAGAAGAGCTCTGAGATCTGACAGGAATTGGGGACTACAAAACCCCAGTCAGCAATGCAGGGAGAGTCTCCCCAAAGAATTTTCAATCTGAAATTACCCTGGTTCATCCAGGAGACTGGAGCGGGTCCTAGACCATCTGCAGAGCACCAGAAGGAGATTCTCAGCAGCTGCAGGGACTTTGCAACTCCCAAGTTTGGGCTAGCTCAGCTCTCAAGGGGACAAAGATGGATGGTGTTCAAATGGGTTAATTCCAGGTTATGTTAAGCTCCACAGGAAACATCAAACCCTTAATTATCAGGGTTAAACATGGACATCAGAGGATGCCTTGTAGCCTCCTGCCATCAGGAAAACAGGTGGTACCCATTGCTTTGCACAGCTCAAGTAACACCCCAGCTTTCCAAGCTGTTCCCCGGCTGTGGGCTGGATCTCTCTGTACTGGCTTCAGCAATGCACGGCATCTCCTTGAATGGCTTCAGCTCTCTGACAACCTTCTTTAGCCATTTCAGTGCTCTTGCTCTTTCTGCCGTGGCCTTGCCTTACAAGGCTACATTCCTCCAACAGTCCACAAGGCAGAGATGAGAAATGAGAAAAGGAAGAGAGATGCTAATGCCTTCACTAGTAGGTGTTACAAGCCCATATCAGACAGGCTGTTTATTTCTGCTGGGCTTAGCTGGAGGTGTTTGGATGCTTTTATACGACTTGACATCCACCCCTCAAATAATCGACTCTGCATCCCCGAGAAGGCCAGAGACAGACATATTATTCTCTGATGCTATTTCTAGCATTGTCCAGCAGACACCACAGGGAAGAAGAACAGCTGCAGCTCAGGCAGTTTTACAAGCTGTTACTGGCCCGGCCGGTCCAGGCAAAGCCTGTCAGGTCTGAGCGAGCTGGACTCCGGTAATCGGGCAAACCTGTTGTTTGTTAGCCCCTCGCGGTCTCTTGACTTTTCATCTTGATTAAAGACTATGCTGAATGATAGAATTAGCAAGGCAGGAATCCTAATCCTTTCGCCGCTCCTGAAATCCAGTCGCCTGCCCACTGCAAACGTGCTCATCCTCAGGGCTACCAATTAGTGGCACCAGCTGCTAGCCTGGATGCCAGGGCCAGGAGCTATTAGTGCACAGACCATTAGCTTTAAAAGGCATTTGGAACTTCTGAATGTATTAGGGTTTGTGTGACTGACGTACACTACAGCCATATGTGGCTCGCTGTCCTTTCTGTCAACCGTTTTTTCTCCAAAAATATGTTGGTTTATCAGAGCGATCTAGGTGGAGCATCTCATGAAAGCATCTTACCAAGAGGATTCAGTAACTGCATTCAGTTAAATAGTTGTTACCTGCTTTAACTAACTTCCTTGGCATCTTTCCTCTGAGTTAGGAATGGCAATGGGTTGTATGAAAGGTTGAATATCTGGACTCTATTTTTAGCCCTGTCATTTGCCCAGTTAATGGTTCCAGGGAAGTCATTTCATTTCTTTATGCTTCAGTGACCCCATCTGTAAGATGGTAATGATGAGTCTGTACCATAGGGTTTTGAGATCTATGCTTGTAAAAAATATAATAAAGCTTAGAATTACTATTACTGCCTAAAGCAAGGGTGGAGAGGCAGCCCCATGGGCCTTTGCATATTTTGCAGCAGTACGTGCCTGCATTTTTTTTGCAAGTCCTGTCCTGACATGGCATCAGACCTGGATCCCCACACTGACCTTGGCAATCACTGTTCCATGCATGTTCCATGCGGTGGTACCAGCAAGTCGTGTATGTCATTTCCTGAGAAGATGACAGGATATGATGACAGAGGATGCTTTCATTAGGCACTTTGTGGGCGATCAATCCATCAGCACAGCAAGAGGGACTGAGCCATTGACTTCAGATTGTTTCCCTCACACTGCCTTCATTTCCCTCAGTCAAAATCACAGCTCAGTGCTGGGTAAATCATGAGTTACTCACCCCTCTTTCCATCGTTACTTGGATCAACTGGCATGTCTCCACTCTCCCTCTGACTCTCCCGCTTCTCAGCCTTGTCTCAGCCGGCATCCAGGAGGGATTCTACCATGCAGGACCTGCTCTTTGTGAAAATTAATAGAGTTGGACTGGAGTTTACCTGAGGATACTGCTAGCACACCAGTTACATGTTATTTGAAGCCAGTGCAAACGCCAGGAGGGAGAGACAGAACACCAGGCTGTTTGCTGTGCATCTTGTCTCAGGGGGCCCCGGGCAAACAGAGACAGAGGATGCCCATCAGGAGACCACCTGGCTACCCAACCATTACCCCTGACCAACAGGGATGAGCCAGGAGGCAAACCAGAGCCTTAACTCTCAAAAACAAGTTAAAAGCCAGATTGTCTTACCAGCCTATCTGAGCCCACTGCTGTCTGGCCGTGGGGAGATCCTCCCATTTCTTTCCCAGCTTTTTGTTTAAAGCAGAGCTGTCATGGATTTTGGAGTTCAAAAACATGATTTCTTTAAAAATCTCTAAAAGTGACTTTATAATGTGAAGTTCTGATGAAATTTCCAGGCCTTCCTCCTTCATATAGCTGGCAAATACCAGCAAAAGTCTTTCATCACATTAGAAAATATTTTAATATTATGCCCCTTAGCTGGATTCTTGACATGTTCATTAAATCAGCGTCATTCTAAGCTGGTCTTTTTATCTCAGGTCTGGCAGATTTTTCAGGCTCAGGCCAGTTCTTTTGTCATTTCAAATGACTCTTCTCTCAGTAAGACACATATCCTTCTACTTACCCAGATGGTCTCCTCCTCCAAGCTAGAATAATGTATTCAAATTTATCCAATGGTTTTCATGACTCAGATTTCCCATAACTGGATGGTTTCTAGCTATCCTCTGCTCCACTTGTTCAGACATTACAGCAACACTCTCACTGGCTCACAACCTGCAACGCCGCTGTTCATCAGTGGAGTGTGATTGCTGTTGGGTCAGGGAGAAGTTTTTAGCTGGTTTAGTCTCTCATACAGCAGTTCTAGAGCAGCTTCACGTTCACATAATCCATGGTCTACAGCTTGGTCTGTGGCAGTCCTGGAGAGAAACCACTGCTTTTAGAAACTGCTTCAAAGTTTTGTTTCTTCTGGGGAGGAAGGGTATGTCCTGAAAGCAGTCATTTCGATCTCCTGATCAGACAGATGGAAAATCACACTTTTATTCCACCCCAAATCTCTATCCCCTGAATATTTCTCATCAAACTACATATCCGATCCAACAGAAAACTCATTCAGCAACCACAAACACAGCAACTTCACTGTCTACATAAACAGATAATTTTCTGGTTTGGACTACAGGATGCAAATCCTTGCATAGTGATGTTTCATCATCTGCCTGGATTGCTTCAAGACAACGGGCAGTGATTTTAAACAGCATTATAAGTGATCAAGGCACCCCTCATTACTGCTGTTCATTGAGACTCGAGCTCCTGCACTACACAGGTCTTTTTGAAAATGCCACTTGTGCCTTCCAACTCACAGGCGTCCTTCTGGAGCAAAGGTATTTTTGGAGAAAAGCATCTTAAATGATACTGACATTCAAGAAATCTTTTGAAATTGCTGGCAGGCATGAGTGGTGGCTCATCATAGCCTGGAGCAGCTGAAAGCCAGATGCAGGAAAAGCAGGTGAGAGAGGATGAAGTGAGATGAAAAAGCTCAGAGAGGGGAAGCGGCGGAAGGAACAGGGGCAAGAGGCTGGATGCTGGGGTTGGATAGGTTTCAAAGCTGCTTGGGTAAGCTGTTAGATTGGGTTTAAAATGTAGGTTGGAGTTTGAGAAGGCAGAAGTGAACTGAACTAGAGGATACTGTGCTGCCATCATCTTCCACAGGCTATTCCCAGCTACCACAGAAATTACAGGCCATTTGAAACCCTTACTCTGCCCCAACCCAGACCCCACACGACACTGAATGCACAAAATTCAGGCAAGAACCTGGCTCCAGGGAAGGACAAACGATGACCAACAAAGTCTTTCTTCAGGAGCCCAACAACACTGATGATATGGCACAGTTTACTGCAGCCAGGGTGGGCTGTATCAGCTACCTTCCTATATGTAGACAAGTCATGAAATGTCGAGAAACAGAAACCCAAATGAATGAGAGATGCTGCATGTTAGAAAACTAAATCCCTTGCCATAAAAGACAAAACAAGAAGGGAAGATTAGCAAGGGCAAACAGGCAAGTAATTAATTACAGAGTAAATTAAGTCTCCAACCATGTACATAATCAGACAAGAAACATTATAAGAATAAGCTAGCAGTTTCAGTAGCAAAATTTTGACATAATTCCCATATATCATCCCTTGGCTCAAGCAACAAAGTTCTGCTTGAATGTGTCAAAATGGGGCCATTGAGGAGCACCATCATCACCAAAGGCCTCACATCAGGGCTCTGATGGGAAGTTGACCTCTGTCCATAGGACCCTGGTGTCATTTGCCACAAAAGCCATGAGACAAATGAGGCAAAAAACTTCCCAGTGTTGAGCAGTGCCCTGGTAAATTGTTCCCACTGTTTGAGACATCCAAGGACAGTTTTGTAGATTTGAATGTTCAGAAAGCTGTGAAAATCCACTAGAAAAAAATAGTACTGTAAATAAATAAATAATAAGCCTCAGCAATTTTCAAGTTGGAAGAAGAAAAATCAGTGGACACTGTTCACAGGTCTTCTGTGCCTCAGTTCCTCAATTACAAAACAAGACACTGTACAACATGTCTGGGATATCATTAAAAAAAAAAATAATGAAAAAACCAAACATGACGAAGAAACACAGGTACCACAGCTAGGAAGCAGTGAACCTGAATCCCACACAAGGTCTGTGAAGAAGGACCCAAGAAGAACAGGGAGAAACCCTGCAGGGTTGCCCAAGCACTGAGCAAAACAAAACTTCAGCAGAAAAATCTGTGTGTTGCTACGTATAGGTGTAACTGCATAAACTAATTTAAAGTTATGCACATAATATTAAGTGAGACATTTCCAAATATCTAGAGACAGCTTTGGTTCCAAATATCATTTGTATAGGTTTCCTTGAAGTTATGTGTGTGTATGTTGGGCTGTTACCACATTTGAGGAGTAAAATGGGAAGATAAGGCTAATTTTTTCTCTGAAATTCCATGCTGAGACTCTGCGGAGGGCTCTGGCATCTGCCTTTTACAGCTGAATAATGAAACCTGGCTGCTTCCTGTAGTGTCCTGTTGCAGTTTCATCTGAACTGGCAGATAAACATGGAATTAAGTGGTGGAAATGAAAGAAGCTGGTCAGGAGGTTTCCTGAGAGTGGCTGAGCCTTACTGGGTGCAAGGAGCTGATGCTGACTTTGGCTCGCCGTCATTCCTTGCTGGGGCTGGAGTTTCTCTCCTCACCTGATGCAGGTCAGGTGCCAGGTGACGACAACCTACCTGAGGGATAAAGGACAATAAGAACATGGCACTAGCATCAAAACCATAGCAAGGGTGAAGTGAGGTAAAATGCATCCAGGAAAGCCCCCGAGGATATCATGAGATGATGGGAAACATGCCTGCAGCCCACTGATGCATTCCAGGAGGACAGGTTGTTTTTCCACAGCAGCAGCAGTGGCAAAAGAAAACAAAACAAAACTAACTAAAATCGGGTTTTATTAGCTGAAAGCAAATGTTCTCTTCCCTGTTGTTTCAGAAGCCTAAGCAGAAGCATGCAGTTTTTGTCAATATGCCCGAGGAACATTTAAGGCTTTCAACATCAATATGTCTTTTCCCATAACAGCCCATCACCGGGGCAAGTCCTGCAAATAAGCCTTCATGGCCATAATATATGTTTCAGTGCATTTTGCTCTCTCCAACACAGCCCCCCAGGCTGCTTGCTCAGGCTCCAGACTGCTGTCTGGAGACTGTGAACAAGCAGTGGCTGGGACCATCTCAGCAACAGCAATCCCAAGGCTGCCACTAATAAGACAAGTCCACGCACATCACCATCAGAGCTGCATTCCCCTTGCCAGAGCCAGGCTGCCACGCTCATTTAAATTCTGCCTCCCACCCACCAAAGGGCAGTGGGTCAGGGCGAGCTCACACCACTATGGAGGGGACCTGGCCGGAGGGTGTTGCGAGCAGCTGGAGCTGCTGCAGGGACACCAGAGGATGAGGACCTGCACACTTGTGGGTAAGGTGTTAATGGGTAAATGCCAGTAGATGGCATTCAGGAATAGGAAGCCATGGTCCTGGGGCTTGGAAACTTACTGTTTGGCACTACTAACAGTTCCTTTTTTGCAGCTCTTTATGTCAGCTCCTATGAAGGGTTTTTTTTACCTGGATTCTGCCTTAAGCCACTGCCTAGCATCTCCCTGAGAAATTGTAACTGGACTTTGACCAACATGCCAAGGCCAAAATAGTATCTGTTATCTGACATACAGGCATTTCCCCAAATAATCCAAATACCTCTGCATTTCTTTGTTGAGACAAAAGTTTTTTTTCATGCTATGGATTTTGCTGGTTTCCAGCTAACATTGTAAGATCACATTTGGCTCAGGCTCCCACACTTGTACTTTGTGTTTTTTGAGAATCAGCAAGGTTTGATCTATAAGGCACATGCACTGGGGTGACAATGCTACTGCAGTGCATTGTTCTAACAAGTTTTGGAGCAGCACAGCAAGGGTCAGTGTGCTCTCATGTAATTCAGTGGTTCTGAGGCCACCCTGAGCGATCCTGGGGATGGAGCCACCATCTGAGGGTCCAGACCCTGGTCTCAGGTGGGCCAAGCAAACGAACTTCATCAAAACCACATCTGCTCCAGCCCTACCTGAATTTGGCCCAGAACTATTCATAATCCAGCTGACGGCTTTGTCTCCGAGGCCAGGCACAGCATACTGGAAATATGGGACTTCTCTATAATGAGTTTGGCAAACAAGATAATTGCATGCCAGCCCTGCAGGTTTCAGTAGTCTGTCCATGGCAGGCTGATCTACCTCTGTCCTCTGAAGTGGCTGCACGCCAGCACCATCCATCTCTCACTGTCTTCTTGGCTGCAGAGTCCAGTTTTTTAATAGACGTGGCCTGAAGAGATTCAATAGGTGCCTGGTGGAGGGAGTGAATCTGCATCTCTGAACATCCTGAAGGATGGCTGAGCATTAGGTAGCCCCATAAATGAGTGTCTTTCTAAGGTCAGAGGATGGAGGGGCATGATATCACCATGACAGATTGAGAGATAAAAAAAAAGAGGGAAAGAGAGAGAGATCATTAATATGGTATGCATTTAATCCCCAAATATTCTTCACATCTTAAAATAAGATGCCTGGAAGGAAGTCCCTGCTGTCCTGAAAGCAGAGCTCAGCAGGGTTCAGGTTTGTGCATCTTCAGGGGAAGACAGCAAGTTTGTTCAGACCGGAGTGTCAGAGTGATGGATGTGGCCAGAATGCACAGTTCTTCATTAAACTGCAATGAGATAATGAGTTATTGGGTCCTTTCCTGCAGATCAGTCTGGAAATGCTATTTGGACAGGCAAGGATTGCTTTCAAAGTTCTTGCATTTAAATTTCTTTTTTTGCATCTGAGATTTGTGATCTGAGTTTTATTCTCACAAACAGTTTCTACAGCTTTAAAATGCTTTCATATCCATTTGCCTTATTTTCTACTCATACCATGAAGAGTCAGTGTATACATTAACCAAAGCTTTTGTGAACATCAAGAATTCAGAAACTTTGGGGCAGGGGGAGGGGGGTGAGAAATCAATTTTAAAATAAAATAAAAACAAAAACAAAACCAGAAGATGAAAGAAAAAAATTCAGGTGGTAGCAATTAATCTGATTTCATCTGAACTTTCCCCAAATGGAGAATATTCCTCAAAAGTCAAACACAGAGCCCTATTTCATGTTCTTTGCAGTAACCTTTAGAGTTCAAAACGCTCATCTGTTCATCCCTCCACATCCCCTCACAGTGGTGTTTGCAAATGACACAAACATTTGACTATGATCTGTGCTCTCCCTAATGCAGCCAAGCCTGCGCACGCCTTGTAACAATTTTCTCTGGAGCAAGTTCAAGCACAATTTGCTCATGCTGGTATCTATCTGTCATCGGATGTGTCAGCCGAACTTCTCTCAGCTCGGGTGGGGAGGAAGGAGACAAAAGGTCTGGTATATTCTCCAGGAGGCAGGAGAGAGGAGGAGGAAAACTAAGTTTTCATCTACCTGACAGGAATCAAATGCTTTTTTCCCTTTCCCTCTGCATTTCATTCCCCACACTACAAGCACGGCTCAGTGCCTCTGGTAACAGGTGGATGTGCTCAGTACAGACAAACATGAACCAGATCTGTCGGAAAGCCAGGAGAGTTGGTGCCGCTGAACAGTAGCCCTGAAGGCTGCAATGCCTTTCCTTAAAGGAAGGATTGCTCACCAGCCTTTGAACACCAACAGTGCCTTATCTCCCCAAGGCTGCACTGTGCACTGAAACTAGGTCTGGTTGACACAGCCAACGTGCTTTCAGGAGCCAGCACAGGTTCATGACACTGCCCCAGCTGAAGTCACACTACGGTACTTGGGAGTTCATCCTCCCATGGGAGGTGCAAGCAAGGAAGATGACTTCAAGTGCAGTTCTGCACTGAAAATGGGTTAATGAAGAAAAAACACCTTCCCACTCCTTGTGTGTAATCATAACTGCATGCAATTACTCTGCTGACTGTACAGAAGAGCACATAGTGCCATGACCCTGGCCCACCCCACCACAATCTGGCATGGCTTCCATCGAGCATGCCAACAGGAGATGTGTGCAGTGGGAAGAGGAAGGACTTCACAGCCTAAGCTTCAGCCTGCAGTAGACACTTAGCTCAGGTATAAGCAGTTACCTTCAGCAAGTCAACAATTAGGAACCTAAGCTCTCAAAAATGGCAATTCTGAGCATATCAATCGGGTGACTAAAGAATATCGTGCCGCTCTGATCAGGCAATGGGATGTATGGATGCTGCTGGATGCAGGGTGGCAACAGCCCTGCTGATTGCTGGAGGGCACCAGCCCAACTCACAGGTCCCCAGCAGGCTGACACAAAACAAGGCAGATTTGATTTGGAAACCACTGCAAAACTCCAGTCCCACCAAGGAGCAATGCATCTCCTGATATTGGGCAAGGGCTTGCCATGCTCCAAGAAAGCAATGGTCCAAGACATATCCTGAAGCATGAAACTTGGGTTACCCAGATCCACTTGCTTATGGAGAGGTTTGGACTAGAAAACAGAGCACAGGGAAACACAGCATGTGGTGTGGTGTGACCGCTGCCCACACAAGAGCCAACCTCTGTCCTGTTGTACACAGGGCAAGACTGCTCTGGCTTGGGAGGGAGACAAAAAAGTGGCTGGAGCAGGGAGAGAAGACACAGCATCCATCTCCTTTGAAAAAGGATCTTATCTTTACTGCAGATAGAACCAGAAGGATGTTTTTATCTTTAAATTTTTTTTTGTTAGTGTTTCTGTATCTGACACTGGTCAAAAGGGATTCTGGGAAAAAAAATATAAATGGTACTTTTAGTGTTTTATAAAAGGAGATGTACGATCTCAGTCATTCAGTGAGAGGAGAAGACTTACGGGTTGGTAAGGAATAGAAAAGAGCTTGGAGATTTATTTCCTATTAGAGTGAGGCAGATGGGGAGGAAGGGGGCATGGACAAAACTGAATGATTTGTTGTGGAACCAGAGCCAAAATGTAGAAAAAGCAAAAATAAAATCATGACAAGCTGAAAGTTTTCCAGTGAAACACTTCCCTCCCCCCAGGAAAAGAGGTATTTTCTACAAAAGGCCATGTTCAGGGACACCCCCAGTTTTCATGAAATTGTTATTATTTTTCAGTTCGCATTGAGTAACCAACCCAAAAAGGATTAGCACCACCAGAAAAAGAAGTTAGGTTGGTGTAGACTTATTTCCATTCAAAACACAGGTGAAAGCAAAGGCTTATGTACAATTCTTCCATCAATAAAAAATCTAATTTCCCAACCATTTTTAAGGCTGAAGTGGAAAAAAAAAAAAAAAGAGTTAAGGAAAAGCATTCTCAGGGAAAGCAAGCTAGATGCTATTGACAGTAAATCTGCAGAAACTTTTACCAGCCTGGCTGCTGTTGTTACCTGTCAATCTCCAGAGCTGCCGTGTGAAGGATAACCATGTCCTGGAGGATAGCCTACTGCTTACAACAGGGATAGGCTTGTATACACACAAAAAAAAAAAAAAATATGCATTTTTTTTTCCAGCCATATCTCTTCATCTGATAAAAGGTTTTATCTCTCCCTACAAACTTTGCCTTACCATAATACTTACCCCTCACTAGCTATACACATCCAAAATAACGAAGCCTATTTCAGAGAATGGGAGAGGACTGTGATACATCGAGCCAGTGCAATTAGGCTTATGGATAAATGCATCTTAGCTGGGTCATGCAGAGACAAGAAAGATTGCTGCCCTGCCTGCCAAGAGGGCAGGCCGATGGGGGATCCATTGCTCAATCCCACTCGCTTCGAGATTTATTTTGCTGTGCCTCAAACCATGTTCCCCAAGCATCTCGTCTCCCCTTATTGCTTCCCTGATGCTTCCTGTTGCCCTGTTAGATGTTTTCAAAGTCACTAAAATAGGAAAATACAGACAAACACCTACACAACACAAATTTAGTAACATGAATTGGAGGAGAGAGAAATTTTTTTTACATGCCGGCTGTTACCAGCACACAGCAACAATTGGTACAAACTGTACATTTTGCAGTATGTGTCAGTGTGCAGAGACCCAGCCACAGATTTTTAGCAGCAGCAATAACTATGATGAAGCTGGTTTGTGACAACCAGCGCAAGGTAATGAAGCAAAAAAAACACAAAACTATTTTCCTGTGCAGCCAAACTAAATACCTTTTGGTCCTTTATGTATGAGTTTTATAAGTGTAAACTTTTCACACTACAAGAAAGAAAATCATCCCTACACTTTAGCAAGAAGAATGATTCAGATAGCCCCAGGCAACAAAGATCTGAGCCGATAAAGAACAACGGTGTTTGACTGCCTTTGGAAAAGTATTTGCTGATTTTTTTTCATGTGTAACATTGCTTTAAGCTACAAAAGATGCAGAGGTTAATGGCAGGTCACTAGGAAGATGTTATTATGTTATTTCTTTTCAACATGCCTTCCTCCAGTTTTCCAGAGGTGTAGGGCCAACTGGGAGATGGACTGGCAGCGGAAGCCTCGATCCCCACTCTCTAAGGAGAAGTCAGCCCAGCTGACCCCAGAAGGGTCTGAGCTTTGGGACTGGAACCTCCTCTATTGCTCCGAGAACGAATCACAGCATTGCTTTTGTAGTGACTGTTCTAATGCAGTTTTCAAAATCCAGATGTACACAGAAATAAAAGACAAACACCTGTCAGCTCCACATGACTAACTCAGAAAACCAGCACATATCTTCGAAATCTGGTAAAGAAAGGGCGGGGGAACAAATACCTTCAGAGTTCCCATTATTCAAGTATCTCGGCACTTCCCATCTCTGAAATAAACCTCTCTGATGGGCAGAGTACCTTGGAGGAGCCCCTAGCTGCTCTGGACTGGAGAGCAGCCAATATTTTCTATCCAACAAAGTGAAAATAGTGCATGAAGAAGACAGTCAGTGAAAAGAGGTGGAAAAAACAGTGAAGACCAAAAAAGTAACTGAAGCACCATAGGGCGAAATCCTGGCCTTTCTAAATCGATGGCAAAAAACTCCCACTGTTTTCCATAGGTTCATGTAAGTTCTCCTTTCATTAGTTAAACATCCAGAGAAGCACAGAAAATGTTATCAGGAAGGATTATGTTCACACTGTCCATCATTTCTTCTGCAGTTCCATCACTGTGGTAAGAGATCAAGTACGGTCCCCTGTTCTGCCAATAGCACTGCTCTGATGTGGAAGAGACTATGGCCTTTTGACATTCTCTACTGGCTACAAGATAAGGTAAAGGGCTTTTTCATCTCCTGCTTAAGCAGGATTTCTAGCATTTCTTTCAAAATGAGGAGAGGACCATAAAAAAACCAGTCTCACAAACATGGTGTTCCTAACAAACTGAGATGGGATGGAGAGAATGATCTCTCTCTACCCTACACATGAGACCATGCTTATGCTCCCTGTGCTCCCCCTGGCACAGCCTCCACAGGATGCTGTAATGTCCAGGGAGCAAGTCTCATCCACGACCATCGCCCAGCAGTCCCATGGTGAAATGAGATAACCTGACCTCCCACTTAGCAATGGTAGATAGCTTCCCCAGAGCTTCCTTCCAGCTCTGTAAATCAGTCATCCCAAGCAGAGGTTGGCCGGAGGGTGCCTCATCCCTTCCAAGACTCATAGCCCTGCCCTCCTCTTCCAAAGTCATTTATTTGGAGAGGGCAAAGAGAGGTCCCAGCAAAGCTGTGACTAATGCCTAGCTAATTCCCAGAAGAGAAGGCAAACCAGCTCCCAAGGAAACAGTCTTATGCTTTCCTGACCCAGGCTGTGACAGTTTAAGAGAGAGCTTGCTCTTACCAGCAAAAATAAATGCTTTCCTCATCAGAGATTACACAGGGCAGCTCTCCCATTTGTGTTACATCTGCAGAGCCAGTGGTTCAAGGGCAGATGTCAAGACACTGAGTACAGCAAAGACCTGCAGCAGTGCACCGCAGGGATTAACCTAGGTGCAGTCCAGAGGAAAAATTTAGTGTAACTCTTGTCCTAACCTTTTTAGGTGTTAAATGCTGAAGTCATTGGTTGGTTTTCATTGACACAACCAGGCAAAACTTACCTTCACTTTCCTTGAGCAGTTGTTTCCTACTTTGGGTTTGAACACGAGAACATGTATAGTCCTTACTGCAATGCTCATCACGTTCAGAGGTGTGATACAGCCCCCAACTTCTGTGCGCACCTTCAGTGGAAGCTGCTCTTCACTTAAGCCAAGAAAGCAGGTTCTGAGAATAGCAAACAAGCAGCAAATACAGCATTGCTTAATAAATGGAAAATACAGTACACATGAGCAATTTGCGACACAAAACAATAAGGCTCAATGAAGTTGAGGAAGTATCTATTCAAATGAAGAATACTTCAAATTACAAATTTTTTCCCTCCTCAAATGTGTATGTTTTAGTTAAGTATTTTTAGCACTTTACGCTTCCTACATTACCAGCCAATTTGTAAATTCCAGCATCTTTGCGTACTTTTTAAGCTACATTTGTTCTTCTACTGACAATACTTTATTCAATTAATATTTTTACATTCACCAAAGAGGTATAAAATCTTTTATCTTTGAAAAAAAATATTCTTTTAATCATCTCCAATGTTCTGCTACAGGCAATATTTTTCAGGTGTACATGGGAGCTGGGGAACAATTACACAGATCTGGAAGTGCCAATGCTCTTTCTCCCTTTAGAGGAAAGGAGGATTCCAGCACTCAGCCTGCAGTAGCTTGTCTTTAGGAAGAAAAATGTTGCACGAAAATAACTGCAGTTAGTGACTATTGTGCTTTTTGCCCATATGAATTTAGATAAATTGTCTCTTTGTAAAGAAATAGAAAATCCCTTGTTCCACCAGTTTTCTCTGGCCAGTGTACAGGAACGCTAGAGTACTTACCTCTAGCACCTAACCCCAGAGGGTAACTTCTCCCTTGGAGAAGCTGATGTATCCCAATAGTTTTCTGTGACAGGTAGTATCCACTGAAGGGCCCCTGCAAAAAAGACTATGGAAGCTGATGTGAACCTCACTCTTTCCATGCAGGTTTCACCCTTCTGCAAGGGTTGATCTCAAGGAGTTTTACACACTTGCGGGTGTGAGCAGAGTGTCTCTGTAGCATAACTTTGCAAAGCAGAACTGCAAAAGCTTGCTAAGTCTGAACTGTAGAAGGAATTCAGGTTTGAACATGTCAGCAAGGAACAGAAGTACCTGAGAGCACGAACTACACAGTAAATGACCCATGGCTTTCTGTACAAAAAAGGGAAGTTGATAGGGTAAAATATCACAGGGAAGGAAACTATTTTAACCATATAAATGACAAGCATATTTTAAAGAAAATAGTTTTAAGTTTAGCAGAAGTAGCTTCTGACCTAGAAATACTTTGCTGGTATGGTATTCAAATGAAATACTATTCACTATGAATACTAATATTCAAATTAAATAGAAATACTTTGCTGGTATGAACCTTTACTTTCACAATGTTGTGCCAACACAGCCCATTACACAAGAGAGGACTTTCAAATTCTTCTTTAAGAAAAGAGGTCAGACTGAGCTCAAACAGTTTCTTCTTGAAATGCAGCTTAATGAGGATTTGACTAACTATGATGGCTCAGTGCCAGTCAGCAACTTCAGAGATATTTCTGAGAAAGGTTCTTCAACCTTCCTTTGCTTCAGTCTTCTTTATTCGGGGAAGGAGGGTAAAGCAATGAGACTGAGAGGTCTTAATAAAGGAAAAAATTACAAAGTCTTGCCACTACTTGCTACAAGTGGCAAGTCAAGGTTTCCAGGCCAGACAATGTGTCTGCTGGTTCTGCTGCTGGACTACATCTTAACATAAGGGAAGCAAAGAGAGTTGTTGCCTGTAGGTGAGATAAACAGAAAGATGAAGCCATGTGTGCTGCAGAGATGAATGTGTCACATCAAAAGTTCATTTCAAACACAGGTTAGGATCGACTGGAGGGTGACATAGTGGCAAAACCTTTTATTCATCCTAATTTTATGGCTAGATCTGTGTAAGGATGAGGACAACAATTTTGAAAAGCATCACCACAAATATGTTTATTTTTTTGTGCTTTTTTTCTTAAGGCTTAAAACTTGACATATTCAATCAATTCTACTGCTCCTGTTACATCGTGGATTAGTTAATTGCAGAAGCAAAAAAAAGGGCACCTGATTTGTTATGTATAGAGCTTTGGAAAACTACAAAAACCAGAAACCTAGACAAGTCGTCCAACTCCTCACTCATGGCCTTCAGCAATGAGGAAATGAGACTAACTGTACTAAAAATGCAAATCAAAAGCAATATATGAATTCAGACCTCTGTCTTCATTACAGAATCAATAAGAAATACATTAATTCAGGCAGCCAAAAGTTTAAAGCCAAAAAAAGGAGAACAAACTCCAGCCTTTCACATCTGTAGCCCTGGCAGCAAGGAAAGCTTGCCAAATTCCTAACCACTTATATAGCAATTTGTACCTCCCATCACCCCATGTAGGCTCTAGTAGCCTATGTCAACATTTCAGAGAACAAGTCTCCAGAAAAGAAAGTCCAGTCTTCCTCTGGAGACAGGAGGAGCCTCTCTTGAAATCTCTTCCATGATGAGAGCATGAAATTGTCGAGACCCATTGAACTGATCTTGAACAAAATTTAAGCTGGAACTTCTGACCCATCCAAAAATCCTTGCTACTTCTTCCCAGATGTATCTCTGGCAGGCATAATGCTACAAGGGCTCAAGCACAGTGACAACAGCTGACTAAGAGCTTTTCAGTCATGCTAAGGAGCAAGACTAATCAGTAGCTGCATGAGAAATCTTCTTCAAGGGTAAGTTTTAGACACCCAATCTATTCTGGATAAAATGAAAGAACTTGAAAAACTCAACTGTGATACCAGATGCTTTTGACAAATCCATTACACAGCCATCAGCTCATGACAACTCTTGGCTTTTAAAGACTGAACCAGTGACACGGAGGAGAGAGTTCTACATGCAGCTAGCTAACCTCAAAGCCCCTTTGTGGTGAAGCATCTGATAAAGCGGCAAGCCTGTGCAAACTAAATTTAGTGCTGAGAAAATGGAGCTCCTGTACAAAGCTTTCACTCACTGTGTGTGCATGTGTGTGTGTATGAATCAAATTTCTACATTGCTCTTTGCCAATTAATACCTCCAGATAAAACACACCAGGGAGAGACTTACAATTTCAAAGATTTTGTGTGCTCTCCTGCCCTGATAGACATTGTAGCACTTTAGTCCTGTTTTACATGTCCAAATATTTGCCTGGATAAATAGATTTAGAATAGTTTGAATAAGCTACACTTTCTCTTCGGAAGCTGGATGAGTCACATAGAAAAAAGTATTCTGGAAAAGATCTACGGAACAACTACAGACAGGAAAATGAAAGGAGAAGTTAGCACTAACCAATGCATCAAGGGTAGAAATGTCCAGACTATGTGAAATGTGAGTTGCCTATAGATTTAAAGAAAATTTGCTGAAGGAGGCATTTCCCCAAGCTCAATTTTTATGAAAACTGTTTTATAAAACAATCAGTTGGATAGATAACTTTTTTAAAACCTAAAATACATACTTTGTTGTTTTTTTTTTAACATGAAAGTCTAAGACAATTAAGCTCACCAGGTGGAGAACTCTTTAAGGTGGTTATATTCATAGCTAGACTAACTGGACTGTATTAGGACTGGATGCTCTTTTAACACAACCTGTGAGCTCAAAAGGTTCTAACCAGTGGGAAAGACTTGCCAAACCGTAGTTAAAGCTAGTCCTTTTCTTCCCAGTAAGAGTCTCAGAAACCCAAGGAGTCACTCCTTAAAGCTGTCTGCTTGGCTGGAGTACCATGGTGCTACAGGTCCCTGCTAAGAGAGTCCATGCAGCAAGGTGGCCTTAGTCCTGCACCCAGAACTTGCCATGCAAAGCAAAAGAAATTGAGAGGGGTTTGAGTGGAAACCTGCCCAGCATGCTGGAAACACAACACAAATATCTGAGATGCAACAAAACCAATATTGTTCACTCTTTTGTTACTCCACTCATACCACAAGGAAGCAAAGGACCAAAATAACACATGCACCATAAGAGAGGGCTTGAGTTATAATTTTGTGTCTCTCAGGACACAGCAAAAGCCCTCACATGCTTCAGAAATCCAGGTGGAGATCTAGCAGTTTATGTAGATCAATTGCAGGCATAGAATTAGGGAAGCAAAAAGTGATATTCCCACCATTAAATATAGGTTGGAGCCTTAATAAGTGAGGGAAATGAGAAGCTTTTAAATTGAAGTTATTATGCACTGCAACAACTGCCAGAAATTACATGCTAATGTCATTCTCTTGCTTTTATTCCTCTCCAGTTCAGCAACAACCCACTCCTCTGAGTCTCTTTCTGCATCTGCAACTGCTCCCATCTCACAAATTTGATACCACTCTTTCTTTAAACAGTGGACCCTCCGCCATGAAAATGCACATCCTCCCCAAATCCAACTTCATCAGGGATCCAGCAACCCCTTTCCCTGAAAGCCCCCCTGTTAAGCCCCCCAGGACTTCTCCATGTCTCTGCCACAGGCTGGACCATAATCTGAGAACCTACTCATACAATTTCTTTCCTACCAGCAGTAAATCTGCTGCTAGAAGGATCCATTTAGGCATTCAAGCTTTCTCAGCCTTGTCTTTCACTTCTGTATAGAGGAAATCAGAAAAAATCAATTAAGACTATTGCATTTTCCCTCCTTCCTGATTTGCTTTATTTAAAAGCAAGAAACAGTCCAAGGTTGGCCAACTGAAAACTTGCAGCATGGCAACTTCCACCTCTTTCCTGCCTCCAGAAACACAGAGGAATAAACCCAAACCTTCTTTCCTCCTGATCTTCAGCTTCTGGCTCTGCATTACACATGCATTGTGCAGTCAACCTACTTTGTTACCTGCACTCATACCTCTAATTAAACAGAAGATAATTTCAGCCTTTGGCTGGTTCCTTCTACATGGGGACTCCAAGCCTACGTTATTCCTTCTGCTCTGTCCAACCTGCAGTTTGACACACCGCCAAGGGCAGGAGGATTGTGTGGGCAACACATGAACCTCCAGCAGCATTGGTCTTGTTTGGCAGCTCCTGTGCTGTCCCCAGACAACTGAGTAGCATCTGAGTGATGTTGCTTACTGTACAACAAAGGATGTTCAGACATTACAGAACAAAAACTGTATAAAAACTCCAGCCACCTCGGGGTGTTGGTTGACAGCTGGCTGAATATGAGTCAGCAGTGTGCTCAGGTGGTCAAGAAGGCCAATAGCATACTGGCTTGTATCAGGAACAGTGTGGCCAGCAGATCTAGGGAAGGGATCAGCCCCCTGTACTCAGCACTGGTGAGGCTGCACCTCAAATACTGTGTTCAGTGTTGGGCCCCTCACTACAAGAAGGACATCGAGGTGCTGGAGCGTGGTCAGAGCAGGGCAACGAAGTTGGTGAAGGGTCTAGAGAACAAGTCTTATGAGGAGCAGCTGAGGGAGCTGGGATTGTTTAGCCTGGAGAAGAGGAGGCTGAGGGGAGACCTCATTGCTCTCTACAACTACCTGAAAGGAGGTCGGTCTCTTCTCCCAAGTAACAAGTGATAGAACAAGAGGGAATGGCCTCAAGTTGTGTCAGGGGAGGTTTAGGTTGGATATTAGGAAAAACTTCTTCACTGAAAGGCTTGCCAGGCACTGGAACAGGCTGCCCAGGGAAGTGGTTGAGTCTCCATCCCTGGAGGTATTTAAAAGAGGTGCATAAGGACATGTTTTAGTGGTGGACTCGGCAGTGTTAGGTTAATGGTTGGACTTGATGATCTTAAAGGCCTTTTCCAACCTAAACGATTCTATGATTCTAAAAACTGGAACTGCAACCAAACTGAAGGGTTGCCTGGGGAAAGGGAATGGAAATCAATCTTGTCGGGCTGTTAGCAGCTAGCAGCTATTTAGAACTAGAAATAAATACTATAAGGGTGTCCTGCAGCACACATACAAGTGCACTGTGCTCTCCTCAGCCACAGCTAACAGTCCTGAATCCCCTCTGCAACTATAGGTAACTTTGCTCTTCCCACCTATGTGAACAGCTGATGTCCTCCAGTCACTATGGGTACCGGCACCCCAAATCAGACCGTGGCAGAGGCTCAATCACATCAGTAGCAATAAGCATGAAAATGGTGTTATATGAAGCAAAGAACCTGTGGAGAGAGGGAAAAAAAAAAAACAAAACACCACAAAAAACATTTACAGGGGAACACGAGACCAAGGTGAAAATCGGAAAGCCACAAGATCATAGGCAATTATGGGTGACTTTCCTGGCAATCACATCTTGCAAATCAAGTTCACCTCCTGCTCCAGTGGCTGATTGCCAGGAACAAGTTAATTAACCATCACTAACAAATGCACGTCTAGTCTAGACTTTAACAACTCTACTGATGGTGGCTCCACCTCCTCTTGGCAGCTTCCCTGGACTGACCTCCTGTGATTGCCCACGGGCCAAATTCATCCTTGGGCGAAGTCTTTTTTTCTTTAGCTTGCACCAGGAATTAATTTAGTCCCGAAAGTATGCCTTGGCACTTTCCCCATAACCTAAAGGAAATAAAATCTTTCTTTTTTGTTTTTGTTTTTGTTTTTTTTTAACCTTCACTGAATATCATTGATCTTTCCTGTCTTCCTCCAATCACCTTCATGCCAAAGGCTTATGGCCAGCTCCTTTTCTCTTTCAGCTGATATTTGCAAGCATTTATTTTATTTTAGATGTTGCTCATTGAACTTTTTCCAGTTCATGTGTCTTATTTTAAAACTACAATTCACAAAATAGCCTAATTCTCCAAATGGTGCTGAACTGAGTGGAATAATTACCTTACTTGTTTTAGGCCTCTGCTGGAGTCCAGAATTATACACTTGGAAAATTATGATTGTTTTATCTTCTTTTTTTTAGTTTTAACAAGATGTGTGAAAGACAGGTTTTTATAAAGGACATAAAACCAGCCAAAACTATAACTATCACAGACAGAAAAGAATTCAGAGAAAAGATGATTTTATGATTAAGTCATTGGAGTAGAAACTCAGAAATTTAGATTCTTTTTGTGACTCTGCCAAAAACTCTATAACCTTTGCCGAGTGAGTTAATCCCTCTGTGCCTCAAATAAAATACTCTGGCACTTCCCTGTTTTACGATAGCTGCTGTGAAAATACATTCATTCACATTTGTGAGATGTTCAAACACACCAATAATCAGAGAACCACAACGACTGGGACGGTTACAATCATCTGGCTGTATTTAATCATCTCTTGTCAAAAGCATATGCATCTTTAATCACAAGCACATGGGATATAACAGCATCGCTCTTGAGAAACAAGTGCTGTACTAAAAGAAAAAAAAAGAGCAAAAATTCCATGTTTCTAACAGAAAATAGTTTGCAAAGCAGGGCAGCAAATAACTAAACGTATATCTGAAACTTAGCATCTCCCCATTCCAGTTCCCCAAAACAGGGACAGGCTCAGGTCTCGTACTAAAAGAACCTGACCAAAATGTCAATTCATATTCCACTGGAGATGTGCGAAGAGCAATTATGGCAACTCCCAGACTTCCATCTTGATACCAAGGAAAAGTACACAAAAGAAATGCTACTAAAGGCATACACACAATTTTTAAAATAACCTTAGAAACAGGATGTCAGAGGAGCCAGGGGGATTAGTTGCATACATTTCCAGGACACAATGAGGACACTGAACTTTCAGAGTGAATTCCATTTAAAGACTCTGAGATTGATCAACAACTGAAATGAAAAAGTAGGAAAGTCTAGCTTTTGCAAGCCAAAGCAACACAGCAAGCAAGGATCACTGCAGGCACGTGTGAAGGCAGCTGCCTTCACCCAGCACTTCAGTGCCTTGCTGCCAACTTTGGGCACATACTAAGGCAGATCCAGAGGGTCTTTTATCTGATACTGCCATATGAACCATGCCTGCATCATGCGCTTGTACGGAAACTGCCACCACCATGCTCTGCCCACCCTGGGCACCCTGCCTGGGGGAAGAGGCAAGCTCACGGGTATGTCACTTCTTCTCTCTTCCTCCCCGAGCACCAAAGACTAGGAAGGCTGCTATGTCAACCGATCCCCCCCCTTCCTTTTTCATTGCTACAGTAAATTAAGCCAAGCAACAATAGAGATGAGAGAAAGCAGGACAATGTGGTAAATGTAGCAGAAAGAAATTTGAATTGTAATGAGGAGAGCTAATCAGGAAAAGAATGGACTATAGAAAAAGCACTAATGAGTTTCTAAATAAATTCAAAAGGTTAATATTGTTCTATCTAACAAATACAAGAAGAATCCTGATGTGAAATTAAAGGCTTCACTCAAATGCCCTTGCGGCCATATGTTAAAGCCATACCACCCACTCTATTTACCTGTCCAGCCACCACAGCCTCCTGCTGCCTCTTATAGATGGCTATTGTAAATGGGACCTCTTCAGATCAGCTGTGTGTCTCATTCTCTTTTGTTTCTGTGTACATCAAATGCTTGAGACAAAGTCCAATAAGTCAACGGACAGACTCTCTCTGACTTACAGAGTTTGTATCAAGATTTTTGTGACTCAATTATGTTAGCATTTACAAATCAGTAATCAAAATGCAGTTTTTCAAACCGTGAGGGGTGTGTGTGTTTGTGAAGTGCCGGACAATGTGGTTTTCAAGCACACTTGTATCCACTTTTATTATCATGGGGATTGTCGGGGGAGTTAAAAGCCAATGCAGGTTCACTGAGGAAAAGGCAAGTAAAAATAAAAGTTTATAAAAACAAAAAGCTGGAGGGTTTTTGTTTCTTTGCTTGTTTTAATTTATATGATGCCACTAGTTCAAAATATAAAGCTAAGACTTTCTATATGTAATCAAAAATTCAGAGTCCTTTATGCATTCTATTACAAAACATGGTAAAAAAAATGTATTTCAGCCAAAATATGATTTTTTTTTTTAGGTGAGGAAAGCAGCCCCTTTCAAGAAAAAAAAAATATCCAATTCCCATCAAAGTAATAGACTCACAGGCTTTTCATAAGAATAGAAGACCTGCTCAACTATTTTCTTGCTTGAAGGGAGGAAATGGTGCCATTATAATATTTTACCCTGAATATAAAAAAACTAGAATGACATAATTCTTCGGGGAGAAGTCTGAGTATATTTGTGTACATGGCTGTCCATCTGTCTTCTGAACTGCAAACAAAATCTAGAGGAAAGAGATGAGGGTAGCTGCACATTTATCTCCCCCCCCCCCCCCCAGTCCCAGAATGCCAGGAGATGAGTTAGGTGCAGTCCCAGCGCCATGTAACCTCATTATGATCCAACTTTATCCACATTAATAAATCTATCTGCACACATTACTGCGAGCACAGTCACACACTGACGCGCCGGCACAGCCGGGGGATGCGCAATGACTCAGATCCCATCAGGTCTGTGCGGGGCAGAGCTGAATGTGTCTGTGCTCCTCTGCCCTGTCCCAGGCAGTAGCCATGGTCAGACCCAATGCGTGGTCCCAATGGGCTGAGCTGCTCCACCATCAAAGGATCCCTTTGCTCCTATCACTTACAGTTGGAGTAATACTCCCCTGCCAAGACTGACCATCCCATGTATTATTCACAGGAACCTTTCAAAATGCTGCTCAGCCACTCACCTGCCATGAATAGTTTTGTTTGACAGGCAGGTTAAATACTTTAGCTTTCTAATCCTCCTCCTCCTCCTCCTCGCAGGGGAGGTGGGCATTCATGCACTGCACTGAGAGGCATCGCGACGAGGATGTTTAATAGAGGCTTTGGTGGAATTCGACCCTGGGAGGCAAAGACTGAAAACAAAAAAACTTGGACCCAAGAGACAGGGAGAGTGGGAAATGCATGGAGACAGAGACTTGACAGTCAAGACATGTAAACTCTTTGCGAGTAACCCTTTGAATACTAGTGGGAGACATGCACTTATCCTCACATCAGTTATGGAGAGCTCACCAGAGCTCCTCAGTGTTTCCAGCCCAGCCCATGAGGGGAATAAGATGGAAAGCAGTGGAGTAACTTGTGCTCCTGAGCCCAAGGTGGAAGTCTCACCAGCTGAATGTTTCTGGTACTTCTCTGTCTGTAAAAGCTTAAATGCAAAAATCTTTCTGAGACAAAGGGCACTGCAATGAAATTGCTAACTGTGAATAAACAAGACAGTTGCACAGCTCATCATAACCCTAATGATCCTCTCTAAATCATATAGGCCCATCACCTAGATCTATTGGCCACATTAGCAGACTGCTGAGTGCAGGAAATATGGAAAGGATCATTTTTAAAGGGTTTTGCATGCCACACTCATTGGGAACCCTTTGAGATGGAGTCTAAAGCAGATGGTGAAATGGGAAAATTATTCACGTTAATTCTTTAGCAGCCTAAAATAAATTAAAAAATAAATGAAATAATGAAAGCCCCATTCAGTCACGCTTTTGCAGCAGTCGTAAAAGCTCCAACAGGAAGAATCCAATGCTGCTGCATTCTGTACCACAAACCTGCTGCTAGTTAATTGGTTCAAGGGCACAGGAACAGTAATATCCTGTAAAAAATATATAAGGTCTTCCCCCTTCGTTGGCTATTGTTCAATGGCCTGACAAAAGAATGAACAAGCTGAAACAGCTAATAAACCTCACTGTATACACAGTATTGAATCCTGAAATCCTTTCAATATTCCTTCATACATGTTTTCTATAGAACAACATCTTTTGCTTTGAGCTTCTCATCCACTCTGCAAACTCTTACAATGAGACATCATTACTATTGCCCCCATTTTATAGACAGGGAAACTGAGTCACTGCTGAATCCAGAGGGGGAACAGCAAAGTCAGGACTACAACCTACATCTACCAACCCCAAGACTGAGTTTTTCTGCTCATTTTGCAGGAGGACCAGCTCCTTGGGTGACTTGGTGTATCAAACCATCAAGGTCTCCTGAGCTAACCAAACTGTGGCCCCTGCCACAGCAATGCCAAGACTTGTAGGCTCTGAAGTTTTCCCTCACCCAGATGAGCCAGAGGACTGTGTCACAGGGGAACCCCACTCCCACAGCAGCGGGTTATACAAGATTTTACTTACCGTCTTAAACACAAGAAGCAAATAAAGAACGTAGCAGAATTCATAAGACGTTTCTGTGTGAGAGCAGTAGAAAGCTCTATGAAACTGCTGAAAGCAAATGAGGGAGAATGCAAATGTTTCATACTAAAACTGCGAAAGTTCACTTTTAAAATCACTAACACCAAACTCATCTAATATTAAGATATAATATTTGCTAAATGGAAATCTCTGACTCAGTTCTTGCTCCTGACACTTCACAGCCCTGTTGCTTTCTGGTTATTTTATTTCCTATTAATTTTTGACATGACGACTAAAACCTACCAAGGCTTACAACCGCTTGTAGCTCTAATCTGCGTTTCTCTAAGCTTCTGTCCGTGGTCCTGACACTATTTTAATTTCATCCTCTTCTCTCTAATGCACTAAGGTGTGCAAAATGAGTTCAGCTCACACAGCGAGAGCTGCCATCAGCAGAGAGCTGTTTCATTAGTGGTTTTCCCATCAGGTTAGTGCTGGGATAAGCAGCCAGCTGTTTCAGTGAATAAACATATGTAGACCTACACTACCTGGACAGACTGCCCTGCCTCATTTCCCAGAGTCCAGCAACTGTGAGACAAAAGTTAACACAACACAAGCACTGTCCACTGCCTGGATGGATTCACCTCTGCAGTCCAGGCTTAGGGACAAGAGCCACCAGCAGTTCCCTGAGCTGGAGGCAGGCTCCAGGAGCAGGTCCCTCTCGTCTGACCCCTCCCAGGGCTCAGCTGAATGAGTCAGTGACTGTGGCTTGGCAAGATGCTACACATCAGCTCAGCTCTGGGGACTGCACTTTTGCTCTTAGTCCACGGTTAGTGAAAGCAAGCATGACTCAGGATAGTCCATGCTGACAAAGCTAAGGCTCAGTACATGTGCTTATTATTGGTCGCACACAGCTCTCACAGCTTGGCCCGCTATGGTAAGGCCACCATGTTCCCAATCCCTTGTCAGTACTTAAAACACCACTGCTTCCCCAGCTCCAGCAACATGGTCAGAAAATCCTTCTTTCCAGTTTGAAACATCCCCTGGGCTGAGGTTTTCCTGTCCTGCTCCCAAAATGAGGACTGCTACTGGAGAAGAGGAGATGGGAGGAAAGCTTTTCTGTTCTCCTCTTGTCTCTTACCACCATCAGCTGAAAGCTCTGAGCTCTGGAAAAAGCACAGCTCAGTAAAGGTCATGATCTGAATGCAGATTATTCATGGATATGAATTTATCTGATGAATTATTCTAAACTTATAATTCAGTTGGCTCTACTGAGCACGTATAGGATGCATCGCTGCAGCTACTCTAAATAAAAAGCGGGGCATTAAATAAGGACAGTCACTTGCTTGAAAGCATAATATTTTATTTGCCACAAATATACTAATTCTTTAATTTTCACACGTGGTGCTAACTAGAAAAACAACCTGAACAAGATGCATTTTCTTGTAGCTGATTACTAGGCAGCATACCACAACCAATATCCTAGATTTTAGACCCTGATTCAGTGCTTTCTTAGACTCTAACCTAATTTTGATCCCATGGTAATGGATTTTGAGTTGCTTGCAAACATGTAGGACTATCATCTGTTGGCCATGTCCCCATGTTGCTCATTATTGATGCCTACTGACCAAACGGATTGGCAAGTTTGTCAGAAAAATTGGAGAGACATGGATTTGACAGATGGACCACTTGGTGGATAAGAAATTGGCTGGATGATCTCACTCAAAGAGCTGTGGTCAACGGCTTGACGTCTAAGTGAAGACAGTGACCAGTGGCGTTCCTCAGGGGTTGGTACTGGGACCGGCGCTGTTTAACACCTTTGTCGGCAACATGGGCAGTGGGATTGAGTGCACCCTCAGCAAGTTTGCCAACAACACCAAGCTGTGTGGTGCAGTTGACATGCTGGAGGGTATGGATGCCATCCAGAGGGATCTTGACAGGCTTGAGAGGTGGGCTTGTGCAAACCTCATGAAGTTCAACAAGGTTAAGTACAAGGTCCTACACATGGGTCGGGGCAATCCCAAGCACAAACACAGGCTGGGCAGAGAATGGATTGAGGGCAGCCCTGAGGAGAAAGACTTAGGGGTGTTGGTTAATGAGAAGCTCAACACGACCTGGCAATGTGCACTTGTAGCCCAGAAAGCCAACCGTATCCTGGGCTGCATCAAAAGTGTGACCAGCAGGTCAAGGGAGGTGATTCTGCCCCTCTACTCCGCTCCCATGAGACCCCACCTGGAGTACTGCATTCAGCCGTGGGGCCCCCAACATAAGAAGGACATGGACCTGTTGGAATGAGTCCAGAGGAGGGCCAAGAAGACGACCAGTGGGCTGGAGCACCTCTCCTATAAGGACAGGCTGAGAGAGCTGGGGTTGTTCAGCCTGCAGAAGAGAAGGTTCCGGGCAGACCTTACTGCAGCCTTGCAGTACCTGAAGGGGGCCTGCAAGAAAGATGGAGAGGGACTTTTTACAAGAGCATGCAGTGATAGGACAAGGGGTAATGGCTTTAAGCTGGAAGAGGGTAGATTTGGATTAGATATAAGGAAGAAATGCTTCATGATGAAGGTGGTGAGGCACTGGAACAGGTTGCGCAGAGAAGTTGTGGGTGCCCCATCCCTGGAAGTGTTCAAGGCCAGACTGGATGGGGCTTTGAGCAATCTGGTCTAGTAAAAGGTGTCCCTGCCTATGGCAGGGGGTTGGACCTAGATGATCTTTAAGGCCCCTTCCAACCCAAACCATTCTATGATTCTATGAAAAAGAAGTGTGTTTTCTACAGCCTTCATATTCTAAGAGGCAATGAAGAACGAGCCATTTCAGTATCTATCTACCCCAACCTCCTGATGAACCTCCTAGTTTCAGGACTCCAGTTTACTGGATACAGACAATAAAAGCAAAACCAAATTACTTTGATTGAATTCCAAGGGCTCACCACAAAACCAGGAAAGCTGGAGCAAAGCGTGTGCCAAGGTGCAAAGCATCCTCTGAATCCCAGTGACCTGGTTCTGTGCTGAGCCCACCAGCCTGAGCCCCACACGATACAGGTACTCACAGACGCTCCTTATCATTTAGCACATCTTCTTCTCTTAAGCTTCACTGGTCCTGATGTTAATGATATATAACTCTTCATTTTTAAAAGGCTATTTTCTGTCACTATGATCTCTGCTGAGCACAAACTCCCACGTGGAGGGACCACAGGCATCATTTTCAATAGGATCTGGGGAGGTTAGAAACAATTTGTTCTGTATGTTGTAGGTAGGTCTAGTTATAGCTAATCTAATTACACAGGAATTATGGGAATCATCTCCAAGGAGGAAGGCACTAGGCCTCGGTCCAAGAGGAATAAACTGCAGTTCACCAAAGCAAGACGGTTCAGAGATTCTGACCTGGGACTGCAGCGTGTAATTCCTATTCAGGGGTGCACTTGCACGTGGTTAATTATACTGACTTTAAGTGCTTTCCACAATCTGGTAAATGGAAGCACATGCTTAAAGCTGGTTTTAGTGGCTGGGAGAATATGAACATTTCAGCTTGGGTCCATCTCTGAAATGTGCAGCTCTGTGGAGTCATCCCTTTCCTGGGAAATTATAAAAATGTCTCCAAAGTCACATGTGATGTTTGCAACTCCTGTGGTGTTTTGCCATGACAAAAGGAGGATGGGAATGTTCACCATTATCAAATTTTAAAGAGAAATTTCCTGTCGCTCCGCAACATTTGGGACTATTAATTGCTTGAGTATATCAGCACAGGAAATTTTAGGAGATGAAGAAAACAGCAAAACTATTTTAAAAACAAGCACATCTCTTTGCATCTCCTGAATACTTCAAGTGCATTGTTGGTTCAGGACAAATATTCGATTTAATTTTTATCTTATCCAAACTCCAAATCTCTTTTGTCATCAGTTATTTTCCAAGGCAATGAACAAGAGAGGTCTGAACTTACATTTAAAAGACACAGAAACAACACAGAGCACTTCCGCTTCCCTCCCCAGAGCTTAGCCCAGCCCAGACTCCTGACAACCTCTAGACCTTGGGGAAGTTCCAACCCAGAACAAGCCAGAAAGAAATCCCAAAACTATGGAAATAATGGCAGTATCTAAACATTTCAAGTAATTTTCCAGACATATCAGGGCAAATCAAAGTCCAGAAGCGGTCACACTAATAGGATGTAATCAACAAGGCTGAGAGCTTTCTGTACATCTCTGTCAAAAAAAAAAAAAATCAGGTATAAGGGACTTCTTTTCTCACATGGTCTCTTCACCATCTCATCCTATCACCTATAAAATTGGTTCTCCACTTATTCCACAGATGGAAGAAACCAAAACAATCCAGATTTAAGCCAGGTGCTTTGCTTGGCCATGTCCAATCCATGGAGCTCATTAGAAAAGTTTGATATATTTGTCCCTTTGAAAAATACATATCCATTAAATGGAAGCTGATCAGACAAAAAAGTCACTTTCATATGTTTTCTTGATTTAAAAAAAAAAAAAGAAGGTCAGAAAGATATTTTTAAAGTTCAAATAAAAATGCTCAAAGTTAGATGAACTACTTTTTTTTTTTAAATTGCAGGAAAATATTCATTCTGTTCTGTGCTGGTTTTGGCTGGGATAAAGTTAATTTTCTTCATAGTAGCCAGCATGGGGCTGTGTTTTGGATATGTGCTGGAAACAGTGTTGATAACACAGAGATGTTTTTGTTGTTGCTGAGCAGCACTTACACAGAGTCAAGGCCTTTTCTGCTCCTCACCCCACCCCACCAGCGAGCAGGGGGAAGAAGAAGGAAGCAGGGGATGTTCGAAGTGATGGTGTTTGTCTTCCCAAGTAACCGCCACACATGATCGAGCCCTGCTTTCCTGGAGATAGCTGAAGCCCTGCCTGCCGATGGGAAGCAGGGAAAGAATTCCTTGTTTTGCTTTGCTTATGTGCACGGCTTTTGCTTTACCTATTTAACTGTCTTTATCTCAACCCACGAGTTTTCTCACTTTTACTCTTTTGATTCCCTCCCCCATCCCACCGGGGAGGTGTGAGCAAGCAGCTGTGTGGTGCTTAGTTGCTGGTCGGGGTTAAACCACAACAGTTCAAGTAAACAAAATTAATTGACTGATTAGCAAAAATGTCCAGGTTCTAGCTCTTCCTTCTGATTTGAAATCTCACACACTTTCGTGGGAAAAGAACATTTCTCGTATTACGTTATCCGATCAGATATTGTCGCTGTTGGCTGAGTATCATTTCCACATTGACAAGTAACAGGTGAGTCCTGCAAGCACTCACCTTCTCCTGGGCTGCGTTGTTAAATCCTGTCCCAGCAGCGTCGCCCCGACAGACAGCAGGATACACACGGGACATGTTCCCTTTCCACTCAACACTAGGGCAGTGACCACAAATGGACTTTGGTATGACTGACAGGGCTTTGCAGATCCTCAGGATGGTCCTCTCCTGATCCGTGTTTTCTGTAAGGCAGCATCCTTATGCTTGTCTAAGCCATGAGCAAGATGCATCTTTATACTGAGAAAAGTAGCCTGGACCGACTCAAAGTACCTACAGAAAGTCAAAAATCACCTAGGCCTTGTTGCCACAAGGCAAGGTTTAAGCACAAAATCATCACATTTTAAAAACACCCTTTCCCTGCAGTCAAAGCACCAGCAGCTGAAGTAGTATTGTAGTAGCAAGGTACACAGAGCATCCCCAAGCCCCATGCGGATACTATGGAAAGCTTCAGTACAATGAATTTTCTTCCTTTGTTGGAAATATGAAGGCCTGGGGCTTTCTGGTCTATATCTTAATTTTCCACTCATCTCCTCCATGATCCAAAGATAAAATGGCTCCCCTGGAATTTAAGAAGGAAAACAAGAGAAAAAAAAAGCATAACCCCTTCCACCTTTATTGCCCCCAAACCTACTCAACCTAATCATTTCTACAATGAGTCCTTCAAAATGCAGGAGGCATTGTGCTTACGTACATGTCAAGAGCAAATCAAGGCCCCTTTAACACTCCAGAGGACACCTGGGTCTTTGTGGGCACAAACATATGCCTCCAGCTTTCCTCATGGACCTTGGAGGTGGTGTGCACAGGAAGGACAAGCCCAACAGATTTTGGATGATGTGAGACAGAATAAAACATCAGCTATTGCAGTGGAGGTAAGTCCAAAAGCACTGACAAATTTAATTCTCAGCAGGACATGTTACGCTATGGAGTGTACATGTGGGAAATAAAAGATAAACTGAAAAGAAGAAACGGCTTCAGACAGCATCTTTATCCAACCAGCAGAAAATCGGCTGCTCAGCAATGGGCTTTGTTGGCCTGTTTATTTGTGAAAGCCGGGCAGCCTGTACCTGGGGAATTCTAGTAAAAATACTCTGATCAAGGCGTAAGTACAGATACCTTCAGCACAAGCACTTTCGGCTTTGCTTTCATATAGGGAAAGGGAAGGACGAAGGAAACAAATGCAAGAGGAAGGAGCAGAACAGCAGAACAAGACGGCAGCACGGGTGACAGGAAACAGTTTATGACTTACTTGAGAGCCTTTTCCAAGTCATCTGTTCTGCATCTCAAAGAGCAGTGGAGGTTTGTTCGACTATATTACACACAGACATGTAAGCACACATACATTGAAAGTTAGTTGTAACCACCTCTTTCATCCTGAGTTGTGGGATTGTTTCAGCAAGCCACATCTGCGCTGATTTGTTTTCGTGCTTAGGGCTGAACTGACCAAACGGTGACAAAATTCAGATTATTATGACCAGCCGAAAGGGAAAGCTGCCCTAATTCCATGGAAACTTCTCTTAAAATAGATAAATTAATATGAGCTGACCTCATGGCTTTTTGTGCAACGTGCTAAAGTCAGACATAAAAATGCAAAAGTGCATCCCCCTAAGACACATTTGCACCATTGTTCTGTGCTAACTTGTGGGAGAGAAACTGGTGCTTCAGCTCAATAAACTCCGGCCAACAGAGCTCTGAAGCAGTGAAACCCAGTGCTGCACTCCCTCAGGATCCTTGTATAAACCCCCAGCACTTAAACAGAGGATTTGTTAGCTCAAGTGTCCCCTTGGATCTCATTAACCACCATGCTTTGGGTGGGGACAAGAAGGCTCTCAGAAGCCTTGTGAGACCTGCTAACTGCACTTTGCATCCCTTACCTGTGTTTTGGGCTGGGTCACAGTCTGCATCTGCAAAAACACGTGCTGCTTCTCCCCAGATCCTCCTGCAAACCAGGTTTGCCTCACGGCACTGCCAGTCCCAGCTATTGATCAGAGTTCAGAGTTATTTCCCACTCAGGTGACTATTAACTAGCTATACTGAACCCAAACAGAAACTGAAAGCAGTGAATTAAGGATCAAAACTCAAAGGAAAAAGTCTTCCTGCCCAGTGTAGTTGCATGGGAATGACATGCTACATTTACACCCACAAAACCACATAATAATTACGCAAGCCTTCTGTTTGCCCAGTAATTACAATGAAATGGTTTAAGGAGGAGTAAGAGAGTCCTGCATATCAGCATGGTTGGTTTTCTAGTCAGCTCCTCTATCTTAAATTCCTTTCCTCTGCAGCAAAGGAGACCCTCCGGCTCATGGCTTGCCCCAGCTGTTACCCTGGGGACCTGCTCCAGGTCTGTGGGATGCCGCTGCTCAGGATGGGCTGTGGGGAGCTCCACGCTCTGTACCCCATCCCTGACACTGGGACCACATCAGCGGGTGCCACCACGCAAGCAGAAAAGGTGCCATCAGCTGTCCAAATAGTGCTGTAGGCACTGCTTCGTGGCTGTCTCAAGAATATTTAATACATTCTTCAGAACCACCAGAATAAACCCTCATTAGCTTTCTAGTCCCTCCTGCCTGGACAGGAGAAAACTTCTTGATTCCCTAAATCAATGGACAACTGCTGGCTCAGTTCAGCTGGGACCAAGCACAGCGGCTGCACCAGCAGAGGTGGGACTGCCCCCCCCCATCCTTGGTGGCAGATGAGTAGCTTCAAAGCCTGTAGGTGACCACGCCGGGGCCTCTAACTCGCTTCACTTTGAATGCCAATGCAAACTCCCAGCTTGATGTATTAAAATTTAATTACCAGGGACAGCTAGAGCCAGGCAAGGGTCTGACTCTGAGGACCTGGAGAAAAAAAAACGTGCCATTCAGCAGCAAGCTGTCCAGCGCTGAGGAAATGGACTCAAGCCAAATATTATTTATACATCTTAAGGTCTCAAAGATTTCGCTGTACCAGGCTTGGACAAGCAACTAAATCCAGGCTTGGAGCCTGCAGGACATACCCTCAGGGACAGCACCCGATCCTCAATGCAGGGGACCTGCTTTGCCATCTCCATGCTTTTTGGGAGGGAGCTGAGTCCTGCCACATGGGTGACCCACATTTTAGGGGAAACACATGGCAGTGGGACAGGAGGACACAGGCACCTGCGCATACACCCTGATACAGGGCTGGCTGCTACTGGCGGTAACCACCAGCACTGCTGCTGGAGCATCCTCCAGCCCACGACCAGCTTACTGGAAGCGTGCAGGTGACAGATTTCATATTTTCTGTTGGAAATGAAATTCAATCTCACACAAGTAATTGTGTTTGTTCTCCCTACAGGTTCCAATCAGGCATAGCTAGCTATTGAAAAAGCCAAATACTCATCAAATTTGCTTCTCCTCTCATTTTCAATGCTATAGGTTGCAAATTTTTCTCCTGGATGGGTGGTACAAACTTAAATACTTGGGCATCAGCTATGTTCCAGTTTTCAGTAAATCAGACCAAAACTGGGAGGAGCAAATATCCTTATACATACGAACAGTAATTTTTAAATACAATTTTTGTTACACTCAAAGACAGGAAAAACCGAACAGTTCTGAAACTGAGTTTGCAATATGCGTTCAATCTTCTGCTTTACCCCCAGCAAATCTACAGTTGTTTTAAGGGCTGGTGGTGTTTTTTTTTTTTAAAAGCACACACACCTTTTCCAGTCTAAAGGGACAGAGGTGCCATACAATAGCAAAAGAAGACCAGGCTGGTCCTTGCGGCGTAGCAGCCAGCCTCACCTCCAGCGCTGGGGCTCAGGGCACCCAGGGGTGCAGCTGGGGACCTACAACCCCAAAACGCATCTCCCGGCTCTTGGAAGGAGCTTTTCGGTGGGGGAAGGAGTGTAACTGTGCACTTGCCGTGCGTGGGGCTTTGTCCCCCTCTGGTGACCGGCTCACGGAAGGACAGAACAGAACAAGCCGCTCTGAAAACCGCAGCTCCGGCTCAGCCGCAAGCTGAGGTTGCCACCGGCCCAGGCTGGGCTCAACCTGCAAAAGCAAGACAGGTAGAGAGACAGGATCACAGCTTGGTTTAAAAAAAAAGAAAAAGCTCAACTAAAAAATGCTCGGTTAAGAAAAAGCTCAATGCAATATAACCTCTCCGGGGCAGGGACTGTGCCGAGGCTGCTTTTGCGCTTGCCCCAGTGGGAGTGTGAGCAGAGATGCTGCTCTGGGTCTGGAAATACCTGCAGTAAGCAGGCAGTGCTCACTTCTCCAGGAAATAAATTGTATTTGTGAAGATTTTGTGCCTGCAGAGCAAGATGCCACTCACCAGCCTCGGGGGGATGTTATTGCTGCTCCTCTGAAGGCTATGTCTGAAGGATGTGCTTTACCCCACTTCTGGTTTGAGTTAAGAAAAGGCAGGATAGTTCCCACTGAAAGCAAACACCATCCTCAGAGAAAGGTAAGCCCCCCACTTTTTCATTAAAGAAAGTTTTGTATGAATCTTTTTTGGCCAGCCCAACTTCGAATCTACATAAAGCACGCTGGCAATGTGAGCATTAGTGGAGGAAGCATTTACTAAGAGGATTCCTCCTCTATGATGCAACCAGGAAAAAATAATCATTTCACCTTCTACTGAACATGAGGAAAGGAATATATATTTTTTTAAAAAAACCACACTCTTCCAGCAGATTCATTAGGAATCCACCTAAATGTTCTCCAAACTCTTTTCTTAAGGAAAAGAAAAGGTTTCAAATTTTTGAAAGGATTAATTAAAAGTACTAATTAGAAGAGAGAGTGGAAAAGTTCCACCTTGGAAATCTCAAGTATTGTAATTTTTTAAATCTTCTGTTGTACATTCAACTTTAGGCCTGAAAAATGCTGGAAAAAATAACTTTTTTGGTTATCATTTTTAACAAAAAGATGCAATCAATACCCTTATCATATGTTTGGGGGTTTTTGCCATCTTGAGGGAAATGTTGAGAAACAAATATAGGTGGATTTGGTCAAAATTATTTGGAAAAATGCCCTCAGGCTTGGCACAGCCCTGCCACTCACAGCCAAAGCATCTCACATTAAGAACAACCTTCATGGGCAGGTACATTTGTGTTTTTCAGAAGCAAACTTAAAGCCATTTAAAAATGCATTTTAGAGATAAGTGGAGCATTTTCCTAGATGCCTTTCCATTCCCTGAAATCCCTGGCATTTGGGGGTTTAGCTGTACCAATATAGAGAATAACGCAGGGAAACCAAAGGCCAAACACAAAATCCTGTTGCAACTGAAGCAATCAATGGAGCCTTGCCACCATCTTCAGCAGAGCTGAGATTTCACATGGCTCACATAACTTTTGTGGGATTAAAAGGCCTTTAAGAACGCCTCAGTGCTCACTGCGCCTCTGACATCCACAGCACCACACAGAGGTGAAAGCCACAAAGAGGCAACTTTTTCAATTAGGTTTCATGGGGCTTTGTATTTAAGATTGCAGAGCCTCATGAAATGACAATGAACTCGCTGCTCTAAAGATTTTTGATTTACAGTCAAAAGCCCAAGAATGAGGCGTTATGATCTGATTCTTCTGCAGATGCTTACTTATGTTCTAATACTGTCACAGATAATTGGCCTTGAATATTTTAAAAAATGCTTAAAATTATTTGGTTTTGTTCTTTCACAAGTAGAAGAAATCCTTGTTCCTGGCTTAGGTACCAGTTTTGCACAGGGAAAATGTTCACAATTGTGTCATCTCCCAGCCCTAATTGCTTCGTTGTTATCATTATCTTATCTTTAAAACTGTCATTTGAAATTTTTCTAAACCTTTCATAGCTCTTGAAACTACTTCATTTAAGGGGAACCTGCAAGGGAGAGGTCTGCTTTATACTTCCATCATCTTTCCCATTAGTTTCAGAAGATCAAGAGCTTTTTTCCTCCATCTTGTCCTAAGTAATCTCTCTGAGGGGACAGGGGGCTGGTGCAACGTCCTGGCTGCTCTACAACTCTGTGTTGGTCATGCTGCAAAGACTGCATAAATCACTGAAGGTCAGTACTGAAGGGGTGACAAGGGTTCCCATGGTGAGAAATGTCACCTCATCCATACCCCTACCTTGTGGTAGGGTCCTGGAACTTCTCCAGGTCAGTGAGAGCAGCTCTGCAGAGCTTCTAGAGGAGCTCCTCTAGGCAGATCTGATCTACCATCATGAGAAATAAGGATGAAGAGGCATTGCAAGGATTTGTGCATTTCTTGCCCATGTCCGCTGGCTGACAATAAGGAGGTGCTGGATTAGCTCCATCCATCCCCAGAGAAACAACGTTTCCCCATCCCTACTCTGTTTTTCCCAATTTCTCTGTTTATGGCTGTGCCTGTTTGCTTCATGAGTCGTCTGGTGGTGTTGTCCTCTAGTGGTTCCTTCCTGCACAAGAAACACTAGCTTCCTTGGCTAATTTATGTCAGCTGTATTGTAAAAGCATTTGGGAGAAGGAAAACCACATACTTTCAACAGGACTCAAAGGAACAGAAAAACAGATTACATTTTTCTCCTTCATTTATGTACTTAAAAGTTATAGCAAAATTCAGTCCATTCTAATATTAAGGAAATTTTATGAAAGGTAACGAACAGCAGCATGATTCAATATTTTTGAAGTCATGGCTTTCTATAAATACAGAAAAAATAAGAAATGGCCAGTGGAGCTATTAATTAAAATGTGAAAGCAGATAAATAATGAATAGCAGTGTCATGTACTCATTAAGATTCTACAAATGAAAAATATCTCTCCCAGTTATTCCTTTGATGAATCTAGCCCAAATATACTTGAACTGCAACATAAAAAATTCAGGATGCTCATATTTCATTCTGTAGCAGCCATTCTCAGATCCCCAAATCTCAAAGCCAAGAACTGCAAATGTCTAATCACAGCATTGATACTGACCTCTTTCTCTAGCCTTAGACAAGTCATTTAACCTGCCATGGTCTTAAGACAACAATGTCTCTAATAAAACCTTATGAAGTTGTGCATAATTTGGTGAAGTTGAGAGACCCCTGCAAGGAGAGCAATTAGCTAGTGTGGGGTGCAGGGCTGCAGACAGAAATATCAGTGTTTCGTCCAAGGACTCCTAAGAGCTGAGGCTATGTCTTGTTTATTCAGGGGATCATCTTAGAAAGACAAGAAGGTCCCACATCTCCTGCTTGTTCTGGCTATTTGCTTTGTGGAGATCCCATGGACTTGTAACTGAAAACTGGCAGGTAGAAATTTAGACTATTCACTCTGTCCTGGCTCTGGCCAAACACATTTGTTCCTTACACTGTTTTCACTTTAGACACAGAGATACCAGCTAGAACCAAACCGGCTACACTGCTGGCCTCTGCCTTACCAGCAAGATCAGCCACACTGTTGTGGTGCACCACTGCCTTTAATCCAGGGGTCAGATTCTTCCGTTCCATCATAACTGCAGGCTGACAGGGAACACTTCAAATTTATAGGCAAATTCCTTACGTTTTAGAAGTTTAATGACAGGGAAGGATTATAGCAAATTATTCAACTTTCAGAAAAAGTGGACAGATCCCACTACAGCAGTAGAGGGATTGAGCCATACAGCAAGGAAGGGAGCTACGGGGAAGGGGTGACTTGGACAGCCATGGAGGGGAAGGCTTCTCCATTTATTCTGTGTTGTTCCCAGTGGTACAGATTCCTCAGAGCCATCGCAACAGCATGCTTGCTTTCTTCTCTTACAGAAGTCAGATTACCATTGCTTATTCAACCAATGGCTTTTCTATTGCAATTATCGACAAAATTTCAAACCCGTACTATCACTGGAGAGAATGTTATGACACGAACACCTAGACCACCTTTTGGAGACCAGCTCATATAACCTCACTTCACAGTGAGAATGGCCATGACATGTAGTCCTTGTCATATCACTGTCACCCTCTGCAGGATTTGATTTGAAGACCCAAAACATCAAGGTCCATGACCCTTCTCTAGCAGTCTACAACTTCCAGCCTTACTTACAGGAATAACCATCTGCAGGAGATGGGTTTCTTTTCCCTCTAACCATTTGTGCTCAGCACAGTACCATCAGAGCACTGGATGTATTTTGGGGCCCTGTCAGGCAAAGGAAGCACGTGGGAGCAAGGATGCATAGCACTGCTGGAAGGAAAGGGAGTCTCCAAAATAAATCTCCATTTGTGCAAGGCAGATTAAAGACAGGAAGGAATAGGTCCACCTGCTGTATTATATAAACATATTTAAAATTAATCTGCAGAGGTATATGTCTACAACACACTAATGTGGCTTCTTTGTTAAAATGTTTTCTAAAAGCACCTAAGCCCTTTTTGAAGAACTGGAACCCAGTGTGCCACTGAAATCCAAGGGCAGTCTTAGGTCTTAAGTTACCTCAACACTAAAAAAAAAAGCAAACAAAAAAACCCCAAAACAAGTGCCATGTCACTAGTCTACAACAGAAGTAGCGACAACACACCGTGACTTGTTCATGGAGCCTCTGCAGTGACTGTCGTCGCAGGCTGATCCTCCTCCCACCCCACCTGTGGGTTCAAGGTGCTGTGCAGAGGGGGAGCAGGAGGACAAATGGGCACCGAAGCCTCCTGCCATGGCCAGTGGGTGTCTCAGCCCAGCGATTCTTTTTGCTCACACAGAAAAAGTTTTCACTAAACATTAAAATAAGGTTCCTGAAGTGTACTGGCAGTTGTTAACAAAAGACATGCTTTCCCCTGGGGTTTGTCAGCTCTGCACTTCAAAGCTCATTTTACATGTAGATTGCCATTGTATTTTAAAAAGTGAATGTTAACATGAGCTCTTTGGTCAGTTGAATAAAAGTATCAGGAGCCCCCTCACCTTCCCCCTCCCATCAAATTAAAAAAAAAAACAAAACCAAACAAAAAAAACCAGCAGCCTCTGACGGATTTAACATTACAGTTGTTTTTCTGATATATCTTCAGTCCTCTAATTTACTCCCTGGACTTGTGCTGCCCCACCAACATCACCCCTCTACTCTCCCGGCTGCAAATCCCCCGCCCCCCCGCAGGGGCAGCCCTTAGCTCCCACCTCGGTTTGTGTTTGAGGTCTCCAGGCAGGACCCTGCCTGCAGTTTCACAGACAGCCCAGGGTACTTCAGCGTGGCCATCACAAACAGGCGTGCATCATCCACTTTGAGTTGAGACATCCCCAACACAGCACAAAGCTCCCAGGGTGCATTTTGTTCAAGCAGAGGACTGCTGGTATTTGTTGGCAGCAAAATTTAGGAAATACTTTCCAAAAACAAAGAGGGTGGTCTTGTCACCATCCAAGTACCCTTGCTTCCAGTTAAAAGGGAAGTTTAAAGGCTAAGCAAAGAGTGTACTAGCATCCTGGTTCTTAAACAGAGTCACAGGGAGACTTGGGAAGGTGGAGGGAGTAACACACCCATTGCAGGGTAAATAGAAATCCCAAGCTCTATGAATGGGATTTTTTTTCCATAATTGCAAAATAGAAAACAAGACCAGGTGACACAGACCAAGGAGTGAGAGCTAATAACCAGTGTGCCCAAAGGGTGTTTGACTACCTCACATTTTTTTCTACTAAACAAAGGTTGATACTGATGCAGGCTATCTCAGGCACATATGCTGGAGCTGGACACTGCATCCCAGACAGGTGAAGAGCTGGAGATACACATTTCCTGGTGTGCATTTCCCTCATACCTCTTGCTCGGGTTGCTCTGCAGAGGCTGTCATCTCACTCTTTTCTTTACCACCAGGCTCTCCAACTGCTCCTGCTCTTAGTGGGTAAACATGGCAACATGGACCCACCATCCCAGCATGGGTATGCTTGTCCAGAACCATCTCGAACCCACTGCTATGGGGTTTCACACCTATGGGAGCTCCTGGGCAGCCTACATTCAGCAACACCTCCTAAGCCCTGGCCAGGAGGGACCTGCTTTCTTCTCTCACTTTCACCCTCTCTTTTTACCAATGCTCATCTTTGGACAAAGCCCAAGTCCCCACTTGGGGGGACTTTCAGCTGAAGCATATCAGCACTATGCTGTGCTATCCAGCACAGTTAACTTCACCCTCGAGCTTCCTTGCCAGGACCTTTTGGAAATTGTCTCACACTCACACTCCCACCAAGATCAACAGCACTTCCATGGAGGTTGTCTCCTGCAAGAAGGTGTTGGCCCCAGCAAGCTGGTTCAAGAGGACCTGGCTCTCAGGTTCCATGTCTCTGGTGGTGGAGAGGTGCTTCAGGCTCCATGAGCCACAGCCGGGGTGAAGACATCCAATTTAAGGGCTGCACTATTCCAGGCAGCAGTACAATTCAAGCAAAACTGGCTGACTATGCACATGGAAAGATCCAGGCTCCTTTTATGACCAGAAGAGAAATCCCTCCCAACATTAATTCAGAGCATATAAATCATGTGCTATCTACTGGTAGGGATAAACTGTGAGAGGGATGTAGGATCTCAAGCAAAGGACAACTCTTGAAGCCATGAAATCAAAAGAGAATTAAAAGAAAAATATATTACTTCTAGTTATTTGGACAGTTAATTACAATGATATATATGTATATTAAGCTTATATTTATTGTAATTAGTGAATAATTTATATCACCATGAAGCTGACAGAAATTGTATAAAGAAATTAGAAAGATATTAAGTTATTTTAAGTGTTTTCCATGTGTGAGAAATATTTTTTAAGATATATTGAAAGATTCTAAATCTAATTATAACACTAAGTTACATAAAGCTCGGTTTCGGCTAATGTTTTTTTCTAGCAATTAGAAAGTGGCTGATGATGCAATTACACTCTTATGTATAAGGTCTTTGCAACCAAGATTTTTTTTTTTTAAAAATAATCAGAAAACATTATGTGGGAAGTAGTTATGTTCAGTTTTTTCTAACATTTTCTCCAGATACATATTGTAGCTCCAGTGCAGGTCTCTGCACAACAAAAAAGGTAGGGTGAAATCGGAAAAAAAGGAAGGAAAAGAGTCAAGACAAACAATTAATGCATGGTAACTCTCCTCAGAAAAGATTTTCCCAGTCTCCATCAGAGGATTGTGCAGTTAAGGTTAATTTCAAATGGAAGAAAAATCTTACACGTGAGAGTAAGAAGATTAAAAGTCAAATGAGAGCATAACAAGTCTTAATGACATTTTGTTTGTTTTCCAAATCTCGATTTAAAGGTTATGACTCAGTGGGTTGTGGGGGTTTTTTTCTTTCTTTCTTTCTTTCTTTTTTTTTTAATCTCTTTATTTCCTGAGCTGGCAGCACTGTAGCTTTGGAGCAGCAACCAAAATCTCTTTGGAAAAGATAGTCTTTAGACAAAGGCCAGGGCCAAGTTCCCTCACACAAACATCCAAGAACCTGCTCTGGCTCAACCTTGTATCTCTTGGGAATCAAGCTGATCTCAGCCAAGCCAGCTAACCCCAGGAGACTAGAACAAGAAAAGCAAAGGAGGCATTTGTGTCAAGGTCCAAAGGAAGCAACTCTCCAAGTCACCTTGAAGCCAGTATGTTCCTTCCAAGAGCTGGCAGGTTGCATCATTTCTGCCTTCTCCTCTTTTTCTTTTGCTTTTCTGCTTGGACCAGACTTCCAGCAGATCTGGTGGGCCAGGCTGCCCAGCCTGTCCAAATGCCAGTCATCTTTGAAAAGGATCATTTAGATAATTAAGAACAGCTAGAATTTGAATAGTTAAGATTTATCCATGGATTAGGAAATAGCAGATGAAAAAAATCAACGGCCACACTATCACTCACCAATACTAAATGATTCTTTCAAGAAAGTTAAAATCTTATGTAAAGAAGCATTCATTATCCTCCATCGTTGGTGCTTCTGCAAAGTCAGTCTTTACTGTACCCTGGGATGGCATGATCCCAGAGATGCAGCAGTCTATCACTTATTTTGAAATGAGAAAATTCTCCTTAAATCTTTATCCCATGCCGACTTCCCTTGCTCATTTACAGCAGCTACATCTCCACTGAATTCCGTAACATTACTGCTGTTGATTTCCATTAACAGGAGAGAGCTTCAGGACTGCATAGCCAAAGCCTGGGATCTTCAAGGGAGTCCAAGACTCTCAGGTCTATTTTACTGAAAGACACAGAGAAGTATAATAAAATACTTAAGCAGCCATTTAAACACTGTAGCTCAGGGGATGCCATCCACTGCAGTGGTAAAGACTGGAAACCAACATCAGGCTGCTCTCCAGAACTGCCTTTAGGCTCACAACCACATGGATCTCTTAGGCATCACCACACTGGAGATGCAGGCAGCACTTCCCTAAGCAACCATCAGCTGAGGGCTGCAGAACTTCTGTGGCAGGTCTAGTTATGCAGAGACCACATGGTGTCTGCACACTCCATCAGAGCATCTCTTGGCGTTTCAAATAAGAGTACTGTGTGTCCAGTGATTTGGCAGATGTGGTGCCAGGCAGGTCTTGCATCTGCTGACACAACTATCCCTGCTCTGCAATTCATCTGGAAACAGTAACAGTGGCTACCAACTCTGGCCACTTTTGTTTACTGTAAGTTACAGGTTTAAATATTTATTTTTATCGATGGGTTATTGTGGTTCTAGAATGGTAGTGCTCAAGGAAAAAAATATGTTGATTCACCAGAATAAAAAACCTAGCATTTAAAAATCTAGTTATTAAACAGTATATCCAGATTTCCGTGTCTTCCCATGATACACTCAGCTTTAGAAACAGGCAGACGTTGTTACCGTGGTCAATGGACAATATTCAGGTTGTTAAAGATGGGTAGAAGACTAAACACTGAACCCTGTGCCTTGCAGCATTCATTTCTTTTCCCTTCATGCTCAGAGATGTGACCAGCTAAGAAAAGACACATGAAATGTGTGTGGTGAGTGGATCAGCTGGGTAACTAGATGGAAGCATGGACAAAATTTTCAGAAATTGTGCTGGCAGAGTGCCTGGAGGCATAAGGCAGGTATGGACCAGCTGATGCGGACTTAGACGGGAACATTGAACTGCGAGGAAAATAAGGCAGAGGACAGCTAGCATGAGCATGTGGCGAAGTGGAAGGGTAATGCAGGGCATCAGGGGGACAGCCTGAAAGCAAAGCAAGGAAGAAAAGTGGGGAGAATGAGAAGGAAGTGAAATGTGCAAAGCAAAATTTTCAGTGCAATAAAATGAAATGACCCAGCTGTGTTTTCCGCTAGTGCTGGGGTAAACTGAAAGCAGGCATGCTGACACCACTTCAGTTTGAAAGTACATGTTCTGTGGTTTAACCCCAGCCGGCAACTAAGCACCACACAGCCCCTCACTCACTGCCCACTGGTGGGATGAGGGAAAGAATTGGAAAAGTGAGAAGACTCGTGGGTTGAGATAAAGACAGTTTAACAGGTGAAGTAAAAGCCAGGCATGCAAGCAAAGCAAAACAAGGAATTCATTCACTACTTCCCATCAGCAGGCAGGTGTGCAGCCATTGCCAGAAAAGCATGGCTTCATCATGCGTAACGGTGACTTGGGAAGACAAACACCATCACTCTGAACGTCCCCCCCCTTCCTCCTTCTTCCTCCAGCTGTATATGCTGAGCATGAAACCATATGGTATGGGATAGCCCTTTGGCTAGCCTGGGTCAGCTGTCCTGGCTGTGCCCCCTCCCAGCTTCTCACTGGCAGAGCATGAGAAGCTGAAAAGTCCTTGACTGGTGTAAGCACTACTTAGCAACAACTAAAACATCAGTGTGTTATCAACATTATTCTCATCCTAAATCCAAAACACAGCATTATACTAGGTACTAAGAAGAAAATTTACTCTATCCCAGCTGAAACCAGGACAGCACGGAACTGATGTTGATGGGATCAAAGGCAGGATTTGTTTTAAGGTAGTGCCAGCACCCTTGGATCTGTGCCTTCCAAGTCATTGCAATACAACTTACGGACTACCAACAACTAAATCCCAACAGTTTCACTTACTGGCTCCAGGGAAAACTTCAGTGCAAAGAGCAGCCTGCACACACTCAGAAACCAGACTGGACCAGACACGTGTAGCTTCCCTGATTGGAGACAGACTCACGAGTCTGCTAAGCACAGATGGAAGTTTGAGATTCAGGTGTGGCCTCCGAAAGTGACTGTGTTACTTACAGATGGAAAAGCAAAAGCAATGTCTCCGCTATTCATCTTCACAGTAGTATTTAGGGTTAGCTCATGTCTTTCTACATTCAGACTGTTGCTGAGATGTCCTCTGTTTACTTGTGTGAGGTTTTCTTATGCACTTTTCGTTAGGGAATTCAATCAAATACTTGTTCATTTTTCAAATACAACAAAACCCCAGAGGCTGTATAGAAATGAAACATTCCAATGAACTCTTGAAATTAAGTAGGAGAGTGACCTGAACAACAGCTGGAAGCGCTGACAACCAGAAAACATTTGCAGGCAAAGGAGGGATGAGTCAGGCAGTTTAAACGACTCCAACCTTATCTGAATGAAGGTCTGAAGAAGAATTAGGAGAACTTATTTTAACAAATTGGAACAAATTGCCAAGGGATGCAGTAGCTTTTCCATCACTTCATATCTTTCAAAGACGATTGAATTTTATATACACATATATACATTTTCATTTCAGGTCAACCAGAAGTTATTGGGATGGATACATCACTGAATGAAATCCTATGACGTGTTATCCAAGAAGTTAGCCTGGGTTATAACATTAATTTGTCTGCTTCTCCTAAAAACCTAGGGCTGAACTAATAACTTCATTTGGAATAGAAAAAAATAAAGCCTTCATTTTAGTTATAACAGCCTATGAACCTACTGAAATTCAAGACAACAGTAATAGTTTTTATATACATTAAATAAGAATTTACAACTGCTGAAGTTTAAATAGTATTTGATTGTGACTCTACATAAATCATGGTATGCTATATCACCATTTTAAAAAGCCACACTTACCATCTGATAAAGAATACCAGCCCCCCCCAAAAAAAAATCTGAAAGCTCCCAGATTCCTGAGACAATGTGGAGATTTTTACAATGAATTCCTGTGAAAAATAATGCCTATTTTAAGTAGAGAAAAAAATTAAAGATTTTTCTGTAATGTTTGAGAGCATTTTCCTAACACAAAAACTAGATACCAGTTCTACAGACTGAAGAATTTCTAGAACACTTTTCATATTTGCCTACTTTGAAGTTTTTACACGAGGATTTTTAAGTTTCATGATCTTTTTCTGTAACCGTCTAGCAACCTTGGATGGCTCTGGTTTTGGTACTGAGCTCTACAGTTGTGGACAGAAGCTAGAGTAGCACAAGGGTCACCGTGAATCGTAAACAGTTTAACAGAGCATAAAATTTAACAGACCCAAGGAATATGACGGCAGGGGCCAAAAAATATAAAAAATAACTCTGGGAGCACTCCATCATTAAACAGGGATCGAGGAACAAGGTAAAAAGCTGGCATTGGATCAGGAAGCTGTCACAGTAATTGAGGTAATTAGAGAACTGTGGTGTTGACCAGTTTGCTGGCTCACATGAACATCCTATGCATGAATTCACGTGCCATGTTGGCTTTGGGTTGCACAGTCATTCTCTGCCTCATGTCAACACTCGTGTTTCTGCAAGTGCACAGCACTCAGAAGCTGTAATTTATGTTTGCAGAAAAGCTCAGGCTGCCATGAAGATACCAGAGCAAATAATCATATTTAATTTAAAAAAAAAAAAAAAATCTACACAAATAAGCTTCCCCTATGCTCCCCGTATTTGAAAACCTGGCTACGAATCTGTCATTGAGGAGTTAATACTAAAGTCATGTTCGAAAAATTGGCATTTTTTTTTTTACTGCTTGACCAGTTCAAAATCTGAATTATTTGGAAAAATCTAGCCCTATATTTAGTTAGATAACAAATGCCCAGCTCTCCAGAATGAGGACTCACTCCACAACACTGAGTGGGCTGCAAAAAGACAAAAGCTCCATTGTCTGCAGCACTTGAAATGCCACATCTTGACCCGACAAGGAGCTGCACAAAGTGACAGGACTGAGAATGAAAGCATTAGGCTGGGAGACAAAGGTCAGAAAGTGGCTGATACGATACAAAAAACGTGACTTGCCTGAAAACAGAGTTATACCCAGGCTGAGATCCACAAGGCAGGAAACAATAGGAAACCATAAGGAAACAATGGGCAAGCAGTATGAGAGGCAGTGGTAAGCAGGTGGATTTTAGCCTCTGTCTTGGATAGATGACGGATGTTTAGGTGAGAACCCACTGCTCCAGTCATGCGATGAAGGGAAAAGTTAAGTATATTACCCTGGAAAGCACAGTGGTTGTTTCCCACGTCTCCAGCCAACTTGTGCAGCAGCCATGAGGAGCATTTTTACTGTGTCCTGCACTTTATTGAACTGCTCTTCTGCAGCTAACCTAACTAAATAACTCTCTTCCATAGTGAAGAAAAAAAAAATATTCTTTTTTTCAAAATAGTAAATCAGGGTGTTTTGTCAAAATACTAAGTTTGGGAGTCCAATTACTAAAGCTATGAGGATCTTTTCATAGGAAATTAGATCTCGGAAAGCCACAGCTGGCCCAAGTGACTTCTATATCAAAAGCCATTTTTCCAGGCTCCTGGCAAGGAGGTATCGCTAAGACTTCCTAACTCCCAGACCATGTAAGAGCCTACAACATCTCACCATTTGCTGTGCTAAAAATTGGCCTCTGAAGAAGACAGCATGCTCTCTTGATGCATTAGCTTTCATTCCTGATATAACAACTTCTTGTGCCATGTTTTCCATATGACTTCATTCTGTGGGCCATATATTTAAGATATACTAGTGGAAATTGGGAGTCATCCCATGAAAAGCAAAATCACATCAGTGGAAGGCAGATGCAAACAAAAGCAGAGGAGAAACGCTCACACTGCTGTCATCTTCTGAAACCAAATAAAGAGTTTTATCAGAATGAAGATAATCAGGCACCTCTAACTCACCCACAGTAATACCTGACCACTTCACAGCACCAAGATGAACAGTGCTGTTACTGTACTCAGTTTTACAGGGGCAGAAAGGACTTGACCAGGCTCACCCAGAAATCCCAGGACAAACAGGAGAATCAGCCCTGGATCTTCCTGTAGGGAATGGCCCTCCCTTTCTCCTTGGTACCACGTGCTGCTCTCGCACACTGTAAAAATATTCTCTGCCTCATGCTGCCTTCCCAACTTTATATATATAAAACATTGCACATGCAATTTATCTTTGAAATTAATATATTCACTTTTAATACACATGTGTGTTTGCGTATATAATCATGTTTCTCTGAAACTATGAATATTCTCTCTTGCCATGGCCGAAAATCCAAAGAAACATTTCTACCCAGGAAGACCATGGTGATGTAGAGTTTATTTAGCCCAACACAGAGTGAGTGTGCTCCTTAGCTCAGCCCATGGAGCACTCCCACACGGATCCACGGGCAGAGCCCAGGCAGCAGTGGGGTCCTTTCACCTTTGTGTGATGCCACCAGTACAGCTTCTCTCCAGAAAATGCAATGTGGAATTGCATCAGGAAGCTGAGAAAAGCCGCTGATAGAGATTGATGAGCAGCTGCTACAATCCCACCAGCCAGGAAGACTCCTTTCAGCCTTGAGAGAAGGCTGCTGAAAATGGCTTCTACATTTTTAACTGATATAAACAGTTTCTACCCCTTTCTTCCCCTGACAATGAAAAGTGGCAGGAGGTGTTCCCCAGCCAGACAGAAAGCAAGTCAAGATGATCATCTGGGAACAGCCCCAGCCCTTTGGGAGTGAAGCGAAGATGTGCACCAGGCCTAGCAGAAACAGACCTAAGCCCAGCCAGGAGAACCAGCCCTTTTCTCTATGCCTGTCTGTCTCTGACAGTCTCTGTGCTGGAAAGGGGACATGAGGCAGCATAAGGGGCAAACAAAGTGGCACTGGACAGCGAGAAGTCCTCTCCAGGCAGGATCCCACACTGCAGCAGGTGATGGCAAACACTCGCTGTTGAAGGCTCTTGAGGGGGCCCCTGTTACTTTTTTATTGCTCGTGCACACCCACAAGAGTGTGTGAATGAAGGCTCCTCATAGCAAAGGTACGTGAAAGAAACACCCTCAGGAGACCATCATGCAGAGCCTGGTCCTGGGAATGAGGCAAGAGCTGCCAACGGTTTGCTCCCTGGGGATGAAGAGAGGTTGGTCTCCTCACCTCAGCACAGGGCCAGGTTTCCACCAGCCCTGGGGGCAGAAGGAATCACTCATTCCTCTGCACCCCAGCTATCAGAGGAAACACCTTGTCTGACAGACAAGGATCAAAGTCCTTTAACATTTCCCATGATTATCTCTGCAGGCCACCATGCTGATGCATGGGGCCAGGAGATTATCCAGCAGAGTAAATACGTTCCCAGTTAGCCCTGCTGAACCATCAGTCCAATGTACCACATGCTTTCTCTATTTTCCCTTTAACACGCAGCTTCGATTCACATCAGCACCGAGCTGCTGTGCTCTACCTCAGATGATGCCCGGGATGAGGCACCGCAGGACACTTCAGGGAAAGGCGTTATACCAAATGCATGTTTAAATGGCAGCCTCCAATCTGACTACAGATGTCATTAACTCACACTGGGCACTGAGTGATTACAGTACAAGTTCACAATGATGCTGCACTCGCAAGTGCTATAAACCTTCGGTCAGAATTTACTCTAAAATAAATAAAAAACCAACCACAAAACAAAACCAATCAAAACAAAACCATGAAAGAAAGCTGAATTTGTGGTGTATTTTAGAACACTCAGGGAGAAAGAGGAGAGATAATAAATCTGGGAGACAGTAGCCACAGAAACAAATTGCATTTCTCTCTGGATGGCTTTTCCTCCCCAATCAACAGCAATTACCAGGCACCTTAGGGTAATATAGCAAAATTTATGTTGCTTCTATGGCAAAGTTCTTTTCACAAGACTAATTTCTTCCACGTCTGCAAGGTGCTGATTCATTACAGCACATTACTGGGGGGGGTCTGATCATGACAGCTCGTGAAAACACAAAGAGAAAAGCCCTGGACAGAGCTCACTCTGCTCCGTTGTTTTTTTTTTCTGATACCAATTAAGAGCCCAGCACAGTGAGCGTGGAAGAAAGATGCCTTCCCTGACTCTTAGGAACAGTGCAAAGGCAGCAAAGATAAAAGTGTTTGAGGAAAAAATTGGGGTGAAAGGAAATGTAGGCTCGTACCTGACAACGTCAGTCTCAATAAGGGCTGTGGTTGAGAAACCACGTACGTGCTGCATGAAAAAATAATAATGAAGGAATAGCTGTGCTTCCTTCTGCTCTTCAAAGGCTGCCTCCAAACCACTTCAAATTCTCTCTGTATCGCTGCAGTGCCATCAGGTCTAACAGGAATCTGGTTTCCGTAGTTTTTATTCAAAAGAACTTTGTGAAGAACCAAGGTTGATATGCTTTCAAAACATCCGTGTGCATACATCACAGACCACCTACCTCCACACATTAAAAGACTAGTTCAGCAGCTGACAAGGTGTAACACGTATTGCTCTATCCTAGGGCATGGTACAACCATTGAAGCATCTTGGCATGCACTTTGGAAAGGGCTTTAAATCAGAAGCTAATATAGAAGGACTGAGTGAGGACGAAACCACGCATGGCAGAGCAGATCCTCCCAGCTCCAATGTGACCCAGCAGCTGTCACTGTTGGATTTTAACCACATTTGCTTTTGCTACCTTTTAGGCCCTCAAGGTTTTCTGTTTCCAAGGGAATGACCTTCAGGTGCCAAACTCCCAGCTAGAACCGGCAGCATGACAGCATGCCACATGCAGGTGCATGCGTCTAGCCAGTGGGAAAAGTAGTGGGAAATCTTGCTGCCCAAAAAGGAGATTTATCGCCCCTGAAACAAAGTCCCTCCAAGACAGCACAGCTTCCAGCACACTCACAGCAGGCAGGGTCAGCTCTGCAGGCTGCAATAAGGCATTGCCTGCCCTAATGAGAAGGCAGAGATGGTGGAAAGAGCCATCTCCACACCACATTCAATTATTAAAGTTGACAGAAGGGATTTGTATGGTTTTCTAAATATTTTGCAGGGAAGCTGAGAGTTCATCTCTGTGTGAACCAGGAGATAATTTCCATGCAGGATAAAGAGCTTTGTGCTCACATTCAGCAACAATCATGCCCTGTCTGTAACTACAGAGAGCATGAGACATGCAGTGTCTGGATGATGCACCAGAAGGATATCTAGCATCACCCATGACAGCTTGACATGCTACTTTACTTTCCTTAAACACACTCTTATGACTGCCTATGAATCCTATACAGCAGCTATTTCACCCTCCCACAGTCTCAAAACACGTGTGGAGCTAAAAGAACACACCATTCATCCCTGTCCAGATATGCCACTTGCTCCTCTAACCATGGATGGTCATGTAGGACAAACTACCTGGAGGTACCTTGTCTCTTTATTGGCGGTACACACACTGGATCCATCAAACACAAGCTTCACCTAGTTTTCAAAAACCTCCTTCTTTAGCCAGGACTACCAGAATGGATCTCTCATTTCTGCTGCCTTTTATTATAATAGCTTGTTTTCATGCTATATTTGTCAAACTTCGTGATGTTCCCAGAAAAAACTTAACACTAGCCTAGCTCAGGGTCCTGGAAATACGCCCAACTTGCTAATACAAAGCATAAGGGCAAACACAGAAGTCTCTTCCCTGTTTGAACAGTCTCTTCCAACTACATACACCCAAGCAATATTTTCCTGCCAAAGCAGTTCACTACCTCTCTCTCCAAAGTTTTTTAGACTGCTTTAATCTAGAGCCAAAGAACCCTGCCCTGCTGCTGCTGAAATTAATAGATGCTTTGCCATTACATTCAGTGGGATGAAAATTAAGCCTTAAGGAAAGCCAGACAATCACACTGCAGTCCATATTCACACAAGGAATACTGCAAGCAGGATTTAAAAGGACCTTACATTTATCTTTGTACTGCCTGTGCTCCATCTGCATATAATTGCTTATGTCTACAGACGCTGCAATGCTCATCAAAGGCTATATTCTTACCCACACTAGGTCTCTCTTTCAACTGGCAGAAAATTCTCATTGCTTTACAATCTATACACAGCCATTTAGCATTTAATAATTCAAATTGTAACACAATATTTGATGGAAAATAGTCATTATGGATTTACAACACAATGCAGGTAGCTGAAGTACACAAATTTCAGCATTTCAGGAAATGGGTACTATTTTGAAACAGAGCTAATCCTATAACAAAAAAAAAAAAAAAATCCATAATATCCATAATCTTTTCTTGCTGCATACATCTATGGGTTTTGGTTGATTTCCTCCCCCCTCTTTTTAATGCTCAAACAACTGAGTTATAGCAGAACATTTTTCTACACTGTGAAGCTTATTTACATACTGTAAATAACTATGAATGCAATAAAATTGTGGTACAAATAACGTGAAATAATGCCTCAATTTGCAGTTGTTTTACATCAGCACAGTTTATAGCAGTGTTTACTGTAGACTTAGAAACAAATAAATAAATAAAAAGACAAAGAGAAAGGCAACAACTTTATTCCCAACACCCTGCAGTGTGGCTTACAACCCACTAACCAGCACTGTGGTTACTCACCGCTTAAATAACATTAAAAAACAGAGGTCGCAAATGATGCTAGAGCACAGCTTGGATAGTGGAGTACAGGGAGAAGACAATCAGTGGGTTTCTATCCCACATCATTCACAACCTGATGTCCCAAGAGGTACACAGGGCAGTAAATTTGGTCAGAGCAGGGCATTGTTTGAACCTGGATAGAGTTGGAACCAGATGATCTCTAAGGTCCCTTCCAACCCAAACCATTCTATGATATGATTCTGTGATAATGGATCCTTTCCCACATGCCCGAGTCTGTGCTTTGAAACCAGTTTCTCCCTCTCTGTGCACCCAGGTTCCCCAGCCATGCTGATATTTCACCTCTGACTTGTCCATTTGGGTGGTGGTCTCATTGGGGTGCCAACTGCAGAGCGCAGGGCACTTCAGACCCTGACTCCAGCTCTGGTTTCTATGAACTTTTATAACACACTCCGGACAAACAATCCTTGTGGCTAATTCTTACCCTCCACTTCCTTAAACTGGGAGATCGTGGTAACTGTCCAAACTATCCTATTTTTTTCATGTAGCCACACATCTCCTGGGAGCAGGGATGTCTTGTAAGTCTGGTTGACACTCGATCTGGCATGTATGGATCTAATATTCCCCTCCAACAACCCACTGCAAATTTGAGTTACTGATGACATGAAGAAAACCATTACCTTCTTATCCAGAAGCTTAATGTTGGCTCCTAATTTAGATTTCTCTGCCTGTTTTGGGCTTTTGATGAGACAAGTTTCCACAGTACCTACAGGATGATTCAATCTGCCTTTTATTAAAAAAATCCCACCCTTTTAACACATCAGAAGTGCTCATAGGGATCCTTTTGGCTTAGCCAAAATAGGCCAGTTTATAATGGCATATCTCATAGTCCACTAGCTACCAACCCCACCAGTCAAACAAATGTGTCAAACTTGAGTACTCCCTGGAACAGACAGGTGAGGGCAAAGATTCCTCCAAATTCTTTTTTCCTCCTGGCATATCAGAGATCCAGAACAGAGCCTTGAAACAATGGAGTGCAATTTTCTCCTTCCTTTAAGCACGCACTGACTAAATAGTCATTTCCAAGAGCTTAAAACCCCAGGGAAGCAGATAAAAAGCAATTACGCTAACCAGAGAGCACTGATGTCTAAAAATTAATTTCTGTGCTAACATCCCACCCCTAAAGTTTTAAATTCCAAAGCAGAGCACCTTCTGAAAAAGACACACAGGTGTACAATTATGTTTCCTACACATCTCTCTGTACTCTGATGGCACATTTAACCCTGCCTACTTAGGGCACAGGCAGTCCACAATAGCCTTTCCTCCACATTCCCCACCCACATGTGCCTTCAGACAAGAGTTGCTGCTGAAGTATAAAGCACTACATTGATTGCAACAAATTGATCTTGTCACTGCAGCATTCCTAACATGCTTATCACACTATAGATTTCCTTTATCTCTGCCAGTATTTACAAATCAATTTTTTTTAGAGAAGGTTCCTGTTTTCCTCAAGATCTTTTCAAGCACTGAGCTGTCTAGCATCTTCAGAAATCATTGAAATGGGACAATAAAGCCATCAAAGTCAGAAGAATCAGGAACACAACCACAGGAACCTGGTTTCTCCAAACAGCTCCTCTGTTCACAACATTTAGTTCACAGGCAGCAGTGCTAAAGTTTACACCAATGCTCTAGGGCTGCTGGCCCATGGGGAGATGTTTCACTTTCATGGCTTCACACCACCCCCCTTCTCGAATTCAGAGATGTCATCTGTAAGAATGACATCAAGTCTTCCTGGTAAAGCCTACCTTCTTCCACTAATATTTTTCAGAAAAACAAGAGCAGTTATAGGGCTCCATATACTATGAAATCACAGCATTCTTTTTATTTCATCCCGTATAACCATTAAGAATAACCAAAAGAAGTGAAGGAAAGATGAAGAAGCCATCTTTAGCAGCAGCATTTTGGGTTTACAGTGCTATTAGTTGGATGTTATTTATAATAAATGAGCCCATCATGGTCAGTCTATGTTGCATCTAGGGTCCTCTGAGATATCTACATATGTGCCTAAATAATCACCCCAGGCACCCAGAGACACCTTTTATCTTTTATTTGCTGTCATTCTTTGAAGGTAAAATACCAGAAATAAATATTGGTTATCTACATATGGATTTAGTGCCTACCTTAATAAATGCTTACATTTGGAAATTTGCTCCACAACTACCGTGTAATCCTTAAAACAGAGAAAGAGAAAGCTAGCTAATTTGTAGGAACTCAGTTAATATTCATTGACAAATATCTATTAATTTGTGACATTATGGAAAAAAACAGCTCAAACCCAGATCCTCTACCAAAGCCCACCCTGTTGTTCTACGCCCTGCTCCTTAACATTCACCACTGAATGATATCTGGAAACTGTATTAGTCATAAGTTTGAGCCCTGAGATCTCATCTTTTATTTTGTCATTTGCCAAACATTCCCTTGTATTTTTTTCCTGCAGCTCTGAATGTTCTCTGCCCTTCATTTCAATTAATGATGTCATAGATCAGTATATTCTCCCAACAAACTATTAAATTAACTGCCACATTCTTCCTTCATTTTTTATTCATAGAAAGGAAGAAAAAATAACCACAGCAAACTGATGCACTTAACTCCTTATGATTTCAAATAAAAGCCAGAAAAATGATGCTAATGTTTCGCCAGTCCCACGGTTTAGCCAGAAAGCACACTGTACATCTTAGTTGTGTCATGTTTTATTCCTCAGCCTATGAAGATGCAGGAGAGTGATGCACCTAGGGTCAAAAAAACAAAATGAGAAGAAACTAGCAGCAACTTGAAGTCAGAGATTTTTCTGTTGCTTAACTTAACGCTGCCACAAATAACCTTGTTCTTCTCTCTCCTTTTAAAAACAAAGACGCAACACAAGGAAATAAAAAAATGCCATATGAAGCTTTTATTTCCAAGTCTGTGGAAGTAGTAGTTTCTCATCTTTAGCTTTCACAGTTATAACCCCTGTCACGTCCTTTCCCTGCTGGCCATGGGTAGCTGATTGACAGGGTGCTGTCTGCATTCATGCCAGGTTGGAAAGCTGGTCGAATACTGCCCCAGACAAACAGGCTGGAGGAAATTTCCCCTCGAGACCCTCCATATTAAATATTTAGATATCTTTTCTCATTATTGGACCACCAAGAACAGAAAAATGTCCACCAGGTGATTCAAACTTTCCACCACCTCTTTTCCAACTACTCCTTCTCCCTCTTCTGAGCAACAGTCCCTACCTCTGCCCTTCTGCACCCTTTCCTCATCCTCATTTTCCCTAGATTTCCTACAGTCTTGTCCCCAGAATCTCCTCCATCAAATCTTCCATTCAACATCATCCTTTCCCCCTCCCACTCTACCACCTTTTGCTCATTTGTTTTGCAGGAAGCTTTGGGCTTACTTAAGTTAAAAAAAAAAACTAACAAAATATATGTCAACAACTAAACGCTCCCTGGAATAAGCAATGGTAAAGTATTTGTTGCCGCTAATAAACCCACAGCAAATGTGCTGCAAATTTACACTAGCACTTTCCAGGGGATTCCTTGTTGCTATGGAGCTGCATCCATTTGCCCCACAGCTGAACTCAGCCTAAGGGATGTCTCTGTTGCTCATGATGACAAACACAAAAACCTGCTAGGCTCTTCTCCAAAGTTAGCAACCTCTACACACTCCCATGCTTTTAATCACCTTGCTTTGTGTTTGAGCACTTCCCAGGAGAGCAGGACCCCGGGCCAGGAGCAGGGCTTCCCAGAGCCACCACAACACACACGCCAAGCTGCTGCATTGGAAATGATCTCCTCCACAGCACCTAAGTCAGGCAGTCACGCATCCAGTCCCACACAGGACTGTACACTCACATCTCCCATCTACACAACCGATTTCTTTCCAGACCAAACATTTTATTCAGTTCTGTCAAGAAAGGATTTCAAGGCTGTTAAGGAGCCCTCTGACCTGCCCTGCCCCACTGCTCTAACAAGCGATGTGCAAGGAGTTGTTAGATGGTTAGGGTTTGGGGCAATCCTTGCACATTAACTGCTGATGAAATTCAGAGACACTCCTTTGAGCTCTGCAGACAGACCTTATTAAGAAAGTCTATAACAAGGATAATGGTGAGGACGTGAGACAAAAAATAAGATAGATTGGAAGTGAAGACAGAGAAAATGAAAGAAATTATGTGAACTGCAAAACAATGCAGAGTAACATTGCTTCTGGGTGTCTTGCATTAACCAAGGACAGGAAAGTGGGGCCTGTTTCTCTCCTGTGCACCTTCCCATTGAAGCATCCAGAGCAGAGTCTCCCCTCTGTTTCCAGGAGGGGATGCATCCAAACTCAAGCTTTCCTCTGCAGCATGTTTCTTTCCTCACTACATAGTGTCCAGGAGCTATGACACAATTTGGAAGAGAGGAGGAGAAAGGTGGTGAAGGGTTTCTCACCATGATCTGTCCTCTGCTGAGTCCACAGACAAAAAAAGTAGGTACAAGGACCTGTTTCTTCCTCACTGCACAAAGGAAAAATTGCAGCCCTAAGTCAAAGCTGATTAAGTTTCACTCTAAGGACAAGCTTACCTCTCCAAGGGCTCCTAAAAAACCCACTAGATGAAAATGCGAGATGCAAGTCACAAGTTCTCAGTAGCAGTGCACACCTTCACAATTAAGACTGTAGCACAGGCAAACTCCAAAGCAAAGGCAAGATTTGGCTACTTCTCCAGTGCCTGGGCTAAGGGAAAAGGATGCACAGGATTAACTCCCATAAAAACCTCCACCAGCTCCAGGTAATGGTCTTGACAACTGCATGCTGGTTGGGGAACCAGACGAACCACAACTTCACAGCAGTCCGCACAGATTGTTGGCATAAGTGGGACTGAATTCCTGAAATCAAACACCCGGGGATCCATGGGGTTTGCTTCTCTTCAGGGCCCCCAGATCCAAGGGAGAAAACCCAAAAGTTACACAGAGGTTAACCTGAAGAGCTGAATCCAGGGATTAAAGAAGTCTTAGTTTCTAGTACCAGAGGTTGCAGAGGATATTTTTAACTACCTTCCCTGAGGACTCCAAACAGATGCAAAAATATGAATGCGTATGTTTAGGAGAACCTTGCTTCATGTCTATAATGTTGTGGGCAGGCAATAGTAATGTTGTGATCTGGCCACAACCACACTGCACACTCTTAGCACTGACCTGCGCTCCACTTTTTATAGGGAAATTGCCCACTGTCATCAGGCTCATTCCAATTACAATCACCTTTCTACTTTTTTTCTTTAAGGAAAAGCAGGTCTGAAACCTATCACAGATGCTTCATGGCTATACACCCATTATTAGTTCTCCTGCTTTTTAAGGGCCATGACTCACAGGCTGGGTTGTCCTCTGCATGCTGAGAAATGGGCAGGAAGAGCCATGAATCACTCCAGGCACCATTATCTCTCACAGTGATTGAGTAATGGGAGAGAAGTGCAAGGAGTCAACCTTGACTGCAGAGGAATTTGTTGCTGCCTGGGAGTTGCCACCACTTTGGTCGTCCACTGAAAAGGAACAGACACGGCAGCAGGGAGCACATTCCTCCAAAGCTCCTGGTGGCAACTATTGCAATGCAGAAGACTACTCTGATGCCCTATTCCTTCCTTGTTCCAGGTGCCATCCAGGCATGTTCTCCATAAGCACCACCTCCATGAATTGGTACTGCTAAAGGAGGCTGTCACACCAGCTTCCAGTGAACAGGGGCAAATATTTTTCCCCGAGCTGACAGATTTGTTATGTGTTAAAAGTTTTTTAATTACATCCCTTTCACAGCCCCACTAGGAGCACACGAGCCTCTGTTGCCCTCTGATGGCTGGTTTGCCTGTAACAGAAGCACTGGGACCAGAAAGATCTCTCGGGTCATTGAGTCCTATCATTTTTTTATTGCAGACAAACACATTATATAAGCCCTTTAATAAACGTTATCAATCCTGCCTGTAAAAACTCGTTAGGTTAATGTGGTGCTATTTTTATTAAAGCTCAGAGAACTTGCATTTAACAGCAATTACACTGTTTAAACATGAAACAACTCTAAAATGATAGAAGCCAGAGCCTGGTGTCAACTGAAATTCACAGCCCCAAACCTCATCTCTCAGTCAGGCTGACTTTTTGGTTCTGCAGTTACACCCCCAACTTTTCTCAGCAGTGACAGCAATTCCACACTCTCAGAGGATTCAGATCGGCTCCTGAGTGAAGGATTTGACTTCCGGCTCTCGTCTTGTTCTGCACAGACTCCCCTGAAGCCCTACAAAATTCAGGTGGGAGGCATTCCCACCACATCTCCACTCCAGCACTCAAAATGCAACAACATTGTCCCCAAGAGGGTCAAGTACTGAGGCATTTGACTCAGTGCAGCATGTTACTCACCAGCTAACGGCATGAGAAAAATAGTGGTCCTACACCTAAAGGCTGCCTTTTCAATAATATTTACGGATAAGCTGCAGCTCAGCTAATTTTAACAACTTAAACAATGAAGCACCCTTTGTGGTAAAGTGTCTTTAGGGGAGGGGAAGTTCTTGCATGCATTATAGGGATTTTACCTCTGTCTAAATACTCTAAAAAGAGTCAGTCAGGTGGAGATGAGGTAGGAGCTTCAACCAAGAACTCTGAATGAGCAAAAGAAGATTTTTTTTCTTCCTGCGAGCACTTCATTTCATAAACTGGCGTGTACAATAAATCAAACTGAAACAAGATAATTCAAAGACTCCATTCTGACTTCCAGCCACAGAAAACAAAGCTCCAGCTCCTTACTGTTTGCTATTATATAGCAGAGAGCCACCAACACTGCAAGCATAAAGTATCATGTGCCCTCACCTCTTTTCTCTCTGGAACAGATGCTCCTATTCCTGCAGGGAGAGGACAGGACTTGTGAGCAAATTCAGGTTTACTCCTCCATATTCATCTTTCAAAGGTCAAGAGTCATCCTAGAAAGCAGAAGACAAAATCCCTCATCCCTCTGAACATCTGACAGGAGACCAGCAGAACTAGCATTTATCTGAAGTCCAAAAGGCATTATTTTCAATAAGAATTTCTATTTTCATCAGCATGGACTTCTTGTAAGGCTGTTTTCATATTCTATTAATCTCTCTAAAACCTTCATGCTCAGCAATCTGGCAATTGTCACACACATTGCATCACCAAGAAAACAAAAGGCCATAGTTTAAGTAAAGTTGGTGCTGAGTCCTCATTAGTCAGGTGTTGGCAGGACTTTATTAATGGCAGTAATTAGTAGAAAAAAAGTGCAGTGGTGGCAGTAGAAACTTCCACCACTTAAATATTCATTATTATCGACTCCTCTAGCACACATGGTGCAAGCTATCTTATTTAGCTTCCTTTGGGCCAGACTCTCAGGTCAGCTCTGCTAGTAGCGTTGAAGGTGAAAGGCTGGAAATGTTAAACTTCTTTCAGAAATCAGCAGAATTATATGCTAAGACAAATGACCATCCCTCACTTCCCTGAGCAGCCCCTTCAGGGCATCAGGGCAATCCAAGCATGGCTAACAAGTACCGCACTTCACTTTGGACTTTTAATTTACAAACAACAGTAAAGCAGTAAGGAAGGCCACAAGGAAAATAAAACACTGATCGTAGCCACAATGCGCTAAATATAGAAAGATCACAGATCCATAGTGTGCTCTTCAATTGTCTAATAGGACTGATTAAGATCAGCAGAGAAATAGGGAAAGTTCTGTAGCAAAGGCCCTTTAAACACAAGGTGGGAAAATTAGAAGATCTAGGACAAAATTATCAGTACGTTCTGTCTCCACGGATGTTCAACTTTGACACAGTTAGGTCTAGATCATCAGAGAAACTCAAATACTTAAACAATGCTGAAGTCCATGGAAAGCAGAGGCACAAGCCCTGGTGAATCAAGAACCTGAGGTCTCTTTTCCAAAGCTGCTCTCCCATGGAGCTCACTTTTACCTCGGCCAAGCTGTAGGAGATGAAGGCAACTCAGAGGGACTGTGATTTGGTGAAATCCTTTGGCTTTCAATTGACCAAGGGTCAAATGCTCTGCAACAAGCAATTCTATCTGAAATCCTTTGCAGTTAGTATCTCACTTGGCCCATAGTCCTATAGATGTCATACACATTAAAGCTATGACCTCCAACATATTCAATATACAGGCACTCCAGACACAGGCATTGAAATATCTACTCTTATTCCACATAACCTGGGACTTCTGGCCATTTGTAGCTTCCCCTTTGAAGCACACTTGCACTCAACAGACCACAAAACCTACAGAACTAAGGCCAAGGGCAAAGCCCACCAATAACAGCATGATAGCATTTATCTCCTCTGGGTTTTTATTAAAAAAAAAAGCCCCAAAAGGTCTCAGCTGACAGTAATTCTTCTATCAGCATGAAATTAACTGGATCTATGCCAAATTCTGTCAGCTGGAGGACCTTGGAGTTAAATTCTACTGGCCCAAAGCATTTTTGAGATAAGATCTGTGATTCTCAAAAGCCAGCCACATCCTCTGTGGCTTTTTCTCCTACCTATGAACATGGGATAGTGTTTTGCTGTGTCCTAGCGGTGCTCTATACCATAACACAACAGCTGTTAAATGCTAGAAGAGCTTGAGTCTAGAGGGGGAAATCATAAACCTACACAGAGTTTTATTGCTTAAACTAAATGGTAATCTTAGCGTGGCACTTGTAAAAAGAGGCTGAGCAGATCTGACCTTTGTACAGTCCATTAACTTTTACTAAGAAGACTATCCTAAACCCAGCTAGCAATGAAGTAAAGCAAGCTCATGGTACACTACTGCAGCAAAGAGTGTAGCTCAAGAAAGATGGTTCTTATTAGAAAAGGCCAGTCTAGGACCATTTATAAATAGCTGCAGAAATGCAGTTCTTAAAGAAGGCGGTGCTGCATTAAGAAGCCTTCATAAAAAAACAAGAAGGCATTTGTTGAGATTATTCCATTCCTGGAGTTGAAATATTTCCATAAATCTAGCTGATTCCACATTTTACCCTTGTAAGTCTCTGTATGTGTGAAAGGATTTAAGACAAAGCAACTCCATTTCTCATTGTATAGGATGTCCTGCAATACTTTTCTATTTGTTGTTCTGTTTGCAATAGCTTTTCACCTCCATGGTGCATAATCTGTTCTCATTTGTACCTCTGTCTTCATCTCTGCTAAATGTGGTCTTCCACAATATTTTGGCTTTTTGCTGGAAGTTTGGTTTAAATGAAATGTAAAAATGGGAGAGTTTGCAAATCTGCATGGTTCTAGCAAATGAAAAAGGAGCTTTCCCACTGTCACCTGGGCTGGAAAAGCAACGCTTCCTGCCTGGCATTAGGCATGCAGAGCACTGGCAGCAAAGCTCCCGAGACACCATCTGTGCACATAATAAAGAGCGGTGGGATTTTTGTAACATAAATGATTGAGTTTGCTTTCTGCTTCCCTTGCAGTAGGAGTATGCCAGCTATTAAGTGCCATAAGAACTTGCCAGACTACCTCTGAATATAAAATTTGCCTTCTCTGATTCATGCCCTCTCCCACCTCTGCAAGTAAAGCCGGTGCTGCTATAGGAAATATTGTAGTCATTTTGTTTAGGCAAAAGTAAGTCTACTTACCTGTCACATCCACCTAAATTAGGAGTGTAGTTGTGAACTACAGAAATCCTGAACTACTTTCAGGACTTGCCTCATTCTTCATTGACAGTGGGACAAACCTAGAGTGACCACTGGATCTTAGCGCCTCTCACAAACCTTTTAAATTTTAGTGCCAATCTGAGCCCAGCGAGAAGGCTGATGCGCAGTACCATCCATCTTTGTCATGTTATGAGCTTCTGGCTCTTGGTTTACTCCAGCACCTGCCTATCACTTCTCAAGTAAGAGAGGAACTCTGGATCTCCAACATCAGAAATTTTTTCTTCTTTCTGTATTTCTTTTCTTCTTTCTGTATTTTTCTTCTATAAGTAAATAAATCATATTCAGCAGCTGCATGCAGCACCATCAGGACCAGAAGCACTCATCAGCAAAAGTGTGCCTTGTTAGACCTGTTTTCATTGGATTATAATGCCAAATTTTCTACAGGATTAGAATTTTATATCTTGAGTGCCTACATCAGGCTAAAGAGGTTTGAAATAGCTCAGCCAAAATGAGTCAGGTATTTCAGAAAACAAGAGAAAACAAAAAACCAAAATCATTCCTATGTTAAAAAGATAACTGGACCAGCTAGTGATGCTTTTACTGGGAGTGTCAGAGCACCTCATCTTCCTGGCAAGGACATGAAGTGCTAGCAGGGAGCTTTTAAACATAACTATGCAATTAAAGATGATCATAATGTGTATGTGCACAAAGCAATTGTACAAACCAGTTTAATTCTGACCTCTTCCTAACTCTGTTACACTTGACCTTTTCCTCTTCTAGTGTCTTGAACGTGTTGTTTGTGTGGTTATATAAACAAAACACAACACAATTACACCCAGGCAAGTCTTTTAAATTTTATGGGACCATGGGATGTATGTAGTGGGAAAACTTAGCCTGCACAAATTGACCAACAAATAGAGACAGCAGCGGCTGCGGAGTAGAGGCAGCCCTTGCTGGTGCCATGTGTGGGAGCGCTGAGCTGAGGTCTCTCTGAGCCCCGGCTGCACCCTCGGCAGCCGCAGGATTTAAGAAGGAAATAGTATGCTGCGTACAGAAGCTATTATATTGAATGTAAAGGACAGAAACACGTCCCACAACCTCTGAGTGGAAAAGCCATTCAAGTTGTGCTTAAACAGGGCCATAGGGAGGGGAACGGAGGTTTTCAATAAGCTGCAACATCACCTTTATGGCAGCAATGCGTGTGGCATCCATGCTGCTCCACCTCCAGGCCAGCATTAGCTCTCAAGCTAAAGATTAGCTGACAGTAACATGTCAGTGGACGCAATAAACACGGGGATAAGTGCAAGCACTCTGTTGAATGAGCTTTGGGAGGACAACTCACTTTCCCAGAAAGAAAAATTAAATCCAATACGCTAATAACCAATGAGCAAACTTGGTATGAACAAGCAAACCCAGCGCTAACAGACGTTTCCTCCCATCCTGCAGTCCTCAAGGCTGGAGCATGGGACGTGAAGACGTGCTGCCAGCTGGGACCTCTTGGCTGGCCCTCTCTGCATGGCACGGTCCCGGCAGCGAGGCGCAGATGTGCCATGGCTGCTCCAGGCTCTGGCATGAGACCTGAAAGAGCAGCACTGATGTGGCCAGGGGTTGTACAGCCACAGCAAGTTGTGCAGCTGATGCTGTCCCTGATTTGTGATAAATCAGCTGAATTGTGAGCCCCTTTCTGTTTCCAGGAGAGGAAGGCAAGGAGAAGCAAAAGCATAGGAGAGAAGAAAAATCAACCCAAATTTGTGGTGGCCCACAAACTCCTAACTGGTTTGCTCTAAGGACTACTGTGAGACACTTCAGGCAGACACTACCATGGAGAGGACAACTGGCTTATCCCAAGGTCTAACGGTTTTCTTCACTGCAGATCTGCACAGGTAGAGTTTTCCAGCCTGATCACCAAGCCGGTGTCCATCCTCAAGGAGCACCAGACACTGGGAGAAAGCAAGGTACCCACAGCTACATGCAAAAATGAGAGATAGAAAAACTGTAGGGTCTACCTGCTCTGAACTGCTGACAAGGTCTCCAACTCACAGGAGGAACAAAATCTTGAGGATGGGGAGGAAGGACAAGGTGCACTTGAAACCTGCCCCGTTCTGGATGAACTGCCTACTGATGGGTGAGAAAATTTTCACTTAGAGAACACGAGGGACACAGAAGATCAAAGCTTCATCTGGGACCCAGAGGCAGTGGGACTCACTAAGCCCTGCCCAACGAAGTGTTGCTCTTGTTTCAAATCTAATCTCTCCAGCCAAGAAATATCTTTTTTTCCATGCCTATCCCAAAAACTGCTGCACTGTGGTCATAAATGATATGCACACACTGACCAGTCTCCTTGTGGGGCCTTGGGAAAAGACATTTTTTTTTCCTCTATTAAAACTAGCAGACCCCTTGCCCACCACAGCAATCCCAATGCTTGGTAAATCCATCTCTGTACAGCACCCAGTAGGCAGGCCTGATTATGCTGCAAATAAAGATTTAAATCCACAGTAAAAGATTCCTAAAGTGCAAACAAAAAAGGCTACTTCAGCTCCTGTTAAGTTTCTGTCCCTGTTAAGCTCCAATGAAGAGCATTAGCGCTCCTATACGGGCTGGCAAATGCATTCTTTCCTTGCAGTATCTCTGCTTGTCTCCCTTCTCCTGCCCATTGCCAGCCCTGACTGACACTTTTTGTGCTTACTCCATTACTGCATCTCCAGAGAGTTCGGGAGGGGTGAGAGGAAAGGAAGAATGAGAAAAGGGAAAAAAATAATCACAACGGGATTTCATCGACAAGCAGAAAAAAGGAAGTGTCCCTCTGGGTTTGATCAATAATGCAGCAGTTGTTATCTTGATCTTCTTAATAAACCACAAGCAACTCAGATACATTTCTATCTGTGAATCAATTCTGTGCAATGTTTCTATCACAATATAGCCAGTATATGCAAACACACAAAAATAAAATTAAATGGGCTGGTTTATTGATTGTCCAAACAAGAAACCTTGTCATTTGCATAGATTATCAGTGGATAAGTGCTTCCTGCTTTGCTTCTGTTTAATTACTTTTGCTTTGTTTCAGACTTTCTCCCCCACTGGGGCCATATGCATTACTAGGCAACCCGCTATGCCATATCAATGGCTAAATCCTTCCAGTTTAACTCCACAGACATTTGCTAAACCTGAAACAGGAACTGCTTCTGTATCTGTGTCCCCTGTCGAAGAAACACTCCTAGGCACTGCTTTTATTTCTCTTAAGACACAGGTGTTGGAGGTATCACTGCACTTCACAGGAGGCAAAACTGGCCCAGAGTTCCTTGCCCCAGAGAAAGTTTAATTACACAGCTAATTATATGGCTCAGTTCACCTCCTTTCACCTGTTCCTGTCTTGGAGCCTGACTGCAAAGTTCATCCTCTCTGACCCATTGCTGTGCAGGCTACGACCACCCACCCAAAACCATGCCAAGCAGCAGTAATTGCTGGGCTGGGGTCAGGCTGCAGAGTCCTGCCAGGCTGACCTAGAAATCAGCTTTGTGAAGCTGCGCTGACCCTCACAACAGCTAAATCGTGAATAAAATGCTCGAAGGCATTCTGTGTTTGGGTATTTTCAGCCCCCTGATGTACCCTCTGGATCATGGCATGCTGGGAGCTGGTACAACAGCATGGATGCAGGAAGCAGCCTTTGGTGGACCTGGCCTCGGAAAAGGGCTCCCGACACCTAACTGCCAAGTGACCTGCAGCAGTGCACCCCATGGTTAACCACACAACAGAGATAAGGACACCCACCTCACACACACAGTGTGTCCAGTGCCAGGTTATACTGAAACAATCATCTATATGTAACCAAAGAATGCTTTTATCACCCTAGATTGAATTCCAATGTCTTTTCTTTTGCTCTTTCAATTTTCAGTAGCTCCTTGAGCCTTCTGTGAAGGAAAATTTAAGAATAAATCAAGGAAAGCCTTCAAGATTTGACCAATGAAGAAATTACAGATTTTCAGATTTTTGAACATCTGATGAAACCAAGAAGTGCAGAAGGAGCAAGGTAACATCTCATTATCTATCAGTTTAGATATTGGGCACAATAATGTTTCCTGGGGGTCTGGTGCATCCATGCTGCAGCTTGAATTGATTAAAAAAAGGTCCTAAAGTAATTCTCCACCTTTCTAAGGTGTTTACCATAGATATTACTAAGTTTTGAGAAGATTGCCCCTGAATGTATGTAGATGAGCCCCCTCCCCACTGAGCCAGCATAAAATCCTTCAAGAAAAAATGTAATTAAGTTAGACTTGTGAACGATAATGAGTTTCTATTACACCCTGCTGAGAGTAGCAGCAACATCTGAAAATTATTTTTCACTGTCTACAACCAAGCAATAACTCCTTTATTAGAAAGAGGAATGGAGCTGATAGCTTGGACTGTTGCAGTTCCAAACTTACTTTAAGACAAAACACTTGTGAAAGATGATGCTGTGGATTAAAGCTCTGTAATACTATACACAGATAACGGAGCTTTGCTCTAGCAGGACAGTGCTGGAAGTCTCGGAGAAGGATGTATACAAACCCTTTCCTTTCCAGTGTGGCATAGCTTGTCAGCTGAACTGTATCCATGCCCACACCACACAACAGCTTTGGTCTGGCTCTTCCATCTCCTGCGGCCACCACTGACCAGTGCCATGGGGACACATGTAAGAAGAGGACAAGCAGTAAGAAGTCTCTGGGACTGGTGCTGTGCTTGCTGCAGCCTCTGGCTCAAGGCCTTGCTGAGCCGGGGGCCATGTCTCTCTAGGATGGAAGCCCTTTGTGATTTTTCCTCCCTACAGTTTTGCTAAGTCAAGTTTTTAAATTTAATGCCATGTTTTTGTTTTGCAACCTCCTGTGCCTAGGAGCTCCACACCTCAGCAATCTACTGCCTGAAGCAAACACTTCTTTGGGGTTTTCTGAACCTGCTGCTTTAGTCTGAGGCTGCATGGGTTTAGAAGAGGCAGTGAACCTCTCTTCCCAGTTCAAGCCAGTCCTGATTCTCTCGAGCTCTGTCAATCTTGTCTCCATTTTTTCTTTTCCAGGCTGGACTCCTTGGCCCCTTTGCCATTGGTCCCTGGGGAAAAGCTGCTCTGTGCTCCTTGCCCAGCCTTGCTGGTCATCCTGCAGTGGGGAGCCAGACCTGGCTGCTGGATTCGGAGGAGATCAGCAGTGCTTTGCCCAGTGCCGTAACAAGATGTGGTTTTTTTACTGCTTATTCCTTGATAATTCCTCACACTTGATTCACCTGTTTGATTCCCCTTGAGCACCAAGCTTACACTTTCTTAGGGACTCTCTGTTAAAAGTCCAACATCTCATTCCTCAGGACACTAGTCAGGTCAAGGACCATCAGAGTATGTATACACATACATATATGTATGTATATTTACATATCTGTATACACATACGGTTAACACAGGGGGTTCCCCCCCATGTGCATACTTTATATTCAACTACATTGAAAGTCATCAGGTACTGCATCACCACTCACTGTTATAAGGTCTTTACACTCAGCCCTTGTTCGTCTTGGGAGTTTGGGGGGGGGGGCGGGGTTTAAGAACGAAATGGAGAAAACCCAAACAATCTGTTGGTCCTTGCAATGCAGGACGGGAGTTTTTCCCCTACTTAGAAGTAGCAGTTTATCTAGGACCCGAAACACACCAGGATGAAAACCTCTTGTGAATTTTATCCAAGAGAGTTCATTGCCTTAATCCTGGATAATCCATATCTAATCCTTTTTATAATCTTACTCATCTACTTGCCTCAATAGTTTTCCACAGCAGGGAGTTTACATTTCATAAAAGGAATATTTTCCTCTTCCTTTTTTGAAATGAGTTTTACTATCATAGAGGTTTCTCTTCTGCAAGAGTTCTTCATCCAAACAGAAAATAAATTTCCACTTTTTGATGCCATGCCTTGTAAAGGAATAAACAGTTGTTTTGTTTCCCAAAAGGACTTGTAATCCAGGTGGCTAAATGGTATATTTTGGACCCAGGAATAGTCACAGACCCCTAAAACTCACAAGTATCTGAATACACATACTGAATAAAGTAGATATATATTCAATATTGAACAGAATATATTTTATCAGAAGAAAAGCAGTCCACAGTATCCTATAACGATGCTAAAACAGTGTATTCAGGGCTCGCCGTGATAAGGAGACAAGAAATCCTGTCTTATGGGACAACGACATCGTCCAGCTGCCCTTTCCAAAATCTGGTACAAAACGAGCATCCTGTAGACTTTTTCCAAGACGCTGAGCCTCAGACTCAGTCTCTGCCAGGCAATCTGGACCACCTGGCCAGCCTGTCAGGGAGCCCTTCTGCCAGTCAGGACCTTCATCTGTGAGGATGTCTGCAGGCTGGGAGACCGCAGGAGGTGCGGCCAGGAGGCAGGCAAGGGCAGAGAGCTGCCCTTCTGCTTGCATGCTTTGTGGTCCAGAGGCAGAAAGCCAAGAGAAGTCACAAATGTGGGACTGGAGAGATTTAGTTTTCCGGTCACAGCACTCGCTGGTGTGGCAGACGTGTTGATTTCTGGCTTAAGAATCTGCTTGAATTATCTCTATTGTGCTTAAGGAAACAAGATGGATGTGCATTTTCCTTTTTTTGTGTGTGTGAAAAAGATTAAAAAAAGGCTACACAGAAAATGTAGCTGCTACATATCACCGCTTTCTCATCCTGACAGAAAAAAATCAGCCAGCCTTCAAACTTTTGATAACCACTCAGGATGAAGGGGACATAGCAACTCCACTGAAGTAAACAATGTGAACCTGGCAAATATTCAAGGCAGGTATAATACACAAAAAACAGTATTAAACTGAATAATCTGTTAGCAATCAAAGATCTGGAACCAAATCCATACTCTACAAATAACATGCCAAAAATGAACTGCAAACTCTATACCAAAATAGATAATGACTAAGGCAAATTTGTCACTAGGATGCGGGTGGTGCAGCTGTATTTTTTGCTCAGGGAACCTGAGCAATTGTAACCCTTAGTAATCACCAAAGAAATCCTACCTTTCATTAAGTAGGGCATCCTCACTTGAAATTCAAATATCTATGCTCAGCTACCCAATTCTTCATTTTATTATGAATTTCAGAAGGAGCGCCTTTGCCCCCAAACCCTGCATGTAATTTCCGAACCACATGCCAATTACATGCAGCTAACGAACGTGGTTGGTTGGCACCACACTGTGCAGTAATGCTGGCTTGTGCTGAAGAATCTGGTCCACATGGTGAGTACCAGGGGGCAAGAAGATGAGTCCCCCCCTTCTCACCCAGTATATATAGCACCTCTCTGAAAATCCCTGAAGTTTTTCCAAGTTGCTGCTAATAAAAGCAGTTTCCTAGCAGTGCTAGATCTTAAATACAAGAAGATCACTTCCAGCTGCTCCTTATCTAATTTCCGTTGTCATCTGACACTGTTCATTTACAGTATATCAATCTAGCTTGGGATTGTTTGAAATATTAATTACTCAATGGCCTCAGCTCATTACCATGGATGTGTTTAGCAGAATGCATGCCTGTTTACAGGTAACCGATCTGCTGTGCAGGACAAATAATCAGTGCTTTCACCCTTAGGGTATGTCTGTGCAGAACTACTCAAACTAGCTGTAACTGAGTCAGCTTGGTTGTTGTACTGGTTCTGTGCTTCAGCCATGATAATGAGCTTTGGGGAGATGCAAGATATATTAGGAGCCACTGACGATCCCATACAGCCCCACTTAGAGCTATACCACGCTGCAGTTTCTCTCAGTTTTATTCATGTCCATCTGAACCTGCCTATGCTCGGTGCCCACATGGCTAAGCACGGAGATGCTGTTAATAAACACTCTACCCTGCTACGAGGCAGAGGAGCACCTCCTGTCCCCCCCACTACCCCGCTGGCTTGGACGCAGGAGGGTGCTGCTAGCATCACGGCCAGGTCAGGGTGTGCTTCTTGGTCTGTACTTGCTCAGATTTTCAGCAGGTTTTACAGCCAGTGCTGAGCTGCTCTGTGATTAGCAGCACATTTAAATCCTGCTCACCCACCCGGCCCACAGTCCCTGCCTGGTGACCATACCCTCTTTTTTGTCTTGCTCCTTAGGGCCACAAAAATGGTCAGAGGGCTGGAACACCTCTCCTATGAGGAAAGGCTGAAAGAGCTGGCGTTGTTCAGCCTGGAGAAGGGAAGGCTGAGGGGAGACCTTATTGCAGCCTTTCAATAAGTAAAGGGAGCCTACAAGAAAGATGGGGATAGTCTTTTTAGCAAGGCCTGCTGCAACACGACAAGGGTTAATGGTTTTAAAGTAAAGGAGGGTAGATTTAGGCTAAACACAAGAAAAAAATTTTTCACGATGAGCATGGTAAAACACTGGAATGGATTGCTCAGAGAGGTGGTAGATGCGTCATCCTTTGAAACATTCAAGGCCAGGCTGGATGGGGCTCTGAGCAACCTGATCTGGTTGAAGATGTCCCTGCCAATTGCAGGGGGGATGGACTAGATGACCTTTAAAGGTCCCTTCCATCCCAAAACATTCTATGATTCTATATGATTTATGGCAAGGCTAGAACATGTAAAACATAGGAGAAGAAAGCACAGAGGGCTGTCCTCCACCTAAAAAAGACAGGGGCAACAAGAACCAGCTCTTCCTGGAGGCACCCAACAGCAAGAAACGTGACAGCACTTTGCCCTCACCCCACTTCTTGCTGAGGCCGGTGGCTATTATCACATAAATGAGAAATAGGGGCTTTGCACAAGCCAAGCCCCACAGTACAGCTCACGTGGCAGCGCACAAAGCTGCATCTCTCTCATGCACCCTCTTGAGTGCCTCCAGCTGTGCCCCAGCAGGCCTTTCCTTGGTTTTGCCTTTTGGGGAGGGGTGCCAAGTGTTGAGGGGAGAGGATCAGCCAGAGAGACAAGCCCCAATCTGCTGTATCAACAGCACTGCAGCTCTGCCCAAATGCACCATGAAGTACCAGCGTGGTAGGACACAGGATTCAGCCCCTCCTGCGCCCACATCTTTCCCTGATGAGGCAGAATTGAGGAGCCAGTCAATGAATACACGCAAAGATGAACACACATGCACTAAAAGCTGTCATTTAAATGCCTGGAAAATAGCATAATTTCTGCTTACTCTGTCTGACTATTGCCGAGGTGCTGGAGGAAGATGGGCCAGTGATTGATAAAGTGAGACATTAACTCCATCAAGCAGATGGAGAATGGCATAGTTATGGAAATAATAACAGTGATTGGCCGAGATATGACAAAAAAACTGTAGAAATTATTTACGTTTAGGGTTGTTGGGGCCTAATTTATTCTAGCATTTGAACAGCAAGAGAAAACACAGAAATCACGCCTTCTGAAATGCTCTGTGTCAATGCTTATAATAGGCAGTACAACCCAGAACAACACCTACCAGCTAAAGTGGTTTAATTGCATCTCCTGGTGAATGAAATTAACCCTTATTTGGGGCTGATGTGCGCATGTCATCCAACAGCATTTCTCAAAAGGTTCACGCTTGCTTCCGTTGCAGTTAATGGCTTAAATGAGTTCACTGTGGTCTGGAGCGAGCTGAGCTCAGATGCACCAGGATGCCAGATAAGAGGAATTAAGCTGTACCCAGAGGACCAGCTCTGGAGCAATTAAAGTCCCTCATCAACAAACAATTTGCAGGGAGATGGGGAAAGACTGATAAAGGAGATGGTTTTGAATAAACAGAAAACACATGCTGCAATTCTGTTTATGCCTCTGTGTTTCAAGAGAGTTAAATCTGGCCACATATTCGTGGTGGCCAGCCAGGAAACCGGTGACCTTCCTAAATAAAACACTCTCATCTATGGATTGAAATATGACTGTGAAGATTGTCATGCTGCCATGAACACTTACATTTTTCATACTTAACCCTAAATCTTTTCACCTCTGTGAAGTTTTTCATCAATTTCCCTGCCACATTACCTATTTGTCAAAGCTGGTTGGCCTCATCTCACCCTGCTTTCATACTCCTGGAGGCAGTGGCATTATCTGGGCTCGGTGGGATCTGCTCTATACATACAGACCTGCCCTCTCCCCTTGTCCTGCTGGGTTCTCTCCTCCCTAATTGCTGGCCCATACTTCCAACCCCTTCACCTGGATGAAGGATGTTTCAGGATTTAATCACACTTTTTTATCCACAGGACCTCTGCCTCATTTGCAGCACAGGATAGACTCTGCTCAGAGAACAGGAGAGTTATTCAGTGCTTAAATTCAATGGGCACCCTCTGCCTTATTTACTGCACCCCTCCAGCCCCCGCACTTGACTACTCTTGCTCTTTCCACGGGTGTTCATCATTCTGCTTCACAAATGCTAATCAGCCATGCTCTGCCTCTTCCCAGGAGAAAGCAGAAAACTGCTTTTGGTCTTGTTGAGAGTGGGGAAGCCAAGACACAGGGACACCCATGATGCCTGGAGGAAACCAACAGGAGAGCTAGAAATCAAGCCTATGAGGATGCTCCCCACCTCCCTGGCTGTGTCCCGTCAGCAGCAGCCTCATTCCCTAGCGTGGTGACCAGCACTTTGGGTACCAGAAACCCCCTCAGCACGAGGGAGGAGCACACAGCTTCACCAGCGACGGACCCAGCATCACCTGCCCTATTATTCTATACTCTTTCAATACAAATTTTTCATAAAGCAATTCCTCTGCTGTTCAATCTCGATTCCCTTCCATGGCACCACTGCTCTTACTTTGGGCAGGGTCACAGGAAGGACCAGCAGAGTCAGTGACTACAGGATGAAATACATAAGCTAAAATGGAGCATTTCTGGATTTCCAGTGTTTGCCTCCTCCCAGTCTCAACTGCCACCACTTCTCAGCCAAGACAGGCTTCATTTCCAGCTATTGCTAGGAACCAAGGTCCTATACTAAAAAAGAACATGAAATTTGAGAAACAGTCATCCACACGCTCCCCAGCAATCCCACACCTTTCTGCTCAGAGCAGCTCTCAAATAAGTGCCTCTAGCCCCTTTCTGCACCCCAGGCATTGAGCCCTGCCCATGCACTGCCTCCAGCCCTGACCTCTCCTGGGCATGGGAGAGGGGAACTGTCCTCCTCCAAGGCTGGCTAAAAGCAGATATCAGAGGAGCTTTTAAATTTGATGTTTTAGGCCCTTCTGGTGCAACAGCCTCAAGTTCAGCCGTGGCTGTAAAACTTTCTGAACCCGAGCAGATCCCGCCATGAGCTGCCTGCTGCTGGGGCCAGGAAGGCAGCATCCCTGCTCGGCGGTTTACAGCTCACACAGCTGCAGTGTGTGGAAGGGGGAGAAGGGCAGGAAAAGTTAAAAGAACAAGTGAAAAACACTGCCATAAAATGATCTTTTATAAGCCCATATCATGCACAGACACAAGCCTTGATAAACTAACTGGAGTCTTGCTGTAGAAAAAACCTGCAGAAACCTAACAGAGAGCCCTGGCATAGGCTGTTGCACCTGAACAGGAACGAGCAGTGACCACAGTATTTATGCACTAGTAAGTAATGCACAATCACTTAATGCGAATCAGACTCCAGATTCTGCAACTCAAATGGTTTTGAGCCAGTTACAAGAGAGGTGAGACATTCCAGCAAAGTTACCCCTTCGAGACATGTTACGGAGCCTGCAAAAAGCGTAGTGCCTTTGTTAGCCCTGTACCTGCTCCGTGAACAAGGAGAGAGCTTTAGCACCCATGGCTGTCAGTCTGCTGCCTTTCAGAAGCATGAAATTCACTCAATACATGAATAAAGAAGAAATGTTCACTTTTGTCTGAGTTTTTCCCCTAGTTAAGTTGTGTTTTGCTCCATTTTATTTAAGGTAGAAAAAAAGTATTAATTACATGCTGCCAAGATCTTTGGAGAAAAATTCAATATTATCTTTTACCGCAAAGAAGAAATGAATCAAGGCTCCATTCCAAATCCAGCAGCAGTCCTGACTTTGACATGCCGGGGAAAATAATAACTTTCAGCACATACTAATTGTCTTGTTAACATGGATTATGCAGCCAGCCAAATAAATGTCATTCACACTTCTATGAGGAAGAGCATAAATCTAAAAATCGGAAATGCATAATATTTTTTAATTTTTTCTTTTCTCCCTATTCTGCATTCATAGCCTAAATATATTTACATTTTTAATACATGCAAAAAAGCAAGATGCTGCTCGAGACTTTTGAAACCTCCCAGGGGTCCCAAGCTCAAAGTGATCAGATTTTTAAAATAACAAGCTTGGTTCGCATGTAGCCTTAAAACCAGTTTATACTTTCTTGGCACTGCAAAGCGCTTTTGAAATAAAGATAAATTACACTCAATTTAATTTACACTAAGTCCCCTTCACACTGCCGGTGCAGTAAAAACAAGCACCAGGGCTAGCCTGTGTAGGGAAGTGAGCGTGCCAAATGCTCATTTCGTTCCTCTGCAGGGGAGGGATGCATCCAGGAACCGAGGAGAAAAGCCAAGCCTCCTGGGGCAGTTTCCCCATTTGAGATGACTGCCTGACCCCACCAGGCTGGCACCTCCCTTGGTTTAATGATCTCTGTCCCATCAGTGTAATAGCTTCTGCCACTTACATGCTTGATGCTGAATTTTCTCTCTCAAAGCCCTCGTCATCCATTGCCTTCACTTCATGGCAGGAAAAGGGGAGAGGCAGAGGTGGTGCGTCGTGCAAAGCCACACAGCAGTGCAGGGTCTGGTTAGCCATACAGCCCAGGGCTCCTGGGTCCTGCTCAGCCAGACCCTCCTGACAGGCAAAACGATTGTTTAACTGAAGGAAGAAATGGCCAGACAAGGAGATTTAGACTAACATAGGACGCTGATAAACTTCATTTATTAATGTTGCCTCTGTAGTTATTAAAATTCAGCATTCATCTCTCACCCATAGATCAGGTCCTAGAAAAGTAGCACTCACCAAGGGGACTCAGAGCACAGCCTGGTTTCTGACCTTCCCAGCACAAACTGGATTTCTCAACAGGAACTATTCCTTGGGCTTTCTTTTATTTTACAGCAGTCCGGCAAACAGCACAGCTCTGGCACAACCCTGGGCTAAAGCCCGTGGTGATGAGCCCTGGCTCCCTCTCACCAGCCTGTTCCCTTGCAGGATTATCCCTTCTCCAACCCCAGCACTGCTGCAGCAGTGCAGTACTTGCTTCGTGCAAATCCAACTTGGGTACCTCTTCTAACACTGCTCCTTATCGCCCCGGCCTGCTAAGATCACTTTAGTCACTACTATCCCATTTTTCCTGATGTCTTCTGCTCTGGCTGGCCCTTGTGAGCAGCAGCACTCCCAGCAGTTAGTGGGATGGACCGCATTGAAGTTGTCCACTACATAACGACCCTTCTCCATTAAGGCAGCTGTCCCACTGTACACACACCATTGCTACTAACCGAGTCCAAACCGGCCCCACAAGCCACACTGTCTGACCCCCAAACTGGCTCTGAGCTTGTGCATCTCAGTGCTGTGGCATTCAGAGATGCTGCCTCTGCACTTGGAAGATGAATGGCCTCAGCAAGGCCCTGAGTCTGGATTGTTGAGCACGAAAACCAGTGCCAAGGTGCTGCTCTCCTTCAGGGCGAGAAGCAAGCTGGCTCAGTGTGAACACACGATGCTCTGCAGACTGGAGACAAACCCCCCAGGCCATAAGCACCAGATGCAGAAAGCAGGAAGACAGCCCTTTCTCTCTGCTGGAAAGAGGTTCAGGGATTGATTTTTGTGCAGCTCTGAAGTCCTGCTGCACTTCACAAACGTAAAACCAAATCTGCTGTAAAAAACACTGACTGACACGGTAGCATCACCCAGCTCAGGAGCAGAGCTAGCAGAGTGCAGAAGCAACCTCGACAGAGCAATTCGAGCACAAGCTTGCGGACAGACACAATTAAAATAAGCACTATAGTTTCAATTAAATGTCCTCCCCAGCAGCACAGGCTTGGAAAGGACTCTTAATAGATCTCTTCCACCGCAGTGCACAAACTCTATTGCCATTCCTTCACCAATTATTGAAAGTTAGCAGAGTGAGGCAGTTCTCGCACAACACCTTCAATAACGATTTGAGGATCTGTCTGTTATTAGCTGGCCATTTCGTGTACGGAGAAGCTAAGCAGGGTGTGGAGTGTAACCATTTTTCAGATAGTTTATCTACTCAGGCCCCTGTTTGCTGCCTTTGGGGGATGCGTTTGCCCTGCTGCCACTGCCGTACCCTGCGCATGGAACAGCATCCCAGCCTCTGAGGAATGGCTGGACCACGCTGTGTCTGTCATGATTAAATCACAGGAGCTTACAGTTCTCCTATTGCCTCGGGTTGATTGGGAAAAAGGCTCACAATAATCTCTGATAGATTTCCTTCTCAGACAGAGAGACATGCTGATGGTCTTAAGCTTTCTTTTTTAGCTTGCAAAATACTCCCCAAGGAGGGCAGGCTCCTGCCAGCCACAACACGGGGCTTTCACATGTGACCTCCTAATAGGGCAGGGAGTGCAGAGCAGATTTATTTAGCCAGGTGTAAAGGTCAGCCACCTGCATGTCTGGACATTTGGGAGCAATATTAACTTTAGCTTCCACACTGTTGGTGTGCAGAGGCTCTGGAAGAAATTCTGGCTTTAGCAGCCAGCAAAGCAAAGACCATCATAGAAAGCACAGCTGTGCCTTCATTCCCCATCTCAAAACACTCTGTAATAAGCAAAGAGTTGGGTTTAATAGAAATTATTAATTTTTGGAACAACAGACCTAGAGATGTCAGCGATTATTTAATTCTACAGTTTTGAAACCAATCCTGGCAGACATTCTAAAAAAAACTATTATAAAAATAGACACTATCACTCAAGTTTTTAATGAGAAATGATAGCTACGAACAGCTTCTTCATTTCCTTTTCCTCTGGTTTCTCACTGACTACGTGAAAATGAAGTGTCCTGTGGTTGAGGCTCAGAGATGAGAACCATGAGGCTCAGAGACCATGTCTGATCCTGTCACAGACTTTCCATGCCCTTGTGCCCATGTCCACTTCTGTACTTGTAAAAAAGTGATGGAAATACCACCAACTTTCTACACAGATAGCACAGCATCCTTGAATGGAAAGTAGTATAGAACTGCAAGTTATTAATTTTCTCTTAGAACTGGCTACTCCCATTATTTCCTTCAAGACCCACTGAACATGGTCTAGTCCCTTCTTGATTCTTCTTCCTATCAATGTCCACTTTAATTTAGGTTAATTCCAGTGGTCCCCAAGGCCCCCAAGCATGGGACATCATCCAACATCCCAGCTCCCCCTCTTTCTTTTAGCTGAAAAAAAAAGGCCCCCACACTTTAAGTTCCTGTGTAGCCAGGAGAATTACCAAGTCCTACTTGGTAAAACAGAAATACAGAATATATTAATACAGAATACAGAATATAATAATACAGAAAGCACCTGAGCAGATTTTTTTACATCCCCCAAGATACAGGTTTGTCCTTGATGGCAATCCATATCCACGGAACACCTGCAGCTTTGGTCTGCATATAGCAGAGGGCATCAGACACTGACCATCGTATTGTTTTGGGGTACCTGCCTCCAAAGCGGAACCCAGGGGAGCAACATATTTCTGACCATTAGGTAGCTGTGGTTGGACATCTCCTACAAACACCTTGCATTGCTTCCAGGTACCCAGGGGGAAAAAAAAAAAGCAAGAGAAAGTAAACATGAGTGTGTAGGGAGAGAGAAAAGTTTCTCTTTGGACGAAGGAAGGTGACATTAAGGGCAATCAGATGCAGTCACATCACACCTCCCTTCTCCTACAAATATCCCAATGTAGAGTCACAAAATTGCTGAGGCATTGTTGATAAAACTTTGGTTTCATTCCTCTGAAATATCCACTTGTGGTCAGGGGAAATTCCTACACAAATTCCACTTTGAACTGTATAATTCAAGGTTTCATGGTGTAAGCACTTTCTGAATAGGGTCAGCATCCCCCTGGGCTACCTGCACCCCTCTGTTCCCCACCAACACCCTGCTCCCCGTGGCTTCTCTGTTATATTGAAAATCAAACTCGGTAATGGGTGTTCTCCATGTCTTGGTCTCATTTTTCTCCAAGGGTTTTGAAATATTGGACAACACAAGACAAAAATCCTTTCTTCTTTTTTTCTAGTTTGAAAAAAATAATTTCACCTAGATGGCTGCAGTGAACATGCTACAATAACAAGAAGCTTTTCTAGAAGGGTAAATTACTTAGTGGTGGTACCAACTGGGAGCCATGCTGATTTGTAACATGAGCTGTAATCTTTCAGCAACGGGGCGGAAAATGCTTTCAGAAAAATGCTTTTTGTCATTGGCCACTATGGTGGTGCATCCAATTACACTGCTTTCATTTCAGATCCAGGGGACACAGCTCAGAGGAAAAATCAACAGCCACAATAAACTTGTGCAGTAGGGATCCAGCCAGCAAGAACAGGAGCTTATATATGCCCTGCTCCATGAGACAGGGCACAAAGTCTTTCCTGTTTCGCCTCCTTTTGGGCTTCTCGGAGAAATCGCAAGGCTTTTGATAGCCTGAGGAGATGCACACAAAGTGGGCAGGTTAAAGGGAGGGAGAAGCATCATGTCCTTCATTCAGAGAACTGAGTCAGTACATCAAATTCTGTCTGGAGCCAACAGAAATCTGACCTAAAGTCTCTAAGTCTGTTCTGAATCTTACTGGTATGCTGCCCTTAGAAATCTTTTTTTTGTAAATCTTAAACTCAATAGAGGGTCTCTCTGGCAAGGAGCTGATGCAGCACACAGAGGCTGGGCGCACCCTGCACATCCTCCTGAGATCCGCCATCTCCATTATGAACTGCCTCATCGATTATTCCTCCTCTTCCTACTCCATTGCTCTCCCATCTGCCAATATTATCTATTATCTTTTCTGACTGTCATTCTCATTGACTTTTCCAGTCTTCTTCCCCTGCCCCAGACTTGCTGTCAGTGTGTAGGAATTGGGTTTTTCAGGTGCAAATTTCCCTTACATGGCCACAGAGCCACTCCTGTCACTTACAGCGAGGTGACCAGCAAGGACCAGCCAGTGCTCATCCCTAGGATACATGAGATGCTGTGCACACAGGTAACATCACCCTGGTGATATCATCTGCAATAATTTTTTGTCAGTCTGCATATGCAGACTCTGATACCTATCTTAACAGATATAACCCTCTCTTGGAAAGCAGCATCATATCTGCTGCAGCAAAGACCTTCCAGCTCACATTACATGGGTGGGTCTCTGACTTGTGCAAACCAGATGTGAAACAGTTCTGCACAGTCCAAAAAGATGTGCGTGCTCTTGGGAGATATGCTCACATGTCACTTATAAATTACAGAGGGAGCTATGGGGAGCCTTTTCCAGCCCGCCTGCCCTGTCAGCACACCTCCACACCTTGCAGAGCTCCTGGGGAACACGAGATACAGATTTTGACTTTGAATCCTCTCCTGATTTAGGAAGCTCTTGCTTCTGTAGGTACATAGTGGAGCAATTTGTGGGGGAAATGGTTGCATAATATTCATTTCTTTCTTTTCTGCCGATTATTACAATACATTTGCAAAAACATTTTTTCCAATATTCAGCCAGCTTAACAGGTGACAGAATAATATACACCAAGTACATCATTTGCAATATTTTCCTGTCAGTCATCAACTAATGTATTCAGAGATTAATTCCCTTTCTCCTAGGCCAGCTTTAAGTCAAATTTAGTGACTGAAAACAACATTAGCCTTATTGACTCTTTTATCAGAATCCCGTTTGTTGGTGGGGAGAGACATCCCAGCATTTCATGAATAATAAGACTGATCATACTTTAAAATCACAAGAATCAAGGGGAGAGCAGGGCAGAGGCAGAGGCAGCAATTTCCATGGCCAGATTGGGCAGCAATAAGGTCCAAGCCCTTTTGCCCCGCAGCTGAGTTTAGGTCTGGGTCTGAACTTTGTGATTAATACACAGAAGTGAGGCTCTGATACTGACTCTCATTCTCTCCCACGATGGCCTCAACTACCCAGCTGTGCCTTCAGACCACAAAGCAAATCCCTGCTAAAATCCCTTTCTTAGCTGTTGCACAATGATTTCCTGATTCTGCATTTGCAGGACTTTCCTTACGTTTAAAGTCATAACAATACCTAAATACCTACAAAACCCTGACACTTTGCCCTCCCAGACTATCACCGGCAGTGGTAGGTCATTGATCCCTTGCCCAGCTGCCCCAGGAACTGCCAGAGGGTGCAGGCACTCAGCACACACATGCAGGGGCAAGATGAGAACTTAGGTCTCCCCATTCATGACTATCAACCCTAGCCACCAGCCTCACCTGCCATCCTCTTTTTCTCCTCGATTAGCAAGACTATCTGGCTCTGCTTTCTGAAGAGCAATACCTGCATGTCCACTAGTGAAAGCTGAGTTCCTGCTCGATAAGTCATAGCCACAGCACATTTATCTGCCTTCAGCACCTGTAATCTGTTTCTCGTGCACTGCGCCCTTCCTTGGCAATGCAGATGCGAATCAACATACTTACAGCACTGAAGAATGGAAACGAATCATTTACATCTGGTTCCTAACCAGTAGCATTTTCATTTTATTTCCTAGCTCTTTTTGTAATCACCCTCTACACAATTTCAATCAGATCACATCCATCAATCTGCCCATTACAGCAAGCATCAGTCATGTGACCCATGCTCATTCTTCATTGATAACCTTCTGATCCAGAGATCACTTGCTGTATCAATTTATCTCTGGGAGAAGCTCTCTGGTGCAGGTAAAGCTCTCACATAAATTTTCATATGAAGGTAAACTGTAAAAAGAGACAATTCTCCACTTTTAAATATGGGGAGCTGGCAAGAGCAGAATCTGTACCTCCAATTGCAGCTCTGTTTCCCCTTGTACACCTGGCTTGCACTACCTCTTCTCTCCAGAACCGTATGCATTTTATGTTTTCATACACAACTTGGTAGACCCACAAACCTGTGAAGACCAAGACAGGTTGCTTTTACCCCAGTCTTCTCCAGGTAGTTCCAGATGCCAGCTGCGAGTCAGGACCACATCTGCTTTGTCTCCCCCGGTATCCTGCAGTGCCTCAGCTATCTCAGGTCTTCTGCTTTGAAGAAGAAGCCTTTTGCAGCAGGTGCACAGCCTGCACTAGAGGGTCTGTGAGCTCTCCAAGGAGGTACTTTGTGCTCTGAATATTTGTGCGACAGTCAAGACAGTGAAGACAATCTCTATCTGTACTGTTCAGGCTAGTCAAACGAGAAGTCTTATATGGGACAGTTCCCTGGGAGAAACAGGGGATCCACAGGGTCTGATTCATACCTAAGTCTCAGCTAGCTGAGCAACTTCATGGAAACCATCTTCACCCAGCACATGCCTGAGGACATTTGTGCCCACCACAGCCAAGGACGGATCTACCCCCAGTAGGAACAGAGACTAGAGATGCTCTGAAATGTTTTTCCACCCTAGTTATGCCCAGCTAGGAGTGCTGGGGAAAGGAACAGAACAAACTAAAGAGGCACATACCAGACTTACACACATCATTACCCTCTAGACCAGCACAATCACATCCACACTGGGTGTGCTATAGCACCTGAATCACACTGAAGGAGGTTCAAGGAGTGACACCTTTCAGCATAGGCACAGCCCTGGGACAGTAGGATTCAGCCCAAAGAATTGCTGTTGTGCTTTGTGTTCCCAAAGACCCTGCAGGCTTTGACAAGCACTGTAAGCAGAGGTGGAAATCAAACTGTCTCATCTGTACATGAATGTATCCCTCTTCTTCTTCTTCCAACACTGCAAATCATCCCCAAAGCTCTCCTGTGAGGAACAGCCACAGGAAGGAAGTTGTGCCTGGGCACATCACAGCACATGATGGGCAAGCCTCACCACATATGGACCGAAGACCATCCTAATGTGAGAGTAGGTGTTAACCTACATCCCTAGACTCATCAAGGGTGGCTCTGTTTCGCATGGGGCTGAACCTCCTGCGATGGCTTTGCGTTTCTGAGAAAAACCTGCCACGGCTTGCCGGTGCAGGAAAGCTGGCCACCACTCTGCTGAAAATGGCACTTCTCAAAAAACAGCCCAGCACTAGGAGAGAAATCGACTCAGCAATTTTAACAGCTTCAGGTCTTGCCTGTGCCTGGAACCAGCACAGTCCCTCCTCCTCCTGCCACCAGCACGTTTGACACCGACATGGAGAAGATCTGGCTCTGCAGTAGCACAGCAACCTGCTGCTAGCAACGGGGCGTTACGCTGCATACAAGTAATGAGAAAACTGGGAATAGTGTGGAAGACAAGAGATTATTAGATAATAAATTATCAGCGCACAAAAACTGCTCCGTACATATTTTTTTCCCCCCTTACTGCCTTCCTAGTGTCCTGGGAAAGTGACAATTACACAATTTAAGGAGGTTAAGTTTATTAAAAATATTTTTTCTATGACTTCTAATATATGGTTGAGATAAAGCATCTGGTTAGAGGAAGGTCACAAAATAAAATATTTAATACTCATCAAAAGAGGAATTCTTCCTCCCCTCTGCATGCAGCAGAAGCAAAGAGGCAGGGGGTCCTGGTGACAGCTCGCTGCAGAGGCTGTTCCACAGAGACCAAGAGAGAGTAAGAAAGTGTTGCTGGCAGCCGGGCCCTGCTTTGCCACATTATGGCAGCCCTTAGAAATGGTAAAATGGGCCATATGTGAACCGAAAGAGGCAGGCCACCTCTGAAGAGGATTTACACAGGACTAACACCTCCCTGACCTCAATATCACTTAAAAAGAAAAGAAAAATTACATTCAGCAGCCTGGAGGCATGGTGCCCACTCCAGCTCTGCACAGATGGACACTGCACCCAGTCTAAAACAAAAGTTTTAAAACTCATTCTGTGCCCCAGCCCAGCACGTACTCGCCACACCCAGTTAACCACCTCACTTCACTATGCCTAAACTGCACGTCACAGATGCCTGAATTATATGCTCTCTCTCACAACAAGCTTGCCAATGCCTTTGGGAACTATTTGCATAGCGAAGTTCATTTATTTTTCTCCATTTCAAGCATTTAGGGCATTGCAAGGTGTTACCTAACACCTATGATAGTGTAACCATATCATAGGAGCTCCTGAGAGGCAGGAGCAGGTCAGGTCATGCCGTGGGGCCAGGGAATGGTCTCACCTTTCTTTTTCACCAGGAATGAAACAAAATCATTCATGTTTCATTGATAGTCCCGGTGTGCAGAGCCCAGGGATGGACCTAATTTCCTAAAGGAGAAAGGGCCCCTTGCCAGCATCCTTCTCTCCTTGCGGCAGCCCCACCACTCCTCTCCACCAGCATCTACCCCTCTCCGTCGCCTGCTCCCCACTGCCCTCTCGCATCTCACTCACCACAAGCTCTTACTCTAATTTAAGTCCTCGTGACATGCAGCCCGACCAAACAGAGGATATTACTGCTTTTTATATAGAGCATAAAGCACCAAAAGACATTACCTCTGGTTTAGATAGGCATCTAGTTAGGGATGAAGTACCACAGTGAACACAATGTGACAGGAGAGGACAGCAAAGTTCCAGTCAGTAGCAGCTGAGCCTCCAATCAGTTTTATGCAAAACGTTAATAAAATAAGGACTAAAGGGAGGCCTAGTAAAGAAATTGGCCTTTTTAAAAACCTTTCTCAAAGTCTTCATAAGAAACTATTACGGGGAATAAGAAGACATGAGGTTAGAGGCACAGCCCTGGCACCGTTTAGGAAGGGAGAGTAGCGGGTGTGTAGGACTGGCAGTGGTGACTATGTGACAGCACGGCGCTCCACCACCAAGGTGTCTTTTGGAGTATAACACCAGGGAGGCCAAATCTGCAGGTGACACAGAATTACTGAGAGATGAGAAAAGGCCAAAGAGTTTCAGAGGTACGCATTCAAGCTCAAGTGGGCACGTGGGTTGGTAAAACTCACTTTCGACAATATGAAATAATGCATAGAGAGAGAGATGCATTTTCAGCTGGTTACATTCAGTCCTGGGCTCTGATTTAAATATTACTGATGGGAAAAACATCCTCCAGCTTATCAGGAAAATCACATCCCCTTCCACACCCTCTGCTGTGTGGGTGCTACACAGTCTATGTACAACTCCAGACACACGCACCAGCCAAATTCTGCAGGGCGCATCATGGCAGCAAAACTGAAAAACCCCTTAGCCTTCGTAGCAATTTGCTGCCCCCAGTAGATAACGGCTGCATATTTAAAGCCCTACCTAAAGTTTGATTTTCCATGAAAAAGCTATTCCAAGCTTTGCTCATTGCTCATCTCTTTTAAGTAATGATGGCAAAAGAGCAATTGATGAGCTGTATTTAGCTGTAAGACACTGCACGCAGCCCGCTGTTCGGGACAGGACCCTGGAAGTCACTGCCTTGCAGACACACCACTTTGAGCTTGCTTAAAAACTCCAGGGTGGAAGCGATTCTCCACATGTCTTGGCACATACTGACTCCCCTGGCAAGCCAGGCTTTCTTTGTACAGTGCAAAACCCAAGAGCTTCACAGTGAAGATGGATGGTGAGCAACATCTACTTTTATGACACTATGTGTTCTTCCATGTCCAGAGGTAAGAGGCCAGTGCCCTACAAAAAGGCATTGTCAAGCCATCTGGGTTAATTTAATAATAATGGTTTCCAAATGCAGCAGATTGCAACCCCTTTCTATATGCTACTTGCAGTGTTCTGTGAAGCAAAGGAAAAAAAATATATGGATTGTTAGCTACACTGCAGGTGAGAAAAAATAGTCCCAAGCTCTCAAAGCCATCTATAAAAAATTGTCTAATTACTGCTTGTTAACACTCCTATGAGCCATTTACATTTTTTTTACGGTTTTGGGAAAAAAAGTATCAGTATCCCAGGGGTCATTAAAAGTTAGGTCCAGACTCAGCCTAAAATCCAGGCAGGCGCTTATCTGTCTCACATGCAGCATCCAAACCCTCCAAGCACAGTGGATGCCTGGATGGCAAAAAGCACGCCCAGTGTTCCCCAGCTAGGCAAGCGATGCATGACTTTTGGGGGCTTGAATTCCCCGCTTCCAAACCAGGAGACCTCCCCGGCACTGCTGGCTCCCTCACCTGGGGAAAGGGCTGTGGCTGCTCCTGTGCTACTGGGAGCACTGGGCAAGCAACCAGCTGGAAACAAAAGCACTGCTGATTAACACCACCAATGGGTGAGATGAAATAAAGTTTCATTTTTAGCAACGGACCCTGCGTGGCTCAGCTTGATAAAATTAGCAGACTGGAGATGGATGATGCTGCGAATCACTTCTGAGTTACAGATGTAACACAACAGCAGAAATGAACAGAGTCCTTCTACTTGAAACACCAGGGCATGCATTTTAATTTAGAAGGGCTGAAAGTAAAAAAATCATCTCACTGTCACATTTCCAGGTCAGCATTTGACTTATTAACTTCTGCTTTGGGCATAAGTAAATGAACCAATCCATGCTCCATGCAGCTGACAACGTTACATGGGGTGTCATTTTTGCAACAGGGTTATTAAGAGTTGCTCATGAGCCTGTAAGGAGCATCAAAAAAAGTATTTTCTCTTAAAAATCAGGCTTACTCTCCTTAAGTTTTGTTGAAGTCACTTTCCCAGGGCCTTTGGCAAAAATCAATCTTAAAAGCATTGTGAAGCTGTATTGTGGTAGTTAGATAATTTATTATTCCATAACTGTAGGTCTTAATCTAATTAGAGATCATATCTGGGATTTGCTTCAACATCTATTTATTTTTCTATTTTTACTTGGAAACATTCACAAAGAAACATTGTAACTGGAGGAGATGGGAGGTATGCTGTGTTCTTCCTGCTGTGGTCCCGTATTTAACTCCACATTTAGTTATCAGACACCAAGAAACAATAGAAAAAAGACCCAGAATAATGGAGTCACTTGCAGAACTTCAGAAACTATAGCGAAAGCTCCCCACATGCAACCTAGCAGGAGAAACCAAAGAAAATATGTCCAAACAAAATCTTCTCCTTCCCAGAGGACACCACCATCCCAGCCTTCTCTTTGCAAATGTGTGTGGTTTGCATTACCATCGGGTAAATACTTCGACAAGTCATTTGCCCTGACCTGCAGCATGGGGACAGTGCTTGCCCTCAGCACTGCAGAAATCAATCACCGCTCTGCCACGCTCTGCCCAAGGACTTGCAGTGCTTGAAAATGGCACCTTGCTTGCTCCACACCCTGGGGGGATCCTACAGAAAAGACATGATGAATTTCTTTTAAATAACTAAGTGTATCTCTCAGAGCGTGTCAGGAACCTGAAATAAATACTTGAGATGCAATGAAGAGCAAACAGAAAGAAAAAAACAGATATCTCATGGCATATATTAACATAAAATCTTTGGGGCAGCATAGACATAAACTAAGCCCCTTACTTTGCTCCATAGTGAGCCCACAAACATTTTTCTTCTGTAAGCAGCAATAATGGCTTGGTTTGGAGAGATTTTGCACAAAACTTTGGAACATTGGCCTTTCCTATGAAAAAGTCTATGAGATTGAGTTGACAGTTCTGAAAAACAATAATTCAAGTTTCTTCTGGCCTACGCTTTCCAAAAGAAAACTTTGCATGTACTGCAAAAAAATACTCAACAGTTGCCCTTGCACTCACAGGCTGGGCCAACAAGCAAACAACCAGTCATACACACTCAAGATCAGCACATGCTTCATCTAAAGGAAAGCAAGACTCCTTTTGTGGTATGCAGTCTTGAAAGCCTCTCTGGTCACAGTATTAAATCATGTTTTTAAAAAAAAAAGAAGACACTTATGGGAGGACAGTCTGCTTCACTGATCACCAGAAGATCACCCAGTATCTTCATGAATTGCTCTCTCCCTCTTGCAGAAGAAATGCATACTTAGTAAGACTCCGGTGTTTTTCTCATCTAGCTCTTAGAAGGGCCCTTGGGAGAGGGAGACACTAAACCTTTGCTTTCACTCCACATTCCGCTCCTCTACCTGCTCCGTCAGGAACCTCATTCAGGGCTCTGCAAAACTTCCGACTTCAACAGCTTTTGCAATTTTAGGATATGCACATGCTATTTCTGCACCGTGTTCCTCATGGTCCTCTGTCTCCTCTCACACACCACCCTGAGCAAGGAAAAGACAACAGGTTCAGGAGGGAGCTGGTGGTAGCACTTTTCAGAAAGGGATGGCCAATTTACACCTCCTTGGACACTAATTGCAAATACTCTCATGCCTTCGTTTTTACTGCAGTGCACAGCAACAGGAAGGTCTGCTGCTTTCTGAGTTTGCCAGTCTCTCCATCAACTCATCCTTCCTCACTCCCCTGCTCAATCTCCATGGAGGAGGACACTTCCCTTTTTTTATATTACCTGTTGGTGTGGTGCTGTCTACCTGAGTAAGCATGAAAAAATAAAGCATTAACTATGCTTTTGTGTAAAGGCCTTTGGCCTCCTTTGCTCTCACTGCTGAATTTAAATTTTCCCGGTACAGCACCGGGTAAATTAATTGCACTGCTAATGAAGTGTTGCTCCATTCTCCAGAGTTTAAGAGCCCAGGAGGTCTGGGTTATGATAGCGTGCGATCCTCTGCCTTGCAAGAGGATACCAAAACTACAGCCAAACTAACACTGTTACAAATTGGCATAAATTTCAGTCAAATTAGAAACTGAAAGCAGAAATCTTTAAGACAGGTTCCTTTGTTTTACAATCATCTTTGACCACATGCGCTATTTATCACTACATAAACACTGCTATAAAGACAGTCATAACATCTTACACAATTTTTTTAAAGGACTAGCTAAATCTGCACATTCACATCTCAGACGTGTGCTTCTTCACAAATGCACTTAAGCATCTATTCATAACTATAGATACCCAGCTCTGCACTTTAAATTAAAATACGCTTAACTACTTTTCTCAAGGCAGATCTTGGAGGACAATCAAATGAACACAGTTGAGACAAAAGTAAAGGAAGATGATCCAAATCCCCTAAAATTCAGGGAAGTTCTACCTTTCCTTTAAGTGCGAAAAATTGAGGTTTTTTTTGAACACATATGAAGGTAGGAGATTTCTGAAGCTGTTCTCCAGTAAATCAGAAATAAAAGCTTTAAATTCCATGCCTCAGATGAGATGTGGGAAGAGATAGCAGGGAGCAAAGAGCATGCTCTGCCTTTCACCAGCAACGAAGTTCTCTCAGAAGCACCACCAGGTACAACTCCAGTAATCTGGGATCCTGCTGCCCTGCCAGTGTTTAACACTCTCATAACACACAGCAAAAGGTTCAGGTGCCTCTACTTCTCCAGCTCCCAGATCTGCTCATTAGCTAATGCCAATGCCCACCTGACCCCAAGAGAAAAAAAATTAGCAGAAATCACTGACTGCCCTTCAAAAGTTTCTAACCAGATTTCTTCAGCAAAGATTGGCCCTGTAGATAGGATAGGCCCATGCAATAGTAAAATAGCTTAAGAAAAAAAAAAAGGTTGTGCTGGCTGAAACAATGACAAGCTATCTAAAAATCTGCTGTGAGAGTTCAGCTCACTTATGACTAATCATTGCATTTGCCTTTGCCATGGGAGATGCATTAATTATCACAAAATCAGAAAGGGCTTCATTCAGGTCTCCTCTGAGTCACTAGGAAAAAAATTAAAATTTCCTAGCTTCTATTTTCTTCACTACCTCTCTTCAAAATTTCATAACAGCCAGAAATCCAGATCAAAAAATATGACACACTCCCATTTCCCTTGATTTAATTTCCTCAAGCTGACTACTTTAATTGAAATATTTGTCTGGTACCTGTAGTTCTGCATTCTTGCTCTCTTCCTGTTGCTGAAACCTGCTCCCCAGTCCTACTCCCTAACTTAAATCTGCACAGATGTTTCCAAATTTGTATTTGTTAGAGACTAATTACCCTCATTCCCCAATGGCTCATTCCATAGGGATCAGATATTCTGTTTGCGATCATAGATGTAAGACATGCATCGTGTGGTTTTCTAAATGAAGTTGGGTAATTAGGTATCTCAAAAAGAATAAATTGTTTAAAGTGAGACAGATTAAAAATGAAATCTCGCTTATTTCTTTTAGTCTTCCACATGATACGAGCCTGAAAGGTATGCCTGGATAGCAAAGCTACCAGTGCAAAATGACAATTCAGCTTAGCCACTGAAAACTCAAACATCAGCAAGGTGAGATGGTATTTTAAAAGCCCACAGAATTTCAGTCTTTATCTTTCCCCTTTATTATACTTTCTGAGTTTGGAAATAAAAAAATAGTGGCAGCAGTGAAACTCCCTCTCCCACTGCCATAAGTCAGTTGAGTTCCTTTCACCCAACTCAAAGGCATCGGGGTGGGAATCTGCCCTGGGAAACGCAGCTGGATATCAGCATCAGCCCATGCCCCGCAGCAGCCGCCCCTGTGCCCATGCACCCCCCCAACTTTGCCTGCAGCTGCCTACAGAAGTAACCTGAGCAAAGCCTTCCCTGAGTTTTATGTCTCAATGCAGCAAGTTTGTGAGGGACGAATGTTGAAACTGTGAGTAACACTCTTGAGGTGGAGGTGACTCCTCCTGTGTGTGAAGCTCTTTATGTGCTTATCTGTTTCCTGGTTCAGGGCTTTAGCAATAGACTTTCAAAGGTAAGAATTAGGGATATTAAATATCTTTGGAGATTTATAGCAAACTAAAGCCTTTATAGACAGGATTCTCTCCTGACGACTAGCAATCACCAAAGATCCCACAGCATTTTTCTCAAGACCAAAAGGACTTATTTCATTGCACACTGGCATGGCAGTGGAGAAGGGTATAAAGTGCAAACCTTCCTGCCAGCATTAAGTATCCCGCAGTTACACATCAAACATGCCCAAGCACTGTTTGTTCAGCAAATTGCAGTTCTGACCTGCAGTCTCAGCTGTGTGCCCTATATTGATGTGCCCTGACCTGCTGCTGCAGGTGTTCAGGGATTCTCATCTCCCCTGTAAGAAGGGCAGACTTTTCTTGCTGTATAAGAAAGGATGTGCAGCTGTGTGCTCTAGCAGGTGCTGCCACGCAGGACCCAGATGAGCCCCATCCTCTCTGTTTCCACGAAGTGTCCAGGATTTGCCCCATTGCCATTGTCAACTCTTTATTCCTAGAGCCTCCAGCCCCATCTCAAAGCACCAGTGCATTCAGGGTTTTGCATTTTCTTGTGGGCAAATTGCAGGTAGAGCCTGGGCTGAAAGACTGTGTTATCACAAGAGCCATCCTGCAATTGAGGGTGGCAGCTCCCCACTGCATCCTGCCTGCTGAGACAGGAGACGCATTGCTATTTACTCCCTTGTGCCCTGTTCAGCACAAAGCAGCCCCACTCGGAGGAAGCCTCATGGAACCAAGAGCACCAGTATTAATAGGAGTGGTCTATCCATCAAAGGTCAGAGCATAGAGGAGAGAAATTGTTTTAAAATGCTGACTGGAATATGAATGGAAAACTGCGCTATTTGCCCAATTCTGAACAGAACATCATTGCACCAAGGAAATAAGGATTCTTTCGATATTCAGCGTGGCTTCTGACTATGAATAAGCTGGAAATTACTCATAATTGTATTCATTATTATTTTGCTTACAGGGCCAGCCAACCTGCAAGCTTAGAGCGGGCCTTGCAGAGACCTACCAGCAGTACTGCTTAGACCCAAAACTTTCAAATCCTGTGTAACTTAAACACAGCACATGCCTATCAGCTTGATGCTGGCTCTAGCAGGTAGCCATGAGACAAATGCTCATGCACACACTCATTACTATAACTCTGTTCCCATGCAAACCCCAGAATACCTCACTACTTGCCGAGCCTTAAAAGCTGAAGACTTTTGCGCTAGTTGTAATTCTACCAGCAGCAAAACAGCAGGCTGTCAGACTTCAGACCAAAGGTGGCTGTTGGAGAGCTCAATAACAGCCACGAGGTCACCACAGCTCTGACTCTATCTTCATGACTTTTCAAAATAAACATTCTCCATGATTGGATTCATTGGATTGGATGAAAAGCAAAGGGAAGAAAGGTTTACATTGCAGAAATAGCCCTTTCTGAATGGTTGCAGTTCTTTCACTCTTGGTAGACATTCTGCATAGGGCTGGTTGCAGAGATTTGGGCTTTTTTTTTTGTCCTGAGTAGAAATATAAATTTTTTCTTTGTTAAATTATGAAATACCTTTCCAAAGGGAAGAAAAAGAATCTCATCAACTGATATGTTTCTCTTCGGTTTTGGCTCTTGCCTTCTCCTCCCTCTGCCTTCTCTGTATTTTGAATTAAAATATTATTTCAAACTAAAAATACCAAAACCTGTCATTCGAATCCAGTCACAGTTTCCAAAATGCTGCTTTTTTTTATTTTTCCCCTGCAAAGTTAAACTGTCAAATCGATACCATTTCTGCATGCTGCACATGCAGAAACATACAATTTCATCAGACCACCATCTTCCAACATAAATCTTTTGCAAAGAAACATTCAGATGATATCCAAACCTGCTGCATGGCACAAGCGATCAGGCTGGGGCAGAGATGGTGTGAATCCAGTGGATTTCTGCAAAGCTTAAGAACGGCAAAAAGTAAAGGTAAAGAACTAGTTTGTGGTAGTCTTCTTTATAGTCAGTCTTGTAGGAATATGTTGATATAGTATCAATTAGTTACTGGATCACCATCCTTTATAGAACAAAAGAGGGGTTGTTTTTGTTGGTTTTTTTGTTTTTTGTTTTGGGGTTTGGGTTTTTTTGGCATAAAACCAGCGTGTGGGGCAGTTTTCCTCTATTTTGGGATTGTATGTTCACTCAGCTTCCCTTCCAGGTGTCTCTCCTTGGCCAACACAGATCATCAATAATTATGGTGGAGTCAGAAAGGACCCAGGTGGGTAACACACCCGAACCTGGCCACCTTTCTCTGCTGCTCTTTCCCACTTTCTCAGTGCCACCAAATCTCAGCCAAGCAGAGGGGGCAAGCCCTCCGCTTGCTCCTATCTACCTCAAAGCTTCAACAAGAAGAGAAAACCATTGAGTGATCCCAGGAGTCAACAACCAGCAGCATTTCAGAGGCTCGGTTTCCTCTCAGAGAGGAGGTTGCTGGGTCAGCTGTCCTGGCTGTGCCCTCTTCCAGCTTCTTACACACCTGGCAGAACACAAGAAACTGAAAAGTCCTTGACTAGTGTAAACTCTGCTCAGCAAGAACCAAAACATCAGTGTGTTATCGTCATTATTCTCATCCTAAATCCAAAACACAGCACTCTACCAGATACTAAGAAGAAAAGTAACTCTATTCCAGCTGAAACAGGACAAGGACAATATATCAGATGTATTTAAAATAGTACAATCTTGCCACACTTTTTACAGTGTTTTAAAATTGATGATCCATCCTTTAAGGAAAATCTGAAAAAGAGTTAGTGTCTCACATAGTTTGCTATTGCTTCCATTTTTAATTAAAACCACTAGACCAGGTTTACAATATTTTTGTTTTATATATTGACAAAACAACAAAATTAGTAATGCTCAAAATATTTTATTAAGCATCGCATTTCATGGGAACCATATTTTGGGGATAAAATTGTACCAAAATTAATCTGTTAAGGCAGAAGGAGGAGCCTCCAGAAGCAGTTCCTGAAGAGGGAGGTGGGTGAGAACAAGACCAATTTTGCTCTTCTCTTGCTGTTTTGGAGGGTGTGGACCAAAAGACTCCATCTCCTTTTCTGTAGGAAGAAGAGGCAATGGGAAGACAGGATGGCAGACATAATCCTCTTTTTATAACCTCGATGCTGAAGAGAGGTCTCCGAAAGGCCATTTCCTCTAACTGAAGGGGACTGAGGAAGAGATTTTTTTTTTTTTCCTCTTTTTAAGAACAACTGTTTCCAACAGCTATATCTGGTAAAGCTCTACATCCATGGAACATTACAAAGCCTAGCACATCCCCTCTCATCCTAAGCACTTTTGGCTTCCCTGCCCTCCAGCAAGACTAATTAGTGTAATACCAAATTTAGACTTGGAAAACCAAGGCACTTGGGCACCAGCTGAGAATGCTCAGATGATGCAGGGAGCCAGAAGCAGAATAAGAAGCAGCAAGGCCATCCCCAAACGCAGGGATACAAGAGCAACACAAAAAGTGGTAGAGCAGCTCTTCGCTTCGTTCCTCCTTCCAGTTTTGTACCTACATAGAAAGTTGTAGCCAAACATTACCTGAAGATCACAACAGACAGGATAAGGGCATGAAGAAGGAGCAAGACTGCAGCCAGGTATAGGAGCTGAGGCTCAAACACAGCTGGATGGTCCCATCTCAGTGACTTGATGTCACTTCATCACAGCACTCTTGACAAAAGCCACAAGAAACATTGATGCCACTCTTCCACAGAGGTTTTTTCCGTCTTGTCGCAGTGGTTTGGGGTTTTTTTTGTATTACTGAACGTACTGGCTCCGCTGGACACAGTTATTTCTCCTCCACGATAAAGCCTGAACGGGTTGCCCCGGTGAGTAATTTTTGGAACCAGCTACAATGTTTATTATCAGTGTGCGCAGGTTTTTACTGTAACAGCAATCTATCATGCCTCATTTGATTAGTTGCTGTTTCTTGCTGTTTGCCCTCAGAAGGGCTGGAAACCCTTCTTTTCTGTCCTGGAACTGGAGAAAGCACAGCAGTTTCACCTCTCCATACCAGGGACTACCGCAGGCTCCTCAAGATCCACCACCTGCAGACCTACAGAGAGGCAATGTGATTGGCCACAGCCATTGGTTTGAAACAATAATGCAGAGTTCTTTTATTCCCTCCCTAGAAGGGATGCATTGATTTACATGAAAGTGTTTCAAATGAGCAAGAATCACTTGTCTCAATCCTATTTCCGTTTGTACTTTTGAATGACTCTTGAGCAGAGACGTTCATTCGCATTGGTGGGAGATCATTAAAAAAAGAACAGCGATTAAATCTGGCTTTTACATTCAATTCACTGGTTCAGATGTGTGCACTTAAGCAAATACGGATACTTGTGCTCACTCATTCATAGTGAATAGTTCCTATTTTTTCCATGTTAAACAATGGTAAGTGATGGCTTTAGTATTCACTAAATGATAGTTTATTTTTCACTTGTGTGACATTAAATTTGGACAAAATCTGGAACTGAATGAAAGTGTACAAATGAGCTTTTCAAATAGCTTTCTACCAATTACAAGTTTTTCATTTGTGCTAGGTAATAAAAATATTTTTTATTAAAACATTCTTTGTATTTAAATCTGCTCTACTATACCAAAGAAGAATTATATGCAGTCAGTAAAATTGAACTGATTGTAACCAATAACAGGGGCCAAAATCTTCAAGATATTAGAACTAATAGATATTACCTTCTTGCACCTGATTTTTAATCAGAGGTTGCAGAAGGAAAATGAGTTTCCCAAGTTGTGTTTTGTTACAAAATTTGAATTAATTTATTTTTGAACTTTACTACTGGATAAAACTGCTATAAAAAAGTTATTCTTTCTATAACTCCTGAAGAAAGTGTTTAGCTGGGTTATATCTATCCTCTAAGTAGCTAGACGTATCAGAAATATTCCACAGCAAACCTATTGCTTTATCATTTTCATTTAAGATACTCAAATATATTAAAGCTCTTAATGGTCAGAATTTCACATTTAATTTTTTTCTTTAAAAAAATTGATTACTTTTAAAGTCATCTATTTTCATTGCCACATCTCGTGTGAATATTCCTTTGCAGGCAGAGTAGGACTCTCAGGAAAAGAAAATTAACACCCAGAGCTGGATGTATTGACTACTCATCCAGCACATCAGCCAGGACAGCCACACCTAGGCAAAGAGATAGTGCATAGGTGCAAAAACTCCTGAAACTTTAACGTGAAAAAGAAAAGATTCATTTCCTCACCCTGCACAGTACAACGATTCACAGAGCACTGCCTTGATCTCTGCACACCTTGTTTCTCCTGCATCCCACGGCAGTGAGAAGATGAGGGTGCATGGATGCTGAGGACCAGGTAACCACTTACCCCAAGCCAGGTGTGAGCTTGGATGGCGATCTCACATTTTGCACTTTAAAGGCAACAAGAAGTAATATGTTTGTGGCTGGAGCTTGGAGAGGTTTCATTTCCAATGCAGCAAGACTACACCATGCTTGCCCATTGCTGGATTCCTGTTTCTGGAGCACATAGCCCAGAGGCCATGAGCAGGGAAAGAGGACATGTGCCTGTACAGCTACAGGTGCTCCCAGCATCACAGTCTTGTACTTTGAAAGCTAAACAAAAGAAGTCATAACACTTCTTGGGCAAGACAAGGAGCAAGAGTGTTTCTTTCCTCCAGAAATCGCAAGAAGAGAGAGAAATCAGTAATGTTTTCTGCAAAATCCCAGGTTTTTTTCCAGAGCTCTCCAGTCAGCTGGACGACTCACTAGAATCGAATTTTCTGGAGCAGTGGAAACCAACAAACAGCAATCCCTGTTCTGCCTCCCTGTTTTGATATTACACCATTCTGTCACTGCCTTTAAGCAAGAGTGTTTTGTTCTGATTCATTGCCTTTTGCAGATCATTGAGATCTGCCTGAAAAATAATTTTGTGCCACATCAAGGTATTTCAATTGCTACAAAACGTAGCAAACAAGTTTCACTGAAGGACGAAGTCTTCCCTCACACCTTGTTCAGAAGTCACTGAAAGTGTATGCCTGTGCACAATACTGGAGACTTGAACGGTGACTTCAGGAATCAATGTTGATATCTTCTCCAAAGAGAAAAAGAAGCAGACAGGACAGCAAATTGATCTGGACATGAGTAATTACTTATTAATGCTCTTCTGTGTAACACCAACTAAAAGTAGCGCTATCAGGGACCTCAGGAGAAGCTTACAAGCAGGACAGATACCACATGCTTCTCCTGGGTCCTGAGCAACGTGGGAATACTAGGACCCCCCCAAAGGGCCCTTCTAACTTATTTTGATTGGTGAGCCGGTCTGTGCACATCCCACTGTGCAAGTGCAATCTAGTAGCTCAGATGACTACGAAGGCAATTTCTTCCAAGACGCAAAATGGGATACGTTGGGTACAGCATGAAAAATATGAGGTGCATGGTGGAAGGGAGAGTACTTAAGATGCAGAATACGAGCAGGTAGATGCAGGCAATAGATGCAAAATTCAGAGACGTTTGGGAGCAGTCTCCTAGCCAGTGATCTTTTTCATATTATTATATTTACAAAAAGTCCATGTACCTGCACATACAAAAACACTCCCCTGTGCAGTTTCAGCCACCCCATGTGGTGGCGCACTACAATTAACGTCACCTGTCTTGGGGACCAGCTTTACCTAGAGAAAAAAATTTATTTATAATCATTTTAGTGTTCCCTCCCCTACAATTTTTTCAGCCCCTTGCCCACACCAGTGAGAGAACCCTTTGGGCTTGGTGCCCACATGAGAAATTTCCAGCACCACCAACATATTCACATGTCATGCTCTTCTCGCCAGAGCTCAGTAGCCCTGAACTGCCTCATGAAAGTCATGCTCCACTGTACATGAGGGGACACTGGAGCTCTACACCCCGGGGCCATTCTCCAGAGATATCACTGCACCGATGTTATGAAGACAGTGCATCCATTCCCCAGTACAAATTCAAAGGGATGCTATGCAGCACACGGAGAAGGAGCAGTCACCCAAATCAATTCACACAAGCGGAACAGAAAAAACCAAACAAATACCCCTCAAAACACAGGCTATATGTTCAAAGCTTTGACCAGGCGGTAGAGAGTGATTTGCTGGGAAATGCAGTCCAGCCCACAAATGACGGACATACATTTTTCATGATCTTCCCCATCCTTGATATTTCTAACCTTCAAACACATATAAAAAGAGCTTTCCCTTCCCTTTCTCTCACCAGCTGGAGTTTGGCCCTGCTGAACACAGGAGCACGTTAGAGTGAGCAAAGGAGTCCCTCGCTACCTTTAATGCCAAGTTCAACCCTAGAAAGAAAGAAAGAAGAATCTAAGTCCTCCTTGAGATGAAAAAAGCAGAAATAATACACACCATGAAGCAAAAAAGTTGATGTTTGGAAATGATCAAGTAAGCAGCAAGAGGAGAGCTTTATCTTAGAAGATGTTCTCATTTTAATCCATCAAACAGTGACCTTACCTTCTGCCCCCAGCCTCGGAGACCAGCCATCTGGGGCAGATAATGCAGCAGACATCAATAAATGACTGTTACCAACTGCTTGTTCTTTCATCTCAAGTATTTGCCAACCCCTTCTGTGCAGATGAGAGGTGAGATGTAGGAAGCCTAAGGAAAAAGAAATGAAAATGAGGAAACCTCCAGTTCTATTGGACAACAGCAGAGTTCACTTTTTGCTTAGGATTGCACAACAGAATAAAGTTCAGCAAGCTATGTTTATATCAGCCTGTCAGAAAAAGGAGGAGTAAAAATTTCACAATACACACTATTATCTCCTTTCAGTCTATATTTCACAGCTGTGACACCGCATATGCTCTAGCCATGTTTAACACTCACATCACTTGCTCAGTTTTAGAGAGCATCAGGTGAAAATGCTGCCAGCCCTTTACGCCGCTGGAAGCCAGGAGCCAGTGTTGCCTATTTCCACCACCGGTTTATGCCGCCATGCTTGTGGCAGGGCAGCCCAGCACAGAGCGAAGCTCTGTGTCTCCAGCTACCTCCCCAAAGAAAGGTGAGAATCAGGGTTGGTTAAGGAAGGGGTACGCCCCAGTTGGTTTTCACAAGGGAGTTCACTCAGTTTCCTATATCCAATGCAGATGAACTGCTGCCAGAGAAAAGCAAGTAATATACAGGGTTTTTCCTCTCTTCCAAAGTCTGTATTAATCTGTTGTGGAGCATTTTCTTTTTTCTGAAGTAGCTTACATCTACCACCTTTGGAGCAAGGCCAGCATCCCCAACTATCTCACATCAGCACCAAGGCTGCTGACTTGTTCACAGGTGAATAAGTTTTGACTCTTCAGCAGACGATGATCTGCACTTATGGTCCCACCCTCCTCCATACCATAGAAACACCAGCAATCTCACAGCACAAGCCCCATCCACGACGTCTCATGCAGACTTCAAGCCTACATAATAAAAGTGCTACCAAACCACGATTTATGGGCTCTTCCAGGCTGCCAAGGATTCATCTAGGGGACACACTGTTGTGTCCCCCTGCAACTGAGGGCAATTTCTAGAGAAAACAATCTTTAAAAGAAGCACTGATCTTTCTGAAGCTTGAGGATAAGTAGTCCCCATTTCTGGGCAGGATCACAAGATCTACTTTGCATCTAAGTGTCAAATAAAGGCTCTGATTGGCAGTCCCTAAAGGGATACCTCCAATTAACCAACAGTACATCTGAATCACTGCTACGTTTATATAACACAAGAAGAGCAGCCCCCATACACCTAAACACAAGGTTTCTGCATGTAAAGACATTTCAGCAATCATCAGAGCTCTAACTGCTAGACCTATTTCCCCACCTCCCCATACACATGTTGATGTGCATGAGCAACATTTAAGTCCTTTGGCGGACGGTGGTAAGTGTGTTTGCTTCCTCCATATAAGTCATGTGCAAATAACCCACGCCTGCATAAGACATCTACAGCAACATTTTGGTCTTTGCTCCTATTAACGCAGAGATGGGAAGCACAGTGTAAAGTAGCTCTCCGGTACCATGCGGTAAGAACAGACTTGGAAACTCTGCAGCATATAAAGGAAAAAATTTCAATCACTTCAGCTTGAGATCAAAAGCAAGAAAATAATGGTTCCATGCCTTGCTGCCATCTGGGGGTTGAAGCCCCAACTTTGATGTTGAAGCTCCCTCTGCAAGAATCCTGGCCCAAAACTGAGCTCTGGCTTTATAATGCCTAGTGGTTAGAGGCAATGCAGGCAGAAGTCATCCCCATCCCCTCCTTCTGACACTGGCCACACCTCACGCCTCCCTTGGGGCTGTACACTTGCAAAAAGTGTCAACGAGGTGGGATTTTTCTTGTTTTCTAGATTTTTTTTTTTTGTTTCTAAACTACAAAACCCAAGAAAGTGGCAGGGAGTAGGTGATACAGAAAAGCTTAAATCAGTACTTCATATCAGCCAATATGCTGAGTGACAAGAGCACTTTTACAGATCGTGATGTCTTAATTGCCAGCTGCTCTGCACCAGCAGCATTCATACTTTTCTCAGCATGCGCAGGAGCTGGTATTTAGGCACCAAGGGAAATTTGCTGTGAGGAATCTGGAAGAAACCCAGGACTTGAAACCACGCCAGGGTAACGACAGACACAGAAATAGCATCCGTAGAAGACACGAAGCCAGTGTCAAGTCAAGAAGCCAGAAGTCAAGTCTCTTAGCACTCTGCTCAATGAAGGTTTCACCAGGCTACAGGGTATCATACAAGAAAAATATTTCTCTTATTTGCTCTATATACAGATTTCTGTTGTATTCATTACAAAGAGTTGCATCTCTATTCATCTGTATTGCACTAAATGTAAAAAAGAGGAATAAGTTAAATTACAGCACATTGTAGGGAAGCTTGCACTTATTAGGTGCTCACAGAAGCTTTTCCCAGGAAAGGAGCCAAAGCTCCCTAGCAGCCCTCAGTGCAAAATGCTAACTGCTTCTGCAAAGCCTGCAGGGCTTTTCCTTCTTTCGCTTTGTTTTTGGAGCTGTGAACAGAAGTTATGTAAACAATTACTTCCCACGTTACCACACATGCCAGAAAGCCAGTGTCGTCCACAGTTCTTTTTTTTATTTATGGCTGACAAAATAAACAAGGAACAGAGTATTGGCTGTTAGCAGTTTGCCCCTAAAAATATTCTGAAAAAAAACTGTTCTGCAATATTTCCAGAAGAAGAGAATTGTTGTTTTAACATCCTGAGAAGCTAGCAAAGTAACGCCCAGAAGCATGAAGGTCCATGGTACAGCAGACCTGGAGGAAGAGGGTTCACCCACAGCAAGTGGCAGCACACTCAGTGGACTTCCGTTGCTTTTAACAGCAAGGCAAAAAGCTGGGCAGTCTGAGGCACTCCTGGCCTTCACTCCTATGCATAGCAGCTCTCATTAATGCTGGGAAATATTTTTGGGTTGATAATGATGGAAGTAGAAGGTGGACACCAACGATGTTCCTAATATAACTGCTGCAGACTACCACGATTACCCAGCCTATGCTTCGTTGTAGAGCAGTGACAGCTGGCCCCAGAGCAGATCAACACTGGTCTACCTGACTCCATCTGTGGGGCAGATACCCAGAATCCACGTGCAGAACAGACCTCTTTGAAATAATACAATAATTCAAAGGAAATTTTGGGTTTGCAACAAATCTCACAGTAGCAGACATGCAGTAACAGGCTGCAGCAACAGAACCAAAGGCTGCACACTATTCCTTGTTATATCATTTGTAGCTCAAGGATATGCGTATTTCACAGAAGCCTTTTCCCTCCTCGTCTTCTCCTGCCAGCTCTTATCACCAGGCTATAACCCCTCACATTGACGCAAAGCCAATCTGAGCAGGGAAAACATGAACAAGGCCAGCAGCCTCAGAGTCTCGTGTCTTGTTCAAAGGCACACTGGCAGATGACACCTCCCCACATGCCAAGACAGATCCCACATATGAATTTTGTGACCAAGAAGAAACAAAACACCAAAGAAATCAAATATTCAATTATTCATAGGTGATCTTACAGCCACAGACCCTAAGAAATGCAGCAAAAAAGCCAAGATATGCTTAGAGCTGTCGTTAGCAAAAGATGGGTTCAGCAATTATCAACACCAGCCCCCCAGAAAAAAATACAGAGATGCTGTGCCATGTAATTAAAAAAGTCTGATAGCAATGGTCAACTACCTAACAAAAAAAAATCCTCAGTGTTTAATGTGATCTTAATATTGCTCATGTACAGATAAACAAATAGCTCTAAAGAACAAGCTGTATAAGCCAAAACTTTTTCCCTTATTCTTCATAAAATTAGTTACGCTCAAAAAGCCTGATGTCTTTGCTTGCCCTTTACATGTTGACTCCAGATACATTTTACTCCACAGTAAGAAGTCCTTTTCTGCTAGGTTTGCTGTCAAAGGAAAACAAGAAAAAAAAAGCCCTATTTTATTAATTTTTACAATACTGCCCAGTAATTACAAGGAACTGGGTGGTATTTGCAGGGAAATCCACATTATATCTTGCTTTTAGTGTAGGGACCGAATGAAGCTGGGACTGACAGCACACAGCCTTTTCCTTCCAGGGTCCTCTGGAGTCTGTCACGATCAGGCTGCAGCATGAAGCCACCCCGTTACTGTGTTCAATAAACCGATGGCCTCTATGCCCAATTACAGTGGGAGGAGCACCAGAGGGGCTTTTCGGTATTAGTGCACCATTGTGCAGCCCCTCCTACCAGGCAGAGGAACGGGAAGGCATTTATTAACTGTGCATGTCACAGAGGTAAAAAGAAACACAGCTTCCAGTGCTGTCAACCTGGCAGAATACACCATATTGCCTGGAATGAGAGAGAAGAAATAGTTTATATTTAAAAAGAAAGAAGGTCTCTGCTGCTGTTGTTTCTGTAGAAGTCCATTGTACATTGCCCTTAATTATGAGTATGGAGCTACCATAAGCAAATTCATTTCATTTTTTTCCTACGTCCCAGTGAGATTGTATGGGCAAGGCACAGTTCTGTAAAGAACTGTGTGACACTTACCTTATTACATGAAATAAGGCACATATATGCACACCCCCCCCGTTTTATACAATCCTGCATGGAGCCCAAAGCCAGCACTACAGTCAAGTCAGATATCAAGGATCACTTTGATGGAGAAAACATAACGGAATTCATTTAATATTCTCTCTGGATTTGAAATAATAATATTTTCAAATAAATAAGCTGCAAATATTTATTTGTATGTAGAAGAGCTGGTTATATCAGCCCTATTTTATCTAGCCTTCCAGCTAAAAAGATTCATGATTGAGCACCCAAGGTACTCTTATATATCTATCCAAATACATTCTTTTTTTTATTAACCTGTGTACTGGCATCTTGTACAACATGGCATGAAACAATATTATAGATTTTTTTCTTTCTATTCACGCAAATGTTGAAAAAGTTCCTGCCAATAACAGCAATTGTCCGGCAGCCTTCCCACCTTCTTGAATGTAATATTGATCTTCTTTCAGTATCTCCCTGGTGGCAGAAACAGCTGCAATAAATTAATCACTGTGCTTTCCCTATAAATATATTTTTAAACGTGAATGTTTGGAAGACAGAACTGTATTTCTATAGAATTAAGAACAATCGCCTATATAACACCAGGAAAATTACTGCTGTGTGAAAGAGGTGGAAATCTGGAGAATATGGAATAAAATCAAGCTGCTGTTAAGACTAACAGTAACAAAAATTTTCTTATTTTGACAAGGTGTTTGTTTTTTTCTAAATCTTTTCACCTATTCTGACTACATTAGTTGCCTTGTTTATGCTTTTAGCCTCGCAAACCTGTGACACCAAAGAGACTTCAAATGTGAAGTCACTGGCTGTTGGCTGTGCCCTGACCAGGGGCCCTCGTCCCAACACACTTATCTACTTGGGGGCCCCAGGCACTGCTTTGCCAGAGCATCACTAGTGCCTCTTGGGGCAGAGGAAGGCAAAGTGAGTAAAAACAGAGGAATCGTCCTGTTCTGGGTGCTGGAGGAGAGCAGCCAGGGACATCAGTAAAACCTCCAGGTGCCTTCCCAAAAACAAAGCACCAATCCGCATCAGAAGTGTAGGATCCGTGCTGCGCAACGGGGCTAAAATACCAGCCATGGCACCCACCCCCGCCAGCTACTGCCATTTCACCTCTAGAAAAAAGCCACTTTTCTGGAAAAACGCTAATTTGAGGTGCCAGGAGAGCAGTCAGGATCACCGCAGCAGCAAGTGCCTCCCCAAGCCCCACCACTTGCCTGCTCCATTCTAAACCCTCCGTCCCTAGCAGCCCCTGCTACCGAAGCGATCCCCCCTTCCTGCTGGCACCGCAAATAGACACCCCTGAGGCTGAGGCATTGCCAAGGGCATTTCTGCCCCCTGCATGGGATTATTTTGCTATGGAAAAAAGAGTACACTGCCTTCCTCAGAAGGCTGTTGGGAAAACTGAGAAGAGTTTTAATGAAGCAAGGAACATAGCGAATCCAGGAGACATCCAATACCTCAGATGCTATTGCCCATTGAATAGCATTAAAGTTCAAATTTTCTACTTTAAAAAAAATCCTAAGAAAGTTTTAGTTTTCTTTGTTTCCCACTAGGAAATGCTAATATTTTTTCTCTGAGGTTTGACAGAAGAGCAGGAAGGAGGTTGCAGTTTTTTTGAAAAGCAGAACATCCAAGAAGAAAGAGCATTCATCTTCCACCTATCCTCAGACCTGTACTTTCATCTGGCACTCATGTACTAGAAGGATGTTGCTGAAATAGCATTGCCCAACTGCTGTTCCTCTCCCTTCCCACCAACAGCCAGGAGGCATTACACCTCACGGAAGCACTGTGCCTTGCCACTGAGGTGATAGGTTTCTTCCCCAACCTCTGCCTCCTGTCTTTTCCAAGACATAATTGAACCACTTAAGTAAGCAGTAAAACAAATACAGAACTGAGGTGGAAAAGCTCAAGCATAAATCTTTGGGTTTTTCTACTAGCGTTTATTCCCTTGCATCCTTGTATTTTTTATCTTTAATAACACATGCTGAGGCAGAGTAATCCATCTTAACTGAAAAGACCAGCCATTCCAGGAGCAGCTGTATCTGCATAGTACTTGCTATCATGCCTGAAAATTTCAGAGTATACTGAAATGATTCTATAACTGGTCCTTGGAGTAAATTTCTCAGCTAGGCTTCACCACACGCACCTACTATATGGGTGCAAGCTAGTAATACAACTATCAACAAGCTGGTGCCTGAAGGGGAATAAAGATGAGAAACAGCTCCTCGTTTTGAGAGTACAACAATCAGGATTGGCTACTCAGTTGTTCAGAAAAATTTCCTCCCAACCCCCCCATGGAGGCTTCTAGGACACTGGCTCCTGTACAGCAACCTGAATCAGGCCCTGACCTGCCAGCTATGCCTTTGAGAAGTCTTCCTAGAATCCACAACTGCCATCAGTTGCTTATAAGTGCTGAATATGCTGGATATTTTAATGTATCCAAGCAGCTCTCAGAACAAGTCCCAGGTTAAGGAGCAGCACGGAAGAATCTAACCTTTATGCTGCCATCAGGCAACCTTCCTCCTCCTATGGAGAAGGTTTTGGTCTAGACCTCATCCCATCTCAAGAATGATCAGCAGGACACAGCACTGCCTTTCGAGAAACATTTCTGTATCTTGAGCTAATGACACTACGGCCCAAAAGGTCTGTCAACCCATTTAAATTGTGAAAATTGAGACAACATCTTTCCTTATTAGATCTTCTTTCTCTGCAGGCTGTCATGACTCTATTCCTCAACCACCATGGCGTATGATATTTTTGCACTCTGACTGCTGGAGACTAAATTGGCCCTTCAGGGGAAATTTCATCCTGAAATTTAAATATTCACTTCATAGCTAACCTGCATCTATGACCAGATTAACCTGAGCTAGGCTGGTGATGCAGTTATGTCATACCAGACAAAGTTTTTCTGCTCTGGAAAATACTACCTTGTCACTAGGACAGCTGTAAAAAAAAAAGTCAAGGTAGGTGTCCCTCAGAGAGCCAATGACCCCTGCAGGGTGTCAAAGTATGCAGCAGTTAAGGATGACACATACCATCCCTGGAGGGACCTTTGTTGTTCATCTCAGGATGGCTCATGACTTGGTGGGTCCCCCTCTGCCTGATCTTCCCAAGCAGGTAGGTCTGCAACTGGGGAGTCCTTTCTTTTGTCCCTGCCTCTCTGCTCCTGAGTCAAAAAAACCCACATCTCTTCTATTTTTCTGCACATTGTGCAGTCGCTTACTCAGAGTACAAGCTGTTAAGATCAAAGGTGCTCCGTCGCGGTGTAGGCACATGGACACAAGGGACCCATCTTTTTTTGCCACCCCACAGCAGGCTTTTGCTGAGATTTACTGTGACAGACAGTCACTCGCTAGTAGGCGACATTCAACAAAGTATAAGAATAGGAAGCATTCACTCATATGAAATTTAATGATTTGGGAAAAGAGGTAGTAGGTAGTGAACCATTTCTTACCAGGCATTCATTACAAAAAACAATATATCAAGTGTAGCACAATTTCTTACCCATTAAGAGAAGCAAGGCCCACTGCCTAGAAGATACTGGTGGTGATGGGAAGGAGATGGCAAACAAGGCATTTTGCATTAATCTTGCTTTAGCTGTGTTGAAAAAAAGAGTCAAAACATTTTTTTTCTGCCAGAACTCAAGCAATTGCAATAATTAGTAGCATAACCAAGCTCTTTGTAGGCCACTTGCTGGACAGTGATGGCTAACAAAAACCCAGAAACAAAAGAGGCTTTTCATATTATGTGAGTGTATCTATAGAAAACACTGGGAAGATACATTAGAGACCAGATATACAAATGCAGACATATAAGCAACATCATCTGTATATGTCCCTTCAAGGAAAACACCACTTTTGTTGGGGGGGGGCAAGACTAAGTACTCAAAGCCAGATATTAGCAAGAGAAGGCCACCTTTCTCTTGTGCTGGGCAAAAAGGTTTCCTTGCAATCCAGAGCCAGGTCATCGGATGCACGCAAACACAGAGGAAGACAGGTTGATCCACACATGAGGGTAAAGGCCACAGCCTTCCCCACCACCCTCTCGGATGGTGTGGGAACAGGCACCCCCCCCCACCCCACAGTGACTCTTTCCACATCCTGCAGTGTCAGAGCAATGCATGTCGTCCCTTCACCAAACGCTGTGAGGTTTCTAGATAAAAAATTTTTAATGTAGATTAATGCAGAATTAAACATATGATTTGCAGACAAAAGCAACTTGGTTTATTTCGTACTAGTACATAGATATTTTTAAATGGTGAGAGACAAAACAGACAAAAGTATCACAAAAACCTGCTGATCTTGAAGCTTCCCACCAGACTTAACGCTGCTGCAGTCCCAGAGCCACCATGCAGTCTGGCACACAGCAGTCCTGCGACTCAGAGGCCCAATGCAGTAGCAACACTGACCTGTGAGCAGAGGCTTGGACCAGGCTGAATGTGCTCTTAGCGTCCACCCAAGCACTGCACAAAAAAAAGAGAGTGAGACAGGCTGGAAACAGATTGCATCAGTCCTTCTCAAATATTTTAATTCTGACTAGTCAGTCCTTTGCTTTCCTGGTATGCAATGTGCTTTCCCCAGCTGGAGCATTTTCAACAACGGCATTGAGCACCTAGATGCTCGCTCACCAAGTACCCAGAGATAACACAGCTGGGAGACGGTTGAGAGGGCGCTTGACCCCCCCCCGTGATGTAGCACCAACACTTGCTGAAGGCTGAGCAAGAAACAGAAGCAGTCTACAGGTGCCAAACGTGCCTGCTCACACACATAAGTAGGTACAATGACTATCTTGCCATGCAGAGAGCTGCGGGCACACCTTTATAAGGATAGTAATTCCTGTTTCTTGCACTTTTATTGTTCCACAAAATCAGTAGGACGAATCGGGAGCAGGAGAAAAGTAGGGAAGATTTGTCTTTTTGCTCCCATGTCTGCTGAAGGCTAAATTAGAAAACATGAATTATATTTGCATATGCCTGAAAACTAGCAGAGGAGTGAGCAAGTGTCGTGAAGATAATTGAGTACTACAACAGGAAAGTTATTTGGCCGATTTTTCTTTGCAGGGTAAGGTAGAAGATGGGAAGAGGGCTGTTCAGGGTTACAGCTCAGATCATCCCTCCTGGAGACAGTGGCTCCAAGAGCGCTCTGGTCTTGTCCCTACGGGATGCAGCTTCTGCACCAAAGGAACGCATCCAAACCACAGCAATAAGCTGCCTTCTGAGGGGATGACAGGGAAACACTTTAAATGGTACTGCGAAGTAAATTCATTCTCAGGTGTCTCCTCCATCAAAACACACGTCCTTCATAAAACTGCTCTCCGTATTACAGTTGTACTGCTTCCCCTTCTTATTTGAAGGAGAGAAGATCAAGAAAATCTTGTGAAAAACTGCTAAACCTAGCTGAGGCTAGAGCTGGGACAAAGCCAAGCAATATTACGAATAAACTAGATTTTGTACCTAGATCCACCAGGTGTGTTTTTTTCCAATCTTCAGCAGTCGTCTCATAAGCGTGATGCACCCAGAGGAGCCCTCACTGCTGTGCAGACGCAGATACCACAGAGGCCTCTTAACCCTGCTATGAATTTCAGCTATTCTCCCAAAAGCCCTCCTGCTAATCACTATCGTAGATGAGTCTTGAATACCTCTCTGCCCCTTTGTATGTCTCATTTAGCCCTGCTGTGTATTTCAAAAACTGCAGAAAACAGCCGATGCCTGCCATATACTCCAACTAATAAGATGTTGAAAAAAGATATCAAGTCTAGTTCCATACTGGACAGATTTTTTTTTTTTTAAGTGCAGGTTACATTCTAAGTTCTATAGCAGCTATAATAAGGAACGTAACACTTCTGCACAGTGGGAAGTCTGCTGTAGTTCTTTAACGATTGTAGAGCTGCTTGAGTTTAATAACCCTCCCAGCCTGGCTCTGCACCCAAGGGCTCAATCCTACATCTTAGAGGGTCAATTTGTCTAGGAGCAATTTTAGCCCCTGATCTCTGCAGAACATCCAGGAGGACAGAAATTAACCCCTTTTCCTTTAAAGGACATCCGTATCATGCTAAGTACACAACACATAATGTCTCAGCACAGATATCAAAGAGTGTATTAATAGCTTAGCAGAAGGAAGTTTTACTAGTAATATCCATCTACCGATATATCTCACCCCTCTGTCAGACGACTAAGTGTAATGCCCAGTTTGTATGCAGCCCTACAGGAATTTGGCAAGCAACCCTGGGCAGAGATTTTGCAAGAGCAACTGATGTCTTTGCTTGAACTAATTTATGGAAAGTTACACCCCACGCTGGACAGGAGTGACCTGGCTCTTACATGATGTCAGCTTTTAAGTTTCATTTTTTTAACTCTGCAAATAAAACTATTGCTGGTAAAAACTAATGCCTTTACAACTTGGAAGAAATGGCTCAAGCAGAAGGTTTCCCCAGTTCAGTCCGGCAGAACAGTTTAATACTGAAACACTGCCAGTTCTCCCTTCTGGCCTAGGCTACGGAGTACAACCTCCTGGGACTCCCAGCAACCATGTTCAGAGTGCTTCAGTGGAAGAAAATGGAAACCAGGACATGAAAACTGATGACAGCTCTCATTTTTATCATGAACAAAGTGATCATATAAGAAAAGATTGGAGAAAAAAAAATTGAAGTCCCTGCTCTGACCTCCTCCACAGAGCCGACAATGCTGGAGTACTGTCAGTAGGAACAGCTCTGTTAATTTTCAGTGAAATGCCCCAAAAACCCAGCAGATTAGTTACATGTCTGGATCTGTTGACAAAGCCATTCCCCAGTACTTTGTTTTCCTGAATTCTGCTCTGCAACAGGTAACCGAGCACTGTATTAAGCTGTAGGTATCATACACACAGCATCCCAGTATCCACTCCCTTTTCAGACTTGCATTGTGGTCCATGAATTAGCTGGGACTAGTTTCGGAGGGACTTTATGGTGGCACTGTGCAGTCCAGTCTTCCAGCCGTTTTCTCCTCCTCAAAAATGATCACAGGTACCTGAAAAAAAGTAGCCTTTGCACCACTGCACAATTTCCATAAATGAGGTAGAAACTTGTGGTTTTAGGTAACATTTTATGTTCCAATGAAATACAAATTAACTCCTCCCCGCCCACCACGCAAGGAGTCTGGCCTTCAGGCAGAAAAAAGCTTTGTGCTCAGTAGATACTTAATCCATTCCTGAGATGCTCCATTTTTCAAAAATGCCCCTGAATTTTGTAAAAAAGAAAGTGCAAACTCGCCCCTTTTTTGACCTACATTCATTTGCGAAATTGTAACTAAAAACAGAGAAAATATGCAGAAATGGATTGAAGTGGTTTTGCACTTTTTCTCTTTTACCATCTATTTTAAGGCTGCTTGAGTACTTTCGAAAGCTATATGTAAAACTGTTGCGGGCTATGTGGTAGATAGAGAATATTGCAGTTGCGTTTGTGAGGCCACTGGTGGCCTAGACCACGTCTGAATTTGCAGGGCAAAGCAGTCCTAAGCCCCCACGGCTTTATAACATCTCCACCCATGCCGTGGACAGCTCTCAAACTCTTCATGATTGAACACCTTTCCCAGAGTAGAAAAGAGCAAAACATAAGATTTTCCCCACAACTAGTGAACTTATAGATGAAGCCCTTATGAGCATTTGTCAAGATGAAATAAGGATTTAGATGAAGGAGGAGCTTTTTTACTGCCTGCCCAGGTCTTAGTTGTCAAACCACAGCACATTTGCAAGTCATGAACAACTCCGGTTTTCAGCCGTTTTCAGACAGTGTAAACCTGTATTTGTTCCACAGAGAAAAATTAACACCCTAGAAAAAGCAGAAACAGAAGGATTGTAACCTTATCTCTCTCAGAGAAGTAAAATCAGTGAGTATTTGGCCACAAAGATTAGAGGGAAACTATAGAAAAACTACGTTAAAAACAACTACTTTTCATGCAAAGAATTAGACAGTTGCACTTTTGAGCAAAGTAGCTGCTCAGCTGAAGCAGAGGAGCTCCGGATAAGTCCTCTCAACCTTAACTTATACAGTTTGTTTTGCAGCTGGTGGCAGAGCACAGGAGGAGGATATCAGCTGCAACAGGGCCTGGAGGAGCGATAAAATGCAGAATGATCTTACATTTGTACTGCACCAAAGTGTTCAGTGCTCCTATTATTATTGCAATGCACCTGGGACTTTTAACCTTTTCGTTTGGTTTCAATCTCCCACCCACTATTCCCAGCTCTTCATCTTCCTTGAGAGCTCTGGGCTGTTCCAGAGGAGGAGAGGTAATCTGGCAAACTGCTGCTTCTTCTGCAAGAGATTTTTCGCTGCCATTAAGCACTGCTACTTCAGGCAGTCTTAAGTTACAAGCATTGCTCAGCAAATTGATGCATCCTTAAAAGCCACAGCAGGTTTCACAGAAAAACAACTGAGCATCCCAGTTAAGAACACTAGCATCTCGCCTGTGGGTATAAACATATTATAGAGGTGTATTAGCCTTGTTGCACACACATCCCCACTGGGTTTGAAAACAGATTGTGTGTGCACTGCATCACATCAAACCTTTAGTTGCCTAATCCTGCTCTAGCTCACAGCTCCCCAGACCATCAAGAGAAGTGGCCCAGGCGATCATAGGTACCGAGAGAATGCAGAAAGCAGGCAGAGCATCACTGGAACTGGCAGCTGCTTCAGCCTCCAGCAGGTGCTTAATTGCCCCACCAGCACAACTGGCCCAGCATGGCGGGAGAAGAGTGAGGATCATTTTCCCCTCTTCAGCACATCTGTCTCCGCAGGGCTCTGCTATCAGTGCCACATTGCTGAACGTTCTCTGCGCTGGACACCTGTCCTCCGACACATTTTTATTCATGCTGATCATTTCCACTTGTGCCAAACTTTACATTTCTTCTCTCCTTCGCTTTCTTAGCCCTGTGAAAGTCATGCATAATAAGCAGTTGTTGTTTTTTTTTCAGGACACATATGGAATAAAACCAATCAAAATTCTCCCTCCTCCTCTAACGGAAAATAAAAAAAATTAAAGGAAACAAAACCCTCTAAGAATAAAACAAAAAAGCTTTAATGGGAAGGGCAGGTTTCAGGGAGAGCCAGTGGGCTGTAGTTCCTGGATTGACTGTGCCAGGTACCCGGACACTGTGCTGTGAAGTATCTCCTCTGCCAGTTAGTGCAACGTGCAGGGCATGAACAGTGCACTCACAAAAATGGGAGAGATGACAGCTCCAACTTTAGCCAGTGAGAGATGGTGATCCCAGCTAAGGTTTCTGGGCTGGCAGCTACCAAATTTGGCAACTCTCTTGCATGGCAGACACAGATTCCTGCCAGGCAGGGCTACCTCCCTGAGGAGGGGCTGGCTGGATCCTTCCTGACACCTCCTTCAGTCCATATTGCCGTATTTCCTGTTTCTTTTACACTACTGTGTATATTTTGCATGGCAATACCAGACATTCATCAGTTTTAACCAGATCCTTACTCAGAAGGTGAAGATATTAGCAAGCAGCTATGGATGTGAGTGGAAAACAACATCACTGGCTATGCCTGGAGGCTATTTTGGCAGCTGCTAAAACCTAGTCAAGAGATGTGAATCTTTGCCAAGTGTTTCTGGGGCAAACGAAATGATTAATAGCCAGCTGGGAAAGAACTGACCAGGTCATTCATATGAGATATATCCCTGTAATGCCTTAGGGATACCTATGCAATCATACCAGGGAGGCTGATGGCCACCAAGGCTGGGGCTGCAGTAGGTGTCTTAAGGTAGTACTTGATAGGGATGAAAACTGGAGCAGTAGAGAAGATCTGTGGGTTCATGAAGGAAAGGCTGTAAGGAAGGAGCTGCCCCGACAGCTCACAGCTGCAACGTGGTGGGCACTGGTGGAGTGCTTCCAAAAAATATGGTCCTTGGTGTAGGTGGCAGATGTATCCCCAGGATCCATAGCTGGAGAGAGGCTTTCACCGAGCAGCGCTGCCCCCCAGACCGGTGCTCTGCCCCAGTGGCGCAGCCGTGCTGGAGCACAATGAGGAGGGAGATGTTGACCTTCTCGTCCTGGCTGCTGCTACCGCCTGTGCAGGGACAAAGAAGAGCAGCAGTAGGGCAGTCCCAAAAAAAAAGTATTTAGAGAGAATTAGAAAGGCATTTTCTGAGGATGCTCGTGTAATTATTTAGCAGGCACAAAATAAATGAAATTAGAACATGCTTTGATGTTGAAATGAATTTTTTACATTTGAATCAAAAAAGCACTCTGGGAAGGTGTAAACCGCAGTGTTGGCCCTTTCTCCTCGTCAGGACGCGTCTCCTGAGCAGTAGCCCTGCTGCCAAACCTGCCAGGCTTGGAAAGGCAGGGGACAGGGTCACATTGCTGCCTGCTGGCTGGAAAATGTTCAGCTTTGCTCACAGCTCACTGACAAACTGTTGTGGCTTAGCTCTGCTACCTCTTGATTATTGTTTTTCCCTTTTCTTTCTCCGTCCCCCACTTTACATCGCCTCATTCAGAGCGTTCCTCTCTCTATTATTTTAAAAATGATGAACTCTTTAATTTGGCTGAGATGCTCTTTTTGTATCAGGTCGAAATTTCTTGTTATTCTTTTGGCATCATGTGTATCTCTGTACTGCTCCAGAGCCAACCTGCCTGGCGTTCTCAGCAGCTTTTCTGCCTAGATACATTTTTGCAAGTGGAGGATGATGCATATAGTGGGTGGGATGGTGTTCTAGTTGTCGGAGTTTTTTTATGATAGTTTATGAAATATATGCTGTTTATAAATGATTTATTTTGAATGTCATAATCTTTGCAGTTGCATGAGCCAAAAAGCACCTGTGAGCAGCAGAATGATGCTGCTGGATTGGCTTCTGCAAACCCTGCACTTGGGCAAGATGTGCAGAGCCGTGTCCCCGAGCACACAGGCGTACACGCAGACACAGGCACATCCCTTCTCCATGCCACGGGAAAGTCTTCAGCGTCACCTCCAGTCCACAAGAAGCCCCGGAGACAACCACCACATGACTACAAAGCCAGTCTACATCAATCCCGAAAAACAAGTCATAGACATACACAGTGAGACAAGAGACAAACACACACGTATATTTTGGGAAGTCATCAAAAGATAGATAAGACCTTGTCAGACACACTTGTTCCAGAAGGATGTCCCCCAAAGCAGATCTCCTGAAGCCTCTGACCTAAGTGCACAGCCAAGAAGGTCAACCACAGGTGCCCAGTGCTACTCATGCTTCTGCGTTCAGGGGTAGAAATGCCCAGGGAATATTGAGGAGCTATGCCTCGTAGTGAATTCCTACCATGAAATTTTAAGAAAATTATGACGAAAGGACCAAAATATGTAACTCATATATTTGACCATCAAAGCACTGTCAGCCAGCTCTGCACTGTTATTTATGGTTTAGTCATGGGTTTAATTTTTTTGCTTTTTTTATTTGTTCTTGTTATTTCCTTGAGAGAAATAAGAAAGCCCTCTGAGGATCATAATATTTTCTTGTTCCGCTAAGTGAAAATTCTGAAATGACTGTAAAAACAATGCAGAATCAATAGCAGATTATTATCTGCCATGTTTCAGCCACTCTCTGCCTGAGCGACTGTGGCAGCTTTGCCAGACTCTAGATCTAGGACCAAACTGCAGAGAAAAGAGCAATCACTTTCTCACAAAGGCAGGCATATTTTAACTCACTTTTAGCTCTGGACACAATCAGCAGTATTTCAGTCTTATATCAAAATTTAAAGCAGCTCCCTGCACATCACTGCTGGTGAAGATTGTAAAAGCCAGCCGGAGCTCACACCAGCGAGTAAGAGCTAGCTGGAGCTAAGTCGTTGGAGATTACACCGGCTAGTAAAGGTCCCAGGTGCTCTACACACAAGGCTCCTGCAGAAGACTCAGCAATTTGGCTACATTTTTCAAAGAGCCTTTAAGTCCCTCTGCAAAGGCAGCTGGAACAGAGGGAATGAAAATTCATCCCTGCACTTGCAAACATATCCATTGACGGTCATGAAAAGCTGCTGTGTGGGTGAACAAAGACCACGGAGTCAATACACTATCTTTCTAAGAGGCTGGAGTAGATTCTGCAAATGCAGTTGGATTCTTTGGAGACAAGGACAAACTTGGTTAGATAAAGAAGGAGAAAAATCACATTTGTGCTCTAACCATAATGTCCACTCAAGGTCTTCTTGTAGAGCAGCTTCTCTAGACACACGTCCCTTTTGCAGTGTCTCAGAAGCCAGTCAGACAAGTCAAATATAATAAAAAAAATGGATTAGATGCGTTTCATGCAGGTAGGGAGAGATGACACTCCATAAGGGCTATACCTCCCGGTTTTGGTCTCAGGGAAGCTGAGGAGAGATTTGGGTCAGGAAGGACTCTTCAGAAAACAAAAGCATGCAAAAAAACCCTAAAATGAGCCTCTTCAATATCTTCAAATAAAAGAAACTAGATATTTCACAGAATAAAAGGAGAAGGAAGAGGGCTGATATAACGAATAATTAGACAATAAGTCTCATCCTCAGGAAATTAACTTATTCCCAGGTAGATAGCAGCTAGGGACGGATTAATGCTTATGCCCCGGGAGGTACCATGCGGGAGACAAGGCCTGGTTCAGCTCTTCTGCCATGGCATGGAAATGAACCAGGGAAAGTACGTCCTGGAGATTTCTCCTTGCCTCTCCCCTCCTGGGACCTGGCCGGCCACTGGGATCCTGCCAGGGCTTAGCTCTCCTGCACAGGAGGGACGAGGGAGGTGACGATGCTGCCGGAGATCACCGTGTGCCTCTGGAGATTACAGCAGCAGAGTGCAAGCAGTTACTCAGCTTAAACATATACTGCATGCAGCTGGGGTGAGCTTAGCCTTAGCTGGGCTCAGTGGAATTTGCAGGACCGTAAAGCGTGTATCTTGCAAGGATGAGGCAATGCTTCCCGTGGACTAACAGACAGGAAAATCAATGGGGAACAATATTTGCCAGCAGGCATTAAATTTATCTCCTCGAGATTAAGATGAAATTTTTTTATCGTATTTATCTTGCAGCAATGGAGATATATTATTGTCATAACAAAAGCGGAGTCTGGCACTCAGGTATGAATTCACCACTTCAGAGTCGTGTCCTGTTATCCTTCATTGACTTCTTTTATGACAAGTTTAAGTAACATTATTTTAGTCTTTTACCCTGAATACACTCTCTGGCAGAGATTCTTTGAGCGTTTGTGAGTTTTTTTCCCAGCTAATTTCTGAAGGTCAACACAGGAGCACAAGGAAGAGGGTGCCCAATTCACCAGGAAATCTGGCAGCTGCACTTTTTTCTCTGTTAGTCCAGTCAGGAGCTTACAGATTAAGGCCATAGCCCACATAGTCATTTTTGTTAAAAAAAGAAATGGCCATTTATCTACAGCAATTCCTGTTAGAGCTGGCAGGCTTTCCCCTGCTCCGAGGTGGAGGTACCAAAGCACACGGGGAAGCAGGAAAACTCATGATACAAGCAGTAGGGTGAGATTTTCTGTCCTTTCGGGCATCCAAAGCTGCCAGTCGACGTGGCTCCTCGTTAAATTGGTCATGAACATGCTGGGTCCCTATGCTGTTCTGATACCCTCTCATGCTCATGCTTTACCAGAACCTCTCCCCCCTCCAGCAAGACCTCTCAACTCCACACACACAAAGAGCAATTTTTAAACTTTCACAAATTTCACAGATGTGGCACTTACTTACACATTGCTTTGGTAACTCCGCTATGGGTAACTTATGATTTCAGAAAAACAGAACAGACATGTAGCAAAAAGAAAGTAATTTGTGAGAGATACCAGCACTTTCCTCCTTGAAAATAAACTGGAGATGCCAGAAGTACAAGTTCTCCCAGAGCTGCGAAGGAGCCGAAAGCACTGGTGAGAAAAAAGCAGAGAGTGGATGTTAGGTCCCAGCAGACTGACCACCACATTGTGCAGAGCCATTTCTCTGGAGTAGCTCCAGTCCCTCCAGGACTGTTCAGACTGCTCAGAGCTGAGCATCCCCAAAAGCAGTCTCCGGCAGGAAGATCTGTAAGCAGCAAATCACTACTGTATGAAGTGAGAAATATTATAAAAAATTACCGCGAATTTAGTATAACTTAGAGGAAAACCTTTTCCAAGGAGACATTTAACCATTCCTCAGAGAAAATGGAAGGTAAACAGACTGAACAATAAAGTCCCAAACCTGGTGAGACTGTGAAGTCCTTGTTTTTATTGTTACTATCATAGCAGTGCAGTTAAAATAGTTGACTGAAAGAAGGAAAGGGAATTTTTACATTGGGCTCTTGAATGAGCACATCACAGTTGCAGCAGGACACAGAGTCTCAGTGGAAATCCAGATTCTCAAAAAGGCACCAAACAATGCAAGTGATTGTGATTTCCGTGGTGACCAAAGGCAACCTGACCAAGGTAGTTACAGAAAAGCCCAGGACAAAGCAGCCTGTGATGTCCAGGTACAGCTCAGCCTTTCCTCATGGTAGGTAGTCAGGGGCCAACTAGGGACCATCGAGTGTGAACAAGAGCATAAACATTAAAGCAAAAAAAACCACACACAAAAACAAAAAAAACCACAACACCTTTAGATGACCGAGGATGTACTAATTACAGGCTAGCGAGGGGTGCTCATTTCCCAGTCTTTATGGCTCTCACAAACCCTCCAGTCACTCAGCTGATTAGCAGAAAGCTTCTTTCAGAGGATCAGGGCTTCTCACTCCCTCACTCTCCCAATGCGTACACACAGGATCCTCTTTGGTATAATTGATGGACTCAAGTCACTCCAATTAGTATTTCAGCAGCAGGTACTTAACCCTCAGGGCAAAGCTCACTTGTCTCTATTTTGCTTGGTCTTCCTGGCCGTGAATTTAGAGGAAGCTCTTTAGATTAGTGTTTGCTTGCTGAGCCATCAGAGCAGGCAGCTCTGTCCACTCCTCCTTCAAAAGAAAGCTTACTGGGCCAGGCTGGAGAAGCCAGCCCAGCAAAAACCCTGGACCATGGTTGCCGCCTTGCTCCAGTACCAAGGCTGAAATTCTTTCGCTGCTAAAAGGAAATAATAAAAGTCACAAATGCAGGCAGTAATTAAAAACACCTTAATGGCCCTAGCAGCCAGGCTGATATTTAGACAAAAAGTGATTTGTTTGTCCTTTAAGTGCCCAATAATCAACATTGCTATTGCTAATGGCATTTACGGAGACCAGATGAGAAGGTAAAATTATGTTATTATCTTAGGCATAGGTACAACCTAAGGATTTTCTGCCTCACAGCGAAAAAAGAACAAAGAGAAATAAAACGGACAGCCATGAAGCCACGGACTCCTTGTGATCTGGACCACACCCAGGAGAGCATGGAGGGCTTGGCACATTGTGAAAACAGTATAGCCAGTGCTGGAAAAAGTTTAACATCTGCCGAGACTCCTAAGGGCAGTACTGCTAATGGTTCAGTACCATCCTCAAAAAAATCTGCAAGGGAGGTGAAAACCATGTCAAAGAACCTTCCAGGGATTAAGAAACACAGGGATTTCTCTAGAAATAGTAAACAACTGGGTCCTCTCTGGCAAATTGGAAGACAATCAGAACTTGCCGAGGCCTCGATCACATTTGCAGGATTACAGCGATTTTTTGCAGGCAAAGGCTTGTGTTTGGGCGACTCTCTAGCACTCACTTGCCGTCTACATGTTGCAGTCCTAAAATTAATTGTCACTCACTGAGAGCAGGAGCACAGCACCTACTCATGCACGGGATGGCTCTGGGAAAGAGCGGTGGTCAAGCGAGGGAAAAAAAAAAAATCCTCTAGTCGTGCTTCTCCAAAGGCAGCTAACATCCCCACCATCTTGTTTGAAACCTAAGTCTTTTGGCCAAGGTACATGTATCCCTGCCCATCTTTGTCTCTCTTGTGGAGTTAGGTGTAAGTCTTTCTGCTCAAACAACTTCCAGGCTACCTGAAATATTTAAGCATGGACACAAAGTCCAAACTGGTGCTGCATACCTGCAATTAGAGGAGCTGCATAGGTAGCTCAAAAGTCGAGATCAAAGCACCAGCACAAAGCCCAGCTTCATAACCACAGCCTCTGTGCACAGGGCACAAAATCAGCCCTGTTCCTCTATCAGAGGTGCAGGAAAATACAAGTATCTGCAATTTCTACCTTTATATTGGGGCTGATGGCTGGAGACCCTCCCACTCTCCAGCACTAATCACACAAGCCATGGTTGCTGCCACAACGCAGACACATCTTGTGGTAAAGAAAAACTGCCAGCAGGGAACGCGGTGGCAACTGATAAATGCTGCTGCATACTCCTACCCTGCAGCGCTCTACTGCAGAGGTGGGCTGTGTACCCATCACAGTTTTTTCCAGTTATTTGATGGGAAAGTCTTCAAGATTTCCAACTCATATTTTCCAAGACCTTATATGTTGTGTGGATTCCTGACGACATGTAAACACGTAATGGCTGTTCAGTGGCCTACTGTTCATTAGTTGATTGCTCTTGCTCCAAATAAAAGTTAAAACATGTTGACTTTCGACTCCAGGGAAGGAAATTTAATGCTATACCTTGTTTTTTGAAGTTCGGTCAGTCTGAGTGCAGACACAGCCAACATGGCATTTCAGCACCAAGAGTGGATGCTCGTTGGCTGCTTTTATCCAAACCATGTTTAATTATATTTATCCCTTTCCTATTTAAGTAAGAGCTTGATTTTCTTTCCCGCTCAGTAAAATATGGCCTGCCTTTACCAGCTTAAGTCTATCGTAGAAAAATTTTTGCATCCGAATAATAGTTAGTTTTTAAGAATATCACAACACAGCTCAACACAGCTCAACAGCTCTCTTAAATCCTCTCCTGCATCTATTCATGATGCACGTGAAAGCCAGCCTGGCCAGGATATTTAAAACGCAAGTGGAATAAAGGTCAAGGTAAAAAAAGAAAGCCAGTCAGTTACAAAAAAGGCCAATCAGTAACAAAAATATCACCCTGGACAAAAGCTATGGACCAAAAATAAACAATTACTTGCCCAAATAAATGAGAAGCAAGTGCCAGAGTACAAACGGGGCGGGGGGGGGGGGGGGGGGTGCTACATCCACACGTAGCCTCAGCCAAGACGTAACATGACACAGACTGCCCTGAGTCTTGGGGCCAGAAAGGTGCAGCACTCAATACTGGGGTCAGCCTGCTCCGGAGGGTCAGAGGAGATGCCCTCCCGCTCACAGCCTTGCATCGCTGTGCCAGCATCGCGATGTCAGACAGGCTCGAGCTTTTCCAGTGCTCCGGTCATTTCCTAAATCAATTTCATAAGGCATCAAAAGCCATTTCATATGTTAAAATTTAATTCATATGCTAATACACAATTTTTGGCAAGGAAATTTTTTTTTGTCAAATTTATTATTCAGTGCTCTTTGAGGAAGGAAGAGGAGGGTAGCAGGTGAATTTTTGCACTCTGCAGCGTGGATGGCAGAACTGAGGAAGGTAACGCCCTCCCGGTTCCCGAATGTGAAACAGGGCAGGCAAAACACCATTGCCTCCTGCCGAAATACACTCCTGTCTGATACGGACATCCCAGTGCCGTCTATTTATTTCTTTATTGGTTGCATCTCTGGCAGAGACCTTAGAAAATTCTCCTGCAAAGCTTTGAAATTGCAGAACCTAGCCCAGCAAAGCCCCCCCGCCAGGGCTCAGGCTTGGTGCTTGTCTAATGGCTCCAGAGCATGTCCCAAGAAAGCAGGCATGAGAGATTTACTGAGAGGATGGGATTTTTAAAAGATAAATTGAGCAGTAACATATGCAGCTGCATATAACTGGCAGGTGGGGATGGTGACAGTCAAGGATGTCCCTGACCTGAACACGCAACCTGTGTGCAGCACGTCGCTTTAGGCTCACTCAGCTCCTGGAAGCTTTGCATATCAGCAAGAGCACCCACACATCTGCTATGAGCGTGCGATCAGAGCTACCTTCAACCAGACGCAAGGCAGAGGATTCCTTTTACAGCTTGCCCCAGTTTCGCAGCGTGCTATCGCCGTGACCTGCCCTGGCTGGCATATCCCAACCCAGCACCACTCCAAAGGGCTCGCGCGAGCCGAGCGAGTTAATGTGTGGAGGGGCAGCAGAGCAGGGATTGGAGCATATGCTAAACATAAAAACCAGTTTAGCCTTCACCTTTTTTTTTTTACAGACTATTTTCTGCTTGAGGAGGCAGGTGCAATTCCCATCCTTGCACCTTCAACAGCCGACAGGCTGTCGGAGGTGTGATGTCTCCAGCACAGTTACACTGCCTCGGATTTCACATTCCTGACACATTCGATAATTGTGTCAAATGAGCTCACCTCATATTCAAGCCTTCGGCGGTGCACATATTAAATTAAGTGAAAGCTGTTAGCAGTCGAGAAAGGCAGGAGGGGAGAGGTACCAACACGCCGTGCAGCACGGATGGGATGGAGCTCATGGGCTCCCCACCACCGATACCTTGACACATGACCTACCTAAATGAATGGGGGCCAACCCTTTCCCTCCCCCGGCTCAAACCGCCACCTATTATTTACCAACGCTGCTCATGGGAGAGAAAAATGCAAGCTGCGAGAGGCATCGCACTGCCGCGCTCCACCTTCCCCAGGAGCCAGGCAGATCTGCGTCGGTTTCTCCCTATCTCCCCATCTCTCTCTTTTCAATTAACCCTTTTTCTCAAATCGTGCACCTAAATACCCCATCATATTTTTTTTTGGTTCTTATATTTTTAGATTAAAAAGACCCTACGATTTATTCCAATGAAATGCACAAACACTACTAGGCAAAATGAAGCTGTAACTCCCTCAAGCTAAACTCCAAATTCATTTCATAGTCATTAGATAAAAGCTTAAAATCCAGAATATTCATTACCAACCGCGGCTCCAGGAGCAGCCGGGATAGTAACGGAATGGAGCAGATTTGACACAGGGAATGTTGCTACAGAAATTAGCCTGTCATAATATTACAGGGACTAAGTGTTATTGGGTAATAAGGTGTGATGTGTTAATACTAAATTATCTCACCAGTTAAAAAAAAAAGCACTGATGAAACTCACATTTATTAAATACCCTGAATATGATATTTAAAGATCTCAGATATGCCAGTTTAGTTCTGTGTTGGAGACAAAACTGAAAGAGTTATCCAGGAGAGATTTCTTTTAATGGAGAATTACAAAAATAAAACAAAAAAAGAGCCCAATATAAGGACTAAACAAGCTTTAAATTCCTGACTAATCTCTCTGGGAATGTGTCATTAACCCTTTTTTCCACTTTTTTGTTGTATCAAAAAAGGGATAAAATAGAGAATGTTTTCGTAGGAAATAATGCTCCATCCATCCCAAATTCTCTCTCTATAGCAAGAGGAGATTAACTCCGCTGCGCTGTGTGAAACAGGTCTGGTAAAAATAGTTTCTGGCACAAAAAAAAAATAAAAAATAAACACCAAGAACAAAGCTTAAGTGATTTGTCTACGTCACTGGTACCAACGAGATAACAACAGGGCCACCTGGTATCTAGAGTTTGCCTAAAAATTTGATTTGTTGCCACAAGGCAGCAACAAATAACACTGACACCCAAAGCACATTTGTTCAGAAGCAGCGCGGTTACATCCATCACGCATCGTCCGTATTCCTGCGCTCGCCCGTTTAAGCCAACACAGTGAAGACTATAATAAAAGGATGAGAGCTAAAGCACGGCAGAATTAATGGAGGCATTAGGAACCGGAGAGATTTACGACGCAGGCACGGAGCAGACAGATGCGGGGAGGGAAAGGCAGCAATAAGCCTGGAAGGTGCTCCGGCGAGCGCAGCCTCGGTGGCACGCTTTAACCCACAGAAACCATATATACATCGTCCAATAGTTGCTGACGGGTCTGCGGGGGAACCCTCTGCCCTGCAGATCATGCACACAGCTACCATGGGTGCGCAGCAGCAACAGCCTTGAAGGAGGAATTTGGGTGAATTCTAGGTCGGAAATTAAAAGAGTTTTTCTAATCTCTTGGAAAAACAGAGCAAGAAATATAATTAGCTTTAAAATGCTGCTAAGTTCATAGAAATAAAGAACGAGCCGCTAGTTTCAGGTGGGAGAGATGGAAGCTCCACTGGCGAGGTCTCCCGGCCCCAGGTCCCATCTTCCCACAGGCACTTCCCTGAATCTCTTGCTAACAGTGAGTTGTCGTCCACCAGGGCAGCCGAGGGCTCACTGGGAAGAGGTCTAAAAAGGGAGTTTATTGTCCTAGGACACCTAGATCTCTAAAGGATCTGCTAGGAAGGGTTCTGTACACTCCTAAATAACCACTTTGCTATTTTCTCAAATCCCATATGTTTTTCTTTTTTCCCTTAAGAAAAACACCCAGCGTTTTTTTCAGCCAATGCTCGAAGACCTCAACACGCTGGAGGTCACACCCGTGAGGAGCACAGGGAGCAGCACCTTGCTTGCTAAGAGCAGCGGTGGGCAGACAGACAGCAGCTCGCTCCCTGCCCAACATAAGCTCTTTTCACCAGTGCAGGTGCCCAGACGAACTTGGTTTCCAGATGGGGTGTCCAAATTATTGCATCTACTTAAATTCCTGAACGTTTAAGTATTTTTGTCCTCCTGTCAGCACTACCTGGTCTCTCTGTCCCAAAATTTTGCCCTCTGTTTTTTAATCGTTCGCCATTTTACATACCTCACAACTTGAGAGATAGCACAAGGGGCACATTCTGCCCATGACCAGGCCAACAAAATTATTCAAATCTTCTAAAATCCAGCTACATTACATCTCACTTCTTTTTGCTCTGATGCAATCGGCGCAGCTCCAGCTTCATGTGAAGGACAGGAGCTGGAGAAATGAACTCGCAGTGCTCCTGTAATGACTTCTGACCCGCAGATTATGCCATCCTGAGCTGGCTGAGAGCTGTCGTGAAACTGCTAGGAAAAAGAAAATAATTTTTCTCCCTTGTTAAAGCTAATTTTACAGCAGTGGTGTGTTTCTGTTCTCTGTAGAAAGGAATACACTTTTTTAAAATGTTCTTGCTATGAAATCTGTTGTGACCTGTGAGCAGTATAAAAATGCAACTCGGAGATGCTGAACAAGGCTATATATCCATTGGGGGATTTGGAAGCGAACACAGTGTCAGCACTTAACAAATAATAAATAACCATCATTAATTATTGATCACAGCCCCAGCTAACCAATTTTCACCCCTGTGGGTACCATGATATAAAAAGACCCCTTTTATACAGGCTAGTAAAGGCCTTGCAGCATGCTTTCTCGCCCGGCGTTTAGCTCTCCGCCTCGCCAACCCGGGAGCCTGCCGGCTGCTGAGCGGTGATTCGGGAAGGGGGTGAGAGCTGATGCAGCCAGGCAGAGGCACCTCTTGCTCTCGGCACATCCGCAGCAGCGGGTCCTGCGGCACTTGGGAAGCTTTGCCGCCGCCTGGCCTTATTTCACAATCAATTTGTGAAAGTGTAATACGACATAGCTCTATCTCGCTGTTCTGAGAGCAGAAGACTGCCTGCTGCCTTTACGGGGACGTTAAATCATGTTATAAAATGCAAGCCCTTATCAACATCGACGTCCCTTGATGAAGATATATACCTCAGTAGACAGCTAACCCAGTTTGCTTATTTACTATTCACGATAAATGCTCTGGATTGAATTTCCTCATCTTTATCTTTCTGTGGCCAGAGAATTTGTTTTCTCTGTGTGAAGGCACTAATCCTTGCTCCCGCATCCCCAGGGGACGTGTAGAAATGCAAAAATCTGCCCAATATTTGGGCAGGTTGGCGAGCATGCTTCTTCTGCTCTTTTACTGATCCCTTGGCTGTGCACAATTATGAGCAAACCACAGATCAGTGGCCGCTTCCAACGGATATTTGAGGGCACTTCTCACACCTTGCCCTGCAAGACACTAAACAGCTGTCAGCTTCTCAGGGGAGTAGAGGGACTACTCAGAGGACATTCACCACTTGCGAAGAAAACAACAACAAAAAAAGAATCTCTTTTTTCCTCCCAGAAAGTCATACCCACATGTTTTTCTCCAGTGAGCAGAAAAGCCTTGCAAAGAAGTCAGAGCAGGAAGTCAGGAGAGCAAACAGCGTCCCACCAGTAACAAAATGGGGACCTGAACTCCACATTCCTGCAATAGGACATGCAGCAAGCCCACCAACTTTTTAGCAAAAAAAGAATAAAAGGAAGAAAGATTTGCTGAAGGAAGAATTAAATACATAATGCAAGCCCTAAATGCAACATTTCTGGAAACTTTGAGAACTGCAAATAGCAGATAGTGCGAATTTTTTACCCACTTTCTTATTTCCCAGTAGATGGCCCTATCTCCCAGACAATTTATGAGCCCTCTTCCAAACCCAACATCTATCTTTCTTTCAATGATATTACGCCTCTTCCCAAAAATCTCCTTGAAGCTGTGCATTTTAGTGATTCTTTCTTGCTGGAATGCCAATTCCAGCAGATAAGAACACATCAATGACAAATTTCCAAAGCGCATGGGATGGGTTTCAAAATCAGGAGACTTTCACGAGCCTTCCTGTTCAGGACACAACACTGACCACGACCATGGCAAGAGGTTTAAATTTGCTTTTTTCTGAGGGTGCTGGGAAAGCTGCTTCAGGGGCACATGCCAGCAAGTCAGCGCGAGACAGTGACACCACCTTCTCTGAGAAATCAGGATGGCAAGGAGAGCAGTCCCTGGGAGAAGACCTGCCTCCTGCATTAGACAAGTTTCTCTGCTAAATTGTACTCCTTCCTGGTCAGGCAAAAAGCAATTGATTATTTGTCCTGGAAAGGAACGAATTAATTATCCCCATCCCTCACTGCTTGGGGAATAGCCTTAATTTCGCCGACTTGTCCTTGAAATAAAGCTTAAATAATGCTACAGTTTCCTTTATGCATTTTATGGCAGAATATAAAGAAATACAAAAAAAATACATAATCATATAGAGACAAATGCATATACAATAACCTCCTTCAAGCTGCCCAGCAAGTATAGCAGGCAATCACACCACTCTTCAAATAGCTAGACATGAAAATTGTGGAAGAGATCATTAACTATTCTTTACCCTCCGCAGTATCCCAGAATGAATTTTTTTTTTTTGAGAGATACTCCATTGCAACACTCTGGCCCTGAGCAGCCCCATTCCTGTTCTTATTATTCACAAGGTCACGCAGAAGTCTACTGAAAATGCTTTGATTATATCCTAGAAGGGAGTATTAGCAGCCTTTCAGCCTGGGTGACCATGAGGGCTTTGTCTTCCGTCAGATAAGCAATCCCTCCTGGCTGGAGGTAGCCAGCAAGGTACCGACACGCTTCCACTGCATGGGGGGACCCTGGCCTACGTACCGGGCTCTGGCTTTGCAGAAATGATTCTCCTTTCTGATGGGCTATGGCAGCTGAAGTCCCTGCAGCACTGCATATGTCTGGATCTCTTTATAAAGTCTTCCCCAGTGTCTAACCCCACGGTGGAAAAAGCACATCGCGGTCCCTGCAGGGGAGGAGGAGAGCATTAGGGGCACAGGTCCGCCGGAGGAGATGGGATGGGTCTGCTCAGAGACCATGCACTGTTTGCAATCCCTGTTCCCAGACAAGCTGGATCATTTCCTCCAAGGCAAATCAAACAGGAACAGGATTTTCCCCTCTCCTCAGCTCATGCCTTTAGTCTGTTGTGCATCCCCGTGCTCCACAGATCTCACATTGCTCCAGGGTTTAAGGCAGATTCTTGTTGCCTCAGTCAAGGGATGCGGAAATAAGAATAGAATAGGATTTAGACAGCAAAGCTGCTAATAGGGATAACTGAGCGCAGAAGACCCTGCCCGAGTGCACAGCGTGCTGCTGCCTTCCCATGCACGGGATTTTCGCATCGGCACAGAAAGGACGTGGGGAAAGAAGAGGGCATCTAGTAGAACATTTCCCCAGCCCACGGGCCAGCATCCTCCTGCCCCCGTGTCCGTGCTCAGCTCACTCTCATGGGACGGCCGGCCATTGAACCCTGGCTTCCGCAGGCGAGCATGCTGGACCCTGGAATGAACAGGCTCTTTTCTCTCAATGGCATCGATTATTTCTGTAATGAGTACCTCATTGCCAAAACTGAATATCCATTATCACAAGATTCCAAAAAAAAATAACCCGGGGGAGAAAGCTATAATTCAGAAGGTGTTCTGTTCCCGAAAGATGCATGTTGGGTCAATGCCATCTAGAGGCAGCAAAGACAGCGTGTCACGGCATGACAGGGAGGGAGACCCAAGAGGTGGTCCTGCATATTGCCCCAGCGATGCAGAGCCACCGGCCCCGCTGGCTTCTGCTGGACATATTGATGGGGAGCCATTACTCAACCTGGAAGCCCTGAAGAGCAGAAAGCACCGCATCCCGCATCCCTGGCCCGTACAGTGTGCCAGCGAGGGAAGCCACAGCCCTGAACCACCAAGAGCGGGATCAAGGCATAGCCGAATGCTCTCCCCGCTCACAAGCAGCCTGCCTATTAATACGCATGCAGGTGTATTAATAGAGATGGGTAAACACAGGCGCAGGCCAGAGGAATATTTCAGCGTTTCATTTTCATCCCAAATTAGACAGAAACGGCCAAAGAGGAACATGAGGAAATGAGAGAGAAGAAAATAGCAAATCTTTTTTTCATGGGTGAGGTCCACGCTGGGGGCCTATCTGCCTATGCCACTCTGTCGCATTGGCACCCCCGGCTCCTGCGTCATGCTCACGTACACATTTATGGCCGGTATACTTATTTATTTGTGACAAATCTACGCATGCAACCAAAGTGGCTCCCCCAGCCTGGCAATTCCCCCGAGATGGCTGCCAGCAACCCCCAGGGTTTCTAGCTGGACTGCATCTAAGGCGGGGACAAAGCTTGCACCAAACACAGCTGCAGCTGCTCTAAAACTGGGGACAAAAGCCTGTGCTGTCATCAAGCACAAAGGAGCCTCCAGCTTGCTCCTGTGCTTCCTGCCTCCATCCGCCCAGGAGCAGCGAGGGTCTCCAGAAGCATCTCCAGAGCACAAACAATTCCATTCAGTTTTGTGTATTTCTTTTTTTCAAAAAATACGAATTTATCTTCACCATATTTAAGAGCAAGGAGTCTGCATAATAAAAGAATAAAGTGGCCCTCTATCCTTGGAAACCCTGTCCTATTTTGCAATTATTATAACTTACATATCATCCATTCCTGGTTAAAGAAACAGAGGGAAAAATTTTCAAACACTTTCTAATCTTGCACAGAGCCTGCACGCAGTGTTAGCATTTCCTGACGACACCCAGCGTGGTTGCATGTGGCAAGCTCCACTTTTGCTTTTTTTTTATTAATATTAATTCATATTTCCATTGCTGGCTTGCCCACAACCTGCACTCTGCCATGCTGGGTGCTGGACTAATGAGAACACTGATGCGTGCCTCACCATGGAACATTGCTGTATAAATAAATGGTGTATGGTCATCATGTCTTTTGCTCAGATTTTATGCCTGTGCTCACATTTGGGTTTTTAGGGCCACTGAGAATTGCTGCTGCATTTCTCCCCCTGGGATTTGCACTGAATGGTTTCCCAGGACGGCGCCCCCCCACGGACCGATGCCAATTGGCTCTAGAAATCAGCCAAATATCCCACGATGTTGCCTATCTACAGGTATTATATCAATGAAGAAGCAATGGCTCGGCCCATACAACCCCAAATTATACGATGTAAATCCTAGACGATCCCTCAAGGGAAATGCAGGAACTCTGGTGACTCTGGGGCTGGGAATGCAATCGGAAATCAAGCGCTTTAGGTACGGAGTAATCACCATAGCAGAGTTTTATTAAGCAAATTATTACTGAGAAATTAAATAAAGCAGCAGGAATCAAAGTGGCAATCGATAGCACAGTTCGATCCGAGGCAGCGTAAGCACAGCAAAGCACTGAGGCTGGAGGACACCGCATCGCAGTGGTGCCTGAGTGGGAACTGAGTGGAGATTAAAAAAATAAACACACCCAAAAAACCCAGCTAGACAAGCGCAGGCTGGGATAGAAATGCATCAGGGCTCTTTGCTGTCTTTTAATTGCTTTGTTATATGATGGCCCGATCGCTGCTTTTCCTGCGATACAGCCCCCTTTTCATGGCAGTAACCCTCCTGTGCAGTGCTCTCAGGGCGGAGCCAAAACCCTCTTCCGAGGACAGCACAAATGCAACTGTCCTTCTCATTTACTTACGGGACTGAAGGTGATCAAGTGCCCAATATTTGCTAATGAAGTACAACTGAAGAGAGACACGCCTGTCTGCCCCAGCGGGGATAGAGCATTGCTTGTGCTGACTGCTGGAATTTGTGTGCTTGATTTGCACAGCTTTTTTCGTCATGGGGACAGCAAAAAATTGTGGCGAAGCCCAAGAAAATAAATCTGCGTGCTCAGGAGGGCACATGTGGACGTGGTCACCCTTGCAGTCACTTACCCACTGCCAGCCCAGTGAGCGCTTATCTTTTCTCTTTCTTTTTTTTTCCCCACCTCCTTTGGCAAAGGAGATGAGCAGCGGTGATCTCAAAGGCAAAGGGTCACTATTTGTACCAGGGCTGTGCAAACAGAGGAGAGCACCCTGGCCCCCAACACGCACAGACAGCCCCACGCTGCTTGATGGTTCTGGAATATGTCTGTCACCATTATGTCCCGAATTTCCCACTGCACCAGCCCAGGTGTATTCAGCTTTGGGTTACCATAGTCTTCTAAAGTACCAGATTCTGATAACATCCGTTCTGTCACTGACTCTCTAAATCTCCCCAGTCATGCAGATGGTTCCCCAGGAGCCCAGCACCAATTACGAATAAGTGAAAAGAACTCTAAAATAGAAAAAAAAGGCTAATAATTAGGTCAAATTTTATCTGAGGTATCAGTGGTGCAGGGCTTGAGCTGATCGGATATACAGATTGATGGCGAGAAGAGCCACGACCACCTGAAGTACAAGAGAAAAAAATGCTATGAGGGTTACGGAGGTTTATTCTTCGGGACATAGTCCGAGTGTTGTCTGAGCACATGAAGAATTTCTCTTTATCAAAAGTCACCACTTCTTTCTATCCTTCCCTTGAAGCTGTCGGCACGTTTGGAAGCAACAACATCCCCTGTGGCAGCTGATGCTGTCGCAGTGTTTTGAGCTGCCTGGCTTGTACATCTCATCTTCGTTTTTCCCAAGAATTCCCTGGAGGTTCCTCACTTGAGCAGCTTCTTCTATAGGAGGATGCTCTTTTGTCTCCAGATTTCCAGAAGGTCAAAGCAGGGATATGCTTTTGTGAGGAGCTGCACCTACACCAGCACAGCCGACACACCCATGGGGTCATTGCACACCAGGGCCGGCTCTTCTCATAATGTACTGGAAAGGGGAGCTCCTGAAAAGCAGAGAATGCTGCTTTTAAACAATGTTGCAGAAAGGTTTTTGTCAATCCATTTGCCTCACATCATACGGGAACGAGACAAGGCCCACAAATAAGTTGCAGAAGCCAGAAAACAGAAATAGGTCAAAGAACATTTTTTAAAGTCTTTTTCCTGCCAGCATGGTGCCTGGGATTCATCCCACACTGCGGCCGGGGCACGGGGCAGCTCTGCCCTGCAGCAGCCCCCAGGGAAAACAGCCCAAGGACTCTTCATTCCTTGCACAAAACCACAAAAGCACAAAAGCAAAGCCTGCCATTCCCAAAAACCTGCGAAAAGGGCCGTGAAAACGGTCCCATTTACCACGTTCTGCAGCACTAACTGGTATTTAAAAGCCCTCATGTGTCCGAATTGCACTGCAATGCCTTGGGAGACCAGATCCTAAAGGTGCCGGTTCATCTCCTTATCTCAGCACAATACATCAGATACGAACTTTTTGGCACGCAGAAAAGCTTCACCTCCCAGGTCACATCAGTGCCCATGCAGCTCACAGTGAGCACTGCAGCCTTTAGGGAGGGCACGTGGCAGGGCCACCACTGACAAAGCGTAGCATATAGTGGGACGACTCCTCCGGTGACACTGCGTTGGCCATTTTGCATCCTCACTCAGCATCGTGGGCAGAGCGCAGCCAGGAAACAAAAAAAAGGACCTAACAGCCCATCCAAGTGCAAAGGCAATAAAGGAGGAAGATGAAAAGAGCCGACAGAGTATGGAAAAAGAAACTTTAAAGGTGCTCACTTCATCCCTTTCCTCTTGCTGTACGGTGAATGGGAAAGGACAAAGAGAAAACCCTGGCATCTCTGTGGGGATGCTGTGTGACAGCTCTCGCCATGACACGCGGGCATCAGCATTGTCACTGCACAAAGTTTGCCTCCAGGTAAATAAGCCAGTGATTTTAAGCTCTTCATCATTTTCAAAAAACTGATAAGGTACATCCCTCCCGGCCCCAAGCAAGGCTCCCACTGATCCCCAGAGGAATTTTGCATGAATGCTGCAGCATTATTCTAACAAAATATTTCTGTGGGTTCAAATCTGAGGTTTTTTTCATACACAGCTGTAGCTACAAGTTTTGTGAGTGAGTGGCCCTGATAAAGCCTTCCCGATTTCCCCCCTTAAATATAATTGGTATTTCTCTCCCTGTAATCCAGAGAACTCCTTTTCTCTGCCATTTCGCACCAGCGCTGAGGATTTACTTTTTTCCTTACAAAAGGGAAAAATCACCTTTTCCACCCTGTGCCCCAAATGCTGCTTAAAGACCTGCTTGTAAGGTGCTAAGATGGGCCTAGGCGCCCCAAAGCATAGCCAGCAGACTCAATTCCCACAGCATGGCACCCACCTGCCCTTTTCCCAGTAGGCTGGGAAACACAGCTGGAAAAACAGGAGGAACTACTGACCAACAGAGCCACGCCATGCTGATGGATGTGTGACAGACCTACATGGCTTTGTGAGGCTGAGGGGACAAGTGACAAGCCAGAAAAGAGGGGGAGCTTTGAAGTTTTTTGAAAAAAATTTCTACCTCCTTCAAATCTTTGCTTTCTCTGCTTGTGACCACAAGGTGATACTTTAGCGAGGCTTCAGCAGGTGTACTCCATCTTCTATGGATCGCCACACCGGAAAATTGAGCCTGAAAGGAGGAAAAGAATTTTCTTTGCTGAGATGCTGCTGTGCTATACCACGATCTATGAATGAACTTCGCCCTGAAATTCTAGAACTGGCCTGGAGGATGACACTACAGCCATGCCAGTGCCTCCCGGCTCCCCTTCCTGGGGTAGAAGGGAATAGCTGCTGTCAACATGAGGCTGCAGAGCCCAAAAGGAAATGCAAAGGAAGAAGAGTGAGACTGCAAAGCCCAGGTAAATGCCTAAATCAATAGCACCGCGGATCAATAACGTTTTTCTACAAATCCAGTGAGCCACGCTTACAAATGCCTCCAATTCAAAGGCAGATTCCTCATCAGCTCAGCATTCGCCACTGCTCAAGCCACAGGCTCATACTGAATGGTCTGTGCCTGCCTGGACCGGGAGAGAAATAGCAGCTCTAGCCAGAGATGACGTCTCAGCAGTCCCCAAAACTACACAAGTGCAAAGCTTGTGGCATCCCTAATGTTTCTGCCGATCTGTATTTAATTTTCCAAACATCCCTTGTGCCTCTTAGGCTGAAACTTCATGGAGTTACTTCTGCCCACATTGCACTGGGCCATCTAGGAACTACCTATATTAGCGCTGGGGCTTGGGGAAAAAGAGTACCCATAGAGGAAACAGCACTTTTCCTAGCAAGTTTTTTCAGCCAGGCTCAGCAGGTTATGTTAGACCAGAATCGTCGGGCAGCACAGCATCCAATCCCCAAACTTGGTTTGATGCTGGATGCCGTACCGCCCAGCATCACACCGAGTAGGATAACATGTCAACAAGGAGGGAGGAGCAACACTGGTTCTGGCACTCTGTCTCTTTGCACGTGCGGCAAGGGGAGTCAGGGCCTGCCCCTGTTTAAGATATTTGCAATCTCAGTGTGTGATCTGTCCCATGATTTAAGGCTTGTTCCAAATCCACCGATACGAGGCAAGAGATTTCCTAGTACGTAGGAGAGCCGAGCTGACCCTTACCTCCCACACACCATCCTCGGCCTGTTCACAGCACCGCCACACATGACCCTTCTTAGCTATCTCACCAGTCCGGGCCACAATCTTATTCCTTATACAGGAAGCCATTGCATCTGATTTATTGCATTCAAAAAGAAGAAGGAATTTAAACTAGAAGGTCTAGCTAGCGGCAAGCTTTTGAAATGTTTCTTCATCTCTAACTTTGCCCCCAGTATCCCAAAAGACAGTGACTTTGAGTGGAAGAGGTAATTTGGGGCAGCTTGCAGCTATCTCTGGGGCACAGCAGAAGCCAAGAAGATGAGCTAAAGTTCACCTTAATAATGTGACGTCATGCATCCTTTTCAAAACCACCTGCATGAAGTAAGTAACTTCAGAGAACAAATTTCTGACCCTGCAAACGCAGCTAAAATAGCTGGGATGTCTTTCATGACTTCCTAACTCATTTTGCCACTGGTTCCTTCAAAGCAAACTATGAAGCCTAAAACATTTCCTTTAATTCACTTGATAGGAATTTTATGTGAGTGGTGGGAACTTTCATTTCTTCCTTCTTCAAAAAAGGATGTAGCTAAAAAAAGATGAAAGGAAAAAGAAACCTTGTCTACGTAAGTATTACACTGAGATACTTACTTGCTCTGCACTTGCTCCTTTAGCATAGCCCACGTGCTCATATATCACAATTTCACCTCACTGCTCCGAGCAGGGGGAGGCCGCACGCTGCCCTCTTGGCCTTTGCCTGTAGGTGAGGGCTCCTGCATCACAGCCACCTGGAGCTTCAAAAGCACATCCAGGCTGGGGACAAAAACAGTCAAATTGTCCTTCTGGGAGATGTCCCCAGGCATCTCTCTGCTGCAACCTGCCTGTACAGTAGATCTACGCGGGATCGCTTGGGCACTGCGTTCCACCCTGAGCCACCTCAGACAATTCCATAGCATCTCAGGTCACCCGGACTGTGCCAGCATAGCCTTGCTCCCCTAGATGTTTTGCCTTGCCAGCAGGGCAGGGCAGGGATCCCTGTCCTTCACCCCCTCGACCTCCCCCTGCAGGCTCTCAGGGACTTTTCCCCAGTTCTTTCCTTCTGGTCTAAAATTAACTGCTCAGCCTTGCAGGCAGGAGAGGGCAGCTGGGGGTTGAAAGGTGGTTATTTCACTCTCTCTAAGGAGCGGAGTGAGCAGGAGCAAACAGCACGAGGACATCGGTCAGGCAAGAGCAGGGCACCATCCCTGCCCCAAAGTCTCATCTCACGCTACTCGTTCTTGTACAGGCTCGAAGCGTCCTCTCATGCCTCGCTGCATGCCCGGAGCACCTTCTCCGGCTTGCCACTATGTATGCTGTGTGAACCAGGCAAGATTTCAAGCGTGCACGCAGCAGATTCATCGTCACTTTCGAGGATGTACTTTTGACGCACGCCCTTCACTGTGTACGTGCTACCTGAGTGCAGCAAAGGTTGCAGGAAAAGGGGCTGCTTGTTTTCTCTGCCTTGTCTGAGCAATACCCAGCATCAGAGAGCTGCCACCCTTCCTTCTAACCCTCGTGGGTACCTACCTGCTGCAAAGAGACCATCAGTCAGGGCCAGGTAATGCATCTATGAACAGAACAGCAGAGGAAAGATCAGGATAAGAAGATATGAGACCTGACAGCAATCTTATCTATCACCTTAGGTCTTAGTCTCAGCGATCATTAAAGTCTTGATTCTTCAAGTTATGTGAATTAGAAGCAGTAAAAAAAAAAAACCAACCCCAAACAACCTCTAATGGAATGGTTTCTTGTAGAACAAAGAAGTGGCACCTATGTTGAAAACTAAAAAAAAAAATCTCTTTTGACTTGGAAATCTTTTGCTATTGTAAGTGAAACAGAGAGGTAAATATATTTCATTTAAGTTTTATCACTACAACTCATTCTGACATTTACATTGATTAAAGTATTAATATTAATGCTGTGCCGCTATATAATATTTAATACAAAAATTAAATATATATATTTCAGTTAATATTTCATATGCTAAAATCCAAATAACAAAACCCCTTTGCTCCATCAAAGATAAACGCACCAGCACTAATTAAAAGTTATGTGATGCTACTGAGGCTCACGACCAAAAGCAGCAACAAATAAATACCCTGGGGAAAAAAAATCTCAATGATGCCAGAAACACTTGCAAGACAATCTCAAGGGCTCTTCACTGACCTGTACTGAAGGGGGGACCAGGTAGTAAATGACTGTTCTTGCTCTTCATGCCTTTGTTCATCACACACCGTGAAAGCAGAGCAGGAGTGACAGTGTGACAAATAAGAAAAGCGAAACTAAGACAAAGAGAAGTGGGAAAAGGAGGGATGCTCAATGGTATTTTGAAGGAAAAACGTTAGCTGTTTAAGCAAGTCACCTCCAGCCAAGCCTTAGAGCTCTGGGCTATCATTGCAGAAGATCCAGGCCCCAGAGAAGGAAGTGTTGTTGGGGCAGTGTGTTTGGAGCAGAAGCCACCACTGTCCCATCGTCTCTACCAGGCCATAACTGGGATGTATTTCTTAACATTAACAAGGCGCGCAGCCATGGAGCCCACACAAGAAATCAAGAGGAATTGTGCAATCCTATACTAAACACATTACTGGTTCACAAGCCAGCCTGTCTGCCCTATACATCATCATTGCCAGCAGAAAAGGGAGTCTTGTGCTGAGAGTAGAGGTCTCAAACACCCCAATCACAGACTGCAAGCCAAGCCATGCAATGGCTTTTTGGGTCAGGTAAGTGCCCACATGTCCACAACTTGTTGGACACCCAGGCACCTTGCCGATAGCCAGGACTTACTTCCCCATGAACACAACCACCGCACCTATTGCACAGACACCAGACCTATCCAGGTCCAAGCAGTTCAGATATTGCAGCCCACTGAAACATGACAACCCAGAGAAAACTGAAGGGGATGCAGGGTACCCTTCTATTCTCCTAATTTCTCAAGCCCCTTTCCAGTCCGCAGTATTGCCCCAGTCCCCTGTTGTTGCAGTGAGCATCACCTCCAATCCTATCCTGAAGCCTCAACCAGCCTGGAGACTACCTGGAGACCACCTTACTTCATGCTGAATAATCGATTTGGGTGCAGGCAAGAAAACAAGCGTCTTTCCACTGCTGGCCAGAGGCTCATTCCCGTCAGGGAGGAGCTGCAGCTGCACCACAGGTCTCCCTCTCACCACAAGCTCCGGTTCTCCAACTGCCTTTGGTTAATTGGAGGCCAGCTTTGAAGTGCCTGTGTTTAGCAGGGTCTAATCTTCAAACCGAATATATTTAATAGGGCCTGCTCTTCATAATAACTCTGCCTGAGAACCTGGATTTCAAAGCAGCGCCACTTAACAGGACTTTGTCTCGAAGCTGCAACCATATAATAGGGCCTGGTTTTATACCAGGTGTGTTTAATATGATCTGATGTTTAAAGTGCACGTATCTAATTGGGCCTAATCTTTATAAGCCGCCTTTCCTCCCCCTTTTCTGGCATTTCTTCTCCTCCTTTGCTGCTCTCTCTCCTACAGCAAGGAGACTCCCATCCCTGCCATGGCAGATTCCTGCCTCTTGCCGTGGCCCCACCAGATTCATGAGCTGCTCTCACAGGGACCATTCCGAAGCATTTGAAAACCCTCCAGGGTTTCCCAGACCAGCTCCTAATTCGCACTGTACTCCCTCTGCTCTCAGCATCTCCTCCTCAGGAGCTCGCCCAGACCCAGCCGATCCCAGGGATACAGGCAAAAGGCCATCATTAAAAGCTTGCTTTAACAGGAATGAGAATGGTAGCAAAATAACAAACACCTGTTTTGGTGAACGGAAACCATGTTTTCTTTTTATCCTACTTTGCAAGAATCACCAGTCTCAGAATATTTTATTTCCATATTGCCTTCCCTGGATCTATGGGAAAAGTTGCATATTTTGGAAAAAAATTCCTCTCCCAGGAGGAGCCAAGATGTTCAGTATCAGAGAGCTGTAACTAGAAGGCTGAAGCAACAATTTCTTCAGCCTCCTCATTTGTCAAATATGAAAATATTATATCAATTTTTTTTAAATCAACTCCAGTCCACAAAGTTGAGGCAGAAGGGATCAGCATCTCTTCCAAGCAAAGAAGCCGTAAGTACACACACTGTTTCTACAACAGCTCTGATTACTCCCGCGCTCATCTATGTGCAAGTCTCAGATGTGCCCACCTGTAAGGACAGCAATGACCCTCAGTTCACACTGCCAGCAACGCTGCACCTGCTGGGATTTCTAGGCATGCATGTCTCCCCTTATCCTTGCATGTAGTTTCTCTCATACACAGATATTTCAGGACATTTTCTATGTGCTTAGAGTGCAAGCCTTCGAAATAACACAAACCATGGGGCCATCCTGCTTTTTTTTTTTTCACATTGACAGATATGACAGATTGTGCTCTTGGGCGGTACAACCTGAAGGAAGGGTCAGAGGGATTGTGCCACCAGCTGCTGTGCCCTACTGTGATGTCCACTTTCTACTGCTGGCATCTATTTCCAAAACCTTTGAGATTACAAAACTTTCAATAGTCAATTTTAATACCTGCGTTGACTGTATTTCAAATTTTACTGTGTACAAGTAAAGTTTTTTTGGCACATCTCACATCTAAAGAAGGACATGGTAACCAAGTTATAAAGTTTACTGTCCCAGAGATTTTAGCCGGCTCTGGATCACAGAGCACAAGGAAGAAAATTTGCTGGGTTTCACTCCCTGACCAGCCTGATCTGGGCCACTAACACAACCGCTCACTGTAAAGATGTATTTATTTCCTGAAGTGCCGCTTCAGGTCCCACCGCACAGGGGGAGATGTGCTCTTGAGCTCACCCCGAGAGTTCCCCGGGGTCACAGCAGCCCACTGCACAACTTGGCCTTTATCTGGCAGCTCCTTAGCAATCACAGAGGTAAACAAGCCTCCTTCATTGTTGTTCACTGCCTGTTGGGTACTTTTGCAGAATTAATGTGCACATTTTATTTGCAGTTTAATCAAGCTTTGGCACTGCCCTAAGATCTATGCTCCATGCAAGCTTTAGTGACAGACAGCAGGGCTGTGAGGTTAGAGAAGCAATATTTCCGGAATTTGCATAAAAGGGCATTTCATAATTTAGCTGATGCAGATTTGGATAAGATGAAATTGTTGGCCGTTTTATAATTGGATGGCTAATCATAAAATAACCTTTGCAAGTCATGAAAAACCGTTATTATACAAATGAATTCTTGCTCAGTACTAAACTGACTTTACCCTTGTCCTTGAAGAGCAGAAATGGTAAAAGAATACCTTTCTGGTAGAATTCATTATGCGGACGGCCCCATGTTGTTACTATATTTTATGGATCACAAATGCTTAATCAATAATGCAGCGCTTTCAGGAATGATGTTCCTTGTCCTGTCTTTCTGTGGCTGGCATTTTTTGCCTAGCTGCTCACAAATCTTTTGAAATGGATTCATTGTTTTGGATATACACTTCTCTGCATCTCAGGGCAGATTCATCATCTGAGCTAGAAGGAGTGGGAAAGTTCATTGGGGTAAAAAAAATGTGTCTTGGCAACCAGCTAGACTCATTGCTCCCTATTCGCTTGTCGAGTTGTCCTGTAAATGAATGGCCTTAGGAAGCCATTAAGTATGCAAGAGCTTCAAGATCCCTCCTTCGGCAAATAAAGACAAAGCCGAAGGGTCTCTTCCCTCTTGCCCGTGTGCTTGTCTCAGAAAGCCAGGCCAGGAAAGGTGATTCCTGTGAAGGGATGCTCTCTGACCCCAGGACCACTGTGCACCCCTCACTCCCTTTCCATCCCACAAGCGATGCCACTTCCCACGCAGCAGACATCCCTGTCCACTCCAGGACAGACCCTGCATCAGCACCTGGATGTGGAGACGGTGTGTTGCAGAACTTCTAGTTTTCCCACAGAGGGTCTTCCTTCCACTTGATTTTCTGCCCCATTACAGAATGGCAGATGTATTGCTCCTTTGTTAGAGCTGAATACCAGGTCAGACCCCCCCAAACACCTCATCCCCCCTCATATTATGGTATTTCTCTTGCTCATAGTGTTGTCATGAAAATAAGTCCATTAAGCGTCTGTCAAAAGAACACTGCACCAACACTGGAGACATAGCTCATCCCCACTTCAGGTCTAACCCAAAATTCACACTGAGTTTCAGCAGCATCCAGACCTTGGCTCCCATTGCCACAGTTCTCCATGCCGACATCTTCTACAACTCAGACTTTGCTGCAGGATAAAAACTTGAGGGAAGGAGGCAGTTTCAGCAAGTAGAACTTCTTGTGGGGTGGAAAGGAAACCAGCAGGTGGTTGGATATTTAGACATTTGGAGGCAAAGCAATGGCCATGGTCTGCAGGCCAGCCCCAGCCTAGCAAATGTAATAAGAAACGTCCTTGGGAATAATCTCTGAAAAATAGGGAGCCATCAAATTCCTGCCCTCTCTGGTTAATTTTCCATGCTCATTGTAAGAGGCATTATGTATAGTAGTACACACTCTAATTCGTATGCCAGTTTGTTTAACAGGTGTACCGACCATTTTTGACTTTGCCACCTAAGTAAGTGTTGAATCTGCTCGGACCTCATGGACAGGCAAGAATGAGAGAATAGTGAATTGGGATCTGGCTCATTATATAAAACACCTACGACTGCATTTGTCCTCCAACGATCTCAAAGTAGTTTGCCAAACAGTTATTAACCCGACCCCCCCCCCCCCCCCCCCCCCCCCAATCCGGTATGCAAGTGATGGCAAGCAAATAGCCAGCTTACCCCAGGTACTGCAGGAGAGGAGCCACCGAAGAGCATGAGATGCTGCAGCTCCCTGGCCACATCCCTGTCACTGCTAGCTCACACCCTGATCTCTGCCCCCCCGAGCGGCAGGATCAACCTGCTCCTCCCTCCCTAAATATCACAAGCAGCACCTTCGGGCAAAATTTCAGTATAAACTGAACTGAGAGCTTATCCCCGTCTCTGCTGCAAAAGCTGTAGCCTCTGGGATGAACCCAGGCAGGAGCGGGACTTCCTTCACAGCGGCACAATGACCACCAGTGCTGCAGGTCCGGGAGTTGGTGGTAGCAGGGCAGCCCATGGTTTTCCATATGTGCAGCGCAGAGTTACCCTAGAACAATTAACGCTCTCTCATCACCAAAGCAAACAGTGCATTTCAAGGTCCATTGCACAAGCACCTTCTCACTGCAGTATGCTTATATTTTAATTAGCAGCTTATGCGCTGATTACTGTACTGGTATCCATCATGCTGTCTTGCTCCCAGCAGGCAGGCTGGCCATGCTCACTACCTGGAAATTGTTGCAGGATGCTAATGGCACCCCTTCCCATGTATTCCTCATTGCTCTGGGCTCTTTTTCCTTGAGGGTGAAAGAAAGATGCAGTGTGAGACAGGCAGACAGTCTTCTCTGGGGGTACAGGAAGGAGCTTTCTCAGTGAGGCTGAGCTTCTGTATGAAGTATTATTCTATGTTGCTGAAGTTAACGCGAAAAAAAAAGAAGCAGTTGGTAAGGATGGGGGAAAGGAGGAGGCGATGAAGATGACTGGGAGATGAAGGGTGCAGGAAGGTCACAACGGCAAAGGCTTCATGATACAGTTACACAGACAGCGAGGCAGGGTTTCACCATCTCTGTTATGCCAAGTGGCTTGAAGTGCAGCAAGGTGAGGGGATGCCTTGCCCTTCACCTACAGCCCACCAAGGCAGCAAGTGACTTGCGTTAGTAACGTGCCAGGTGGCAGAATGAGAGCAATTATCCATGTCCAGGATAGGGTGGTACACCTTTGAAGTGTTGGCAGATGATTGACTAAGTCAGGCTGGAGGTGTCTCATCCAACCTCTTGCTCAACACAGCATTAGCACTGGATTCAGACTAGGCCAGGCTGGTATAAGCATCAAACATATCAGGAAGGTGCTGTGCCAGCCACAAGATGCTCTGCCTTTACACAAGCACCATTTGCAGAGCCCAGCACCCACAGCAAGCATCTTGCTGTGTACTGCAAGACAGGAGGTAGACGTACACCCTGGTTCAGAAATCAGATGCAGAGTCCCGGCCAACACATCCAGACGATTCATCCCGACATCAAACTGCTTTCAGAAAAGACAACATATTTAAAAGCAATTCTGCTCCATGACTTTCCTGCAAGGATGCCACCTGAGAACAAAGGGCTCTCCAGACATGACTCTGTAGGCAAAGCTGGCCCTTCTCTCAGCCTTCAACATGGCAGATATTCCATTCTTCTCTTCTTCAATTACTAGAGGGCTGGGACCCCGGGTTGAAAAGCATACTGAGGGATGCCATCTCCAGTGGGTCCTCCATTATTTGGACCTGTACAGTCTTACCCTAAGTTTGTAGACAATAAAAGACTTTGAGGGCCTTCCTTTCCTTTGACCCCTCCCAAGGGATGTCACTGCAAAATAGCCTTTAGGTAAAACCATGACAGGAGCCAGAGCTCAAGATGGGCCATTATGCACAAGAGTATCACAGCTGCCCTTGCGAACTGCTGCGTCAGCGCTTCTTAACTCTCTGCTCACATTGTCTTCTGAGAGGAGCACACCTGAAAAGACACATAGGCACCTCTAGAAAGGAGCGAGTTCAGCGTAGACTTTTTTCCTAGCAATAAGTCACATCTGTAGAAATGAAAACCATTAGAAAGCATCTAACACCAAACAGTGGAGTTTCGAAGCTGAAATGTGGAGACTTGCACCGCAGCAGGATTCACAGCTTCTCCGACCCCGGATCTGCCAACAGGACATCATGGCTTTCTAGAGCTACAGCTCACGCGGAGCTCCACTGATCTCTGAGTCTCAATAACCCTCTGTCGGAGCATGAGATGCCACCAGCACCTCAGCTGCCTGTTTGGCCCTGTAATGCATCTAGCAGGCAGTTCTTAAAATAGTGTGTGAAGTTTAGGGGCCTGAGTCAACACAGCCAAAAAACATCATTTACCTGATAAAGCAAAAGTCTTTGTCTTGTCCTAAAAAAGAGGGATTAAGTAAGTTGGGGCAGGTGGGAAAGAGGAGGATTAAGTCTGCAACATTCATATGCAAGAAGCATTGTCTTAAAAAAACTCCTTCAAAATCGGGTCATATATCATTTACTGCAGCCTATGTGCGTGCATCTGCACACTGTAGCTCAGACATGCATGTGATCCTATTCTAAACATGGTGTTAGTCCTAAAAGCCTAAAAACTGTTGACCCATAATTATTAATTAGCTTGCTGGTACCAAAATACACAAGGAAGATGATCACGTTATTAATGGCACCTTGGGCTGGGGGAGTTTGACAGAAAAACTACAAAAGGATTTGCCTCCCATGCCCCAGCAGCACCTGGGGAAACAGCTGCTCATCTAGAGCAGAATTCCGGCTTAGCTGCAGTCTCATCCAGACCACAAGATACTATGTCATACGAACTGTATAATAAATATAATTATAGAATAAAACTCATGATTATTCAGAAGCATGTATGGGCAGAAGCAAGCACTAATTATATGTAAAAAAAAAATATTTTGGTAACTGTAGAGCTTTCAAAATCTCCCAAATCTACATTTTATCAGAAAACCAGCGGGAGACATCAGTGGAGGATCTAACAGAGCTTCCTCTAACCTCGATACTGCCACCAGAAGCTCAGGCTAAGCAGGGTTTGAGTAAATATCCTGCTGCTACGGACTGCTGTTCAAGCATCGCACACTCAATGGCACTCAGCTGTTTGCTTCCAGAAACTGTATTACTTCTTCCTGAGAAAAAGAAGCACTTTCCACGTCACTTTGCCTTTCCCAACACCCAACAGAGAAGCTCCAATGGAGAGCAGGGCAAGCAGACCCACCAGCAGCAGGCAGATGTCCTAGTAAAGCTCATCTGGGAGGATCTCCTGCCTGCGAGGACACCAGGCTGTGTCACACTGCATCAGCCTTTGCTGGGAGCACATCTTTTTTGGCCCCTGATCTGAGGCTGCCTATGAGCCTCAGCAGGCTGATGTTGCATTTGATAAACATTATTAACGCCTTGGGTAATAAGAAGTGGCTTGGGTGACACGAAACATTAGCAGACATATACTCTGTGACACCAAGAGTTGATGTACAATGCCTGGGGCATGTTTCCTAACAGAGCTAGTATGGCTTTGTATGATAGCATTTGCCAAGCACTTGCACCAAGATACTTTGAAAACCCCGGTGTGTTATGCCTTAGCTGAATAGCTGAATTATCTCTTTGCAGAGATGGGGAAACAGAAAGGTGCAATTTAGCTGATCCCTTATCAGTAACACCCAAAATGGCTTGCCTTTTTTTTATTCAAGAGGAGGAAGAGGACTCCACTTATCTTCAGAAAAAAAAAAGGTTTGCCGTCCTCACTTTTTTTTGGCTGATGCAGATTTGGAGCTCTTTCTCCTTACTGAGTTATTCTGCTATGCTCTCACCAACTTCCCACCTGGCTCCTGGTCATCTCCACCTCCCAAAGTCATTCCAATGTCCTGGCATCACCCTAGTCCCAAGACATGGCCCTGAGGGGGAGGACGGGAAAGCAGCCAGCTCAGAGCCAGATGGGCACCGGTAAAACCCCCAACTAGAATCTTAAACAAGATAAGGGGGAGAGATGGGGAAAGCTTCGTATTTCATAGTGGGTTGCTCCTCATAACAGAGGAAACTTAGCATGTCTTCAGCCAGCCACAGAATAATCCAAAACACCCACAACAAAGCATGGCTTTTTATCCAGCAAAAAAAAGATTTCACCTTCCTTCACTTTATCTTGAAAGACACTTCTTGAGGTCACTTACCAAGAAAAACAATTAATGGCATAATGCAAACATTTTATGCTTAAGCATGTCTTTTCTAACACAAACACCATATTTGAATCCCCTGCCTCTGATGCAAAACTAGGGGGAATTCCTTACGGATGACTGGCAGAAAGCACCCAGAGAGCATCTCCCACGCCACTGACATTTGCAGACCAACATCTCAAGGCAAACCAAAATCAGCACATGGGCAGTCGATTAGCCAGCTGCCCTGGCAAAAGCCGTCCTCCCTGGGGCCGCAGCCTCTGCTCAGGCAGACCAAGACCCAGCACGGCACCCTTCTCCTCGGGATTTCACAGTCTTCCCTCCTATTGCCTGTGGGTGGGGAGGAGGACGACAGGGAAGAAATGGGATCTCACTGCCTTCTCCTGGGCATCACATAAAATAAATCCATGATGGCTTGGTGACCTACTTTGTCTGAGACACAGTAAAAAAATATGTACTGCAAAAAAAAAAAAAAATTGAGTTTCAGACTCAAGAGCCACGTGTAAAACTGATAAATCTACCTGGGCAAAGGAAGCTTTCCCACAGAACACTAGTGCTTGAGCACAGCCTTGGTCTAAGAAAGCCCCAAGGCACGGACCAATGAGACACGCCAGCCATCTGAGAGACATACAAAGCTAGAGATGCTCAGCAGGTCTGCAGTCGACCAACACGAGCTGGGAGAAGGGGAAGGTGGGCTGGAAGGAGTTATCTGCCACACAGGCACAGAACCAGTTCATGGGGAAACTCAGCTGATCTGAGGTGGTGTTGTTGGCACTGCTATGCTTGCACGTAATTGCCCAATTTTTAAATAAGGTCCATCAACACAAAAGAGCTTTTGGCAGAGGATGTAGGATATCGGTGTGTAACATGTAACTCACACTGCCTGCGTAGCGCACCAGAAGGTAAAAATACAAAGCTGCTCTTGGGTTCACTGGGCCAGCAGAAAAGCTCTGTGTGGTGCATTCACAAGGGTCTGAGACAACGGTAGTCTTTAGAGAGATTTCCTTAGCGACTCCTTTCCTGAAACGCCAGCAACATTCACTGTGTGGCTAAGAGCCAGATATGTCCAAGCCGGGTAGCCAAGACACAGAGGGGCTTGAGAGTCATCCAGAGGTATGAAGCCTCTCCAGGGAGGTCACTCAGCTGCCGCCAGAAAAAGTGGGGCCATGCAAAACCCAGCAGGTCCCAGCAGAGTATAGCACCCTCAGCAATAGCACTGTTGCTGGTCTTCCACGTCTTGTAGCAAGGGACTCACCACCCTGGTTCCTGCCAAATCAACCTGCTGCCTACCACATCATGCATCTTCATCGTGGAGGCTGCCCTGAGCACCAGCCCCTGGCACACCGGCCAGAGGTCTGCTGAAGCCAAGCAAAGCCTTTTTGGGTCAAATCAGTCCCTTGCTATCTGCACGATGATGCTCTGTGACTAGAGCCACAGGGACTAGCTGCCTCTCCCACCTATGGCCAGGAACTCTGTCCTGAACATCTGCACTGGGGTTATCTGCCAAACCTGTGCTTGAGCATAGCTCAGATCTCTGGTTGCCTCTCCTGCCTATCTGTCTAGTGCAAACACACAGGAACTGCTGCTGTTCTCCCACTTAGACGCATCACGTCTATCCTGAATTGCAGGTCCTTTTTTTTTTTTTTTGTGGCGATATGTAGATTTGTGTGCATGGCGGAGGGGGGGGGGAATTTTGTTTCCAAAGCAGAACAAAAATGATAACATGATTTAGGCAATGTTTTCCAGTCTGGGAGAGGCACAGTGTGCAGGAGAGTCCCGGGTCCTCAGCAGAACAGCTGGGGTTGCCACTGAGCCCCAACAAGCAAGACCTCTGGGGCTGGAGGAGCTCTCTCCTGCAGGACAGGAGGTGCTGGGCTACAGGACTTTCATCAGCTTGCAAGGCAAAATCCTTGTATATAAACAGGTGTGTGCCCTTATCAAGTAGCCTCATACCTTGTACAAACCCCTCTCTTTCGCTTAAGCTCAAGGCATACAGTGTTGAAGCAGGAACAGTTTACTAAATAAACCTACGGCAACAGGACTGAGTGCTGAGGACTCCTCCTGGGCAGTCACTGCTGCTCTGCCACGGGAGAGGGTGTTTGAATGCAGAAGTGTGGGAGGGCTGGGTTTGACCTGGAAGACACTGGTAATACCAGTCTGGAGGAATGTGTTATCTGAGAATATTGTTGATGTGATGGGAAGCAACAAGACCCATAAACTCCAGCCCAGACACAGGATAAGGGCTGGAAGTGATAAGATCCAGATCTTTGGCCCATAACACAGCAGGTTCCCAGGTAGCGTGAAGGAGAAGGTGAGCCAGAGCCCTACTAGGTCTGCTCACCAGCTCACAACTGTTAAAAAGCCTCTAGATGCTCAGACGCAAAAGTAAGACAGATAAGACCAGCCAACCCATAAACACCAGCAGCTCTGGAGCAAAACCCAACACAGAAACCCAGCCACTGCTGAGGTGTCTCATTCACAAAGGGCAGCACCAATCATCATAGCCCTTCATTTTACACGAGCATCAAAAGCGCCAGAAGGTTGTGCTTGAAGGCAGCACAGGATTATGGCTCTTTCTCCCTTCTCCTCCTCACCTCATCTTCCCCAGGAGCTGGAGGTTTCTGCCAGTGCAACAGCTCACACATGCCAGCTTTGAAGTAAACCATGGCAGAGCTCACCTGTCCAGATCACACAGGGAGGAAGAAGCAGAACCGTTTTACAAAGAACTGGCAGATTTTTCCAACCTGCTGTATTTTCCTGCCCTTGGTCTCTGCTCCCATTTTCCTGCTTGCAAGAGGGATACGGCAGCTTCTTCCCTCACTGACTGCCTGGCACAGTGGGATGAGCTCTTGGTTTCACGGACAAGTATTTATAGGATACTTGTGCTGGAGACTGTACCTTCCTGGTTTATTTTTAATCTTCATTTCATAGAGCTCAGACAATTCTTTCAAGGTTCCCATGAATGATCTTTATCCCTTTTGCAGCTCATTCCAATTCTGTGTATAAAATCCCTGGGTGGCCCTGGAAGAAGAAGAGAAAAAGGATGACTTTTGAAATGAAAAAAGAAACTGAAAACAAAACATATTTTTAAAGAAAACTTAAACTCTACCCCCAGCAAGCCATAAAAAAGCATGTTTGGTACCCGTAGATCCCAATACCCTTTGCAGGGAGAAGTAAAAAAAAATTAGATGAATGGGTTTATCTGCATTTCATAGGCAAAGGGACTGGGGTCTTAACAAGCAAAGGGTTGAAATACATATACATATCTATTGTCTTTCACAGGGCAGAGGAATAACCTTGAGGTCAATTTGAGCACTTAAGTTATGACATGAGCATCAGACTATATCAAAGTGCCCGAAAGAAGAGATCCTGAGCTGGCCTACCATTGCAAGTCACTAAGACCCATTTTCGCCTCTCTTCTCCAGGCACTTCTACAAGAGGCTTTGGAGCATTGCTTCTCTTCTTGATCCACTTGTTCCTGTAGGAGGAAAGTCCATTTCACCAGACTGCCAAGTGTTCATCCACCAGCCTGCATCCTCATCATGCTCCCCCACCTTCATCAGCATCTGTCCTCCTTGTGCTTCAAAGGGCTTCATGGGTCAACCAGTCTTTCTTGGTCCATGTTGCCAAACCCATCTTGTTGCAAGAGAAGGATCGTATTTTCCAAGACAGGTCTGAAATTTGGGTCGCTCCCTCCTTTGATATCAAACAAAATTTGCCCTCCCCGGATGATGCCGTGGTGAGTCCTTCACTTCTGCCTCTCCCACCGCTCCCGGAGGAAGGCTGACAGGAGGGAACGCGACCTGGCTGCTTTGACCACCTCCCATCCCACCGTGGCAACACTCCCCCTTAGTGGCAGGAGCCGAGAATGAACCTTCAGACCAGAAATAACTATAATAAGGGACAAAATGGTCCCCTGGCAAAACATGGGTCAGGCGTGTAATCTGCCTGTGCCTGCCAGCAGCACTTCCCCTACAGGCACTTGCCTGCCGGTGGCATTTCCCCTGCCCGCCGGTGACATTCCTCTTGCCTGCCCACTAGCAGCATTTCCCCTGCAGGCACCCTCCTGCCGGCCGCAGTTTCCATGCTGGACCCTGCCGACCCCTGCCTGCAGGATTTTCCCCGATGGCAGCTTCCTAACGGGGGGATTTTGCCTGCCTTTCCCTGCCAGCGGCATTTCCCCTCCAGGCATCTGCCTACCGGGAGCGTTTCCTCAGCTGGCACCTGCCTGCTGGTGCATTTCCCCTGCCTGCACCTCCCCGCAGCTGCAATTTCCCCTGCCGATAGCATTTCCCCAGGTGGTGCCTGCCTGTCAACAGCATTTCCCCTGCCTGCACCTGCCTGCCAGTGGCATTTCCCCTGCCTGCTCGTGGCATATGAGCTGCTGGCCCCTGCCTGCCAAGGGCAAGTTGGAAATAATTTAAAGTTCTTCTGAGAGTTTGTCAGATGATGCTGTCAGAAGGCAACTTACGTGAAGTTCTCTCTGCATTAAATGAATAACGTACATTCAGAACGAATCACTGCTCCAAATCAGAATCACAGAACCATGAGGCTGGGAAGCATTCAACATATCATTTTTTCCATCTCCATGCACAAAGGCAGAATGTTGCCTTTTCATGAAAACTCTAATAGAGGAAATTCAAGAGCTTTTCTGTTAGTTACCACCCCCAGTGTTTCACTAACTACCCAATTAGGAAAGTCCTCCTGATATCTGCTCTGGATGTTAACTGCTATCTGTTAGCAGCTGGAAGGACACTACTGTCATGGTGGTGGGAATGTCAGAAAAATAGACAAAAATAGTGTAAAAATCAGGGTATTAAATTGTTGGTTTTTTTTTTTTTTAAAATTAAGACATTTCTGGATTGTGACTGCAGTTTCTTTTTTGTTTTCTACCGAAAGTGTCTTACAGTCTGGTTCTTCTTTTATTTTGTACAAATTTCTGATCTCCTGTAGAAAAGACATTATTCCTGTTATCATATAGCTGTACTGATTTCACTCTTCTTGTGGCGTCAGGAACATAATTGTTTTACATTAAGGGTAGAGTTCATCCTCAAGCTTTGTGCTAGTACTTTGTATATTAATGTCATTGCACATTATATTGAAACAATGCAACTGGTATGCTTCTTTAGTAGCAGCTAACTCTATTAAATATTTAGAAAAATGCAGCTGATTTCAGAATGCTGAAGTAGCCCATATTTTTTCCTCGTGTTTTCCTAGCAGGACTCAGTATGCTACTATTTTTTAATACTATTGGCTGTGTAATCATTTTATATATTTGCTATTTATTTTTAAAGTATGTTGCACATCTAAAAGTTTTGGGTATTAAGTCATTACATCATTGTCTAGTATTTTGTATGGGGTATCCAGGTCCATGAGATATTTCATAATATCCTTTGGGCTTGTGAACATATTAAGGTTCTAAACCCTATTTGTATATCTTTGTATGACGGCGATCACTTAAATGTGCCATTTCTGAGTAAACCACTTTGGGTATTAGGGAGTTGAGAGACTGTTTACATGCCACGCGGTTTAATTAATTTGCATTGAAGACTAAAATACATATAGTATTATGGGTTTAATTGTAGTTTTCAAAACCTTGCCCCCAAAAGACAAAGTCTGAAAAATAGGCTTTTCAGGTTAATGCTGATTCACTGTGTCTCTGGAAGGGCATTAGCAAGATGGCTTGCTGTGCATCTCATGACTCAGCTGCCTCCTTTGATTCCTACCCCTAGCTCCACTGTAGCTCTGCTATACCACAGGCTCTCAAATCCTCTCTGCCGGGTATCTCATCAACTCTCTTACTGACGAAGCAACATCTAATTTAATTTGCTCTATTCTGAAGGGCAAGAAGCCCTTATAAACCTTAAGAGCGTCATTACTGACCAAAAAAAAAAAAAAGACAAAAAGGAACAACGTCAAATTTCTTTTGGCTAAGTTAATTTAGCACATCCAAAATAAGAAAAAGTTCAATATGTATCCCTAATAATGCCTGTCGATTAGAAAGGGAGAGCTGGAGAAATAGTACACAAAAAAGAGAGAACAATGTCCCCGTCACACAGTCAAGTACTGACACTGAGAGCTCAGAAGTCAAAAGACAAACTGATTGTGCTTGGACTGAAGAGTAACTTCATTTTAGTGCTGAAATCTACAGTCTCGGCATAGGTAAGGAAATGCCTTGGAGAACATGATGGTGAAGTTAGAAGGGAAGAGTTGGCTGATACAGGTTAACCAGTAGTCAGACTTGAGTGAAAAATAGTCGTGACGTTAAGGAAATAAGACCTATCTCTTGAAAAGCTATGAGTTCAGCTCTAACAAGATAAAATGTGTGGTTATTAGAACAAGAAAAGGAGCAGAGAGCCCAAAAATTAAGGAATGCTTTTTCAAAAAGGGAGGCTTTCATTGTCATTTACACTAAGGGCTATTATGATTATTTACATTCTTACAGATGGGTCCTTTTTATACTCTGAAGCTCCTAAAGATCCTGATCTTTTATTGTTATAGATAATGTTCAGGTAAGTCTCTGCAGACCTTTGTTAGCATCTAGGATGGCTGTGCCTTGCCTGCCTTTTATTATTGTAGGATTTGAGGCAAAAGGCGGCAGATTCCTGACTGAGCTGGTTTTGGCTGGGATAGAGTTAATTTTCTTTATTGTAGCCAGTATGGGCCTATGTTTTGGATTTGTGCTGGAAACAGTGTTGATAACCCAGGGGTGGTTTAGTTCCTGCTGAGCAGCGCTTACACAGCGTCGAGGCCTTTTCTGCTCCTCACCCACCCCAGCAGCGAGGAGGCTGGGGGGCACAGGGAGCTGGGAGGGGACACTGCCGGGACAGCTGCCCCCAGCTGACCAAAGGGCTATCCCACACTATATGACGTCATGCTCAGCATATAAAGCAGAAGGAAGGGGGGGGGGGGAACGTTCAGAGTGATGGCATTTGGCTTCCCAAGTAACCATTACATGTGAGGGAGCCCTGCTTCCTAGAGATGGCTGCACACTTGCCTGCCGATGGGAAGCAGGGAATGAATGCCCTTTTTTGATTTGCTTGTGTGTGCGGTTTTTGCTTTACCTGTTTTAAACTGCCTTTATCTCAACCCATGAATTTTCTTACTTTTACCCTTCCGATTCTCTCCCCCATCCCACCGGGGGCGGGGGCGGGGGGGGGGAGGGAGTGGCTGGCTGGGGCTTGGCTGCCTGCTGGGTTAAACCATGACACTGACACAGACTGATTGTGCACACACCAAAATGTGCACAGTTGTCACAGCTGAACACACTTATTTAAAACTTACAAGTTTATCCAACACAGCCTGAGAAATGCATATATGCAAGATATATTGTGAGAGCTAACTGGGTATAGACTGCTCCTTGATCCGCTAGTACTAGCTTCTGAAGAAGCTGTCCAAGGAACAGCCTCCTCCCTTCCCTCATCGACACTGGGTCCCAGGCACAGTGGCAGACAGTTCTAATTGCTAACCTTTTTTTGCAGAAATGTAATTTTTCCCTTGATGAGGCTTAATGTCTGCCTTTGATTTTTGTATGATCATGTGTAACACATGTGCAGTAAACAGGTAGCTTGTTATCTATGCTAAACTGTCTCCTTGCCAACACTGATGATCTCACACTGCCCAGGAGGACTGGAGTACAGACAGAATCTTTATTTTCCTTCTCTAAATGCTGGTGACAGATTTTTGTACATTCTTGAAATGTAACAAGGTACTGCAATTTTTGGACAGGTTGAGGGGCAGGACACAGCAATACTGTGCTCCATTTGGGTGAGCAGACAGTACAAAATTTGTGACGAAAAGAGGGTGGAATACCTTGCCTGTGGCATCTGTCTTGTTACATGTGATAGGAGTTGGAAATGAATCATGATCCTTCGTCTTTCTTGTAGGTGCAGCCCTCTCAGAAACATCCTGATATCCCCAAACCAACGGAGTCTTGGAAGATGACACAGGATGTAATATCTGTGAGAAAAACAAAAGAAAAGAAAACAAAATCCATCTTTCTCAAAGAAGAGAAACCTATTAAGATGTTTTCTGTGAATGATGTTAAGATGAAGATGGGCTTTGAGAATGACAAAGAAAAATATGTCCGTGGTAGTCTATAGAAACTGAAATAAGGGCTTTTAATGCTTTTTTAATTTTCAGTTTTCCAGGCTGGTCCAGTGGCTTGAGGAATTGCCAGCAACTCAGTGCATCTCTGTTTAATGCCTCTAGTCAAGGACTTTCACCAGAAGGTCAAAATATACTTTGATCACAATAACTTGAGGTGTTGCAGCATGTTCAGCTCACTCCAAGTGCAATGATACAGATCCTTGTCTATCAATTGGCAGTAAATGGCACTGACGGGCATGATTTCATGTAAGGAGGGAAAGGTTAATATGAGAAGCAGTGAATGTCAAGACAGTTTATTTCCAGGCCAGCAGCATTAAATTGATATCCTGGAGTTCAGATTTCTGTGGTGGGACTTAACATACCACAGTGATCTGTCTCTCTTGGCTGAAGTGATCAGCTGTTACGATCAAAATGTAAAGTTCTAATCATGTTGCAACTGCCTGGTCTCTGCTCTTGCATATATGATAGCAATACTTCTAGCATATTTTTCTAGCAAAATAGTTAACCCATTAATAATTGATTGGATGCTGTGTAGCTAAGACTAGATTTTATGACAAGTCACAGATGAGAGGCCTTTCTGAAATGTAACGCTGCAAGTAGCCAGATCATTCTCAGGACACCTCCTCGAAGAATCTTTTCTGTTTCTTTTTTTGTTTACCTCCAGGGCTAGTGCTCTGGGTTGTAAACTGATTAGGTCCTCCCACTTGTACACAGTTTTACCCAAATGCTACTTCTGTCTTAACGAAAGCAATTCAGTTCTGCTAAAAGGAAGCCTTCTCTCTATGTGCAGACAGTGGCAAAAGAGGGGTAAGACGTTAATTTTGGATTCTGTCTCCTTTAAAGTGCTCATGTTTGGAGCCTTTGTTATCAGAGTTCAGATTTATCTTACCTAAATGTAGGAGCTTAGTGACTGAAGTCCCTAAATCCAAATCCTCGTTCAAAAGGTATAGGTTCCTCATTTAGGCATATCAGTTAAGTGCTTAGTTAGTCAGTTAATTGCTGCTCAGTTTTAGTGAATGTGAATGGAGAGGAGAGATTGTGGTGGAGAATGCAAAGCGGAGAGGATGTGATGATCACCAGGTAGGAAAAGGCCATCTGGGTCTGCAATTCTGGTGACTGTAACAACTAATTTTTTTAACCTAATTTCCAGATTAACTTCATTCATAGCTAATTTATACCCATTTGGCCTTGGCTCAATATCATCTGTTGGTTTTAATTGTTTCCAGGACTGCTGTTTGCCCAGTCTTATATGTAACTCAACAATTTCCCCTTATCTGACTGTGGCTTCCCATTTTATGAGACTAGCTAAACTTTGCTGCCTTTGCCATTTCTCAGATACTTCTTGGCTTTAGAGGAGTTTTACATCTGGGTATGCAGGAAAAAATGGCAGTTTTTTTTAAAGTCTGCTGTTGTTACTCATACAATGAGTTTCCTTTGCCTTGTGCCAGCTAGGTAATTAATCATAATGATTATTAACAAAGAGGTCACAATCAGCTCCTAGAGGCTCCTGTAGTGACTGACTAGACAATGGCTATTTCTTTTCAGTACATAAATGTCCTCTGTTGCTGTAGTGTCAGAGCTGCTCTCAGCCGAGGCAAGAAAACCCGCTTCATAGGCAGGATGAAAATAGTTAAACATGGGTGAAGTATATGTTTGGGTTCTTGTTTTGTTTTCTAGGTTTTGTCATATTTAATGGGCATGGAAATGATCCTATAACATTTCAAAACTTATTTTAATTTAAGGAATCAATAAAACAAATTTTAAATTCATTTTAAAAATCTAATGATGAGGAAAGAATGGAGTAGCCTAAAATTTCTCCTTTAGTACTTGAAACTCAAAGAGCATAGCATTACATTGCAAAACAATGATATGAAACAAAATGGATGTAAATAGTAATAAGCAACATCACAAGGAAAAGAAAATTAATAGGCTGGAAAGATCATTTTAGGCATTATAAGTACATAACGTAATTTGTTATAATTCTTTAAAATATTTTGTTACTTTTGCCCAGAAACTTTTAGCCTCTGCTGGAATAACTTAGCTGGAATCTAAGACAAATTAAGAAACAGACTTTTTAAGTGAGTGGAATTTAGCAAACCTACCCGCAAGCTGTTGGAATTCACATGGTACTTGGCTCAGCACAGGGCCAAGTCTACACAAGAAGTGCTTTGGCAGTATAAACATATCGGGATACTACAGGGTTAACTCTAGCAGTGATATTAATGGTGAAGGTCTGAAGCAGTGAATCTGCTAAGTTTGCCCAAACAGCTTAGAGATACGGGTCCCTGATATGAGCTATCTGTTATCCCCCTCGCTGATAAATTCACACCTGTGTGGTACCAGCGAAGCATTTCTAGGATGAACCTCTAGATCTGCTTTGCTGGCGGTTCATTCTAGCTACCAGCAGAGTGTATTTTTGTCTTTATAATGTTAACCACAATAAGAAATTTTGCCAGCAAAGCTATATTAATCACAGATCATACCTCATCACAATTCTTGTTAAGCATAGAACTGAACCATTTAACACTAAGACTGCTGTATAACATCTTCACTGACCTACCCATTTTAAATTGCATTGAATTCACTGGACTTTGGATTTACAGCAATATGAGTCAGAGTCAAATTTATCCCTAGGAGATCCATTTTGAACTGTCTTATAATTGATGTATCTGCTAAAAGATTCAAGTAATTGTTTCCCTTCCAGCTTTCTAATGGTTTTCTAGAATTCATTTGTGTATTTTTATTTTGTTTTGTTTTGTTATGTTTTATTTTATTTTAAAGGAACTGGGACAGATCATCAACTGAGGTAAACATATATGTATATAGTTTGGTGTCCCTTGTACAAATTTGTTTGTTTGTTCACCTCCAATATCTGCAGTAAAGAGCAAGCGTATTCCTCTGGAATTTAGTTGCTGACTGTTAGAAAGGCAAGTTCTGAAGCCAGCTGTGTAGTTTATACAGGATTCTGCTTAATGCTATGTAGGGATCCAGTGTTTTATTGTACTGATGCATTACACCTCCACATGCTAGTATTTTTAGATGGATATTTTTTCAAATATGATCACAATCAGAAATGTGCTGCAAAAACAATCCCCCAAGAACTGCCTGCATTTGCTATTGCTGCCTCTACATCTGATTCTTCTATCAATTACATTGGTGTAAATCAGGGTAATTCTACTGTTATCAGTGAAATTACGGTGCCATAACTAAAAGGCAAATAAGGCCCTGAATTTTTTTTGAGGGATGCTGACTTATCAACACACAAAAAAAGCTGTACTTACTGTCAGCAGCATTGCAGAACTAATTAAGCAGACGGCCTTCAGGTATTTTCAGCCAAATTATCAGTTCTGGTTTTAGGATTTTTCTTGTGAGACAGGACTAGTTTTCATGGAAGAAGCAAAATGGATACAGGCTAGCTTTCAGGAAATGGATTGAACAGAGAGTTTTACAGAGATTTTTCTAAACTTCTATATCAAGCAGAAAGTCTTTCAAATTATATAGTAGTATCTGAATTCCTCGGTGTAGGGTTACAACTGAGTTTATGGTTTGGACTTAAAAGAGACAACAGTCACTACTAGGCTTCAGTTACAATGAGATCTTTGACTGTAGAGGCATATGAAGAACATGAATTTGGTGAATGGTGGGCTCTCCTACTTAAATTTTGAGCTATAGGTAGGCTCAAGTTCGAGAACTACTGAGATTAAAGAACAGTTATCTATGGACTTTCACTAAGTAACAAGCGTTCATACTGGGAGATGGAGTCTATTTAGTTTTCAGACTACTTTCACCTCCCCTTGTGATTTGCAACAGAATTGTTAATGTGATTAGGATTAGGGATGTGGAGCTAACGGTAGATCTGGAGGAGAAGGCACTCAAGTATTAGTACTTTGTATTAGTAATAAGTTGAGGTTCAGAGTTAGGGAAAGGTTTAGGCCCTTGTAAGAGAAAAGAGCTAGTGTTAGACCTGGTCTCCAAGCATCTATTTACTTAAATTTAAGGCAGGAGATGTTAATAGGTACTGAAGTATACTTATTTTTGAACTTCATCAAGGTTTGAATTTTGGTGAAGATTCTTCTTAGGACTGAAACTCACTGGGTTTTTTGATAGGCCTATTTCACAAGGACAAATTTGCATTAATTGGGGGCTGGTATCATCAGTGGCTATAGACCTATTTTTTTTTGGGCTGAAAGTGGTTGCTTTCTTCAAGTCAACAGAATCGAGAATAGGTTTAGGATTAGGATGCAGATTACGCTTTGGTTTCTGACTCCTTAAGGGAGGTTAGGCTAGAGTTTATAATAGGTCTCTGGGTTCCCAGCAGCACTCATACCACCCAGGCTTGCCAATCTCCATTCATCTTTGGAGGTGATAAAGGTCTTTTGCTTAGCATTAGAGTTACAATCAAGGTAGATTTAGGGTTAGAGTTTGGACTCATCAAGGGACGTGAATTAAGGTTAGGCCTGAGTCTGAAAGGGGTGGCTATGTGAAATTTACAGCAGGATCTGTTGGGATGATGCAGACTGTGGTCAGTTTTAGAGGGGGCTGGAGATGAGTTTCCTCCTCAGGTTTAACACAAGAGTCAAAGTCAGGACTGGGGTTAATGTTTGGGATAGGGTTCTGATTCTCTTGAGTACACAAGGAATTCTTCAGAAAGGTGTTCAAGACGAAGACAAGTTTACTGTTGATATCATCAGGTGTTGAGGAACAACTGTTTTTCAGACTGCTATAGGTCACCAGCTGAGAGGCTAGGATTAGGGTTAGATAATAGATTTGCTAGGAAAGATGAGCTAAGATCAGGCCTTCATTTACTGGGATAAAAAAAGAGATGTTTGGAGAAGTAGTATTAACTGTGGAAGAGGACCGCTTGCTCAGAGTTATCAATGAGGAGGATGGACCTTAGTTTAACTATCGGTAAGGCAATCTCTTAAATGTCCAGGAAACTGCATTTACTCCAGGAGCTGTAAGATGAAGAGGTACTTAAAGTTTGCCATATAGTTAGAGTCAGAGCTAAAGTTAGGCCGGACATTACAAGGGATAGCTGAGTTTAGTCTAATTTTAGGTTGTTAACTGTTACAAGTCAGAAAAACGTAAGTATTTGGTGACTCACATCCTTTTAGCAATTCCTATTGTGCATGGTACCAACATCATCATTATTTTAAAACGAAAGAGACAGCCAGCCATATCAAATGGAACATCTTGCAGGAAACAGTTTCACACATGCAGTATAATCTGAAAAAAAAAAACATGCCATTCCTCACTGGGTGCTATGTGCTGGAAATATCACCATATAGAAAATTTAGGCATCTGAAACGGATTTGCAAATTTCTTTTCTAGAAACAGGCATAAAAAATATTAGATGTCTTTTTGTCCCTAGTAAAGTCTTAGGACTTGCCCCAGGAGAGTACAATGGATCCTGTATGTTGCCTACAGTTTGTTTATGGGACCTGTTCTTTCTGCTTGACTTCTCTTCAGTCTGTTCTGTTTTCTCACCAGTTTGATTTTGTATTACTTTTAATGGCCTAAGAAAACATACTGTGCTGTTTACTCACCAAAACAGCACACCTGGTAAAAATCTATAGCTTATAATGTAATAAACTAGGAAATTTGAGGAACTGAAACGTGATCTGCAGCAGTACTCAAAGATAGATTAAACCCTTGCGGCAATACCATAGTTGACAAAACCTAAGGGACAAGACCGCTCTCCAGCAGAGGGCTTTCCTCAGCCACAATAAAAGCAACTCAGAAATACCAGTATTTATGCTATAACAAGGCATTCACCCCGTGATGATATGCTGCCTAGGTTGAGGTCCATGACAAAGAATAGCAGGTCTGTTATTTATGTGCTTTCCTGTTTTATTATTGACCTGTCTCTCACTTGTTTGGGCTCTTACAGGTCTGCCACTGGGCACATATGTGACCGGGATCACATGCTAGGAACTCCCACCCACAAGCCAGAACCACTCTCATTTCTGTTTTCTCAAAATAGAGCCCTCTTCCTCTTTATTTCTTTCTCTCTTTTTCTCTTTCATAGAAATTTGAGTATTTTTAAAATAGAAGCACATTCCTTGATAAGTCAGCTGAAGAGGAGTTAGCATGAAACTGGATACAGAGGCCAAGGATACTCGAATCATTTGTACCAAAGTAATGAGTTTACTAGATCAAAGACTGCTTGAGGATATAAGAAAGAAAATGTGGAAGAGGTGGAGAATAGTTCTTTTAAAAATCTGTAATTCAAAAGAAAGTGCAACCCCATGGATGCAGCCTTTATGAGAGATTATGATCTTTTTTCCATTACTCACATGCAAAAAAGGTTAGGTTGGGTATTATTCAGAGGTGTTCTCTGAGGCGATCACTGCTCTCACTGGGTAACAGTCTGGGTACCCATAACTGGAGACAATTAATTCCTGCAGAGCATTTTCCATGCTCATTTAATATAAGGACAACAGCTGCAGAAAGATGGGTCAGTTCTGGGTGGGACCTTGTCAGAGTGTCAGAAATTTAAGACTATGAGCTCACGCAGCCAGAGTGCTACTGAATAAAAATTGGTGTCTGCATGCAACATTGGCCTTTCAAAAGGCTCAGATCTCTCTTCTCATCCCTGCCTGCTTGAAGCATCACTTATTGCTAAAGAAACTAGTTCTTGGTCACATATTTAGATAGTTTTATTTTGCCCAGCTAGAATCCACAGGTGTCTCTAGTTGGTATTTTATGGGCCACTTATGGCTTCTGTCAAAACAGCCCATGCTGCAGTGAGTCAGCAGGACTGACCCAAAAGCCAGCTGGAGGGTATGTTGCAGTTTACACAGTTACCCAAGCAGACTGAGTGGTTTAATACGTCCTTAAACAATCTACGCTCAGGCGTTGTGAGGCAGCCATGTAAACAGAAGGCCATAGCCAGTCTTGTAGCTCCTGTTCAGAGGCCACACAGATTAAACCACTTTTAGTTTTATTTGCACAAACCACTCAGAACTTGTTTACAATATTCACATTGGGAGTAATACGGCTTTTATTGGAGTAAGCATTGCTTGACACAGCTAATAGAAAGTTTCCCTACAGCTTCTTGACTTAGAATGCTTCAACAGAGGCAATTCAATGGTACAGGGAGGAATCTGCCTGCACCTTTGCAAGTAACACTACAAAAATGCAATGAACCAAAGGGTATGAAATGAGAATAAATTCCATTCAACATTGTGACAAGCCAACAATCCATGGCCTGGCCTGATTCTCGAGGGTCCGCAGGGATTGCACAGTGCAGAAAGGAAAAGCTTTCACATTTTCTAAACCACTTTATGTCCTTTTTATTTGCTACTCATGCCTGAAGTGCCCTTATGGGTTTTCAAACCACTTCTGCTGAGTGCAATCTATTCATCCAGCTAGGGAATAGCAAAATTTCCGTGTGATTTACATAACCAACTAACATGATCAGCTTGAATTTCAAACATCAATTGACAGATGGAGGCAATGACAGAAAGTGATAGATAGATAGATAGATAGATAGATAGATAGAAAATGATCTATAGACAGAATATACTTTCCCCTCACAAGTGTATCATCATGAAAATCATGCTTCACTTATAAATCCCGATTCTTCAGGCACCATAGAGAAAAAACACATTATGGAATCAATACATGGAGTGAAAACCAAGCCGCCAAACCTGCAGAAAACAAATAAAAGAATTTGAAAGATTGCCTAAAAATCACATCTACTTGGAAGCATTCTATGGAAAGAAAAAGAGGGCAGCACCCATGAGCAAAGCATTCTCTCCGGCTTTCTTGCTAACCTTTGCTCATAGCTCCTACTGATATCAGTGTAAGGTTACAACTAACTGGCTCTTTGAAAAGCAAGCCTGTTATTTAAGTGGTCATAAAGGCTATTTGAATTTATCCTAATAGTTAGATGGCATAGCATTTGAAGTATTGTTGCATTTGAAGTATTGTTAGTAGCTGGGAGCACATCTGCATTGGCCTTCTTAATTTGAAAAAGCCAAGAGAGCTAGATGCCCATGCTAAGATGCACTGTTTCCGATTATACCATTGTTTTCCTTCGGAATTGTGTTCTTAGGTTGGTTTATGCTTTTTCCCCTTGTTTAAACCAGTTCTCTTCACTTGAGGGCGCTAAAGGCCTAGCTCTGGGAAGGGAATGCATCGCTGAAGTTCGCAAACAGCACTGCTCAGAAGTGTCACCAGACAAAAAAGAATAAGGAAAAAAAAAGAAAGGATCACTATAGTGTAAATAATGATTTTCAGTTACACATATTAACATGATGAAATCTTGGCTGCTAGAGGTGGAAAGAAACTATTATCAAACAGATCATAACAGATGGCCATGTGCTGCTGTCTGCCTGGGATTAGAAGATGACCAGAAGCTCATCCAGGAGAAGAGTGGCTTATCTGCTTCTCTGTGATCAACACCTTTTCCACACAGGTGAGCAGGTAGGTACCTGCCAGAATTAACCCACTCAGCTAAACAAGGACCTGAAGATTTTGTTTGTATTTTCCTCCATCAGATGTGATCTTAGTCCCCCTCCAATCCATGTATGTCCAAATTCACAGCTACCGTTCAGCTTGGTTTTGTTCCAGGAGTTAATATTTAATTCAGCAGCAGATCTGGTCCTCTCACAGACTTAAAGAGTTCACTTCATTCAGATTAGCTTTCTCTTCCCTCTGGCTTCTCCTTTTCAAAGAGCTTTTTATGGCATTAATCTACACAGTAGTCATTTTACTTTTTTTAAAAAAATCTATAAGCAGAGTATCTACTTTCTGTCACTTCTTCACAATTGAATTGTCATTCAAGCTGTAAAGTACTAGCTAAACTCAAGAGGTAACAAAAGCAATATTCCACTGATGTCATAAGCAAAGCCACTTTTCATAGCTAAATTACATATGACTAATATATTGGACATGCTGATGTGCTGGGTTGTGGTTTAAATGTTTCTAATGACGTTCTGTAACTATTTATATGACTACTGCTTAAGAATAATCTGGCAGTTAATTTGAAACATTTACAGTCTGTTTGAGCTAGGAGACTACTTCCCACCATACGTTCAGATATTTTAAACTGCTCTGTCCTCCAGGAATTTTTCAGCTGTAGCTTGATTTTGCTTGCAATACTATATAAATGAGAACGCCACAAGACAGGTTGTGTTTATTATTACACATGCAAAATCAGAGCCTGAATGAAGGGCTGCTGTAACCTGTGTGCCCTTTCAATGTTGATTTCATTGCTAATATTTTTCTGCTACTGATCATAGCTCTCCAGCTCCCCTTCCTGTGCTAAAGGCAGGCCTATGTCCCAGATGACCCTCCCTCTACTAATTTATGCTGTTAAAAACTGGATTGCTCAAGTCCCTGTGTAGTCAAGAACAAACACTGAGGTGAGCATGTGGAAGAGCAAGTCTCCCTCCTTCATTGTGGGGCTTACTCAGCCGCCCGTCCTACTGACTGTCTATAGAAAAGCGATTTGTCTTAGAGACGTTAGTTTCGCACCCACCAGCTACGAAACAAGGAGCCCTGTGTGGTCACCTGAATTCCCAGGTTTCGGTGAAGTGGCCGTGGAAAGCTGGCAGGAGATAATGAGCACAAAAACTGTCAAAACTGAGAAGCATGAAGGCCCCTTCTAAATGTGCTTATATGCCCTTTGACAGGTGGGAGCACTGTCTGCATTTTTTACTAAGCAAGGCATTTCCAGAATGTCTGTGATTATGGATGGTGAAGAAAAAAACCTGTAAGGGAAAGCGGCAAGAAAGGGAATGAGCTAAATCATCTGAAGATCCTGAACTGGAAGTGAGATGATACTCAATGAACATGTCCTCCTACCCTGCACACAGGGAAATTAGGAGAGCACTGTCAACAGTGGCTGTGTCTATGATACCAATCGCAGTGGGGAACATAAGCAGAAGCACAACCTTGTCCCTATTACATGACATGGAAACCACAGTGCAATGAATGAGGCCAGAGACACAGCTACATTCCCTTAAACCTGCAATATACTTGACCTACTACAGTGGGTTCATCTAATCAACATCCCTTTTAACTCCAGTATTGATCAGTGACTTGTGTCCACCCAGTAATTTTAAACCAGCTGAGCACATATGAAAAAAGGCAAGATTTGCAGAAGAGTGTGTATCTGATTTGCATACATGGTTATGGAGGCAGCACACGTAAATCATCAAAATTTACCATCACTGGCTGCTTGTGACACATTTGCTAACCAAATGGCATGGGAGTGCCAAACCTGACCCAAATGCCTATTAGAGATATATTCCTTGGGGGAGAGAAGAAAGACTTGGACAAAATAAAAATGTTGCAACTATGTACACAAATTACATTGTGCTCCATGCCAGGCACTATAGAAATATACAATAAAAACCAGATTCTGCCTCCAGTTACAGATATGTGTGATAAAAATTGTGATCCCTTATCAGTGTAATATGGCTGCTTTCTTACAGTAAGTTGTATAAACTCCTGCATGATAAAACACTGCCTTGTTCTGAGTATACAATATGAGATGTCTTTCTGTTTCTAAAAGTTTTAACAGTTTCCAGATAAAGAGATACTTGTTCTCATAGTAACAGACAGACACTTAACTTTTGGTGGTGTCTTGTCCCCACATCTTTCAGACCACTACGTATCTATGATGTTTTATGTGTTATCTTTACAGAAAATGTCAAATGCTTGCAATGGCTTCATATGCTTGTTATATTAAAATGTAGCACTAGGAATTTAGAAATCCATTCAATACAGGCATATGGTTAAGTAATATTTTACTATAAGTAATAAAAAAGCAGAAGGAGTAAGAGATTAAAAAAAAAATAGAAGCATTACTTCCTTTCTGCACCAGCTAATTCAAACAAAGCCAAAACACAACCAAGACATTTGCAGACAAACAGCTTCATTGCATTATGCCATTCAGTATGGTCGATCAGATGGGAAAGTCCTTGAGTAACCTGATTTTCCCCTGCTCAGAAAGCATGGGTGCATTGCCATTTCTCCGTGAATACGCCACAAGCCAGGTCACAGCGTTAATCACTCAGAGAGCTGTGAGGTCTGAGCAGAAAGAGATCCACAGTTACAAGAAAATAATATGCACACTGGTTTCACAAGTAGTGAAATCCCCTGTGAGTTTGTTGCACACATTCAGAAGCTGAGAAAGTGGAAGTTGGGATCTCACTAGCATTCAATTTGCTTTGTCTCCTATGCCAATTGCAAGACCTAACATGTTGCTAGCAATCCATCTAGCCAAAGAGAACTACAACGAATGGTACAGCTCATCTTGAGTTAATAAGGACCAACTGCCATGTAATGTGACTTTGCCTCAGCCCAGTACAACCATTTCTAGGCTCTGCTGGAACACAGCACACACTGCAGTGCAGTTCAACCATGGAGAGAGCTCGGAGTGAGGCAGAATGGTTTATGCCAAAGAATTTGTTGGCCAGGGCTGGTTTAGATCTGGCTCATGTTCTGCCTGAAACCTCAAAATTTGTTGATAACATGGCTTGGATGACTTTGATTATGGCCTATCCTTACATGTCAATGCCCAGCCTATAAGATTATCTGTTTCAGCCCTTAGTGGCTTGGGTGTGTTTTCCCTATGCCACAACCTCACGCTATTATGTCAGTCTGCAACGTATTTCATTCCAGATTAAGGAAGGAAAGAGAGAACAAGTACAGGTCTCTTACATGACCCGTCCTCTAACACATACCTGTAACTGCCGTGTAGAACAACCTACAGCTTCTGTCAGTGGATGGCAAGTTGGTTCATTTAAAGATACAGAAAGCAGAAAATGGGATCAGAATCTCTTTCCTAGTCTAACATTGTAACACATGTGAACGTGTAGCACAATATACAAAGACAAATATTAAATATGTCCCAGGATTTTGTTTTCTGTGAGACTGAGTCAACATGTCCTGGTGATATTACTGTGGTAGCTGAAGAAAGTACTATTCTATAGTGAGAGCCTGGCAGCCTTGTTCACTGGTTAGCTTTTTCTACAGTGCTAAATCTAAGCATTTGTGAAGCAGGAATACACCTTCCCAAACTATCAGATTGCCTTAAAAGGCACGAGATTTTACAGAATTTAAAACTGGTGTGTTCTCTATTAGCCTTCTGATTGTAAGGAGTCATGTTTTGAAGATTTTCTCTCCGATCTCAAAAGCTATGCATCCACTTGAAAATGAAGGAAATGCTCTCACAAATCATGGCTACTTTCCTAAAGCAGTAGTGGCATATCCTCAATGATAGGATATGTGAAGCCGATCCTAGAAATTGCTTGTTTCTAACCAGAACGTCACTCAAAATAGCTCTGACTAGGGAGACTGAATTAGAATGATTTCACCCAGCAATCTCATAAAAAAATGATCACATACTCTTTTTCCTCCACTCTTCTAACATCTCCGTACTTTGATGAGAAAACAGGAAGCACATTTACTTTTTAAATGACCAGGACAGATAGAACAATGTTATGATTCCCACCATTAAACTCCATGGAACTTCAGAACAAGCAGGACAACACATCAATCTTCTTCGTAAATAACCATTTATGATCCCAAAAAAGGCAAGAAATAATACGCAGCCTTCAAATTTAGTAGCTACCAACCAGGTAATCAAACTGCTAGGACCAGCACTGTGAATATGGCAGATACACATATATTTGCACAGGAGTGTAGTATGTCTGTTTTACAGTCTTCTAAAGTAAAAGCAAAAATGTCACAGTGGGGCCATGAAGTTGGCTTGTCAAAGAAAGAACAGCCATCAACATGATAACGGTGGAAGAGACTAAGAGCTCTGCCCTTTACATGTTTAGGGGTGCTTTTGGTTGGCGGTTTGACATGGTATTAGTGGAGCCCCTTTGCCCTCCTGATAAGTCTCTACCTGCTCAATATATCATACAAAAAAGTTTTAGTCTACATTACATTTGAACAGTGCCTTACTGAGGGCTTCTTTCACATGAGCACCAAATGAACCTGGGCTTTCCAGCACATGGCATAATGTCTTAATGTCTTCCAGCCCACATGATGTCTTAATCTCCCAAGACACACAGTTCTAATGTCAAATTAGGCATGCTCAGTGAACGGTGCTCTCATCACACTGAAATGAGATTTTGCAACTAACTGCAGTGAAATAATAATGGGTTTGGTATCATTCTCAGAATTATTTTCAAAGTTTTTAAATTATTTTCCTCAATATATTTTAAGATCACATTAGCTGATTTTCTGAGGGGGGAATGTGAGTTATTTGGCTAATTCAAAAGCAACATAGACTAGCTCAACATTACTACTGAATATAGCACTGTGCTGCATACAGAGTTTAATTGCATGATGCGTATTCATGGTTGGAGGCATACAAGGAAAGAAAGCCTTTCAAATAGAACAGTAGGCAGACAAACAGGGAAAGAATACATATATCTACGTCTGTGTTTGCAAGTAAATTCAGTGCCAGTTACAAGAATTACCATTAAACTGCTGTAAAGAGCTAGTTGTAGCAAATATGTCTGTAGTGCAAGACATAAATCAACAGCATACAATGTCTAACAGGTGGACACAGTTCACAGTTTGTACAAGCTACTTCCTTGGCAAGAAGCTTCTCTGGATTTCTGCCCAGGGGACAGGTGCTCCTCTCTGACTGACAGGGCTAACCTCACAGCACTTCCCCCACTGGCATATTGCTACCTGCTTTGCATTACGAAGGAAAACTCACCCTAAAAAAAGATGCAGAATGGACAGGAAAATTCTTGGGAAAACAGCACTGGTCTGTACGGTAGCTCAGTTCCCAGTCCAGCATTAGCAGAAATTCCTTATAGACCTTCTTTCCTCTTCTGCTGCCCATTTTTAATCATTTCCACAAGGACTGATTCTATATGTTCTGCTTGGCTTCTAGCTGTTTTCTCTGCTGTCCAGTAATGTAGTTACTAGTGGATTTCCCAGGGGATTCCACATTTGATTCACTGTCTCAGCTCTCTAAATTTTTTCCAGTTCAACACTGCATGCCCTAAAATCAATAAATCCAGATGGTAAAGGGTTCACCCATTGCTAACAGTATAATTGAGGTAACTGAAGGGTTACTAAAACAAATTATTAAGTGGGTATTTATGTGAGTATTCAGGTGATATTAGCAAGACATTTCATCATGAGGTTTATAAACAATTCTCTCCTTCTCATTCCCACTGTTTTCTTCAAATTCAGATCTTAGACCTTCTGTATCTTTCTGACCAACTTACTGCCAGCAGCCTCACACTGAACTTGCATTGCTACCCAAGGAAGCTCTGTAATTGGAGAAAAGGACACTGACAATATAGCTAAACAGCACCGGGCAATGTCGTGATATGAAAAAAAAAAAAGCATTTGACAGGAGAGGCAATATAGTTTTATTCACACAGTGCTGTGCCAAAATGATACCAGGTGTTTCTGTAATTAGTCCACATACAGCACTTCACTAATGCAATGATACTCTTCTACCTCCACAGTCAGGCCTTACATCAGTATTTCTGCACAGTGCTGATATTTTACCTTGTACCTTAATATTTTACCTTGAAGTAATTTACAGAGGAAAATAGCCATATATGGAATGTGAGAGATTTATACAATACTAAGTCAATAAAAATTAAATTCTTCCTTCCTTTTAAAGCAAACAGGACTGATCAGATGTTCAACTGTCTCTCTCACAAGAGAACTTGGACTTTCTTATAAAAAAATCAGAAAAACTAACACTTTGGCTAAACCCAAAATCTGCAGCTTTCATGGTTATTGCATTTCAAAGGATCAGCAACATGTCCAAAGAAAGTGGACACTTCTCCCACAGAATAATTCTGTTAAAATCCCATATTTCAATTAAAAACAAATTAGAGATTTCTTTTTTTTTAAGTAGTCCTGGCAGAAGGAGCTCCTTATGGAAATCAGTAGTGGTCTGGTACCTATTGGGTAGAATACAAGACTCACATGACTTAGTACTGTAAACTACATCTTCAGATGTGCTATAGAGAAGCAGATAAAGACACTTTGATCCTGAACTCCAGCCTCTTTTTGTTCTCATAATAACAAATAATATGTAACAATAATAGCATCTGTTAGGAACATAACAGTGTTTAGACAACCAGAGATGCAATTGATTCTGAAGATCAGATTTTAAATCTAAGCATTCACATATCTAAATACGATTACCCTCACAGCCTATTTTACTGAACTATTTTACTGAACACCCGCTGCTCCCACTGAGAGACATCAGTGTGTACTTCGTAGCAACCCTAAAAACAGTCATTTCAAGAAGCTTCACATACTCAGGCTTGAAAATTTGAGACTTTTCCTTTTATAGAATTTAGAACCATGTCTAGGCCAAAAAAGCCTACAATTACCTAAATATATACAAACATTAGAAACAACCTGTCTTTAAAAAAAAGAAGTATATTTATTTTTAGAAAACAGCAGCCAGAGTGAGAGAGCAGGTGGGAAAAATACTTTTGCCAATCACTGCTTTTGACTGCAGAGTGAGAAGTCTAATTGAGTGGAAAGACGCAAATGAAATCGAGTGGCTCCCACACCCTGAAGTGCCTGAGAGGTGGAAGACCCAGGGCTGGATAATCACTCACGTGCAATTTTTCCTATCTGAGAGGTGATAATGAGACTTTATTTGCCATGCAAGCAAGTGCTAGTTAGTTAGACTTGCATGCATCTGAATGCCACAGGACTGACTTGTTACACATTCTGTCTTGTGCACAGAAAAGCCTGTTTTGCATTGTATTTTGCTTTTCACATAGGTAATAGTGTAACTATTCAGATTTTGTTGACAGAAACCTTGTATTCAGTAAAAAGGAAGGAAACAGAATGCTAAGCTCCCAAAGATCCTGGTTTACAATGTAAAAAATCCTGTCAGAATTTCTTAAACCAAAAGGAGTTGAACAATGTTTGCAGATTTATAGGATGTTAGCAATTGTTCCCCACCTCTGACACACATGCCTGTGCATCAGCCCTGATTTTGCTTACTAGTGGGATGACTTCAGTCACAAGGAGAGCTATTAGTAGCACCAGGAATTAAATTGATAAATTACCTTCTCTCTGACCTTTCATCTGATCTTTGTATCTCATCATTTCTTGTAAGAAACTCAGAGAGTCATCAAGAAATGTCCCTGGCTTTTACCATACAGTACGGATTTTATTCATGCATGTGCAGAACTCTTCATGTTTTTCACAAAGTCAGTTCAAGACAGATCCTTGGCTCCTTGATTCAGATTTAAGAAGACTTGTTTCCTTTCCTCTCAGCGGGAAAGACTTCCTCTCTCTGCTCATTACTGTATTCATTTATTCTCAATTAGCTTTTAGGTATTCTTCAGAGGAATCTTCATTTAGACAAAAAGAGCTTTGTTCTGGTTTTGCCTCTTGTATCTTCTGCCTACTGGGCCAGAATTAACATGTGTAACCCAACAGGTCTAGTGAGCTCTCTAGTCACCCTAATTTTATTTAAGCTTAATTTTCTTTATCTTTTCAGTGTTTCCCAAATACTTTATAAGACTAAATATTACTGGAACAAAAGAAACATATTGACAAAACTGAAGTGTGTGTGTGCGTGGAGAAATTGGGGGCATGGGACCGATTCTTTCTCTCTCTCTCTGGACTGGTTCAGTTTATAAAGTGCAAAATGATTTTTCTATGCTGTTCCACTGGAAACTTTTCCACAACCTTCCTGAACGTCTCTGTCTCATCCTTAAGTTGGCTCTTTTGGCCTTCTTTTTAAAATTGGTATTTTAGTGGTCTATTTTCCCCCTATATCTCTGTACTTCGTTAATTAAATCCCAGCTACTATTTTAAGGAAATTTCCTATACAAAAATTTAGTTGCAATATGTTGTACTGATATAGAAGAAACAAGCTGTTAACTGTCCTGGTCTGGTGTTGTTAGGAAGCATGCTCAATTTGAAACTGAAATGGTTCTGTAATTTTTTCAGCCAGTAGAGTGGAAAAATAATTTCCATATCAGAGGTCATTCAAATGAAATGTGGAGACTCAGATTTACTGAACCCACCCCCCCTCCACCCTTATGCACATGGGTATTGTCAATGACTTCAGCTGGCCTATATGTATGATTACTTTGCACAAGCTATTTTTGTTGCTGTGACCTGGCGCATACCAAACAGAAATCTAGTCGAAGCCTAAATTTCACATAGAAAACACTGACTTCTACCCTTCTAGAGGAGCACAGGAAAGATGGGGCTCTGCGGGGATTTTGGTGCTTGAGCAATGAAAATACAGCTCTAGTGCATGCCATGTCCAAAGCATCAGCCATTCAAAGAGAAGGCTTTGTCTGCACACAAGGTGTTTCCTCTCCTTATGCTTGGGAGAAAGCAAACATAAAAGGCGTTTTGCCTTCTTCCCCAAGGACTGGCAGAGCTCACAGCTGCTGTCTTAAAGTCTGCAAGGTCTTCCAGAAAAGGCTGAATTGTGGAGGTCCATTTCAGGGCTTGGGACTATTTATTACAATAAATCATCACGGAGATCAGCAATGCGTGTAAAGGTGTAAAATCAGCTACACAATCTAGTTCAAGTCAACATCCTCAGAAAAGGAAAGAAAATCCTGCTTAGCATTTTAAACTTTATAGTCACTTAACACCAGGGTGCACCTATGAGCTATAAAATCCAAATGCCATGCATGCTGAAGACAAACACCTTAGATTTTGGTAAGTACTTTTTGTTTAAACAAAGCATTCTGTAGCATGTTAGCTACACTCAGGTCAAATTAACTTTTTTTTTTCCAGAAAAGCACTTCCAGCATAGCATTGAGTCTACATGGTGATATTTTTCTTCAGTTTTGAAAAGGAAAGAGTATTTTTTCACTTCAACTCCAGTCAAGCATTCTGAACAAAACTCCACATTTTTTACCTCTGGACTTAGACTAGAAAGTTTTGGCCAAAATGAGGATTTCTCAAAAGTACCAAACTTCTGAAAGCAAAGGGGCCAGAACTGACATGATTGCTATTGTTAATGCAACTTGGTTGTTAAGAAAATCTGCAAGAAAAACAGATCTGCCTCATTTCCTTCTGTCTTCAGTTGAAGACCTTCTGCATGCTGTGTTCAGGGCCATTAGTGTTTACACCAAGTTCCATCTTCTGTGGCAAAGCATATAGGCCTCCTCCTAACTTTAATCTGCTATCACTGGCTTCCTGTTATGACTTGTACAGCATTTACACTGTAATTCAAATGAAAGTGTTCTGCGATTTCACTAGCGATACTATCAGTTTAACGGCATTTTTATTGCTACACCTACTTTTAATGTTTCTGCACAAAATCGGCAAGAAAAAAAAAAGCCCCCTTTGAAACTATCAATAAGGCAAAAAAAGTCTGATTCCCATTCTCTGGTGGGACTGCTGTAGTCAATTAGTATTTTGTGAGAGCTGGGTGGTGATTTCCCAGAATGTCTTTCTACTCCTACGCTGTGAGCTCACAGCCCATGCACTGACCTTAAATAAGCGGTTATAATTCCGTGGACTGCATCCAGCATTGGTGCATGCAGCGCTGTAAGGCTACAGCTTCACAAATGGCTTTAAACTGATCTGCACGTGAGTTACTGCCGAAGGAGGCAGTCCCATCTCCCAGCCCTGCCCTCACCACAAGACCTTACGCCTCCTGTCATGCCAGCAGTAGCTCTTGGGTGTTGCACACTGAGCCAGTCAGGGAGCAAATCTGACTAAAAAAGGACCTTTTGTTTGTTTGCCTTCCAGTTAATTTTCAGCTGGATCAGCTGATCAGTTCCTGATCCCGTTCACCATAAAGAAGGTGGTGAAAACATGCAGCAATGTAGAAAGGGGAAAAAGGGCAGCTCACACTTAGATTGACTCAAGTCCAACCATAAAACCACAGTCTAAGCTACACTCAGGACTAAAGTTTTCCCAATTACATGAATTCAGCCCTATGGATATAAAATATGTGCACTATGATAAACACGGAGAGAATTTTACCCTGAATACAAGATGGCCAGGGAGGCTGTAAATGGCAAAATTATGTATTATGACAAAGCTAACAATTTTGTGCTAATGTGATATTTAACTGGTTCAGCCCATCCTTAGTAAAAGATCTTTAGTTTACCTAATACAGTCCTCCCTTACTCTTAGTATTTAGTGGAGGAGAGCTCACATATCATCTCACAAATGCATATTAGGTTACTCATGTCCCCCAGCATTAAAAAAAAAAAAAAAGAAATTTTCTATCTGACCAAAATTGCAGGTGCAGACAATAAAAAACAGAAATTGCATCTCTGTTCAAATACACTTGGAGCACTGAGTGACAAAGAAGCAGCTGATGCAGCATCACATTATATGATGTCTTGCTCCTACTCCCTCCCAGCACAGGGAGTAGGCCCCAACTGAGTCAATCACTTAAGCGTGATCTGAACTTAAGCATGTGAATGATCCATCTAACCTCTTAACCACACGTTGCAGTTGAAAGCCAGCAGACGACAGATTGCTGAGCTATTGCCAATCCCTAGCCCCCAAAATCAAGACCTACATCTTCAAAACCGCTGAGGCGCATGGGAAAAAGCAGAGAATAGAACTGGAGAAAAGAAGAGCGGGTGGATGGATGCCTGCTGGATAGCATGTATTTCATAAAACATTTTTTCTCTGACCTTCAAATCTCTGTTCCATAAGGGGGAACTCTTTTTCCGGCTCTACTTATGAAAACCACACGAGTTTAGAAGTGGCTGCATAATTCTAGTCTCCACCTCTTCATTACTTTTTTTATACACATTGGTTGTGCTGACACAAAGGTAGGTGGCTTTTCCTGTAAGATGTACTAGTGGTTGAAAATAATACACACGCAGTTAGGAAGAAGCAATTTATAAACAAAACCAAGCACAATCATGCGTGTTATGTTTTCTTCATGTACTTACAGAGAAAAAAAATGCAAAAAGTGACTTGTGCTTGGTTGTGTTAGCTCAGGGCAAATACCTATTTGCAATACAATCTGCAAAACTTCCAGCAGCGACTCTTAGTACTCCCCCAAAACAATAAATTTCATAAGAATGTTACTTTGTCAGCAAAAAATGTAAGGAATTGCAAATTTGTAAATGGTTTCATATGGAAAAAAAAATCACTTGGAACAACCCCAGTTTAATTGACTATTTCATCAAAATCTAACAAACTTCCAATTGCAAAATAAATTACAAAAAAATCCTACATCAAGCATATTGAATTTTGACACATCTTCTTTTCCCCACCCCTAGTTCTGGTGCTTTAGATAAAAGTATCGAGGCCTGCTATCAAGACAATGTTTCTCTGTTGTTGACTTTAGAGGCTAAAGAGCATATCACATAACATTATATGTCAGGAATAATAGAAATGCTTTCTGCACATTACTTAAAAACAAAGCTACTTAAAAATACCCTGAATTGAGCGAAACCTTTTGATTAATTAAACCAAAAATCTTCTCTCGGTTCAAGAGCCCAATGAGAACCCTTAATTACATAATCAAAACTTAGGTCAGGAAAGGGCATCAAGAAAGTCTAATTATGCACTTTTTTAGTACGTGATTAGTTTTAAGTAGGTGGGTATGATTGAGGAAGCAAAAGAGGGGAAATATGATAAAAGAGGTGAATCAGGCAGTGGAAAAAAAAATAGGTATCAGAGAAGTGAATAATAACAAATACAACCTCCTCCCAGAGTGTCTTCAAAAATTGGGTGTCTTGACTTGATTATAGAATGTATGAAATAAGACACGCTTCTTCCTCAATTATATGCATTTAGGATTTGACACAAAGCTCGCTGAAGCCTATGAAAGGGAAACAGGCTGCATTTCCAATTAATTAGTGAGTTCAATACCAGGAATGTGTTAAAAACCTTTTGTCCATCTCACCTGACCTTATGATGAAAACAACTGTCCATTCTCATTGTGCTGTCCCTCTGCTAAGTGAAGCTGTGATACAACATTTTGCAAAATGTTGTGTGCAGGTCCCATGAAATAGTTTATAGTATCTTCCTCTTTCTTCTCAAATCCTGAATCCTTTTTGTCATCAAGCTGTGTTAACCTTCAGTTTTCTCTGGGATAAAACAATTATCAAATAAGGAGGTGCATGGGGACAACAAGGAGAAGCACAAGCTTCGGGCACTGCTGTCTCATTACACTCCCAGAAGGCCTGAGCAACATCATGGTTAAAATCTGAGCTGCTGACGGGAAACTTGTGTGGCATCGTGGGGGCCCCTTGGAGTGGGCTCTGTCAGTCAAAGCTGGCAACCGTGAATTCCCAACTTCCAGTTTTGCACGTATTGACACTGTGTTCTTGGGCAGCCACTTCAGCTGTTTGTATCTCAGTTTCCCCATTTTCAAATGGACATAATAATACTTACCTCCTTCTGCCACACACCATGAGTCTAATTAAGTGCTTTCAGAGTTTAACTGAACGTGTGTACAATATTATACTCTAATCAAAGAGAATTCCACCCAACCCTGCCTAGCAATTCTGTTTCTTTGTTCTCCATGCTCACTCTAAGCCTCTCTATATTTGTTCCAAGTCACTCTGCAGTCAAGTTACCTGAGCTTTTTTATTCTAAAATTATTTTTATGCTGATGTTAAAAAAAGAAATGCAAATGCTCCACTGGCAGTCTAGGTTCCTGGAGAGTGAGAACCTGAGAAATTATTTCAACAAAGCTCACTGCAAACTACCTCTATATATCTTGCTTGAAGATAAATCATTTGTAGAAATCAAAGGGATTAATTCTTAGCTAGAATAAATCAGTAGTGGCTTTAGTGAAATCAGTAAGCTGCAATGAATTATATAGGGGTAGGTGAAAGGTGATTCATGTCTACTACACACAGGACAGAATCTGATTTCAATTACACGGATGGAAATCTCTATTAACTACATTATTTTGACTGAAGTTTCTAGAATTACTGTGCATATCTACAGATACAATGACGGGTTTTAAATTAGCTACTGCCATTCACTAAACAGGTCTTGGAGTCAGTGTTTATTCTCTGCTCAGCAGCAGCCACAAAAGCAAGAAGCATTTTAGAACCTACATGGAAACAGCACACAGCCCATCATTGTACCACTGAACAAATCCCTGACACGCATACATCTTTAATGTGTTGCAGAAATCCATTGCTACCATCTCTAAAAGGATATAGTAGAACTGCTATAGGTACAGAGAAGGGCAATAAAGATGGGCAACCATGTGAAATGGCTTCAATATGAGAAGGGTCTAACAGATGAAGGCATTTTAACTTGATGCGGATACCACTGAGGGGAAAGATACTCAAGGTCTGCAAAATCTTAAATGGTGAGTAAAGCGTGGACAGTGATTAAATTCTATTTCTTGCAATACTAAAGTTAAGGTGCAACCAAGTAAATTATTAGGTCTGAAGCAAAAGGAAATTTTTTTTTTCATACAGTACATCTTTAAATGTGGAATGAGTTGCTAAAGGACGCTGGAAAAGCCAAAAGTTTAAATGTGTGCAAAAGGTTTTAGGAGCATACATTGGGAAATAGGCCCATTGGTGGCTATTAAACATAATGGTCCAGATACAACCTGTAGCTCAGGAAATCCTTAAACTACCTCGAGTCAGGTACGTCATACACAGGGCTTGAGTGCCAAAATTGGTTTGGGGAACCACATTTCAACTGACCTATTAGTTTCCCATGAGTCCTTGTGCATTTCTGTACTGCTCTGTGAAATGGGCTGTAGATCAGTAAATGCTGAATTGAGATGGTAAATTTAGGGTGCCCCATGGACATTACGTACCAAATCCAGAAACAGTATAAATGTGATCATGTGAGCAATAGCTCTGTGATGCCTGCCTTTCTGCAGCACTTACTAGCTCCTATGCAGCTCCACACAAAGCTCACTCCCAGCTTTAAGCTTCTCTTAAAGTTAGCTTGCCATACACGGACTGTTTGAGACCCATATTCACCAAGAGGTCCAGAAAAACCACCTTGTACACTAACATACAGGAACCTATAATTCAGAGGCTCTTTTAACACAACAATAAGAACGTACACAAAAAGACCCAGCGGAGATCAATACAGGAAATTAATGTTCAGATACCTTGTCCCTTAGACGCACACTGTATGCAACACCTTTTATTGTCCACATGCTTTTCACCACAGAGAGGTTCAATAAACTGTGAAATTGTGGTGTACTAAATTCCACTGAAAAGCTGTAAAAACATTTTCATAAAGCAAAGCATGTGAGGCTGGAGTTTATTTAGCACCACAAAAAAAAAAAAAAAAAAGTATGGGATTGGTTCCTATAAATCATATATACAATGTGTGCACAGACAAAGGGTCATGCAGAATGCGTAATGCACTTGAGCATCTGCCTTTGTCATCAAGTCGCTTTGAAACTAAGCATGTGTGGCAGTTTTTTGATAAGCCAGAAATAGGGATTTGATTCAAAATTTCCTGAAGTTAGCAGAAAGAACACCTGTTAACTTCAGCAAACTTCAGTACGGTGTGCTTTTGGGAAGCCGATGAACAGATATTCCTTTCAGAAAGGAATAACAATGGCTAAAGGAGAATGAAAAAAAGAACCAACAGTGGGGAAGAGGCAGGTGGGTTGTTTATCAGATCTTCCTTGCTGAGGCTAAAGGCTGTATCAGTATAAACTAAGAAATTCTACAATCACTCTGGATTTCTAAATCTTATTCTACAGCAAACAGGGTCCCAAACACATCCCCCACAACACTCTGGGAGCTTTCCTAATGCCTTCGGCAGGCCAATAGTGAATCATGTTTTCTCCTACAAGAGCGGATACAGCTAGTATGCAGACAAACACATAATAGATGGTTTTTTTCCTTGGTATTGTGATACCACGTAGAGACCTTACCACCTTGGTGCTACTGTGGTAGACAATGTACAAATATAACAGCTCCAAACAACTTACAAGCACGTGTAAATTAATTACGTCTTCACGAAAGATGGTGAATTTCCTGGTAATTGATATGTCAGCCTCCTGATAATTGACTCCCTGACTGTTTTACAAAGTAGCAGCATTTTTTGCTTTTGAAGTGCTCACTTGAAAAAAATATTGCCAGTAAAGATTCTCTTCAAAACTGAACAGTAGTTGTAAACTACAACCTTTTTAAAAATATAAAAAATGAAAAAGAAGCAAAAAGAAAACTAGCTGGAAGGAACATATATTCAGCTGAAGCTTCATTCAGTTAACGCACAACATCTCTTCAAAAATAAAAGAGCTTGCTGGCTAATTGCAGATTTTTGTCTTTAAAATGAAAAGACTTTTTCATATTAGCTAGCAACTACTAAAATAACCATTCTGAAGTAAGGATTATGTGTATGTCTGAGATAATTTGGGAGGAAATAAAGTCAACAGTAATTGAAAAAAACTCCAGATTTTATCAAAATTAATTTTCCTACAGCTAAATGAAAACCATTTCTAAAGAGTGAAAAATCTCCCTTTTATTGTAAACCTTTTTCTTAACATTTTAATCTTTCCAGTCACAAGTAACATCCTTTTAAAAATCCTTACATAGTGGTGCTTCTAATGCTGACAATAAAGCTAGAAAAGTATTTTGAAGCAATGTAGCTCACACACAATATCAACAAAAAGGCATGCACACCACAGCAGTTCAGGCATTGGTCAGACAGCATCCCACTGATTCTGTGATGGTCTCCTGTCTCAGCATTTGCTACAGAAGGGAAATCATTGTAAGATTTTTGAGGCAAACACAGGAGACAGAGTTAACAAATTAAGAACTTTAAAACTAACAACTTTCTCATTCAGCCACAGGGTGGGGGCGTAACTTTGGGGATGCTGATTTTTCCTAACACAATGTATTGTTATTTAAATCGCTAGGATCTTTTAGTAGAGAGTTTTGCCACTTGCCCCAAAGAGAAAAAAATATTTGATGATTTTTAAAAAGACATCAACTGCAGACACACTAACTAAATAAATGAAAATGCTGTAGTGACTTTCAGAAGAAAACAAGAACTTAAACATAATCAACTTGAAAGAAAACCAGTGAATTTAGATTCTAATCTGACCTTCTGAAGACCTTGCTTCCCCTGTCCTTGTCTCAGGCCTGTGCTGTGGTGCTCTTCCATCTCCCATAGCACTCCTCAGTGCAGCTGAGATCTGCATAAAACCCAGAATTATCCCTTGCCGTTCCCTTCCCCTCAGTGCTTTTCCCTCAGACCCCCTACATTTAGGGAGACAAGAGCTTTCCCACACTTTTCTTCTCATTTTGAGCAATAGTGTTTCAGACTGACTTAGAGTGAAGGAAACATTTCTCTTTGATAACGTTGCAGAAAGAAGTATTACAACCTATCACGAGAGTCATGTTTGTGAAGGTGCATGTTGCACGAAGTAATACATTATTGTTACTTGATAAAAGCAATTTCCACACCGAGGACTGAAAGCATCTTAGATATTTTCTTTATACTGCAGACCTGCAGCCTGCTGCATCTGGACCTTGACTGAAGAGCTGTTTTTTCATTTTGTGTAACATGATATCCATGAAGCCTAAATGAGACTTTAAGATGACAATTGTGTATGTTAGACTGCCATCATTTTCTCCTGAATAGAAACCGTAACAACTAGAATAAAGAAGATCAGTCAAAACAGAAAAGTCACTATTAAGGTAAAATACCCAAAGAGGTATTTTGGCTTAGCCTGAGGAAGATGATGATTTATTACATTATTTGTGTTAGTGTTTAAGGTAATAGATTTGATAAGTGTCTCTATCCTTATGCCACTTAAAAGTTCACATTATTTATGTTTTTAAAATTTCCTCTTGGAACTTTTTTGATTCACAGCAATGAAACACATTGGTCATACATATTCTCTGTTGGCATGGAAGTCTGCGATAGCTTATTTCTGCATATTTGTGTACATTCTGGTGTGCGTATTCCTCTCTCTACTTCTGTGTACGAGTTGTGTTTGTGCGTCCAACCCTCAAGCGCTGTGCAGGGGAGCGGAGTCCGTACATGCGGGTGCAATGCTCTGTACGTGCGTAGCCATGGTGTGTTTATCTCCCTGTGCTGTGGTAATATGTGCTGCGGGGTGTGCGGGGTGTGTGTGAGTCCAGTGTCGGGGTGTGCTGTGTGAATGCAGTGCGTGGTGTGGGGGGTGCAAGTGCACTTCAAGTGCGGGGAACGAGAGTGCAGGCTGCGTGGTGTGCGTGAGGTGTGTGTGAGTGCGGGGTGTGAGGTGTGTACGTATGGGTGTAGTGCAAGGGAGTGAGGGGTGTGTATGTGTGGGGGATGAGGGAGCGCGGGTGTGTGGTGTGAGGGAGTGCAGGTGTGAGGCAGGTGTGAGGTGTGTGTTTGTGTGGTGTGAGGGGCTGCGGGTGTGTGTGTGGCGGTGAGGGAGCGCAGGTGTGAGGCAGGAGTGAGGTGTGTGTTTGTGTGGTGTGAGGGGCTGCAGGCCTGTGTGTGTGTGGGGTGAGGGAGGTGCGTGTGGTGGTGAGGGAGTGCGAGTGTGTGGTGTGAGGGAGTGCGGGTGTGAGGCAGGTGTGAAGTGTGTGTGTGCGTGGTGTGTGGGGCTGCGGGTGTGTGTGTAGGTGTGCGGGAGTCCGGGGGTGGCGGTGAGGCCGTCCTCCCGCCGCCTGACCCCCCCGCCCGGCCGCCCGCGCCCTCACCTCGCTGCCCCGCCCGGCCGCTGCCCGCCGCCGGCCCGGCCAGGCCCCCAGGGGCCGGGCTCCACCGCCTTCGCCCTCCCCGTCCCGCCCTCCCCGCCCGCCTCTCGCTCCCCCCCCCCCCGCCGCCGGGGCTTCCCTTCTCTCTCCATTCAACGCTGCCTCGCCGCTGAGCGCTCGCCGCGCCGCTACCCCGGCATGTCCCGCAGCCGGGCTCCCCTCAGCGACCGGCCCCTGTAGCGTCTCCACCCGCGGGCGAGGCAGGGCCGAGGGGGCGGCAGGAGGTGCCGTTGCCCAGCCGCGCCGGGCATCGCGCGGCCATGGGGGGCTCCTGAGGCGGCGGAGGAGAGCGGCGGGGAAGCGGAACGCCTCGCCCTGCGGCCGCCAGCATGGAGGCGCCGCCGCCGCCACCCGGCGCCCCCAGCGCCGCCGAGCCCGCCGGCTGCCCCAAGGACATGGACCGCCAGCTACGCCTCCGCCTCTGCGTCCTCAACGAGATCCTCAGCACCGAGCGGGACTACGTGGGGACCCTCCACTTCCTGCAGTCGGTGAGCGGCGCCGCGGGCCGGGGAAGCCCCCTCAGTGCACCGCGGGGGCTGGGCGGACGGCCGGGCCCGGCGCGGCGCGGAGCGGCTCCTCCCCGGGCGGGCCGGGGACTGCGAGCGCGTCCCGGCGCCGCGGCAGCGCTGGGCAGAACTTGTGGGAAGTGCCGGGGGCCAGGCCCGCTCCGGCGAGGGGGAGTTCCTTCTGCTCCGGAGGCCGAGGGGCCGGATGGATGTGCGAGGGGCCGGCGCGGGTCCGCTCCGGGCAGAGCGGGGCCGCCGGCAACCGCTTTTTCTCCTCCGGTGAGGAGAAGCCCAGCCGGCGGCCAGTGGGGGTGCCGGGTCTGGCTGCGTCCCGGCGGTGCCCGGCCGGGGAAGGAGGCGGGTGCTTCTGCCTCGCTGGGCGGTGACAGGGACGGATCCAGAAACGAGTCTGCTTCTCAGAGTGCCTCAGCCCTTTTGTTGTTGTTCACAAGTTGCTGTTAGACCCACTTGGAAACTCTGCCCTTACTGCCCGTTATTTATAAATAAATATTATATATGTTGTGCTTTAATGGTAAACATAAATATGTGATTGGGCCGGGTGTGTCTGTGCATGTGGAGACGATTATAGCCGCCCTCTGAAATTGTCCACGGACTAGTTCAGAAGTAAAACTCCATCTGGATATTTTCTTTTTCCTATATAGGCTCTAGATGTGGAATTCATCAGCATACCACCACACTCCTGCAAATAACTAGGAGAGCCTGCAGTAAAAGTTACTAGATAACAGATATGCCATAAAAAAGAAGAAGAATAAACTGTTTGATCACACAGAGATCAAGAATCAAAGCAAGGGAAGTCTCTGTAGAGATTTCTAAAAGATTGGACAGGGCAGAAATTCTTTCTGGTGTTTTGCTAGATAAGTACTAAACCCTGATTTCATCTAAATGGGCTTAGACCCTGGACTCTTTTTGACTTGTCTTTCTGGCAAGGTTTTTGTTTGTTTGTTTTTTAAAATCAGTTTGTCTTCAGTGTTTTTCAGATTCACCCAAGTGGCAAACTGTCTAGCATAAAAGACAAATGAAAAGGATGTGGTTGCTTTATGAACCCGTCTCTACTTAAATCCTCCTTTTCTCTCTCAAATAGTTGAACTCAGAGTCTTTAATTTCAGAAAGCGTCTGACTGAAGTGCCAGTTAGCTTCCTGTAGAGCTGGGATTCTGTCTCAGTGTGAGGAGATTCTTAAAAAAAGCTGCAAGTTGCAGAAGGGCCCCACCCTACAGACAAAACAAAACAAAACAAAACAAAACAAAAAAACTCAGAAAACTCCTCTGTCCCAAGTACTGAATTTGAGATTTTGTCAGCTGCAGGCTGGAATGCAGATTCAAGCTGCATGTATTTTTAGCTTCAGTTCTTACAGCTAAATGCATTCACAGTGTTAACTAATGAGATTTTCATATATTAAAAACTAAAACAAATATTTATTTATATTCATTAACTTGGCCGTTTTCATGAGAGCAGTAGTGAGTAATATGCCTGGGGTAATGGGAGGAGAAGGTACTGACAGAGTACACTTGGCTGTGGTCTCAGGATGGCACTGCAGTCAGGCAGAGCCCTTCACGGTCACTTTGTTACTAGCTACTAGGTGTAGATTGGCTGTAGTATTATCTTGGGGGGTTGATTCTGATAGTGTAGCTTTAACCCTGTATGGAGTTTGTGTTTTGGTAATTATGTCTGAATAAAGTGCGAAGGGATAGGATCTTTCCTATCTCTAGGTCTTGGTTTAGAACAGCATTCACACACAGGTGTAACTTTAAGCATGTGTTGAATGTTCGTGTGCTGTCCTAAATAATGGCAGTTTCTTCAGTCATTGACCTAGTTCTTGTGGGCTGAATCTCTATACAACTGCATTCGGATACTTGAATGGTGTTAGCACCAAGGGAAGGAGAATGAGGATCTACTGCAGTATGTGAGGGTAAAAAGAGCAGTAGTGGGATAAAATTTTTAAAAGTAAAATTTGGACTGAGAAATATTTTCTGCATAAACTTGGTGGATGGCCATAACTTAATACCTTCTACCAAGATATCACAAAGGAAAGAATTCTGCCCTGCCTCCCACATTGGACAGCTGACATGACATGCAAGGATAATATCATCTATATAGTTACGGGAATTACAGGCAGTTATAGGGCAAAAGTTTTGCCTTATGACACTAATAAAAATAATGCTGTAGCACTGGGACCCTGTATTCTCAAATCTACTTGGGCCTCACAAATAAAGTCCACTTTACTCCCATTAGTTTGTTTTTCTGAGTGCTCTTGGCATTACTGCATAGGAGCTGCTGCTCCTGCCCCATGGGTCTCTTTCTTACCATCTCATGTTCTGTGCGAGTAGCACTTACCCAGTGCAAAATAAATGTAAACTATTACACTTTCTTGGGTAATGCACCTAGTTAACCATCAAATGTGGTTGGGTGATGTTAGGGTTTGTTTGTTTGTTTTTTTTTAATAGTGTGAATAGTACTGAAATTGATTATACTTCAGTACATTGCAGAAACGATTTTGGCTGTAGTGGAGAAAAGAAATCTGCAGTTCCCAGATCTTATGGAAACTTGTTCCTGTCAAACATGAGATGAGAGATTTGCAGGGTACAGGTTCCTTTGCTTAAGAAACTTTAATAGCTTTGATAAATAAAGGAAGGCTAAATCTCATCTCTTTCTATCATCAGAGTGAGTTTTCCCTAAGTAGGATGTGCTTTAGAAAAAGGTTAGGGGAGGGAATTTGTGCTCTTTGTTAAATATTTGCAATGGAAGCCCTAGTCCTCATTAAGTATTCTCAATAAACAATGTTTTAAAAAGCAAACAACTAAATTCTATGGGTTTATTCACAGCACTGAGGTTGCTTGCTAGCAGCAGCTTCCTGTGTTCCCTGGTAATGTAAAAGAATCTCTTAAGTATTTAATACTATGGATTTGCAAATAAATCAAAGTAACTTTGATTTATTAGGAGTATTTTTGTCCTTTTTAGAAGACTAATGTGTGACCATGTTAAAGGAAAGGTTTCCTTTTTCTTTTCTTTTTTGTATGCTTAGAAACATTTTCCTGCTAAGCTGCAGGGAAAGTAGCTCCACTATAAACATAAGAACTCAATCCTTATTTGCTTTGCCTAAAAGATTGTGGTCCTTTTTTTGCTTCCATAGATTAATAAAGTGGGTATCATTAAAGTTACAGAATATGGAGTTCTCTCGTCTCACAATAAAAATTGTTAGTCACCGTGAAGAACATTTTGCTATGAGTTTTGTAGTCATTTAATAAAAATGCCCTAGATGTTTACCTATTTAAATAAAATTTAGTCTCTAGAATTGGTTATACTTCATACCTCAAGTGTGCTGGTTAAACCACGACACTCAAGTAATTTTGACAAAAGGAGTTACATCTGCAAATTTAACTTAGATGTCCTATGCCGCTACAGCTAAATCAGACTATTCAGTCTGTTAGGTTTAATACATACAGTTAATTTTTCACTGTGTATGTTGTTTGTAATGTTTTTATTCCATTGAATTTTGGACACAAGAAGGTGTCCCTAGTCAGTTTTGTTCCTGTTTAGTTTCTGGTAATCCTGTTGATAGGTCGCGTTACAGTATTACGTATCAGAACTGTGGAGAGAATGAAACCCAGTAGCTTTTCTCTGTGGTTTGTTCCAGATCTCATGAGATGAGATGATCAGTTCCAAGGCACATAGCTTTTTTTTTTTTTTCTTTTAAACGGACCCTGGATTTTGTATGAAATGGTAATACAATACAGATATGATACTCATATCATGATTTTGACAGTCTTACTTTCCCTAGATTAAGCCTCAAAATGAGGAGTTACCATGATGAGAGAGGGCAAACTCTTTTCTACCAGCTTACAGCCGACGATCTGAAGTTATTGATTTAATTATTAATATGCATATGCTGTATTGTGTCCTGTCTTATCTGCCATTTTGTTAGGCAGGTGTGATGTTGCAAAATATGGAATCCTCCTTGAAGAAATGCTGTGCAAATCAGGAATATTAATAGATAATACTGCAGTTATGCAGATATGTTAATAACTTTACTAATAAAGGCTCATTACACAGCCAAACCTTTTAAGCAGCAGGGAGAACTACAGGGAATGGATGAAAACGTACTGCTGCCAATGTCATTAAAGAACTACTGATCAAATAGAAGCCAAGTGGAAAATTGTCAGAAGGTAACGGAACTTTACTAAAAGTTACTGATGGAGTAAGATAAACTTCAAAGAGGTAAAGGCAGATAATTCTGTTGTAAGTCTCTGGTGAGATCATAAACCATAAGGATTTTCCATCTCCAGACTTCAAGATTCAATTAATCCTTTGCCTGCCTTTGGCCTCTTTTAACTCTGCAACATATGCAGAAATGTTTACATTTTATATGTGATCTTGTAAATATCTCTTATCTATGTGACAAAATTAAACCAGGTGATAATTTAGTTTGAGTGACTGGTCAGGTAAATGTCAAAGCATCTGGCTGCTGGCATGCAGTGTTACACATGAATATGTGGCTGACAGCAGAGTCTGGGTACTGAGGTGCAATGTCTACATGCTGCAGCCCTGAAGCTTACCTGTTCTCTAGGTATCTGTTCTTGCCCTGTGTTGTCAATCTGTATGGAGAAGTCACAAACAATTAATTGAGAAAAGAAAGGTTGTGGTTTGTTTGCACGCCATGTGGTCATTCCACAGAATCCCAGTCAAATCTGTGATATTAATATTGCAGTAAAGACCAGCTTTCAAGTAAGGAGACACAGGAGCCCTGAGCAATTTCAGACATACTCACTGACCATCACTCCAAAAATAGATTGAATAGTGGGTACACAACAGTTAGATGTCAGTATTTAAAGGTTTGATTTACCAGTTTGTAGATATAATCATATGAATTACATGTGAAAGTGTAGTAACAGTAATTATCCAATACACTAGACTGCAAAGGTAGGTATTTTGTTGCATACATGGGGTTTTTTTGCCATCCTTTAATTTCTCTGAACACTTAGCTCTAACCTGCATATGCAGCTCCCACAACTTAGTCAGGTGATTGCAAGTATATAAAGCCAAATTGTTCTCCACAGTGTATATAAATGCAGCTCTTTCATCTTTCCAAAGACAAACCACTAACTTGTAAATTTTAATGTCAGAATGACAGGATGTGCTTTTAGCTTGAGCAATTGCTATGTGTTCTGTGCAGGGATGAAAACAGTATGAAAGTTGAACTGTCCTTATCAGACAGGTAACAAGTTGGATAAGTAGTTGTACCAGGACTATTTTTAGGTTTTAATATTATGCCATCCTTGATTTTTATATGAAGACATCTTATCAATTGTATAAATATGTTACATCAGGGCACGTGCCATCAGATAAATTAACCCACATCCTACAGACTCAAAATATTTATGTTATGCTCCTTTTTCTTGCTTGCTGTTGTAATTGATCTCGTATCTCTGGATTTTGCACTCCACCCATCCTGAAATATGATAAGCATCACAGGCCTTTTTTTTTCTTTTCATATTTCACAATCTTGTTTGCATCCAGGATTAGGGCTCTGGTGCTCAGATAGAGCAGCAACCAGACCATTTGTCTCAGCTGCGAGGTGTGGTTTCCTGTCCTACCCTGCTCTTTGCTTGTTTCATCCTCAGTAGGTACAGATAAACTCTGATTCTGGAAGGTGAACCATATGGTTTGGGTAATGTTGCTCCTTTATTATGAGACAGCTAAAAGAGCAATTGGGGAGAGGAAGGAGATGGAAAAGGAAATTTGTTTGGAAGTAATCTAAATTGGCTTTGCTGTTCTGTTGTTCCGGTCAATTAGTCACATGCACTCACCTATAGCCAGTTGTTACGATTGCGAATGATCAAGATTTTCTACTGTTGAGTCTTAACAATGTGGGACATTTCTCTTAAAAGCCCAGTTCCTGACATTGAGGAAGATCACAGCTTTCATTTTAAATGGCACATTTGTAGCCCTTCTGGTTGTAAAGCAAAGTTTGAAGATATAACATCAGCAAAACATAAATGCTCATGAGTTTTTAGGGGCTTCTGTTATGACTCTTGAATATTTGGGGCTGGCAATTCTGTTAGTAGAGTTTTCTATTCAGACTAAGCGTAGTGCAAAATTAGCTGCTAAAGGCTGAAATGCAAACAGATTAAAACGTTCTTTTGCTCTGGATACAAAGAGAGAATGTGAAGAAAACAGTCTGAATGTAGAAAGTGAAGCAGAAGTGAAAAACAGAAAAGCAAAAAAAAGCAAAGAGAAATCTCTGAAAATATTTATTCATCTGAGCCTGTGGTCTGCAGAGCCCAGCTTACCAGCCACGGGTCTAAGAGCAGGGATGGAGGATACAGAATTCCCAGGTTCTCTTCTGCTCTGAGATGCATGTTTGAGCTTAATTTTTCTCTTGGAAAATTGTGTGACCAGCCCATGCCTTTTGCAGCGAGGCTTTTCACGTCAAAGATATCTAGGAGTACAGCAGATTTTTCATATGAACGAAACTGTTTAGTTCTTTTTGCAGTCTCACAGAATCTCCACAATGCGAAAATATCAATAAATCCCCTATGTAGTTTCACCAGCTTACTGCGACACAGGTGAGAACTAAAACTCCTTTCTCTTTGCTTCCCTTAGCTCATTCCAGCTTGGTGTGCATCTGACCTTTGTTAGCCTTTATCTCAGCCCTACTTGGGTCTCCTTACATCCTTCAGAGTGAGGTGTTTGACCTGCCTCTGGCTCTGCATCTCTCCCTCGTCTCAACTGCAGCGATATCATCAATCAGCCCTTTTGCCATTTGGCCCTCCCTCTCACTTCAGGGATGCCAGTTGTTGCCTGAATGTGTCATGATCTCTGGGGGGAGGGAGAGGTTGGCTGCCCTCTGCTCTCCCAGCGCCACACTGGTGCCTCTGCCACAAAACTCACTTGCAGTCACATTGTGGGAGGGACAGAGACCCCAGGCTTTGGTAGGAAAGGGCATGCGGATCAAAAAGTTTAACATGCATCACAGATAGCAGAGATTATTTGAGTAAGTTGCGCCTCACATAGCTGAATGCATGTTTGATTTTACACAATTTTTGGCTGATTTTTGTGGGAAGCAGACTGATACCCATTACGGGAGCTTGTTTGTCCCTAAATACAGGAAGAGAAAAAGTTTGAAAGCTTTGCCAATTTTCCACTTCCCAGGTCACACAGTGTTTGTGCCATAGGCAGGAGTACTCCTTTGCGGGGGTAGGAAATGTGGTTCTACAGTATTACATCACATCACAGAATCATGGAAGATAGTCTTGGAGAGGATCTTGACAAACCACCCCATCATGTTCTGATCTGAAAGAGGGGTAATTTGTGATGGTTTCTCCTGGTCTTTAGATATCCTTATTATCAAAAATGTCTCCCTAATGCCTAACATCATACCTCATCTCCTTTTTCTGCAGTGAGCACAGAGGTGATCTCTTTTTCTTTGCATCAGTCCTTCAAGTATTTCATAGATGTTTTCACATTTTGTTTCAGACTAGACTAAATTGTCAAATTACTTAACTTTTTTCTCTAAACCTATTTAATTTTACCTCTGATAATTCCTGTGCTTGAACTCCAGTACCCAAAACGCAGGCACAAGACACTCCCAAGGCTTTAGCAGTACTGAGTGAGGGAATGGATTACTTAACTTTTTTTGTACGTTATACCAGAGTATTATCGTAGCACAGGAGCCTTAAGAAAGGTTTATCTGAGTTTGTACCTGTATTTGAGGACAGCTCGTTGCTCATACCAGTGACCGTGACTAGGTGTCTGCATAGAGGATTTATGGGAGCAGTCTAATATTTAGACTTCTGGGATGTACCCTGGAAGGGCAACACAGAACCCTCTTTAAGGGGAAGAGAGTGATGTGTTTTCAAGCCGGCTTTCCTGTGTTCAGATCCTGGCAGTCCCAGAGGCATCCCACTCCGAGACGGTATCTGAGGCTTGAAAAAGCAGGGTCTCCCAAGTGCAGTGTCTGCCTGCAGGCATCCAGATGAGTCTGTGACAGATGAAGCTTTTGAGAAATTACTTATTTCTGTTGCCTGCCTATTGTTTCCTTTAGGGACTTGCAAGAAAATATAAGGGACTATGTGTGAATTTCCCTTCCAGCTGTAGAATCCCTTTTCCGTTGTTATTGTTTCCCGCCTCAAATGGATTCTCAGCCTGCAATGGGTGCTTTCTTGGTAAAGGCCTTGCTCAGTTGTAATGTGTTTTAGGATGTAAATGGTAATGTAAGTTTGACTTTGGTGATGCTTGAAATCACTGTGCAATGGCAGTCTATACTGGTCACCACCAGAGAGAGTACTGCTGACCCACATATATCTGCTTATCCCTTAGGCCTTCATTATCTGCAAAGACTGCCATCAGTTTTCTTGCACAAAATAGGGATTTAATGAGAAAGCTTTGCAGAAACCTTATTTGATCTCTCAGGTCTTGTTGGACCAGGCCTTTCCTGTGGCTAAGACTTTCAAATCTCCTGCACTTTATCTGCTTTTTTTGAGATGCTCTTGAAATTAGGAAATAGAAATATATTCTGTGAACTAATCTAGTTTGTGAAGATTTTTTTCTTTTTTTTTTTCATTTGCAAATAGCAATTGCCATGATTGCAGAAATCTTTTTTGTGGATCAAATCTTTGAAATTGTCTTGAATGGTTGTATCTCCCAGTTTCTTGGGCTATGTGGCAAGGTTTCTTTGCAGTCGTTTTTCAGCCAGGGCCTTTTGTTTTGTGCTTTAGATGACATGAAAGCATGTGTAGTTCACTAATGCTGCTGCTTATTACCATTGTCTTTGTATTGTGGTGGGATACTTAATCCATATTTACACAGCAGTATTTCCATTAAATGCTCTGAATTGACAGATGATCCCTTGATTAGTGCAATCAAAGGTGATGCTGTTTCAGAGTGCATGAAGGCTGTTTGAATTAAGGACGTAAAAAGTAGGCTTGTAGGGTTGGACTTGTGACATAGGGTAGCTGCTATTTCCTCCTCTGTTAGGGTGGCTTCAATCCATTCCTCCCCTGCCCCCCTTTTTGTCTCCGTTTCTGTCTCAATATTTTGCATTCTGTTTTCAACTTGTGTTGAAGCACCCAGTCCTGCCTCTTTGAAGGGTGGACTGGAAGCATCACTATCTTATCATGTTTCTTATCTATTTTGAAGAGTTCCCATTTAGCAGTGGGAATGACTGCAGCATTCTCAGCCTTTAACAGCTAGAGACAAGAAAAAGATTTGAAATATGCAACAATGTCATTTCTCAATCAGCTACAGAGACTTCATTGTGGAGCAATGCAATTCATGCAAAGCCATCTCTCATACAGAGACTGAATGCTACCTTTTACTACTTTTCCCTGCTGGATCACAAACCGAGGGTTGGACTGGGGGTCGCACCAGAAGCGTGCCTAAGACCTGAGCAAAGTCTTGAATTTAAATATTACTGCGGATGAAGATTCCTGCTTGATTGCCTAGCCAAGCCTGATTAAAGCTTTAACGCTGCCTTCTGCACACATGATTGAGTCAAGCTGTAGCAGACATTCAGAACTGCAGTAGATCTGTACTGGGAGAGAACCTCAGGGTAGTTATCTGGACTAAAATGTTTGACTCCTGCATATACACTCTCCTTCACCCTTCTGTAGAAGCCACTCATCTGAAGAGGCCTTGGCTCCCTTTGAACTGCAGATCTCAAGACCAGAGTAAGAGAAAACAGCTCTGTGGTGAGAAAACAGTTCCTTCACTCATCCTAATGAGCCCTCCTCCTTAGAAGAATAACTCATTGCTTACACAGCTGATAGCCATATGTCAAGCCATGAGATAGTGATTGCCCAAAGCTGAATGGGAGCTCTGATAGATCCCTTGAACCCCAGTGACAGAAAGACAGGTATTGACCATTCTGGGCATCACGATGCTTGTGTATGAAAGCCCCCCTGCTTTTTCACCCAGTGCTTGTCAGCACAAGAACTTGTCACAAACTGGCTGGCAATGTGACTTCCTACAGTTCTGGGAAGAGCTGCAATTTTATGTCATATATCTTTGAGTTGCAGAGAAGGCAATAAATTTCTACACCTTGATTATTTAAAGATTAGGGTGGTTACTGAGATGATGGGACTGTGGAACTGAGTTAAAGGAACGTTTATGTTCATGTAAGGATATTGGGTCAATCTCACTGCTATTGCCCTTGCTATAATTATTTTTATGGAAGCATTCAGCCCTACAAATAATACCTTGCTGCAACTTATCTCATATCTCGTGACTCATGGAGTAAATTTTGTGACCATTCTCAACGTGACTTTCATTTTGTACTTCTGGTTTTGCTTGTGGTCAGTTCTTGTGACAACAGGTTAATTTGTTGGTTCCCAAAGCAGTTAGCTTATATAAAATGAGGGCACTTTTTTCCTTCCTAAGAAGCACTGTCTTTTAGTCATTAAAAATCTTTGTAGACCTGTCGTCATTTACTTGGCCCAGTAATACACTTTCAGTTTTGTTTTGTTTTAAAAAAAAAGGAGCAAACAATCTAATGTGCAGGGTGCTGATTATATATTCCCTGCAGATTTGTCAGTTGTTTGGTTGCTACTGTCTAAGAGTTAGGGCCAACATTTTCAGGGCTCCTTCAAGCATATATATTAGGAACTGCTTGGCTGTACATTTTGGGTGTGAAAGTTGATGTGATTGGGCTAGGAGTTTGACTTGCCCAAAGCAGGCTGCTGGTCTAATTGTGAACCAGTGTCACTACCAGTGACACCAAACTCACGTTCTTTCTGCTAATGTGTCTTGCCCTAATGTGTCAGAAGGAGCAAATATTGATTGCTGAAAAGTCAGACTGCTCACCCCTTCCCTGAGTGGACCACTTTTAAAGACAGAGGCTAGCACAGTCCTTTGCAACTGGCGACGGTGGCTGCTGAGGTTGCACTAAGGAGTGGTGCTTGTCTTTGTGATATGAGCAATTTATTAAGAAACAGCTTTGAACCTGTGAGACTTATTTTACTGGATGGCTGTCAGATGTTAACTACCTTTGTACATGACAGAATGGGCTTAGATTTAAAAAAGCCTAACAACATCATCCACATCTTATACATTTTCTTATCTACAGTAAATCACATCAATGATAACACTTTTGTCTTGAAAGTTCTGCCTGCTCATGCTTCTGGCATCCTACTGTAGTTTGAGTAACTTGGAACAACCCGCCATGGGATACATGAGGGAAATACATGTCAGGAAAGAGAGGAAAACATAAAAGGTTGCATTTGGGGATTATTTTGGAGGCTGAGGAAGCTGACAATGAGAGGAGTTCCCTGATATTCAAAGTGTTGTGTGTCACTGGTGGAGGGCCCTGCTTTGGGGACAGACTTCTGATAAGAATTTGCATTTTAGTGAGTTCTTATCTCAGATGGGTGGGCGGGTTTTAGCTACCCAGCAAAGTCTCTGGTCCCATGGGACTTTCTGTCTAATCTTACAACTGCTTTGAATTCATCACCTCACAGGGAGCCGTTTGCTGTTAACCTCATCACTAGGTGGCTAGAGAAGCCCCTTTAATTTTGTTTGAAGGGGCAATAACAGAAGGTTGTAAAACTTTTGACCTGGTAAAACGTTTTGGACCCTGAAACCTGATTCTTAAACAGAATCCAGGTCGTAGCGGGAACAATGGACAAGCCTAGTGTAGGTATATACGAGTAGGCTGTGTGCTATTTAATATGTATGTCACAGAGGAGAAGGCATGGAAGCAAAAGTTTATCTGTCTTGTTAGATCTGATCAGTGGTTAATGCCCTGTATTAAGGAAGAGACTTAGGCTACAAATGTAGTAAACAGAACAGTGCTAGGCTTTATTTTCTGGCCCTGAGGCCAACTGGCATGATCTGGTCTTGTCTTGTTGAGTCTCAAAGTAGGATGGCTTCATTCAGACTGCCTACTGGGAATGGTCCTTGGCCTGTCCTAACTCTGGCACCATGCCTGAGAATTGTTTAGGAGAATTCTAGTAGGCCCGGGCCGAAGGGTGCCAGGAAATATTCTAACAGTTTTCTAACAGAATTGCAAGGCGCAGGCCATGTCCTGGCGCTGTTAGCTCACTAGTGTAGGCACAGCCCGAGGTCCTACCCCAGGCTGTGGCACATCTTGCTAAAACAGGACTCGGGTAGAACAGTGATGCCTGTGGCAGAGCTGACACCCAGACCCAGTGCCAGCTTTCCTGTGTTGGTGGCTGGTGCGGATGGGTTTATTTCCGATGCCGTGTGTTACGTGAAAGTTCTGGGTGCCAGGCCAGAAGGGTTAGAAATATGTTTTGTCAGCCTTCCTTAGATTTTTGTCGTGACTGATTCTGTCGTCATTACTTGAGGTCTTCTATTTTCTTCATCTGTGGAGGAGGAGACAGAAAGGAAATACAGCTTGAATGGGTGGGGACTACTTCAGGACAGTGTGAAAAGGAACTAGATGTTAATTACCTAATTCTGAGTGTCATTACTAACAGTTGTCAGCTGAGGTATTGTAGACTGAAAGCACTTTGGTCCTTCACATGAAGTGCCACTTACTCATTTCTATTTTACTTACTTCCCTTTTTATTGTGGAAAATGAAAGGCTTCAAATGGTAATCACTGGACACTTGCATATTATTTTTTAGCTCATATCCCTCTGGGTGCTAGTGGTCCTATCTCTGTTGTGTTACCGACACTGTGCTCAGAAATCAGCTCAGATGGGAAGCAGCTGTTTGTGAGGAGAGGGTGTTGACAAGACACAGAATAAGGGAAGAACAGTGGGGGAAGATTTCCAAAGAGAGCTGCAGAAGTGTGTTTGCTATGAGCATTCAGTTGTCAGAGGCATGATCCCTCAACAGGAAAAAGAGATGGATATTGGGAAGACACTTTTCCCAGAGTTTGGCTCCTTTGGTGGCTCTTAAAACTTTACATGTGAAAATATCCCTGTGGCAAATGCGTGGCTCCTTTGTTGCGTTGGCACAAGTGTTTTGTTCACATGTGGAGAACATGTTCTGAAAACTTGTCAGTAAATAAATAATGATTTTCAGGCTATAAGGACCAAAGATGATTTTTTTGGGGGGCAGAATAGTTGAAAAGTGAGATTTACCAGTTAAGTTATTTATACAAGACAAAAGTACCACTGGAGTTTTTAACTCAGTTATTAAATGGTACAGGTCACACAAAATCCAGTGTATTTAGTGTTGCAGTATCTGTTTTGCTGGGCTTTTTAGTGAGTCAGACCTCCAGCTTTGCCATCACTCAATTTCTAGAATTCTGCTGCATTCAGTCCTCTGGCCTTCACATTGCACCCACGTTCTTGGTTTACCATTGCTTTCCCTTGCACTGAATTGCAAAGCCATTGCACAAGGACAGATAATCTTACTGCATACGTTTTTTTCACTTCTGTGCATTCCTCCATCTCTGTCAGCACTATTAGTAGTATTTTCCAGAGTAACTGCACTTAGGGAGCATTACTTGTAAGTAGTTCTCTTTCAGAGAACCATCATAGGGAGCAAGAGCAAAAAGCATTTAGAAACAAAAATGGACTAATAAATTCAAGGCATAGTCAAGGCTTTTGAACGAAATGCAATTGGAAAGAGTATTGGTTCTAGATGAATGGAAGAAGTAAAGAAGAAGGACAGATCAGTACTTCTGGAATTAGAACAGGTCATTGCAGACATACTACATCATTACATAGTCCTTCTTCGCTATTCACAAACTACGATGGTTCTCTGAAAATCAGCTGCGGGCAGTTCCTGTTGTTATAAATTAAAAATTGTGCCCAGTTTTTATTACTTTGCTTTGGTTTTCATTGTTGGTTGGGTTTGGGGTTTTTGTATGTTTGCCAAATGGGGCAAAGCTTTCTTACTCTTTACTCAGTGAGCAAAACATTCCCTGAAGAAATGCATGTTTTCGTCTCTTTTCAATGGTTAAGCCTCTCTTTCTTTAAATATTTAATATACTCAGATGCATCTTGATTCTGACGCGGTGAACAGATCAAGCTGATGAAACTTTGCTTTATGGATGGATTTGTTGGTGAGGGGTGCTGGAAGTTTTCTGCAGTTACACTGAGTAGCAGAGGAAAAGGGAAAAGGAAAGATTACTTAGGATGATATTCTGGTTTGCATTATGTCTGGTAGAGCACTTTTTGAGGATTCTGCTATCGCTCTGATCTTTATCCTGAGGGGTGCTGAAGCCAGGAGGAGCTGGGAAACCTCAGGCTGTTCTAGCAGGTGCTTGTCACCTTGCAGTATCAGCATTTTCTGTGTATAGAATATAAACACCATGAACAGCAAGGTACATCTGGGAATTTCACTCTTACCTCTGTTTCCTTCCCCATTTAAAAACAGCTTAATATGCCTCTCGACGTAAACGAAAGCTAGAAAGAATGGCCAGCCTCTTGATTGGTTTTGTCTGTTATACTGTGTATGCAGTATATATGCATGTGTCATAAGAGATCCTTTTGCACAATAGAGGCCAATGCATCTTTCTTAAGCAGTTGCACAAGACAAGCCACAATATTTGGAAAGTAAAGTATGAATCAAAATTTTTACAGCAGACAACCAGAGGAACTGAAATTTGCAATTGGCAAGCAAGAATTAAATTGCAGTGGCAGCCGTTGCTATGTCCAGGTGGTGTGTGTTAGGAGGCAAGGCTGCATGACATCAGTTCTCTTTTAATGTGGTTCTGGGTGAGCTGCTGGGGCAGCATGGTATCAAAAAGCAGCTTAATCCAGTGGAAAGAAAAGTCTCAGGCTATTTTACTTGAAGAAGAAAATTTTGCTTTCAAGTGCATTAAAAATAAAGATACTAGTCTGTGTTTACGCAGCACTTTTTTGGCTGTATTATCTCAAAATAGAAACCCAATATTTAGCAGATGGAGAAACTGAGGCACAGAAAGGCAAAATGACTTTATCCAAAGGTTGCAGGGGAAGTAGCTAACAGAGCCAGCAACTGAAACTAAATATCTTGTCTTCATTCCTTCCTTCTTTTAGGAGAAGAAGCGGAGCAAAAGATGTCACACAAGCTATACATCTTTTTTTGTGACAAAGTGCAACAAAAATTTAAATTCTTTAATTCAGTCTTCTGGCAACCAGCTGACACCTCCTCAGCAGTTAGTGCTTGATGAATTGGTGCTCGTAGCTCAGTTCCAGGGGGACTGTTAGGCATAACCAGAGCAGTATTGACAATCTCTGTGCACAGACCAAGAGTCAATGGGGATGGGAGGCATTAACAATTTTCCGTTCCGGGAGTACCTCTGCTGGATGCAAGAGATTGTGCTGGGGAGTTTTCCTGCCGTAGTCCTATGTGAACATATGGTGTAGAATGTAAATCTTGGCTCTTCAGGAATTGCCAGTCAGTAGCTTCCCATTGCTCTCAGTGAGTAATGAAAATGTAAATAAAGAAGCTATGTTATGTCTCAGAATTACTCAGTGGCAGTTGTCTGAACAGTTGTGCTTATGCTAGAATCTCAGCAAGTGCAAGTGCAAACACTCAGACATCTGGTTGTTTCACACTTGCCTAGTCTGCTAGTGTTATGTGTTAGCTGCTGAAACTAACTCTTCACAACACTATGCAGAAGTACTTTTTAAAGCAGTAAGTGCAAGCCTGAGTTCTGCAATCAAGCACACATTGAGCACGAAGGGTGTAAAAGACAGAGATGAAATGAAAATGTCAGGGGTTTGAATGTACTGCTGGTGCTGCCCCTGTGTTGACGAGGAAAAGCCAGTCTGTTCCAGCAAAGCAAAACTGAAAAAAAAAGGTGAAACGGAATCCAAGGAGAGAGTTGGAAAAAGTTTAGTTATACAAGTCAGTATATAGAACATTTCACTTGTGTGGCTTCCCCACACTTCTTGATTTTTGGTGAGGAGCTGGAACTTCAGAGATGCCACAGAAAGGAAGTTCCTTCCTCTGTAATTTTTTTAGCTCCAAGGTTCAGACGTAAAGTTTGAAGGCGAATTAAAGAAGTAGTTGAATCCTGAAATTGACTGCACAAGCCTGTCCTTCGGGACAGGAGGGTTCATTTTTGGTATGTTTTGCACCTTTCTGCACACTTCTGATCTTCCAAGGCTTCAGCTGCCTCCTTTTCATTAATTTTGAAGATATATCTTCAGTCAACACCCTTGTTGGGCGTTGTCCTAATTCTCCTTATTTTCACATAAAAAGACTTCTGTTCACCAGTTCTGACTCTGTCAGAGGCCACTACTGCCTTGTTCAAACTAACACAGTACCACAATAAAAACAGTAGTGCAACATATCTCTGCAAATCATGATACTATTGAACCATTTGAATAAGAGATCAGGGAGATTTTGAGGGAGAGTGGTTTGGGGAGAGGTGGAGTAATGCCCTCAGTGGAACATTACTTTCTTTTTGTCTCACCCCAGCTGATGTGATCTTTCTAGAAAGCCAAGACTTATGCTTGAGAGACCTGGTAGGGTGGGTACTGTAGCCCAAGATGGTCTTAGGCTGTTTTTCTGCACACAGTTCAGCATCCCTGCACCAGTACAACCTCCTGTCGCGTCTTGTTTCCCACATCACGCGTTCTTGGTTGTCTCCACATATATTTCTGTTCTGCTCCACTCCAGCAGTTTCTGAGGTGGGGTGGAGGTACCTTTGTCCAAGGGGGAGGAGAGCAGAGAACACAGTGTTTTCAGCCTCCTTATGCCTACTGCTGGAGCGGGGAAGTGACACTGTTGCACGGCTCAAAGGAGATGGACACGCAGAGGTCCACTGGGACTGGCTGGTGCACAGCAGAACACAACATTAATATTGTGGATACTTTGGGATTATAATTTCAGTATTTCCCAGCCATTGCAAACAATTGGAAATGGCAGTGTATGTGATATGCCATTATCCTGGAATCTCTATTTCACATCATTATCTTAGAGTACAGTAGGCCAAACCAGAAGACATTTCCACCAATTTCACTCTGATTCACTGCTTAGGGCTTTGACTTATGTTTGTAAGTATGTTTAAGTGGGGTGACCATGACGGTTATCACTGCGCCTGTTTCCCCCGCTGCATTCCTAGAAGCTGAAGTCCCATGGTATGAATGGATGTCTGGGGTTTGTATCATCAGCTGCTATAGTTTACAGCTTAATGTATAAATGCAGGCTAAAGGCTGCAGTGGTTTGTTTAAATGCTTAAATGTTGAGTTATAGAGGGCAGTGCTTAAGCAACAGATGCACATTCTGTGCAGCCTTGTCTGAGACAGAGGTGTAACCTTCAGGAGGGGAAGGAACAGAGATTAGAGGACAATAATTGCTTCAGCTGTCTCATTTAAATCAGTTTGCAAATGAGAGTCACAGTCCTTAGCCCGAATGCACGTTAATTAACAGTTTATAGTTATCTGTAGGATGGCAACTGTAGTGGCTGAGGATTAGGCACTTGCCTATTTGCCACGTATACTTTATACGCAGTAAACAGTAGGAAAGTGATGGGGACGATACCTGGGGCCTTTCAAATACAGTATTTGCCAGAGCTCCTCTGTTGGAGGTCTGAGTTGGTGCTGTGTACCGGGGCTGGCTGACAGTACGCTGTGGATATTGCTTTTACTTGGACTGTGTGAGGGCAGTAGCTGTGAGGGCAGAAGAGCTCAGGCGTGGCCTTGCTGTACGACTGCTTGCATCTAGACTGGGCTCTGATGGCTCTTCCAACCCTTTGCTCGTCACTTAACTCATCTGCAATGAACCTCCACCATAAGACTAGAGCTTACTTTTTGGTATCAAGATACGTTAAATACAGATGATATTTGAGTGACAATTTCAAAGGAGGAAGAGAAACATGTGCTGTTTTAGTCTGCTTCTGTTTTCTAGGCTTATGTTATTTTCTTGTAGTTGCTGTGTAAGCAAGTTTCAGCTGAGCTGGTGGAATTGGTCAGAAGGGTTGAGACTTTTGGATGAAGTGAAAACATTCCCTGAGGTGTGTGTGGTGGTTTTTTTTTGTTTGTTTGTTTGTTTTGTTTGTTTGTTTGGTTTTTTTTGTATGTGGGGAGTAATTTGGGCTTGAGTGTACTTTTTTTTTCTGACTAATGATACACCAGCTGTGGCACTAGTGACAGAAATCTCATGATCTTTTCATTGCAGAGCTTCTTATGTAGAGATGTATTACCTGTCCATTCTAATGTGCATTTAAGTGGAGTTTGGCTAAATGAATAATTTCTGTCTTCACTCATCATTATATAAATCTTTTCTTAAAGCAAAAAAGTCTCTTTCCCAGCATTCTAAACACCAGGCAGTGACATGAACTAGTGTCGTGGTTTAACCCCAGTTGGCAACTAAGCACCACCCAGCCGCTCGCTCACTCCCCACCAGTGGGATGGGGGAGAGAATTGGAAGAGTAAAAGTGAGAAAACTCGTGGGTTGAGATAAAGACAGTTTAATAGGTAAAGCAAAAGCTGCACACGCCAGCAAAGCAAAACAAGGAATTCATTCCCTGCTTCCCATCGGCAGGCAGGTGTGCAGCCATCTCCAGGAAAGCAGGGCTCCATCATGTGTAATGGTTACTTGGGAAGACAAATGCCATCACTCCGCACGTCCCCCCCCTTCCTTCTTCTTCCCTCAGGTTTATATGCTATGGTATGGAATAGCCCTTTGGCCAGTCTGGGTCAGCTGTCCTGGCTGTGCTGCCTCCCAGCTTCTCATGCACCTGGCAGAGCAGGGGACACTGAAAAGTCCTTGACTGGTGTAAGCACTACTTAGCAACAACTAAAACATCAGTGTGTTATCAACATTATTCTCATACAAAATCCAAAACACAGCACTATACCAGCTGCTAAGAAGAAAATTTACTCTATCCCAGCTGAAACCAGGACAGTATCCACCCCTTATTCCATACCATTTACATCATGCTCAGGTCCCACACTACCCAATACATCCTCATTAACCACCCTTCCCATCCTTTGATACAAAACGCAGGTATCATTCCCTTAGTCTATGGAGCACCCCTGTGAAATGTCTGTAAAATGTCCAAAATGTCCACAAAATATCCATTGAGTTCATTTAGTCCATGACTTTGGGCTCCATCTGTGATGGTGATCATTCAGGACAGGAGAGGTGGTGTGTTGCATGGAGTTAGTGTGCGCCAAAGCCAGCTCAGGTCGGGTCACTGGTGCACTTGCACTGCTTCTTGTAAGACTTGTCCTCCATTGGTTCAGGTGGTTCCTGCTATAGTAATTCCTATAACATGCAACTGAGATCATGGGTTACAACAATTTAAAGGTATCTCCACTACAGTCTCCACCCCTGGTCCCTTTGGGCCAAACCATAGGGTTTAACATTGCAATGAACTCCTCCTGCCCCTGCTCCAGCTTGGACTTATCCACAGACTGCAGTCCCTTAGGGGTGTACCTGCTCCAAGTGGAGCCTTATCTATAAGCCACAGTCTCTCCAGGGGTATACCTGCTGCGGCATAGACTTACCCACAGCCGGAGTCGCTTAGAGGTGCACCTGTTCCAGCATGGCCTTCTCCATGGGCTACAGTTCCTTCAGAAATACACCTGCTCCAGCATGGCCTTACTCACAGCCGCAGTCTCTTCAGAAGTAAACCTGCTTCAACAGGGCCTTACCCATGGCTGCAGTCCCTCCAGTAGAGTACGTGTTCCACCATGGCCTTACCCATGGCCACATACTTTGAGGTGCTCCAGCATGACCTCGTGCACAGCCACTGATGCTTCAAGGTGTACCTGCTGCAGTATGGACTTATCCACAGCCACAGGTCCTTCCAGGTGTACCTTCTCCAGCATGGATTTATCCTTGGGCCACAATCCCTTCAGAGGTATACCTGCTCCGGCACAGACATAACTATGGCCACAGATGCTTCGAGACATACCTGCTCTGGCATGGGCTTATCCATGACTACAGACGCTTTATACCTGCTCCTGCGTGGACTCATCCACAGGTCACAGTTCTTTTATCACACTTTGTCCTTGTTGGTGGAGTTATTCTGTTTGTAGGAGTGAGAGATAAAGAAGAGAAAACATGTATATCAATTTCAGATTAGTTTCAAATGTGGAGTGAAGTTGTGATGGGCAATGAAGTCCTATAGCAAGTTTTCTCTCCACGCCTTTCTTTAATCAGCACTGAAATGAGATCTACATGAGGTGTACATGCTGTGCATACCAGAATTTCATACCCAGTGAAGAAGTCCTCATTGGTTTCAGGCAGTATATATTTCAGGAGAGAGACAGAGAGTAACCATGACGTGCCAATTCTCCATGTGTTCTGTCTCTTCTTGTAGAGATATGGGTGCGGGCAGGGGAGGCTTAGTATGAGACAGAAAGATATAAAAGTTTTTAATCTCCGATACCATGAACTAGGAAAGTTTTCATGGGTCCAGAACTTGAGGAAAGTAATTGTATAAAGGTCTCCTGATCTAGGATTATGGGAGAATGCTGAAAAGTTGTTAATTTAATCTTCAGAGCTATGGGGCAGGGTTTTTTTGTTATTTTTGGTGTTACTTGCATAAAACCCTGCTTTTTCCTGGATTCATCTGCCCTTACTGTTCGTTTGCCAGCTCTGACTGGAGCTGCCCCTATAGTGATTATAGTGTAAAATAACTATTTTCAAAGTGACTCTAGTACTTACTTTAACCTTCAAGGTAATAAACAGAAGGGTGTGAACTGCTGAGAAATAAAGTATCTTTTTTTTCCTTCATGTAAAAGTTCTCAGTCATTTTGCTTATAAAGGAATTACATAACTGAATATATAAAGAAGATGGCAAGATAACAGATCAGAAAAAATAATGTCATTTACATATTTCAGATTCAGCTGAATTTATAGTCTGTGTATATATATAAAAACTTAATTTTGCAGGCAGTATTACAAAAGCAGGAGTGGTAATATTTCTAAACCACCTCTGAAATTGGTTTTCCCTGCAGTAAGTGGTGAACACACAACAGGAGAGGGAAGGGATTCGGTTAGGTTTGTACCCGCCCAAAAGGAGGTGGTGTGTGCAAGTCCCTGCCTGCGCAGGGCCTGGGGACCTGCTCTGCAGCAGGAAGGTACGGCACCCTGCTTGCTGCCCAGGCAGAGTAAATGATGAGGCCTGGCTGGATACTGGCACCATCCTACGTGAACATCTTGTTGGGCAGTAAATTGCTGCTGGTTTGGAGCAGTTTCCTGCTTTCAATGTGTTTGTTTTTAGTTTCTAAAACTTATGCCAGGATAATTCCTCCCACACCACATATATATTTTTGCCCATGTATTAATGGGATGTACCTTCTAGACTATAGCAGAATTATGGGATTCTTGTTTCTTGGTAGTGAATTCTTGGCTATTACTAATTCAAGTGGAGTCTTGATGAGTTTACATAGCAGTCATAACTCCAAATTCATAACCTATTGATGTGTGGTACCAACTGCTAAAGCATGCATGAGCTGGAAGGCTTGGCAGAGTCTGGAGTGAGTTATGGAGGGTATTCATGCATAAACAGTGTGGTGCTAAATATTAGATGATGCTGCTCCCCCTCAGCAGCTCATATCTGCTTTCCAGGCCCTCAATTCTCCAGTTGCAGTGACTGTTTCTTCAACAAAACAAATGGAAATAAAGCAACAATAAAATTTGCTATTTTTTCATATGCTACTATGTAAATCTTTCATTAAATAAAATGTCAGGGACATATAGGTTCACTTCAGTGGTGGGAACACAGTGGAAACTTCAATCCCTGCTGCTCTGAATTTTAAGAGGAAAAAATGGAGTCTACAAATGAGTGGAAGAAACTGAGGCCAGCAGTTCTTCAGAGGCAGAAATACCTCAAACAGAATAACATGATTGCTCAAGGGCTGGGTATGAGGGAGCAATAAGAAAGCATTTCTCTTTGTTTCTGGGTGATAGCTTGCTTTGTTGGAGAACAGATGAGCTCACAGCAGAGCCAAGAGTAGGCACAGTAAGCCATAGGCACGCCCCTGGAAGAGAGTTAAAAGAAAGGATTTTTGAAAAGAGAAGAAAAAGGCTAAAAAATCCAATCAGAAGACTTAGGAACTGAGATCTGCTTTTCCCTTAAGAAGCAACTGAAGAGCCGTTAACATGAGAAGAAGCTGAAATGCCATTTGTCTGGCATACTGCTTCCTACCCTTTCCTGCGTGCAAACCCTTGGTGTCTGTAGACAGGAGCAGGGAGCCAATCCATGTTTCCCTGTCTGGATTTGCCACCTAGAATGTACCGCTTGGACGCCGTGCTAGTCGGCGTATGCAGCCTTGGCTCTGCTCCTTAGAAAATGAGCATGGTGATTGTAGCGCTTACTGAATAAACAGCTGAATATCATAGTCCGTTTTTTTGTTTATCTGTATTCGTGACAGACATAATCATCATATATGAGGACAGGGAAGGCTATGTGAGACAGTGTGGACGTGGGAAAAAGATTAATGGGCTGTAAAGCAAGAATGACTAAATTCTGGAAAGCTCTTTTGAATTAATCTGATACTGTTAAAAATCAGGCACAAGTAATAAATTCTTACACCTGTACAGCTAAAATTGAAAGAATACTTATATTACTCATTTTATTATTGAAGTTCTTTGCTTAACAGGACAGTGTATAGTTTTGTGTATAAGCTTCCCAGGTTGTTGGTATCCAGAAAAGAACAGCAGGAATGTTCTAAAGCCAAACTTGAATCAATTTGGATTGCTCAGGCTGAAAAAGTTGCTGAGATGAAGGGAGTAAACTCTTCTCTGTATCCATAGTTCATAGGGCAAGAAGTAATGGCTTTAAATTGTAGCAACTGAGAAAATTAGGAGATGCTTTCTAAAAGTCAGGATAATGAAGCAGTGGAATAGATAAAGGGAATGTTGTGAAGTGTCTGAAACTACGTCTTGTTGAGAATGAACGAGACTGCTGACAGAAGTGTAAAAGATACTGTGCTCCTGCCTTGGCGTGCAGGGTGGCATTCTGATCCCTTATAGTCCTCATTTCCTTCGTTCGTTGACTTTAAATAGTGGAGAAGAATTAGTCAAAGGCTTTTTTAATTGCTTTTAGGCAGCTTTCCTGTCTGATTATTTCCTCTTACCTTACTTTACATATTCATAACCTTTATCATTTTGGTCTCATTGAAATTTGTGAGGACTCTTCAATATACCTGAGTGAAAAGTTAGGGAGTTTAGCTTGAAGTGTTCCTTTGGTGACTTGAACTAAGCTGGCTGACACTATACTGAAGCAGAATAGCTTCCACAAAGTGGCTGAGAGCAGGTGCAGTAACTTCCAGCAGCGAAGTGGTAACCAAGTAGAAGGGGTGGTGAAGTCCTAAATCACTCCAGTCCTTAGCAAAGTAAATGTGACTTAGCTTTGTAAGGCACTCTAAACAAGTTACCCGAACTTCTCCAAAAGCCAAGCATATTTAAAAACAGAACAAATCCCAAAGACACGTAAGTGTGGATTCTTTTTTTGAAAATTAACAGTAAAACAAGTGATCTTGGAACTACAGATTCCCCCAAAGTCAGAATGTGGAATCCAGTTTTATGATGCTGTTACCAGTGGTAGGAAGGGGTGCCACAGGGGACATCCTGTGATACTGGGTGGATGTTTCACATTTGGCGGAGATTAATCATATAAAATTATTGCCTAGATCCTCCCTTTTTGCCAGGTAATTTCTTTTCTTTCTGGTTTCAAATATGTCCTGCAAATATGGTGACCTGAAGGTTTTGTGGAAATCCATATATCATGTTTGGAAGCTCTCACCTTGTATAAAATTAGCCAAAGTCTCTTTAAGTGAGCTGGTTTATATATTTTAAATTCAGAACGTTTCAGAAAACTCCCTCCCTTTTCTGTTTCATTCTTACCTGAAAAAAATCAGCTGGATTTAAACTATCTTAGCATCCGAAAGACAACATTATGAATTTGTGACATGACTGTCAGAATACTAATATCCTCCATCATATGAGGAACACAGTTTTTTTACACGTCTTTGTATGTTTTTGTAGCTATGTAAAATCACCTAACTTGATTAAAAATTTTCTCCTCCTAATTGGGACAGTGTGCAACTCCCCCACATTTCTGGCTTGGGTCAAAAGAATAACAGCATGCTTTGTCTACCTGGATTCTCAAAGGTATAAATCACTGGACTATTTTCAGTTGTACACTGAAATTCTTTTTCCAGGTTCTGGGGGAACTAGACAGTGCCTGTCAGCTTTCACTACATGCCTGGCTCTGCTGTCTCTGCACAGAGGAGCACCATAGTAGAACGGAGGTTTGCCATGCAGATGAAGGAATTTTGCCCATTGTTCGCGAGTTACAATTTAGCTCCAGAACCTGGCTGGTTTCACCTTTTTTGAATGTTCTTGGCATCCAGCTGCCTCATTTCCAGTCATCTTTGTCCTGGCTAGTTTCGTTTTGCTGTGAAGTGGCTTTCTTACACCACTTCCTTAGTGGTACAGCTGCATTTTTCACTCTTGTAGACAGCATTTTCCCCTTAGCACTCTTGCCTCTCAGCCCGATATTCCCACACTTTATAAATATGCTTGCAGTGGTGCTATAAGCTGTCCCTCCTTATTTATGGATAGAATTGCAAATTTGATCCAGATGGTGCTGTTTTCTAAAGTCTGCTTCTGAAATCTGTTTGCAAGATACGATCTGCCTGATCGGCTGTTTTCAGGAGATCTCCTTTCAGGACTCCTGGTTGCTTGTGCTCCATCAAAGTTGTGCTTCCTTAAATGCCTTGAGTCAGTGGGATTGGATCCTTTTGTTTGCCACAGCAGCACATGCAGCGTCTAAAAGCTGCTTAGACTTAATTGTTATTTTGTCATAATAATTTCCAAGAGACTTTGTGCTCTTTGAGCTTAATGAGAACAAAATATTATTTTATGATATGTAGTAAAATGACGATTAATGATACCATTAGTAATAATTACTAGCTTTGTATCAAGAGACATTTGACAGTAGCTCTAGCGATAATAGGGGATGTGGTTTCTCAGAATGCGTAACGGAGTGCCAGCCACATCTAATGGTACATGTGCTGACTTGGTGTGTCCGAGCTACTCAAGACAACTCGCAGCTTGCGCGCTACCCTTCTTGGTTTCTCTTGTGGACTTAATCCCATACAATTCATATTGCCTCTTTTTCTTTTCTCTTCCTCTGTTATGTCTTTATGTGCTTACATTCCTTTGTTCTCAAAACTGAAAAAGAAAAAAATCATCTTTGGAGTGAAGTGTGCCTTAGCATTTTCTCTTAAGCATGCAAATTATTACAGAAGGCCTTGAGGAGGTCTCTGACAGCTTCAGTTTTACCAAGTTGTATCTCTGGAGAGCGGAATAAAAAAACCCCACAGTTGGACAGCAGAGGTGTATAATGAAGTATGGTGAAGTCTGTGCTTCAGTCAAATTGAGACGAGCTTGTGGAATAAGAGTGTACCAGCACTGAAAGGCTCAGAACTCAAAAGGCAAAGAATTAAAATACCACTCTCCCCACCCCCCACTCCCAAAAAAAACCTACCAAAAAACTCTTTTGATTTTAAAGACAGCTAAACTCTTATGGTTGGTAGGCCTCTGCTGTGTATCATTTGTCATGTAGTTCATTTGTTGGTCCCTAATCATCAGTTTACACATTCAGCTGCTTGTTTTTCTAGGTAGAAATCATGCTGGCAGTTTAGCAGGAGGAGCATGGGGTGGCATTGTCTTCTTCCATGGTAAGCTTGAACTATGCCTCTTCATGGGACAGAGCTCTGGTTTGTCCATACATGTAACTCCATTAGTAGCTGGCTTTGGGGAGACTGAGTAACTAATGACCGTGGGGGAAAAAATAACACAAATGGCTTTTGTCCTGAGCTTTCAAATCACAGTGGTTCCATTGCGAAAAAAAGACTTGCAACACAGAAATGTTTTACCATCACCTTCCACAAATTCAGGGTCGGGGAAGTTAGCAAAACCTGCTTTTGAGTGTTAGTGCCACACTGCACAAAACATGTAGGACAGTGACCCAAAGCCTCTTTCAGGTGACCTCCAGCTGCTGTTGACAACTACTGAACAGATACATGCTTTGATGCGTAGAATTGTTGAGACAATTTGACTTCTCTGTTTCAATAGATACAAAACCTCAACAGCGTGTGAAGTGTTTGGTAAGAGAGAGGCTGGAGCTCTCTCCTGCAGCAGAAGGGCAGTTGTTCTGTTGTCTTGCATTGGCGTTGCAGCTTTTTGATAGTTCTGTTTCCATAACCTTCCAACACAGAAGCAATGCATGTATCTTCAGACATGTTAATAAGACTAGCCTCTGGAAGAAGTTGTGACACTAGAAACCATTGATATTTGTGGACCACTACTTGATTATTTGGCAAAATTGGTATGTAGGACTGGGAGAAGAGTTACTTCTGCCTCCTCTATCTTACCAAGAGTCACCATCCTAGCAGTGACAAACTGTTAAAAATTCACTCTTCTGACAACAAAATAATGTTAACTGAGGGCAGTCTTGAAATTTGTTCCTTGGAGGAGTTTGACTTCGCCGTTGTCACCGCCCCTCTGTGCGCACCTCTGGAAGCGTTGTAGAGAGTCATACGCATGTCGTGAACGCTCACAGTCAGAAGAGATGAGTGTAGAGTGTGGAGAGAGAGAACGTACCAACAAACAAGCAAACTGATTAGGCTGCCTTCTGGTGTTACCCGGTGGTTCTTACAGCTCTGCAAAGAGATGACTGTACTGCTCCAAGTTGTCTTCATGTTAGTAGAGTGCTGAGGCAGGTTATTTGGAATACAGGCTTGTCCTTTCTTTGTATCTTGTGCGGTGTACTGCTGAGCAAACTTGGTAAATGTTTGTTTTAAATCACATAGATCTCCAAAACTGGGGAGAGTTTTCTAATTCCATGTCAATATTGGCTCAAACGGCCACATTAAAAATATAGACAACTATGTTTTCTCACAGCAGAACACTCAGTATTGTACCAGCCCTTGCTGAGAAGGCCTCCTCCCTTTTGCACTGCTTTTTAACTAATCAGAATAAATTATAACAATAAAAGTTTTTTTTTTTTGTGTTATGTCCTCAAATCAGATTTGCTTATAGCTTTTATAATTTTTGTTGTTATTACCAGGGAAGACATAACTACTTTCCACATGCCGTGTCTTTTCTTATCGAGTTGCTGGGGCAAGGGCTGGGTTGTCAGGGTCTTTAGGATGTGAAAGAAAGAAGGGGGTCAGAGAGAGGTGCCTGGTTTGCCCTGTTTTAGCTGATTTGAAAGAATAAGTTGTCTTGATTTAATATTTTTGGAAACTCTCTGAAGGTCCTGAAAGAAACAATGGATTAATTTTCTCTGCCTCCCTTCCACCCCCTCCACCCCTCTTTAGATTTTCTTTCAGGCAAATATGCATCCATGTGCCCATGAAGTAGATTATTCAATTGCTCCTTCCAAGTAAGGTATTTGAAATTAAACATCCTATCATCCTATGTATAGTTTGGTTGAAAACTAAGATGTTTCCTGATTTTTTTTTCCTTTATTTTTCTGCAGAGCGTAACATTCTTTTCTCTATATGAAAAATTTCAACCAAACCCCAGGAATTTCCTACAACACAATTAGTTTAATTTCAGACTTCTGGTTCAAAGCTTTGGTTTTTTACATTTTTGTGTTGAAAGAATATTGTGAGTAGAAGACAGCATTTTCCTGATGAATTTTTAAACTTCAGTAAATCCAGTGTTTTCAGCAGAGAAAGTATTTAATCCCAAATTTGTGAGAGAGCTCTTGTGGTAGGTGACTGTCTCTAACACTGGCAGGTGAAGATTTAGGAGCCCTTTCTAATAGCTGCCACTGCAGCTGGATATCCTCTCAGCATTGGCCGAGGCAGGAGCCTGGAGCATCAGATGCTGGGAGCTAGGGCGGGAGGGCTGCGCAACCTGATCGTACAGAGGTTAAAAGCAGTTTTGTCACTGACTTAGCAGACTGAGTTTCATGAGCAGATTCTCTTCCTGCCCTTACAGTGGTTCAGGAGATGAATGAGGCTAGGGAGCTTACTCTTCTGTGCCTGCTTCTGTAAGACAAGATAATAACTATTATACAGAGTGCTTATAAAGCCTATAAGATTATTATCTGTAATATACTTTTACATCTTTGGAAGTCCTGCAGGAGGGTAAGTTTTAACATTAGCATTGTGAGATTTGTGAGCCAGAGATGCAGTGAACAAGGATCATCATGAGCAGAATGACAGTGGAAAAGAGCAGTGCAACGGTAAATGTATGTACACCATGAATTTGCCTTTTGTGACGTTTTTGGGTGGATTCTTTAATAAGGGTTTGCATTTTTGCATGAAATCATGACATCATAGGTGTCTGGAGAGCTAGGAAAGAGGGAAGGTGGTAGAAAGAGGTGAAATTTTGGTTATTGTATGGCACAATTAACTAATTAACTCTGGGGGTTTGTGTCTCGGGTTTCACTGGGCAGTGGTTGTTTTACTGTGGCTCTTGGTTTTGACACCAGGTTTTCCCCTTTTTGACACAGTAACTGTCAATAGTCCAGCGTGGACTCTAGGTCCTTTCAGACTGACACCTGTTGCCATGTTCAGTTCCTTTTTTTTTTTTTTTTTTAACACACTACAGATAGCGTTAATAAACTAGTGTTGCCTAGTGAGAGCAGAAAGTGACATCCCTGCAGTCAGAATTTGTGTTGCAATGGGGAAATCAGGGTCCGTTGTTTATCCTTACTGCTGCTTCTCCATAGTTAACTGTTGCAGAAGTTACAACTTCGGTTTACGTATTTTCCTTTGAAACTTGCTGTACAGCACAAAGGATATCCCACCTTTGCAAAGGTTTAGTTATCAGTGAACTGCTGTTCAGGTGTGTTAACACAAAGCAGTCTGCCCACACGTTTAGCATGAGGGATAGCAGTGGGTTGTTTTGTTCTGTTCTGCCACAGGCTTTGACGCAGATTAGAAATTCCTGCAGAAGCCTGGGAGCCATTTTAAGAACAGGTGCCAGCGTTTGAGAGCCTTGCCTTCCCTTCCCTGCACACAGCACCATCTCTGAGAAGCGTGAGTTTGATTTACAGGGAGACAGAGAAAGAAGTGTAGGATAGGAAAGGAAACAGGAAAGAGAAAAATTGGAGAGGAGGGAGGGCGAAGCGGAGAAGTGGCCAAGGAAAGGGAAATGGAGACAGACAGACAGAAAGACAGAGAAAGAACTGTTTCCCCTTTTATGAGGAAAGGGAGCCCTCAAATCAAGATGACTTAGTTCAGCTGTGCAGCCCACTTAATACCCATGAACTTGCAATTAAATGCGGAAGTGGCAGACAAGAGGCAAGCTGAAAGAAGATATTGTTAAATACTCAGCATTGGAGGATGCAGGGGGAAGCTCAGAAAATGGACAGAGCCCAAGTCATGAATAAGCACTCAGTTTCCTGGGATTCTGCTGCTGGTGGGAGGAGTGCTGGAGGTGCTGGAAGCCTCTGTCATTCAGAAACGCTGCAGTGGCAGAGGCCCTTTGTCCTTCTCCCCTGGATGCTGCCACAAAGAGAGGTTTTATTCAATTTCATGGTGCTGAGTCGACAGGCCTCTTTCTACTAAGCGAAGGGTTTCTTCCCCAGGCCAGGCTCTCAGAGAGCTTTGCAGAGAGGCTCTGTGAACCTCGATTGTTGTTTGGCTTGGAAGTACATTGTTTGCTGCTTGAATTTTTCTTGATCTTTTGCCTAGATAACCTCAACTGGTTCCTATTTTGCTTTGGAAAATTACATGTGCCTGATCAGTTTTTCCTGGATTATTATACAGTAAGGAGACACCCAAAAGGAGTCAGGACTGTTACTCTGTGGGCTGGCCAGAAGGTTCTGAAGTGGTTTTGTTTTCTTTTGGGTTACAGGGTAAGAGCTTACCTGCTCTCCTAATGACAGTCTGCACGTAACTGAGTGTTTCTAGTAACCTCTGCTGGCTGGTAAGAGGTATTCCCCACTTATTTCTTTAAGGCCGTTTTACCTCTTGCTTCTGGCCAGAAGGTAAATTCGTAGAGCTGAAACATCAGCTAAAGCTGTGAAAGCATTTTGGAATTCTTTAGGCTGGAAGATGCTGTGTGTGTGTGTGAGGTTCTGGGAACCAGGGGCAGACAGTGATTTGACAGGATAGGATAAAGCTATCACATTTATTCCCCTGTCATGTACCTATTGAGTATTGGAATGGGAAAAGATTTTCTTAGCGTTTATGTAGACCTTAGTGGAACACAAAGGATGCTTTGCTGACTTTAACAACATCTGATCTACAAAATTCATAACCTGTGCGAGCAGAAGGGGGGTTCTCATGCCATAATCTGCCAAACTCACTGAAGTAAAGGAGATTTAACTTCAGTAAGGACTCAACAGAAATTGAACACATTCTTTGGGACCAAACCTTATCTCATGCATCTGTGGCAAGCATCTGAAATGCTCATGTATTAAAGATGTTTCTGTAAATTAGGTTTCTGGGGTTTTTTATTACTCTAAGGACTAAAGCAATATTCAGATTATAGCACATGATTTTAACTGAAGTGTGTATATTATTAATAGGGACCAGGATGTGTCCCAGCTTGTAGAAAGTAGGTCATTCTGACTCCTCTGTAGCATTACAACTCCAACACCAATTTGCCTCAGCATATAAAATCAGGCTAAGGGAAGCCCTTGAATGGGGTGGTTATTTTGATAGCCTCTCTGACTGGAACTGTCATAACATTCTGCCAGTTCCTTTTAACTTGGTTCTCTTCCCAAGCTTGTGTCTGTTTGGAATTGTTTAGAAGGTTATTTCATTTCTTTCGCATGTACAGAGTTGGATTCAAGCGGCTGACCTGGGTTGGTATTGCTGTGGAAGGGACAACAGGCAGTTTTTCCTGCTGTCATTTGGCAGGGAAGAGATCCAGAAAGCTGATGCAAAGCTAGTAGTTCCTTTTGTTACTGCACTGCTGTGTGGATTAGGCATTGTTATAAAGGAGACATTTGGCTGCCTGATACCAGTTGTCTGCAAATTGTCTCTACAACGCAAATGTAGCTGTTAACTAACTCTCTGTTGCATTTATAACTTCTCACAGTCAAGTATACTGGCCCTGGATAACATACCGCACTGCCCAAATATAGATTCCTGGTAATTACAGATGTTTGGTGGGACCAGCTTTGTGTGAGTTTCTCATTCTGTGCCCAACACACCTTACTATCCATGTAACATGCTCTTTCATACCAACAAGGTGCCCCCAGGCATGACTGGGAAAACCTACTGAAAATTTCACCTCTTGTATCAATATGAGTCACTGCTTTGATTGCAAATCACGAAATGATTGGTAGTCTGGGAATGACATGCAGCCTTAAGCACATTATGGCACTTTCTTTGGATTGGAGGAGCCCCCTAAAAGTTTTATGGAACATTTCAGGTCTGCAGAAGAACTGGGCCAGTAATCACAGAACAGGATGTGTCTTAAATACGCGCTATCGATATGTGCCTACTGCTTGTAATCAGCACTGTCAGACTTGGATGGAATGTGAAATAAAGCAGCTCCCCAAATTGAGACTGCTTGTGTCTCCCAAACTTTTGTTTGCGGTTAGGGAAAGCATTGCAGGGAATTTTACTCAGAGTAGTTAATCTCTCCCATCATTTCCAGCTCTCAGTACTCCTGGCTAATTTGGAGATTTGGCTCTTGTGCAAAGATTCCTGTCTAAGGGAAGAAGTGTCTGTTTATAATTTTTATTTCGTTCCTCTCTGTTTTCAAGCATATGGAAAAAATGTGAAATAAACAATGTTGAATAAAATTGCTCTGCACTGTCATGTCCATGGTTTAGTCACAAACTACTGGGGCTGCATTGTGCTTTGCCGGCATGAGCATTTTATCTCCTGAGGCCTTTCAGGCTGCTGCGTGAGTTGTCTTTGCTGCCTAACTCAAATCCCTGGAAAGGATTATTGCCCCGTGGTAGGCAGCCATTTGACTGTGTCTTGAAACACCCAGTTCCAGTGGCTAGTTCTAGTTCTGTTACTGTGACCAGTTGGCTGGCATGTGACCTGTGACTCTGTGCTTGAGCAGAAAGAGACTGGTGGAAATGGAGAGCGAATTCATGGAAGGACAGGATGAACAATGGGAAAAAGGACAAGACTTTAGATTCAGGTGGGAATCAAAGGCAGGTAGAAGAAATAAACGTTTTTGTTCCTTGCAGGATTGATTACGCATTAGCAGCTGGAACTGCCATGTGTCAAAGATGTCTTTTGTTGCAGTCCCACATCAACAGTCATATGGTAGCACTGTAAAGGAGTTATACATCAGACAAACTCCGTCTGTCCCTACCTTCAGTTGAACTCTCGTACTCTTGCCCAAATGTAAACAGATGCCCCTTTCCACTCTTATTCATGTTTCCTGTGTCCTTGTTCTGAAATCCCAGTGAATTATTTTCTTGGTTTGGGTAATATTTATCTTTCTCTGTAGACCGTAAAGCTGGTAAGAGCCCAGTGTCAAGAAACAGTTTCACAGTAACAACTTGCATTGTATGTTAGCAGGACTCCGAGTAATGTAGCATGGAATACAAACAGATGCAGCAGCCAAAATGCCCCTGGTAACACCAGCATTTTAAAAACATATACACACGTGCAAGTTTAAATGGGAAAGTAAGAAAAGATGGCAAGGAAAGCTGATTAGTATCAGCCAACGTCTTGGTGTAGGCTAGGGCAAGCTCTCTGAGTTGGGCTGGGTGAAGCGATGCAATGGAGGGAGATTGACCTCTCCGTAAACTGGCTGAATTCTCTGTTGGATTCAGTGCAGATGATTCTGGCCCACGCTTTTCAGGAAGGAACTATTTCTGTCAGAGGCCAAAGCACAGTCATAGTGTACAAGGAGGGAGATCCAGCACTGCGCGTTAGCGTGGCCGAGTATCCTGTAGCCAGGATGGGCAGTGTTAAAGAGGAAATGCTGTCTGTTCATGGAACACTGAGCAAGGGACGCATCTGCATCCTACCTCAGCGTATTTGAGGTGGAATAAGTTACATGACGGACTTTGTGTGTAGCTCAAGTGCAGATGCAGTGGAGCTTAGTAATATCACACCCTGGTGCACATTATGTCTTTCCTGCGCTCTTTGTGTTTCATGACTGTTGCGACTCCCTTGTTTTCTCCTGGGAGTTTGCGTCCTTTTGCGTATGTAGACCTGACCAGCCTCACCGATATGGGATGTGTGAATAAAATCTTCCAGTTGAAACACCTTAGCCCAATTCTCTCTAGAAAGGTGATCCCCTTCAGTGATTCCTCAAAATGGTCCTGACTAGTAGTCCTGTCGGCATATGTACAAAAAGTTCAGGCTCTTGGGAGAGCAGATACATCCATCTTTCTCTCTGCCTAAAGAATGCAGAGCTGCTGCGTGTTGGCTGGGCGGTTGTGAGATCTCAAGTGTAAGTGGAATGAGTCTTGTGTTCCCCTTTTGATGGATTTAATTTTCTAAAGTATGAATCCAGCTTTTTTGTCGACACTTGAATCCTCTCAAAAATTTTTTTTTGTTTTAAATCTGATGAAATCTGTCGCCAAACAGAATTTTCACTAAGGATGAAGTAACTGAGGGCAGTAGAGTGGGATATAAAGGGTCAAGAAAAGAAGTTTTTCATTTGTAATGTCTGGTACAGTTTCCGGAGTCACCTGGATTTTAGCGGGGAAAACTGTGAGCAGAATGTGAGTTGGTAATTTTGTTTCAGTCCTGAGTGAACTATCAGGTGTTCTTTGTTCTTGCAGCACGTGTATTTTTTAACGATCAGAATCTTTCTTGACTAAATCTGTGTTGTTCTGATACCCCCATAACGCTTTTGCAAGCTGAAGCACAGCAATGGGCTCACTTAGCTGCTGTTGGCTGGAGCTCCAGCTCCCTTAGCACTCACTGTCGCTCATCTGTTGTTGTACATTTTTCAGAGGCAGTCAAGTGGAGACAGTTTTATACAAGTTCACAAGAAGAAAATGAGGGCAAATCTCCAGGAGATGGTTCTGGCTGATAGTAAGTTCTCCCAGATGAGACCACTGCAGAGAGGAGCTACTCAAAATGATTGCATTTCCTTCTCATAAGTTACTTGTTACAGACACCAAATCAAAGTGAGCTCAGGAATAATGCAGAGGAATTTTTAAACCTCGTATATTCCTTGCATCTTAAAGACCTTTTGTAGTTGTTTAATGCAGTATTTACAAGGTTTAAAGCTGTGTCTGCAAAGATAATGATAAATAATAAAAATACTTAGCAAGACCCCAGAGTTTGGAACTGAATCACTGCTGCTCACAGGATTTATCTATCTAAAGTCTAAAGAAGTATCTAAGTCTAGAGAAGAAAGGGAAAACTAAAGAGTTTAACCTAACCCTGATTACAGCCTGAGATCACCAGGAAGTTTTGGCACTGATTCTAAGGGCAGCTATAAGAAGTCTGAAGGTGGTATGTACCTTATATCATGGTCTAAAAACATCACAGGTGGGATGTGTCTCTTTATGTGTTGTTGTTTCAGTATTTATTTATGTATTGTCTTTGCTAATACATATATTTTTTTGGTGAGGTACCACAGTCTCATATCTGCAGCCTTGTTCTGCATCCAAGACACTGTAGTGCTGAATATTTACTGTAATGGTAACATTGGCATATGCAAACAGAGCTAACCTGTATCATTGTCATTTTATTATGTAGCCATTACATTTTACATTTTTATTGTTTGCAATTGAATTAGTTCTAGTGAATGTCATTTCACTGGGTCAAATGAAATCAAACAAATAGGATGCTGCCCACAGAAATTTTGGAGCCTTCTTCAGTGTTCCCTTATCCCTTTTTCCTGCATTCATGTATCTTACTACAATAACTGCTGGATCAATCGTGTGTTTCCAGGGGCAGAATTAAAAAAGGTGTTTTGAATTCTAAATCATGTTGTGGCCTGCAGGATGCTTTTGTAGATGGCTTTGATTTCATGTGTGTTGATGTTCAGCACTTGCTTTGACTGTTGTATGTTGCTGCTAGAGATGAAGATGACGTGTTCTTTGCAGCCTAGTAGCCAGCAGAGAGGAAGACAGACAAAGCCAGGCCCTTCTCATTTGTGATCTTTAGCAGAGAGCTATTAGTTACTGGAAAGGGGATGTGATCTTGTAGTTACTGCAACAAACGAAGAAACTGGACTTCATGTGCTCTGTAGTTCAGCAAGAGCATTATGCTGTAGTTTGGATCACTTTTCTGTGCAGAAAAGTTGTGGGTTTTTTTTTTTTTGCATCTCTTGGGTTTTCATCATTTCTGGATAAAAGCTTATTTTTTCCTGGTTTTCTGTATTCCTTTCACTGGATCAGACTGGGCTCCCAGGAAGACTGCAAATAATTTCTTTCAAAGGAGCTTCGTGCAGCAGTCTTCAGGCAAAATTCAGCACATCGTGTGTAATCAAATGACCTGCTTTATAGTACTGACTGGCTTTCAGTGTTCCCCTCTGCAGCACAGGTGCATACTTGCAAAGGGCTGGAATGACAGTGAAACTGCACTGAGGTATTAGGAGGAAGAAGCAAGTCAGGAATGAAGCAATAGAGAAGGTGAACCAGTGGGAAATGGACTGGGAACACTCTCCTTTTTTCATACACACCATTAGGAACAGTGGAAGTGACAGAAGAGAAATGAAGCTGAAGGGAATACACACACACACAGATCCATGGCTTTTGCTCATGGCCTACCTATTTTTGCCTTTTCTTCTGAACTAGCCTTTCTTAACATGCAAGCCACGGAACATGGCTACCCAGAAGCATCAGGTTTTCTGTACACACACAGCGTAGCCAGTATTTTCCAGGACGTGATGGGTTCTTCCACGCTACTCCAATTTGGCATTGAAAAGAAAATCCTATGCTTCCAAACACAGAAAGAAGATAGGCTACCTAGCCATCACGTTGAATATGTCTAGCTTAGAGCATCAAAAAGTGCAAGGCTTTTCCAGGCAGTCTCCTCAGGAGCTGCTGCCCCAGGTCCTGGCCAGCTGGATGTTTTCTGTTGCCACAGCAGTTTTGGAATTGGTTTTCTGCACCCTTCCCTCCTGTTTTGTGTCACTAATTACTATGGTGTATCTAAGTCCTCTCACCCTGAAGGGTTAAAAATGATTTCTTGAGAACTGCTTTTTATTGTATCTCTGCTTGGGGGAGTCTTTCTTTGTGATTTCTTGCAACTAGTAATTCAAATAAAAACAGGCCTGAAATCCAGGGCCCCACACCTATCAGGTAAGTGCTACGATCTCCCCCATAGAGCTCCGTGTTTGAAATTATTCACAGCTTGGCCAGGCTCTGCATATGGGGAACAACGCTGTCTCTGAATTGGTGTCTCGGCAGTGTCTAGCAGTGTCTAGTGTCTCTCTGTCGCCTCTGCTGATAGATCCAAATGCCCTTGTAGATACTTGTCACTTCATTGGCATTGCAGATTTGTTACTGAGGCTTCTATATCAGTTCAGCAGGGGGTGGGGAGGGGAGTGCACAAGGACTGCCTGCCCATCAGGCAGCTCGCACCTCGGCTTCCTTTTCTGTCTCTTATCCTGTAGGAGGTACCAGGGTACCTAATTGCTGAAGCAGACGACTGGGTGGAACTGGCCTCAGAGTACCACCACTTTAGACCTATATGCCTATATTCAATGCCACATCATAGACTGTGGTATAAATAGAAGAGTTGTGCTGCTGGAGTATCCTGAGAAGCTAACCCTAAATTAGAGGTGTGGTTCTGAAGCTGTTCCCATGGGTGGAAAGAATAGGGAAAGGAGAGACTTCCATAACATATACTTTCCTGTTTAACCCCAACAGTACTGGTTAATGTGTTACACTGGAGGAAACGGAGTGCCGTGTAAAGTAACTTAGCAGTTTGAGGGAGGAGGAAAAGAGGAAGATTTAGATGGCATTGATCGGTGGGCTATAGATCATGGGTATCTATAGTCTGCTCTTATGAGAGTGAAAGGAGCAGCACGGCGCCAATATCTGGGGCATACAACTGACTGCACGGCTTGGGCATCTTTGAAAGGAGTCAGACTCAAGCAATGCTGTATCCTTTTGCAAAAGCAGCTAAAATCATTAAAGAGCCCAAATCAATTCCTCTAGTGTGTTATGGAAGAACACAGAGTAGTTATACTGACTGGGTAGAAATTATCTTCAGGGAAGTCAAGACAGAAGTTAGCTCAGAATGTTTTGCCCAGAGAGTTTTGATCTTTTCTCTGTTGGGGCAAATCCAGGTTATTATTCCGTTCTATACTTGGACAAAGGAGAAGCTGCCCTGGCTGCCATTTGTTTGTGTCTGTGCTAGCAGATGCACACACAGTGGGCAGGATAGACCGTACTTTCTTCCCAGTGTAACTCCCTTGGGATCCTTGAAGACCCCATGGGCAGAATGGAGTGACGTAGAGAAGAATCAGGCCTAGTGATTTTCTGAATATTTATGTGAGAAATGAAATACTCCCAGTGTTGCTTGGTTCAGAGGACTGATTGTGGCTGCAGTGAGGAAGGCTGAGGCATGTTGCAGTGAGTGCGTGGATGTTCCTCATTTTGAGAGGCCTTTAGACTCACCGTTCCCTGCTAATGCATTTAGGGCTGTGATGCATTACAGGCTGAACATCTGGCTTGGTTTTTACAGGCATCATTAGAGTGTCATCTTCTCCTGAAGTGTTAAATTCCACAAAATACTGTAATTCTAGCCAAGCTGAGAAGTTAACCTCTACAGCATCATGAAGCTTGAGCTTCACGTGGCTGCTTGCATAAGACTGGAAAGCAAACGCAACATTAATTGTGATGCCATTAGGAATTGTACAGGACTTAATAAGTCAGGTAGATAGTAACTCTCCCTCACTTCCTTCTGTAGTCATGTTTTAGATGTGCCTGAAAAATAATATCCCCAATCAGATGTTGTTGGTATCTTATTTGTTTCACTTCCATGCAATTTTGGTGAGGCTGATGGGCTTGACAGTTTTTGAGACTGAGGCCTTCTGTTGCAGCAGCGCAAATGCAGGCAGTAGCAGCACACTAACCTTTAGTGCAGTATGCCTATATGTGTTTGAAAGGAAAGTTAAATTTCTCTCTACTTAGACCACCAACAAGATTGCAGATGAGTGCCTACAGCAGTGGTGGTTTTGAAAGAACTAATTTGTGACCTACAACTTTTTTTGCACAGTTGGCAAATGAGAAGAGTTTTAGGGCATTACTAGAGTGAGCTAAAGTCAACTTGATGACCAGATTTTTATATTCATCTAAATATTTTTTATATGATTATATATTTTAAATATTCTTTAGCAGCTCCAAGCCCCTGAGGTACCCAGTCTTCTCTTCCCTGTATTGTAATTAACAGCTATACAGCAGCAGGATTTATCAGCTTGTGTCTTTTATTCACATGTGTCTTGCCCCAGGTGAGAATTACAACTGCCTTGCTGCTGAGATGGTAAATAACCAAATTACAAAAGAGTCCGTGTTCCAAAAGGAGTAGGAAGATCAAAGTAAAATGTTGGACAAATGATGCTACAAAATATCGCTGAAGGTTTGCTGTACTTGGATAATGCCAAGGTGATCAGCTGATCGTTCTGGTACAAAGCTGCTTGTCTTGGCTACCGGAACATGGCAGAGTCATTGAGAAAAGATAGCACTTTTCAGGTGTGAAGGCCATCAGTTTTACAGGCAAATCTTAAATTATTTTGACCATGGTGTTCATGGAATTCTAATCCTCACTGAGACAACTCATGGCATCATCTTACCTTGTTTTAGTTAACCTTGATTTTTTTTTTTTTTTTCCTGACTAAAGAAAAGGAAAGTCTCATGATCTTAGGAGTATGAAGTCGGGCTGAGCAGTTCTGTATGTGCAGCCCTTGCAAATGTGTTATTATGCACATAATAGGATGAGGATGAATCCATTTTGTGGATCTTTGGGCCTCTCCGATTTCCTCTGGAAGCGATTTCCCATGAGCTGAGATGGATTTTAGTAAAGCAGAGAGTATGCTCATAACAGGGAGCCACTTAAATGGGAGCTTTTGTACAGGCACAACGTGAACAAAGCAAAATGATAAATTGATATAACCATGTCTGTCTTCCTCAAAGGATGATTTGGTGTCATATTTACCAACAGATTCTGAGGTGAATTCTTTGCTAGAAACAATGGGTCTGTTGTTCAAAAGCCACGTCTATAAAACAAAATTTAATTAACATCTACAAATGACAGAAGTATAAAAAGATGTTCAATATATGTATGTTTAAATCAGTGAATTAAGGATTGTAAAGTAGATCAAGAGAAATGCATGGATCCTTGACTTGTAAGGCGGAGGAGCCATCTGAGCAGAAAGGACAAGCAAAGTAAGAAGAGGTTTTGCTCAGTTAGTCAGACCTCAGGGCCCTTTTGAGAACTAATGTAGCACTGGATGAAGCCATGTGAATCTGCACTGGCTGTGAGAGCCTGGATCTCACCACATCCCTCGCCATCCTCTCCTGTCCTAGAGAGCATCTGCTTCCATTTTGTTTAAAAATAAGCCACAACTTGTCTTCTGTGTGACTAAAAAGAAAAAGAACATCACAGCACATAGTTTAGAGATGTCTGTACAAGAGTCTGCCTATTCAACTTTGTTGAATAGCAGAAAAAATAGTTCATAAGCTGTTGTGACTAGACTGCTGTTGCTTGCACTAGTTAGTTCGGTTTGCATAGGTATGGCTACTCCTATGTTGCTAAATGCAGTATAGATGTACTTGTGAGACTGCAGAGAGCCTGAAAGAGTAGACCTGAGGATCTGAACTATGTCACACATCTAAGTGCTGTGCTAACTGTGCGGACACTGTTGATAATGGCACCTGTGTTAACGTTTTTCCTGAGATGTGAAAGAAGGGAAGGACTTATCTGCAGAGTTTACTGTGAGCATCTCCTTGGTACTATGAGTAGATCACATGTGGAGATCCCACCATTTATTTGTAAACAAAGTATGGTCCAGTTATTTGGATGATGTATTCCAGTGTAGCCCTTTAAGAAACATGCTTTCACTCCCAAGGCAGCAGGAGGTGGTGAAGGCAGCTGATGTCTGCGCTGGTTTTCTCGCCCCCCCAGCAAAAGCGTCCCTAGAGCAGCTGTTCAGGAGGCAGTGGACGGTAGGGACAGACTGTGTAACCCAGCTCAGTGAAAGCAGAGTCATACCAGGTGTTCCATATTGGAAAGGAAAAACATCCAAGATCTATCCGAGTGGCTACTTGAGCTTCAGAGCAGTTCGGTGTCCAGCACGTAGCACTGGTGTCACTGAGCAAATGCAAACTCAGGATCTTGGAAAATTAGATAGATTTCTGAAGTTGACTGGAGCAAGTGAAAGTTAGTTTTCCGTTTTGAAAACTGCTGGCCTAAACTCTTGTTTCTATGTTATTATTTGTATTTCTCTTAGTACAGCTTTGAATATTAAAGAATAAAATTTACAGGTCATCATTAATACTGACTTTCAATATTTCTGTTATCATGGAAACAAGGTTTGCATCTTGAAAACAGTCGTCACTTCTTAAGTGCATAGTGAATACACACACACATACATATATATATAAAAAAATAAAAGAATGGAGTCTCATCATTGTACAGTGAAGACCCTTTTAGAGTAAAAAAAATACATAATGGAAAAGTTTGTCCTAGTTTCATATTTATTAAAAAATGTATCTTCTTGTGAAACGTGTATACATTAGGGCCTGACAATGTTTTTAATTATGAAAGCATTCTATAGCATTTACTGAGAGATGAGAGACTGTATATGCTTTCATGCAGATCCTCTACAAAACATTGTGTCCTTCACTGCTTGTTTTACAAAATTCAAGTTTCATTCTCCGCTGACCTCATTAACTTCATTATGCAATCCTCCTCCTTCCCCAGAGACTTGCCCATTGTCAAGGGCAGCTGCATTTGCTTATTACACGAACCTCAGTCATTAGTAGCATCAATACAAAGCAAAGCTCTTAATAGAATCCCAGATTACAATTATAAATCCATCCAAATTTCTTTTTAAGTGCAGTAGCAATATATAGCTTTGGATGGTGTGGTGGGTGGCACTGCACAGGAGACAGTCCTCCACGAACTTCTCCAGTGTGAGTCCTTCCCCTGGGCTGCAGTTCTTCACAAACTGCTCCAGCGTGGGTCCCTCCCGCGGGGTGCAGTCCTTCAGGAACGACTGCTCCAGCGTGGGTCCCCCGCGGGGTCACCAGTCCTGCCAGCAAACCTGCTCCAGCCTGGGCTCCTCTCCACGGGGCCACAGGTCCTGCGAGGAGCCTGCTCCAGCGCGGGCTTCCCACAGGGTCACAGCCTCCTTCGGGCATCCCCCTGCTGTGGCATGGGGTCCTCCACGGGCTGCAGGTGGAGATCTGCTCCACTGTGAACCTCCACGGGCTGCAGGTAGAGATCTGCTCCAGCATGGACCTCCATGGTCTGCAGAGGGACAGCCTGCCTCACCATGGGCTTCACCAGGGGCTGCAGGGGAATCTGCTCCGGCACCTGGAGCACCTCCTCCCCTCCTTCTTCACTGACCTTGGTGTCTGCAGGGCTGCTCCTCTCACATATTCTCACTCCTCTCTCCAGCTGCAATTGCCGTTGCACAGGTTTTTTTTCCCCCCCTTTCTTAAATAGGTTATCCCAGAGGCGCTACCACCGTCGCAGATGGGCTTGGCCTTGGCCAGCAGCATCTTGGAGCCAGCTGGCACTGGCTCTGTTGGATGCAGGGGAAGCTTCTGGCAGCTTCTTACAGAAGCCTGTAGCCCTCCCACTACCAAAACCTTGCCATGCAAACCCAATACAGATGCATTCACCCTAAGGGCTGCTACTTATATGTATTTTGTTTTTCCCCCAGAATTGTCTTTTCTACTAGGTAGAAGAATAAGTAGAGTTTTGTGCCTTGACAAGTCAGATCTTATTTATTTTCAAGATGAACAGATAAAACTGAGAATCCTACATCTGTGGAAATTTGTGTGTCTCAAATATTCTAGTGCATTGCTATGAAGCAGACTGAGTATCCTACATGCACAGCTCGTTGAAATTCACATCCTGCAATTCAGATAGATCCTCTTGTATGTTAACTTCTAATATTTCAGAAGGTCCTTTCATGCCAAATCAGGACTAATTGGCTAGCCCTAATTATGAGAGTAGTGGGTTCTAGCATGAAGGATGAATCCACATTTCTTTTGCTCATTGTGGAGATGGGTTACGAGTTGGGGCTGTCCAGGAGCTACAGCTCTTAAGGACAGACTGGCTTTTGCAACATGATTCCATATCTGTTTAGGCCATAGTTTCTTTTTTAATCGTAGTATTTATATTTTGCCAAAACAGAGTTATTGCTCCAGATAATTGATGCACAGAACTCATACGTTGTAATGCTTATGTAGTAACTAGGACAACAGAATGTGAGAAGCAAGCAATGCAATGTAAGCGCTTGGTCTGGGTCCAGGACAGTGAATTGTTGTGTTAAGGGGAAAGCTTAAAGTGTCTCACTCTTACACCATCCTTCTGGGTCAAAGGAACTTTGCTCTTTGCCCACTGTGGAGAGAGGTGACAGAATTTCACCAATCCTCTCCTCCTGGTACCATATACTACCAGTGCGCTGGAATTTCTTATATTCAAGCAAATCTAAAATCTCCGGGGAAGGAGACCCCTCACATCAGAACTGGATTCAACTTTCTAGGCATGTTTCCAAGATTCAAGTGTTACTGAATGCTTTGGGAAGAACTCAGAGCTGACATTTCTCTGGGAGATGTTAATGAAACGAAGGGGGGTGAGAGGTGGCTGGTTTCCTTAGGAACACAAAGACTTTAATCATTCCAGTTCTGCATTCTTGTATTGGTTGCCTGTAACATTTTATATTGATTTCAGGGTTCTTTTACATTCACTGTACTGCAATAATTAAGAGATTTGTGAGCATTTGACTAACAGTCTGTCATCTGATGTACCTTATGATTAAAAATCCTTGGATCGTTTTGCATGTCTCAGTTTATCAGAACCATTTATAACACTACTTCTTGAAAGTAGAATTGATTTTTCTAGGGACATCTGTGCCGATCAGTTGTTCATCTTATTTATAACAAAATTTAAATAGCATGCACACTTCTCCTTTTAAGTACTCTGAGCACTGTTAATTTTGTTTGCATTTAATAGTCAGATTTCCTGTGGCTTCTTTTGTGAGTACTGGAGTTGTAAGTGCGTTTTTGTTGATAAGACTTCAGAAATAGAAAGAAATGCAAGCCATCAGTGAAAAAGTTTGCTGTGTGCAGAAATCCTACTAGGAATATCACTTGCAATGGGAGACTTACCTCGGTCTTCTGTAGTTACTGCAATGTAGAACTGATGCTTCTGGGTCAGCGACAGCTTATGTCGCCATGTGGCACTTTGGTAACTGAGCCTATCTTTCTTTGTGAGGGAGGCTTTCAGCTCCTCATATTTCTTCTTAGCGGGTGAATACTGAAGAGAGCACTGAGGAAGTAAGTTTTCATCGCACTGTTTAATGTGGCAACAACTTTGGAGGCTCTTGGGAATCCTGAAGTTGCAGTCTGATCATGTCATCGTTCCTCTAGCCCCCAGAAGGGAGAGTTGCTGAACTACCAGGCGCACTGATGAGACCTTAACTTTAGTGCATTCTGCTTCCAAATAAATGTCCAAAGGCAATCAGGCATGTCTGATGCTTTCATTTTGTTAGTTAAATGCCCCAAGTCCTGCGAATGCTGGAGATCCAGAAGTGAGAGCTTCATGCACTTCATGAATCCTCAGATTTTAGAAATAGAACAACATCCTTTGTCATCATCTGAATATGTGGCCCTTAATGAATAACAAAAGAGCTTTGGAACAAAGAGGAAACAGCCATATTTTTTATGAGAGGGTTTGTAGGTAGCGTCAATTATAATGGTTGCTATGTGAGAGTGAGGGCTGGAATCCATCTCTGTGTTGCTATGTGACATCAGTGTCACACTTGATACCTGAGCAGTAAAATCACATATCCTATTCAAAATGCCTTTCCAGGTTTCACCCCATAAATAGAACCTTTATGGAGCATTTCAGAATTGGAGCTCCTCAGGAGCCGGCATTGTTGCAATCAGCACACACAAATAGCTTACTTCAAGCTATGAAACAGGGCCTTGAGCAGAATCTTGAATCAAAGGAACTGTGGGCAATATTATGCAAATGTCAGCCTGACAAAGGCTTTTTGGTGCTCTTATTGTGACTCGAAGCAGACATTGAAAGGATGGATGGAGCTGGATTGTGACTTCTTTTATTATTTTCATGTAGCCCTGTATGAAAAAGTATTCATTTCTTCCCTGAATTGTTTCCTCCCAACCTCTGACTGCCACTCTTTCTCATTACATGCAGGCTGTCACTTTAATCCTTGTTTACACAAGCAGATGTGCTCATGTAACCCGAGAAGTGATTTTAAACCAAATCACTACTCTTATGCAAACCTCTTTTAGCCCGTGGGTGTTTGCAGTTTAGCTTAGATCAACTGGGAACAGTTTAAAACTAACCTGATGTAAGATACTTCCGTAGAAATCAAAGCGTCTACATAGAGGTTTGCACCTGCTTAACTAAATCCCTTTAAATCAACAAGGTCAACATACTGTCCTTTCCCCACATTTGAAAAGTACCATACTTCTTCATTGTTATTTAAAGTCTAGATATGAGTGATCGCTTCAGCTCTGTTATTGTAACTGCCTCATTTCTGGCCTTAGTGATAGCTGTTATTTCCTGCCAATTGTCCAGTATTTGCCAAAGTCAGATCAGTGCATCAGTAAACCTAAACCTTTGCAAACCATTAGCCTTAGCCTCCTCAGCAACCCAAGCAGTGAAACGCTAGTTTTGTCTTGGTGAGGGATTTTTACTAATTAAATTAAGTCAGTGTAGACTTGCGTGCAAATAGTTCTTTACATTCACTGGATGAGTGAAGGAGGTTTAAGATTTTGATAAGTACTCAAGAGTTTAGTGGCTTCTAGCTAAAGCCTCTTTTGACTTTTCTCAGTTGCAAAATTTGACTAGAAATTACATGAACTATTATTTGGGGTTTTGTGGATTTCTGTTTTTGTCAAATACCTAAGCATTTTGCTATAATTGATTTAAAGGGAAATGTTAGTAAGTTGTGAGATTGATAGTGATGACCAGAATTCATGCAGATATGAACATAATCTTCATAATAAATGCTAAATTGATTAGTATAGTAAATAATTATAATAAATGCTGAATCAGGATCCTGCCAATTTATTGGGGAGCAGAAGACCTCTCTCTTTTAGAAGAATCACTTCCCCTTAACACGAACATGCAATCCCAGCTATACCAGAGTATTGTGTTGCAGAATGTTGTACTGAGGATAGATTGCACCAGTGGAGAACAGGCCCTGTGTTTTCCAGTTACAAACTTACTGTGGAACCACTTGCAGCAAAAAAACCCAACTCCTATAGTAGAGCTGTGAAGGTGGAATAACAGAAGCAGCAGCCCAGAAGAGCTGATAACTCAGTGATGCGCCAATGAATACAATGTCTTGCAACTATTCAGACTAGAGGGTCTGAGCTCTTAGCAAAGAAAATAATTTCACTGGTTTTCTGCACAGGGCCAAATATGGAAAGAATATGCTAGGAGGAGATCACTTTTATTCCTCTTTCATATTTTGTAAATGGCAGGCTGATAGGGTCCATGCTGATCTCTGTAATTGACTTAACTATATTCATTTTGGCAAACTGTTTTAATTTTCTGTACCTTATTTGAAAAGCAGGATGTATCTATTGATATTATTTTGTTTTTATTATTGTGTTTGTCCTTTGAAATCCCTTTGCAGAGGGCTGGGGGCTGTAAAAACGTGATCACCACTTCTATAAAATGTGTTGAGTACCTCTGACGACAGACTCAAAAGAAATGGAACTTCCCCCCCCTTCTGCATTGTCATGGAATTTAAGTAATTCCCCAAGTATTAATACAGAGCACAGAGTCATTCCAGCAGCTGGTATTACCTCTGAGTAATAATACCCGCTTTTATCTCTTCTGCTCTCCACCTAGATCGTAGATAAGATATTTCCATATTCATTACAGTGGAACAAGATGTGAATGGAGTTCGATACTACATTATCCTACCACTGGTACACTTCATGGAGAAAAGAATACAGCTGGTCTATGGTTTTAGCAGCCATCATGTTGATGGTCTCAATAAGAGCCCAGGGATATTGTAGAACCAGTGATTTTAAGAGCACCTGCTTTATACAAAGAAGCTGTAAATCTCTGTGAGAGGCTTGTCATTTCTGGTGTATGTTATGTAGAGGGTTTGGGAGTTTTGCAGAAATAAATGCCACTTCCTTGTCCATGCAGCCAGTTCAGCAGCAATCTGTCAGTCCTGAAAGATGATTTACAAGAGCCAATTTTAAGTGCATGTCCTACAAAAACTGTCAAAAATATAACATGATAGAATACAGGACATAGAAAGAATAACTTGTGAGATATTCAGCCAGGCACAGAATTGATGCTATCCAACATGCTTAGATAGGACAGGAGATTCTGTGATGATGGAAGTTTTATCTAGTGAGTCTGAGCACTTAAAACATCCTTGCATGATTCACTGGTATTACCTGGCATAAACCTTCCCATGGTTGATGGTCACTATAATGAGCCTCTGGACAAGAGTATGTCTTTTAACCATTTATTCTGTCGCTTATGTGATAGAGGCTAGCCAATGCTAGTATATGTGAATGAATCTTTTAAAATCTATTAACATGAAGTTTTTTGAAGGAAAACAGTTGGAAAATGTTCTTCATTACTACTTTTTTGCTGAATTTGAAGGGTGTCAGTGACTGGTGTGATGACTCAAAAGAAAGTGGCACATAGAAGAGGCTTTTTTATAAAGCATGCTCTTAGTTCTTGAATGCCAGGTGAGAGTCAGCAAAGAAGGTTCCCCTTAAGGAAAGCAGTATTTCCCTGCACCTTTTAGGCAGATAACTTCTGTTGCCTTGCAGTTCAGCCGTATCGACTTCTATTACTATGTAGTTCAGTCATATCATTTTTACCTCTAAGAGCTTTGCTTTCCAGTCTGAAGATACTGCAATGGAAAAATAATAATGCAGGTTAGACTTAATTGTTCTTGGTGAGTGGAATGGTAAGGAGAAAGGATTTAAGAGTATTTGCCAGTGTCTTTAGATGCTTCTGTGGTATATACCTCAGTGGTATATCATAAGGTATAAGCTGATTGATTTAATCTTTTTCTGATTATGGAATAGTTTTGAAGAGCTCAACTTCCACATTGTGATCAAGCAGCTTTCCGGTACCTGCTTTCATAAGGACTACGTAAGCTACTCCATGAAAAATTGATGGCGGCTGTCATGAATAGAAGGTACTTTATGTGCAAAACAGTTCCATTAATATGAGGTGGATATTTTTGTGTCCATTCATGAAGTTAAGAGTAGCTCTGTGTTGTTGTTGATTCGATTCCCTTATGTTATCCTAGAAGCATATTTTTTGACACCCGCTCCCCCCCCGCCCAAAAAGTCTGCTGCTTTATCCGTTGCTAGAATGTGAGTTTTCTATTCTTCCTTCTCAGCTCCCTTTTTCATGTTCCCTTACTGTGTTTCTTTTATGCCAGGGTGCTGGAAGAAATTAAAACTAGAGGAACTTCTATTTATATCTGCTCCAAAATCTGTATCTTAAACCAGTCTCTTAAGAACATAAGGAATTGAAAACAAAAGCTACTAACTGGAGACTGGAGCGGCTCTGGGATTAGAATGGCTGGACTCTAATTCTAGTCCTGCTGCTTGTTTGTAGTTTGACTTTGTAATCCCCTCGGAGGCCTACATTTCATGACAAGGTTGCTTCTGTCTTTAATTGTCCGGCCTCTATAGCCAGTGCCCAGTTTTCATGGGTGGTCACTGCCGTGGCTTGTGTTCAAGTCAGTATGAATTTTGTCACAAGACTGGTGTCTCTTCTGCTTGGTTCATGGTCCTCTGTTAATCATAATTTAAGGGCAGCTCTGCACGAGGATCTTTCTTGTCACGATGGTTTCTCTGAAGGGTTTAGCTTATTCATATCCTGTTTCTCTAATGACTCTCAGCTTACCATCTAGTATAGTTCCTACAGCTTTCACACAGTTTAAAAGCATATATCCGAGTATGTGTTCTTTTAATATTTATATATACAAAATCGGTCAAATGTGGAAAACCAAGATGATAATGCAGTAGATGGAAAACTGTTTGTGGAAATCATTAGAATAGAAAACATGTAAAAACCGCGATAGGGACCAGGTCATAGATGCAATGGCTAGAGGAAACAGAATAATAGAGACTTAGTCAGAGTTTAGGCTTTCTTAGGTGTGAACTTTTCATCTCAATGACAGACCTAGTGCCCCATTGACTTGGTAGGATTTCACCTGTATTTCACACACACAAGCAACTAATCCACCCCCCACAACTGGATGCCAAGTACATGGAGAAGAGGTGCCCTGTTGAATATTAAATGTTATGACGTGAATGTCATCTTCGGAAATTATCAGTAACTAAGAGAGTATGCTGGTGGAATGAGCAGTTTGTACTTGCTCTCTTATACTTCTTCCTTAAGCAACTGCTCCTTGCCACTGTAAGATAGGATGGATAGGCTTTGCCTAAATCTATCTAACATTTATATTGTCACAGTGAGGATGCAGGCAAATTGTGGTGTTTCCATTTTACAAATGAGGGAATACAAGTGGAGAAGTTGAAGTGATTTACTGCAGGTTGTAAGTGGTTTATTCCAGGTTATAAGTGGTAACATTTTATTGGTGGGATTTAAATTCAGGCATTGCTAGTTTGTCATTCTGTGTTTAAATTTAACAACACTGAATAGATTGTGACTAGAGAACAATAAAAATTAACCCTTGACGCTGAAAGACAATGACTTTTTCATCAATGCAAAAATATTTTTCTCTAAACAATCCTGTGTATTCTGGCAGGGGGTGAAGTAATTCCCTTCTCTTGGGCTAGTCATGTTGATTTAAGAAGCTGAAGTCTCTAGAAACAATACACAAGAAACACAAAGGGTAAGAATAAGCTGGACTCTCAGGAGAGAAGCAAATGAGAAAAAAGTCTCTTGATACTTCCTGTGAAATTCTTTACCCGAACAAAAGTCTTGGACAACTGAAGACAGGGAAAGTGTAGAGAGGGCTAGAGGAACTGGAGATGTATATGTGTTTGTGTACTTGCTAATACAAAAAACCCATAAGCCTTGGTATAGGCCACAGGCATTTTGGTTTCTATAAAATCCAAATCCTTTTTAACCAGTTGTAAATTGCATTCGTGGTCTGACATGCAAGCCATGTCCCATGGTGTCTTACCGACAGGGAGTTCCCATGTTAAATGTCTTTCTGAGAAAGAGGTAGGTAGTGAGTGCTTAGCATGGAATTTGGAGCTCCAAATACAGAGAATGCAGAGGCACCAAGATCAAGAGGAGCGGATCCTGCCAACCCAAGATCTTAAACCCAAGAGCATATCTTAGAGTAATGTGAACCAAAAGGCACAGAACAGTCAAGTGTATCCACTGTCTTTAAAGAGACCTCCATGAACTGACCACGTGGAGCCAGTGTGGGTTGTGTTTCCTGTCCTCATGAGGCCTGGGAAGGGTCTTTCCCATCAGGAGACCAGCTACCTTCTGATATACAAGTGATGCGTTTGCTTTCCTCTTGCCACTAAACTACAACAAAACATCCTATCACGTATTGTAAAGCAAACCCCAAAGCAAGGATGTTATAACTAGGTTTATCAAGGAGCGAGAAAAGAAACAATGGAGCATAGAAATCTTGGCAAGGTATGCGAGTATGTTCCTGGGCAGTGCTTGTATTGCCACCATAACTTTTTTTTATCATATCAAAGTCAGCATTTAGTTCTGGCTTAGGTCAAAATTAATTAATAATTTCTGGGACAACATTTAGGCACCTTCTAAAATGTAAGCAAGGGTTCTCTGAAGTCACTCCACTGAGATGTAGACCAGTTCTCACTCCAGTGCTGTCTTATGCCAGGGCGGTATGTGAAGCTTTGTGAGGAAAAGTTGCCCTTCTGTTCACCCCCCTCACTTCTTTACAGGTCTGCCTTTCTCCTTCACCCATAGTCTCTATTGTTCCTTCTGTTTCTGGAAAAAGCTGAAGGAAAGAAGTTTGAATTCTGGGAAGGAAATTGTCACTTGTGCTGTACCTCCTTTTAACAGGCCCTTTTGGGCAATTGTGATTTCAACGTGAAACACGTATGTAAATGTCATGAAGCTATTCTGATGAGAACAGGGGGTTTCAGTATCTATAACATGTCTTTGTCCATGCTTAGCTGTACTATGATTTATTTTTTTTTACTTTCTTATCCAGTTTCTGATCAAAGTTCCTCTCGTAATTACCTGAAAAGACTTAGTTTCTACCTCTTTTACTATGATCAATGTTCTATTTGTTTTACTGAGGGGGTTGAAGTATTCTAATATATTGCATAGAGTTTGCTTGAACCACACCATCCCTCCCTTGCAAATTAATGGCGATTTATTAAGCTTTTGTAGGAAAGATAGCAAAACCAAGAAGCACATAAAACAGAGTTTCCTGTAATAACCCTGTGGTTATTTTGTGGCTTCAGCATTCAGATCTCAAAAATTAATTCTTTGAATTAAGTGGAAATTATTATTAAATAAAATACTTAAAAAATAAAAAATGTCAGCATCTTCTATAATGGAAGAAAGGCATTTCCTAGAAATTGTTCTACTTTGTTTGGGGAATAAGGCTTAATATTATTTGTAATAGTAGTAAAGTTATAATGTTATTTAATTAAAAGCAACAGATTTTGAAGGGAGCGCTAGGATAATGGGAAGGTTTTGTAAGTATGGGACTATAATTAATTGTCTAGATTCCGAACAGTCATTGCCATTAGCTTCTGCCTCCTGTATAATATGCCAGCAGCACTGTAATGCGCAGGAGGACCTTGGATCCAGAGCCATGGGTTACATCTCAGATGATTTCTGGCATCCCTGCATGCATGGTTCATTCCTTTAAGAGTTCTGCCCTAAAGATAAAGTTTGGTTTGTGACAGTTCTTCTGTAATTAGCAGCATTGCTGGCAGCTCCAGGGCAAGGAGGAAGATAAAGATGAGGTACCAGCCTGCCACTATGTTCAGTAATTGACAAGGCATCAGGAGCAATGTGATGAAAGCTATGTAAATTAGCACTATGATAATGAGCCAGAAGTCCCATCAGTAGGAAAGGACCTGTCACCTTTAAGGCTGAGGTCAACACTTCTTAATTCCGTAGAATTATGCCAGTTCAATCAGCATGTGCATTTGAAACAGATTGATCCTTTATTACATGGTGCCAAGGAGGGAAGAGCCGCCAATTAAATGAGAGTCAATACAGACAGTGAGTATAGAGTAATTCACATTGTCTGTGCATCTGTGTTGATAATTACCCTTAATATGTCCTTCCATCTGTCCAATGCAGCTTTTCAAACTAACAAATAGTATCTATTTTGGTGACACCTTTGCATGCCAAAATGGCATTTCAGACTTGTGTTTTTATGCTACTGACACTCGGATACAGCAGAGTTAGGAGAGCACCGAGCCCTTTGTCAGAACAGGGAGAGAAAGTAAACCAGAAGGGAAAGGAAAGGGGAGAGAAGCTGGAAGACTCTGCCTCTTAAGGATGGCTTAGGATCTCTCTAATGTGTTCCACAGGCTGAGCCTTGCTTTTTTGTTGTTGGAGAGAAATCCTCATGTAGGAAGTGGTACACTGCCCTCTTAGTCTGTTTGTGGCGCTGAAGGGCTCAAGCAGTATGGCTGAGATACCGTGCCAGCACATGGAGGAATGTGTAGATTCTTTCTTTGAAAGAGAGTGTTCGCTTTTGAGCAATATGATGGGTGACCTCTCCTTGTCTTTATCTCAGGGAGTTCTCCCATTCTGATGGAGTTATGCAGGAGTAACAGCATCTTCTTGTCACCCAGTTTTCTTGTTTGTAGCTCACTAACTTGTGGGATGGATACTCACTGAAGATCCCCCAGTGCAACCAGTCCACCTGCACTGACCTTTGAAACTATATGGTCATGTGTAGCTTTACAGTAGTCTTTAATAAATAAAGAGGCTGCATACAGTTACTATATCTAGCAAGCAGCAATAAAATGCTTTGCTTTTACTGTTTTCTGCACCAGTTGCTAGAAGTCATAACACAAGAAATAGCATAGAGACTTTTGTGGGTAATCACATCTTGCCTTATGTTTCTTTCCAGAGCAGTAGGTGAAGCCAACAAATGTTTGGATTCCTATCTGGAGAGAGCCAGGAGTCACTGGAAAAGTATTAAAGCAGGCAGCAGCCATTTACCATTGAGGTGTCTTGCATGGCCTCGAGGATTGTGCTACTGGGGGGGAAGTTGAGGAAAAAACTAGCCACCTTGCCAGGTATATACAAAGAGATTGCAATGCTGACCTCTTACAGGTTCTGCTAAAATTTAGAGGCACTGATAGCATGACAGGCCATATTTTCTATCAAAACTGAAAAGATAGCAAGCATCAGAATTGAATCGTACCCAGGTACCTAGCTATAATGGTGATGTGTTTCCCATTGTGAGGCTTTTTCAGTAGAGCATGCAGGCATGTGCGTTGCCTTGAAGGAGGTTTTAGGTTTTTTGGAGGGGAATTAAAGAATAAGTAAAAGAAATATGAAGACTTCTTGTAACATCCTATGCTTATTACTTCCTGCCATGGTTTCTCGGTGTTTTGCACAGGTGTTTTGTATCGCCTGCTTTCTGTCTTTAGTGGGTGGCTGACAGCAAGAGCAAGCTGTTGTTCTTTGGCTTGTCTGTTTTTATGTTGTCAGGAATGTTGGTGTCAGAGCTGTGTATTGGTTTTTCAAGGTTCAGTTAAGTGCCCTGAAGATTTTTTTGGTTATTTCTCGTTTTGTTTCCCTTCTGCTTCCTACCTGGGAGACTACAGGGAATATTTTCCCTCTGGCTGAGCTTTCCTCCCAAGTCATCCAGCCTTTGGCCACATTGAGGCCATGACTTTCCCTGGCTTACAGCCATTGCTGAGCAAACACGAAGCTGCACCAGTGCAAAATTTTGCAGAGTGGCAAAAGTTCCTATCTGCACTGGCGTCCATAACAAAACCAGAGTAAGCCGCTCCAGTGCCAGCTGAGGCTGGCAGCAGTTTGTCCTGTATACATTAGGGTAAAGCGAGAAGGATGACTTGGGTCTGGCTGCTGATGGTCACGACCAAAACTGGTCTCTCAGTGTAGGCAAGACCTGAGTTATGTCTCCAAGTCTTTCCTGCGCTTAAACGTGGACAGCAGGAAGCATGCATCGGGAGTTGTTGACTCTTTGCCCACTGCTTTGTGCTCCAGCTTAACAGATACAAAGTGAGACATGTCTGGAGTCGAGAAGCGTAGTGTACTCTTTGGAAAAAAAAACAACAGGGAAAATGAGACAGGTGGCACTGTATAAAATAAAATGGGGACGTTTATTAAGTACAGGGAAGTTCCTTAGATTGCTGAGAGGCAGATACCATGTTTTGTTTGTAGCTTCATCACTGCTGAACTGCCTGTTACTTGTTTTAGTTTAAGGACAAGCAGGCTGCCATTCTAACAGGAAAAAAGCCACAGTGTTGCAATGAAAGCAGCTCTCTGTACTTGAGTGGATAGATGGAGAAGGCTTGACACTGAAGCCACATGTCTTTGCTTTTGAAAATTTTCGAGAAAAACTCCGTGCCCTTCCCTTGCCTGAATATCAAGCCGTGCTTCTTACTGACATGTACTTGCCAACTCAGTTAACACTTCTCATGCACAGAGCAGCGGGGTGTTAGCCACAGGATGTTACAGCGAAACCCTTAAGCCTCTGATATTTACTTTACAGTCCAAAAGTGTACACAATAGTAGATTAGTGTAGCAAGTTCTCCTGTCGCTTTGGGCTTGATGCATGCAGAATGATCAACTGTCCTGCTCTGCTGGGCTATACTGGGCTTCACAGCCAGGATGTAAATCTAAACTCCAGTTTAGACCAAGCATTGCAGCCCCACCCTCACTGTCTCCCCAGTTTAACTTGAGTTGGTTAGCGTGTTCTAGTGGAAAATGGGTGCTCTCCAGGGTAAGTTTTAGAAAGCACGAAGAGAGCTGTGGGTGTAGTAGCTTAAACATCTCTAATTTGTGTCTAACTTGCTTACGTATATTAGCAGTAATGCTCAGGTGAGTGGGCGATGAGGCAGTTCAGGAAGTGAAGGTGGCTGTAAGGGAATTACTTGATTTTTGTGTGGTTAGTGTTTGGCTGTGTGAGTTACTGCAGCCGGCTGCAACTGCCTACGTGTGTAAGCAGAAATGCTGGTACAAGGCAGAGGACAGGAATGTGCAGCCAGGGACTGGGTGCAGAGGGGCTTTTGGTTGGTGTAATTGCCTGTGGAATCACACCCTTATTTCCATCTTGTGTTGCTTCTGTAATACCTAGGCTGGAGAAAACCACAGGATAGCTTTCAGCGTCAATGGATGGAAACAGAAAGATGGGTTCTTTCCAGGTCAGAGAAGAGCGATTCCCAGAGTACGGAGAGCAGGCAGCTCTGCTTGGGCTGTTAGCAGAGAAGGAAGAGTTGCAGTCCCACTTTTACTCCTGTCTCTGCTTTATCCACCATCTGTAGTGCATTTACACACAGTTCCTTAACTTGATACATGGCTCAAATAAAAACAAAAAAGGTTTTAATAAAGGATCCTGTATTGAGGTGATAGTTGATGGAGCATCCAGAATTCTTTTCTTGGGCTCTTCACTGTACAAGAAGTCTGAAACAAACTCTCTAGAAAAGATGTTGCCTCTATAAGCTTTCAGGATAATTTTTATAAACATCTATTCCTAAAAAGCTTTTATATCTATTGTATTTTCTATGGGAATGACCAACACTTTAAAACTCAGATGTCTAAACGCAATTTTGTATGTGTGTTTTGCCTTTAAGTTGGCTTATGCAGTTGTGCTTAGGTATGCAAATTGGATGTGTTTCTTCTCTGAACAGTCAGCTATTTAGGCAAAGCAACTGTGTAAAAATACATCCACAAATGGAGCCTATTTACTATCCAGGACCTCACACTTTATTTTGTATAAGTAAAATTGGTTACTGTTTTAATACAAAACTGAGTTAAAACAGGCATTTATTTAACTGGCAGAACTTGAAAGTCTAGCTCTATTTACGCAGGGAATTCCGAGCATCTGAATAGATACACCACAAGTCACTGGCAATCTGAGACTGTTGCTTTTATTAAATTCTGGGGTGTTTTTCCACTCTAAATATTTTATTATAAATAAAAGCCCTGCTACGTGTGAGCACTCAGTAACTGGCAATCAGCTGGGTTCACAGATGCGGCTAGGACTCTTGCAAAGGCTAAATTCAATCCAGTGTGTAAACGTGGTGGATGAAGTGTTAAATAAGCTATTTGCTTTGGCCCAGCAGGGACCTGGGCTTTGGCAGCATATTTAGAGGTTTGTTCTTTGGACTGGTAGAGATGGGTCATTGGGGGAACTAGTGCCAGCAGTGTCTGAGGTGACTGATGATGGACTTGGACGGGGAGCTGCTGCATTGACAGATAGGATGAATGGCAGGAGTATTGGCTCCAAAGGGAACTCCTTGTGTGGATTTCTTGGCTAGACAGTAGGTGCTACTATTCAGCCTCTAATGAAAAGGCAGCTGAGGGGAAAATATTTGAGAAAAGAAAATGGCAACCTGAATGAATGGACTGCTAAATGCAGTAGTCAGTGCACTGGCATGTAGGTGGTGTGGTCAGTGTCCTTTTCTTAGCAGGGACAATTCCTATGGCTGGATGGGGGTGGTGGGCAAAGCCATATCTAATCCTAGCTCCAGGTCTGCAGATATGAAGTACCTGCATTAAAAATAGTTACTCCAGTTTTCAGAGGACTGTCCTGGCAATAGGGCCTTAAGCTACTTTAATCATTCTTTTTGCAATGTGAGGGAGAAACCTGTGGCCTTATTGAGAAAAGGGCAGGTTGCAGAAACATAACTTGGATTGGAGAGATGTGCTTCACATCTCGCAGCAATGTAGCTCCGTTGACTTCAGATAAAGGGAACTCAAATTTTAGCTGCTTTTCATTTAAAAACATCAGAATACTTTGAACAAACTTGATCACAAAGCCACATCTAGTAAAATTAAAATTTTAGTAATTCCTTTGAAGTTTTTCCATCTATTTGCACCTCTGTAAAGAAGGAGCAAATGGATACCAAAGCTACCTTTTTAGCTTTGCTCTAGAATATACATAAATTAGAAACACAACTGCTAGCTCACTTTCAACACTGCCCTCCTAACACAGCACAAAAATTTGACCCATCACTTCTCAATAGCTCCAAGTGAAGATGACCTTTTAATATAGCCTGTAGTTACGAGAGCCCTGCCCATCCTGCACACCCGGGCAGTGCTAGAGCGTCCTCCCAAACATGCAGAACAAGTCAGAGGCCATGGGAATGCTGGGGACGGCAGTCTGCTTGCTGGAGCCAGTCAGTTCAGGGTCTGCTAGCAAGCTTCACTCTCCCTCAACTTCCCCTTTATGTTTAAAGTATAATGGTCTAATTCTTTGCTCTGATTCAGAGGAAGCTGGCGTTTAAGACTGTGTGTGATATGATTGTGTTCTGCAAGAACATGTGTGCAGAGAAGAAATGCCACAATGAGAGGGAGCTTTTCTTTGGTCTGTCACAATAAAGTACGTGAAGGGGAACTATGAAACCCAGCTCTTTGGCTGGGCAGGAGGACAGGCGATATTTTTAGACTGTGCTCTTGTGTAGCTCTTTGACCTGGCAAAATGGCACAATTTTCCACTTGTCTGAGAAGGAATGGGACAGGTTACTTTTGAGTATTGGGTGCAGTGAAGAATTTAGGTCTGGTTAGGCACCCCAAACTGGTGCCTTTTTGAATAGCCCAAATATTTTAAGTCTGCAAAACTGGGCAGGAACCCTGACATGAACAAGGCCTCTGGGGATGTTTCTGAGGTGCTCTGTGGACAGAGGTTGGCTCCAGACCACTCTGCAGTGGGCTTGTGCTGCTCTGTGGAGGTTAGGAGTGTAGTGCTATTTGGGAAAGCGAAGAAAAAAAAGCCAGGCCCATAAATGACATTGCCTGCCTTCAGGGAGATTTCTGGTTTGATTAAAATTTGGCATTATATTTCATAATTATATGAGGATTTTCTGCTGCCTGTTTGCCCCGTTCAGTCTTTGCCTACTACTTTATTCCACTGTAGGAAGGATGGCTGGAAAACACTGTGCCATCTCCGTGAACAGCTGAAGTCAGCTGGTGCACACTTTAAAACGGTGCAGACGTTGTTAGATAGGGCTCAGTTAGGAAAACCAGCTTGGATCAGCTACTATACTTTCAGCAAGCAGCTTTTCATCAGCTAAACTGTTTGTTCCTGCTCAGGGCTAGTGACGAAAAATGTGCTTGTGAGGTTAATTTTTCTAATTCCTCTTTTAAACCAACATGTGAAAGACGCTCTTTCTTTTTTTCCTCTTTTTTGTGTGTAAATAATTGCAAATACATCAAGGCAGATCTTGCAAGGTGCAGCTGTGTGTGCTACCCATCTTTCTCTGCATGCAAGCATAATCAGCGGTTGTGTGTGAGCACTGACTGAGGGTAAAGCCCATGCAAAGTGACAGCTCTGAAGCTGTGTTCCTTTCTTTTCTGTGGTAGGAAGTATAAATGCATTGTGTTTCTTTAAAAAAAAAACAACCAACCCAACTCTAAATTAACAGCTTTTTTGACTAGTTAGATTTAGTCAAATGTTGAAATATTTCCTGCCATGTTGCCTGGAAATACCTCTCCTGAGGTGAAATCATGGTGTAGCTGAAACCAGACAAAACTCCCTGGGTTTTTTGTTCGTTTGTTTGTTTGTTTTTTAAATCCAAGTTGAGTCAAAAAGCCTGTGTGCTTGGAGAGAAAAGGTGCATTAGGTGCTGGGTAGTTTCTGCAAACTTATTCGCTGTACTTAATTATAGGGAGGTTGATGGTCTGATCAGAGACCAGGGACCTTTCATTCTTATTTACAGTGTTATTCTTTAGTGAATTATGAAATAATTTGTAATTGTAATACAGACAAATATTTACTGTGTAGTCAAAATATAGAAATGGTTATCTCTGTAAACAGACACTTGGTTTTCTCAGAAGACATACGGCATAGCCTAACCAGCAGTTTGTATAAAGACAATAAATTGGAAACTAAGCTTTGCTTTCATTGATTTCAGGGGGGGTGATGTGTCACATTGCCTTGTGGGCTTTGCGCGGGGAAGACAAAAATTCAGATCAGCCTCCTTCTTGAGAGTAATTTTCTTTTCCATTTACCTGTAGAAGGTTAATCCTTTAGCTCACAAATAAACATACCCTAACTGCTGGTTTTATGAGGTGGGAGAATTCATAGCAGGGAGAGCCTGACATGCTGTTCGCTTCTTGAAAGCAGCCCAAGCTGCATGAACCGCGCATTATCGGGTGTGCTCTGGTAGGCGGGGGAGAGAGCCGATTCCATGAACATCGACCCATCCTGCCTTCAACAGATAAGGTTTGGGGCAGTCAGAATTCCCTCTTTTTTTTCCCCCTGCTCTCCCTTCCACTTCTGGGATACTACTCCTTTTCACCAAATCACATATTTTTCCATGCATTTGAATTTCTTGGGAAACCTTTCACAGGCTACAGAGAAACAGCCGCTCTCCTTAGGCTCCGGTGGTGAGAATCCCAGAACGTCGCAGCCTTTTGTGGAGCTGGTACTGCCTCTACGGAAAGCTGCATTCTCCATTGTCACACCGCAGGCATTTAAGCAGATTTCTCCCAGCAGGAAATTTCCAGCTCCAAAGGCCAGGAATGCTAACGCTTTCGTGCTGCACCAGAGCCCCGGTTGCTGGTTATGAAGGAGAAAAAGTTCCATAAGAATTTACAGCCCCAGCCAGGGAGCCCATGCAGACACTGCTGCTTTGTATGGAGCCTGAGGGGAGCTGACTGCGGTTGCTGCGCAGGCAGGTACCAGGATAGTCTCCTAAACTAGAAATAACTTTGGAATTTAAGTGCCTTGACCCATGACTGCACCTGTGTCCAGTATACCTGCATGGAGATTCTCAAATGCGGATATTACTACTTGCTGCCTAAAATCTGGTGGCCAATATGCCTGAAATCAGGAACTCAGGACAGTTTCACTGGGATTTCTAGTAGTTGCTGCCAATTCCAATGCTAGTTTTCTGGATAAGGATTTCAATGCTTCCCATTTTACCTCAGCTATGAAGACTGATTAATAGGAAACCTGTGAGTGCACAAACAGATCTGATGCAAATACTTCTGAGGACCTCTCTAAGGTGAAGTGTCCAGTTTTGACATTTTGATTGGTTCTTTTGTAGCTCTGGATTTTATCAGTTGAGAAGGTACAATTCTGTTCAGTCAGGTTGCACTCTTGGGTCCTTTTAAACTTAAGAATCAAACAGAAATAATTATACGTGCATTTGAGAGTTTGATTTGATACACAACCTGATAGAAACCCTGCACGTGTAAGTCAGTGCATGCAATACTGTTCGTTCTGCTTGTTAGCCACTTACATACATATGAATTGAGGTCAGACAGACCTCTCCTTCAGAAGATACCCGTAGAAGCAATCTCAATATTTAGATCTGAAGTCTGATGCTAAACTGGCTTATGAGACTCTAAGGCCCTAGGAGCTGGGCATAGACAAAATGTTCCTAATGAAACAGGATCCTGGGATTTTGTTACATGTTTGCAATGTAGATCAAGTTTGTGGGTCACCTGAGACCATGGTACTTGGGCCCAGTGCAGATTCACAAAGTAATTTAAAACAAGTGTCAGTGAACCTGGTGGCAGTAAGCTGAACTGGTCTGCTTCAGTTAGCTCAGAGATTCAATCTAAGCTTGAAAATTGATATTATTCAATATCATCACATAAACTCAGTTGGAAGACTAAGGGCCAGGTTGTCAGATGGGTCTACTCACGTGCAAATCAGTGAAGTTTATGTGGACTTACACCCCTGCACATTTTGGCAGTTCTCTTTGCCTGACTGTGCACTTGAAGTAAAACTGTTAACTTTGTGACTCTGAAATGATCTGTTCATTACTCATATACAGAAACTGAGTATGTAAGACAAGATTCGTCATTTTTTAAGCTTTTATCTATTCTCTATGATCCTTACCTGCTGAGGGGATAACATTGGTGAAGTCCTAGTCTATGTTGCAACGAATGTAAAAAATTCCATGGACTTTAATGATACTAGATTTCATTTTAAAGTTTTTCTCTGTCTTGTCTGTTTAGTGTTTAATGTATTAAGGCATTATTTCTCTGGAAAGAGAAAGAGTGGAAAAGGGAGAGAATAATCTTTCTGATATCGCAGTTTGAAATTCCAGTTGTAGCTACAATTACAGTCAACATCTGGACTTTACTATTTTGGGGGACCACTTGATGTTTCTAGTCACTCTGATGCTTCTACCTCCCTCTTGAAAAAGGAGTAGCTGTGTAGAGCCTGAAACCTGACTAAATACTCCCTGGTACTGATAGGACCTTAGTAGTTGGAGACATCACTAATGTAGAACTGGTTGCAGTCTGCAGGCTTCTCTCCGTTATGGACGTAGTGAATGTAAGTAATATGGGTCAAATCCTGAAGTACTTATATGTTGTTTACTGGGCCCTTACTCCTGAAGCAAACTTTGGTTAAAGTAACATAAAGGCTAAGCAGGCACAGACTTGTCAGGATTTATTTCTCTACATAAAAGAGGAATGAAGTAAAACACACTATTCAAGCAAACTACATCCTGAAAGCATTTTGAAGAGTTCCACGGTGCAGTTAAAATGATCAAAATCATCTCATGATTGTAGAACAGGGAGAAAGACGTGAAGAGACCAATAAAAGGGAGAATATTCCAAAGGCTTGAGAGAATTAGGCACATAACTTTCTTAAGCTCCATTGACAATCCAAACAAATACATTTTCTGTTGATATTAAAAATGGGCTGGAGTCAAACAGGGATAGATAGTCACAGAAGGGCATGCTTAAGCTGTGGGTCTGCAAAGGAGAAGAGGTTTTTTGTTTTAAATCGACAATAAAGAGAATATTCAAAGTGATTTAGGGGTAGTGTTGGAGAGGAGGGAGAACATGAAGAGGAGTCGAGAGACAGGGTATGGGAGATATGAAGAAATTAGCAGAAATGAGTCCTGAAGGATTTCAAAGGTGAAAAATGTAGCTTTTGTTGGGCCCTGAAATGAACTGAGATCTTCTGACCTGCCTGAGGATGCAAATGTTAGTGAGTGAGGGGAGGAGGGGATTGCAGAGGTCAGGGCAATGGTAGAGAAGAGACAATGAACGATGCCTCTGCAGCAGCAGCCTCTCTTTCACTTCACGAAAAGTTTTTTGTAATTCAAATGCAAACAAACCCTCCTTAATAAAGGGATCTCTCTTTGGAGTGAGAAACACTGCAACATGTCTCACTCTCACTTCCCTTTGGTTTTACCTTCCTTCATCAGTCACTGCATGAATGAATTTGGTCTGACCTTTTTTTGTTGTTGCAGAATTCTGGTGTAAACATCAGTACACTGGAAATAGAGATACAGTCTGGGATCTTACTTTTTCTGGGAAGTGCTGCTAGGTCAATTCACTTGGGATGAGTCCCAGAATACTACCGTGCTGAGAATGGCTGTGCACATTAATTTTGCACGTGTCAACTTGCAATGCCCCATGCTTGTAGCATCCATGTTGAGAGCCACAGTCACTGGTTTGCTTTTAGAAACAATTCAGTAACACTCATTGCCGTGGAACTTCATGTTTGCAGATGCTGTGAAACTGGTACAGGCAAGGAGGGTGGTCTAACCTAAACCCGGCTCTCTCTTGATGGAAAGAGAAAGGCATTTCCAGAGGGTAATTCAGCCTTTCTCCTTAAACATCTCTCCTAGAGTGCAGTGACTGAAGCTGCCTGCCCATTGCTTTCTGTTGTAGAGGGAACCTGTATCACAAACTTAGGGTAGGCTTCAACTTTTAGGTGGGTGCGATTAGATGAGGTGAATCCTAGCCACAGAGATTTGTTGGCAGAAACCATTTTGTGGTGGACCCATGTCAAGAGAGTCAAAGTAAGTAAAAAGCAATCGGAATGTCTGACTCCCTCAAGCACCACTGAAAATCCCAGTGCTATGCAATGCCAGTATTTTGCAACTATTTTTCATTAACTTTGATGTTATAGACAGTATAACACTCAATGGCAAGACAGATGTAAGATAAATCAGCCAAGCTGATAACTGTATGAGCCTTAAGTGGTCATAACTGTATGAGCCTTAAAATGCAGGATTGGTTAAGGACAAATCAGTTTGATTTTTGGAAATGTCTCAGGCATTTGCTTACATAAGCAGTGGCTATTTCTCTTATGTAGTATATAAAGAAATAATCCAGTTTATTTTTTCAAGCATTTTATTCACACTTACATAATTTTAAACAGCTGAGTTTCTGAATGCTTCCCCATATTTCATTTGGTATTTATCAGGATTCACCACATGTCAGACCAAGAAATGGGGAAGAGGTTTCAAACTGCCATGATCAGTGCTTAGTTAATGTTTATTAATTTGTCAGTATCAGTGGAGGCTTTGTAATATGTATAGGCGTATTTATTGCTTATATATCTATACAATTATAAAAAATACCTGCTTCAGATAAAAAGATCTGTCCCCTGTGATACATCTGGATTTTGCACTGAAGCTGCTTTTGTTTTGTGATGGTCTTTGCAGTTTCATCTGAGATGGAGTCTACTTTTTTTTTGCAAATGGTCATGCAGTCTTCTGTGGGAAGAGATGATTCATGCTGTAACATCCATGCTTTTGTGTGTGTGAAATGATTGTTATTCTAAATGACAACACTGGAATGAAAAAAATCTTCTTAAAAGAAGGAAGTGTGAGTGTGTGGGGTGGAGTTGAGGCATATGAGCAAGAAAGACATTGTCCCCAGGGATACGGGAGTAGTGGTTCTGAAGACAGAGATCTTCATATTTGCTTTGAAAAATAGTGAAATGGGTATCATAGAGCATAGGTGATCAGTATAAGTAGTTCACCTCATTTCATGACTAACATAGCCCAAGATTATGCAAGAGCTGTAACCTTTGGAAAAAAAGTGTCATTTTAAAAACTGTACAGTAGAGTCTATTTGACCTTCTGTTTAACGGTAGGCAATGATGCAGGCTTACAGCTCAGAATGCCTGAACTGTTTGCAGAGAATGTTTGATATTCCATAATGTACGTGACTTTTTTTTTTTTTTTTTAAATCATCTTGGTTAGCTAATAGTTTAGTTCCTCTTCAGGGGACAGATCAAAAAATAAATATGTACCAATAAGCTTTGAGGCTTTAAAACCAAGTTGATACACAGGAAGCCTGAAATTAGGGCAATAAAAGATATTTCTGATGCTATTTCCTCTTACTAAACACCTCTGCCTACCAGACAAGTCCCTGTTCAGCTGTTTGCTGATGAATTAATTTGGCTGTAGATCTGAGCTAGTTTTTGCAGAGTTGCTCTCTCTCACAGCTGTGGCTCTTTATTGTTTAAGAGGATCTAGAGAAAAATATTTGTCATAGGTGAAATACTCTGTGCAGGAATTGCAGTATAATGCACTCATCTGATGCTTAAGTTCTTTCTTCCTTTACCAGACACTGATAATTTAAACTGTGGTTTTATAGAGATCTTAATATAGCAGCCAGTAACTGAGCAATGAGTGAATATGGGATTGCCAGTTTACAGTGTAAAAGCTGCAGTAATATACTCTTTAAAAGGAGTAGAGTTGCTTCAGTCTTGCTCCATTTTACATGGGTAATACTAGTGATGTCAAAGGAGTTGCTTCTGATTTCCGATATTCTAACTGAAATTTTACAACTGAAAAACCAGAATGAAGCCCAATATCCATATATATGATGGCTTTTGTCCAGGAGGGTAAGAGATGCTTGAAAAACAGTTGTCTGAATTTACACAAGAATGACTTAATCTGTCTTTAAATCCAGCTGTTGTCTAGGATGGAAGTTAGTAGATCTTGGTTAACAGCGTGCAGTACTGCAGACCACTCTAGGAGCAAGAGAACTGAAGTAGGTTCACCTCCAACCGAAATGACTTGATGCCCGGTTGGTTGGTAACCCAGAGCTGTGTTAGCGTCCAGTAAAGATCTTGCATTCAGATATTTACAACGTGCTTAAAGGGAAATGCTGAAAGACTTAGTTTTCCATAGAAATGCACACTTAGTTGTTATGAACGGGGGAAAAAGGTGACGATGGGATTTATTTTGTATAAATAGCACTGTGCAGTCATTGTTACGTTATTTTGAGATTATTTATTGCATTGTCTTTCAGACTTCAGTGCAGGTGAGAATGGCAGTTCACATGTAGGATGCAGGATATTTATGTTTCCTGTCATCTGTGTAGAGCTTTAGCTCATAAACTGCATATCTGATAGAAAGCAAAAGAACATGTTCAGGATGACAAGGTTCAAAGCTAACAATTGCATAACATGAACAAGGATGCACCTGCTCTTAAAACACAAACTTCAGCAAGCATTCATTTTAAATCATCAGACTATTTCAGTAGAGCCATGTTCCCACAGGACTTTTAAGCAGCTTTGCTAGAGACAATGGAGTTTTTTGGTATCTCACTTGTACTGCAATGGAGGCAAAGGCTTAGCTGACAGCCACGTTTAGTGGCAACACTTATTCAAGAAAAAAAAAAGAAATTGAAATTATACCTGCAAGTTCTTGTTCAAATCTTTATGAGAAGTTTTACTCTGTGTTGTCAGACAGATTAATGCATAGCCCCTGTGCTGCAGTTGCAAGGTGAAAATGCTAATGATAGTCAAATGATGAAATTCATTGTCCATGTCACCTCTTCATTTTTCACTGTGAGTACATTTCCTTGGAATCCAAATGTCTGCACTTGCAAGAAGCTTTAAACAATTGATTGCACAAGTGTAAGGCAATTTATTCATTTTAACACTGAAAATACTAGGCTCATCTAGATCCCTGCATTGCTCTGAATCAGTCCTGATTACTGATGAGTTTAACAAAATTGTCTCACTTGTCTCTTAAGGGCAATATGAAATTCCAGTCACCTGGCCAGAAAACGGGTTTCACGGGGTTGTGCTTTCAGATATTGCTCCTTTTGGATATGGCAGCCAGTTGCCTCATCGTTGTCTGTTTCTGTTCTCCCTTTCATTTCCCTCAGGGTTATGCACAGTTTGCCTGCCTTGCTGGTTAATCAAAAATCTCTTGCTATTTCTGAACATTTATTTGAGGAAGTATCTGCCTTAGACGTGAATTTTGAGAAGGGGCATGAGCAAACTATCACTGCCTCGTCCCTAGTATTTGCCATGTGTTACTTATGCTACATAGAAGGTGGGAAACACTAATTTTCCCTAATGAAGTTAAGGCTACAAGTCAAAGTTCAACAAGAGCCATTTGAAAAGCATTTGAGAGAAATCCCAGTTGCTTCAGTCTGTTTCATGTGAGGAAAACTCGCAATTAGCAGATTCTTTTCTTAAAGTATGCTTTGTGCTTTTGTGGTTCAGAGGTGCAGCAAAGATACTCAAAGCAACAAGGCTTCATTGCAACAGTAAATTATAAGGATAGTGAACTGAAGAACCAAACACTTTAATGAAAAAGGGGCCATTAAAAAGTACTTTTTACTGAAATGAACTTTTATACCTAAATTGCATTCTAGATTTGTAATGTGTTTATTTTAGTATTTATTGGAAGGAACTTGCCCAATGTGACAAGATGCAGAAAGGAAGCATTTCACTCTGCTCATTCCAATTTGTCATAGATTTTCCTGATTCCTGCAAGGCATTTGTACCATAAGACAAACTACAAACCGTGTTTATGCATGACATGAGGAGCATCAGACATGGCCTGCCGAGTTTGGCAGAGGCAGACCTCTAGGGCAACAAGTCACAGTGCACAAATAAATGTTACGTTGATGCAGCAGCAGAATTTTAAACAAAAACAAATCCTCTGTGGGCTGTTTTCCTAATGATTAGCACACACGCATGGAAGATGAGACCTTCACAGACCTTTATCAGGAGAACAAAAATTTATCAGTCTGGTTTCACGTTTTTTCCCTGCATTGTGCCATGACCTGTTTTTGTTCTGGACCCGTGGGCTCTACCAGTCCTCCTCCCCTCTTCTGTTGTGCAAGCACTCGTCCACCATACAGCTTGGGTTGCTCAGAGAGCTGGCCCAGTGCGAGCACAGCGGAACGCTACGAATGGCAAGAAAGCAAATGCGGCATCTGTGGGGATAAGAAGGAAAAATGTCATGTTATCCGCCATCTCTTTATCTCTGTTTTTTGTGAAATTTTTAACTTTATATCAGTCCTGACCAGTGTACGACAAGCAGATAGATAGGAACAGAGTCTACTTTTGTTGTCTGATCATCTCTCTTTGGCTCTTCAACAGTGTCTTACTGATCTGATGTGTGATTGCTGTTTCAGTATAGTGTGTATCATAAACTGCTGTCGTTCCCTGAATCCCTGATGGTTTGTAAGTGTAGGAAACCAACAGCATGCCACAGTAGAGAGTTCTGCTTTTGATTGTGGCAGAGAGGTGATTGTGATCATCCAGCTGTGTCCTAGGAATGATTTTCAGAGTCCCCAAGTCCTAGGAATGTTTTTCAAGAGCTCCCAAGAAAGCTGACCTCTATGTTTCCACATATCCCTGGAGGACAGTGAGTTCATTTCTGCAGACGTTGAAAGTGTTGCAAATGAAGAGGGTTTTACTGAGGGGTCCCTGAAAGTTCCCCGTGGAAAATGTCAAGGACTAGACCCCTTGAATTCATATATGAGTTGTGTAGTGTGTCAAGAGTTTGGAGCAGCCAGAGAGACCGTTTGCCTCAGTAACTTTTTAGGTGGCCAGAAAACCCTTTACCCCTTTAACTACATCCTCTTTAATAACAATATGTTTTGGAATATAAATAAGATGTGGGCATGGCAAGTTTTCTAATATTCACCACCACCACCCTCTCTCTTTTTTTGTGACATTTGTCATGTCTTAGCCCAAATACCCGTCTGATTTTCCAGGTAAATCAATTGGTCTAATAAAAGATCATACCACTCCCTGTAGCAATGGTTCCCAAAGAGTTGCGTACTGCTTGTGTAATGGGTCTTAGAGTCTGTGTCACCAGGTGAATAGAGGGATGGTGTTGGTACAGATGAGCTTAGAGCCTGGTAAAACCAGTAGCACAAAAAAACAGTTGAGAAGTTTGGAAAACACTGCCCTGAATGTCTGAACAACATCTCTGGGAACAGGGCTGCTTTTTCCAAGCTAGAAGAGGTTTGGAAGGCCAATGGTGTTGTCATGTGTACCGGGCATGCAACATTAGCTCTATGAGCTGCTGTTTAATAGCTTGTGTTTACCGTGGTTTTTAATTTGAATGATGGTGTTGCAAAAGATTGCACATGAGAAGGTATTGAAAACTGGGGAACAAATAGTTCTGCATCCACTAAGTTTTGATTTTTTGGAGGATTGTATTTTGGAAAGTAGACTGCTAAACTTCTGAGACCAAAATCTCTTGTAACCGTCTTGTTTTATTATTACTGGAGAGACTGCTGTTCATGCACACCAAGACAAATCAGAGGCTGTAGGAGATTTGACAAACTATCTACAAAGTTGACTGCCTCTTTCCCTCTTATGTCTTTCATCCTTTTTACTCTCTCCCTGCTTCTATGCCTTTCTCATTCTTTGTTTGATTTTTCTCTCTCCTTTTCTCCCTTTCTCATGCTTACATTAAATGATCTTTTCAGACAAGTGTCTGAAAAGCTGTTTTTTAGATTAACACAGACTCTGCTTTACTATTGACTAGCCTGTAACAGCTAATGTGATTTGCACTTCTGTTTACCAGCTTTCTATTATTAGACCCACCATACTGGGACTAATATGCAGGTAACTGTTAGTCACCAGTGGAGCTGCTAATTGTGTAGATTAATTAATCATTCCAATTGGATTTGTTGTCTCCAAACAGAGATGTGATTAAGGAAAAGTCTCTGCCTGGCTTATCTTTTGAGAATGAGTGACTTTAATATGATATGCTACCTCATATAAATCAGATGCCTGATTATTAATGCTCAGATATCACACCCAGCATTGAAGTAGGAGGGCAACAGCTATTCCTGCCAATGCTCCTGCCATTAGTCATCATGCTGAACACTTAATCTCAGGCAGTTCCCTGACTGTTGCCAAGGTGCTGGGCAGTACATGAACATTGCAGCAGTTCCCAGCCAGATTATTGGCAAGGTGGACTGGCTGGTTCTTATAAAATGCCTCTTTTGCTGCCGGCACACATGTCCTGTTCCTTTAACGCAGGAATCTGTTCTTCATGCTTCTTAGTCCACACAACCTGCTCCAAGCTCTCCGTATCTAGCTGGAGTCTGGCCAGGATCTCCTTCCTATTTAGCAATACAAGAGCAGCAACGTGGTTATAGTCCTTGAAATTCGTTCAAAAGCAAGTTGAGAATCCAGGGCCGAAAACAAATGTAGGGTCTGTGTGCCTCATTAATTAATCTCTTTTTTTATTGGTGCCTGTCCTGTAAAGTGTGAATGGCTGACAAGTGACAGAGCCATGGCTAAGCAGGAACAGAGATGTGCCCCGTTTAGTGCTGGAAGTCAGACATGTTCACTGTCTTCCAGCCAGAATACCAGAGGTGAAGGCATTCCGTAGGCTCCAAGTTTGGTTCAGTGACATTGTTTCTTATCAGGTTGTAAGCTGCTGCCAATCCCAACATGCAAAAGGAAAAAAGAAAAAAGCTGAGTGTGCATCAGCTGACATGGGCATGGCTCAGGAACAGTTCAACTTTTAAAAGCCTTTTATTATCAAGCTGTGACAAAGCTGCTTTGTACTGTAAATACAAAGAAATGACCCGCTTCCCCTCTCTGTCTCAGGTGGGTAAGAAAAGTTCCTTTCTTCCTTGTTCACAGCACTCCCCACGGCTCACTCCTTTGTGTAGAAGACAAGTTAGAAACCACTAACCAGGACAGAGAGGAAAGCCCTCTACCCTCCTGTACATGGGTCACATAGCTTATCACAGCAGATTCCCGTCAGTCTCACCTGTGGGTATTTGTATCTCTTTGCTGATGCCCATGGCAGGTAAAATTCCCTGCTCTCAGTTCAGAAGTGCCCTTTAGCCAATAGTTGCTAAAACAGCGGAGACTTGAGGTACAAATACCATACAGTGTGCCTGCTAAACCCTTCCCTCTGGATCAAATACGTTGTGGATGTGTTCAGTGCAAATGCGAGTAGGTCCCAACTTCCCATAGCCAGAATTATGCTTTGAAGGCTGATACTCGGATCACTGTCCATTGGTATCTGGCCTGGAGCTTTTTATTGATTTGCCTGTTAAAGCCAAAGTTGTGCAGAGCTGAAGGAAGGGGAAACCTGGCCTAGATGTAAAGTTCCAGCATTGTTTTTTCTGTTTTTAACCACATGAAATACAGTGAACAGGATAACGTGTCCCAGGAGCTGTCTGGTGATTTCCATTTCCCTTCCTCAAGTATTGAGACTGTTGAACTTGTCCATAACCCTGGCTCATAGCTCTGACATGCCTCAGCTCCAGCAGCATGAATGTCCTTTTGTCATTCTTTGCAGTCCTTTTTGCTGACATATATCTTGATGTGCGTCAGGCATGCTGCCTCCCAAAGTCAAAACAGCTGCATCTTAGTGAGAGGGAAGACCTTCAAAGAAAAAACAAACAGACCCTCGCTGTGGTCTATTGGTAGTAACAGATAATTAAGTCTAAAATTTTCAACAGAGGGAAGACGTTTATGGCCAGGCAAAACCCAACAATATGGTAGGAAATGCCTTTTGTGTCACCCTGAATGCAACCCCGAGTGATTGCAACTGTGGTGGTGATTTGGTAAATGTTTACATTCTTTCAGTCTTAAAGGCAATCAGCTGCACTGTATTGATTGGAACCTAAAGGATAAAATCAAGAGTGGAATCAAACTCTATCAAGCCGTTTGAACATTATCTTTTTTATCTCTGCAGGCATTTCTTCACCGCATCCGCCAGAATGCTGTGGACAAAGCCGAGAAGTACATCACAGAGGAGAATGTTAAGGTATTTCTTATATCTTCCTCATTTTCTCGGTAGAGAAAATGGTATGAAATGAAAGGCTAGATTCAGGGATATGCCTATCAAATATCCTCATGTCATATTAAAACTTATTATTAAACTGGTTCCCTAAGGAAAAGAGGCTCATGTTGACAGTTTATCTGTCAATCTGTTTGCCCATTTGTATAACTGTCATCTTCCAGCAATTTTTCATCCCACCAGCTAATTTCAGTAAAATTTGACAACAGTGTAGTGTTGTCAGAAACGCTAACTTTTGGCAACATTTGTGAAATGGTGGGTAGAGGACAGAGAGGCCTTTTCAGTGTCTCTGAGAGGAAAGGCAGGGAATGCACAGCCCTTGTCTATTTTGCTTGACAGTATTCAGTTAGCCACAATTTGCATCTGCTGTCTTTTACAAATTTGAAATTGGTAGGGCTTATGAGAAGAAGGCAGAAATATTTCTTTGTGTTCTAATGGGAAGGAATTTGGGTTCTTGTGGGAGGACCAAGTAATGGGAGACCCTTGCATGAGGAGGTTCCTGAATGAATTTTGCACTGGAAAGAGCTATGGGACATAGAACACAGAGCTGTGAGGTACTAGCTTCTCTATGCCTATGGTCACAGAAGACCTCGTTGTTGGTTATTTTCATAAATACAAGCAACACTTTTCTTGTAGTAATTTGGCTTAAAAACCCTACTTGTACACATATGCAGTAAAACCAAAACCCTCTTGTACACATATGCAAGTAAAACCTGATGATCAGTGGGACAGGGTGCAGTTTGTTTGCCATTAGAAGCTTACTTATTGGGCTTGCGTTTGATCCTGTAGCTCCTAAATCAGCAGAAACTTTGCTCTTTACACTTGTGGGAGCAGGGCACAGCAATAATAAGTATATCACGCCAGCCAGTGCCACTGCAGCTGGCATGCATTTCCCCAAGGCTGGTTCCTCCATTTCACATACTAGTATTACCTGAATGTATAGAGATCTAGCACGGCTCTAGCCCCCGTTTTGCTATTCATTCTACAGGCTAGCAATACTGTAGTATCGACTGACTGGCATCAGCAAGATGGCTTGGCAGCTTTGTGGAGCTAAGCCTCTCGCTGCCTTCAAATTTGGAAGTCCCTGCTCCCCAGAAACTCATCCTCTAGAGTCTGAAGTAAGTTTGGGGGTGGCTGAAGAAAATGTAGACAAGTGATTAGTGACAATAGATCTCGTGTGCAGAGAAGTATGCAAAAAGTGAGCTCTGCATGGGAAATAAACCTACGCAACCGTTTGCCAATTTGATGAACAGCCAGAGATGTTGATGAAATTTATTATTCTATCATTATTCATATATCATCAAAATGAATATTAATTATGGCTGCCACATAATCAGATGCAGTGCCCACAAAGCCTGTGCAGAACAATCTGTATTTTCTCTGCTGATTTAAATGTATTTGTATTTGAAGTTTCATCACTCTCTTCTGGGAAAGTACCACTTCATTTTTGTGTCATTCTTGAAGTGCCTAGGGGGGTCTTTTTGAGGCCACTGTGGGACCTCATTTATTCTTATTATTACAAACCCCAGCTTTCAATAACAGCTTCTCTTCAGTAATAAAGGGCTTATGCCTATTGCTGATGAAATAGAATCAGAAAGGCACAGTTTTCCTGATCAGAGTTAATATTATCTCCCCCTCCCATCCCCCTTCCCCCCCTACCCCAAATAATTTCATTGTCTTTCCTGCAGTTGAAAGGTATTTGTTCTTTCTTTCCCTCTCCTTTCTCCCTCCTTGCTGGTAGAGGCAGGACAAGCAAGGTGGTGTTGGGACTTCCAATAACTCTGCCTGCTAATATTATGTATCTTGAGTCACCAGAGAGCAGTGAGGTGGCTGGCAGCAGCAAGGATGGTAGCAGAGATTGTATAAATGGTTTGGCAGCTTATGGAAGGAGAAGCCTGTCTTTTCCTTTCTTCATGCAGCAGAAATGTCTAGAGGAAAATACAGGGTATTCTGGCAGTCACACACCTCTGAGCAAAAGGAGAAAGTGCTTTTTAGGATAATTTGGGTTATTGCTCCCAGTGTTATTTTTGCAGGTTTCTCCTACAGCTAGCGCTAAGCACTGGAGATTTCAGTAATCTTTGGCCGCTGTATCCCCTTCCAGAGAGGCCACATTGAGTCCTGTGCCAGGCCCAGATTTTACAAGTACTCCAGTGACTAACAGCTGCAGCAACATCATAAAAAAATGGTTTTAGTTTATTCGCTGCCTCATGTGGGAATAACTCTATTGATGTGTTAGTATTATGCTACATTCACAGCAGGGCACTGATGTCATTTTACTGACACAGATGATTGAAGGCAGTACAACTTGAGGGCGTATGCAAGCTGCCAGACATAGATCCTCGCATGAGGCTTATAAATGGTAACTGTGTATTAGATATAGAAGCACGTGCAGTCAAGGTCTCTCTGCTGCCTGGATTTTCAAGTGACTCTTCTTATCTCTGAATTCTGCTGCAAGCAGAGCTCTACTGACCACCACAGAATTTGTTAGATTACACAGATATTCCTTGGATCAAAAAATCCCCCCCGAAGACTGCTCCTGAAGGATAAAATCATCCCTGACAGATGTTTTCCTCTTTCTTGTTAATCCCCTTTTGGCACAGCTTCTGGCAAAGCCATGTGGACAGAGGCAACTGTGTCATCACATCACTGTCAGCCACGTGACAGAACCATCGTGTGCTCTGCTTGAATTAGCACAGGAAGGTTTCTGGGAGCAATTAAATGGTCCTAGCTCCCTGTCCTTTATTTTTGTTCAGAGCCCATGAGTGCAAATTCAGGGTGTTGGAATCTTCTAGTTTATTCAGAGCTAGAAAGGAGCTATGAGGCACAAGTACACATTAATGATGGTGCATACTACCATATCTCAGTGTTCCTGAAGTGAGAGGGGAGCAAAGACAAGGAAGATGCAACAGGCTCTGCTCTGCACATGCAGCCCACTTGCAGGAGGAGTTTGAGAGAGATATTCTGCCCATCCTTGAATAATAGAAGGTACAGAGTTGAACCTGGGTACACACAGAGAGGAAGGTTCCTTGAATTCCTGGTCTTGTCTACCCGTGCAAAACCAGAAACTGGTTTTAAACCAGGAATTGAGGTTTCATTCCTGTTTTTAATGATTAGACTTAATTTACAGGTTATTGTCTTTCTGAATTACTGCCACATCACCAGCCACCAGGCTGAATCAGTGTCACATCTGGTGAATAAATTCCGCTGCATAAAGTTGAAAAGCTGAGTGTTATGGTAAGGTGCTTTGGGAAGTGTTGGAGGATGTTAGGCATGATCGCGTCCCACCCTGAATGCCAGGACGATGAAGGCTGGCTCTGTCAGGCTGTACACTTTGGGGTTCGGAGGAGTGTCACCCACTCACTGTGCAAGACCTGGGAGGCTGCTTCCAATGTGAAAGCTGGTTTGACTGCACTTCTCTTTGACTGATCTTCTCTTTGCAAGTGGCATAGTTAAAGTAAAGTGATAGAAAATGTTGTCTGCAATACGTCTGTCATTGCAGACTCCAGGATTTACTCTGCCCGTTCAGGCTTTCCTCCAGCGGCTGTCAATACTGCTGGCTGCGTCACCATGCATCAGGACTTCTCTCCCTGTGTAGGTAGCATTCTGTGTCCTATATGTGTATTCACACTTTCTTCTCATATTTTGTATGAAAATGATTAAGACTTACAAAACTGTAGTGGGTTGACACTGGCTGGATGCCAGGTGCCCACCAAAGCCACTCTATTGCTCCCCTCCTCAGCTGGACAGGGGAGAGAAAATACAACGAAAGACTCATGGGTCGAGGTAAGGACAGGGAGATCACTCACCAATTACCGTCACGGGCAAAACAGACTCAGCTTGGGGAAATTAGTTCAATTTATTGCCAATCAAATCAGAGTAGGATAATAAGAAATACAGCCAAATCTTAAAAACACCTTTCCCCCACCCCTCCCTTCTTCCCGGGCTTAACTTTACTCCCGATTTCTCTGCCTCCTCACCACCAGCTACACAGGGGGACGGGGAATGGGGGTTGCGGTCAGTTCATCACACGCTGTCTCTGCTGCTCCTTCCTCCTCAGGGGGAGGACTCTTCACACTCTTCCCCTGCTCCAGCGCGGGGTCCCTCCCATGGGAGACAGTCCTCCACGAACTTCTCCAGTGTGAGTCCTTCCCCTGGGCTGCAGTTCTTCACAAACTGCTCCAGCGTGGGTCCCTCCCGCGGGGTGCAGTCCTTCAGGAACGACTGCTCCAGCGTGGGTCCCCCGCGGGGTCACCAGTCCTGCCAGCAAACCTGCTCCAGCCTGGGCTCCTCTCCACGGGGCCACAGGTCCTGCGAGGAGCCTGCTCCAGCGCGGGCTTCCCACAGGGTCACAGCCTCCTTCGGGCATCCCCCTGCTGTGGCATGGGGTCCTCCACGGGCTGCAGGTGGAGATCTGCTCCACTGTGAACCTCCACGGGCTGCAGGTAGAGATCTGCTCCAGCATGGACCTCCATGGTCTGCAGAGGGACAGCCCGCCTCACCATGGGCTTCACCAGGGACTGCAGGGGAATCTGCTCCGGCACCTGGAGCACCTCCTCCCCTCCTTCTTCACTGACCTTGGTGTCTGCAGGGCTGCTCCTCTCACATATTATCACTCCTCTCTCCAGCTGCAATTGCTGTTGTGCAGATTCCCCCTCCTCCCCACCTTCTTAAATAGGTTATCCCAGAGGTGCTGCCACTGTCACTGATGGGCTCGGCCTTGGCCAGCGGCGGGTCTGTCTTGGAGCCAGCTGGCACTGGCTCTGTCAGACACAGGGGAAGCTTCTGGCAGCTTCTTACAGAAGCCTGTAGCCCCCCCCACTACCAAAACCTTGCTACATGATCCCAGCTTATGTGTTTATAGCAGCTTTCACCCTGGCAGTTTATTCCTCTTAGCACATGTATATTCAAATCACTAGGGATCATTTAGCTGTGAGATTGCACAATTACCTTTTAGTACACGTCTAAACTAGGGGCCTCTATCCCATTACATATGCCTTGTAGAACCACTGAGATCAGTGAAGAGGAACTCTGAAATGCTGCTCTTGTGGTTTGCAAGCATTTCACACTATTCTGTACTCTTGTCAGTGAAATGCTAGATCTCACATGGCAGAGATTTGGTCTCAGATTTACAGGTACATCTTTGTGTGCGATAGCTTCAAGTCCCTTTCTTCCAGAAAGTTATTTCTAACGCATGGGCGGGAAAGGCAAATGACTTCCAGCTTCTGTCTGCTGCAAAGTGAGTTTGGTCCCCGTGATTCCATTCACCTGGTTGGTCTCATAGGAAATCTTCTCTAGACTTGAAAGAGGTTGCTCACATTCATTATGCTCAGGTATCCAGAAAGATAACCTTCATTTACAGCAAGTACTTCAGTAGCCATAAAGATTTCTGTAGGGGACCAGGAAAGGAGCAAATAACAGTGTAATTCATTCTCTACAAGTCCCTGTCTGTGCTTTAGATCCTATCACAGCAAGTCTAGAGCCACAATATTTTGGTGCTACTATTTTAACAAAACACTTTCAGATATGTTAACAGCTAGCAATGTTTTTCTCTTTATATTTCAGATCTTATTTTCTAACATCGAAGACATTCTTGGTGTTCACAAGGAGTTCCTGGCTGCCCTGGAATTTTGTTTACAACCAGAACCTCAGTCTCAGCATGAATTGGGAAATGTTTTCTTAAAATTTGTAAGTACAATGACTTAACACTATCTGAAAATGCAGTTTCCTGTCATAAGCTCCCATGCCCCTTAGCTAGCCTTAATCTCTAAGGCTTGTGGCAATACTATGACAATGCTTGTCTTGTATGAAAGTTGTAGGTAGGGTGGGAAAAACTTGTGAATGAGGTTAGAACAATGGAAACCACATCAAACTCAGCTAAACAACACGGTATTTTTAGAAACTCTTCCTTTTCCTATTGAATATTTTTTTTCCTTTTTTTCTCACCCAGTTGGTCATATTTTATTGCTAAGAATTTGTCTGCTTTGGTTCTAAATATTTCAAAAAAGCAGCACAATTTCAAGTAAAAGAATAATTTTTGTGTGTATTTTAAAATTTAAAAAAACCGAAATGCACAAAGATCAAATATCAAAATCAAAACCAAAGGACAATATATCATTTACATATATATATGTAATACATGTATATTACATTTACACCCTTTAACCATGGAATAAACGCATACCTGCATTCTGTAGCTCAAAAGTAAATAAAATTTGGCTTTTGGACTCATAATGCTAGCTCAAGAATGCCAGAGATACAAAATGCGAAGTAGTCATATGATGCAAATTCAGTCTGCCAGTTCCAGGTTGTTTAGAACATTTTGACGAGTTACTTTTGTGTCATCTGCCCTTACGCCTGATAGCTGTATTATTTGTTCTACTACTATATCCATAATAAGATCATGTGTGCCAACCCGATCCAGTCAGATTGGTACTGCTAGGGGATCCAGGAAAGCACAGACCCATACTGAGGATTGTGCAATTGCAGCTTATGATCCTACCGTTACTTCTCCCATTGCAATTTGTTTCTTATACTGTGAAATTCTTCCTGTGGTAGATATTTGTTTTGTTTTGTTTTTAACTTGGCATGATTTTCATTCATGTATGTGTGCCATTCTCTGACCAATATGTATATAAAGCATACTGTATATGCAAGATCAGTTATTATATACACCTAGTTGCAAGCTGGACTCATTTAAATGCAAAGTTACCTAATTTACATGTATAATAATTTGAAATTGCACATTTTTTTCACTTAGAGCAGCCCTCCTGAGATATTTGAAAATTAGAAAGCACGTACATAATAGCCATTTCTTCGCATTCTTATTAACTGTGTTAAGCCACAGGCCAACTTCCTATCAAAATATGGTCTGTTATGCTTTCATAATAAAAATTCGTCCTTTCATAAGGTTTGAGCAGACAGCAATTATACAGCCATTCGTTACTCATAGAGCTTTACCAACTACCCCCCTCCTCCCCCCCCCCCCACTTAATTTTTATTTATGCTGTGACAATTATTAAAATAGTGTTGGAAAGTGTTATATTGAGACCATGCCCAAAAATTGTATCAGATGTGAGGACTGACTGTCAGCTGCTGAAAAACATACTGGTGAACTTAGTTAAAATCTTGAATACCCACTAGAATCGTTGCCTACCAACAAGATGTGCTGTACTAATGCATTAGTATTCATTAGCAAGGGTATCAAAATTACAGGGCTTCTGAGCGATACTGTTAAATTGTCTACTGTGTTTCAGAGTGGCGCTGAATAACCAGAAATGTTGACATCCTGTCATTTGACTGAATTCAGGCCTGGTATAGGTAGTCATTGGTAGTGTTTTCTTGTATATGAACATATAATTTTGTAACTTTATTACTGTTAAATGTAATAATTATGTAATGTTCCTTATTTATCCAACATACAACAGTACAGGAATTATGAAACTGTAATGTATAGGGACGAGTGCTGGTGAGAATTTGTCTTCTGATAGAGGCAATTTGGCTGAGATTAGCTTACGTTGCTGTCTGTGGAGTGCATTGCAAATAATGTGTACATCAACTGTTTCATGATCCCTTAGGGAAGAAGCAGCTTATGCAGAAGGAAGTAAAACATGTATTCAATTCAGAATATATAGAAAAAGCTGGTGTCATCTGTAATTACTTTAAGGAAATGTAGGAACACCATTAGGAGCATTGTGGTACCTCAAGTCTGAGTAAGGAACAGTCAACAGAAGATTATCAAGAGAGAAGGAAATAATCTGTCCTTGCATGCAGATTGTGCCTAGGTTGTAGAAGACAAGCTTCACTGTGGATATTTGGGAGTGAGGGAGCGGGGATTTGTGCCCTGTCACAGTAAAGGCTTCCACAGTCTCTAGCAAGTGACAGGAAGATGCCAGCGGCAACTGTGGTTCAGAGTGAGTCTTCAGTTCCTTTCTGCTCAGGCTTCCAAAGCTCCATTTCCCTAACTGGGGCTATTCTGATGAAGCAGAGGCATTCGTAAAAACCCCTGTGCCTCAGAAACAGTACTCCTGAAGGTATTCCCATTTTTTTTTAAAAAAAGGTGTACAGTATTTTACCGCCACAAGAAGCCCTTGCAGCACACTTGAGGTTTCCTGGAGAAAAAGCCGGCTGCTCTCTTCCAGTGATGCATTCCTGCAACATGGCTGAAGAGCTTCTTTCAGAGTGCACATTGTTAGCCAGATTACCCAGGGAAAACATGGGTAACATATTTCTTTGGTCTTTCATTTTGGGTAAGGTTCTCTTGTTCTTGCCATGCACTTAAAAGAAGTGCGAAGAAGAACACCCTCTGTGCTGCTTTTTCATTATCATCAAATCACAGTGTATCCTCAGGGGAGTTTGCCATGAGGAAGTGACATAAAGCCTGTGAATCTTGAATGTATCAGTATATCTTCTATCATGACCACCTGGCAAGGTCATTCTTAGTCCTGATTATGAACCCAGTCCTTGCCAGTGGCCAGATGTTAGCACAGGTCCTTTTCTTCACAAACTCCATGTTAAAAATGCTGATAAATTTGGTGAATAGCTTGAGAATTCTTGAAGCACTGCTTTTTCTGGACACTGCATTTCTTAGTGGAGCATGTTTTCTGTAAGTTTCCCTGTATCATATATACTTGATAGAGATCCCCAGATTCCCCATGTGGAGTTCTACCAGACTGCAGTGTTTGGATCCTGTTCATGAGATCTATGTATCCTAAATTTCCTCTAATCTACGTAGGCCTGACTCTTTTCCTGGTGTACCTTGGCCTAGAAGACCCTCACTCGACAACAGTCCACCGATCTTCAGAAACAGGACACCGCTTTTAGTTGTTAGGAGCCTCTAGGATCAGAGTTGATCCATTTATAATAATGCTAGGACATTCTCCCCTGGATCTCCAGCTCAGAAGGATTCAGATCTTGAGTAACACCTGAAGCAAGCAAGCAGATTTTGCAAGGTTTCCAAAAGAGCAATCATTGCACATTGACTTTTTGAAGTATTTTAACAGATGATGAAATGCACTTGCTCTGATATTCAGGTGTGAAAAATTGTTTTACTTCAGAAGACAGGCATTGTTTGCCCTAGTGTACTTCATTTGATCAGATGATCATGTTCATTGTCCGATGCTAAGTGCTAGAATTTCTTCTGGAGTTGTAGTTCAGCATGACCATAACGGACAGTAAAGAGTGTACTTAAACATTCATTCAAAATTGAATCTGCAGCCTTAAACAAAATGGCATGTAGAACAAGTCTTTAACATCAAAGAGAGCTCATACACCGCACTTGGAATAATCACACCTCATCAGCATGGGCTCTTTTGTGCAGATCCTGAAAACGTATGACTGTCTGCAGAGCAGAAGGGCAGAGAATTGACAGATGCTTCATTTCGGATGTTGCCATATTGCTAGAGGTTTGGCAACGTAATAGCTAGAAACTTTTTTGAGGGAAATGTGTTTTCTCCTCATTTTTAGGAGCAATGTTGCACGAGCGATCAGTTTTACTGTCTAAGTCATCAGAGATCTTGTTTTGTTGCGAATTGTATCTTCTGTTTTGTTAAGGTGTCTCATGTTGACAGAACTGGTTTCAGCCTGCTTTGAAACAAGAAAATGCCATGTCTTGTTAAAAATATGTCCAAATAAAATTGTGACAATTTTTCAAATGTCTTATTTGCTTTTTCTAGTCAAAACTATTTTCAAATTTGCACTAATTTGTGGGCAGTTCTAATGGACCCAAAATAACATATTTGAAGAATAAACTATTGGTTAAAGATTTATTTTAACCAAACTAAGAGCAGTATAGACTTATTTCTGTCACCAAAATCAGAAGGTCTAGCTGTGTATCCAGCAGATTTGCTGAGTAAGAAGGTGCCATTTTTATGTGGTCACATATCTGACCATAGTTGCACTTTAATATAGAGTAACTGCAGGTTCAGAATTCCTGGGCTAACATCTGTAATTATGCAACTGATAATTTCCTCACCAGGAGATGGGAGAGTCCAGGACTGAATGTCACCCAGAGAGGAAATTAAACACTTCAGACACTGAGTAATTTAAAGCATAGTTCTCATATTTGTGGGTCTCATGCATGAAGGACAGCTGGAAAAGACTTGATGAAAGCACTCTGGTGTGTGTATAATTACTGTACTGACTTGAGCTTTAGCAAAGGGATCTTGTCATGATCTAAATATAACCTTGCAAAATTCCAGGCACTCAAAGCTGCAGTCAGAAACCTGAGCAATGACATTTTGTGTGCATTGATGTAACGGATGCTGTTGTGTTAATGGTTACTATTTTTAGTTTCAAGCATGCTGCTTGTGTGCATCCAGGGAGTTGAAGAGAGGTGAGAGGAGGAAATGTAGGAGAAACTCATATAGCTGTCTTCTCATTCTGTAACTATCCGTTTTTTATGGTTGAAAACAACCCCATGCCTCTCGATTGCCTCTTTTCTATTGCGCTGTGGACCCAGCCCTGCCTTTTCCTGCATCTGGTGGTCAGAAGCCTTTGTTTTTTTCAGCTTCCCAGTATTAAACTCCAGTACTAATATGAACAGCTGTAGTTGAAGGATAGAAGTCTTGAACATCTGCATTCCAGCTCTTTGCACCATACTCTTTGTGGCTGTTGTTTTATTTGCTTTGTACCATTGTTGTTGTGTTTGAACATACATCTATTTATTCTCAATTCTCCCTTTGGAAGCACAAAGAGGGGAAAAAAACATCATCAGAGTAGTGATAAACCAAACCCAAAAGCATTTTACAGTCTCTGACCATGTACATCTAGCCATTTGGCATCTGACCAGAATGTCAAGTTCTCCTAAACTAATATTAACGCAATTTCTTTTCCATGTGACAATAGTGAAGGGAATGGACAGTGAGTGCAGCTGTATTCCCATGGATTCATGTTACTTAACTCCTTCAGTTGGCAGTAGTTTTTTGTTTGGATCACTATGAGCTGTCTTAAAAGTAGCTAGATGCTGCAGATATCTTCAGCTAACACAGGAAGCTCTACATCTCTGAAGAGTGCTAGGAGTCCAATCAAAACTCAAAAAAATTACCTTCCTAGTTCTGAGGAGATTAAAAGGTTCAGATAGAATGTTTTCAGGCCAGGATCCTAAATAGAAAATTGATGATGTGGATGCCACAACAAACTCTGGAGGGCATTGTCTACGTGGCATGGTGCCCTGAGGTGCCAGCTCTGGTAGGCCTCGCATATTACCCCTGGCAGAGTGCCGCCTAATGCAGCTAAATTACTTTTGATATGCAAAGTAACTTGTCCAAGTACCTCTGCCTGGTGCTGCATTGTGGCATAGAAGCAGACCTGAACCAGGAAAGAAACTACTTTTGTGAGAAGCACCCAAAAAACAGTGGGTCTTTTTGGCTTCTGAATCATTTAACCTGAGTAAAGCCTAATATAGTCTCTTGACCTGCCTTTTATGCCAGTGAGAGCAATACTGGAATCTTGTAACAGAGCTGCTGAAAGTTCAGCCCTTCCCAACAGCCTTGAAAGGAGCTACTCGCTCCTTGCCTGGTCTGCTCAGGCATGGAAATAGTTGTTACTGCTTCTTTTGTGAATCATTTCAGTGTTCCCAAGATATCTGATGTTTGCAATGGGTTCAGCATCTCTGATCGTTTTAGTTAGAAGAAGTTGCACTGTTCTTGATTCTGGAGATCAGTGAAGCAGAACTTGGTGCTGCCAGCCGACCCTTGTTTCTTAACAGGGGATTTCATCCCACTGCATGTGCTGGTGGGTGTGACATGTTCCAGTGTAAGTACCTCAGTCTAGTTGTGAAGCTACCTTACCTTTCCTTTCCTTTAATTTCTGTAATATGTTGGTTATTTTGTGTGTATTTGATGAAATTCTTCCATTTAGGGAAACTGTTATGGACAGCTGACCCACTGTTTAGTGTTGCATCAAAATAGTGAAGTCTGCTGCTTGTTTCAGAACACAAAGTGAACCAGCCAACTCGCTGGGGTTTCCCCCTCAGCCCTGAAAGGCAGGGGATTTCCAGCTGGTTGCTTTGTGTTATAGTTCCCCTCCAGATCTCTGAGCTTCTTCCAGGCCTTGGTTCTTCCCGGCCACCTCTGTTTCCTCCTCCTGCAGGAGTGGTCAGCACAGCTCAGAAACGTCAGCCCACTTGCTCCTGGCTTTACTCTGCTCCTAGCTACTCTGCTGGGATATCCTGACACACATGCAAGTATCCCTGAGATAGCAAAATCCATTCTTCCAGCAAAGAATATATTATTTCAGTGATGCATTAAGAGGAAAAGTGCTAGAAATCTCTGTGCTCAGAAAGCTGATGTTAACTTACAACAGAGAAAGTTAGGAGTTAGTGGAACACCTCTATACATTATTCGCATTACAGGAGTATCACGTTCTTCATGTAAACTGCAACCCTAATGCCACTCTGAGTGCACACCCGTTTGTAAAGAATTTGGTATCAGACTGTGACAAAATAGTCACTCCACTTTTGTCTGAGTCAATAAGTTACTGTGTTTTTCCTTGCAGAAGGACAAATTCTTTGTGTACGAGGAGTACTGTAGCAACCACGAGAAAGCACTCAGACTGCTGATGGAATTGAACAAGATCCCAACAGTGAGAACATTCCTCCTGGTAAGCACCTTCTCTAGCACTCTTGACTTAATGATCTGACTTTGCATTGTATTTATAATAACCCTTCGGTATCCCAGGAACGCTGGGCATTTTGGAGATATTGCCAATTCCAGGTATGCAGCACTCAGGATGGATAGGTATTGAACTCACTAATGAGTTCAGGCATGGAACTAAGCACAGCTTTGGTATGAGTGATTTCAGTGGAAACAGGGAAGATTTTTTGTTGTTGTTGTTGTTAAAAAGAAGCAACAGAAAATTTCAGCAAAGATTGTGAAAGGAGTAATGCAATAAGGCAGCAGCAGGGCTATGAGTAGTTCCCAGTGGATCTGATTCCCTGCTCAATTCTCTGACCAATTCACCATCTGCAGACCCACCAGAAAGATGTGGCCTGCTTCTGACGCCCTTTTCCCATGAGTCCAGATGTGGGCAAGAAATGTAGTCTGGATGAATCATTTTGACTGCGTCATTGCTGCTTGTATCAAAAATGACCCAACTCCCTGTCCAGCCCACGATGTGTTAGTATCTATGTTGGGAGGAACTGTGGCATGTAGCCCTCAAATGCCTCTACAGAGGCTGGGCTGCGAGGAGAAACAACCAGTGGACAGTGCCTTCTGCCCAACATTCCTTATTTTTCTTTCTTTTCTTGGGTGTTTCTCCTCCTAGCCTTCTCCCCAGTTCTGCTTGATTTTTGGGTGTCATGTTTTCTGGCCATGGATGCATGGCGTTTGGAATGGGATTGGCATGTAGGTGAGGGACTGATTCATCACATTAGGTTTTTTTTCTTATTAAATACTATGAGGCAAAAGAAAGGCTGTCTTTTTGCAAAGGACCTGTTCTTCTTTCTGCTCTTCTTTTTTCCTTTCTGCCAAAGGTCTGCTCTTTCCCAATATAGTACAGCAAAAGAAAACTTATGCATAAATGTCTGTCACAAGCAGGGCCAGAGCATTCTTTTAGCCACAAAATATAGGTCTCGGAGGGAGCAGCAGGGACAAGCACTCATGCTATTGGGTGGTCAGAATCTCTTTGTCATCTGAGTTTTAGTGAACCTTGTTAAACCATTAGTTTGAGTTACCAAATGACCCTTTCCTTGTTCGGCAGTTCCTCTGGGTGCTTCTGTTGAGGGAAACTAATGAGAAAGAGGAGAGACAAAAGTGCATGTAAACACCATCCTTCCCAACATTCAGAGTGTTCTTCACTTCTGCTGGATTGGCAAAAGCCTCTTGTCTGTGTTACCGGCAGCAGCTGGCAAACTGATTACAAGGCACATAAAAGATGTCACACTGTCTGCTATGGCTTGCTGCAGCACCTGAAGCCAGGAGACTCTTAAAATAGCAATAAATATGGGAGGAGAAGCTACACTGAAGTGTCCCCTTTGCTGTGGCTGCTGAAATTTCTTCCAGGCCTCCCCTCTCTTCTCCACTGCCTCCTAAAGCCAATGCTATAATGCCACCATGCAGAGAAAGCTGCATTAAAATACAAAGCTTTGCTTGTGAGGATAGATTTGGCCCGATTGCCCCCTCACAGCTGCTGAAATATAGAATGTGGGAATGTGTTTGAAAAATCAGTAAGTGTTAAAGGGCAGTTTTGAGCCCAGAGCTAGAGAGAGGACTGAAAGAAGAGATGGGAAGGACTGAATCACTCGAGACTTGGAAAATTGGACAGGGAGCATTGTGAGCTGGTAGCCAATGCCACAGATCTAGAATAGCCTGGGGAAGGGTTATTTTACAGACGATTGTCTGTAAAAATACCAGTTAGGACTAATGAGATTTATGTATGATGTCCGTGAACATTCCTTGAAGAGGAGGATTGTTGAACTACAGCCGAAAACCCACTAAATTTCAGAGTGTGTCTGAGCCACGGCACACATTTCACAGGGGAAAATGTTATCAGTGATGCCCCAAAGCAAGCACATCTTGGCTGAACTGAATTTAAACTTCAGCTTCTGTTGACAGGACAGGTTTGCAACTGGGGTGATTTTTGGAGCAAAGTTGTCCAGATGCATGGTCAAACACAGAAAAGTAGACTAGTTTATCTGAAATAGATCTGAAGTCCATCTGAGTCCACTACCTGTCTCTGGCAGCAGCCAGTAACAGAATCTTCCAGGAAGTGTATAAAAAGCTTACAGTAGTTCAGTATTTGTTTATCACACAGAGATTACAGATTATTGTGACAAAATAAGGACAGGTCAAGGACTGTAGACTTTTTTTCAATACCATACCCAATTCTTACACTCCCCTTCCATGTCAATCCTGAGAAATGAATTTCCATAATCTACTGAGAAGTTGAGCATCACTTGTTTTGAGGTAGTGCGTGCAAATTTATCTGAAATGATTCTTCTGGAATGCAGGGCCCCTCCAAATTTGTGTGAACTCATTGTGTGAGTATTGCAAAGGTTGATCAGTTGCTGCTTCTGTTCCTTAGCCTAAAATCTATTTGGACTTGGATTTCTTTGGTGTGTTGGTCCAATACTTGTCCCCTTCCTTACTGTATTTAAACAACACTGGGAGAAGTAGTATTTTTTCTAGGTAGAGAAATGCCATTCACCTTCTTTCTGTTTGGAAGTCAACAGAGCTGCACAAAATTACTACTGAAACCCACTTTTTTTTTTTTTTTTTAAATGAGCATCAGAATTAATGAAACCCGATTTCCTTAAATTTCATTGCCTCTTGCACCTCCTACCTACAAGGTAGCCTTGCCTGCATGTCCCGTAGCTTTTTTTGCTGGGCAAGCAGCAACATTTGCTGTGACTGGTTGAGAGCTACATGTGTGCTGGTTAGCCAGCCAGTGCGCCCATGCTGTTTGTCCAGCTGTGCTTAGACATAGATGTGTTGCCAGAGACTTGGTGGATGTGATGCAGATGACTCATTTATTCCAATTCCACTTTAATTTCCTTCAGACATAAGGATTGGACTATAGTTAATTACATGATTACTAGTTAGTAGGCTTTATTTTAGCCTTCAAGAGTTTTCTGGGCCAACAGTGCAAACTTTGCATGGTGAATGAAGACAAATGGTCGTATCAATTGTGGGGGTAGGCTGGATTCTTTTAGGTAACGGTGCATCTAGGTTTGCTGATTGTTGTTGTATTGTTATGACATTTTTTGAGTCACCGGCTGTATAATATTTCTCTGGGAAGATACCTTTCTACACAGCCACTGTTATCCACAGCACATTTTCTTTGGCAGGCTTGATGGCTGTATTTCAGTGGTGAATGAAGTCCCATTTCCAGTGTCTTAGGGTTGGCAAAGTGCTTTCTGACCGTAATACATGTTATAGGAATACAAAATCATGTCAAAGAGCGTCTGAAAGCTTTATGTCTGAGGTAACATTTGTTTCCTTTTTTGATTATAGGGTTGCATGCTTTTGGGAGGCAGAAAGACGACAGACATTCCACTAGAGGGTTATCTGCTGACTCCAATTCAGAGAATTTGCAAATATCCACTTCTGCTTAAGGTAAACCAAAGGAAGTATTTCTCCAGATGGTTGTTTTATTCTTGGAGTGATTCTGCAATTTTTTAGCCCTGACTTTTGTTGTCACTAGTACCTTCCTGGTTCGCACTTCTAAAATTTGGATCCTTTCTGAAGAAAATGGCTTTTTACGGGTACCGTCAAGAAGCTGGCTGATGCTGACAGGCTGCTAAATCTTGTAATGGTGTGGGTAGACTAGCCAGCGTAACTCACCGACTAACAACTGCCTTTTGACTTCAGTTCTCTTCAGATGTTTACTAGGGCTCGTGAGGGCTATTTCAGCCACTTCCTGAAAAGCTGTGTTTGGATAGAATTGTATCAGTGTTCTGAGGGCCTGGGTGACTCTGGGGACTGGAAATGGGATACATCTTTCATCACGAGGTCTCCAGTTTGAGTGTGTTCAGGTCAGTAATGATCAAAATCTTGTGTCATCTGACAGCTGTTTGGCAGCTTGTTTGAGAACTGTTTGGTCGTCTCAGATGAGTTCCCAGTGGACAGGTGTCATTGCAGAAATGACTACTGCAATTGGCACTAATTGGCCCCCTTGCTAGTATTCTTACCGTAGGAGCTAAGGCATAAAAGACCTAAAAAGAGCTAACTTGCCTCTCATCCTTCCAGGTCAGGGCTGCGTCACACACCTGGTGAGGATGAGGAGAGGGAAAAGGAGGGAGCAGTTTCTGGAAGAGCGTGCATCACTGGTGGCCTTATAGCTACTCTCTGGCTAACAGGCATCAATCTTCAGTGATGTCAGTCTGTTTCTCAATCAGAGTAACATTACATTTACTAAAAGAAAATTAATTAATAAAAAATATAAGAAGAAATTGCCTCATACTTTGAAAGAAAGGTCCCTTCCTGAGTTGTGGAAGAAAGTAAGAATTCTGTGATGAGCTGGTGCTCTTGGGCACAGGCTGACCACATGAATCAACTGTATGTCATGTAACGCTGTTGCTGTGCTGTGTCCATACATTCAGCATGAATAAGGGTTTTCATAGGTACAAGCTGGTTAGCTCAATATTGATCTGTTGTTCCACTTAAAATTGTTTGTTTCATCTGATAAATGGTTCAATTATTTCTTTCCACCCAATTGGAGCTTCTAGAGCTGAATTTTCAAAATGTGTCTTTCCCACAGGTGGAATCGTTCTGTTGTATATGCAGCTGTGCACAAACCCATCTTACAGCAGACATTTGTGCACCGTTCCTTACAGACCTAGCTACTGGGATTTAGGTGTATACAGCCAGTTTATCAGTCCAGTCAGTCTATTCACGACTCCACTCACAGTTTGAACAAACAAAAGCACACGCAATTTAGGCACATAGCAGGAGAAGCTAATGTGCGAGACTGCTACAAAAATGTCTTCCACAGTATTAACAGTAGTCAAGACAGGGCAAGGTTGCCTAGATCTGGAAAGCATGTAAATGACTCCACCTCTGATTTATCTTCGGAGAGGACTGGTTATGTAGAGATAATTGAAAACCTAATGATGCCTCAGTTTAAGTCCACTGTGTTTATTTGGGGTTAGTGTGGAGAGAATTTGGTGCCTATTCAGTCTGTGGATCTGCATGAGGACTCTGAGCAACATCCATGTGCATAGAAAGGGAGTTCCTGTGGCATCCAATATGGTAAACAGACCAGGGGATGTGGGGACCTTCAAATGTGCATTCCTGACCAAGCGTTTTGATCGTGTTTATGTTTTCTTGTTTTCACTCCATGGTGTGTTGTGTGATTGTTATCTAGCTGTGTGTTCAAGACTGAAAATCAGAGATTGTTTTGATTCCTTATAGAGATTCCTGTTCTATTTTCCAAGAAACTTCAACCAGAGGAAATAGTGGCTGGGTTCTTACTTTTGAACTGATCTCTGTATTTGTGCTGTTACTAAAAGATGAAGTGTTAATCTCCTGCAGATTTCCTGTCATGGTTACCCTTTGTATGAAGGGAGTCATTAATGGGTAGAGAGCCTGAAGACCAGGTTCCTTCATCTATTTATTCCGTGCTGGAAACATCTTAATCCAGCCAGAGTGGTCAATATCTGGTGTACCCTTGCTATGCTTATCTAAAAGTGATCTTTAACCAGTTTTACCCCAGTATTTTCCAAACTTTTTGGACCAAAAGATCACTGTGTTAGCACTGTGTTTCTCATATTTTGCTCTGTGTCCTTGCTAAGCTTGAAGTAGCTCTGAAGTCAGTATGGTTTCATGTATCAGCTCTGACCACTCAATATGTGGCCCACCAGTCATCTCTGGGGCACAGTTTGGGGATCCCAGCTCTAAGCCATGTCCATGGCTGTCTTAGGGAACCCCCTACATTTCTTCTGCACCTCAGTGCCTCTTCTTTTTCTCTTTTCCATATGACTTGGTTGCTGAATCACCCATTGCTAATCAGACCTGCTTAATTTCTAAGCTTTTTGGAAAACATGATTATGAGTGGTAGATTTCTATTGGTTTGGATAATCCGTAGACTTTTTATCTCCTGACAGAAGTTTGACCTGCAAATTAAAATCTCTATTCTGTTTTAAACGCTCTTCAAAATATTAGAATGGCAGAACCTGCCAATACTACAAAATCTCGTGGAATCTCAGGGCTTTTACTCAAATGCCATGGAGGATGCTGGCTACAGAGACACACCTAAAAGAAACGCACGCCTTTGATCAAAAGGTAGTAGCGTCATCGATGCAATGACATTTTGGTATTCTTCAGCTTCAATTTTCCCATTCCTCTGTACCATTTTAGGGCAAGTCTTTTGGAAAGTATGGGGTTCTGTATCAGGGAGTGGAAGAGCTATGAATGGACTGGTTTGTCTTGCTTTTCTTTAAGAATTTGTTTTGCAAGGGGGTAGTAAACAAAAGACTAGAACAGAATAAATATTTCTAAACCATACTTCAAGTCTTTTCGAGTTCAATGACAACTGAAGTCATTTTGCTCTGGGGATCAGATATTGGCCCGTGGAAATAAACTGGTGGTTTCCACTTTCTCACACCTGCACAGTTGTGTGTGTCTAAAGGCCTGCTGGCACAAACCTCCCTTCTTTGAAAGCCAAAACCAAGACCAGCAAGGCTAAGACTGAAACAGCGTTTCTTGCCTTCAAGCCACAGTAGGGCAGAATAAAGATAAATTTGTCTCCGACGCCAACACTGTGCCTGCCTTCTGGGATGGGGACTCTGGTGTTTGGCTCTGGTGTGGCTCACCCAGGCCCTTGCGTACTTCTCAAAGAGCCATGAAGGGGGTGAACGGGAGGAGCTGTGACGAGGCATCTTGTGATGTTGCATTCCTTTTTTCTATGGCTTTCTTTTTGTATACAGGCTGATATAAATCACACACTGTTCGGTACTTGAAATTTCCTGGATAGGAAATAAAAGTTATAAGAAAAAGCTGAGGGGAATTTTGTTTTGGTTAGGCAACATATCTGCCTCAGTCAGTGAGATTATGCCACTATTAGGTGTTGTTCAGCTATGTCTGTGATCGTTAGCAAGTGTAGTTGATGCTGATTCTTAAAGATAGCGAATTCATAGTGGATAAATTGTATCCCATTCAAGACTTGTTTGATACTTGCTAGCACAAAATTACCAGAGTGCGCACAAACATTTCAGACGTGAGACCAGCTAAGGGAAATACAGGCTGATTCTGTTAGTGCTGACCAGGAAAACACAACTCTCCAAGCAAGCAAAAAAAAGTAGATTTAAAAATAACACAACCCTCAAATTAAATGTTTGCTCTCCCTTTGCTACTGAACTGCAGTTATTGCTCCTGAAATAGCTGCGTTTTATTCATGGGGATTGGATCTTATTTTATCTAATTCCCAGGGCAAACAGATACTATCGTATTCCAACTGATTAGAAAAGTCATAGACCAGAGCTATCCTACTTTCCTCTTTTACTTTGTTTTTAGCAAGAGTTTGTGAACATCAGATTTTCTGATAACTTTGATATGACCTTGTTACAGCATAAGTATTTAGCATAGCTAAGTGGTTAGGTTTGATAAAGATAGTATGAACACAGTAATTCAGACTTGTCTGTGTTTGAAAGTCAACCTAAATAGTAGGGTAAGGCACGTATTTAAAATACTATAGCTATTTTTCTATATAATACCACATGTGAGTATTCTTCTTCAGAATAATAGCATCTAGCATGGAGTTAATTTGGGTTACTTAATTAGGAATAATATACTAGAATATCTCCAAGTGCAGATACACCTTAAGCATATGTTACTAATAATTTCCAATATAAAGTATGGCATCCCACAGTTGGTGATCTTCTGTTTGCTCATCCTCTGATGAAACTATTTCATTTTTTGAACTAACAAATGGTGGAAACAGAACAGTGATTCAAACGATGGTGAACAATGATTCAAACCAAAATTTTGGTTTTATTTGTAGTTTCCATTTGTTGTGAACCAAATATTGCAGCTTTGGAGTGACTGACTGTAAACAGGTTTTTTGGTTGTTTTTTTGGTTGTTTGATTTAAATTTTGGTTGCTTTCTTTGGAAATCTGTCTAATTTGCAAGCCTTATATATGTTTTGAAGGGTGAGACTCAAACCTAGCCATGGCGTTTCATAATCTTTGTGCAAATAGAGCAGTAATGCTACTAATATTTTTGTCCCTAATACAGTTTTTGCCTGCTTCAGACAGCATGCACAGAATTTGTTGGTCAGTGAATTAGTTTTATCCTCAGTCCAAAACCTTCCTAATGTGACTTCCACTTCTTTTCCTTGCTGTCAAAGTTCAGCAAATGATTTGAAGTCTGTTTGGGGATATAGGAGTTCTGAATATTTGTTAATGATGAGCTTCATTGTAAAATCTCCTGTGAGAAAGGGGCTTGGACTAGGCTCGAACAAAATAAAACTGTGCTTGCTGTGATGAGCATTATGATTTGGTAAGAAGAAAAGAAGCAAGGGCAAACAGATGCACAGACCTTGAGAGCATATACTGTGTGAGCGACTTAAAGCTCCGGTGTGTGTATGCACGCTGGAAAGCTTGCCAAGTAAATATTTCTAGCAGAACGTTTTGGATTAAGGTAGCTCTGTCTCACCGCTAATAATTGTATGACTCTGTATTAATTAGTCTGAACTATACTACTTAAGAGTAGAACAGCTGTTGTATAAACCAATCTCTGAATAAAAATAGCCTTTTTCCTTTAATAAAGACCATTTATGTCAGCAAGAAGAAAACCCTAGGGGAGTGGTGATCATGAGTTAATCACACCACTGGGGGTGGGGATTAGGAGCAGTCCTTTCTGTCACCTTCCTCCCAAGGCAGGAGGAATGTGCAGCACATGATAGCTGCACCCCTCCAGCCTCCTGATAGCCCAGTGCGTGTCACAGAGGTTGGTTCTTGTTTGATGTCTATTCTCTTAAGGAATTGCTCAGACTCCAGCCAGAAATGCACATTCCACCTCTGATCCTTTAAAAATATCTCATAATGTACACAACTCCACGGATGATTCAGGGCAGTAATTATGGGCTTCATGTGATGGAAGACTCATTGGTCCTAAGAGGGAAAGAAAAACCTGGATGCAAAAAGCTGAGTGACCAGATTCAAAATCTTCTTGGAAGGGAAAGCCCAACGGTGAGGCGCACACAGGCCTTCATAAATGCAGTGCCTGGACTTTGAAAGGGAAAGATGAGAAGCCAGTGGTGTGGATACAGAACAGGATGAAGAAAGGTTAACTCACTGTCTCCCCTCTTCTCCCTCTTCATTTTTCTCAGAGCTGTTTAAGAACAGAACCTTCTAATTGGCCATAATTGAATATATTTAATCTTTGGGGGGTTAGGAGTTTTTGTCTTTTCTTTTTTTCTTCCTTTCCCCCCACCCAAGAACAGTGGTGTTGCTCTTAGATTCATGACATTGCCTGGTTGAAATCCAATTCTGTAGCACAACATTAAGAGTTATATATACCCTACAGAGTTGCAGGGAACACTGCCAATTTATAAATCATGCTTCTGTCTTCCACACTTTTTATGTATAATCACAAATAACTGGTAATATTTATAAAACTAGAAACATGTTCTTGTTACATTTTAATTTAGCATATGTCGTAGATTTGATGGCACATTGAATATAATCAGTTTTACTGATTTATCGTTGCTTGTCTTTACCGTGCAGAAACATTGACATAAATTACAAATTTTAAAAATATATACAATAAAAAAACCTGCTTGGCAGGTACACAGGTAGAGCCTAGTGTAACATTTATTTTCTGGTTAGTTTAAGTGGAAAAAAAATTCTAATACAAGCAAATATTAAAAACTGTAAAATACAAATATAAAACTCTTGGAAACATACTCACAGAGAAAGTGGGTTTTTTTGTTTTTTTTTTTTTTTAAAAAAAAAGCACATTTTGGAGCTGAACTGTTTATTAACACAGCTTTTTGAACTGATAAGCAAAGAAATATGTTGTCCTTGTTATCTCTGTAATCCTGAGATGTTCAGTAAGTAACCAACGGATGTATCTCTGAAACCATAATTTACGCATGCACTGGTTTGTAGTGCAAAGCAAGACAGCCTGGCAAGCAATGATTTGCACCAGTCAATGCACAACGTTAACATTCATTGTGCAAAATCCATGTTAAGCCATGTCTGAGCATCCTCAAGAGTGTAAAGATAGGAGGAAGGAATTTTTAAAATACAGCGACTTGTAAATTTCAGCTGCAAAACATGTGTTGGGTTGTCGGGTTTAAGTACACAAGCAATCATTTTTGTGTGGCAAGGGAGGACATGGGGAAGGATGACAGAGCTGCTTTTTTAAAAAAGATCAGTTAAGCAGAGTGACATCCTTTTTTCTAAGAAATATTAAAACTGTGTTTACATTTAAAAACCCTCTAGTTTCCTCTGCATAGTTCACTCACCGTCCCTTCTGCCACCTCTTTGCATCTTCCTGTGTAATGGTCTTTTTGCTGAGGCCTCTCCTCATAGGTTTTAGTTGGTTGGTTGGTTTCTTTGGGGTTAAGCACAATTAGCAATAGACAAATGTGTGAGCAGCTGATATGTCTTACTTCTTATGTGATTTAGTTCTTATATTTGGATTCTATTATGTTTAGAACTTTTTTAGGCTTAAGCTGTTTAAAGCTGCATCTGAGATGGAAATACTTAAGTTGAAAATCCTTTTACTCCATTCCATAATCAAAAACTGGCATTTCTGAGTAGATCGGATGTAGGTGTCCTATCCTTCCTTTCTGTATGCTGTTCAGGAGGACACTACAGCTGGATGCAGATGTCTTGGAGTGCTCTGGTACTCCCTTTGTAAAATGAGTTGTGTTCTGTGTGTAGGTGTTATATGAGTGTCACAACCTCAATCTTCGCAGCTATGAAAGAGGAGTGACATAAAAGGAAAATGCTGTGCCCAGAGGACGCAGTTTCCATTTATGTCTTGGTTCTTTAAAGAACAGAGATAATTTTTTTTCCCCCAGCTTATGATACGGAATACCTTTGCAACTTCCCCTCCCTGCAAAAAAGAAGAGAGAAAAGTCAGAGGATAATGGTGAAGATGATAGAGGCTGTGAAAAATACCAGCTTTTCTGTTCGCCACCGCTGGTTAGTCCGAAGGATTAACAAGTCCGTAGCTAGAAAGTACATGTGTTTTATAAATTAGTTTAAGAAACTCTTTGCAAGGAATAGTTTTCTGCAAGTGGCAGCAACCTCATTTCCAGGGCCTATTAGTGCACAAGTTGCAACACATATGATAGTATTTCAAGACAATATAGATGAGCTTTACGGAGGAGAAGACAGTCATACCCAAGGTTTGCCATCTGGTCTGTCTCTTGGCTGCCTTTCAAAATGTTGTCAAATGCTCTCAGAGTTCACATATCGTAAATCTGTCACTAAAATAAACAAGCACCCAGAGCTCCCTGACTGTATTTCAGAAGTGCTAGGCTCTGCTCTTTTGGGGAACGGCAGTGTCAGAGCAGCATGGCTCTTCCTCAGATGGCTTAAGACTAGGCAGAACTTCATTGATTTTTATTGAGTCATGTAGCAAAAATCCTGCACTCTGTTTTGGAAGCATGGAGCAGAGGCTAGTGTCACCAAGGTGCAACACCTCTCTCCTGCCTTTTCTTTTTGAACACTTTCCTTGGCCTTATCTTCAGCAAAAGTGGGGTAAAAACTTCCATAGGGAATTTCATTTGTGATATCAACTGACATTTGTAGCAGTCGGCGTCTTTTTCCTGTGCATGTTGCTCACTCTGTAAATCATCCAAGAGTTTAAGATCATTAACTCCTCTCTCTTAATGGGATTCCCAGCTGTCAGCATATTACCTATCCTCTCTGTCATCCATCTGACAAGAGCCATTGGCAATTTCCATTTATAATTTTCTGAAAAGAGAAATTGTAGATATGAGTAAATTCTCAAAATACCAAATCTATGCAAAGAACTGAATAGTTATATTTCATTGGACCAGCATCCGACATTCCCGTCGATTCATTTGGGCCTTTCTGTCTCCAGGATCTATGTGGGAATGAGAAAACCTCCCACTGCTGTATTTTGATTCTCATGAGGCCTGTCTCGTGCATTACTTAAAGGAGTCTCAGTGGCCAAGCAGTTTAATCTCAAGATGCAGATTTCACTTTAAAAGGTTCTGCAAACCGAGAAGTTAATAAATAAATAATTAAAATACTTTGCACTTCTGTAACACTGGGTGTCAAGATAGTTTACTAGTGCTAGTGAATTAAGTCTTGTTCCAGCCAGTGTGAGGAAGCAGAGAGGAAGCACTGAGAGGGTCTGTGCAAAGGCCGAAGCAAACCTGTACTACTTTTAACTCTAACTTTCTCCTTTCAGATACGCTTTCCAATTTTGCTGGTATCTGAGCACTTCACAGTTTAATTATTTATTCTACAGTTATTCCTGCTAGTAGGAAAGTACAGCTAGGTATGCACAAACCTTTCACCTGCTAAAGGTGACTTCTGCCTAAAAAACTTTGTAGAGCAGATCTATGAATCAATACTAGGACAGAGAAAGTTCCTTGATTTAGCAGCTCAGTGTCTGGATTAGCAAAATGGTTGGATTAGCAGCTATTTTAGTTACTATAAATTAATGCAAGCTTCAGCAGAACTTGAACTTCAGCCCACATCCCTCCACTCTCTGACAGGCCATGTAACTTGAGCCTAAAAGTACCAGTTAATTTGGTCTGGAGGTTGTGTGTGGATAGAAGTCAGTTTAGGAGCAGTGCTCGTATTACAGGCTGTGCAACCAACTTAGGCAAGGCAAGCCCCAGTAATACTCAGGATCATACCTGAAATCAGAGTACGTCAGCACCAAGTGAGACAGCATGGCACAAAGATCTTTAAATTAATGCCAATATGGCAAAATTTTGTGTGGTGACGAGACACTTGCGTAGGTTAACATGCTCATGTGGAGAAGCAAAAGAAATCAAACCACAGATTAAGCCTAGTTGGAGCCCATGACAGGCATTTGGGGATTGCAATCACTTATTTTGGATGAACAACAACTGTAACAGGCTGTCTTTGCCCTTAGCTGTGGGAACTATGGATTGAAGCAATTTAGCTCCGTTCAGACCACGGTACTGTGCAGGCTCTCTGGCTATATTCAAACTCATTCTTGTGTCTCATGCAAAATGGTGCAATTCAGTAGCAGTTTGCCATTTAGACACAGGATTTTAAAACAACCAAATAACATGTTGAGGCAAAACAGAACATAGTGAGAAAGTTAAGTATTCCAGGCAATCTAAAAATGTGGGTCTTAAACACCATATTATGTATCAAGATGAAATTATCAGCCTTAGTTAAGGTTTCTTTAATGTATTTTTATCCAATTGTGGCTCACTATAAAATACTATTGGTCTAAAAAATGATTAAGTGTGAGTTGATAGTGGTTACCCCTTTTGCCAAACTGGTTAATATTGTCAGGTCCCAAGTTTTCCCACTGCTGTTTTTCAGTGGGCAGTGTTTAACTGGGGCATTGTGCATTGTATCAAGTGAAGCAGTGTCTCTTAGGAGCTCCTTCAGAGCAAACGCATTGTTCATCTCTCTGTTAATCTCTGCAGTTAAAACATGTGCCCCAACCTCCTAAATGTAATCTGGGGAAGAGTCCCCGCTAAACTCCTGCTGCTCTTTTGGCCTCTCTCTTCCCCACTCCAGCCCTTTTTCCCACTTTGCCTTTTGGGGAGCACTCTCCACTTGCCATGGGCCTGTCTTGGAGGTTAAAACACTGAACTGGGCGCCAGAAAATCTTGGTTCTTCAAGTGACTTGCCATTGGACAAGTTACTTGCTCTTCTGCAAATGAATTTCCTCCTTCATAAAATTATTATTGTACTTCCTGACACATAAAAACATGGGACAGCTGTGGCTAGTGCGTTTCCCTGCAATTTCTGGACACACAGACATGCACAGAGTTGTAGGTGCTTATCTGCATGAGATGGGTTGACCTTGGCTGGCTGCTGGTGGCCCACCCAGCCGCTATCTCACTCTTATTATTTGACAGGGTGGGGGAGAAAATAAGATGAAAAAATGCTTGTGAATCAAGATAAACACAGGGAGATCACTTACTAATTACCATCACAGGCAAAAGAGACTCAGCACGCTGTATTGGCAATTAAAATATATTTGGATGGTGAGAAACAAAACCACCTTCCCCCCAACCCACACTGTTTTCCCCAGGCTCAACTTCACTCTTGCATTCCCAACTCTCTACTTTCCCCCAGCCCTGAGCGGTGCTGGGGGTATGGGAATGGGGGATTGCAGTCAGTACCTAACGCTTCGTCTCTGCTGCTCCTTCGTCCTCACACTTTTCTCTGCTTCAGCGTGATCTCTCCTGCGGCTGCTGTTCTTCAGGGTAAACTTGGTCCTGCGTAGGTCCTTTACGGGCTGTGGTTCCTGTCAGGAGAATCTGCTCCTGCATGGGCTCTCCACCTGCCACAGCTCCCTCTGGGAATATCCATCTGCTGCAGCGTGGGGTCCTCCACAGGCTGCAGTGTGGATGTCTGCTCTGTCATGGTCCTCTCCATGGGCTGCAGGGAGATACCTGCTCCAGCCTGGTCTCTCTGGCTGCCAGGAAACCTCTGCGCCGGCACCTGGAGCATCTCACCCCCATCTTCCTCTCAGGCCTCGGTGCTCACAGGGCTGCTTCTTACACATTTTTCCTCTCTGCCATGCCACGTTTTGTCCTTTCTTAAAGGCATTTTCACAGAGGCACCACCGGCTTCTCGGATGGGCTCAGCCGGGTCCTGCCACGGGTCTCTCGCGGAGCTGGCTGGAAGTGGCACGGGGCAGCCCCTCACCTCTCCTCACAGAGGCCCTGCAGCCCCCGCTGCCAGCGCCTGGGTACAGAAACCCCATACACCGAGGTACCTGAGTTAGGAGAGGTGTCTCACTGGAATCCCTCTTTGGTCACTGGAAAGAGACAGGCTCCTCATGAGGGCAGTTCTGCTCTTAGGTCAATCTGATTGGCACTTTGGTTGCATTTTTCTGCTGATTATAGATCTAAACAACCTAGGTCCTAAAGCTTCACGTAGGTTGGGATTAATCTACACACCTGATAATTTCTCTAAGTACTGTGGGTGGGGTATACAGCCTAGCATTGTTCCTGTAAGGCCATAGTTCACGGAAAACCCCGCTTACATAGCTCTAGTGGTTCCTGATAAGATCTGCTATGGGCAGAATTTTTATCTGATCAAAGGGGCCCAATCCAGTATCGCTGAAATACTGGATGCACATCACTGGGGCTGGTATAGCATCTGGACCATGGCTAGGTCAACAGTCATTTGCATGTCTTTGAAGCTGACAGTGTGTTTTTTATCTAGTCTTTTAATTTATTTGGCCTTGGTTCACACTAGAAGCAAAGGCATGTGACACAGCAAAACATATTTGGCTTGAGCTCTCTTAATTTGGCGTATTTAACATGAGTGATTGCTTCATTTATGTAGCAGCATTCATATAAAACGGCAAGCCTGCACAGATGAAGAACAGAGAACAGCATCTACGGTAACATGCCCGCAATTTCTCTTTAATTTTGCAGTGGTTCTGGCATTTTCCTGTGGGATTGCACACTAATGCTTGTGCCTTTCCATGAGCCCCTTCTAAGTTTACATTGGATGTTTTCTTTTCTTTTCTTTTTTTTTAAGGAATTAGCTAAGAGGACTCCCTCTAAGCATCCTGATCACCCAGCTGTCCAGAACGCATTGCAGGCAATGAAGACAGTCTGCACAAATATCAATGAGACCAAGAGACAGATGGAGAAACTGGAAGCCCTTGAACAGTTGCAGTCCCACATTGAAGGATGGGAGGTATGATGTAGGACTAGTGAGCTCCCAGGAGGCAGTTCGCTACACAGTTTAATGGCTTGAAGTTTAGTGACTCATACTGTGTACAGGGATTTCTGTTTCTTAGGTGACGTGTAAACGCTCTTGAAGGTGTGGCTGGCATCACTCTGAGTTTAGAATTTAGTGTTTATTTTGCGTGTGCAGGTTGCTGCTAAATTGTAGCAGAACAAATGGATTATGAAAGAAAGAAAGGTGTTAGAGCTAGAATGGACTGAAATTTCAAATGGGCAGATCTCATTTGAAAGACAAATAGGTCAAGATGAAATCAGGACTGGTCTAAATAACGGAAGTTTCTCTTTCCGTTCCTGCAAGCCTTTAGTTTTTCCAGGAGCTTTGAAAGTTAGCTCACTCAGCTTCATACAAAGTTCCTGTATAAAAGATAAAGGTTAGATTAGTAAGCATTAGATTATAAAGCAACTGGTATGTTTGTGTTTGCTCTTATTAAGTTACTCATGGATGTGTTTCTAGTGATGTGTTTATCAGTAGGTGGATCTGTGTAGGTAGAAGCATTTACTATGGAAAAGAGAAAAATAAGAGAGGGAGAAGACTAGTATGTGAAGCTTGGGGGAAGAGGAAATCTGGAAAAAGAGCCACTCAGTGGAAATACTGGGAAGTGAGGATGGTGTGCAGAGGGTTGGCAGCTTATCTTGTGATGACTTTAGTTGAGGTCTTCAAATCAGTGGAGTTGGAAGCCTCTGGGAGGTGCTCCATAGGGAGTCAGTGGTGTTAAATGGTCTCATGGAGAGAATGGTGACGGCGTTTAGTGAGACTGACATTTAAAATGTTGAGGCTGATCATTGCCAGCTGAGGATTTCTTAGCTGAGGACATTTTGCTAGAGGTCATGTAAACTTCCTCATGTTCGGACTCTTGGGTGCTCTCCATGACTCTCTTTTGGGTTGTTTTCTTATCTTTCGTGTATGTTTTAAACCTTGCTCATTTTTTCCCTGAAGGATGTTCTTGGCATCCAGCTAAAGACATGAGAAAAACCCAGATATCCAGCTGTGTATTTTTTGGATAGCAAGCTCAGCAAACAGAGTCATATAATGTTCTATATAGCAAGACTCATAGAGACGGTTAAAACCATTTCAGGTTCAATGCAACTCATGGGTCATCTAGGCATAGGCATGATTTGAACTCTGGAGCCTGAAGCATGACTGTTAAAGTGTCCATGATGCGATAAATGAAGTGGCATCCAAAATTATTGGCTTTTTTGTTAGGGTTTAACTTATCTACAGCAACATTCTGGGGCTGAAAACCCTTTCAGTTTTGTTTATATACACTGTTTTGTTACAAAGTCACCTAGGTCACTCAGCTCAAAATTTCAAAAAGGAAGAAGTGTTTTTCCCTCCCAGTAAGCTGTGGAATGTTTCTAAATTATTCTAGTGGCATATTAAAAGGAGGAAAACTAGCTTTATACATCACAGATACATGCCGATGCTCAACGTGATGGCATTTTTTTCTTCTGTACATGTAAGGAAGTTTGAAACTGATTGACAGTTTCCTGTCTTGGGTTTCCACAGTGCCAGGGGTCTTGTAAATAATGACTCTAGAGCAAAGTGCTATGTTTGTAAATAACTGGTTTTAGTTCTTTCAGATGTATTTCACAGTTTATTCCTAATGAGAAGGGCTCCTAACTTCTGTCTATGGAAACCTGTAACTGATGAATTAAATAAATTTTTAGCGTAACAATGCAGTGATATAAGCCCCAGAGCTAGCTGTAGGAGGAAGTCTGTAAGGCAAGTTTGTGGCTATTTTTAGTTTATCTGATGGCCATCTCTCCTATGAGATAGAAAATTTCGCTTTTCCATTAGTATGGATACAGGTTCTGAAACACTGGTGCCCTGTATATGTGGTTATATACCATACACACATAAGGCCTACAGCTCCCGACTGTTTTAATCCAAGGCATCGAAACTGTCAAAAAGAAGTGAAGATCAGCTTACTTATGACCAAGTATTTTACAATTATAAGGGATGTAGCCTGAATTTGGGGGGTGTGCAAGCAGCTCAACATGAAGTTTAGTGTTAATTTGTTCACCTAATTTGGAACAGGTTCCACTTTGTCTAATGTTTCTGTTTAACCAAACCAGCAGTTTCACTGGTTTCTATGACTTTGCACTTCCTTCCAGCTGTCCCAATGGACCATCCCTAGTCTGATCTTCACCCTATTGCCATCAGTGCCACCCTCAATATTTCCAACATGAAGAACAACATAACGTCATTTTGCTCCTGCAGCGTCTTTTCTTCTTGCTCGAGAGTCATCTGTAACTTCACTAAGAGCAGTAGTTGTTTTTTAGAGCATTTTGCTCAGTTCAACATTTTTTCTTCAACATCTCCACCCACCAATCTGCGTCTCCCTCTGTAATACAACTATCACTGTCATACACTGAGCGTCTACTGGCATCATCCTGTCACTCTCTTTCTGAGACAGATTATAATGAGGGGACATGTTAAAGTAGGCCAAGTCTGGGAAGCCGCTGAAGGCCTGCAGCTTAATCAGAGGTCTGTTCATCAAAATGAACTCTGCTCAGATTCATTCTTGTGGAATGCACAGAATCCTTGTAGATGTATGTTACGGATTAGTCTCCGGCAGGTCAATTTGATTCTGGTTAATCCTTCTGGGAAACAAAGATCAGTTTAAAAAAAAAAAAGGGGAAAGAAAAGTAGAGGATGCATGAGAAGGCCAACTTTTGTATACAATGTTTTTGTTTGCTTAGTGAAGAACAAGTTAATATGCTGTTTCTATTAATTATATATTGATTTTTCTGTGGGGAGAGCTCCTCCTCATGAGTCTTTGTGAATTATTTTCACTGAACAATTGCTACGTATCTCCAAATTCTCCCAGTCTGAAATGCATAGGGAAGGAAAAACCCCATCACAGAACAGCATGAGTTGTAAGGTATGTGTTAGTGCTTAGGCAGATCAATCATTTTATAATTGGCTGTAATTTGCAGTTCCACCAGCTATGATGTTTTCTTTTTCTCCCTGCCCCCCCACAGCTTAGTCCCACTTAGAAAGGTGAGAAATCCTCTGTTGTCTCTGAAAACATCAAATAAATCTTTTTACTCTGTTTCTTACTATTGAAAAACCTCTCAGATCGGTATAAAGGGGAAGTAGGTAGGTCAACAGCAAACAGGAAATGCATCAACAGTGATTAGATACCATCATGATGGGGCTGATGGAAAAATATTCTTAGATTTTAGGGCGAGAAGCAACCGTTGTAATCATTTGCTTTCACTTCCTGCACAAAATAGGCCAGATAATTTCACCCAGTGATTCCTGTGTCGGTAAAAGATTGACTCCAGTTACTGATGTCACTGTGCTTGTTGCTTTTGCTGTCTTTGGGTATCTTTTGGAAAATTAAGTACTTGATGTTGAGGTGCTCTGAAGCCTTGATTTCTCCATGGGCAAACCACATGAGGAGCATGATTTTATGCTGTGCAGTCAGTTGGTTTCTGTTCCTATTTATGTATGTGCTAGTAGGCCTTTGGGGTCATAATTCTGAGATACAGTGATTTCTCCTGGAGATAGTAGCAGTTCATTTTCAAAATAACAAGTGCTCATTTCTGGACATGTATTAACTCTTTCTATAGAATGATTGAGCAAATAAAAACATATCAGGACAGAAGATGGAATTATTGCATCTAGCTAGTTCCTGCATAATTCTGTCTAGAATGTATAGAAACACATACGTGGAACACACAAATGGGTGCTGCATACTTGGCAGCCTTTAAAGAACAGTTGCTTCCTTGTTAACTAAAAGCAAGACATGGACACACAGCCAGCAAGGTTTGATTTATGAAATGGTGTAATCAGAGCTTCATTCACACCTTTAGAGTGACTACATTGCATTTAGAAAGGCTGATTTCAATTCAGTGATTTCCCCTGAATAGCTTGATGGCAGCAGACTGTACCTGCCTCAAAAAAAACAAAACAAAACAAAAAAACCCCCCAAAAACCAAAATGCCAGTCACTCATGCAATGTCTAAAATCATTCAAACAAATCCTTCTGGGGTGACTTTTTAGATGGAGCTGGATTCTATGCCTGTGCATAGAGATGTCTTCAGGTTCTTTAAGTGGGATGAATTTCATTTTACAAAATTTTTCTATTATTTGTGAATATAGGGTTAATGGGCCTTTGGGAATCCAGCAATTTTGTTGATAATGAATGTCTTGCAATCCAAAGTCAGTTCTGTTTTCCAGTAAGACTCAAGGCAGTGGGTCATATAATCTAATTTACTTCCTTATCTGCGTGCCAACCATGGAAGGAAGTTACCATTACCCTAAGTTGTTCTTCCTTCCAACTCAAAGAGAAAGGCAAAAACTAATAAGTGATCCAGAACTGGGTGGTAAATGTTTCCAGTGCCTCAGGGTGTTTTTCTGAAAGGGGACCTTTATTGATAGGATGCTCTTGTACCTTTGAATTAGTACTAGATCAAGAAATTTAAGGCTAGTGCCTAAGATTTAGCCAAACCATCTTGTATGGTCAATGGAACAGTTGAGGAGCAGATTCCCAACCGTGTGCGTTCAGAATGCGGGGACACTTGGAGTTTGCCTGTCCTGCGAGCAACCGGGGACAGTCCTAGAGTTGTTTTTCATTTGGGCTGAACTGCTTTGGTCCTAAAGGGCTTCATTTAAAGGACTGTATGATCGCTTTTCTTAGGAATAATCTGAGTAACAGTTTGGGGAGTGAATGGTTTAGAGTGATCTGCTGTGCTTTTCAGCTTCTGGGCATCCTCATAGGCTAAAGTGTCTCGAGCACCAAGCTCGGTTATCTCTATGGCTGTCTAGTGCATATAAAGGCTTGCACATGGCAGCTAGCACAGTGTCCAGGACCCAGCCTCTGATTTTCATGGCTATGTTTCTAACTTGCATGTGTTCATTAGAACTCCAGAAAGGAGAGCACCTGCATATACTTCTAACAAAAGAGTTGGAGAGACCTATCACCGAGATGATTTTGCAGAGAGATGGTTAATAGTGACATATGTCAGTATCAGAGCTACAGTGTTAGGAAAATACCATTATTCTTTTATAAAGCATTCCTAAAGCCATCACTTGTGATATTTGCAATGATAACTCAGGGTATGAAGGGAATACTAATGGTCTTGAGAGACTCACAATACAGCTGCTTTGAGAGTGAAAGATTTCTTCAGGAAAAAGTCTCCTGGAGTTTAATAGGGAAGATTTATTGTAGTCTATGAAGACTCCAAAAAAATATTTGTAATCCAGAGAAAACATGATGTGTTCAGCCACATTAAGAAATAGAGGACTTCCTCCTTATGAGTGCATCAGTTATTTCACAGTTTAATGACATACAGTTAAAATAACAGCGTTTTAGTAAAAATCCTTCATTGCGCACACACACGACAAATTAAAAATAAAGAATATCTCTTTTCTATGTTTCAGGGGTCAAATCTGACAGATATCTGCACACAGCTCTTGCTCCAAGGGACTTTGTTAAAAATCTCAGCAGGAAATATCCAGGAGAGAATGTTCTTTCTATTCGATAATCTACTGGTTTATTGCAAGAGGAAATCCAGGTGAGTCCCTCTGTCTTCATGGTTTTATAATGGGACCATTCAGAAGTTTTATAAGTAGAAAGTATGATCAATTACTGATCACTCACTGTATTCCCGGTTGCTCTGTAGGGCTGAGTCACAGGCGTGACTTTCCTCTATTCTTGGCTGTTGCTATTACTTAGACTATATGAGAAAGAGGTCACTATATGGTAGGATAAATATGCCAGACAGTAATAGAGTCCCCACCCTGAGAAGTGTGCAATCCAAAGACAGAAGTTGATAAAGTGCAGAAAAAACACAGAGTGAATTCTTACAGCTGGAAAGCTTCCCAGGGCAGATGGGTCTCCAGGAGTGATGTGAAGAAGGAGGCCTTGCCAACTTTCATTGTGAAGTTATTCCAAGCAGAAGAGGGTGACATGAAAAATGATATAGAGCCAATAAAGGGGAAAGTGGAAGACTAAGAAAACATTAAATAGATGCAGGGCACAGCGGAGTGAGGACGAGATGAAGATTAGCAAGTTGCTGTTCAGCCTTTGCAGCCCATGTCTTCTGTGTGTTGTCTTGCTTTCTTATCCTAGTAACAATTCTTGCGTCGTTCCACCTTATAAAATTTAACCATTATTAACACCTTATTACTAAAATAGCATTAGCAGTGTGGAGGGCAATTTGCTTCTGCAGCAATTATACTGTATTTCAGTTCGTAAGCTTTTCACCTTCACAGCTCCAGTCTCATTCTCATGTCTTGGTCTTTTCTGAATTTACAATGCATTCTCTACACTCCAGATTCTCATCCTACTCCCTTTCCTCTAATATCCTCCCCCTTCTTCAAGTTATACTTCTTTACTGGTGATGGCCAGGTAGAATGGCCAGCCCAATTAGAACTCAAAAACCAGAGTGTTCTCTCCAAATAAAATTCTCATATCTCAAAATTTGGGTTTATTTCCCAGTTTTTTGTTCAATGGAAATTTTGGAACCATTAAGCTGGGAAAAAATAATTTCAGTACTGTTCAGACTTTTTGTGTGGATAATGCTGAAACTATACAACATAAATACAAATTATTAGGTGAAATCTACATTAGAAATTGTTAGAATGTAATTTAAACATTTAAACTAAATTGAAAAAAAAAAATTACAGAATTCAGTCTTATATGGCTTTTAATATCGTCTAACTGAAGCATTCTGATTCTGCTGAAATGGAGCAAGAAAGATGAAACGTTTCACTTTGACACTTCACCAGATTTGTCAAAATCCAAACTTCCATATGAAACAGAGTTCAGAAATTTGTGTGTCTTCTAACAGAAAACTATTCCCTACCAAAAAAAAAAAAAAATCAATTTGACATCTAATCTTTTACTACTTCAGAGCTCTTAGAAACTGGTTTTCTAGTCCCCTTTGTAGTTCAGGTTAGTCTAGCCCCTCCCGCGCTGTCCAAGCATTTTTCCTGGAATACTAAGATTTAGAAAACAAAATATTCTACTGCCTTTTAAGCAACTCTCTGTTTTTTTACAGGAGATATTACTAAGCTACTCTGTAGTTTGGCTTGCTTTTGGAGGAGGCTGCTGTAACGCTTTGATTTTCCCAAAGGATCGATATTGTTTATCTTTGTCTAATAGTGTAGCTTGAACTGATGAAATGTCCAAAATCTGATTTCCATTAAAAAGTAGAATATTTTATTAAGTCTTCTGGAAATTGCCTAATGTAAAAGATATATTTAGGGATTGCTGAGTGACTTTAATTTTGGATATTTTGCCTGTCTAGCTGCTATTTATAATTAGTTCAGGATGGAAACGAACGTCTATCCAATTGTGCTGGTGTGATCGTTTGGCCAGCTGCTTGACACACAACTGACATGTTAGTGGGACACAGATTTGGAAAAAAAGAACCCAAACCCCAAAGTCTGCCTGTGTCTGTTCCTAATTTGAAATTGAATTACTTGGTTCTCATCTCACTTACACTACACTTATCTTGCAAGAAATCACTGGAGTTTTTCTTGATTGAAAAGTGCAGTCAGAATTCAGGCCCCAATGTTTGATAAGTAGTCAACAATGCAGCCATTTGAATTTGGCATCATATCTTTTCACAATGGTATAAATTAGGTGTAACGTTGTTGAGACCAGTTTAAGATGCGTTTAGAATCAGAATTCGATCTAAGACTGCATCTCATCTTTTGCAGAAGCTTAGGAAAGTCTGACAAACTGATGACATAGATTTTCAGGGCTGAGCACTGTTTTGTGTTTTTAGCAGGATCATAGACTGCTGTTTAAATTGAATCCTGATGTCAGGAACAATATGTTTCATGTGGGGAAATGGGCTGAGTATTAAAAGGGTTTCATGAAAGCTGCCAGGACAGCTTTGCTTTTGATTCCAACAGTCGTCTTTAGGAAATGACGTAATAGCTCCAAGAGCTCAGTCCCTGTCAGTCTGATTGAATGTAAATATATGGTCATCACTAAAGGTGTATTTGTCACTAAAGTCAGTTGTAAAAGGAAAAATTGTTCAGAAAAACTTGGTGATTCTCCTCTCACCTCAGTTTATCATAGATATTTCACTTTGACAGATATTTCTCCCCAGCTGTTTTTTATTGCAATATTCCTTGAATCTTAGCGCTCCTGGCAAGTTGCCATGACAATCCCTTCTCTGTACAGAGCTTGGCCACCTGCCATCTCAAATGATGATCATTTGACCAGTTGTGTTTTGGTTCACAGAGCAGGGTTGTTTTTAGATATTAAAGCTCAGCAGGTGTCAGTTGGATAGTTTTAAACGCATTCTAGACATAAAAGTGAGAACATAACTAGCAATGAAAAGTACTTCCCTGAATTTTTTTATAAGACACTTCAACAGGGACACTATAAAGCTTATGGATAAGGATGTGAACTTTGGTGCGAAATCGCCACAGCAGCACCTTCACAAATGCCACATACAAAGACATTCAACAGACATTCGACAGACCATGTGACACTTGCCTCTTCACATGTTTCATTTCATATTTGAAACTTGGTACACATGCCACAAATTTATCAAAGCTTTAGGGAAACAAAGGAGGCAAATATAACATTGTGTCAAGTGATATTGCAGTTTTCATCCCAAAGCCATGTGCAGTTCAGTTGTGCTGGCATTTCAATTGGTCATCAAGAATGTAAATCTTGAAGGCATCCCAATCTTCACATAATCTTGCAAAATAAGCTCTTTATCGCTATATTGACACTGTTGTACGCTTATCTTCATGAGCTGGTTGAGTATTCCAATTATTTAAAATCAGAAACATGGTCAAATACCACAAAACACTGTATTGGAATCCTTTTTTAATAATCATATCTCAGATTGATTTATGCATATATATGTTATGCTATTCACTTATGTGTTGCTAACAGTCTAAATCCTAATTGCAGAGTTACTGGGAAAAAACCATCTAAACGGACAAAGTCCATCAATGGGTCCCTGTATATCTTCAGGGGCCGAATAAATACAGAAGTCATGGAGGTGGAGAATGTGGAAGATGGAACAGGTAAGAGACCAAATACTGTCTTTTAACAACACAGCACGTCCAGATCTTGTGTTGGAAGCTGGTACAAAAGTACTCATCCATCTCCTTTAGTGAAATCTTAAGTAAGCTATGTAGTTTCTGATGCCTTAATTATAATACCAAATCATAGAGTTGAAAGACTGGACATGCTTTCAGGCACTGGTCCTTCATTCTGAAATGACCTTATGAAGAGTTTGTGTACCCCGAAACTTGTCTATTTTTTCTCCTAATCCAAGTTAATTTAGTAAAAGACACTTTATCTTCTTTCATCCTTTCTTTTCTTACATCTTAAGCCATTACAGCTATAATAACAGAACTTTTGGGTCTTCTCCTCATTCAGAGTACTACCAAATATTAGTCTTAGCATCAAATCAGTAGCATGGAATGCGGACGTGAACGAAATATGGGAATGCAGTTGTGTTAAGATTCTTGTGTTCTAACACAGGCAGGAAGACTGGATGGGTTTCTGATTTCATCCACAAAGGTCATGCCAGCCCCTGCTCCTATTGTAATAAGTCAGGAAATAATATTATGTCCTTTAAACATTTGACATTTAAAGAGTTCCCATGTCCTCTGGACAAAAATACTTACAGTGCAAGAAGTTAGTGTGTCCCCAAAAAGTTCAGAACAAGTAACCTGAACAAACATCATAGACTTTTTCACTGATGTCGTTATATTTAAAATACTTTAGTTCTTCTTCTGAGGTGAAATTACAAAGTGTCACTCTTAGGACTGAAACATTCAGTCAGTTGAACAGCCTAGCCATGGATACTTCTATTAATATTTGTACTTCCAGAGTGGTAAGTAACAGCCAGTCACATGGACAGTCAGCAGGACTGATGCACGAGGAACACCTCCAGAAATCAAACTCTTCAAAGAAGAAATTTTTAATTAAGGTGTCCCACACTGATTTGATTAAAGTAGCAGGCCTTCTATTCACTGTGTGCATTGTGCTTTTGGTTCTTATAGCAGATTACCACAGCAACGGCTACACTGTGACAAATGGCTGGAAGATACACAACACAGCCAAAAACAAATGGTTTGTCTGCATGGCCAAGACTGCAGAGGACAAACAGAAATGGCTGGATGCTATAATCAAGGAAAGGGAGCAGAGAGAGAGTAAGTGGATAATGTATTTTCTAATGCACTGAATGAACTTGTGTACAACAGAGAAATGTATATGCATGCGTAAGTATCTGAGAGAAAAAGAAAAGGTTGGAATTTTTCCTCCACGGGCAGAATTAAAATCTATCCTTAATGACAAAGAAAATCAAGTGATTGAAAACAAATATTTCTGAATGTGTACCTTGGGGTTTTTATGGACTTGTGTCAGTATATTTATCAGATGTTTCTATTTGCCAGAGTCAGTTTCTTTGATGCACTGAATTGCTGTGAAAAAAATACATTTAATCAATTTAATTTTTGGCCTTTTATTTGTAAATAAGATAAAACTGTGTTTGTATTTATCAGTAAAAGGAAAGAAGAAAATCCAGTGTGCAGCCTTTTTCCAGAGGCAATGGCACAAACACGTTCTCACAAACTCGGCCTCCATGATCTTGAAATAAACAGCTCATGGAGAAAAACTCTAGAAATATTACATTTAGACTGAGAACAGTGACAAATGTATGCGGATGCTTTTCACTTTTATCTTTTCTTGTTTATGGTGTTGTACAACAGAAGCAAGCTCACAAAGCCATGAACCAGGGTGGGTGATAAAAGTTCTGAGTTCCATTAAAAGTCAGAACTATTTTTCACAAGTGAACCTGCTTCCCTGTTCACTCAGTGGGAAAAATAACAGCTCATTGCCAGAGGAAATAACACTGATTTTAAAGTATTCTCTGCCTGACTTTTAGAAGTGGTTCCCCTCTCTGCACACACAACTCCAGTAAAGATGTAATTGCTCGTCTATGCTAGTATTGAAAGAGGTCAGTCTGAAACCCATTTTTAGTAGTGTGTTTTCAGAACTTGTACTTGCTAAGCAATAATTCTTTAGATTTTTAAAGTATTTTAAGAAAGTTACAGATCTGTTACTGAAGTTTAATGAAAGCACAGAATCTAAATCCTTTAATGTCCTTTGAAATCCAAACCTTAGTTTTTATGTTACAATGCTTTGCATCTAATCTGCTAAACACAAAGCACATTACAGTGTTGTTTGTTACCATAGAATATAAAACATTTCTAACATACTTTATCACATATTGTCCTGGTTTCAGCTGGGATAGAGTTAATTTTCTTCTTAGTAGCTGGTATAGTGCTGTGTTTTGGATTTAGGGTGAGAATAATGTTGATAACACATTGATGTTTTGGTTCTTGCTGAGTAGACTTTACACCAGTCAAGGACTTTTCAGCTTCCCCTGCTCTGCCAGGTGCACAAGGAGCTGGGAGGGGGCCCAGCCAGGACAGCTGGCCCAGACTGGCCCAAGGGCTATTCCATACCATATGACACCATTCCCAGTATAGAAACTGGGGGAAGTTGGACAGGGGGCAGTGATCGCTGCTTGGGGTCGGGCTGGGCATTGGTCGGCGGGTGGTGAGCAATTATATAATGTATCACTTGCTTTGTATATTATTATTGTGTTATATTATTATTATTATTATTATTATTATTATTATTACTACTACTACTACTACTACTACTACTACTACTACTACTACTACTACTACTACTACTACTACTACTACTATTCTATTTCATTTTACTTCAATTATTAAACTGCTCTTATCTCAACCCACGAGTTTTCTGACTTTCACCCTTCCAATTCTCTCCCCCATCCCACTGGGGTGGGGGGAGTGAGCAAGCAGCTGGGTGGTGCTTAGTTGCCAGCCGGGGTTAAACCACCACATATATGAACCCCAACACACCTTTTGATAATAGCAAGGATATTACGTTCTAAAAGTAGGTTGGGAATGGTGTAAATTCAAAAGAACTACCTGAGGGCAACAGAGAGAATCAGTTGGGTGTTTTGGTTCTTGTTTGTTTGGGGTTTTTTGTTTGGTTTTTTTTATTATTAAAAGGAAGCATTTTACCATTCTGAGCTGCTGGTCTGTGCTCATTGGTCAGTTCTGCATCCCGCTCTACTATAAGGTTCCTGATCTTCCACATGATATATTTTTTTAATAAAATACATTTCTTGGCTCTTACTTTTACCCTCAGAGTGCTAAATCATATCTCTAAAAGATTCAGTGAGTCTCCATTTTGTAGTGAGTTTTCGCTTTGTGAGGTCAGTAGTGCTCTGCGGAATTTCCTGTGCATCGGGAAAAATGTGTGAGGAGAGAGAAGGTTCAATAAGTAAAAAGACAGGACTAGAAAAACAGACCCTATATAAACAGGGAGCTTGAAAATATGGGGAGGTGACTGAAATAAATACTAGGAAGGGAAAAGAACTATTCCTTAATAGAAAGTTTCTCAAAGTTTTCCATGCAGCATTAGCTAGTAAGAGTGGTTTTTTTCTGATGCTTTTTGTCATATAGTTTTATGATGTGGCAGCTGATGACAGGCACTCGGGATAAGCATAGATATTCTGGCAGACATTCCAGGCCTTATTGGAAAACCTCCTTTGGATCAGAGTACTTGCAAAGTCACAGAGATAGCTGTGTTTGGATTAGAAGGCTTGGTGAGATTCCCAGTTCTGTAGGATGAGTTGGGTAGAATGTGTGTTCCAGTCTGCCATTTACATCAGAGCCTGGGGAATGCAGCGATGTAAAACCAGCAGGAAACATGTACACTGTTACACAGGCTGTTTTCTATCACAAGTTCATGTTGCAAATTAGCCTCGGCTACACGTGTCAGCATTCGTGTTGAATTGGATCACAGTATTGGGGAAGAAGAGGATGGAAGAATAACAGCAATAAGCCAGGGGATTTGCGGAGCCAAAACCTTTAGCCAGATATTGGACACATGAAAGAAATACCGTATCTGAAAGACAAAATGTTGTGCAAGTCTAATTTCTGGAACGTGCATTTCAAGCCTCGAGAACAAATGCATTAAGCGTTTTCAAAAGGCTAGAAAGCAGCTCTGATGCCGCAGAAGGCTATTACTTCATTTCAGTATCTTACCATAAAGCAACAGGATTTGTGTCCAGTTAGGGTGAGCTGCTCTTCCTAAAGAATGTAGAGTTTTCATTTTCTAGCCTTACACTGATCACTTAAATTCTGCCTATTGTCAGTCTCTGTAAAAATTAGGCATGTAAGTACAGGGCCAATTCAGGCTGCCTGTTTTCAAGCTAATCTTAGAGATGTCTAAAATTTCTGCCTCTGTTTTGGACTCCCGAATTGCCTGGGTTTGCAAGTTCTAGAATAACATAGCCAGAATACAAAACAATTTGTTCAGGCTAAAAAAGACAAAACATCTACAGCAGCGAAACAGCATTTCTCATCTGCTGTCCTTCTAAAGCAATTTGCAAATCTAAAGGGGAGAGTGCCAGAAAATGCCAGTTATGGCGATCGTTGTAACATAGACACCTATTGTTTTCAGAGATCATCCTCCCGACTGTAGCAGTTTTCAAGTTAATGTGAGCTATGTGGAAACTCATACAAAGTGGATGTGAAATTTTCTCTATATCCAATTATCTATCATTCCTTAAATCATTCAATATTTCTTTCATTGACAGGATAATATGATTGTCAAACTGTATTTTTAGCCTAGGGGCATTAGTAAATAGGCTAATTAAGAAAGGATGAGAAAATAATGTTCCTGTCTAGTTTTGATTTATTTAAGGATGTGAATTTGATTTCAGCAGTTTTGTATTTTTGGCTACAAGTAATAGAACACTCAAAAAGTGATCTGCTCTGTCAAGCATTTTGCTGCCTTGAACAAGTTTTTTGCTGGCAGTTATTTCAGGGTCAGAAGTGAAATTGCAAGAGGAAATCGGTTTCAGAAGGTATATGTTTTACCTTCCCTTGTTTGGAACTTCTCCACGTTCCGTAAATCATTCTACTTTGTGTGATGTGATGTAACCATAAGTTTAAAGCTACTTTTTAAAACGGAGAAGAAAAGCTGCAAGCATCTCATTGGTGCTGAACTCACAAATGACAGTTTTGTACTCAAATAAATGACCCAATTTCCCCCTTATTTGGAAAATAAGTCAGTTAATTTTTGTGTTACTACTGCTTTGTCTGTTTGGCCTCAGCTTTTGACTTTGAGCAAGCACTTCATCTGATGTTAAGGATCTGAAGGAATTTCTGCTTTGTATTCCAGGTTTGAAACTGGGAATGGAGAGGGATGCATACGTCATGATTGCAGAGAAAGGAGAGAAGCTGTACCAAATGATGATGAGCAAGAAAGTGAACCTTATCAAAGACAGGAGGAGAAAATTAAGTACTGTTCCCAAGTGCTTTCTTGGCAAGTAAGTGGCATTTGAAGTGAAAAGGCCCTTTCATACCAATTAAAAGAATGGACTCTGGATTTTCTGGGGATGGCATTGTGAGGTCAGATCAGATGTACTTTGATGCAGCTTAATAGAAAAGGCCATAACGCCCATTACAGTTGTGATTTATTAAAATTAATCATTGATTTCTGTTTCACACCATATGCAGGCCTTATAGTGATAGCTCATTCCGTTCTACAGTAACTCATAACAGCTGTTTCAAATCGGCAAAAAGATCAAGAAAAAATACCTTAAGTCCCACAAGCTCAGGGCTGTTGGTGGCCTAACCTGTGTCTTCTTTTGTATACAAGCAAATGCTTACCAGGTGATGTTTAAATCCAGCAGAGCTGTCCAAGTGTCAGGACTGAGTTTAGAAGTTTCCTGTTTGTCACTGTAACAGACACAAATGAAATCTTGTGCGTCAGGAGACCTGATGCGTTTGTTAGAAGTATAGGGCTTTATTGGCTGGAAAAAACCTCTTTCACTTAGGCTAGATATTACAAAATAATTCTTAAGAATGGCGTGTATGAGGCAGTAGAAAAGAGACTCCGTGGACAAATCGAATCAGAGATTAGATATGGTAGCAGTGGGGCTGTTGTAGGGAAATGTCCTGCATAGCGCACAGGGAGACACATTAGCTGACCTGAGAAGACTTTTCTGCCTCAGCTGTTTATGATTGAAATGATCCACTGTGGGAGGGAAAAAAGTTCTGAGAGGCAGATTATCCACTCATTTCCCTTCCCTCCCCCTGGTCTCTGCAACGGCAGTTTGCAGGAAGCTTTCCTTGTGTACAGGGTGTGGAAATGATGCATTGTCTTTCTGCCTGACAGAGGCAATCTGGTAGCGTAGGCTGGCAGTATTTCAGCTATAAAAAAAATTCTTGGTTTTTGGAGATTTGGTTCCTTTTTTCTTCTTCTCACCCCGCCCCACCTCCCAGTTGATCTTGCTGGATTCAAATTAAAACCTTTAAGCTCTGATTTTGGAGACATGATATAGCATTTCCTATTTCCCATGCAACAAGAAGTACCAGATCAGAAACTTATGTTCTTCCGGTGCTGATATAGATGAGTCTGTTGTGAATTCCCTGATATTTTGCTTAGTCTCAAGTCTTACCCAGGATTTTCTGCTTCTCCTTTTTCTTTTAAAATGTCTGGTTTTTTACGTGCTCCACAATCTGTCCTGCTCATTGTCCTCAGTTTGTTTGACAGCCACCTGACACTCCAGTAGTGAGGACTTGACCTAACTTTGCCAATGGGTAACTGAGCCCAGACTGAGATACCTACAGGTATCCTGACCTCTGACAAAAGCATTATTTCTGCTAATGTTCCAGCCTTCCCCATAGAAAATAACTGCTGATATCTTTTCAACAGTCACTTGTTGGTACAGTCCTGGGCAACTCAGTTGAGTGCAACTCAATCAGTACAATCCAGCCATGACTCACAGACTTTTCATCTCATTCCTGGGGCTTCCCCTGAACAATGCATATTGGCTGTGACCTATTCGTTTTTTCAGGTATTCCTGCCTAAGGGAGTCATTAATAACCGTGCTGAGATGTACTTAGTGGTTTTCTGCTACATGCAGCTGAGAATAACACTGAGGCTGCAAAAAATAATTTTTCTCTTGGCTTTTGGATATCAGATAACATGTAATAATTCAAGAGATAAAATGTGTTTGCAGAAAAAAAAGCATGAACTAATCCTAATATCTTCAGAAATATCATATGCATTTATTTATAAGGCTGTTTATTGAACTTAACTTCAGCAACCGACTTGCTTGAGTGCAAATCCATTTTTCTAACCACTGTTCAGGTGTATTGGCATTTAGGCATGTGACTAGTGATTCAATGGGAAAGATGTGTGGTGGTGCCAATGTCTGTAAATTATATGCTTGCCATGCTTCTTTTCAGTGCTGCACTTAATTGATTGCAAAACCTTGAACTGTATTGAGCTTGTAATAGAGAGGATTTGTTTACCTCAGGAGATTGCAAACATATCTGATCAGATTACACAAACCTGGATGGATTTTCCTGTGTATTTCTTGAGGCGAGACCCAGCTGTTCCAAGTCCCTGAATTTCAGAGGTATAGTTGGGAGATGGTGTCCTGACTTGCATGGCAGCCCTGGGAAGAGACGATACTCTCAGTTATACTGGAGAACTGCTGAGGACAAGATGAGGAAACAAATCAAGCTTTGCCATCCACTTTTTGAGTAGATGCTTTTTTAGCAACAGTCCAGCATGTGCCTAAAAAACCTCTTGGAATATTTCTGGATCATGCACTTTTCAGTGCTTATAAAGCCTTCAGAGCAAATGATTACTGATTTTGCTTATGAGCCAAATGCCACAGAAGGCTTAAAGTAGCTCTTAAGAAAACCATCCCATGGTTCTGAAGCTTCAGGGCTGTGAGAGTAGCATTCAGTTATTTTCCTTTTTTCAGCTCGCAATTTCAAACTTTAAGAAGACTGCCTTACATTTACAATCCAAATAAACTCCAGGGACACAGTTCCAAATAAAAGAAGCCAGAAAGCTAACAGGGTAGCAGTGTTCCACTAAAGTTTTGGGCAACTGATGAAGTTCTGTAAAAAACCATAGACCCATTGCACTTGATGGAAAAATGTATAGCAACTAGGCATCTACCCTGGGTACTTAACATGATTGCAGTCGTTGGCCCGCATATCTGTGATGGGGCAGTCCGCAGAGTGTGTGTCTTGTATTCTCAGTAATGAGTGGGGAGGATCATTCTTACTTCTCCTCCCTCTGCAGTTTATATTCTGTTTCAGCTTCTAAATACTGCTAGAAACAGTTTAGGATCACTGGGAAATTGAGAATGAGCTTTCCGTAGGAGATAGAGAGCCTGACTTGTCACTCCAGTACTCTGGCTTCAGGAGTTTTACAAAACTCTGCTGGTTTCCATGGGATTCCCCTGGCATAGTTGAATAGATTCTGCTGTTTTTTCCACACTATGACAGTTACAGAGTAGCCCCTCAGCAAACCAGAGTTTTCTGTATTGAAGTTGTTGTTGTTATTCTAAAGGCAAAATGCAAATACTACCTACAGCTTAGATGAATCAGCTCTGATAAACATGAAGAGACTAAAAATACTTCATTTAGAGCCCACAAGTGGAGGCATGGATACTGGTTTTGATAAGCAGCAGCCCTCTGCACATTGGCAAGGACCCAAGTGGTTTATTGAACTCACATTTCCCATATGTTGCTCTACTTTCATATATTCCTTTTGTTCTTCTCTATGAACTTAACACATTTCTAGTATAATCACTAATTAACCTGGCAAACAACTCAGCCCCGTAGGGCTTTGGCAGTGCTGTATTCATCAGGCTTGCACTGTCCGTTTTTACGTACTTACTGTTTCTAATTGAGTAACATCCTACATATCTATCCATTTTTGGCTTTTACTCTGCCCATATGTGCAGCTCTGCCCCTCAGCAGAAAGAGGTTTTGTTTTGTGCTGCATGAGCAGACAGACTTAGCACCTTTTATCTGTAAATTAAAAGCATCATTTATGTATCTGCCAGGCACCAACTCCAGTAAATGACCTTAAATTAACCTGTCAGTGGGACTTGTGCTCTCTCTTACTGCTCTGTGCTTGAATTCAGTACGGTGGATCTTCTGTCTTAAATCCTGCTGTGATTCCATTAAAGCCAATGCAATTACACCACTGGGAGGGGGGGCGGGCAGGCAGAAATCAGACCCAGTGAAGAAAGGTGAGCATATGTATAAAGTCAGACCATGAACACTGCTTGGAGGGACAGCTTGGATAGAAGTAGCTGTTTTCTCTACTGTCCAATTTGTTGTTTTCAAGGTCATCAGTTAATCTTGGTTTCCTTTTCCCCCTTGGATGTCTGGGTTGCTCAATAAAATGATAATTTGCATCATCTTTATAGATCCAGCCAGGTGGTCTTTACTTCTGTGTGCATGCTCATTATGATGACCTAAGGGGAATGGTGGGGAAAAGTCACAGACAGGAGATCTGGATCTTCTGCAGAGCATTTCCTTCAGAAATGTAGGAAATCGAGCCACTTAATAGAGGTATCATCACTTACAACAGTCTTGACGCTTGCTTCAAGGAGAGTCTCCTGTGGCTAGCTGATGACTGGCAGAGGCATGTGTCTGCTTGTATTCTGAGCAAAAAAGCTAATTGTTTCTGTTCTGCTTCCCTTTGCAGTGAGTTTGTATCATGGCTGACAGAGATTGGAGAGATAAGCAAACCAGAGGAAGGGGTCAACCTGGGACAGGCACTATTGGAAAATGGAATTATTCATCATGGTGAGTGCTCCATGCCATAAAGAGATGTCAGATTTCAGTAATGCCCTGGAAATGAGGGTAGAAAACTGACTGCAGCTGTTCACGTGATGCTCAAATACTTTCCTGTACCATAGCCATCAAATCCTCAAAATGTTTAATGACTTTTGGGATTAATGAGTGGGCAAATTTATGTCATGAAAACAGGACTTGGTGGGTATCCTGAAAGTGTTTATGCCTGCAGTTGCTTTGTACTTTGTGTACTTGAAAATCTGTAGCGATCAATACATATAGCTTTCCATATGAGACATCAGCAATACAGAGGATAGTCGAGCAGTGCTCTTATAGACTGGGACACAGGTACAAACAGAATGAGGGGCTCCAGATGATGGGCCATTCTTTCTAATGAGACTGCTTGTCATAAAGAAAAAGAGGTGATGGAGGGTTTGTTGTGGGATTTGTTCTTTCCACCTCATTTGGCAAGAATGTTTCTCTTTAAAAGAGTGATGCACCAGATTTCTTCATCACATCCAGCAGATGACCTTGCAGTGTTGTGATGAGTGTTTTAGAAGAGTAGGATAGTGTATACAAAAGTGCTGCATGACCAAAGTAGCACAAGATTCTTGTTTGAAAATTTTCTGTGCTATCCGCATTTCTACTAAAATAAGGTCTTTCTCCAGATTATGTCCTTTAAATCCAGATTTGTCTTGCTGTTTCCTATTATTTTCATATAATGTTATGCAGATGGAGGAACATAGTCATATTCTAGTTAAACAGCGAATGCCCCAGTTTCAATTTTCAGGTGAGTTTAGCTGCAAAATGCACATCAAAGGAATAAGGTATATAGGTCTTAAGTCACCAATGGTCTACATTTCCATACAATCTCTTGGAAACCAGTTTAAATAGGGGAGCCATTTAATTAGGCTAGTCTTGCTTTAATCTCTTGGTAACTCAGCTCCACAAACTTGTCTTTCAGGTGACAATAACACTGTTAAGAAATCATGTCTGTTGTCTTCTTCTAATTAACACAGAGAAATCGAATATGAGCAGTACCATAATCCTTCACGCACATGTACTTCCACCCCAGGTACCAAGACATACTTCCAGGCACATTCAGACTTTGAAGGGCTTTGAGCATGAGCTCAAAAGCACTGAATACTTTTGAGTACTTGGCCCTAACTGTGGCTGTGGAGAACTGAAACACTCTGGCTCCAATGTATAGGGATCCCGCTTTGGATGAAGAACGCTCTTTTATGCTCACACCCTTACTTGCCTACGTTCTGAATGTCTACACTTGCACCGTTGGGGCAAAAAGCTCTCCTGAGACTTGTTATTTCGTGGTGACTGTTTACCTTGCCATAACTTCATACTTCGACACTTTCAGCAGTGTCCTCTTTCTCTAAACACAAATTTACAGCTCAAAGAAAGTTGTGCTGTTATACCTGCTGCTCCCCTTATTCACATGCCTTGAGTAAGATGCATCTGGTTTGGTTTTAATGTTACCTTCAGTTAGAGTTCCTGATGTTAGTGCCTCCAGTGACAGTTGTTGCTAGATATCAGAAGGTATTTGCAACGCTTCATTCACTTAAGGAGATTTGATAAATCATTAGATATGAAAGTATCCTGTTATGTGTCTCCTAATGTAGCAAGAACTTAAAACTTAAGCACCATAATGAAGCCCTTACCCCTCTTCTACATTAGGCAATAGCTTTTATCTTTTGTTTTCACTTGGCATAACATTACTGTCAGGTGAAAACTGCTGATCTCTCAGCCTGCCTGAGAAGCAGGGCCATAGAAGATTGCTAAATGCTGAGCTCTGTGCTAAGTGCTGAGCTCTGTGTGTTTTATCACTCAATTTCCTCTGTATCTCCTTTAATTCTGGCTATTTTATCTGGGACTGCTGATGTGGAAGTTCTGGTACTTATCACAGAGAGCAGAAGCGATCAGAACCTCATCTGCTGTGTGCCAGACACAAAAGACGCTTTCTGCAGACTTGATTCTCAATTGGATTTAGGAATACAAAATCCAGGGCATGCAGACACTCAAAGAAGTCAATAGCTTACACAGCTTAGAGATTCCACTGTATACAAAAGGATATACATCAGATCCTGCAAATTTTGTTTTACTCTGTGAAATTAAGGAAAAATATCACCAAAAGCAGGAATCTTAATTAAATATTCGTAGACCAGGATGTCCTATATAATGAGGGAAGGTCTTAAGAATTTCTGGGCTCTGTCTAAACAATTATCCTGCCCACTCTGCAAGGGGCAGACTAAATCTCAAACTGGGTCCTGATACTTCTGAGTCTGCCCAACCCAGTTTAATTGTCTTTAGTCATCCAGTGCGATCAGCTTTCTCAGGTTAATCAAACTCAGGCTAAGATGCATCTTAAATAGTATAAATCCATTTTTTCTCTCAGTTTGTCCAATGCTGTGCCTACACTGTGAAATACTGCATCCAAAATATTCAAGGGTGCTCCAGCACAAAGATCTGGCCATGGTTTTGTTACATTGGCAAAGGCAGGAAAGATTACAGTGACTAAGCTACTCCACCTTATCTGCTGTCTGCTTTGCTTGCTCCTCTCCAGATTTCCTCCTCCTTCTCTACATAGTTGTAACTGGTCTCCATTAAATTAAGCTGTGAACAATGGCATTTCTATACTACATACTGCAAAATCTGGAAGATACTTTATTACTTACTTTGAATTTGAAGAGTCGTTGGTGCTTTTTACTTATATTATAAGTAAATAAGTTATTATAAGTACCACTTTTTTACTCATCAGTGAAAGAAATAATTTCTACTAGTTAATAAATTACTATCTTCAGTATGAGGGTTTCCCACCTCCATGTTCTACTGAAATAGTTTACCTTAGAATAGAGACAGGATAAATCTACATATAACTGGATATAGACTTCAACCCTCTTCCAGTCTGTGCATTGGATAAATCTGGTTGAAAATGGGTATGGTTTTGAACTCTTTTCTGGTTTTGGCCAATGCTTCTTTTGAAATGGTTCCTTATCACATTGAAACATCTTTGTGTCCTTGTCTTTAAAGCCTACCAGTATATAGCATTACCCAATAAGATTTTAACTGCCCTACTCTGGAATGGCTGTTCTGGGTGAAAAAGCAGTCTCTCAAAAGTATTATTTAATTTTTAGAAGGAACTAACTAGTAAATACAAGAACCATCGTAGAAGAATGCCTCTAACAGCTGTAGTTCCTCCCAACAGCATGCTTCTGCTTTTGGAGTTGCAGAAATTTGGGCAACTGCAAAAATCACTTTAGTGCTGTGGTAACTGTTGTGGGAATTTGCAGGCACTTCGTTCAAAACTTGCGAAAAAAGTCCGATGGTCCCAGTTACCTTCACGAGGACTGTTTCCAAAGCCTGACATAAATTGAATCTGGTGTACAAGGAAGAAATTTCAATTTTATTGGAGCTGCAGTATTTTAGAAAAGTGCTTTTGTTGGCAGAGCTATTCAGAAGTGCACATAAGGATTTATATACACAATAAGGGGAAATTTGAGGAGCTGAGTCCTCTTTTCAGAAAATGATAGATACCAGCAAGTACTTAGGCGTAGACATACCAGCTGGCCTATGAACAACATGGAAGGGGAGAAAAGACTAATTTTAATTATCATACTGGTGTTTTAGTTTCAGATAAGCACCAGTTTAAGAATGAGCAGGTGATGTACAGATTTCGCTATGATGATGGAACGTACAAGCCAAGAAGTGAATTGGAAGACATCATGTCCAAGGTTTGTATTATCATTCTTAGTTGGAATCTTGTGGTTTGCATCAAAAGAGTTTGCTCTGTCTCTGAATGTCGTTGACCTGTTGTATAGGAGATCCCTAATGCTGTTTATCTTTGTTGCATTAAGCTATCCATCCTAATGCCATAGGAGACATTCACTCTAGGGAGAGGAAGCAGAGCTTAGTAATTCATGACAATACGGTTGTGACTGCAGCCAAGACTGCTGATTACAATCCTAATATATTAATAAAAGGTCTTAACACAGCATGTCTGCTGAAAATCTGGGCATTATGGTTCAGGGAGATAGAAGAGATCAATATTTAACTGCCATTCCTGATAATTGTATGTCACATGATTTCTGTTGATCCCATATGCCTTTTAATAAATTGGATTTCTTCTTATGGAGATCAGTTCATGGGTTAATTGTGAGGAAGGATTAATGGAGAAAATGTTGGAATGGAGGTGATTAGAGATAAAAGAACAGATTTTTTTGCTTCTGGAGGCAGGGAAAGAAGAAAGTATATTTGACAGAGAGAATAAGGGAACTGTTTTGAAAAACAGTTAATCAATAGATAATTCCAGCCGAGACATCAGTGTCCAGGTTTTGTTAACTTTAGCTAGTCAATGTTTCTTTGAAAAGGAAAAAACTGATAATACCATGCATCTCTCCTTCAGGGTGTGAGGCTCTACTGCCGACTACACTGCCTATATACTCCAGTGGTAAAGTAAGTTCACCTTCATGATCCCCTTGTATGTATTATCTGGCTTTGTTAAAAGGATGACATGTTACTATTGACCTTTCTTCTTTCTCATTATAAACAGTAATTTTTTTGCATTTTCTTGGCTGTTCTACTACCCTTCTGTCTCCACAGTTTAGATCTGTAGTTGTACTTCTGCTGGAGGGTGTTGGAACTGGGTTCTGGGAGACAGAAAGGCTAGTGTTACAGTCTTCCTGACATTTGCTTCCTCTATCAGTTCATGAGAGCTGTTAGCATTACACAAGTTTATTTGTTTACTCTGGCATTTGCTGTGAGTTAAAGTGGGCGTAATTAATAAGTGACTACTACTGATTCAGAGCAGATTGTGCAGTGTGATTGTAGCTGCTGTATTATTTGGGTTGTAGAAAATGTAAACAGATGCTAAAGTGATGTGAACAGATTCCAATGTGATGCCAGGATTCTTTCATTCAAAGCACCCTAAACACACAAAAGCCAATCTGAAGTGAAATAAAACCTGAAGCTGTAATTTGAAAAAAGCCTGAAAATTTTGGATGGAATCTTCAGAATTTAGCTCTGTATAAATAAATGCTAAAGAATTGAGATAATCTGCAAGCACTAGTTAACGCTCTTCCCAGATCCCAGGAGATGATTTTCAGCTGTTGTTGCCTTACTGTGACATCAGATGAACTTTTCTGGCCTGTAATGGAAACCACTCTGAGCCATGTAGGTGTTATGTTTAGGTGTTTATGATTGAGAATTAGGCAGTTTCACTTAGGAGAACTTCATTTTTATATACAAAAAACTGATGAGGAAGAAAAAAACCTCTGATGGTCATGTCTGGAGTCCCAAATTCAACAAAACTGACCTCTTGTCCCTGAGTTGTACAGCAGATGTTTCACTGAGAGATGTCATTGTCATGCTAAAAGGAGCAGCAAAGATAGTTACAGTTCATCAGTCATAAATTTGCCTAATTAGATCTCTGTTTTTTCCCAGAATAGCCATTCTACAATAGTACAGATTTCAGTAAAGGGTATGAGAGAGCAGGAAAGCGTGATGCAGCCCGTGGTAGGCAAGATGGCTATGTATATGCATGTGTGTATTTGCACATACACATTTTACCCCTTAAGACGGCAATTCACATGCAGAGTAGGAATACTCGTCAGTGAAGCTGAAAACATTTCACTGACCTCAGGGTACCCACAAACTGAAAGGGATGTAGGCTTATGCTTTAGGGAATCAAGAAGGACAAAATAACTACCATAGGCCTGTCTTGTGGTGTTTTATCAATGTGCTATTTTTGTAATAGAATCCCAGCTGGAGAATCTTCTCATATCAGGATTAATCTGTGTTAGTGACAGCAAGTTTTAGGATCCTTCTGGACAGACTTAACATTCTCAGTATGTTCAGGCTCTTTTTGCCACATTCTCTTTCCTACTCACTCTTCCTTTTATGTCCCTGTTAGAAAACGGAATCTCCTAGGCTGTCATCCATTCATGTCTTCTTATCATGTCTTTTTGCCTCTGAGAAGCCTAATGTTAGCCTAAAGGAGCTAGCTTTTAGCCAAGTTAGTTGTGCAAAGCCTATTACTTTCTGCTGTGCCTTTGGACCACTGCTTTATCTGGCATCTTCAGACTGCTGATCCCTGCAATCATGCTAGTGAGGTTGATGAGGCCTACTTTTCTGGTGCAACGTTCCATCTAGAAAATCAGCAAAACTGCTTGGAGTAGCAGGTGCTTGTGCCAAGAGGATCTGGAGGAATCATGAAGTTCAAAATTCAATTATTTTGTTGGCAACCTTGGAATGTGTAATTTTGCTTAGTTGTCTTCCTTGGAAACCTGGGAGTTCCCATGTAGCCTTTGCCTTTATAATTTTCTTCAAGTAAACTCTGACACTGAGATACTTTGAGGATAAGATGATATACCCCACTGGAAACAAAACGTGCTACTTTGGGAGATGATACATAAAACGTGAAACGTTTTGAAAAATCTTAGATGTAGAGAAGGTTCTGAATATGTCTCTGATCTACTTTGGGGAAGTTGCGAGGGTGGGAGAACCTGCTCACACTTATTCGTGATGGACAATACTTCAGTGCATAGAAGGGCTAGACCCTGTGAAGAAACATATTCCTGTGGTTTCTGTGAGGCGGCAAGGTTCTGCCAAAATTTCAGTGTTTCCCATGTCTATATTTGACTATTTACCTGCAACTCATGGTTCTGGGTAACGTTCTATGATTCATGCTGTACTCTTGTTCAGGCGAGATTGAAATGGGGGGGAAAGTCAGTGAACTAATGTTGAAATATTCATCCTGACAAGCATTTAACTACGACCAGTGAAAGACTGGGCCTTGGACCAAGATGCTGATGCCAGCTTATTCAAAACTCTAGCTCTGTCAGCATCTGTATTAAAATGTTAGGAGTTGCTTCTCACAATCTGGAAACCCCTGCTCATTAGTACTCAATATTTTGATGCTTTGCTTTATTGTTCTGACATCTCAAGAGCACATTTTCTTGAGATAAGAGTGTGAGAGGAAAAAACTGCCCAGAAAACTCCCACAGTTTTGTGCTGGGTTTAGCACATTACTGGAAGACAAATCAAAAAATGTGTGTAAGCACTATGAGGAAAGTTTTTGTTCTGAGGACACATATTTCTGGAAATGCTGTCGGTTTGGGGGTTTGGTTGGTTTTTTTTCCCAAGTTCTGAAAGTCCTGCTTCCCTTTCTAATTTCTCACACCCTGCATTCTGCAAACGCACAGGCATTTCTGCTGCCTTTATTTACAAAAGCCAGTCACAACATATTTGTATCTGTAGACGGTTAGTAAAAGGAAAACGAGTGGGATGAATTTTAGATGGTGGTTTGATTTTAGATTTTTAGAAAAAAGGAAATATCAAATGGTGTGGTGCTAATGAAAGAGATTGATTTGACAGAACTGAAGAATAAAGTCTCTCTTGAGCTGCTGTATAGATACATCCGGACTGTAAAACAGTCACAGTGGCTGTGAAAGTCTCCTTCCACAGTCATGCCAGTGGACCTCAAGCTTGAAATAGAAGGACCACCTCCAAGGGTGAGAGAGGAATTAATTCTTCGTAGCCATTCAGCATTTGGCCTCTCTACTGAGGCTCTCAACAAGAGGGAGCCAATTAATGCAAATTAATTGTGGTAATGGCTTTTGTGATGTGGAACTAGGAACTGGATCAAGACCACCAAATTTATTTCACACGGGACAGTAAACAGCCTTAAAATGGAAAGAGCTTTTCATTCTCTCATGAGCTGGATTAAATCCAGTGACCTGGAGGTGAAAGGTGTTAGAGCCCAATGTCCTGAGCCACATAGTCCTCTTATATTTGTATCAAAATTCTTTAGAAGTATTTTATGAAAGACTAAAAACATCAATTATCTCCATGGCTCTGAGAAGAGGAATGGAAGAAAACTGCTAAATGCAGCAAGTTACAAATAGGGTTTCTTTTCCTTATTTCAGGAACAGTGCTGCTCTCTACAAGGGCTGTGTGTGAGATGGTGCAAGTTGTGTTACAAGACCTAAATACAACACTTCTTTTTTTATTTACAATGGCTGAAATTATCTAATGCCATAAAAGAACACTGTGTACTCTATTTGTATCTGGTTACTCTGTGACATTTTGCTAAAGGAAGTAAAATCTGAACAGATGCAGAGAATCAGGAAAATCTCTCTTGACAGAGTAGGCTAGAATGTGCTTAATTCAGTGAGCCTAAGAAAAAGGGGGCACAGAGGGAATATGTAGGGTCACTGTCTATGAATACACTGATGGGTAAAGACTAGAGAAGGACCATTTAAGCTTATAGATAGGGCTGGCACTGAGCCCATAGAGAGAAACTGGACATGAATGTATTTAGGATGGAAACTAGAAGATGACTTCCGGCCAGAAGAATGTGATTTTCAACAGGACCGATGGTGGCAATGTTCTAACCTGAGTTAAAGAGGCAGCTTAGTACATCTGTGAAAAGACCTGGTTGCCTCTGGCAGGAATATGAGCAATCTGAAGACGGCTTGAAACAACATCTAGAGAAATTTGAAATAACACTGCTCTGTATTGATCCGAAATATCTTCCTAATTCAAGTTGTTAGAAAAGTTTAGAAACTAGTCCTTTCTTCTACAGAAAAAGGATATCTGCTTCCTATTCTTTATCTTATTTATTTGTAGCTGGGAGTCTCTTTTTTTTTTTTTTTTCCATCTAAAATTCTTCTTCTTTTCTCAACTTCATGATAGTAGGTCACAATAGTATATGTAGGTTTAGAGTAATAAAATAAATGTTTACCATTTTGTCCTGATTTTCCCTGAATTCTCTTTCTTAATTAGAGACCGTGACTACCACCTAAAGACCTACAAATCAGTAATCCCTGCAAGTAAACTAGTGGATTGGCTTATTGCACAGGTAAGAAAATTTTAAGATACTGCTGTCTTTGGCAAGTAGTTTAATTTTTCAGTTCCATTTAAAAGTAAATAAAACACATGTATCTAGAGAACATAATTAAACATATTCTGATTCTTTGAACTTAAAATCTTATGCTTTCTGTTATTGTTCATTTGGTGAAAACTTATTATTTGGCAGCATAAAGAGGAAGAAGGTCCTTTGCTAGCCCTAGGAGTGGTGAACTGGCTGTTGTCAGGATCTTTTCTATTTGTTGTGATTTTCTAAAGACATTTAAAGCAATTTAATGATTGCTTTAATTAAAATTAAAGATTAATTAATTAATTAATTAAAAAATTAAAGATCTCATTTAATCTTGTATAGATGTGGTACAATTTTATTGAAAAATTAATCTAGAGTTTTACACCAACAACTACACCATTGTCTTTAGAAATTGTAGTTGCCCCACATTTGCCTTGTAATTACAGAGAAGAGCCTGTAGCTTGGGAAATCAAAAATTTCGCTTTGATAGTCTAAAGCAATCTAAAGGGAGAGTGTGCCATTTGGCTCGCTATCATAGACTCAAATGCACATTCTGGTTTTCTCTTAAATGATGGTCTGATTCACAGTCACATTAAGTCCTATACTGCCAAAATAACGTAAAGGGAGGCTAGTTTGAATGAGAATCAAGCCTCTGACAACCAGGGATGTTGTCCTTCAGAAATGTTTCCTGCAATTGCATTTGACATCCTCCTACATTAATAAGATTGATATGTTTTAAGGTTGTTGTGTGCCAAATAACTGGATGAGAATGGAGTAGTCAATTGTTTTCCTGTTAAGAGCATAGAGGAGAGCAAGGATATTAGTACTGAGGTTGTCATATCAGTTACATGTGATTTAATGGGGTCTTATTCATGGAAAGCTGAGGGGAAAAAAAAAGTCTGCTTTGGCCAAATAAGAGAGTTGTAATCAGGCTAATCCGGCCAATATAATAGTTAATCATAGAGCTGTAGGCAGAAGGACTCAGATAGCAAGGTAAAACATCAGCTCTTGGTCTGGAAAAGGTAGCTCATTTCCTTCCCCATTTTTCTTCATTCTGGTAGGTAAATCTGGCTGTTAATTCTCCTGTTTACTGAACTTTACATTAAGATTGAACCAGAATGTACTAAAGCCAGATATGGATATACAGAAGGCTCTGTAATTTATATTGTGTATATGTATGCATACATACATGTATACAGATGCAAAGATGAGGGAAATTTTTTCTGTGCTCAGTTGAAGGGGAACATTGTTAAACATTTAAATCACTGTCTATGACTTAGATGAATTCCTGTCTATGTGGCTAAATCAATCTTTGCTCGTAGATCCTTACAAACAGTCATTTTCATGGGGGTTCGCTTGGAGTTTTCATACTAGATTGAAGTATTTTCTAGCAACCATTCATACTTTGGCCATATTAGCTAACGAGATTTTAGTGGGAGCTAATAAACACTCAGCTTTTTGCAGAGTAGTGCATTTATTTAACTGCTCAAATATCTACCTTTCAGTTTAACTTTAGGCATCTGTTCTTGAAAATATTGGGGGTGGTGTCTGGTCTGATAACTACCTGTTACACAAAAATGCTGGGGTATATTTATTTCTGTTTCTGAGAATAAGTTTGCATCATGACTTTAGTTTAGAACTGGTGCACAAAAAAAAAGTGAGGACTATTGTTTCTGTTAGATTTAGTGGCATAGGGATGACTGTCTTGAAGGACAGTCTCTCTCATTTCTGTTTGCAATTTAGACTATAAGTGCCAGTGGGAGCCCTCCCTAATGAGAAAGCTGGTTTTCATTTCCTTGACCTGTACAAATATTCGTAAGACTGAACAGAGCAAAAGAGTAAGAACTTTTTTTATAATCAAACAGCATCAACTGTATTTTGTACCCTGATCCTCCTACCTGGAAATTGTTGGCTATTATAATTCTGACAAGACATAAGTTAGGGCCTCAACGAGGCTTAATCTTGTGTACATTTGAACAGTTGCATTCAAATGTGATATATGTTATTATCTCCTATGTATTGTGTGCACTTAGAGTCTGGGAATGGATGGGCATTAAGAGCTGTATTATTAGATGTGCAGTGCATTTGTGGCTCTGTAGACATCAGGGGTCTGCAGGAGCTGAGCATCTCTGCCTGTCAGGTTTATTGATAAGTGCCCTGTGATATGCTAGCACAGATTACTCACTACGAGGGAGTTTTTGCATGTGAGAGAGAATGGTCAAGGGATTTCCTAATGACTCGGAGATTTAATGCTGACTTTGCTTGGTGTCTTTTTACTGTTTATAGCTCTTCAGAATAGTTGGATCTTACTGCAGTTATCCCCGTAGTATGTCTTAGGCAAATTGTGCATGAGACGCTAAAATAAAACACTAAGTATGATGGTGGAGAGAAGCACATATGAGCGTAAGTGCTGACTGGAGATGGAAGTGTTTATGCCTCTTCTAGAGGCACAAAGTCAAATCCTGGAAAAAGTAATGCTGCATTAGAGTTCTCCATAGGCATTACTTTAGTGACCCTTTGAATGTAACAGAGAAATGGTTTCAGCAGTCAGAGCCTCAAAGGAGAAATATCTGATCTATATCCATGGATTTAGACTGAAAGTGTCTGTGAATTATAGTATGGTCCCTATATATATTTAGGGGTAATCCTTGAAGGGAAGAGGCTCATTCTTTCATTGATTTTGGACCTTTTTAACTTCATTTTACAACTTAATTTTTCTCCCACTGCTGGTAGGCTGAGAACAAAGAGGAACACAGACTTCACTTATAAATGTCAGAGCTCTTGTACTTCACAGAATCTTAGGTGCTACCGAGGGTGCACTAAAAGGCTGCACTGCCACAAAAACAGTACTTTTGTCATCTGGCTGAAGATTTATAACCACACCTCCAGAAATGATCTGTGATAAAACACTACAAGTTGAATCCCCGGTCCTAAGTCTAAGAAACTTAAAATGACAATTTTATGAAAGGTAGAAAGAAAGGGACAAATGCAAAGTAGAAACCTGCTGGTAAGATTCTTTAGCTCTTTTGCTCCAGTGGCTCTCTTATCTCTTTCCATCCATCCATCCATCCATCCCCTCTTTCTGTTGCAGTATATATTGCACCTCTGTGCATTGCATTACCTTAGACTTCTTTCTCACTTGGAAGGAGCACTTCATAATCTTAAAACTTTCCTTTTCCATGATGTCAGCAAAATATTTAAAAGTGGTTTAGTTGCTGTTCTTAAATTATCTGTGTTCATCTGCTTTCTTTTCTCCTACCTGTGGGTTGTAAACAATCTAGGTCAGAAACTATCTTAATTGCTGGGCTTACGTATCTCAAAGCAATCAGCCATGGACCATGATTAGGGCTTTAGGCATCACATCGTTACCAGAACTAGACAACAATAATAATAATAATAGTAACGGTGGCAGTAATAACAATAGTGTGCTCTGGACATGATTCTTCACTGTGGTACTGACTGTAAACTGTTTCTATAATTCTGCTGACTCAAATTCAGTGATTGTCTTCGAATAAACCTAAATTATCTTGTCAAAACTAGTGTATCTAGTTTCACATGCAATTTCTGTATGAAAAAATTATGAGACACATTCTGTCAAGATTGTTGATTGTAAGTGGTTCTTTTTTCTTAAGATTTTTGTTACTGCTTTCATTGTATTTGGACAAATTGCTACATAACATTTGGAAGTACTTACAGGTGAACTGAAATGTTCTACTTTAAGTTCTATTTTATAATTAGAGAATGTTGTTTTGCTAGGGGAATGTTTTGAGGCCAAGTTAACATCATCAGGAGTAGCCAAGTCTGGTTTAGAGCCTTCCTACACAAAGATTTTGTTGCCTAAAACAAAAGTAGATTACTTAAAGGTTAAAAGAGTAACATTAGAAGGCATTTCTCCTCCAGTTTATTTACAATTGAAAGAATAAATTAGATTTTTAAGTCCCAGCCTCTGTAAAATAAACTACCCGTTTATCCCATAAAGTAACACAAAGTGAGTGTTGAGAATTGGTGAGTGTTGAGAATTGTCTGATGACGGGATGTTGAAAATGAGGAAAGACTTACGAAGGCTTCAAATTAGTTTATAGTAAAAGTTAAACTTCAGGTTTATTAAAGCCCTTTTCTTGGCTTTCCTTGTGTGATTACATAATCATGCAGTTCCTCCAGAACTGCCTTGGTCTTTTTCCTACCAAGGCAACAGTATTTAGTTCTTAATTTGTAAATGTCATGCCTTTTTTTTTCCTCTCAGAAAGGCTCTTCAAGAGCCAGTAGTGCTGCTGATTGGCAAGAGCTGATCCTGTTTTATCCTGTATTTAAAAAGTATCTTTACACCATAGCAATGTTCTTTGCCAGTATTTGCCTGGCAAATCGCTACTGCTCTTCTTAGTAGGACTTGAGGTAGGACTGATGTTCTGCTGACAAGATCAGAGGGCTCTTGGTCTGCAAGCTGGTTTGCTTTTAACAAAGTCAGTACGCTACTCTGCTGCTGCTGCTAGAGCTTCAGAATATCTAGTTCTCCAGATGAAGGGGAAACAAGAAGGTGTAATACTTGGGCAGGACACAGCTTCTAACTTAGCAGGACTGAAAGTAATATGCTGAAGTTGCTCCTCTGCCAAAGCAGCAGGTCCCCTACCCGCTGGAATGAGCTGACCAACTGCTCTTAGTGAGATAGCAGATCCCAGGTTCTCTTGTGCCTGTCTGGGGACTGGGAAGCAGGTAATCTTGCATCAAGTGACCAGTGTTAACAATGTTCTTCATCTGATGTTTACCAGCGCTATTTAGAACTCGTATGTCTGCCTAAAAGGTACAACCAGCATGTTTGTAAAGTCTTCCCTTGTGGCTGCAAATTAGCAGATATGTAGAGAAAACTAGGCATTTCTTGTATTTAACTGAATTGTAGATGCAGAACTTATTGCTGCCATTTCAGGTACATTTGTAAATTTGCAAGTCATGTTTGGAACCTATTTTGAAATACTACACTCAGGGCTTCAGGTTGTGAGAAACTGAAGCCTTTGTTAGTAGGTCTGCTGCGTAAGAAAAGAATGCCACTGCAGTTTTAACCAGTCTGACCTTTGGAGTTCACATAGACTGGATTTACTCACATTTTTCTCCCTTAGGTTGAATATAGATAAGATCTCTCAGCTTCTCACTAAGAATGAGTTTTATTGTCTGTGGCTAATGGGTCCTGAAGTCTGACACTATGACTGCAAATAAGAAGTCGTTACATTGAGATAACATTATGTCGCTTTGTGGGTTAAACAGCTACTTTCCAGAATCCTGGTCTTTGTCCTCCTAGTTCCTGTAGGAGGCAAGAGATGCTATATATAGGAATGAATGGGATTTGGGCAACGGGGTAGCTATTTTAATTTCTTGCTATTGTTCCCTACAAAGAGCATCCTGCTAATTTCAGAGCCACAAGCTATGCGGTGGGGAAGGGGAATAATTTAGCTTAGGAAGTTGTCTGAGATGTAATATTTATCCTCTTGTTTCTAGGGAGACTGTCAAACTCGGGAGGAAGCTGTCGCACTGGGTGTTGGACTCTGCAATAATGGCTTCATGCATCATGGTAATGCATCGATATTACTTCCCACAGCCAATTAAAGGAGCTCTTACTTCAGTCAGATTAGCTGACTGTATGAAAATCCCTTTTTCTATAGGCTGTGCCATACACGCTGACATGTATACAATTGCAGGCATCCCAGCAGGTCCTTCTAAAAAGCAGTCTTCCAGCTTACACAAAATGTCTAAGCCTGGTACCTTCCCAAGTGAATCCCCTTGCTAATAGTGACAATGAGCCCTACAGCAATGAGACAAGCTAGAAGGGGAGCGTTTTTTCACTGCATCTCTTACAGTGCCATCAGACCAATGCACAAGCCAAGTACTGTCCTGAAATATCACCAAGAAGTGTCAGGTACAATGTAAAATTGCCTAGTTCTTGTCACTTGGACAACAAGTACAATCCTCAGTGCTGAATCTCTGAAGCTTCCAAACCTGACGTGCCAAATTGCCACGTTGCAATTGCAGTTTTAGTCATAAATAACAATTGTTTTCCATATTTTGAGTAGGGTTTTTGAGAGCAGATTATTGTAAATAAATAATAGAGAATTTGCATAGTACTTGGTAAGAACGTAAGAATAATTGTTTTTCTTTAAAGAATTTGATCTGTTTAGAGCCCATGTGAACTTTTGGCATTCATAGCATCCTTTGGCAAGGAGTTCCTTTGCAAAAGTACATGTTGAATGAAGAAGTTGTTCCTTAGGTTTTAAAGTTGTCACTTGCTGCTTTTATTTGAAGCCCCCAAGTCTCGTATTTGAAAATGTGGTGAAGAACTTTGTCACGCCCTCCAGAATTTTATAGATCTCATTTCCCTCTCAATTCCTTTTTAGGTTGAAAAGCCTTAGTCTATTTAGCCATCTCACTTACCTTTGAACAGACATTTTACCCCTCTTTTCTCCTTTTATAGTTTTACTGTATTAATTTTGACATGGGAAAGGAGCATAAGGTATTGAGTAGCATCTTTCTTCCAAGAGGATCTTCTGCATTTTATATGCATTCTACATGCCAGGGGGGTCAAACATCATGTCATGAACTACTATGCACTGTGAAGAAAAGTATGTCCCTAAAATACAGTAGTAGCTTAAAAATACAGAGCTGAATAGCTGGGATAGGGATGCATCTGGTCTTTGTTCTGTAAAGACTGGGGAAATGTTTAGGATTTCCTTTAACTTTCTTTTTTGTTTCTCTCTTTCTTTCTCTGTGTAAATGCATGTATGTATTTCATATATATTGTTTCCAGTCCTGGAGAAAAGTGAATTTAAGGATGAATCCTTATATTTCCGCTTTTATGCTGATGAGGAGATGGAAGGCACCAGTTCCAAGAGCAAACAATTACGTAATGACTTCAAGCTTGTGGAAAACATCCTGGCAAAGAGTCTTCTGGTAAGAAATATGTTAATGTAAACCTTGATGTTTCTGTGAAACTGATATTGTTTTATGCTAGAGGAGAATGAGAAGGAAAATTATAACAGTAGAATTGAAATTGAATAGACTTTTCTTCACTGCATAAATAGTAATTCTTGAGCTACTTCACTGTAGCGCTCCAAATCCTGTAGCTCTGGCTTTTCTAGCTGGGCAGACCACGTAGCTTATTCTGTGTAGCAAGGGAAATCTGTAAGTTGCAGGGTCCCTTCTCTAGCCTGTGGCCATCCTGCACTACCTGGGAGCTTTGGATTCACAGCTCACACACGCACGCGTGCACCTAAGTTCCTGCCTATTTCTGATAGGTCTCAAGAACAGAGGAGACTCAGAGATACGACAGTCATCCAGTTCACAGCCCAACCCCTTTCTATTCCCATAAGGCCCTTGAGACAGTCTGGAAGTGAGCTGGGAGCTGGAAATGTTGTTTTAGCAGGCACCATATGTTTCTTGAGTTCACTGAGCAGGCACCACAGTGTTGGTGTGGTGAAGGAGAAAAGTAATGGGCACTGCTATCTTGGGAGAGCTCTGCCATCAAGTTTAAACACAGTTTAAGTTTAAACACAGTTTAAACAGCCTTATATATGAGACAGATTCAGATGCAGGTTAAAAGACTGATAAGAACACAGATATTTCAGGACATCATTGTCTAAGTGATATGAATATGCCCTGCATTACTGGATCAAGTATCAGCTTTACTTTGTTTATGGAAACTGTTTTCCAAAAAATACTGTTCTTTATGTTCATGCTTTTGCAACATTACTGTTATCTCCAGATTCCCACCTCACTAAATGCCATCACATTCCTTACTGCACTGGGATTATTCTAACGCTGTTTGGACTTGGTAGTTGGACTGGTGCAAACTCTTTGTTCTGAGATCCTTGTTTGCTGCCAGTGGCTCCAGGCCCATCCTTTTCTCCCTTTGACCACTGGCAGAGTGCAGGAGCAGGATAAAAACTTGGGTCAGAAACTATAAAAGCAGAATTGCTGGAAAAGATCCAGAGGTCCATTATATGGGAAAATTTTTCCTGTGGTTCACACAAACTTAACTGTCTCGCTGTTGTCTTGTCTCCCAGGAGACCAATCTGTGTTTGTCTGAATGGCCAGAAGTAATATTTAAAGCACCATGGTCCCTCAGAATTATTCCTCTATGCTTCCAGTGCCAGAGACTGGAGTGTCAGGTTATGATTATCCTCATGGAGAGTTGTTGGGTAAAGGGAAGCAGTTAAAAGGTGGTACACTTCGTGGGTTTTTTTTAATTGTGATTTGCAAGCACTCAGAGATCAGTTTCATCGGAATTGGTGGGAACTGCCATTGTTCAGGTATTTTTAATTTTCCACCTTATCAAGACAAGACAGTTTGAGGAAACAGATTGACTAGTCTGTCTCTTCCACTTTTTTTTCTGTCAGTTCAAGGCACTTCTGTTAAAATGCCAAAACTCACAACGGTAATATGTTAGCTGTGAAAAGAGGGTTTAAGTTCTTTGATTCTGTTTTCTGTTAATGTAATAATCATTTATTAGTATTCACTAAAGAGAACAAACAAGCAAACCTTGCACATGGACTATTTACTAGTGATTAATCATAATCCCTAATTGGTCCTTCCAGTCACTCTATAATTTGGTAACTGAAATGTTTGCAACAGGAATAATTTTAATAGTACTATTACTGTAGTTCTGAAGCGATTCAGTCAGCCTCTGTCAAAATACAGTCCCATCTCAAAAAGTAAACAATCTGAAATGAATAGCACATGCTGAATAAGAAATCTCCTACTTAGAGGGCACAGATTTTTGTCAAATGAGTATTAGTCATGCGAAAGTTATGAGTTGCCCTCATTTTCACAAATAAATTAGTAGTCCCCTGAATGTTTGTAAAGAAGATCCCGCAAATAGCAGTGCAGTAAATGCATTACACTTACCCACAAAAAATTTGTGTCTGACTTCTGTGTTATTCTGTGTTTAGCAATTATGAGCAGCTGGAATCCTGAGGCTTTACTGTCTGTGGAACATCACTACTTGCCTCTTTACACTCGTGATGGGGCATTGATCCTTCCCATCCCCTGATCCCACCATAGGAAGTTTAATGGAATTTCCTCAGCACTGGCTTTTGAAACATGCTTTGCTATGCCATGAACTCCTAGCTGTTTAATGGACAGCTTTCCCCACCCCCTTCATCTAAGTTTGCACTATCACAGGAGAGCTTGCCCTTGAAAACAGAAAACAACAGAAGCTTTGGCAAATATATCATTAGAAATGCCAAGGAAAAAAGTGCTTTTGGTCTGAAAAAATGCACTTAAAACAAAATTTAATACTCGTTTATTTGTGCAATTGTTTCTCATTGACGGACATAAATCTTGAGAAACTGAAAAAATATACAACATTCTTTGCATAGTTGAAGAGAATTTGGATTTTGGATTGACTCCAATCATTGTGACTTGGTTACCGCAGTGTGCTATTAACTTGTGATCAGCACCTCTACTTGTTAGCCAAAGCCAACCACAAGAGAAATTAGAGCCGGTAGCTTGGAGCTGAATGTCAGACAAAGATAGTTGCCTGTAAAGATGGGCCTCCATCGAAGTTGCCTAACAGGTTTAATGCCCACACAATGCTAGATTCCTCAGAAGACTCTAGTGTATCACTTATCTGATCTCAAAAGAAAACTTCTCCAGTGATTTATAAAGATGATGCTTGTGTATGTTGTATGTAGCATTCTCAAAACTGTCATGCTGGATTGGAGATCCGAACTGTAATTCTAAACCTCATCAACTTTCCAGACCTGTGATAGCTCCTACATTCCTCCAGGGTATCCCATATTTCTTATTCTCAGTAATGTGTTGCAGTAATTGCAGGAGAGCGCAGTTGCTGTGTCCCACTACAGTGCACAGCCAGGGCTGTGGCATGTCCTGGGACTCAGCTCAGGCAGGGGCCTGAGTACTGTAGCATATGCAATGAAAGCCAATGGTTTGAGCACAGCAGTCAGGGCTGCCTGGGTTTTAAAAGTCCACAGGACTTTGCTACTGCTGTGACATCTAGAATCAGCTTTGAAAATGGAAGTGTCCTTATGATTCAGCACTTCAATGCCAAGTTTTTAGATAATAGGTAGTATTATCATGTGAGTTCATGTCTTCTCTGTTTTAAACCAGCTAATCCAATAAACATAGCATTCACCTTAAAATTCTTATAAAACTATAGAACACATTTCTCCTATTCTAACTATGAATAAATAGTAGTAATTTGTATTACTCAAATAAAGCCATACTTGGTCCTTAATAAAAATCTCTTCCATCTTTAATCATTCCAGGAGAATTATTTTTGTGTGTTGTGCTAATATAAAATGACCTAATTCTGCAAAATTTCATCAGAGAGAGAGCAAAATAGAGATTTCCCTTTGTTCTTCATTACACTAGTGTACCACAGTCTGTTGTAGCTTGAGAATTCAAATCATTGATTTAAAACACCCCTGGGAAGAGAGCCACTAATAAGAGCCCATCCTCTAGAGATTTCTGATCTCCCAAGGAGACAGGCTGGCAAGTCAGTCACAAGAGGCATCCATCATCCAGGTGTAGGTGGCCAAATAAGGGCCTTGAGTGGATTTGGATACTGAAAATTACAGTGAACTTGGAAGTGAAAACATCCTGTAGGCTGTAAATCTTTCACTGTTCAGAATAAACAGTTCGATTTCAGTGCTCAATTTCAGAGCTCACAAACCAGAAGAAACTTTGAGTCATTTTGTATATATTAAGCCTATTTTTGCTGATGTGGCAAAACATACCTTTAAAGATAATAGCTATAGGGGTGGCTTAGATTCTGGAGCTTCTCACTGGAAAGAAGTGTTGTCATTTCAAATTTTGTTTTAGTGCCCCAGAGCTTTGGACTTTTGAAAGGCTGGAGAGACTGGAGCAACCTGGGAGATGAGGTGGCAGGAAAATAGCTCTCTTCAAATGAATGCTGCTTAGGGCCACAGAAACCTCATCAGTTTTGTGAAGCATTCAGGCTTGACATTATCTGATAAATCACTGCTCCTTAAGAAATCCTTAACCAAGTTAGACTGTTCAAGTGTGTCCACCAGAGAAGAGTTTATGCTGGAGACCTGTAGGGAAGGCTGTGAGAGAAGGCTGTGCATCCTGGACCCCGGTTTAGGAAACGGTGGTTGATCTGCCTATGCTGTCTCTGCTGCTGCTGATGTCCCCAGGAGTTTAGGCTGAGAGTTCCTGCTTCTGCATGAACAGTAGGAGCAGCCTGGGGAGGCTGCCAAGAGTGAAATAGATCCAGTTCCTTCACCTCCTTCACTGGGGGAATCTTGGTGCCCAACCCAAGGCCCTTTGTGTGTATGCAGTTGGAGGGATCAGCAAGCATGGTGGGTAAACCGGACACTATACCCTCTACATTAAAGTCGTGCTCTCATGACATTAGCATGATGCAATGCTGGAAGCTACCCCATAGCTGAGCATCAAGCTACTTGATTCTCCTGGAAATCTGTCAAATCTCCCTTCATAGACACTGAGCATCCCCATGCCACAAGTGTTTTCTGACTCCATAATCCTCTTTGTACAGGAAAGGGGGAGAAATGGAGAGGGACCACACGGGCATTGTGACCCACATGCCAGAAATGCTTCATGAATGTAACAGATAGAGGTGTAATAGGCCATTCTTTGCATAGCTTTTCTTCTCCCCACTCTCTCCCCACCCATCTCTGCCAAAATTCTCTTTGAATATGTTCAGACTACATTTGCCCTCTGGTTTTGATTAAACATGCGTATTTCTCATATGGTCTCATTTTTTAATGTGTTTGTCTTTCAAGATTGAACAGCTGCTGCCTTACATTCAAACAACTGATTGGATTTCAGGGGCACAGAAATAATTCTTGTAGATAGCAAGTTAGTTAATTGCTTTGGACTCCTTAGGGATGAATGGTGTTCAGCTGTGGCATTGCAAGGTATTACTACTTTATAATAAAGAATGAATCATAGCCTTCTCCAAGTATTGCATCTGGAATATTATCCATAGTCTACCTTTTCATAAGAGAGTGTCCCCAGTACAGGAGCATCTGTATACTGAATGTGAGATGTCTTTCTCTACAACATGGTGATAAAATTCCTGATGCTGATGCACTTGGGATTTCTTAAAAGTATTTTTGTTCTTTGCTTTCAAACAATACATTTTTGCAGTACTAATGAACAGAGGAAGGTAGGTTATTAAAAATCATAGCATATAAAAGATCTTCGTGCATCTAATGGTAGCTGAACCCAAAAGATCACGTAAGTTTGTGTAGCTGCTGGCTTCCTAAGTTTGGCAAATCAAAGCCCCCAAATTTTAAAATATATTTTCAAATATGCTTTCAAAATCCAACGAAAGAAGCTGAACAGTCCCTTCAAATGTAAAATGAGAATCGGATGGGAGAGCTATCCTAGAAATTTTCTATTTAATCCCAAATGTGAAGTGATAAAAGTACATACTGTGTTGGGCTGAAACTTGTTACACTTGCTATGCTAAAAATCGAACCAGTGATATACCCAATTTTCTAAGCTGTCCTTTTATTAAACATGCATAAATAACATTGCTTCTGAAAATATTTTGTTAGAAATATCCAAGAATGGCAAACTTAACTTTCAGTCTTTTTACTTTCCTGTCCATCATTTAATCTGAACATCATCTGATGAGGATTTTTTTCCTGCAGATATATTATGCCATGCGTTATTTTAACATGGCTGTATGGCTCCTGCAGGAAAGGTCATTTCTATTTCTTTAATTTTTTTCTAAGGTCAATTCCTGTAAAAGGACAAAGCTTATAAGCCAATGACATTGACTTCAATAGAAAAAGGACGGTTTTTTAAAATAGTGCAGGAATCATCAGAATCAAGGAAATAATTCTCAGTAATTTTTTCCCAGTGGCATGCTAGATTATAGATAACTTTATTTTTCCTTTTAACTCAATTCTAATTTAGCAGATGGTTCTTAAATGTGTAGTGTTTGCTCAAATGCAAGAGATGTTTATCTGGTAGAATTTCCACTTGTCCATTTACCAGTGGCCAGGCTTGCTTTATTCTTTTAAAATGGGAAGTGAGTTGTTAAGCTTTTTTTCATTGATAATAAACCACTAGAAAAGGATGAGTGAAACGCATATTTGCCATGATTGGTATGATTTTAAGAAATATTCATAAGTCAGGTCTGTGTGACCTCAGTGCAAACAAGAGGAAGCAGATTCTCAGGAGCAAGAGCTACCAAGTCTTCTGGCAACCAGAAAAGGAGCAAACTGAGCACGACATGAGCCTTGTATTTTTTCCCTAACACAAAGCTCGTGTGCCTGTTCTCTGGAGGAGGGACCTACAGATGCCAGAAATTGTTCCCTCACTGGTCATACAGAATTTTAGCCAGCAGACCAGCTATTATGATGTAATTTATATAGTGTGTAGTATTATCTATAAGAAATAGGCCTGAGATCCCCAATTTATCTGAAACTGATAGCTAAGAAGGACTCATAGATTGTTCATTATGTGGGACGTATTTTAAAAAAATAAATAAATGACTACAGTTTGATCTGTAAGTACGAATGTAATGTAAGTAATGTAATGTAATGTAAGTACGAATGGAAAATATGAATATTGATGAATTCCATAACCTAAAAGTGAAAGATCTAATGAAGAATGAAGGGCTAGAAGTTAAAACCAAATGCAGTTTCTAATAGAAGAGTTGATTAACCATTGGAACAAACTCTTAAGGGCGGGAACAGATTCTTCACTTCTTAAACACTGCAGATCATAACTGGATAACTCTCTGGAAATTCTGCTTTAGTATAGTAAGGACTCAATGCAGAAATTTTATGGCTTATTTTATGTAGGAGATCAGACCAAATGACCTAATAGTCTAATAGACATTTCAACCTTACGATCTACAAGTCTATGTCAATCGTGGCTTGCAATGAAAAGTCCAGTTTGTCATCTCCGTCCTTCAGCTTTTAGCTAACTCCATATTTAGGAAGCATTTCCTTGTGCTCTTTTTAAGATTTTACCAGAAGAGGATGACTATGGATTTGACATGGAAGAAAAGAACAAAGCAATCGTGGTGAAGTCCGTTCGACGAGGGTCTTCTGCAGAGGTACAATCTGACATTCATAAATATTTTGGTTTTGGTACCTAAGAATATTTCAGTGCTTTGAAAAGGTACAAAGCCATCCTTTTAAGTTCTGTTTCATTTTAAAGGCAGCTAACAGAAAACGGGGTATCTTCTGCAATTCCTGTGGTAATAAACTGTTTCTGTAAATTGCTAAGTGCTTTGGCATCTTTGGGTGACTTGCTGAATATTTTTGATAAGTGATAGGACAGCAGCAGTATCTCTGCGTGATGATGGCGTACCTCAGGTTCATTAGCAACTTAAATTTGAGGAGGGAGGGAAAGTAACATGGTTTTGCAATAGCAAAGATGTTCAATGAGAAACAGGTTTATTTGAGTGAAAGCTGTATTTTCAGATTTCTATTTTTTCCTTAAAAAGCATGCACTCATCTCTCTCTCTGGTATTTTTCAAGAGATCTACAGAATATATTTGCTTTGTTTCTTTGAGGCACATAGGTGGCCCAAATGTCATAGGAACTGAGTATTTCATAATCATTTGTTTATCCATACAAAACCCTTGAGTGAATAACACCATGTGATCCTCCAGGTTCCGAAATAAGGCACAGACAGACTGAAAGTCTATTTTCTAAAAAGTATTTAGGTGCCTTTTAGCACCTTTTAGAGAGGACTAAATGACTTGCCCAGGGCTTCACAGTAAATTGTGGCAGCACACAGACAGTACTTCTAATTAAAAGTCCACTATAGAATTTTTTAATGTCCACATTCATTTGTTGGTCACTGCTGTAGGCTACAGATAACTCCTGGATGACTCGCCCAATGGAAACAGCTGAAGAGGACGGACTGATTTTAGCAAGTTGAGAATGTCAAATGGGAAGGAATTTTGAACTAAGTTTAATATTAGAATTAAATTATTTCAGTATTCATGATTCTCGTTTGTTTTATGGTCATCAAAGAAACCGATCCTATGCTCTACCTCATGCTCAAAATCAACATAGATTGGCCAAAAATTTTATTAATCTAAACCTCTGCTGTAAACCGTTGCCTGACAAATAATCCTTCTGCCCTTTCTTTGGCCGGATGCCTGTGAAATATCCTGCAAATCTGTTGTGTTTTAAGACAACAGAAGCACACAATTTTCTGAGGAATCTTTTTCTTGATCTTCCAAGACAAACTATCTGTGACCATGAGCCCATCTTTTCAACTTAATCTTAAAATATTGCTCCAAAAAAGAACTAAATCTGCATCTCTCTGAACCAGAGGGCTGTCAGCCCATTCTGGAAAGACCTGAGGTCCAACAGTAATGCATTTCATTACATTCTTGGGCTTTTTTAATGGCTTTGTGATACCAGAAAGATATCCAGCATGTAGTTCTGTGTGGCTCAGCAGCTGTAGGCTGTTTAGAGACCCTATGCCTGCTGTCACAGTCTTTAGGGACAAAAATTAAGACATGGAGCTTTGCTTCACAGTGCCCATCACAGTGCATTGCATTCATTAGGGCTGTCAGACATTAGGCCAGAATAAGATTCCAGGTACACCAGTTAAGTTGGAACAAATCTATTACTTGCATGGATTTATTCAAGATTAACGTATCAGGATTGTGATCTTTTTTTCCTAGTATACCTGGAAAAAAATTGTCATGTGCAGGCTGTGGCAGCACACAGTATTGAACTTCATGCATGTGCAACAAGGGTCTTTGGGGTTTTTATTCAAAATCAGAGTTGCCAAGCATTGTTCTTTCTATTATTAGTGTCTTTTTTCTCCTCAAGATTTTTTAGAAACTGATTTGTGAGCTGTTAGATTTGCCTATGCCAGAAGCAGTTCCCAAACCGTTCAAAAGTTGTTAAAAAAAGAATTGCTGGAACATCAAATTCCTTGCTGATGGGGTACTTGCACTGCAGTTTGGGATCTCTTCACCTGACGTGTGTGTTCAGCTTCTCAGTTTTGGCCCTTAGAATAGCACCCGAGTGGGCACTACTCTCTCCTGCTCCTGAATGATGAGCAGCTCTCGGCCCGGGACTCTCATCTCTGGGAATTGTCCCCCCATGCTCCTGGCAGCAGCTGCCTGTGACCATTAGCACTTGCTCAGCTCACCTTGATGGAGGGTCGCAAAAAATCACATAGCAGTGGTTGGTTGATGTGGAATGTGGCACATCCCATGCCTGTTCCAAGTTCATGTGTCTTCAGAAAGGCCTTCAGAAAGTCAATGTCTCCTCAGTTTGTACCTTATCTTCCTTTCTAACCCAGCTCACTTGCAGGTTAATTGTAGCCATGCTTATTCCCGCAAGTTTTAATCCTGGAACTGGTTTATGACTGACACTCTATCAGAAGGAAGCAACAGTGAAAAAAATTATCCTTTTGGGAGGTGTGGTTGCTGTCTTACTCTGAACAGCCAACTGACAAGCAGAGGTCTGGTTTTGAACAGAGCGTGTTCAACAAGCAGCCAGTTGGCCAACGGCCATGCAGATGAACAGCAAATAGCGAGCTGCTGGCATTTCAGAAAAAACAGTGGCCCGGATCCAGACAACTGCAGTGAGTTGTCATAAGGAGCATCCGTGAGTTGTCATAAGAAGCTCTGTGACACTGTAGGTCCTTACTTTTAAAGATACATGCTGTCTAATCTTCCTTAGCCTGGGTAGTTATATCCCAGTAGAGCAGCAGATTTTTATTTGAAAGTTGCTAGTTTGTAGGGTTTAATATGTGACTTTGTCCCTCATACATTCATGGATTTGCTATGATTATGTGTGCAGATAGGTGTCCCGTATGCACAAGCAATAAGTTAGGAATCTAAAGAGGTCATCCACAGGTAAACTGATTGCAGGTACGCAAAGAGTTTAGCTAATTGCACATACATTAAGTGCATGAGCTACTTTGAGAAAATCAGGCCTAAAACATAATGATTTTAGAAATGTATATAATAATTACTACTTTGTAATAAACTCATCAGTATAAGTAAATGCAAATAGCAGAAACATATCCATTGAATTATAAACCAAAGTTTGTCAAATTCTGTCTTAAGTTAAAATCTCTATTGCTATTTTATCCCTATTATCCATTTTAGAGATTATTTACAAAAAAAGAAAGATGAAAAATGTTCTTTCCAGGTACACAAGAGGATGTTGTCAACTGTAGAGAGCTTGAGAATTAAATCAAGGAGAGCACTTTGTAGTTTTTAATAGCTTTGATTTGAGAAAAAAAGTATAGGTTTTTGTAGGTAAACTGCCTTTCAGACCACAAACCGTATTTAAGAAAAGCCAAGCCATGCATAGACATAGTCAGCAGGGTTTTCCAGTCCTACATCTCCAGATTCATTTCTGCAAGAGGTCAGATTTCATATGTGGGAGTAGTACTGTTTAGACCTCCTTTTTCCAAGTCAAGAAATCTGTCAATGCATTCCAGGCAGAATAGGAAAAGGGTTTGTCACATTTAGAAGAAAGCCCAGCTGCTGGATCCGAAAGTGATTCTAACCTGGGAGGGGTTAATAATATTTTTTTTTTCTTTGTAGTCCATTAAAGGGAATTTTATATTTCTGTGATACCCTAACACCTAATCTAAGGGCTGCTATGTCACATTTTAGCTGGTATAGATCATCAAGAGGTATATTTAGGGTTATTGTACAGTGGGCAGAGTGGACAGAGATCTTGATTCTGTCATCAGATCTGTCTCTGATGTGACCATGACCTAATAACTAAAGTTAGGTGCAAAAGCTAGAAATTAAAATGAAAATGGTGTGACTTTTTAGGCTGATGAAGAGCCAGTACTTCACTTAAAGCAGAGACGGGTTTTTATCACCACTTAAAAACAGGTTACTTATGTGACTAGGTATAGATTGGTTTTGCATGCCTAGTGGTTGAAAACGATGTTCTTGGCTCCCTGTGCCTGAGCTGTAAGTTGTGGGAAGTCACACTTCTGAATCTCACTGGATATTGCAGCCAGTCTATTACAGTCCCCTATTTTTTAGTCCCCTTTTTTTAATATAGTCACCTTTTTTAGTAGTCCCCTATTAAAAAAATTGTAGCAGAATAGTACAAAGATATATGTATATATATGTATATAAGTAATGTGGCATATTTGTACAGATACTGGTGAAATCTCTTTGTTTTCTGTAAATGCAAACAACTTCAAGGGTGACAAATGATTTGATGAACCTACACTGTACATACAGTATTCCATATGACAATAATCCTAGGAACATCCCTAAGTAGAGAACAGTTGAACCTTGGAGCCTGAACTTTCAGAGATGCTGCCAATGATCCAAAGTTTTCTGTGGTATTTGTTTCATTTGCAGATGGCTGGCCTGCAGACGGGAAGAAAAATCTATTCCATTAATGAGGACTTAATATTCCTACGCCCATTTTCAGAAGTGGAAACCATCTTAAACCAGTCCTTCTGCTCACGAAGGCCGCTCAGGCTTCTGGTAGCCACCAAATCAAAAGAGTAAGTGCCAAGATGGGCAGGCAGCAAAGATTATCTAGAAATGTTGATTACTAAATATTTCTTCTACAATTTGTAGCAAAAACTCTGTAAACACTTTGCTACGCAGAAGCTGTTCAATAGGAAAACAAATGACAAATGAAAGAGATACAAGAGTCATGGGTTGTTTTCAGTGATGAACCTTGTGCTTCCAGGACAAGTTAGGATGTATTCTCTTCATACTGCAGTTAACTTTTGGCTTCCTTGTGCACAAACAGAACTGAATCACAAGGATTGTCATTCTGTCTCAGGTGTGAAGCCTCTCAGACTAATATATGTCCAAGGGAAAGCAATTTCCACCCCATTAAAGCTTGGCTTATTTTTGGATGACTCTAAAGATATCAGCCCTTACAGTTTTTCGGTCCATTATTGTATCTTATAATGAGGCTTGGCCCTGTTAATGTCTTGTGCATTATTAGATTCTGTAATCCCAGAATTTGCCATAGAATTGAACGTCTCAGTGAGCACTTAATGCTAAATTCTAGTCCAGGATGTCTTGTGCAGTCTGGTTTTTTTGATGGAAAAGACCCTCAGCTGGTGTAAGTCAGCAGAGCTGCACTGAAGTTTGCCTAGAAATCAAAGGGAATATAAATACTGTAGAAAGTTTCTGTCCTGTGTTATTCACTTAAAGATGAAAGAAATTGGGAAATGCCGAATTTTAATTAACGAACAGAATCACCTGCCTTGGAGAATGAAGATGGAGTGGATGATTTCTTCAGGTCTATGTATTTGTTATTTATTGGTAAACTATGTGGGTGCTTTCTTTAATCCAAAACATGTTTGTGAATGCCGGGGAAAGATGCTGTTAGAACTGCCCAGAGCTCTGGCAGCCTAACTTAAAATGCTGCTTTCTCTTCTCCTTGATTTACCTGCAGGATTATTAAAATCCCAGATTGTCCTGAAGCACTTTGCTTTCAGATACGGGGAGCAGCACCACCATATGTTCATGCAGTAGGAAGAGGTAAGTAGAAAGCCTGTGGTGTAGTTAAGCTTGGAGTACAGCTAAATATATATACCTGTGTATATAAAGTGTCTGTGTGTATGTGTATATATCTCTCAATCAAGAAAGATCCAGGTTGCATTGTCAAACTTGTTCTAAACAAGTTCTGACAACTTATTTTAATAACCATAATGACTAGGAACCCCTGTCATAGAGAAGGCTTGCACTCATATATAAAACCATAGAATAACGAGATAGTTCATGCCTCAAAGTGCTTATAAGCTAAATACAGTCTAAGAAAATGGTATCATTAGTATGAGCTGAGTGTTGGGTTACTAATCCCGTCAACACAAATCAAGGAATAACTTACTTATACAGTAGAAGAAACTTGGGGATACTGCAATTCGCAATACTCCGGAAAGACTCTTGAGAAAGCGTTGTCACCTGAGGTCTTGTAAGCTAGAAATGTGCTTGCATAGTGATCCTAACCTTGTTTCTTCCAAGGCTACTAAGATACAGCTTTACAGCCACAGGGAATAAAAATTAAAAACTGAGGTGGCTGAGGCAAAGTTGAAGTGCAATGCTGTCTATTGCTTCCTCGGTGTTTTTGCCTGTGGTCAGCCACAGTTTGCATCACCGCAGTTGTGAATGTGCTGTGGGATCAGCAGGTTGGTAGACAGCTCGTGTTTCTCAATGGACATCACAAAGTATGATATAAGACTTGAAGACTACTTCTCCCTTTACATTGGCTTATACTGCTATAAATTACCCATATAAGACAGAGGCAAACTGCTTTCCTTGGTCTTTTTAAAAAGAGAAAATGCAGTTTGACAGAGATATTTACTGCTTCTGTCACTGAAATGTGAACTGAGCTGCAAATAAAGCACAGCTCTAACCTTTATTTTCAACAGATGCAGAAAATATGACCTTTCAGACATGTACCACTTCCTTCCTTCAGAACAAATACATATATCCAAATATGTGCAGTTATTATACAGACAACAAGCAGCACCCAAATGCAACAGACAGTGTTCTCGGGGAGACACATTTATTACGCTCTTTCATAACAGCACTGTACCCACTTTTTAACAGTCTGACTGCAAACTGGAAGGGCCAGCTGGAAAGATTCTCCTTTTTCAGGCTTTTGCTAGCAAAAGACAAATTGCATTTGGAATAAAACGGGATGACTTTTAAATGATGGTGCCTTAAAAAAGTTAATCACCTTCACCGTAGATCTCTAGGAGCTGGATTTGGGTCTGAGTCTTGTTCACGTGAATCTGGAATACATCTACTGAGGTTGGTTATTGCACTCTGGACTTACTCTAGTTTTAAGTGCATCATAGTCTTTTTCTTAGACCATGGCAAATTGCATAACATGCAAGTGTTCTGTATCTTTCAAGTGCGACAAGCTGAAACAGATATAACTGTTTACATTTAAGCAAGGCCTCAGCTCATGTGATCATAAGGCTAGAAGAGCCATAAAAGAATCCCAAATGATTTCCCACAGGAATTTCAATTTCTAGCATGAATGCATTTAGGTCTAGGAGGTCTCTGTTTTTCCCAGCACTACTGAAAATATGAAGGATAGATGCGTGATATTTTCCTTACACAACAAAGCTCTCGGAATACTTCGTAGCAAAAGCATGACAGCATTCAACTAGCTTTTCCTTTGTATTCTTCTTAACCAGAAACCCCTTGCAAACTTTCCAGTTTTCTCTTCCACAGTCAGATGGCTTTGCTGTCTAACTCCTCTCCTGTTGATTTTTCAGGTTCCGAGGCTGCAGCTGTAGGCCTTCATCCAGGGCAGTGTATTTTGAAAGTCAATGGGAATAATGCAACACATGGAAATTATACGGAAGTTCTGGAGCACTTTACAGCCTACAGGACCAGACAACAGGAAGCACTGGTATGAATACAAAACCTCAAAGGAAGTACATTCATTCCTGCCCTTCTTCTGTCCCCTCCTTCTTCTGTGCTTTTATGCTCACTAAATATTGAGAAAAACAACTTATACGTATCTCTTTTGACTTATTTACTCCCATGCCAAGGTCCTAGTCTAACTGAGGGAGCTGATTAGAGTTGCCTATAGTTGCAAAACATCTACAAGTAATATGTATGCTAATTCATGTACTGCATACAGTACTAAATATTATAATTGCTAAGACTAGAAGTTCACCCAGATGTTGACCTAGATTTTATATTCTCTGAAGTTCAGAGGAAAGCTGGGGGAATGTTGATATTTCAGCCAACTGAGAAGATATAAAATTGATAGCTAGATTCACCTTTGTAGTCCAAACATAAAGAGATCGGGCATTTTTACTGAGGTCATAGCTGAAGCCTGTATCTCTTGAAAGGGATTGTACCAGTGGGTGTACAGAACACATGAAGATGCTGAGGAGGACAGAGTTCAGCAAGCAGCATCCACTGCATATCTGAACGGCAGTCATTCTGGCTCCAGCAAAGACGACTCTTCACTGGAAGGAGGTGCAGAATTGGATCCCCTTCAAAACAGCCAACAGGAATCAGGTAAAGATTCTCATGGGGGAAGGAAACCTAGGGAAGATTCTGGGACTTCAGGAAGGAAAATTGCAGTAGAAATATAAAGTGTAATTATTATTGTAGAATATCTCTTGTCTTAGTAAAGCTTTATACTAGGATGAGGTCTGCCAGAGGAAGTACTCCTATGCTGTAGTTTATTCGGGAGAATTAAAAAATGAGATACACATAGAAGTCATACCCCTGTGACTCTCTGATCTTTACAAGAGAGCCAGTTTCTGGAATGGAAAGGCTCAGCATTTTTAGAATCATTTGGTAGCCCCTGCAAACCAGGAATTTATGGGCAGTAGCAGCTGGAGAGGGAAGGTCTGCAAGTAACTCCACCTAGAATAATTTACATTTTCTGTGAATTAAGATTAAAGATTAAGATTTCAGCAAGTTTTCAGAGCATGTTACCACTGTGTCAGCAGAAGGTGTAGATGTATTTCCTCCAACTTAGAAAAGTGTAACTCATAAAAACCACTGCTTTCCTTCATGTTGAGAGCTTATTCAGAAAAGTAGATGTTAGGGGGGAGGATGCTGAATCCGGATTAAATCCAAAGGACTGAGCCTAGAGTCTCTGAATGCCATTGGCAACTTCTCCAGGAAGACATGCACGTCTTTGTCGATCCCATCTAAGGTCTGGTGAGCCTGGGAATCTAATGGTCACACAATGCAGCTCCACAGTGGAGCAGCTGGAGCAGTGCCCTGGTAGAGGCATGGGAGCAATTCTTTGGCAAATCTCAACCTGACTATAACCGAAATCTGTTCTCTGGTGACAATAGCATTGCTGTGTGCAAAAAATGTTATCTCCTCCCCCCACCCCTGCCCTGCCGTCTCAGTCTTAGAGCTGTGCAGAACGTGCATCTGGAGCATTTCCCAAAATTGGACAGAAAAGTGGCAGTCTTCCAGAGGGTCATTACAAACAAGACTCTGAGATTAACATCCTTCACTTCCCTTTGAAAGCTTCTGCTGGGGCCTGTGTGTCTGAATGCTGAACAGAACTAAAAGTAATGTCCTGTGCACGGATGTGTGCATGCACACATGGAAGAACATCAGAATGTGGATTGGAGCACGTGGGCTGTCTAAACCTCTGTCACTGGCTCCAGTGGTGGCCAAGAGCAAATGTCTTCCTCAGAATATCCTCCCAGCCTCTAGCAGTATGTTGTTCAGAGACTCCTTGAGCCAAAGGTTGTGTCTTTGTGCCTTTGCATTTAATACTTCTCAACAGGGTTCTCTTCCCTGTGCGTGCCTGTATTCATGCGTGCTGCCAAACACCTCTAATGACTTATTTTGGTTCCAGCCCAGACACCACAGACCAACAGCTCTCCACTGATCATCGGTGAAGAAACACCTCTCATTAGCCTGACTGTGGATAACACCCACCTGGAGCATGGGGTGGTGTACGAGTATGTCAGCAGCGCAGGAATCAAATCTTTTGTCCTGGAGAAAATTGTGGAACCAAAAGGTTGCTTCAATCTCACTGCAAAGGTACCGGAAAACGTACATGGCCAGCATCATTCCTAAACAGAACAGGGAAGCCAAAAATAGAGGCATTTCTCTGGTGGCTTGGCTTGGCTCTTCAGATGAGGTAGCACATGGTCTTCTCAACCCTGCCCGGAGTTTTCTTCATTGGAATGCACCACGTTATAACAGCTCGTTTGGTACGAGCGAGTCAGCAAATGCTTCCAGGATTCTAGCTGTTGAGGTAGAGGGAGGGGAGCCCTCAGCTGTGGAATTCTCACTTTTATCTGTCTGGTAACCTGCTCTTTGCTGATACTCAAGATTAATCTTTTCAGGCAAGAATTTGCTTTACCTTGGAAGAAAATCAAGCAGCTTTTTACCGTCTGATAGGCTGGATGGGTCACAAAGGAAGGAAGGAGAACTGCTGCTATTGGAAAGCAGCAGTGCACTTAGTATTTTGGTCATCTGTTAAAATAATGAGCTAGCAGTAAATGTTTCTGTCACATCCCAGTAACATTATTACTATGTCCCATGGAAGCATGCCAGAGCAGGTAACTTTGATAGTGCACAGGGGATATTTTGGTCCATTTCAGTTATTCTAAAAATTTTTGAGGAATGTTTTATGACTCTGGGGATTAGACACGACAGTGATTTTCAGGCAGTAAGGCAACTTGTTCTGAAGGCAGCTTTATGCAACCATGACAACATGGGGGCTTTGCCACTTATTCAGTGGAAGAAAACTGTATTTTCCCTCACTGTCAAGTCTCATATCATTGACATCCTCTCTTTCTGTTTAGATTTTAGAGGCCTTTGCTGCAGAGGACAATCACTTCGTAAGGAATTGCAAAAGACTTATATCCCTAAGCAGTGCTGTGGCCACCATGCCCCAGTATGAATTCCGGCAAATCTGTGACACTAAGCTGGAAAGCATTAGCAGAAGGTTCACAAACTACCAAGAGGTACAACACTACTAGTTATCGGTGAAGTCTCAGGACAACTGGGTCTTAGTATTCTTTATTAATGAATCTGAGCTGCGTTAGAGGTAGGTGTCCTAGAGGCATGAAAACAGCTCTGCAAGTTATTGAAATTGCAAGTTTTGAGGAAAAAGGACCTTACCTGTAAATCACTCCTTTCAGCTTGTCAGAGCTGTGGCTTCTAACATATTACTGCAGGTTCATTTCCACCGTATCAGTGAGTAAATATGACAACAGAATGATCAGTGTCTGATTTAACATGAACATAAGTGCAGTGTATCGTAGTGCAAACAAACTGTGTGCTTTTGTGCGCAATTACCTGAGCTGTTTGAAAAGAGAGTCCTAGAAGGTAGAGCTAATTGCTTTCATCTGTTGTTTTATGAGCTTTTTTTTTTTTAATGTGTTATTCCAGCTGCAGCAGAAATCATATGGTTCTGGAATAGGAGGCAGGAAAAGGATTGTCTGTATTGCATCATAATTTCTTGCAAGTGAAGTAGCACATGCTTGCTTTATTTCTCCCAGTTTGCAGATGAATTGAAAACAAAGGTGAGCCCAGCCTTCAAGCAAGCCATCATGGAACCACATTCCCTCAACAGCATGGATTTCTGCCCCACCAACTGCCATGTTAACCTCATGGAGGTATCGTACCCCAAAAACACTACCTCAGCAGGGAGGTCGTTCAGCATTCGCATTGGACGGAAACCCTCTATTATTGGCCTCGATCCAGAACAAGGTGATAAAATCAACTTCCAAATCATACTGATTTTATCTGCATAAAAAGTTGTGTCTTTCCACTGCTCAGCAAGGTCAAAAGAAGTTCCAAAGAAACATAGTCTTGCCAGTACCCTTTTTTCTTCCTTAAAATTTTATAGTAAAATGACAGCCTCCTTGCGTTGTAAAATAGTAATGCCTTTATGCACAGAGGGCCTTCAGGTCAGATGTTTTTACTGGCTAAAGCAGTGTGGTCATCTCATGATAATTTAAGTATCCTGGAGTATTGTTTGCAATTAGTAGAGGTGACTTACTGACTAAAAGAAAAGTGAATGGGGCCTAATAGTAGTGCTAGTGCTGTGAAGAGAGGCTACGTTCAGGGGGAAAGCATGAGTCAATCAGATTGTAGTGCTGTTTTCTTTGGTCATTACTAAAGAAATTCCATCCATGGGAGCTGAAAGTCTCTACTCTGTCAAGGGGATCTATTTTCTGACAAATAGCTGCTACATAGCATTTATGCTACAACCCGATTATTTGAGTTCCAACATTTCTTCATCATGATCTCACCTAATGTGCTTCTGATTCATTGTCTTGTGAAGGTCAGAGTGCAGGAATGTTTGGAAGAGACACAGGGAAGTGTAGACGAACCAATCTTCTGAAGAATGGCATTGACTATTCAAAATGAGGTCGATAAAGAAGCCCTGCTCACTTGAAGATATTAAAATTTCATAGTATTTTTAGTGTAAGCTACGGTGGTTAGCAAAGTACCATACCAAAACTGTCAGCAGTTTTAAATGAAAAGGAATTTTATTTATCTTCTGTGAGGTCCTAATCCTATATCTTTATATATATGTGTGTGTAAATGTTTGTAAAGCTGGAATAATAACACAGACCAATTTCTGAGAACCTGACTTCATTAACATTTCAACAAATGCTTTTAGATACTATCCATGTTGCCTATATGAGTACATGTGTGGACTTCCCTAATTTAACCTGTTTCTGGACTGCAGTAAATTCAAAACATCTTGTTGGCATGCCAGGAAAAGAAGAACTTTTTTTATTTATTTATTTTAAAGAATGTTTTTACCTTAGAATGTAATTATGTAAAATAATTCTGTGACATTTTGTTTTTCCTGTTAAAATTCCACCTGTCCTAAACTATCATTATTGGGATGGAGTGGGGAACGTCATGGGAGCCATACTAACTAGACCCTTCAATGTTTAGTAGGTACCGTAAATCCAGTCTCATATACTCAACATTGCATCACCACTATGGCTGCACCGTCCTGGAGATGTCTGACCCCAGAAGATGGCGATCTTGACGGTAGCTTTGGCCAGCAGAATGGAGGAACAATTCAAGAAGAAAGGGGACTCAGTTTTCTGCTGAAACAGGAAGATCGGGAGATACAGGACTCATACTTGCACCTTTTTAACAAACTTGACATTGCTGTGAAGGAAATGAAGCAATATGTCGTTCAGATAAATAAGTGAGTAAAGGATCCTGTATGCAGTGCCAAGAGCAGTTCTGATAAAACGGAGGCATTAACCTCAGAAAACGGGTTGTGCCTATCGGCCCCAGCTGTCGTACTCTTACGCTCACCTATTCACACGTGCACTTGCATTACAGCTCCTTGCTGGTTGTGTCAAACCTACTCCTGTGCAGATCTACCAGTATATATATTATTGTCCTTTGCTCCTGAAAGTCTACCTGAATTCAACAGCCACTGTTTCACTTACTATATGTTCCAATTTAAGAATCTATTTGGTGCCACCTGCAGTTTTGGAATTCCATACGGAGTCCCTACCTTTGAGATTTTGTCTGTCATAAGGCAGACTAAGCAAAACTTGTGATTTCAGGCAGCTTCCTCTGCGGCACCTATGTTTTCCTTTCCTCTTTTTCTCTTTTTCTCTTTTTCTTTTTCTCATCATGGGTCTCCTAGCAGCAGTAAGGAAGGATTTGAGTAGTGCGTCTGTGTATTGTGCATAACTGGCAGGAGTTTGGTAGCAGGGGCTGCAGGGGTGATCTGTGTGGGAGAAGGCCATAAGCTGCCCTAAGCTGCTCACAGCCACTTCCAGGAATCCCAGTAACAAAAAAGAACAGCCCATCGTACACCAAAACTTCAGCTGGCCGTTAAAGCATGTGGAGCCTTGGCTTAAACATGTTTAAGAAAGGGCAGCAGCTGCTGGGTAGAGCCGGCGAGCTGAGGCGCTGCCACAGAGGAGAAACCCAGCACCTTGGATGGAGAAAGTGGGGACTTTGGTGAATTAAGAACAGAGCCCTTTCAGGCCACCATGGTTACGGTGATTAAGCTGTACCTCATGAAGTTCGGGTACGTATGGAAACAGGGCCTTTTGTGAACTGAGATTCCTGGACTTCAATGAACCCCTTTCAGAGCTCGCAGTTTTACATATCTGTAGTCTATGTAAAATGCTGGCAAGGTTGCTTTTGGTTTCACATAGGTGAATTCCATCCTGAGTCATTATACCTCATTTGTGAGACTTCCCACCAGTCCCTGAGAGCTGTATGTGTTACTTTTGCAGACTTTTGTCCACCATAACAGAACCTACAGAAGGTGGTGCCTGTGAGCCACCATCTACTGACGAGACATCTCCACCTTCCCTGGGAACAGAAGAGAGTGATCCTGACAAAGCTGAGCACGGTGGAATCAAGAAGGTCTGTTTCAAAGTTTCTGAGGAGGATCAGGAAGACTCTGGACACGACACAATGAGTTTCAGAGACTCCTACAGGTCAGTCTAAAGATTGTGCCACTTTTACCTTACTAATATAATGTTTTGAAGCTCTAATCCAGGTATGGATTCAATAAGCAGGAGGACCTTGTGTGGTTTTTTTTTTTACCCAAAACCACACAATTGTCACATGAACTCTTGCTAAAATTATGCTGTAGTACCTGCAGCTCTTTTCCTCATCTTTGTCTGTCTCATTTTCTCTCAATATTATAGTAGTAGATGACAAATTGATAGATGAGGATTCTTTTCTAGAGCAGATTATCCACTATTTACATACACCAGCAGGTACATCTTGCATGACTAAAATGACCAGGTATCAATTTCGATTTTCTGAAGTGTGGTACATGTGCATGAACATGGTGCATTTCTCCATGGTTCACCAGAAGGACTTCACGTGATCTTAATCTGAACAGTGTCCGTGGAGTAACGTCTGTGAAAAGGAAGCAATCGAAGAGAATGAGATTGTAAGTTTTGACGCAAGTGTGCATCTGTTGCTGTGCCATGAGGATCACCGCTCTTTGTGGGGCTCTGTGAGGAGGAACGATGAACAGCCATGTGAGGAGTCCTAGCAGAGCGGAGGTCCAGATTACCCCAAGGTGTATCTTCATTCCTGTTACGAGTGTTTTCTCAGAGCTTTTCTGTTCCCAAGAATTCTTCTGTTCTTGGGATTACGTGAACAGAGTTGCACATCAAATATGAGGCTGCTGCACTTGCTTTATTTAACTACGACGTCTAGAATTCTGTGTCTGGGCTGAGGTTTGCCTGGTTCTGAACTGTGCTGCTCGCATCACAACGAGCAGTATAGTAGTAGAAAGCACCAAAACCCAGCAGACCTGACAGACCTTCAGCGGACACTGCATTTTTGCTGATCTGATGACCCTCAGAACAATTGTAAGATCTTCTGATTGGCTTTTTGACAGTTGTTGAAAGTCTCAGTTGAGGTTTTCCAGATAGACTACATCGAGCATCAGTCATGGTGTCAGCTCTGCATCCCCTAAGTGAACACCGTAGGCTTTTTTCCAAAGAAACATACAGGAATTAAACATCTTACTCCCTTAGTTCCTTGAAAATACCACCCCAGCCCTAACCCTCTTAAAGGTTAGAACTAGTTTTTCTGAGTTTGATTATTTGAAATAGTGTTATTTTCCAGTCAGTCAGTTATTCTGTGTTCACTTAGTAAAGCATTCACTAGCTATAGTTATTTCATTACATTTATTACCATGGAGACACACAGCAAAAAAACTTTTCTCATGACAATGCCAAAATACCAATGCTTCTACAAAATTGAATAAAATGAAATAAATCAGTCTGGTGTGACTTTCCCTTTCGGTATCGTATAACTGGAAAGTACAGAAGCTCAGCAGAGTTTGCAGACTGCTTGGTCTTATAATAGCCGCTATTGCAAAGGAATGTTTCCATTCAGTTCTGCAAACAATTTTCCCAAAATTCTAAGACACTGAGAAACAGAAACGGGCACTGAGTTTTTTATTTTTCATGGGCCTTTGAAACCACAAATGCAAATGTTTATTCAGGTGTCTCAAAATCTTGGTTTTGGGACATGATTGACTGCTACTTCTCCAGGAATATTTGCCACCAAAGGAAATCTCCTACACTCCAAATCTGTCTTTCTTGGGAGGAAACATTTGGAAACTCAGCTTCAGAAGAAATGGAACAACAAGTTGCAGTCATGTCTGACCATTGCAATTTTACATCCTTAATAGGCCATTTTTACATTTATAGCAAGGCCATAGGACTTTGCCTGTGCAAAGGAGGAAAGACCCTTTGCAGTGAGCTGGGAGGATTAGAGTAACCTGAATGCATGGCGCGTCTTTGAAACTTCCACGCTACAAGCCCGATTCTTTACTTGCTGTTGGTTTTGTAGTAGTACAAGTAGCAATGTGTTACATTCATGCAGGACTGCAGAACTGACAGCATCAGAACAGTTTATGTTGGAAGGGGTCTCTGGAGCCCACACGGTCCAGCCTCTCACTCAGAACAGGTCCAACAAGATCGGTTGCTCAGGGTCTTGTCCAGTTGAATACTGAACATCTCCAAGGACAACAAATAGGAAGTCAGTGAAGAAACAGAACCAGCACTCACAATGCTGAGATCTGTGGCATCTATTTATTGTGCTAGATTTACACCTGCACATGTGCTCTGAAGCTTTTTTATTGAAATGTGCTGAATTTCTTTCACTGTTAATAGAAATCCCATTTATGAACACTGTTTAGTTTAAACGGTTTCCATAATTGAGGCTAATCTATTCTGGGTAACAAAGTGCGATCAAAAACAGTCTCTGTAGGTCTGTCACTTGTTCCAAAATTTTACACATAAATGTGAGAAATATTATTCTGTCTTATCTTTATTAGACAGAGGCAGAGAATTAAGCATATATTACAGATAATGGTTATTCAAGAGGGAACAAAATGTATTTTGATGGTTTTTGATCTGAAAAACTACTGAGGAGCTACAAAATTAAGCAAATTACAGATAAAGAAAATATCTTGTTTGCATTAGCCATGCTCCTTTCTCCGGGATCATTTGGAGGCGTATGTCAAATTTCATAAGGGTTTGTGCTGCAGAGTAGCTGCCACAAGTATTAATCTTCTTCAGAAAAAATAGGTTTCTTTGATGATAGCATTAACAAAGGACAGGCAAGAAGGTTAGGGTTCTTTCAATTGCTCTTATATTTTTCTCTCATCTCAGTCTAAAATAAAAACAGAGGAAGAGACAATATGGAGAATTTTGTAGGCTTTGTTTTGGGCTTGTACCATTAAAAACACAGTGTCACTTAATTGGAGGGGGACAGACTGAGATCCATAGCCTTTTTGATTACTTTTACAAAGTAATAATCAGTGTAAAGTGAACTTTAAACAGTGGAGATTCATACTAGAGTTTTCCAGGTGTGCATGAGCCAACATTGGTGTGAAGCCAACTGTAGTGTCTCCTCTGCTTCCTGAGATAGTTTTAGGATCTGCGGTGCCTGATTCTCCGATGGTATAGATTCCTTACATCTCCTCTCCCGTCTCCAATATCAGCTTCAATATATGCTGGAGTTGGATGCTGTAATAGCCTGAGAATTGGTAATGAATGTTGAGTTTAGTGGAGATTCAATCTCATCGATTTTAATTCTTTCTCCCCTCCTTGATGCTCAGAACATGTTTAATGATGTGACCCAGATAAGGTCTGTGGTGGGAAGTCCCGTTTCATTATTTATAGGATCTAGGCAATATATTAAGCATTGAGTGGTCACTGCAAATGGAAAAAGACATCATCTTACCATGCCAGCCCAGAGGCCTTGCTTAATGGTTGTTCTGCATGTAATTAGTTTTTCTTTTGTATATGTGTAACAGAATTAGTTTGGAGGACTGCAGCGTTAATAAGACCAGAGCGATAGAGACTGGGTGTAAGAACAGCTCTTCTTCAATCACCTTCTTTGCTTTTCTTTCTAGTGAATGTAACAGTAACCGGGACTCAGTGTTGTCGTACACCAGTGTACGGAGTAACAGCTCTTACCTGGGCAGCGATGAGATGGGATCAGGTGAGTATTTGCATAGGTACATGCATATTTCTCATACCAGACCCCTTAGCAGAGCTGATAAGTCTTTGCTGATTATAAGCACTTGCATGTTTAAGTTGCAAATGTGCTTTCTTCAAAACTAATCACAAGAAGAGAAGGGTAGAGATTTGTTCTTTTTCTAATGAACCACAGTAAATTTGGAATATGGAAGAGGTATTAGACAGGGATAAGCTGCTTTAGTTATTGGACATTTGCATTATATGAAAAATTGTGAGTATTTTGATCTATGAATTAGAGATAAAGCAGCAATCATTTTTCACCTACTCCAGTATGAAGGTGTGCTTGGGTCATCTGTGGCCTCATCACGGATTATGTTTGTAAGACAGTTAAAAGCTTTTCATCTTTCCTTTATTAGGAGATGAGCTTCCCAATGATATGAGGATTCCTTTAGACAAGCAAGACAAACTTCATGGCTGTCTGGAACATCTTTTCAACCAGGTATGTGAAGCATTACTCTTACACAGAATTGCTTTCTCTTTATCAATGTCAATACAAGAAATTGGAGGTATCAAATTGTTTAATGAAATCATATTTTGAGGGAAGGCAAACTATCAAGATTTTGGGGTACAGTGTAAGCAAGTATATTATAGGACCGTTTGAGGAATCAATTCTGTCAACATTCAAGTTGCCTTGTGAGATTTAAGCAAGCTTGACCTGCCTTATCTCAGGCATTAGACTTAAGGGGCAAAAAGCTTTCATGAAAAAAAGGAAAAGGTGAACAAAATTCTAATACCTCGTGGGATCTAAATGGATCACATTTCGAGATCTTAGGAGAGTCCTCGCACGTGTAGCCAACAGATGTCTTTACAGATGTATAGCACCAGAGAATTGTATTGTATTATCTTTTATCTCATCAGCATGTAGATCATCATTGTGCCAAATGCTGTACTCAATGTGGGAGGCTCTTGAGGCCAGTTCATGGTTACAAAGTCTTAATGCTATTTGTCAGTGAGAAATCATTCCAAAATACAAATAACATAATGGCTTTTGCATTTTCCCACAAGAGTTCTATTCAGATTTTCTTCTGCAAGTCTTAATGACACTGACTGAAAACATTCCAATTGTAGGTCGATGCAATCAATGCACTTCTAAAGGGACCAGTAGTAACTAAGGCCTTTGATGAAACCAAGCACTTTCCAACAGACCACAGTTTGCAAGGTAAAGAAAAAGGTTGTTTGTATTTAATAATGTGATTTGCTAGGACTTAAGGGCTTAACATGAATGCATGTATGCTATATGGCCACACAGAGTTACGTAACTATGCAGTCTACCCAGTCATACGTTAATGGCAGGTACCGTGTCTGACCCTCAAAATTTTGCATCCCTAAAAGGTCATTTTCACATGAATTCCTTCTGAAACATAGACTGCTTTTCTGTTATGTGCCGCTGAATCCTCACAGCTCTTTCCCAAGTCTCCAAATCTGTCCTTTGATGTGAACACAAATAGGTATCTCAAAAGGTACAAGGTGGAGATGGGTCAGGTACAAGGTAAATGAGGCCTCTGATAGCTGCCAAGGGGCTGACCACTGTAGGTCTGAGGCACCAAAAGGTTCTGCCTGAGTTTGCTTAATGACTTATTCTGCTTTTCTTCAGATGGATACTTGCCAGAATAAACTCATCCTCACATGACACTTATTTTGCAAACTGATTCCCATAGAGAGCAAACAAATGATACCATGTTTTCTTTTTCCTCAGGGAGCATGATGAGACTTTGGTCTTAATGGTTTTGGGGCCCAGGATGTGGTCTCTTCTCTCGCTGAAATACACAGGACTTTATTTTTCTGAACATTTGCTGCATTTCCTTTCCCACTTGAAATCTGAAATGTTTCCTACTATTCCTGCTATACTTCAGGTGCTGTAGTCATGCCCCCCTGCTCCAACCTTTGACAAGCTCTATTTTTAAGTTACAGTGGCAAACTCTAGAAGAGAGCTTTTTCTGTTTTGTTTTGTTATTTTTTCTCCCTGACTCCAGAAATAACTCCTATGAAGTTCTATTACATGAACTCATCTCTACAAACACAATTCACATTTATGTAGAATATCTGTTAGTCTTTCCATGCCCTGTTTGAATGAAGAAATAATGGACACCCTGTGTTCACTTCCTTTGTTTTATTTTGCTTACGCAGAGTCTCATTTATTAAAACTAGATTAATTCCACTGAGAGAGTCTTTTAGTTAACTGAAGGTCCCACATCTGTCACATGAAGGAACAGAAAGCCCTGCTTACATTCAGCTGGAATCCTGGACCAAAGTGTGTTTGATAGCTGCCACAGATGCCTTCCAGTGGTGGATGTAAATTTGAATGCTGTCCCGTTCCTGTTCATGAGCCGTTATTTGGCACAGTTTTTCTGTGTTTCTCTGTCTGCTTATGCCTTTTATCACCAACAATGGGGTATTTGGCTTAGCTACGTAGCTAAGTCATGGAGAATAAATCTTCTACTTTGTAATTAAATAATTAGCTTCCATCAGGTGAAAGAAAGCAGACTATTTCATAACTTCTCATCAGTATTGTGGGATGTGACAGCTGCAGCCAAAAAGTTGCTCTGATTCTGCACAGCCAGAGACTCTAGATCTGCCAGATACAGCTGCCCACACGTCACTAAAGGCAGAGAGAACAGAAGGGAATTCTGTACTTCGTGAGCAGTGCAGAGCTCCCCTCACTGTGCATGTCGCCCGTGTATGTAACTTTTAGTCCACAATCCTGAAAACAATGCTAGGAGACTGCTAATCATGAGATTATAGGAATAGCCTTTTTTTTTTTCCCTTCTGTATTAGATCTATTTAAGAACCTTTTCCATTCACAGTTGTTGCTATTGATCCTGTATCTCTGCTTTCATCTGTATACACATTATAACTCATAAGCCGCTTTCAGCTATGTAGCATTTCCTTAATGGCTAACTCCATTTTTTCTAGAATTTAAACAGAAGGAAGAAACCACAGTTAGGTGCCGGAATAATATTCAAGCCAGCATTCAGGAAGATCCATGGAACCTTCCATTGCGCATCAAGAACCTTGTTGAAATCATACAAAAACACGTGGAAGGTCTGTAAATAAGGAAAAGTTTGTTATCGGCTTCAGGGAGAAGAGATCTTGATCTAATCAAGCCTAGCCGTTCATTTTATCTCAATTTGTAATGAGGCAGTACTGGCTCTAGAGAAGAACTGGTAAAATAGGTTATTTTTTGCAGAGTCCCAGTGCTGTATGGTAAAATCTCACCTGTGCAGCAACACCAAAGAACACTCTCTCCCTTATTTTGTTTCATCAGCCCTTTCAGACAGAACGATATCAGACTGATCTATTTCCCTGTGCTTTTTTTAACCCTTTTAGAAAACAGAGAGATGTTTGGTATATTCCAAAATGAAATGAATGCTAATCAGATACTAAACATCCTAAACCATTGCAGTCTGGTTGAACTGGAACAGGAGCTGAATCTGATGTTCACAGTCTAGCGCAAAGCACTGGGCAGAAATCACCTCCGTAAGGATTCATCTACATGTGCGACTTGTTTCCAGTAATTCATGGTAGTTAACAGAGCATTTAGCCTGTAAAATTGTTTGATTTACACCTTGTTTCTTTTTCAGTCATTAACATGTGTGTGTGAGTAAGGACTACTAGAGTAAATAGAAATGGCCACGTAGGGGCCAGGGATTGTGGGAAAGGAGGAGACTGTTAACAAAATGCAATCAAATCTGCCTTGGTGTCATGTTGACTAGAACATTCCTTTTCTTCACGGTTTCAGATGGGAAGAATCAGCTGCTTTTGGCCTTGTTAAAATGCACAGGTAAGGGGTTTTGATCTGTTGCAAAACATCATCTATACAGAAGTCCCTAACACTTTGTTCTGTGTGCGTGCATGTGCATACATCAGAATGCTATGTTTTTCCTTAGTATTTAGGTTTTTCCCTGGCATTTTATGCTAACATTTCTCATGCTCTGCACCTAGGGCGACTTTTCCATACGCCTGACATCTGTTCTTCAGCTTACATTATTTCAATTCACTGTAGGCTGCTTGTGTTACCTGGCTGCTCACTGGTGTTTCACAAGCACTGTGTTTCTTTTTACTGTCTTCATTTTTTCCTTTGTACAATCCTTCCTCCCAGATGGCCTTTACTGTTTCCTGCTGCGGTGAGAACATGCAGCAAAAATGATACCTATTGCACAACCTTCTGTGAGACCGTGGACTCTGTCATCTTTCCAAACACAGCAAGCGTGTTAGGAGTTAGGATTGTGTATGCTGAAGTTACAGCCAGGAGCAGACTAAGAGTCTAGATGTGCAGGCAGCACCTAAATACACTGTGGACATCTTTAACCTGTTACCATGCACAAAACATCGTGCTCGCGGATCAAGGGACAGGCCTTTCACAGGATGAACGTGCAGTCTTTTTGTAATTGAAACACCTACTTGGTGTACTTTTGTTTGAAAATGAGGTAATAAATAACTGGAATAGATTGTCATTATTTCAGCGTGCCAGGCTTGATTCTCAAGTCTTTGTAGAATGAAGATGAGAGATTTGTATGGCTCTAGGTCACCTCTCGGCTCTTGCCAGGGCTGGTCCATGAGTCTGTCCAAACCAACCTGTGGCATCAGTCCACGAAGGCTGCTTTTACTGATAGCAGATATAACGGCTTCCCAAGTCTCGACCTGTGCCCCATCTCCTGCGGCATTTCCATGAAGATCCTCTGGAAAGAGTGGAGGAGCAGCTGGGACTGAACCGGCTGTGGCAGCTTTGTGGCAGCTTTGTGGCAGCAGGGATTCCCTTGCCTTGAGGGCAGTCCTAAGCTCTCTCTGCCTTACTTCCAGCAGCACAGAGGTGCACTGCTAGCAGGAGTGGTTGCCCTTAAGTTGAGAATATGGCCCAGGGCCTGGGTTGTATTAGTCGGTCTATTGTGTTCAGAGCTTTATAAAAATAATCCAGATCTTCAAAGCTTCTGGGTGATGTCTTCAGCTTCTTTCTCTGGGGAACACTGCCCTGACAATGAGAGACTGCTGTGCTGCAGTGCCTGCTGGAGGAGCCCACGGTGCCTGGGAAGTAGCTCTTCACTTATTCATGTGCCTCTTTGGCCTGCAATCCCCTTAAGCGTGACGAGGTTGATCTGACCAGCATGTGGCTGGCTGGCAGGCAGACTGGAAGCAGTTAACACAGGGGGAATTCTCCCAGGAAACATGAACCAGTTGGTACCGTGTGGGCAGGCCCTGTTAATGCATTAAGCATATGGGAAGCCCACAAAATGCAGATGGGTGGGGGAAGATGAATCTTTAATAGCCCAGGAGAGAAGTAATGGCAGAGACCTTCTTTCAAGAATTCTCTTGCTTCTGTAAACATCAAAAGAAGGGAATCAGTCCAGATATGGCACTAAGGAGCTACAGCTCTTCCCAGTCAGAAGAATGAACATGCAGGTGGAGAGGCAGTAAGAAACAGTCAAGTGGACTAGAAAATTTTGAAACATGCATGTACTCCAGCTCTGCTGTCTTTATCTGTACACCCAGGTCACACAGCCAGAAGAGGTTATCTGTTAAGTCTGTGCAAAGCTACAGCAGAAGCCAAATGTCATGCACACACACACACATGCAAACTGCTGCTTTGGCAGTGAGATTAAAGGCAAGTATATTCATGACTTCTTTATGCTTCTCTCCCCCTTGGCAGATACTGAGCTACAGCTGAGGCGTGATTCCATCTTCTGTCAGTCTCTCGTGGCGGCTATTTGCACCTTTTCAGAGCAGTTACTGGCTGCCCTCAACTATCGATACAACAACAACGGGGAATACGAAGAGAGCAGCAGAGATGCCAGCAGAAAATGGCTGGAACAGATAGCAGCCACTGGTGTTTTACTAAACTACCAGTCTCTTCTCTCCCCCACTGTGGTAAGATGAAGAGTTGTGGCACCCTTGGGGCTGCTCATGCTTGCCTGTGTGCTTCTTTGCCCCTCACAGCACAGCCAGAGCCCTTCATTCTAGCAGCAGGTTTAGACTCACTACCTCTGGAGGTTCCCGCTGCTGACAACCATGTGCCAATATTCCATATCCCATCGTTTTCATCTCCTCACAATACTGGGCCCGCTGTCACACTAGAACACCATAGGAATCGGATTTGGAGGGATGCTGCTGCATTTAACGAGGTTTCACTGCTCAGTTGTTGGTGATGCATGTGTGCCCTGCCATCTTCTGGTGAAAACACATATTTCAACAAATTGGTGAAATTGGACAACGTGAAAATCCAGGCTTTTGTTCACACACTGGACACTTCCATAAAACAGGTAGATTGCAGTCTCTCCCTCGCTTCTGTGGTGCTGGTGTTTGAGGCACCATGTCTAAGGAGGAGAGAAGCTGGTCATCTGCACCTAGTGAACAGATAAGCCACAGCTACAGTAGATAGCTACCGTAACTGTAAAAATGTTAAGAAAAAAGGAGCGTAAAATAGACAAGTAACTCTGACACTATAGAGAAGCGACATTTTTTTGGACTCTGTAAACATTATAGCTTGAGTGTGGGTTTTTTTTAATACAATCCAAACTATATGTGTATGTAACTACTATTTCTTCACATTGCATGGAACGTATGGACATTTATTGCACAGTAACTGATAGGCTGTTCTTCACATTTGTAGGTATAGAGTAAAGTTTGGAGAAAGAGATCCTTTCAACTTATTCAGTCCTTAAAGCTCTCTGTTCTCCGTGAATCACCTCAAATGACACCTACACAAAGGGTAGCTAAACTTGTATCACAAAGTCAAAGAGCCATTAGTAATTACCTTGCTGGGGTGGAGTTAATGGAAAGCTCCACACTCTGCTCTAGCTCTCCTGAACCAAAGCATGCCGTAACAACTATACCCTTCTGGCAGATTATAACCTAGTTATATCCGTTTCTTTACTCTACAGAAGGAGGAGCGCACCATGCTGGAAGACATCCAGGTCACTCTGACTGAACTGGACAAAGTTGCCTTCTATTTCAAGCAACTGGATGAAAGTCTTGTAGCAAGTGAGTCTTCTCTGTTTCTTTGAAGCTCCTTTTTTCTTGTTTGTTTTATGGGTTAATATCCTCCATGATTATAAGTCTAACGGACCATGTCAGACCCAGAGAGCACTGAGCAGCTTCTCTGAAGCACTGGTGCATTCCCTCAGCTTCCACTGCAAATGCACAGCATAAAAAGCAGGGCTGACATCGTGGGATGCTGGTGGCATGTTCTGTGATCTGTAACTGTGGTCTGTGCCAGCGTACCCTACCTATGTGATTTCGCACACGGGGATATATGACAGATGATGAGCAGGTCCTGATAGATGTTTGTAATTCACCCCATTACCCGAGGCAGAAGGACTGTCTCTGCCCAGCTCCTCTGTGTCCTGTGTCCCACCCTGCCAGCTCTCTCTCTCCATGTTTACTGACTATGAGATGCCATGAAACAAGATGGGATTTTAATTATTAACCACATTTAATGTATTAGCATCAAACATCATGCTAGGTCATGCAAACCGTGTATCTTTTTAGGTATTTCAGAGCCTTCATTCTCTCAATAAAGGCTCTCCCTTGTTCATCTAATGATGGAGATGTGAAATGGCATTAGATAATCTAACAACTCAGATAGCAATGGTTTCACATTTCTCCTGCTGTGGTAAAGCAGCAAGTGTTTTATCTTTATTTCTCCAGATACTCATGTCTTCTACCACATCGAAGGAAGTCGTCAGGCCTTGAAGGTTATCTTTTATCTTGACAGCTACTACTTCTCCAAACTGCCTTCTCGGTTTCAGAATGGGGGAAGCTTGAAACTGCACGCGGTGCTCTTTACAAAAGGTGTCTATAAAAAGCTTTCTTGACAAAAATAAACTGATGATGTTGACAGATTCAAAATAAAGAATGACCATGAAGCCCTTAACATAATGCAGCTGAGAACTACAGACATATTTAAGAAGCAGATGTTTCTATTCTAGGAAGACCTGGGGAGTGCTAGATTTTAGACTAAGACACAGTCATAAGACCAAGATATGCCCATTTGGGGCTTTTTTATGCCTTCCTGTAAAGGTCATGGAGACATTATATTGGACTATGCAGACAATCTGACCTAGGATGGTATCAGGAGACAGAGAAGTGTTTTTAAAATCATACGCCATGACCGAATCATCTGGGCTGGAAATCGACTTGATAAGCAAATATTCACACCAAAATACAACGCAGGAGGTTTCCTTCAGGGGGATATTAATGGGGAGTAATTGCCGTTAGAGAGAACTGCTTTCTGTGAAGCCCGCCTTTATGATACAACCACTATATTCCCATACTGGGAAATGCATGAAATTTATGCAGTAACAGAATCAGCCTTGACATGATCCAACAGTCATTTGCTGAGCAGTGAGATGATATAGAGATAAATAAATAAATGAATAAAAAGAGAACTAATAACATAGGTTTAGTAAAATGTTTTCTTCTTCAGCTCTGGAGAGTATGGAGGGGCAATCACAGCCCGCTGGCTCATCTCCAGAAGAACTTCCACAGCAAATTAATGGTATTTCACTTGAAAAAGTACAGCAATACTACCGTAAACTCAGGTATTTCATGCTTCTCCTTTGCCTTAAAAGACATTGAAAAGAGCGCTCCTTGCTAAGGACCTTAAAATTTAATGGAAAAGAGATTCCATTCCTGATGGTTTCTTGTACAAATATGATTTTTGGAGATCCTCATTGTGTGGGAAACTTGTTAATTTTCTTCCCGAGGTTAAGCTTGTTCTGAAGCAGTGCACAGTACAGGATGAAATTCCCATCTAATTTGACTTCAGAATTTTGTGCAGAGCTAAAATCACATAAAAAGGGGGATTTGGAACATTTTAGTACAGACTCTATAGATTACTGCAATCAAAACAGTTCAATAAGAAAGCAGATTTTGAAGTACAAGATTTTTAGCATAGCCTTCTCAGATGTTTTATACAAGATAATATACATATATGTGCTTGAAATGAGATGCGCCAGCTAATGGAGTCCTTGCTGCCTTTTTGCAGGACGTTTTACCTAGAGAGATCAAACTTGCCCACTGATTCCAATACTACTGCAGTGAAGATTGACCAGGTATTGTTATTGTGTTTCTTTCTGCAATAAATTCTCTCATAGAAATATTATTTCTCTAAAATCCCAGTCGTGGGATACCCATATGGCAGACCTGTGCAAACCCAAACATCATTTAAAAAATGCTCCCTACCCTAAAGAAGTGATCTGAAATTTTCTGAAGCTTGGCTACAGTTCTTTTGTTTAGAAGAAAATGTGCAGAACTGGGGTTGACACGAAAACCTTACCTTAGGCACTAGTAAGGCTCCGTATCGCTCTGACTGCCCCTGCAAATACAGTGTCTGATGTTAGAATGAATTCATTGTCCTCTCCCACAGATGGATGAAAAGGAACAAGCGTTCAATTTCAAGTTACGCTTTGTTCACAGTTACAGAAGAAAACAACAGGAAAATAGTACTTCCCAGCGTCTCATGTAAAGGCAGCCTGTCTAGCTGGGACAGGTGACGTATGTGAACATACGCATGTAACGCATGAAATAGTACTGCAGGGAACAGAAAACGAGAGGCTGTCTTTGCAGTTGTAATATACATTGTAAACAATCTCTGTGATGTGTGGTAATTGCAAAAAATTGCCACAAGCCTAAGTAATTATTTGTATTTTTCCACTTCCAGAGTTCATCTATATTCTAAATAGTGCTACTCTTGTGTAGGTTATTGTGCTTAGACATAGGGTAAAGAATTGTAAACGTCTTTATAACTGAAGGTGTGAGTGTGCCACTGATGCATTTTTTTATTGCTTTGTTTAGCTTATTCGCCCCATTAATGCAATGGATGAGCTTTGCAGGCTGATGAAGTCTTTCATTAATACAAAACCAACCCAGCCAGGATATTCTAGCAGTACCACATCAGGCGCTGGCCTGCTGCCTATATCCTCTGAGCTCTGTTACCGACTGGGAGCCTGTCAGATTACCATGTGCAGCACTGGGATGCAGAGGTGAGTTTTAAGAAACCTGTGCGTTACTGGTGTGATGACAACTTTTGTCCTTTCTAGAGATTTGAGCGATGTATTTGATTCTGTTCAAAGCAATAGAAAGGTAGATCATAAGCGAATATAATACGGACCTAAATCTACTACCATCTTGATTTTAGGGTAGGTCGTGACTTTTAAAACTTTTGTTAAAAATGAGTATTGCCACACAAACTTTTTTATGTTTCAGTGCATCAGCCAGTGCAACTGACTGAGTGATCTCATTGCATATAACATTCAGTCAACGTTGGCTTCAGTCACACCCAGAAAATGTAGGAAGTTGCTCAAAATTGGCTTTAGAATCTTGGTGCATGCAAGCATTGATTCTAAACACACCACTGTTCTTCCAGTGTCTCAAAACCATTGACTAAAGAAGAGATTCATTTGTGAATAACGTTATACGAATCCATGCAGAAGAGCAGCGAAACATAGCCTTGTAGTAGTGATGCTGGAGACTCAAACAATTGCAGTCTCTAGGTGTAACGAGACTGGAAATGCAGGACAGGTAATTTTATAGTTGTGTAAGTAAAAAACTAAAAAGAGTAAATATAAGAACACGAGCTAACAGAAGTCATACTTAACAGGTAAGTGTCCTGCACATACCTATTTGTACATTTTTAAATATGATCTGCGATTTAATCTCTCTTGTTCCCGTGTTCAGAAGTACATTGAGCGTGTCCCTGGAGCAAGCAGCCATACTGGCTCGAAGTCATGGACTTTTGCCCAAGTGCATCATGCAAGCTACAGACATCATGCGAAAGCAAGTAAGCACTGGGATGTGTGTCTGCTGCGTGCCACCGTTTTCATTCCAGTAACACCATTGTACGAACACCAGTTTATTTCAGCGTGGCGCTGTATTTTGTGCGCTACAAACCCATATAGCCAAACTTCTCTTTATGTCAGAATAGCTACACGTATACGTAACAGGAACAAATTAACTTTTGCATGCATTAGCAATTAAAATACACGCCTTGGTGTACATTATTTAAAGTGTGTGCCTTGATGGTTAGAAAGTAGAGACTAGTCTCTGTCTGTAAATTTCTGTATAAAAAACCAGGTCTCAATCACAGTGTTAAATAGTAGAAATTCCCTAGTGCTCGACAGCAGTGCTTGTAAAGTGCTTTGGGACTAATTCCATCTTTTAAGTAAACACAGATGACTAATGTATCCACACAATGGATTCCAAATCTTCTAAAAGTAGTTAATGGATTCTCAAATAGAAACCATACTGCCATAATAATATTTTCCCCTAAGGATCAGATGCTTTATCAATACTGTCAGTACCATAAATTCTCTGTTTCCTTAGGGACCAAGGGTTGAAATCTCTGCCAAGAACCTGAAAGTGATGGACCAAATGCCACAGTGTGCACCTCGGTAGGTTATTATGTATTATGCATTTTATCTGAGTGCTGGTTTTATATTTCTGTAACAGTTGTGGAGTTCCTGTTATAACCAAAGATCTCCTTAGTAGCAGTAGTGGAAAAAAGAAAAAAATCCTGTTCTTCTTTCTCGCTGTACTAAACTAAGTGCATTGTAGATTAATCAGTTTGCTGCTTACAATTTGCATATCGTCAACGTCAAAGGTTTCTGCATTTTCTGAATAAAACATAACGGATCAGAGAGAAGGGTCTTTTTGGACTGTTGCTGTGAGTTGGCAAAGCTAGTGACTGACAGCCATCTGTGGAATGCTTAGAAAGAAGAATTCCTGAATGGCCGATCTGACTGCAGATACGCAAAGATAATTCATAGGCTAACACTATTCTGTGCTTAGAAGAGCCTGGCTGTTTAGTTACGGCAGAGCAGGTTTAAGAGCAAGCACTTCAAGTCAGAGTAGCCATACAGTAACGCAGCTCTACGGGAGATCGGTCTAGAAGACAACTTAGAAAAGCACTGTACATTTGTGAATCCTACTGCACCTAACGGGAGCTAGAGATGTTCTTCATCTCTCTCTACAGGATAAGAATTTTTTTAAGAAAAGTATCTCTTTCTGGTCAGTCTCCTCCAATTTCATATATCAGAGAGAATATTCTTTAGTAAACTGTAACAGCATTTCCCCACAATGGTAGTAACAAATCATCATGATTTAGATGACCATATATACAGAATCAGTCTGTACAAATATCAGAGAAACTTCTGATTCTACTCTGGTTAATGGCATTGTTCACATGAAGGCAAAACAGTCCTGGCGTGCAGGAATCGGCATCAAGAAAAGATCCGTAAAGTCTGTGCCCTCCCGTCGGTTAAAGCGAGTGTATTGCTAGGGCTGGAGGCCTCCAAAGAGCAGTAGTTCAGTGTCAAGAAGCCTTCCTTAAAACACTGGTATCTTATTCACCCATTAAGACTTCTGAGTTAGTTAAAAAAAAAAAAAAGAGGTGGGGCTTGTTTAGTTTCCTGTCTGCTCCTCAAAATGTTTATAGGAAATTATTTTAAACTTGAGAGACTGTGACACTGCTTGCTGTAACAGTCTGGCCTTGGTTTATTTTCTCAGAGGCCTTAAGAAGAACAATATTTTGCATTTAGAACCGTATCCTTCTGTTGGATTGTAACTGCTATTTCAAAAAGGAATAAAAGAATGGTCTGTGTTGGCTCCTGGACCATGTCCCCAGTGTCATCCATCAGTGTTTTAACAGCATGGTTATTTTGCCTTATTAATGGCCGCACATTACTTTGGTTCCGTTTTTATGGCCATAAAAGCATGCGATGTTCAAAAAGAAACAGCTTTACAAACAAATCATAAGATGAGGCATTTCTCTTCTTTCGTATACACTCTAAATCGCACTGACAAATTCCAGGACTGCTTACTTGGATTATTTCAGGGCAATAAAGCTCAGATACATGCGTTCCTACTGAGCTCCATCATCATAATGTGAAATAAAACTGAGCAAAGTTAAAAGGAGATCTGGTGAATTAACGTTAATTCTCAGGATTATATTTCCTAGCATTGAGGTTTGTCAAACTCTGTAGTAGCAGTCTTGACAGAGCAGTTACAAAACACTTGAGTTTATTCAAATGTAAAGTAGAAAAAGCCAAGAAAAAGCTACCACAACCAGTCATATATGAATGACAGTCAGGATCGCTTAGGTTTAACCACTGGTCTCAATTCGCTCATCTTGTGATTCAAAAAATTTCTCTGAAAACATGGTTACTAATTTTAAAGTTTATTCAACCATGTCAACAAGCAAATACGTTCTTTTATCTGTTTGGTATGCCAGTCTGTATGAGGGGTAAACTCTTTTGTTCAGGAAAAATGCTGAACTGGGTTTGAAACAAAAGAGAGAGAGAGACGGGACTGTTGAAGACCCAACTTGGGCCAAAGGTAAAAAGGAGCGATGGAAAGTCTCAAATAGTATTTAAACAATGATTGTAAATACTTTAGTTAATGAACCACTAGTGGCACTTCTAAATTTGCAATTATTAAAATTGAAAATAGTGGTATTCTTGATACTGGATTACCTCTAAAGCTAGCAGAATGATAAAGAAGTTGACTCTCGTATACTATGCCGTAACTGTATGTTATCATCCTTACGCCATTTAATACCGTACCCTTCATCTGCCTCGAAGGCTCTACAGGTTGTGCCAGCCACCTACAGATGGGGATTTATAAAAGCGAGAGAGGCACCTGCATTGCAGCATCGTTAAAGCATTCAGCGACGAGCAGCCCTGCCTGAGGACCCACGCTGACACTGATGGCGCTGAAGCGAGGGGGGAAGAGAGGTTGCCCTGGTTCAGTAGGAGAAGAACCTGCTGGGCCCAGGCACCGAGAATCTGGCTTTGAACTCCTGCAGCACGTGCAGGGCTTCTCGTGTTTCTCTGACTTCTTGAAGAAATTTTTGAAACAAACACCACAGAGCTAAGAGGGATGTTACTGCCGTTTGCTGGATGCCTGGAAAAGTGACAATTGCATTTGAAGAAAGTGCAGTTTTACTGATGACTTGTTTGTGCTGCCACCTAAAAGTTGTGGCCTTCAAGATATGGGTTGGTTAAGAAAATCCAGACCGAGGCATCTCTCTCTCCCTGTACTGCCTCTGGCATCCGTTTCATTGCCAGCGTAATTTTGGTCAGCGTCCTTGAGCAGTAGCTTCATAAACACCACTTTTTCATGAACTGACCTGCACTTTTGAACAACGAATAGCACAATCTATGGTTTATTCAAATATGAACATAAAGAATTTCTTCTGGAGTAATTTTCCACTTCAGCCCAGTGAGAACAAGTCTCTCTATGCTGCAGAGTATACATTCCATAATACTTCTTAACATTACTTCATTTTACTTACTGTAGCTTTCAGCTTTTTGATTAACTCTTTTTACTAACGCCCTATTCTGTACTCTGGAAATACAGTACTATTTAAGAGAAGAGGTTCGGAGTGAAGGATTTTAAAGGAAACTTTACAAAGGAAAAATACAGTCTTATAACCTGATTATTTGAACAGATGTAGTTTTTAAAACAGGTCAGAAGAACTATACTTATTTATGTGGAGTGGAATATGTGTTTTCGATCATGTTATTATATATACAAGATTTAAATAAAAATTATATTGTTTAAAATGGGACCAATATGCTGGCAATTACACAGCTACTCCCAGTTTACTGAAAAAAAATCTACATTATTTAAAATCTTTCAATATTTAAGTAGTCTTTAATACAGTTATTATGATGTATTAGGGATGCTCTTAAGTTAAAAGAAAAAAGGAATCATGTATATAATGTACTTTATTTTTTCTTGTTTGAAAAATTGTTCTCCATTCTGTCAGTATTATCCTAAGCACAGTAATTTTTTCCAAATTACTGGCTGAAACTAAGCGAAACGTCAGCAGTCTCAGGACAGAAATAATGTTCTTTTGGAGTGAGTGCCTTAATACGACCACCCATCCCTAATGCATTTCACTTGTAGCAGGGGTCAGCAGAAGGCTGCGTAGGAAGCTCACCATGCCGCTGCCTCTGCACAGCCTCGTTGAGAACCGTTCATGGTCAGAAGACCCAGAAGCGCTTTGCAGTGATGTATATTCTAGAAAAATAAAGGTTTGAGGGTTTTATTTGTGATGTTGTTCATTTTTTAGCTGGCTTAATTTTATTTTATTAACATCCGAACCAACTCAAAAACTAAAATTAGACTTTTTCCATTGGGAGATGAAGGTCTCTTTTTAATCTACACTTCAACACAAAATGGCTTACGGCAGGTTTAGGGGTGCAGATTGTTCTGAACCTTGTCTCTTAATTTTCTAATATTTTTTTTTCTTCACTCACAGACTGAAAAAATTTTGGGGAAGGAACGTGTTTTGTTTAATCTCTTAGTTTGAGCTGTTTCCTCTGACCTACAGCAACCTAGCGCAGGGAACTGGGACAACCCATCAATCGCCAGCTGCCGGATACGGGGATTTATTGCTGAGTATCCATTTTGTACTGCAGCCAGATGAGCAGATCGTTATTTCAATGCACTTTTTGTTAATTTTAGAAGAGTTTTTCTTGCTGTTTGAAGAAGAAATGGATGTTTCTTTACTGAATCCTCAACTTAAAATGTACTTAGTATTATAAGAACTGTAGGAACACCCAAAAATAAAAACAAGAGGCCGAGATCCTCGCTTTGTCTCCATCAGCTCTGTTCAGGGAACTGCAGCCATTTACGCAGCGCGTGAGGATCCTGGCCCACACTTACACAGTCACTGTAAACATTAAAGATGCATAGAAAAGTATCTAAGGGCATTTACACTGTGCACTGTTTTACATTGAAATGTATATGTTATTCTCATTGAAAACATGATAGAAGTTTTTATTATTAAAAGTTGGATTATAAGGAAAGAAGGTATGATCTTATTTTTCTGTTATACCCTTTAGTTCCTTAGCTCTAAGTTCTGTTGACCAGTTTAAGTTCTGGTATTTGTGTGGAGCGATGGGGCAGTCGGAAGTTGAAGCTGTAAGGGAAAAGTTGTTTTTGATAGCAGCTCAAATGGGCAGCGTAGAGCTAAGCCCTTCTGTTTGTGTGGCGCCGGCTGCAGATGTGGTTTCACTGCAGACTTCCTATTAAAGTAGAAAAGAAAAACTGCTTTGATGCTGTAAAATTGCAAGGCATGAATCCAGTGCTGGAAAAAAACGGTTCAAGTGGAAAATAAGAGGGCAATGCACAAGCCAACCTGCAAGTAAAGAGAGTAGATCAGGTCTGTAGAATTTCCATGGCTAAACGCAAAGTAAGAATCAGGCCTGCCACGACCGAGCAAGTGCAGATTTCATAGATCTGGAGCATCTGATACACTGGAAGTGTGGAAAACACAGTCAAGATGGAGAAAATGGCAACTAGCGGCATGACGATGGGCTGCGTAAGCGGCTGGCTAAAGGGAAGAAGGCAACACTGAAAAGAAAGGGGGTGGGCGGCAGCTGCAAGTGGAATTTCTTGTGTATCAGTCTTGTAACTGAACTTGCTTAGCATTTTTATTAACCACTGAAGCACAGACACTGCGGGGCTGGGGTTGATGTTAAGTTAGGAGGCACTAATCAAGAGAAGGATTCGGGTACACAAAAAAAAAACCAAACCCCAACCCGAAAGACTTGGAGCACTGAAGGGGATGAAATGAAGGCAATGAAATTTTACAGTACAAGTATTAGCTCATGCACTTGAAGATTAAACAAAGTATTTTGCTATATTTCTTGTTAATTGATATTAAAAGGCCGTTGGTTACAGAGCTTGTCACCAGGTGACTCAGATGCAATTTGATAGAACCATGAAAGCTCAGCCTGCGCTAGGAGACAAATTTCCAGTCGGGATGGAGAAGTATTTGAGCCACTGTGCAGAGGCCAAGTAATGAAGTGAAACTGCAGGAGCTCGATGTTGGGGGAAGATACTGAAACAGTATCGATAAAGTGGATACAATTCTGCAAGATAAGACCAGGAGAGCTTGATTTATTTAGCCTAAGACGCAAGTATAACTGATGGCTTTATAAGAAGGTAATAATGAGAAAGGTAAAGACAGTTCAATCTAAACATAAATACGGCCACAAGGAGGAAAAGGAGTACAAGCGATCAGGGATGAATATTGGCTGAAAATTGGTCTGGGCCCTAGAAGCTTTTTTTTCCCAATCAGGCTCTGACAAAAAAGAAATAACTTTTAAAGATGAAGCAGTGGTGCCTAGAGCCCGGGAGAGGCTCTGGGAGGGGGCACGGCGGCCCTTCCCCATCCAGGCTTTTCAAATCCAGGCCGTGGCTGCCTGTTAGCATCAGACATTTTCATGTTCCAGTATTCATTTGCAGACTGAAACACTGGGATTTTTTAGATGAGAAAGCACAGATTTAGACAAACATACATCTCGTTTCCATTTAGACTAAAAAACACTGAAAAGAAAAATCCACCTGGGCTCTGGCAAATCTTCTTTCCTCTGCCATATTTTCTTATCAGCAGACAGCGCTAATTTGGGAATATTTTGAGCACTAATTATTTCATGGTTTTAAAGTGATTTGAAGGTAAAGAACACTAAAGCCTAACAATCAGAATTTCAAAGTAAAAATAATTTGAAACACTCCTGCTTCCATAACAGCATATGTAGTAGCTCATCTGTCGGAACACTTGCCATTATAAATGTCTGACACAGCTTCTAAGCACCTGGTCATTGCTCATTGGTAAAAGGGAAAAAAACCCAAACCCTAACCCAACAAACGGCTCCTGAAACCAGCTTATTCACAAAAGCACATAGCACATAGACTTACCGATAAGATATTAAATTAATCAAATTACCAGTACAATTTCTATCTAAAACTAGTATAAGGCACCTAATTTAACATACCTGGTTTCGTTAGGGAAAAAGAATAAACCCGTATTTATGTGTGAAGTTTCTTCAGACTCCCTTATCTTTAGCAGTTCCTACTCCTTGATTTGAAGAATAGCAGGATTCAGAATATAAGTAAATGTTAGGTGAATAATATTTCACAAATATGGTCTTGCAAGAGGATATTCAATTTGGATTTTAGAGTAGCACCTTTTAATTTCTAAAAGAATTGATAATTCTTTTGTCACACAGTTTGGCACAAGGATAATACTGTTTATTTAAGGTCCTTCTAATTGCCAGCGCCTGATGCACGGTTGCAATCACGTGTGCCAGAAGGAAGATTTGTGGGTGCCTGGACCTCACTCAGTTGAATGGGTTACACCTGTGTATTCTGAAGCCCACGCTGGCCTCAGTGCTGAATTCAAGACGAAGGACCTGATTTTCTTAGAACAAGAGCTTTGCTTTTTGTAGTTAACCTTTCAAAGATGTTTCTAGATGAGCTAAGACCACAAGATGAAAATCACTGCGCTAGTACAATGCCATAGAATAAAGAAAGAACCCATTGAAGAGGACAGAGGACTTTGGAAAGGCCTTTATTTTTGCCCTTTTTACCAAGGGTAGGAATGGCCACACTAGTCTGACCATAGGTTAGGCCAAATTTAAAAGGCTTTTAAAAGTTAATCAGTTATCAGCTATTGGAACTCAAGTAAGAAAGATTGCTATAGCATTACTGCATTTACAGCTCATTTTGCACCTAAGATCAGTTACCTCATCTGGGCAGGGGGGCAATGCTGCAATGACACAAGTTGTATAGCATGTTTTTTTGCATGAAACAGAACTTTTCATGGTTTTAGGAAAATGTTCCAGAGACAATATTTTTATATCAGTTTATAGGACTGGCATTTTTCAAATGTTTTGTAAAAAGAAAAAAATGTACAGAATATTTGAGAGCGTTTCTGTAGTTAAGTTTGAGGGATTCTAGTGTACGGATATTTTTCCTCACGTTTCTGTATTTTTAATTAAGCACGTGTATCCTGCTTTACGATAAAAGTCTTAATATAATTTGTTCAGCTTTTTGTGTTGTATTGTCTAATCCATGTTGTCATTTTAGCATTACTGATCTGTGTGGGTTTGGTACGCTGTGTGGGTTTGGTACGCTGTGTCTGCCAGAGTGGAAATCAAGGCATTCAGAAAACACTGCCCAGCTGGTCGTAACGATGTGTCTTCTATCAGACACTCCTCTTGGGTTTAGAAGGTTCAAAGGTATTTGAACAGGGGCCATTTCTATTGGGTTATTAAAGATACTTGGGCTATTGCTTTAGGCAGAACCTTTTGAACTACAAGAAGACTGAGAAAGTAAAAAGAAAACTATATTTGATGGTCAAGTCCTTTTTTGGTTTGTGGGACAAAGGACAATTAAAAGAACTCTTTCCTGCTGTGTGCAAACTGCATTCTGGCTTTATAGGGCATGAACCAAGGAACTAGATCTCTTTCCCCTCCTCTGCAAAAAGACAGACAAAAACTGGAGCCAGGAAAATGCATTGCTGCCGCTGGTTCCCCCAGCTGTGCATCTAAAATTTCCCTTGACCCTGAAACTGAGGCAGGTCCTGAGTTTTCCCTGAGTATTAAACTCAGCTTTTTATGTTCTGACACTTATTCTGAATACCAAAATCGGTTACAACATTTATTATTTCCATGGGGTATGTGTTGCACCAAGGGTACAGCCCCCGGGCAGTTGGAACGAGGATGTTCTGGACAGCCAGGCTGAGTTATCGCTCACCTCGCCTACTCACAACTGCCTCTCGCCTTTGACGATACACTCAGCTCATCAGTGCTCTCAGCTATCTTTAAAATGAGAACTCTTCATTCTCCTGTCTATCCAGGGGCTTACGTTTCGGAGAATTTCCATTCACTGAAGGAATCAGCTGAAGAGATTAAATCTGCACACCTGAAAGGGTTCAATAAGTTTCCAAGAAAGAAGAGAATAACATTAGAGTTCAATCCCTTCATCCATGCCTCTGATCTGTGATTTGGGCTTCCTTCTCTTTGTAGCAATAGGGAGAAACATGTCAAAGAGAGCTGCAAGCACATGTGGCTTCCTGTGCGGTGAAAACTGAACTTCTGGTTTGTGCCATTAGTGCATGTTGAGATACGTTAGGGTTTGGTTCTTAGCCAAAATGACCCCGTCAAATTCCCCAAGTCCTCAAAGTCCAGTAGCCTGAACATTATTACAAGGCAAGGACAAGCCTCTAGTTTTTAACAGTGGTTTAATTTCCACTTCACTTACAACAAACCTAAAGAGGTGCTACTGGCTCAGCTGCTCCTCAAGAGACCTGTTTCAGCCTTAAAAGAGTTGAATGGATGACACCGGGACAGAAACCAAAGAGAAACAAACTAAGGCAGCATGCCGTAGATGACAGTAGCACTAATGGGCTACTCTCCAAGCAGTGGAGAAAATGCTGGAGAATGTGACGGAAATCAGAGAATAAGGCAGTGGGTACGTGTCTCCCCTCACTCGCTAATACGTTATGCAGAGCTGTGAGGTCATGCCCCAAGTTCTAGGAGATACTATTCTGTTTCAGAGGCGGCTACTTCTACATAGGAGGAAGAGGAAAATCAGAAAAATAAGGTAAATAGGCGTAAGGAATCCCAATGAAGAAACAGAGACCTCAACTAGTAAGCTTTCCTTCTGAGGGGAATGCAGATCATGAAAGGGACACTGGAGTAGTCTTACAGGGTGCATTAAGATCCCCAGCCCAATGGTTCTCAGCCCACCAGGAGCCCAACATTTCCCACTTACTTTATCAGCATTGGTTTTTATAAAGGCACTGTCCTGGTGAATTTGACTGGCTTTCTTTCCAGGGTGCTTTCTCCTTTGGTCCTAATCACCTGGGCAATCAGCTAGTCACTAGAAAAGGAATTAACTGCTTGCTTATTGGAAATTAATTGAGATGTCTGCATTTTGTTTTTTTATTTTACTGTTGAGGGGCAGGGACTGCGACTGTGCCAGTTCTTTGCTAAGGCAAAGGCATCTTAACAGGGTGGTCAATAGTCTGGGCTCGTAAGCTGGCTTGAGCAAAGAACAAATAGCACCAGGGAATCTTCAAAATGAGAACTTGTACTGCTACTCCCAGTGCTAATGCCATCCACAACTTACATAGAGTGATGTGAAGTACAATTCTGCTGCCTTAGAACAATAGGGCAAAAGAGTAATCCCCATTCAGAGCAATAGGAACAATTTTTAGAAGGTCTCTGACAACTCTTTCTCCTTGTACAGCTGCCAGTAACGGTGGCTCAGCCAGGGGCAAGCTGCCACTGACAACTGCCGCACGCGGCGCTTGCTGCCTGCCCTTGGCTCACCGGGCCGCTGCCATCAGCTGCGGGGGCGCAGCTGCAGCCCACCCAGAGCAGGACCAGGGCACCCCCAAGACCATCTGCTTCCAACCTTTCCCTGCAGGGAGACCCAGACTTTAAATCTGCCAGGATGGGGGCTGCCCACCTCCGGCAGGCACAAGTATACAGGAGAAATTTTTGGGAGGAAGACACAGAACTGTGTCTTCCAGTCTTTGCCTTTGCCCAGTCTCCACCTGGACACTACATTATGCTAGGCGGCTTTTTGCTACAGCTGACATATGGCCTTAATCTTCAGTGTGATTTCAGTGTGACTGCCAACCTTTTTTTTGTTTTGTTGTCATTGTTGTCCCTGCTCATTAAAAGACTGGGAGTACTCGTCAGTGATTAACTGCTTTCATCTTACAGATAGCTCTCCATTAAATAAATGTCTGTCCATCTTGTATGGGTTGTTCTGTTTTACACTGACACTTTAACTAATACATGATAATATCCCCCCCCGTTAAGCAGCAAATAACAGTTACTCCAGGCTTATCCATTGGTATCTACACAGCTTCAGCATATTACCTCATAGGTCATTATGTTTATGCAGAGCAAGCTGATGTCTGGACAATGCGTTTGCTGCATTGAACACCTCCGTTTCTATTTTCAGTCGTGTTCTCTTTAGCCCAAGGTCTAGTGAATGGCTGACAGCATTTTGAGTCCGTACAAAAGAATACCTTCTCTATGGAGCAATAAGAACAAAGATTACCTTTTTGCTGGTTTTCCTTCGCAATTTAAATGATTCCTTGTCAAAACTGTGGTTCTGTTGATTTTTCAATCCTGCAAGCTGTGTCCAGTTCTGCCTGTAATTAAGATGGATTCTCTGAGGAGCAAAATATGAGAAGGGTGAAACTGGTAAGAGTGAAAGTGTAGGCTGAACAGGGAATGTTCCCAGAAGTCTCATTGATAAAAGGATAGCACAATCCCTGAGGTGCAGTCCTGATCACCTGGGACTTGCAAAGCACAAAATTCGAGTGAGCAAAATTGAGCTATGGAACTAGCTGCGAGAACAAGGGGTAAAACCTAGGGGTTATACTAGTCACTGTGTTACATGATGGTTATAATAATCCCATCGGGGCTTAAAATCTACTATCAGAAAAATTACTGATATATTAATGTAATTTTTCTGAATATATCGTATAGGACCACTTAGCCATTGGCTTAAACTCTTTATAGTTACACATCAAAAAGGTAGGCTTTTCCCAAAGGAATTTACAATCCAAAAGGTTGTCATATTTTCGGAGGCAGCTGGCATTCTCCCCAGTTCCTAACAAAGGCGGCTGGCTAGTACAGACAAGCTAGACAAAACACCCCAACAAAACCAGTCCTATAGTTGTAAGGCTGTCCACTCCAGGACCAAATCCTGAACAGATTGCTCAGGCTCTCTATCCATTTCCAGCTTGATTGGGAAGAAAGCAATAAACCCTCTGATTCTTACACTTCTAAACTGTTCCCTGTCCTGCTCCAGTTTGTCTCAATAAAACAGTTTGCTCTAGGATACTTTTTCTTCAGCTCACTCTCCTGTTGCCAGTAATTAAGGGTAGCCAGCAGCTCCCTCCCTGGCAGAGTTACAACTGCTTTGCCAGTCAACCTGGAGAGGCTGAACTGCCGCTAAATGGGGCTGCTGCTTCTAAGAAGAAGTCAAAGCTCCCGGGGAGCTCTTTAACAATCCCTTCTGGTAGTTGTGATTCACCGTTTGAAAAATACTTCTCCATGCCAAAATAATGACTCATTTTTGCAAAATGTCAATTAATGCCCTGCAGAGTCTGCAAAAAAATAGGTCTGTTTTTAATGAATTAGGATTAAAATTAGTAATTAATGTTTGAATCAAGTGATTATTTTCTTGATCCTGCTTAAAATTAAATTTGGTTATAAGCACTTGGAAGGCAATGAGCAAGGAATCATTATTATTTAATCAGCTTTAAATTACTTACATGAGTGATGTATTTTCATCTTGAGATAATTAAAAATAATTAGTATGGCTTTATTACAATTTTAATGTGCAAAAATCAAATTCATATTATTAGTGGTGCTTGAATACTTGCTTTTTTGGTGGAATTTATCTGCAAATTATTGCACGAAAGTTAATGAAGCTATCACATGAAAGCATTGCTTGCAAAGAGTGATTTGGAAAGGATGCATCATTTATCTCTAATCCCATGTGAACGCAGCTCTATTTTATTTTTTAGGGGGTTTTATTAAAGTTTTCTGAATTAATAAGCAATTTTATAGCCAGCATAACACATAGTGTGTCTTGCTGCAAGAAATAACAAACCTTGGGCCTTATTTCTTTTGCCTACTCTGGCATAAATCAAGTGTAGACTGCATAAATTCAGTGGAATCCCAATGCTATAGAGCGTATATAACCCGAACCCACCAACAACCAACAGGTTTGAGTATACAACTCAAACCCAACAAGTTTTCAACTTTTTAAGCAATGTGGACCAAAGATTCACCTGCTTCTTGCCTATCTATATAATATTTCACAAATTATCATGCATTCTCTTACTAAGAGCATAGCATCAGTTCAACCAGCTAAAAGATTTTGCTTAAATAGGAAGGCAAAATTAGGAAAATAGTTGTATTTTTACCTTTTAAAGCAACCTAACTTTAAAAGACAATGTAATTGCCTTTTAAAGCAGTTTAACAGCTGGAGATAAAAAGGAGGAGCCGGTATAATGTCATTAGCCAGAAGTGCTTTACGGACCACGTTTATTAATATTTCTCATTAGAGAATTACACTGGGGTTTTGAGATGCAGTCTAGACCACGGCTGTGATTCACTTATTTTCATAAAGAGGAGATAACTACAAAGTTCAGAACAGAAGTTTGCCAACTGTTCAGGATCTTTGGGGTTTTCACACCTACTTCTTATAACAAACAATCTTTATTTACCAACATATTCCTCTAGCTTTAGCAGTTAGCTAGTGCCTCAGCTGAATCTTTTGCCACCACCTAGTCAGCACAGGGCTGTATTTACTGGTGATCTCACAGTTCATCTTCTGTTACGCGTCCTCTCGACCACACTACTCTTACCAAAGGGGCTGCAGTTATGCCTACCTCGGACGTTTTGGTGCAGTGGAATAAACATTTTCCTGCCGTACCCACTAAGGATATTATGTGTTACCAGACCTAGGAGGGCCTCCCAGCTCCCAGCCGCAGTGATCGCCAGCTCTGGGTTGAGATCAAGCACTCACTGTATTTACTTCTCTGACCGCAGTTTCTGACTCGCTGGCAGTAATATTGAAAGGTATTTATGTATGTCCACAGCATCGCTATGAAGTAGGAAGCACTATTTCCCCACTGTACAGATGGGCAGTAAGAACAAGATCTCAGAGATTCGAGTCTAACTGAAATGACTGTATTACAATGGTTGAAAGACAAGAAACAAATGGTAGTTTTTACACGAGATGGGTGTTATCAGCATTAGGCTTCTCAGATCTCTCTTGGGATCCACCAGGGCTTGTTCATCAATGATTTGAAAAAAAGGCGGTAAATAGTCTTGTGAAAAAATTTCAAATGTTAAATGTTATTTAGGATAACAAAAGCCAAAGGCAATTGAAAAGAGCTGCAGAAGAATGTTGCAGTAATGACTGGCTGAAGTGATTAAATGGCAACTAAAATTCAATATCAGTGACCGCAGAGTATTGGTCACATTAAAAAAAAAATAATTAGGCATTGGATGTACAAAGTCATGTTTTAAATTTGACACCCAGACTTTGGAAAATCTTTCAGAGTTTTTGTGGACCAGTCTCTCTAAACATTAGTTCAGAGCTCTGTGGTAATCATAAAGAAACTAGAGCAATAGAATTATTAGGAAAGGAAAAGAAACCATAGCAGAAAACCTTGGTTTTTTCCATGGTGCCTCTGAGTCTTAAACACTATAAGGATAATTCTTATGGTTTAGGCCTCCAAACACTTTTGAAGCACCTTGAGAATCTGCAGGCAAGCAAATGCCCGGTGGCATACGAGAAGTTTATTGTGCAGCATAGAAGTAATGCCATTTTCTAGGAGCTTAGGCTTCCTCTGACCCATCCTTGCTCTAAAAATCAGCCACTGTTCCTCCTGCCCTTCCTCTCTGCATATACCCCAGAAAGCTTCTTGTTGAGAAGTGCTGGGCTTCTCCTTCCATCAAGTGAGTTTCCTTTGGTTTGGGGGTTTTCCCCATTGAAAAATGTCAGAAATACTGTTTAGAATCTGCCTTAACTATCAGAGTCTGGTCTCAGGGTGATGAAAAAAGCCATACAAACTACATATTTTCAGTTTCATTCCTTGATAATTCATTCAAAGATAACTTTTGGTCTTGGATACTCATAAAATTGTAAAGGACATTAAATCTCATGGAAATATCAGTATTTAGCAGCAGTAAGTAAAAAACCTGAAGGCTTCAACAGCCTTTTTCAGACATAAAAGTAGGCAGGGGGAAAGACGTTATGACAAGCAGCCATGACTTACAAAACCGCAGTCCCACTTAGTATGTCTCTTTTTGATAAAGGTTCCAGGAGACTTCCCAGTTTCCAGTTAGTAGTGGAATTAAAGCTACAATTTCTGCATATCTCTGCATTAGCAATACATAGCAACTACAGAGGCTGTGCATTTACCGACTGATAAATAGCCTTATCCCTCATTGCATGTGGAGAAAAATGTAGAGAAGTTAAATTGCTATGTCAATGTAGCAAAGGAGACCAAGACTCCTCTCTTCCCCAGTCTGAAACTTTTTGTGCTGGGCCAAGCCACTTTGCTTATGGCTTCCAGAAAGTCACTGGTGGTCAGCACTCAGCCCATGAAGGCTTTTTCTCCTCCCCAGATAGCCAAATACTAGCTAACCATTAAAGCTGTGTAAGTTTTTATCACAGCTGAAAATGTACTTCTGGATTCATGTTCAAGGAAAGTCATAAAAGGACACACATTGTTCCAAATTAATGCTGTATTAGATGAATCTGAAATTTGCGTTGTCAGATTTTGAAAAAATGGCAGGGGGTGCGGAATTAAAACTAAAAAAAAAACCAAAACCTGTTAAGCAAAGAAATTTCCGGTATCTCTTTACCATTATGCTGTCTATATCTGAAAGAAGATATACATATATATCTGTCTTTCTATCTGAAAGAACAATGCATTAAGAATACTAGGCTAGGTTTTCAGTGCTGCCTGGAGTAGTTGGATCCGTAAAGAGAGAAAAAAAGTGAATATTCAGTTACTTCCACTGGGATAATTTGCTGTTTTCATGAATAGGACATTTCAAAAGAATAATCCATATAGCTATATACACACACACATAAGATAATGAGCTTTCCAAAACAGAGATGTGTATAGAACTCAGCTTTTCTATGTAGAAAGATCCAACAGACCCTGTAATGACAAAGCAGGTAAATTAGTTGTAACGACCTTAAACTTGTCCTCCCGGTGATATTCTTTACTGATATTCTTTACTCAAACAGATGTGAAATTGTTTCTTACCTCTGAAAGACAAAGGAAATGAAGGGAATCTCTCCCCGGCTCTCTCTCCAAATAAATGTTACCACTTATTAGTATGAGTAAGAAGCAAGCTTGCCAGCAGTAACAGGAAATTGTTTTTGGAAAGCAATTTTTGATCGATACAATTCAATGATCACTATTAAGGGTGATTATTAAAAATGATTTCCACTGTTCATATCTTTTTGCACATGATGTCATTCACGTGATTTGTTGCATAATATCACTCCAGTAATATCACTTTTTTTTCCCCCACTTGCTCATCTGGAGAAACCATAGATGATGGACTGCTATAGAGACTCCCCATAACTAGCTTCAAACATGTTCAGCCTCATTAGTTTTAGAGAGACCAGCTCATAAAAAAACTTCAAACATACTGAGAGGTTCCATGTGTGTCCCAAAACCAATATACACAGCAATCTGTGTAAAACTGCAAAATCCCTCAAAATAGATTTAAAAACCAGCACAAACCTCTGCTCCCACTCCTTTCACATTATTGCAACAGTATGACCTGAAAGTAGTCAGAGTAGTATCACCAGTAATGGAAGTCAATGCTAGTAGGTGCTGAAATGTAATGTCTTTTCCATACACTCCAATTACATTAAAGTGGCAGAGGTTTGGGATTGTCAAACTATTCAGTTATTGGTTGGCTTTTAGATAGAGAGCATTTGTTTCCAATGTCTCCCTTTAGCCCTGTGTTCCATTAAACCCACTATAGTTAGCAGTCAGAATAAATTGCATTTTGGAAGATTAACTAAGTCAGATGGTAAGGCTAAGTGCACAATCTATTCTCTCTCTTACCAATCACTGACAGTTCATCAGCTTTTGCAATTAAAAAAAAAAATGATAAAGGTAGAATTCTCTGAAAGAGCAGGGTTAAAAGGGGATGTTATGTTTTAATCACCTGATTTTTTCCCCCCTTTTCCACAAAACAGTGAAGAGCATGGAACTGCCAAAGGGAAGACTTGAGACATTCTTTCATTTCATGATTGAAAATACCGTAAGAGATGATTGCTTCACAAAACCATGTCAGGATGCATTTTTTTTCCCGTTTAAGCCAGATTCCTCACAGGAAGAATGATCATTTGATATTAAAATTAAAATCACCACCAAAGGATCAATAGCTAATCCTACAGATGAATCCCATCAACAGTATCTAAAAAGCTTTTGGCTAATTCTTTTTAAAATGTGTCTCCACTGAAAGCAGTGAAAGTACAGTCAGTATAAGGGGAATGAGAAGTTGGTTCCCTGCATTTGGCTCACCCTGGATACAGCTGTTTCAATCCTGCATTAAGTGCTACAGTATGATTTAATATGGGATGCTGTAGAACAAAGATGACTATGCCAGATTGTAAAACAAGAAATTATTTTTTTCTATTTATAGGTTCTTCACAATCTTCTATCTTATATGGAAGAGATTTTTAATAAATAACTGTCTTTGCAGAACCACAAAACATCATCGCTTTATACATACAGTGGTCGGAAAAGATAGGTTGGCATGCACCCACGTGATTGGCATGTCCTGCAACACTGAAATCCTTAGCTCTTGGTTAGGCTTTCTATAGACAAAACTTCTACAGAAACCAACAGATTTCCATTCATTTAATTTAGTTCCCTGAAAATCCTTTCCTCTGATTCCAGATGCTGCTTGGCAAAGCAGTTAATGTATGCTTAAATCTAAGGTCAAATGGGTCAAATTGCCTAAGAGCAAGGGTACACAGTGTACATGGAGAGCCACTGCTGCAGCCAGAACGATGTCCAGCTGCATGGTTCTGGCCCTGTCCTGTGCCGGTTTTGGCACTCATCTGACTTTCCTGTGAGCTGATTCAACACGCTAACTCAGCAGAAATCTATTCATTCTTTTGCTGGCATGTTTCCTGCTCAGTTAGCAAGCTGAATCAGCTCACAGCAAGGTTCATTGAATCAGTACAAGGTGATGGAGGAAAGCACAGAGGGAGGAGGGGGGCAAGCAGGCTGTCCTCGTTTCAGTAGAAATGAGCTGTTGTACTGCCTTCTCCATGTTGTGTAACTTCGCCCCGAGGTTCTTGAGTAAAATCTGGTATTCACCTGGCTGGAACTCTGGCCACAGACATACCCAAGAAAAGATTTTCCTGGTGGCCAGTTGAGGGGTGCAGCCATAGGCCCTACAGTTACTATGAGGAAGGCTGCTGGCAGCTGAGGATGTTGCCATTGCCAGGGGCTTACCACCGCCTCCCTGCTGCAGCTGGGGGCCCTGCGTCTGAACAAACAGCTCACGCCAGCACTGCTCATCTGCTTCACTGCAAAATTTGGAGGGCTCACTTTATGCCACCATTGAACGCTGTTTGGTGAACTTGGGCTGACTTTGTGACAAAATGCACAACAAGCAGATGGCTAAGCTACCCTGCCCATTCTGCTTGTGCCTGCACCAAAGGCAGAGCGAAAACTGTCTGGTAACATCCACCATCTTTTGTGTAGTTATCATGGCCTCCAGTTTTACACCTCAGGGGAGGGGAGGCAAAGCTGAAGGGAGATGGGGAGGTTCAGCTAGGTGAAGGACCCTGTGAAAAGACAATAACAATAATGATTTCCTTTTCAGTAGAAAGGAACACTGTGGAGCCTACTGTTCATGATGGCCCCATCCTGTTTAGAGATTTAGAAAAGTATAGTCTTGACAGTAAACCTGAAGGATGAAAACTGTTGCCGTCTTCACCGTTTTCGTCCTTTGACCAACAGAAAAGCAGGGTGCTGTAGAACAGAACAGGAAAACAAGTGCAATCTCCTTTCACTGACTCCCAGCTCAGCAAGGTCGGCAAATGTTTTTCTGAAATGAGTTTAAAGATCATTCACCAGGTTAGAAGTGAAATCTTTTGCAACTTCTATCACTGATGAGCTCCAGAGAGAGAATTCCTTTGTTGGTGCCACGACATCAGATCAGAATGCATCTTCAGATGCTGTCAGTGAAGCAAAAGCAGCAAGAGGATTTCACCGGGGGGGGGGGAAGAATAATCTTATGAGTCTCTGAAATGAGTGCCCTGCTGGTCTGCTGAATGTGGGCAAAATCCATGATTAAATCTGCTGCCATTCCTGCTTTGCTGTCTGTTGTTGTCAGACCTTATATCAAAGACAGGTCAAAATCTTAGTCTGCATTCATCTTGTCTATTGAACATAATTTAAAAAAAAAAAAAAGAAACATATCGGGGCCAGGTTTGATTTCTTCTAAATTATTTCCTGGTGACAGGCTTTTTACAATTATCTGTTTTGCTGCATTTGTTTTTCCTGCACTATGGAACATTTGGCTAATACATACATGTGCATCTTCAGGGCATAACAAAATGCTCCGAGATCATTTATTTACTAGAAACAGTTAATGGGACGAGCAGAGGCCTACTGAGTATGCGAAAGAATGCCATAAATTACTCTCTGCTCTTTAAGAAGTAAGAACGTGAAAACCATTAAACACAAAGTCCTTTATCCTGAAAGTCCCACAGACTACCCGGTGGGGAGGAAAAGACTATTGCACTTAAATATGAAAGGGAACTATGAATAAACAAAAATAAGAATAAATGTTGCTCCTAGTCTGGTTGTTGAGAAGTGTCAGCTTCTGGCCAAAATTTTTCTTGCCTGCAGAGTCCACTGAGAGAGATGGGGAACCAGAGCGCAGGAAGGATGTGAACAGGCACAATGAATCTGAATGTTGAGTCAAATGCTGTGCATGGCTGCATGCCTCTCGTCTCATTCTTTAAGGACTCTCTTCTTGTAAAACACAAGCCAAACTCTCACAATGCTGTAATGGTACTTTCCAGATTTGCCTCCTTACTTAGTAGTCTTTTCCAGACACCACAATATACAATGCATACGAGCATTTGGAAGAGCAACCTTTTTATTTTACTAGCTGGCAGATTCACTCTGAAGGTGGCTATACTTAAGTGGGGTTTTTTAATTACTTCTGCGTATGAACTCAGAGGTCACAGTGAAAGCAAGGTATTGGAAGATAAAAATTAGGAGATGATCATTCCAAACTGCTATTTGGAGAAATAAATATTTAAACTGGCTTACATATAAGCCAGAATTTTCTGGTGAAGAAAGATCGCAGAAGATGTAATCATACCAAAGATTAGATTCTTAGGGGAAACATAAATTCCTTCTAGAAATGATAGTTCCCAATAAATCAAAGGCAATCGTTTTGTCCCCTTTCACATGCACTCGCAGGAATATTATTTAAACAGTAAAGCAAACATAAAGCATTTACTGGCAATATATGACCAGTTGAGAGGAACTGATGGCCTTCAGCTGCACCTTTAGCCATTCGTCCCAACTGATTTTTAAGCTCTTGAATGGCCTGTGCTGAAATGGTCACTTCAGGAAGCAAAAATAAAAGCACAGACACAACTCATGTTGATCTGTGACACAAAGCGGTATTGTTGATCTGGAAGAGGTATTGTTAAAGAAATCTAAGACATTGTCTAATGAAAGAATGCTTAAATCGTCTTCCTTTTATAGCACAGATAATTGACTTTTCTCCACTCACACACTACACCAATGATGGAACCACAAACAAATCTCAGACTAGTCAGGACCCATTGGACCAGGCTGCCAACACGCGGTGAGTTAAGTGTTCCCTTTTTCTCTGAATGGTCAGATGAATAACTGCTGTAATAATTGTACGGGAATGGCCTGCACCAAATCCATGGGCATCCCTCTTGAAAATCCCTGCTTCCCGGGGTGGGGTGGTTGCACAGAGTGGGTGGAGGTATTTGATTATTCTCTGTCTCTTGACCAGGAGATGGCAGTAATTCCCTTTGCATAAATAAGAAAGCTCAAAAAAGATATTCAGAAATGCAGACAAGGCATTTAGGGGAGGGGGGAAGAAATTCAGAAAACAGCCTGCTAGAGCTAAATGAATAAAATTATATTGCAGATAACAGAAGGAATATAGCTAAGCTCTTTTTCTTGTTACTGTGACGATTTTCACTATTTCTTTGGTGTCTGAAAGAAAGACAAATTTTTTGAAATATATACAGCTCCCAGAGCTTTCAGTTCGGTATTATTTTTAGCACTAATCACATCTGCATATTGCAGAAAGAACAACACATTTCTAGCTGGCATTCAGCAGCTGTATGTTAATGTTATTTGTGAAAAGATGCTCAAAAGCTTGTACATTAGAAAGAACTTGAATATGCAGAGGAGACCACCTTCCCCCAGGCACCTCCACAGCGAAACGCACAATATTCTTGTAGCAGTACTGTGACTCTAAACAGGCAGCTTAGCAGCACTCCGTGCTATTGCCCCTTTGTGCTGTATTCCTCTTCCCCCCCTTGCAACTTTATAGCTAGATCACATCAGTTATTGTGCTATCCTTAGAGCATGTCCTGGGTATGTTCTGTAAATCCTCATCTGCCTCAGCCTCAGCCAACCCTTCCACCCTACTCACATCGCTCCTGAACTTGCCTCCTGAAAGCAGCAGCAGGAATCGTGTGCCTATGCCTGAAACTCTAGTTCTAGTCTCTCTAGTCTAGTGCTCTCTAGTCTGCAAAATGCATATGTACAAAAAAAATTCTTTTGAAACGGTTTATTTCCCTCATTTTGCTCAAGTTCTATAAATATTCTACAAAGGGAATATCCAGGCAGGACTGCTAAAAGACATAATGAATTTGGTGTGGCTATTAAAAGGTATTAATGATAACCACATTTCAAAATCGTATTTATTCTGGAAATACAAGAGTTATAAATTTATTAAATTACCATGACAGATCCATGTGTGGTATAATTGATGCTGTCCATTAATCTCAATCCAAAAGATATATGCTGATTTTTACCAACTGAGACTCTGGCAGAATGAGTGGAGGAATATAACATTCCCCCTTTGACCAGTCCAAAGAGTTAACATTTCGAAAGTAATGATGAACATTCCTGGCAAACAGCTCACAGAAGCTCCCATGAGAGACATTTTTTACATCAAATATTCATTACATCATTACAAATATACACCACCAGTTAGTCAACAACGGTATGTCAATGTAAGAAAAGGCAAGGGTCTTTCTGTAAATTATGTCTTGTGGATTTTAAAAGACTTCTGCAGGACAGAGTATGTAAGTGAGGACTGTGGGAATAGGCCCTTCTCTGCATCTTCGGTGTTGTACTTTCTATAGGTATGTGTGATGATTTTAGTGGTCTGTCTGAGCCATGTAACTCTGCTGTCGTCTGCATCTCTCAGAAGTATTTATCCCTGCCTTGTCAGTCCAAACTTCTACTACCCAAAAAAACCAACTCCTCATGTCTTTTTGCAGGTTGGCATTAGCTACTTCCATACCACCCTATCCTCCACCCCCAGACATATAAATTCCAGTCCCTTCAAGGTTATAGTGTTCTCCTGGCTTACACTGCAGACAGTGCACCCTAAGTTCAAAAGCTTTACGCTGGATCACGCTATGTCAAGAAGGTATTTTGCAAGTAAATGTGATCATAACTCTGTGTGTGCTCCAAGCAAGTTGGCTAAACTTTATGTCAAGCCAAGAAGCAGAAAAGTCACATTAGCACAGCCTGGAGCATTGTGGAGTACATTCACGTCACCCAGAGGGTGGAGGACAGGTATTGTCTTTCTAGAAATAATTCTTGCGCATCTAGAAAAGCCAGTCCAGTTTTAGCTAGTTGTGGATGTAACCAGTCTCCGCTTAGGATCTCTCTTTATCTTAAGGGGCAAGGAAGTTCTTTGTGATGGCCACAGCCCAGCCCTGTCTGGAGAGTCTGTCAATGCCTTCAAATGATTTAGACAATAAGAGGCACTGAAAGGTTTTTTGAGGAACGAACTTCTGAATTATTCCATTGGCTTCAAAAAGATTGCGCTTGCATTTGGGTAGCTATTGCAATCTGTCACTAAGGAGAGTGGCAACTTCTATTTCAGCCATAACATGTAAATTAAATGCAGCCTTTAGTCTTTTAATGAATTGAAAATATATATCGACACTGGGTACCTCAGTGTGTGTCACCTGGATGGGAGCATGCTGCCATAACATTAATAAAAACAGCATGGAAGAGGTTAGCATTATCTCTCCATTAGACTTTTATCACTCTGTCTTATAATAATCTGAAGACAGAAATAATAGACTTTGCTTTATAGTGTATTATCATATGCACATTAAAAAGTGTTACTGTTAAACATTATTGCACTATTTGATCAATATAAAGAGTGAAGACTTTTCTCCCATTAGCCAGTATTTACTGAACACAGTTTGCTTTCAGGAAGTTTCTTTAAACACTTTTCACATTCTGTGTATAGTTCCTGCCTATAGCTTCACTATCAGTATTATATCTTGATTGTATAACATCATTGATTATATATTGGTTTAGATTTTCCAATATTTTGTAATCTATTCCCCAATTAACAAGCATACTTCTCCTTTTTCATTTGTCCTTTACAAAAGCTAAGCTTTTGCAACTTTTGCCAGATATTTACTGCCTACTTCCTTGAGCCTAGTCAGAAACATATTTACAGCAACTATATATTCTTAGAAGTTTAAGATAAAGAAAACCAAACCCCATTAGGGTCAGCAATTCCATTTCAAACCTAGGTCAGGACAGCCAGCCTCAAAAACTACTGGGTATGTAATCCAAGAAAGTGGTATCCACTTCAATTCACCCAAAAGTTACAGCTCCAAGAGTACAATAGAACATGGAGTTCCCCACATCTGGAATCAGAATCATGCTCACACTCAACATCAATTTCCTTCCATCCTAACTTCTGGCTAATGTTATTCCAACCTGAGCACTGGCATCAGCAGATGTGTCCCTCACATAACCATTGCAACTTTTTCCAAATGGCCTCTAATCTTGGTTGGTTGTCAAGCTGCAGGATTAAAAAAAAAAAAAAATCTGTCAATAAACAGCTTCAGCTTCCCAAGTCCCTCCATAATTCTCATTCCAGTCAATGTCAGAGTAATTGCAGTTTCATATGATCAATGTCCTAGCCCAAGTACAGTCCTCCATCTGCATAAACATTTCCTGATCTGTCTTTTCACCTAGCCCTGGGAGATCAGTAATTGTTTTCTATAATCGTTTTACCATTTCAGTCTCTAGCCTCAAGTTCAAGGTGTCTCTGAGTTGCCATCCATGTGAATGTTACTCTGTTTTCAGCATAACGTCCTTCCTCATTTATACTGCCATATCTCCTCCCGTCTCAGTGAGAATTGCCTGTCCGTAAACTCTGTATCTGGGTAATGTAATATTACAGCCTGTTTCCCAAACTGGCCACATTTCAGTTACTCCAATTACACCAGATTTGTCTTTAAGCAGCAGATGTCCTTGCTCTTCCAATCTTGTTTTCTGTTTCCCCCCAGCTCCGTCTCATCATGCCCTCCAGCACACCAAGTATTCACCTGCTAAACAGTAAACAGGAGCTGGTCTGCCTCATTTGAACATTTTTCATACCTGTCTAAATGGAAGAGGGAGTGGTTGTGCAGTTATCATCTCTGCGAAATAGAAATCTAGGATCTTCTATCAGATAGGGATTAGCCCCAGTTTCAACAATAGGAGGTGCTCAGTAAGGCCCTCTAACACAGGCAAGGCAAAACAGCATTACATAGGAAGAGATCTCCCCTATTTGTAGCTCCCATAAACTCCTAGAGAGCCAGATGTAACTTCTCCCAACAGAGGGGGGCCGATGTAGCAATAGTTTAAGAGCATCTGCATCAGTTTCTTGTCACCACTTGCTAAAAGCTAGAACAAACGTCAATGCATCTGTGAAAAGAGAGGTGCAAAACTCATAGGTCTCTGTGGAGATTTTCACTTCACTTTAGTGTTTCTGGATCTCAAAGTCAGGCTCTTTGTCATACAGCTTACAACATAGGTTTTGCCACTTATTTCCACAGATAGGTCTGCATTAACAAGACGACCATAGTATGTCCTTCCTTTGTCCTTAGGCTAGAACAATTACAGTCCATCTGTCACTCTGCCTTTTATTCCCAAGGGGATAAGCATGTAGTTTTATATTTTCCGTTTTACATCTCTGGGAACCCTGGCTGTACTAGTGCTACAGCTCTAAACACCAGAGGCCTCTCCTCCTGCTCTAGGGAAATACAGCTTAACACCCAGGCTCATCAACGCTAGTCATAAAAACGGCATAAGGTTTTCCAGCTCACACACTCACTGCGCATTTTATTTCATTTTTTATTTTACTTGAATACATGTATTGCATATGCTTTAAGCAAGCTATGCCAGAAGCATCATTCCAGAAACGTATTTAACTTGACAGCCTGCTCAAGTGGAACAGCAGTGTCCCTCATTACACATTGGTCTGAAAGGCCTATCAGCGCAGGGACTTCCAGCGGAAGCTTTCCTTCCCCTCTCTGACCTACCAACAACAGAGGAATTGCTGTTCTCTGCCTCAGTTCTGAGCAGCACATCACCGTGCTGGATTCAAAGTGGATGTAGTCAGGATACGGCAACCCAGAAAAAGGACAATTTTGTTTCTCAGGATATGCAAATAGGAGTAAAGTTATAATACGTTGCCTGCAAGTTCAATAAAAGCAAACTAAGCCGTCTGTGTATATTTGCTCTCACTAGTATTACTTTCTGAGCTACCATGGGTTAAGTTTAAATTTCTGATCTAACTACATTCGAATTACAGAGCAATGGCATATATGAATTTGTCCTTCTGTAATTTCTTTCATATGAAAACTACATTTTGTCTCCATTTTCTTGCATTTAAAAAAAAAAATTAGAACATTTGGCATTCTAAGTGCCTACAAATGAGTTGAAAGGATGCCAAAAAGAATACAAGTTAGATTAAACATTCCGTAACTGAAACACGTGAAGTATCGGTGGCATGAGGTACTTACCAAAAAAAAGCATCAGAGGGTTTTCATTGTGGCACCTCTGAGGGAACAAAAAAATATCTTAAAGCCCTGAGAAAGCATAGTCAGGTACATGACCACTTAGTAACTTGAATTCAAGTACAAGTGAAAAAGAATATTATTAGAAATATTTTTTTCTCTTCTTTTCACAAGACTAACCAATTTCTAGGGCTGAAGAGGAGCATAAGTTAGCAAGGTCATGGATACTGTGAATATAAAATGTCTAACTCATATTAGCTTTTCTGTATTCTATAAATGGTAGTCAAATGATCCTCACAGCTCCCAGGCTAAGTAACTAGCCCAATTTTACAAGTGCCAGCTCAGGTGCTCAGTCTGACATGGGCAGAGGTATTCTTTTTCACCCAGCTAGCTAGACTGACACAGAAGATCCCTTGCCTTGATGAAAGTCAGATACAAGGGATGGAAAAAATTCCAGGCCCGAAACTTCCATCTTTCTGCTGTCTTATTCGCAAAAGAGGAGGAAGATATGAGAAATTTAATTTTGAGAAGCATCTCGTGGAGCAGTGTGCTGTGCCCCAACATGTGGGGCTGGTCTGTTCACCAGCCGTTAACTCAGCTTTCCTTTTCTACGTTTGGTTTGCCTGTCGTTATAAGGTCAGACTTGCTGCCGAGACTGGGCAAATCGCAGTCCTGCTGCATTTATATCATTACAGCGCTAACAAAATCCTCTCAGAACCAGCACTCTATTTAGAGCAGTACGAGACCCATCTGAAACAAGTAAAGTTCACTACTTTTACTTTTATTTATTCCACAGGTGCTAAGAGCCAGATCAGAAAGACAACTGTACTGCATCCAAAGCTGCCTTGATTCCACAAGAAACTTGTCCTCTCCTCCCAGCTCAGGGACAGTGGAGGTCTCTGCAGCTTCCCTGAAGGTCATTCATAATAAAAGGTAATTTTGTGTCACTCACATCCACTGTGCTCTGTCAGACTGCAACCAAAACAGAAATTCTTATGGAAAGATTTAGCTCGCTAGCCTTTATGGATTATAATGACCATTCTTAGTCCTAGCTGACCAGAAAAGAGATGGCAAATGGTAAACTTTTACCTCAAGCTCACAAATATTTTCTGTTGCTAGAAAGGAGATGTGATTTCCCTCCTTAGGATAGGTGGTTTCCTTGGTTTCCTGGCAAGAAATGCCTATATTTACAATACTAACACTCTTAGTCAAGTATATGTTGCCAAACATTCGTGTCCTAGAAATACTGCTGTTTCCGATTAGTTATTACACCAACTATGTATAATGCCATATGGCCTTAATAACACGCCTGTCACTTTCGGAGAGTAATTACTTCAATTTTGGCAGCATTAATCTGCAATATTTGCTGTCTCTTTGGATGACATCGTAATGGTGCAATGCAAAAGTGATCAACATCTCCCAGGCTGTGAGAAAGGCAGTGTCTGAACAGATTATGTTTTCAACCAGGCAAGGACATTTTTCTTGAAAAACAATAAATTACTTTCACTAATGCTATTTTTAGGAACATTTGAGGAGGGAGGAAGGGACCACGTTACTCGTACAGAATTGCTGAAATCCTCCAAGATTCAAAATTTAAATATAAAGAAATGCAGAAAAAAACCCTGCCTGTTTCCAGATCACGCCAAAAAGTAAAAAATACAACTTCTAAATTAGAAAAAATAATTAATGATTATATTCTGTGGTCAACAAACCAGCTAAGGACACCACTTATATTTATAGGTTGAGTACAGATTTTAAATCCTTGCACCAATCTAATTCTGGAGGTTTCTAATCTTAATTGCTGGATAAAAGAGATGCTGCGGCTTTGTAACTGATTAGGGAGCCTCTACAAGAGTCAATGAGCTGGATGTGGCTGCCCGCTAGGTATTGCAAAACTGCTTCATCAATTTGTGAAGCATTAGTTCACACGTTACTAATCGTATATATCAGTGTAGTCTCCAATGACTTATGACCCGATTTGGTCTCATTACCCATGTAGTGAAGTGATGTGTGCCACTATTTTAATTGCTTGCAAGTCTGAGAAGTGGAACAGAAGTCAGAATTTGTTAGCCTGCACAAACACCAAGGAAAAATAACATGCTGAAAGCCTGGACTTATGTTCACTTCATCCTGCAAATACATAGACTAATATCCTGTCAAGACCTACATATGTTCTTAGCATTATTACCATCAGCATTCCTGCCGACATGAATGGAAGTGGCTGGAGAGCTGCCTGGCAGAAAAGGACCTGGGGGTATTGGTTGACAGCCACCTGAACAGTGTGCTCAGGTGGCCAAGAGGGCCAATGGCATCCTGGCTTGTATCAGGAATAGTGTGACCAGCAGGACCAGGGAGGTGATGGTGCCCCTGTACTCAGCACTGGTGAGGCCGCACCTTGAGTATTGTGTTCAGTGTTGGGCCCCTCACCCCAAGAAGGCCATGGAGGGGCTGGAGCGTGGCCAGAGCAGGGCAGCGAGGCTGGGGCAGGGGCTGGAGCCCAAGGCTGGGGAGGAGCGGCTGGGGGAGCTGGGGGTGCTCAGCCTGGAGAAGAGGAGGCTGAGGGGAGCCCTCATCGCTCTCTGCAACTGCCTGAAAGGAGGCTGGAGCTGGGGGGGGGGTCGGTCTCTTCTCCCAAGGAACAAGCGATGGGATGAGAGGGAACGGCCTCAAGCTGTGCCAGGGGACGTTTAGGCTGGATATTAGGAAAAGCTTCTTCCCCGAAAGGGCAGTCAGGCATTGGAACAGGCTGCCCAGGGAAGTGGTTGAGTCTCCGTCCCTGGAGGTATTTAAAGCCGGGTAGACATGGTGCTCGAGGACATGGTTTAGTGGTGGACTTAGTAGTGACAGGTTAATAGTTGGACTTGATAATCTTAAGGGTCTTTTCCAACTTTAACGATTCTATGAAGTAAAGTTAGCATGTGAGTCTGAGCAGAACTAGAAGCAGAATGGCATTACCACAAGGCAAGACAAAAAGCTCAGAGGTCGTACGGGGCTGTACCGTATCTTCCTTGTCAAATCACTCACAAGACCCTATGGAAAACCAATGGTATCAGTCATAACTTTGATATATATGTTCATACTTAAAATGATCATCCTACGATTCTACATAAAATATCTGTGTGTAGATCTTTCCTAGGCAGAAAGAAAGCCCACCTGCTGTAAAAGACCAATAAAGCCTTTATTTGCCATTCTGTTGTGTTCAGATGCTCGGTCCTGACCATAAGCATGATACTCAGTGCACCTGAGCACCTATAGAAACTGTATATACTGAATGGCCTGGATGCTTCCATACCCACTCACAAAGTCAATATCCATACCCTTATGCCCATTTAACATACTCTGTATGTTTGTTAGTGTATGGACCTGTTCCAGATTTTACAATTTTTTTTCTTGGATGAATACTTTTACAATTACAGTTCTATATTAAATTTTGATAGATCCATGTGATATGCTACATTGATGTTACAATAAGCGATATACATAGTAACACAAATGATCCACATTCCATTGAAAAGGACAATTACTAACACTATATCCGTGTTAATCTGTCAGTTGGACATACATGTAGAGGAAATCTCAAGCTGGGATACAGTTAATGCACTTGCACAGAATCCAAGTCATTATTTGTCATTGCCAGAATACTGGTCGTTACTCAACACAGAACAACATCTCCACATTGAAAGGCAGGGAATTCAGCTATGCAACAAATGGTTGGTATTCCAAATGAAAGAAGTCTCTTTGAATTTTCAAGGATTCCACTGAAACAGAGTGGCCTCTGTCCCTACAGAATGAGAAAGAGACTCACAGCAGAATTTGAAAGGATTGATATCGCAGGCTTTGTCTGATTGTGGAGAAGACATGAGCTTGTTTCTAGGCCTGGCAGTTGATTGTTATATACATCAATTATCATTTACTATGCACAAGAACATGATGATCCACTTCTACCTCCCACCACATATTTCATTGTAAACAAGGAATAGAGACATTCCTTCAGCATGTTCTACTTCTCACAAACTGCCACTCATTTCTGACACTATCATTACAGATTATGGTTTTTGTATAGGGCAGAATGATTAATCATTTTTGTGAAACCTCACAAGCTGATAAATGAAAGGCAGACAATACTTTGGTATAAAAATCCCAAGTCCAGGTGGGCGCAAGCCTACAAAAATGAAACAGCATTGAAGATTCTGAAAGCAGTTAAGGTGTTACCATGGCCAGTTCCAATAATAAAAACAGGCTTTATTTTTATAGGATATACCATAACACATAGAGCGGAGCAAGACAGTCTCTTTTTGGTCACGTTTGCTGGCAAATTCAATGTCAAAATTTGTATTTATTTCACAGGATGAATCCAAAACACAGCGGAATGCCTATAGTACATCCACTCCTTTGCTGCGGCTTCATTGCTCTCCTCTGAGCTCTACAAAGCACTCGAGGACACTGACCTGCTTTTCATATCCTCAGGTACAGTCAAGCAATGCCTTAACAGTATTTCTATGCCATATGATCTAATCCTGTGTAAAGATTTTAGGTACCTCTGAGCAAGAAATCCTGCACAGCAGAAGTCACATAATCGTATTAGTGCAGCTCTCCACAGGGGCTAGATAGCCTTATTGAGAAGGACTTTGCCGAGCAGGGCTTCTCAAGCTAAGCTTGGCAGCTCCCTGGTGGTAATTCAGGTATTTGCATTGTCCTGGGCAGACACCCCTTTGTTTTCCTTTTCCTAAGATCCGGATCACCCTCAGCTTCGCTTCTGCTCTTTCTTTCCCTAGCCTGGCTGGTTCCACAGTCTTTTATTGCAGATCAAGAAATAAACTTCTGATTTATGTATGTAGCTGCTGTCAAGATTAAAAAAAATAATATTAACTCCTTCATTTCAGTGGGAGGAACTGCTGCATAGCTAAAAAATGAAGACATTTCCACACTCTAAGCAGGGACTGTGCTTTCTCGCTGGCACTTCGCAGAATTTGTGACCACCCTCATGAGAACTTTAGCATAAAGAAATGAAGTAATAAGCATGCCCATCACTGTTCAAGGGGATGTCCGAGATCTTCCGTTGCTAATGGAGCTTTTTTTGCCCCTTTGATCACTGAAGTTTAGTCTGCTGTCAGAGGCAGCATAATTTCTGGTGATTACAGATTGTATTATAAAAGTATTGGTGAAATATTCCAGTCTGGTTTTCTGCTTATATGTGCCCTGGAGTACACCATACCCTAGAAATATGCTGCTGAGATCAAGCGTGAATTATCCATGGGGAACGAGAAAGGACAATCCAAAAGAAAAGAATGATCACTCTTCCATATGCAATAAGCTGCCTATAATGCTCTTCCCTGTCAGAAGTCACAAGACACTTGCTCAGAGGCCAAGGAGGAGAGGGACCTTCAGCAAGAGTTCACAGGTAGGAAATGAGATGGCAGAAGGGGTTTGGGTACCTGCAGTTGGGTCCCAGAGTGACCAAGCAACATCAGCAGGCGCTGCTAGCTCGCTCTCTTGAATGGCAAGGACTCGGGATACCTATCAGCCCTTATTCCAACAGCCCAGCCGTCAGCTCAGCAGGTAACAGCCCAAAAGGGAAAATTTATTTGAAGTGCTCAGGAGCTGCTTAGTGCCTTTACCATTCTTACGGCAGTATTTTGTACTTCCAAGCTTTGTAGGAAATCTGTGAATTATATAAACTATATAGGATGAGCACCCTTCAATGTTTATAGAACATCCTGAATGATTCAGCTGCATTGCTGGGAACCTGACATTGCTCAATTCTAAGAGGCTGCTTAAACAGCTCTAATTTGTTTGAGTTGTTGGGAATGATCAGTTTCTTCCTGCAACAGGTTTTGCTAAAAGTTTATGGTGTGAAAAACGTTTGAGATGCCACCAGCAAAACAGCTCCTCCAGTTGAACTGCTTGCCCAGAGCTCATTTCAGAAGGATGGGAAGTCATTCTGTACAAAAAAACCAAGCACCAGGACATTTCTTTTTCTCTTTGCTTCCCTGTTCCTTGCAAATAAGATGGCTGCATCTACTGATGCAGAGATCCCAACAAAGGAGGTTCCTCATAAGAACGTGATTTAGTGAAATGGGGAGTAAGGGAAGCATATCATTTTCTCAGTCCTGTTCCTATAGTTGCTGGTCTTCTGAATCTGAAAACTCTCTGTTGGTCTCTAGTGTAGAAATGAATATAAAAGTGAGGGAGCAAAGCAGGCAGGTGGGGATAGGAAAACAGCATTTCCTAAATAACAAAACTAAATACAGCAGAACAAAGCTAAATATTCAGAAAGTTTCAGGGACATAGTTTTCGTTATTGAAGAAATTGAGTGGCATCCCCAAGGATTTTACAAACCCTGTCATAAAGACAAAGTTATTCTGATTTAATCAATCCACTCCAGAAATGTTGGAGATAAAACACTTGTCAGAACTCAGATACAGAATCAATTTTCTGTGATTTAAGTATTCACTATGCATCAAATACATACCACATTACACACATCTACACTGCAATTATCAAATGCATACTCTCAGCCAATAACTAATGTGAGATGTACCAGCTAAAGTAAACCTTGGTGAAAGGGACTTGGGTTAATTCTTTTGAGTCCATATTTAAAACAGGCTAAAAGAACGCATGTAGTTTTACTATTATTCAGTTGTCATGTGGTAACTCATTAAGCCATAGTAACTCAATTGTGTATTAGACCTTTAGTGGCTCATATCATTATGTAAACATGTTTAAATGCATAATTATCACTTCTTGCATGTTGCAACTGCATACAACTTCTAAATTAACAGTCCTTTGGTCTTTCTAAACATCCAAGTGATAGAAAATTATAGCATATTTCTGTGAGAGGCTAGACCGTATCTTAGTTTTCCTCATCTTTTTCCTGTCAAAATGCAAATAATTTAAATGAGATTTCTACATCTAAGTAAAGAAATCCTGTCCCTAAATACCCTTGTGGTTCTGTACCCAAATTACTTTCTTCTTTCAGCAGTACCGCACAGCCTTCCCGAAGATGGATGCAAGCACAGTGATTGCTTGTTTCAAGGTTGCTATTAAGAAGGAACAAGCTCAATCCTGTAGGTCGGCACAGGAACCAGCGGCGGAACGCAGCACCTGGATGCAGGGTGTACTTTGCAATATTTATGCTCACCAGGCTATTCATTCTCTATGGCCTGCAGTGTATATCTATGATTTCCCAAGACAGATCTGCCATTACACACATCACCCAGTGAGTGCAAACAGAAAGATTTATCAGCACATCAACAAATGTCTTTATGAAGAACAAACAAATACTTCCCTCAGTGAAATTAAAATTAAATGTCAGTAGCATGGCTGCCAAATGTTCATCTGCGCTCAAATTGGTTTGTACTGAGATCAAGGATCAGATACTTTTTCAACAATTCTAAATCTCCTGAGGGCCAAACTGCGGAAAGAGGACCCAAGGATGGATTGGTGAGTAAGCGGAGAAGAGACTAGAAAAGCAAAAGAAGAAAATAAATGAAAGATCAATGGCATTAGCAGAAATTTCTTCTGCAGAAGATTTTAAGATATCGGCACCACTTGTCTGATTATCAATGACAAATAAGTGCCGATGAGATTCAGCATTGCCACTGTTGTGAATATCAAGGAAATGTGCTCCATTATGAAAAATCTTTACGAAAAACTCTTTCAAATACTATAGAAAACTCTGGTTACAGATAAACGCTCACAAAGACTGACACAGTGGCATGGCATTTGATTGAACCCCGGAGTCTAACCACTTTAGAAATATGAACACCTTCTTTATCAGCTCTTTCTGCAAGTTTATTCTTATATACACAAAAAAAAGGAACAAGTTGAAATTTTAATCCTTCCCAAGCTTATAGTATAACTAGGAAAGAAGAAGTATCAGGTGTTCCTACCATTCTATATTCAATACATTCACAATAATGAACCCTACAGATCCTCCATAAAGGGACTGCGTCCCTCCAGTTTCTCTGTGTGAAAGCCTACTAGTAGTTTCTTCTGCTGGAAAACTGATTTTCTTCTAAAACTGCTGTAAAGTGAAATGGTTGTTTCAAATGCAGCAATGCACCATGGGTGCAATTTAACTTACAAAATCCCAGCTCTCTTCATAGACATCTATAAATCTTTGCCCTTTAGACCAGGACTATCATGCATCCCAGCTTGCTAAGCCCACCTAATTTAATGACACACATTTATTTGGAAATACTGTAGGAAAACAGCTTCAGAAGCATTACTTTGGCATTATTACACTGTGAGAAATTATGGTGGTTTGGGGTCTTCTAGCCTAATTAGATTCCATTTTGTTCAGTCATCCTCAAAAGAAACTTCTGTTTTCAAAGGGTTTTGTGAACAGTCTGCTAATGAAAGAGAATTTATAGTATTTATGGGGCAACAGTATAAATGGAATTTAATAGCCAAGTGCCAGCAGGGAACTGCCTAATCTTTATCGAATGCTGATTAGCGACCAAGGATTTCTGGTGAGATAATGAGCCCTGGCCTGGCTTCTATCCAGTTTTTGACACTGGCACCAATGTACATCTACTAATTGCTAGAGGAATACATATAGTAACTGAACTTCAAATAATTAGTGGAGATTTAACCAAGTCATTGAAGTCTATATCTTTGAAATTCAGAAAAATATCGAAAGTCAGATAATCACCACAGGCACTTAACGTACACCTTAGTTTATCCTATGCAAATAAATTAAGAGATTAATTTCCAGAACTGGGTGACTCCTCAAGAAACTTAGCACCACAATGAGAATGTATTACAAGAACTTCCATCAATCCAGACCTAGGAACTAAAAATTGTTCATGCCAAACTGAATGAGCCCTGCATATCTAGAGTGATTTCAGGTCCTCGCAACAGGATCTGCCTGGGAATTGAATCATCAGGTCCTGAAAGTTCAAGTGACCAAACCAAAATCACTGAATTCTTAGAACTTTAACATCTAGATCCATTTTCTTCTATCATCTTCACTAAGACGACCACCACACTGAAACTTGAGAGCTTATGTTAGCCACTCACTTGCACAGCCAAGCACAGAATTTTATGCATTCCTAGAACCAAGACCCCCCAATTTTTTAAGCTTTTGTATTTGAATGGAATTTTGTCTCCATTCAGCAATCCCCAAAATGTCATTTCCCTAAGTGCTAATACACATTGAAAAATTCCTGACTACTTAGGTAATTGCAAAAAATTTCACTACAAATCTCAAGGTCTGTAAAAATGGGAGTCACACTGAGTAAAATGAAAACAAACAAACAAACAAACAAACCAACCAACCAAAAAACAAACAAACCAAACCCACCCCAAATACTGCTTTCCTTCTCCTGGTGCATGAGGAACAAAATGATTCCACCAGCATCACACTCGGGATGAGCGCAGCAGAGGAGAGTTCTGGTTCCCCTCTGTCTCCCATCAGAACCTCCTGCAACTCCAAAAGTATCCACAAACCTTAATTCATAACATCCATCAGTGCACGTTCTTGTCACAGCGTCAGGATCCCCCAGGAGTTACCTACCAAATAATGAAGTCCAACAATGCAGTGAAGAAAGTTTATCCTCCTTTTCTCATTGTGCCATAAACCTTAAATACCCTCTTAAGTGAGCAAGAGGGATACTGTCATTAATTAGAATCTGTTAAACAAATGCGAATAGGAGAGCCAATAATATGTGGGTGCCAGTGGATAGGTGGGACTGATAAAAGAAAGAATAAGACTGTCAAAGAGTTCTGTACAGCATTATAAGTACTATAGATTGAGGGGAATTTCAAGACAGTTATTTGACTGCTAAAAAATGCACTTCCAAAATACATGTAATTGCTATTTTGGCTTGGAAAGGGGAAGCTGCAGAGGTAATCAACTTACATAACATTTCTAACCTATTGTATTGATGTCATAAATATATACACCTTTAATGGGTGGCCACTGATCGTCATTACATCTCAATGGGTGAGAGAAACAATTACTTCAGATTCAACAGTACAAATCCCCAAAGCTGAAATGATGCATCTGAGAAGTCGCTTGCCATTACTCCCTTCTAGATAAGAAATTCAGGTGGTTTTGACCCAATCAAGACTGCAAAGGAACTGAGTCTGTATAAAATGAGAGTCCTGAGCAGGGAGATGGAGAGGAAAGACACAAGATACACGAGAGCAGTGATGTTATCACAAGATTACCAATGGCATGAACAGCACTTGAATTGCTCTGTAAGAATTGCCCATATGGAAGTTTTCAGTTTGTTAGTTGCAAAGTACTTCGAAGAATAAACTGCACTAAATTCGCTATGGTGTGGTGATAGATAAGCACACTCATATGGAAAACTACTGCAGGTTTGCTAATGCCCTGCAGGTTTTTCTTATTTGTCTTCCCTTTTGCTTATCTACCACCAATCCAGCAACAGAGAGGTGAGAAACCAACTGATTAACCTTATGCAGAAGATGGGTAAATAATTTTGTGCTTATTAGCATACAAATCAACATCACAGTTTTCTGGAAAATTTTCCCTAAAATCCTTTTGGAGCTTCAAAAGCTCTGCAAAGTCTGTACTGATGGCATGATCTTCTGGGGGCATCTCCTATAAAGAATCTTTCAAACTCTGTCTCCTTGAAGTACTTAATAAAAAAAAAATAAAGTTATTAGAATTAGTATTCACCTGTATCCAAAAAAAGAAATGAAATTTTATTGCAGTGATGACCTTCTGCATAGCTCAGAAAATAAACTTTGCTTATGTATCTATGTATTGTAAGCTGCAGCTAACCTAATTTTTCTAATTAATTTGTTTCCCATAAGGACTACAGTGACTAGCAGGTGGTTCTTCACCTTCTTCCAGCTGCAAGACAATGCATACCAGGAGATCTACATGAGCTACGCTGCTATTCTGGACAGCACAGAAGGGCTGAACACCAGGGAGAGCCGTGCTCTCCTGACTCTGTAATGAATGGGATTTTTCTTGTTGTGTTCTCAGGAGAAAGGTGTATTTGTCAGTGATTGTAACCTCTTGCCTCTGGGGTTTCTCACAATTGGAGCTTTTTAAAAGTACAGTAGCTACCATCATTGCATGTAAGGACTGTGGGGCATGAAAACCTTCAGGAAAGGAAGATTTTTATCCTTTTTATTTTCAGTAGCTCTATCTGTCATTAAGAAAAAAAGCCCATCACACAACAACAAACATTTTTATTAGTGCATAGGTACTGTGTTGTTTTGCACCAAGCAGATGAATCAGTGTAATGTACCACTTGCCAGTTCCTCTGCAGAGTGCTGCTTTGGGACTCTTGAAGTTGGATAGAATGAGTTAAATGTTATAGAATTATAGAATCATAGAAACGTTTAGGTTGGAAAAGACCTTTAAGATCATCAAGGCCAATGGTTAACCCAGCACTGCCAAGCCTACCACTAAACCATGTCCCCAGGCACCACATCTCCCCGGCTTTTAAATCCCTCCAGGGATGGGGACTCAGCCCCTGCCCTGGGCAGCCTGGGCCAGGGCCTGACAGCCCTTTCCGTGAAGAAATTTTTCCTAATATCCAACCTAAACCTGCCCTGGCACAGCTTGAGGCCGTTTCCCCTTGTCCTATCGCTTGTTACTGGGGAGAAGAGACCGACCCCCACCTTGCTGTCACCTCCTTTCAGGCAGTTGTAGAGAGCGATGAGGGCTCCCCTCAGCCTCCTCTTCTCCAGGCTAAGAAAATGGCCAGAGACAATTATTTCCTTGGATTACATTGGCCCTGCTCTCTTAAATGCAGATCCCCTGAAACATTTCTCATGATTGGAGGGTTCGGACAAAATCCACACTAGTTCTTTCCTCTTTATAATTGAGAATTAGACTGCAAGTGGGCATGAATATTCATCGGTAACACAGGACATCTGAAAACCCTTTTAATTTATCAAGCAGCATAGGGATGTAACTGGAGACAGTGGGTGGCGAAAAGTTCATAGCAATGGGTAGCTTCATGGGGTTTCTGGGTTTTTTTGAACTTTTATGACGAGTGAGAAACGCTTCTGGTGTAGAAGGATGCATATAAGACACTGTTTCACAGACTTCTGTCTTTTTACAAAAGCAAAAAGCCAGAATGTGTCTTGAGTGTGTGAAGAACTTGGATGTCCCCATTACTGAATACCATTCCTATTTATACCCTGTTGGATATTTGCTTAACAAGTCAGAGCTGGCAGGTTGAAAAGCTACTGTAATGTGGCCAGTGCGCATTCAGAAAGTAATTGCAGGGATGTAAAATAAGACTATCAAAGTATTAATTTAACGGGCTTCCAGAATAAAATGAATTTCATTCTGTGTAACAATGTTTAAAGGCTATATTATGAATTTGTAGTGGATCTAAGGGCACAGGAAAAAATATAAACCCTTTACACTTCTAAGAAGGCTTTTCTAATTTAGGTCCAGGATTTCAGTCAGAAATAAGAATTCTCACCCCTTCTGTCCCATTCCATCTCTATCTGGGATTTCATTTGAGTCCTTTTTAAAACAGAACCTTTCTCTACAGTTTTTAGATTCATTTTCCTATAGAACCTTTGCAAAATACTCCTTTTATATCTAGTGCTGAGATCTAAGGGGCCTTGTTTCCCCTACAAAGTCAAATTACAGACACCTGAAACAAATGGAGAGACTACAGAAGAGCATTCTTTTTTGGATACAGCTTTCTCAGTTTATTTTCCATAAATGAGCTCTTGAAGAGGTTGTCTCTAACTTCTCAGAAGATGTAAAAAAAAAAAGTGAGAAAACACCATACAATCATATGATAAAATGAGTAAGAGCTACCAAAGGCAATTGTTTAGTAAAATAATCCCAGCGTGGAAAGCTCAAGACAGATGAAAAGCATACACCACTAGAGTGATCCCTGCATGCAAAGGGAGGTAAGGACAGTAGACCCCAGTCACTCAGTCACTGCAGTCTTATTTTTATTTGGCTTTGCTTAATAAAAAAGTTTATTATATTTCTAAACTGCATGATGAGCAGCCTCACTACAGGTATGTCTTTTTGACCTACAATGAAATATACCTTTTGGCACCCAACTCGGGCAGCAGGAGCTGTTGGTCACAAGCCCTAGTCTGAATATGCTTTATTCTGAAAGCAAGTGGCAGCTGTTGTTCATTTGAATCACACTTTCAGTATATTCCTTTACAGGTAACCAGGACAGTTTGGAACATACATGATAAGAACACTTTTCATCAGCAGTGCATGCTATTCATGTGCTACTAAGGTAGGAAAATGTTGGCAATATACTGGAAAAATGTTGCAGAGTCATGTAAAGATTAATTTCTAAGTAGTGGACCTTTCTAGAGTAGCTATGACCTGTGAGTATAACTATATCTACTGTATTTTTGAGACCAGCATTTCTAGACATTTGCTATTGACTTTGTATTCTTCCAAAGCAGGTGGAGAATGCAGAACTGAAAAAAAAAGAGAAAAAAAAACCTGTACGTGGTGAACATCAGTTCTGCTGTAATCGTATAAGGTCATAAAACCTCCTTGAGAAATTTGGAATGCTTGTATCACACACCTTTTCTTGCTAATAGGATTGGGGTACTGCTGGAGATTGTATCTTAGATTAGATATACCTCCAGTTTCATCCAGACTGGAAATCCCTGTGTTCCGTCTTCCTATTGCCTTATGAGATTAGGAGGACTTTAGCGGGTCACAGGGAAAAACAACAAAGTGAAACCTGGGACACATAAAATGTTAAGGAAATTACTGGAAGAGATGGAGTTATATAATTGTGGGTTTTGCTAGCTTCATAATTTCACATTCATATTTTATTACTTTTAAAAAATATATCTTTGCTGTACACTGCTCAAGGAAGGCACACTCTAAAATTACTCATTCCGGCCCATTTTGTCTTTAAAGGACTGGATTGTTGTTTCAGATTTTTTTTTATATATCAACATATCCAACTGTTTTTCCTTCAGTCTTTCAGCAACCTCCAGTAACAGAAATGACATCAAAATCTCATCAACATTCTTTTAATATATTTTCCTATTTTTACTGAATCTTTTTCATCAAAATGGAGAGACTGTCAGAACAATGGATGTCTGCTGCATTTTCCGTTCCTGCTAGAATCAGTTGTATAACACTATGTTATCTCATGACTATATAATCACTGATATTTCCCTGCTCCTGTGGCATATTATTATGGCAAGTGCAGAAAAATAGCATCAACAACATTCCATTTCCTTGGCACACTGAACAGAAATGGAACAAAATGAACATAGACTACTAAGGCTTGGCTATCATATCACTGAGTTCTCATCATCCTCCAGTGACTATATAGACTTATCTCCTGCCATATGTTCTACCTGCTACGGCTAGATGGATAAACATTTTTTCAAAGCAGAACAAAAATGTACTGTGTGTTGCACAGCCTTTAGGCTGCACTTATTAATTTCCAGGTCTTCCTATCCTATTCCTTCACAGGAACAATATGTTTCAAGAAGGGCAAGATAAGGTAAGAAAGATTTACCAAAATACTCCAAAATAACAGTTTTCAACATTTCATGACTACTTCCTGAATGTTCACTTTCACTATTAGGTCTCTTCCACATTCATTGGAAAATTAGTTTCTAAATCAAATTGTTTTGAAGCTTGTTTATGTTATGGAAGGAGGAGTTGTGGGGGAGGAGGGTGAAGACATGCACTTATTCTTCAAAAAGAGCAAATTTGTGCCTTGCTCACATCTGAATACACCTGCCACAAAGTATCCCATTCAAAGATTATTATAGTTGATATAATTAAAAAGCTGTCATTTAAAGAATGGTCTCTCGTATGCACATGCAAGATGTACCCAGAATTAGATCTCTTAACTCACCCTCTAGTTCAAATTTTTACATTCAGCTAGTTTCATTTTAATCTTACCATATCATTAAAACACAAAACTCTTCACATCAAGAAATGAAATCTGGTCCTCCCTGCAGATGTCTTCATACTTGTACACAGCAGAGATGTAGCCTGCTAGGTGACTTGAAGGTTTATTCTGCATACACGTAAGGTTTGGTATACTCTATCCCCTTGGCTTGCTTAAGCTACCAAGGAGATCTGGGCAAAAGCCGTTACGATTACTCAAGGCCAAAACTCGAACGTCAAGACAAGCTCCTTAAAATATGAATGCTTACTAGACAGCTCCATTTCTGGCTTCTCATTCTTCCAAACTTTCTCTGCCTTTAAAAATGATTTTGATATTTTTGAAAGCATAGGGTTACATTAACTTACTGTAATTGAACACAGAAATAGAATATTGATTTGCACAGACTAATTGGACACCACCTATCCATTTACATGAATAAATGTCTAACAGGCACATAAAATTAAAGCAACTATGCTTGAATATTGGGCACTCAATTCCATTCAGCCAGGCTTCTGAAGTGATGGAAACCAAGGCTTTGGATTGTAAATTTAAGTTTCTCCGAAATCTTTTTTGCCTCGCTTTATTACCATTGACAAACCATCTTTGCTTTGTTTATAACGTTCACTGAGTAACACAAAGGCCTGATACATATTACACTTGAGATAGGTAAGTTACCTGATAAATGGAGTTCATTTTTCTTATGTTGTTAATTTAAAGACTAGTAATGTATTGCTATTTCAAATAAGCTGCTGTGTTCTCTGAGCCTTTGACCATATATCCTTTGTGCAGAGGTTATTTATTATTTCTATTACACCACTCGTGTACATAGCTTCTTACAATTACTGATTATATGACAGGAGAAAGATTTCAGTCAATCATGGCCAAGAAGAAAAATGTTATTTTCCCACCTCTGCTGATAGCTTTATGAGCACTGGGCTAAATTCATTCCTTGGTAACATCATTGATTCCAATGGCACTACAACAGCAATGAATTATGTGCTCACATCCCATTTATTTATCTGCCCTTTCACAGTTAGCCACCACAGCTTATCTCTCCTATGTCCTGAAGATGGACAGTCCAATTTTTAGGGTGCCTTATTTAAGGAATGGAAGACCTCAGTTTATGTCCCTTTGCACTGAATTATCTCAGTCGACCCTTTCAGACCTCAGCCTCAATAGGCTAAAAAGCACTGCTTCTACTCTGCATCCACTGCATATATTTTAGTTATTTCCATTAGATGAAACAGCCTCAAAAGGGTGCCCTTACTCCCAGAGTACCCAAAAGCCTGCTAGCAGGGCGTTTTCCGGCTGTGTAGGACATCTGGATTCAAGGCCCTGATACAAATCAGGCTGAGTCTCTCACATCGTGGAAGAGTGAATGCTCTACAGTAGGCTCTTGGGTTTGATGAGGTGTACATTCACCAAATATTATACTCAGCTGCTTTCTCTGCAAAGCTTCAAGACAAAGCCCTGAAAACAGCCATCAGATTGACTAACAGATGGAAAAGAAATACTGGTTTGAAAATCCCATGGGGATTACTTGTGAATTATTTCTTTCGGAAGGCTGGCAGTTTCAGCAGTTACAAATACATGCTTCCTTACTTGCATCTAAGCTCCAAGAGGTTTCTGCTGCAGAGAAGCATGTGTTTTGGGATCCCAGCAGTACTTCAGTGTTGAAGTGATAGCTAGAGGCTTCCACAGAAATCCAGAGACTTCACTGAAGTATAAGAGCAACAGTATTTGTAGACTGGAGTCGTGGCTTTATTTTAACAACTTAGTACAAAGGCTTTTAGTTTCCCATCCTCAGGTAACAGTGAAGCTCCAGAAATTATTAAATAACAAAGATATCTAGGAGCCAAGATCTGCTGTTTCTTTGGTCTGGTCAGAAGAGCAAAGGTCCCTTCCTTTTATTAAGTCTAATATCTGTTGTATATATATTTGTAGTGATTTCAGGTTAATTGCTACTTATATTTGGGATTTCTTACCTACTAAATTTGACTTGTTGATGAACTGCTTATGGCAAGCTTAGAAATCTGGATCTGCGTGAGTGAGAGCAAAAGTTGCTGCTCTTTATAGCAGCTTTTAGAGTACGGAGCATTAAATCTAGTTGAGTTAGGGTTTTCCTTCTGAAGGTATGTTGTCCATCCAGCTTGTTCAGCAAGCATCTTTTCTTGAACAGTAAAGTACATTGGTATCTTTCTTACTTTATTTGATTAATGTAAATGATTTGCCTGCAGCAATCAGACTCTGTTTGCCAGGATAGTCATTATACAGTGACAGAGATTAGTGAGGTACTTAATCAAAACCAGCAGTGATTGATACTCCCTCAGTTTTGGTCTTTAATCAGGGAAGCTTTCATCCAATCATCAGCCATTAAAGAGGCTCATTTATCTGATTAGTTTTGGAGTATTGGACTTAAAAAAGAAATATATAAAGGTAAGCTATAGCCTTCCTGTGACATTACCCAGATATATGACTGCTTTTTCAACTTCCTGTAGCGAGGATAAAAATAACCCATACCAACAAGTATTTAGACAGGATGGTTTGCTCAGATGGTTGGGACGAGGATATCCCTATCCAGCAGTAGTTCAGCTGTAGAGCAGTAGTAGAATTTAGCCTCAGGTCTACAATGACCAAAACTCATTTTCATTTTATAGCTCTTTGGAGGCCTACTGTAAATGAGTTGGTGGTCTCAGTCCAGTTCCTAGAAAGCAGCAAAGATGCCAATAAATTTGTCTCTTTGCATTTCTTCTTATAATGGCTAACCTAGATTACAGGATGGAGAAACCAACTGAAATGTCTTTCAGAGGGTATATATAATTTAATATGTGACACAGCGTGAGTGAGCCAGTTCCTGGACATAACTTCCTCTGCACATTAGCAACATGTCTAATCACTACAAAATGGAAGATGTGTTTCACAGTGCGTACCACGAAGCTACATAAATCCCAAGCAATTCTGCAAGAGCTTTAAGACTCTCCCAGCTTTGACGAATTATGGTATAAACAAAGCCTAAATTGGACTGTCAGGTAGCGTAGAGTTATTAAGGAGAAAGAACTTATTGCTCAATTTTGATGTATAGAGAGGTGCAAAACCAGCTGGTGGTAATTATGCAGTTGAGGTAAATAAAATCAAAATAATGAAGCTATGAGACTCCACTTCCTCCCAATAGTCACATTGCAATGGAATGGAAAGACAAAAGCCATCAATTAAATAGCTGCAAGTGTAAAAGGTACTGAAAAGACAGGATATAGACTGACCAAACTCAATCACAGAATTAGGAAAAATATTCGTGTTTCACATTCTCAGAACTGTGCATTTTTTTAAAATGCATGTCGATACGTGAAATTGGCACAATAGTACATGTACTCATGGCATCTCCAAGCAATATTGATACATATGAGATACATATTTCCCTTGAAAAAGGGAAAAAGGATGTATGTACGGCAGATAAATCTGGTGGTTTGGAGATGATCATGTTGAATATTGATATTCTACAAATTATGGAATTCATTCACACCAGTTATATTTCCACTGCTGGGATAAAAAAGGTGCTTATGTTTAGAAAGGAAAGCATGATTCTTCTGTCACTACAATCCTTCAAAACAATTAATATAAATTCCTTTGAAAAAACCCACAGTTTTTATTTTACTTTTAAGTTCAAAAAGGGTATACTGACTGTATATATTCCTGACATCTGGAATTAAAACCAGGCATGGTGACAAGAGTGACTGTAGCAAATTGCAATGGGACAGTAAACCCACACAGTATACATGTTGGGTTGAATTTTAACCGAGATAATAAAAACGAGCGGTGACTGAACATTATTTTGTCCTAGCCTTATGAAACAAAATTGACAGAACTCAAGTCTGCTTCCCAAACATGAGATCTCTGAGTCACTGAATACCACAGCAAACCAGGAGAAACTCCAATGAAGCTGGCAGCACAGTTATGCTATAACAACACAGGGAACCAGAATACTTCAGGATGTGATTGTCAGGAGCAAGATGCTGAAGTCAATAGTTAGACTGTTGCATGCAAACTACGGACCTATCACAAATCTTACTCACCCAAATGAAGACAAACTCCCTACTTTGTGCTGGTAGGTGGCAGAAGGCTATAAAATCTTTCTGGTTTTCTGCCTTCCCCGGATGTGCTGGGGGACTTGAGACAGCTTTGTAGGAGTACATAAGGAGTTCACAGTTGCCAGCCATCTCTTCCCAGGTAAACCTCTTCTTTCCTGTGTTGTCAGACTAGCCCAAGCACAGTATCCTGGGAAGAACCGTATCTCCTTCAACAGACTCATTTAATAACCTGCTAATGGTCTGCGCTATTACTCACCAATGCCTCATTTTTTTGCCAAGGCTCAAATGAGACACACAAAGTACAGAGACTCAAAATGAAACACACAGAATTATTATGCATATAGGAAACTAAAAAGCAGGGGGATACACCTTTCTTTCATGTACAGAAATCCTTTGTATAATCTCAGTCTTAGGATTTCTTTCCCAGATTTCTTAACAATACCTGCCAGTTACAGAGAACTTTTCATCGGTAGACCTCAAATTGCTTTACAACAGAAGTCAGTGTCATTACAGCACTGGTCAAAGCCGAGTCTCAGGGGAACAGGCCAATTTCAGCAGGCTTCTGGTTCAGAACCATTTAATGTTGGAACACTGCATTTGATGTTTACATTTCAAAGAAACTTTCCTTGCTGTTCCCCGCCCCCCCCCCCCACTCCCATTATAAACTTTCTATATTTTCCCCTTTCTCCTTGAGATAAGAAGAGTTAGTACCCTCGTGTTAATCACCCTGGGTAAACGAACTCCACGAGGTGATTTACCTTGAATAGGCTGTTGCTAAATTTTAATGGTCTATCATGCTTCCTAGCATGTCGAGTTACCCACCTTCCTCATGCTATTCTGACTACAGTCTGAGGCATGCAAAAAACTAACAATGTTTATGTCAACAACATTGAATTTTCAGATTCCTAGATCATAGAATCCCTTGCTCCTCGTTTCCTCATGTTATTTACATTGCAAAAGCATCCCAAAGATCACAATGTAACAGGCCTTAACATCTTACTTTTTACTTCACTGCACAGATGATTTAGCCAAAGAATTTTCTACTTTGTTTAAATTATGATATAGTTTACCACCATTATTTCTTATGCTATTCTTAAAGGATTGTTTATCATATTGTTGCTACTTATGGATATAAGGAACACAAGAATCATACAGACACATTCTCCAGTATTCCAGTATATGACACTCAACACTTGAAGAAAACTAAAATTTGAGCAAGCTGTTTGACCCAGTAAAACATGGAATGTTGAAAAGAGGGAACAAAAGACAGAGTTTCTGATGTCACAAAATGGCGTGGGAAATCAACATCTCATTTCACATTTGTTTTCTTTCAAATGCCACCGCGTGCCCATAGACAATATGTTAAACATCTTTGCAAATGGCCATACGCTATATATGTCTGCTTCAGTGATATTTCCTTCTTCAGCCAAGGCTGACACAAATAACTGCTTTGCTAACCCTAAGGAAAGTCGTGTTTACAAATTTCAGGTAAGACTATCACTGGCCAGAGAAACTCAGTGACTCTAGCACTTGCTGTACAAATGAGAGAGTACTGGGTCTCATCAACCCTCTCTGCTAAAACAGTGGAAGGAGTGTAACCTGGTATGAAGAGTATAGGTGTCATCGAGTTTATGGAATTTTACTGAATAAAACTAGGTTTGCACTAACCATGGGATTTACAGGTATTTGCTCAGAAATTAGAATAAGATGGGGATTTTTTTTTTTTTAAAGAGCAATTACGTCTGCAAATTTGTTTCATGGCTTGCAATTTGAAAGGTATTTCAAAGGAAATAAAGGCATATTACTCCATGCTTTCTGAGGTTTATTCTTCACTACATTCTGTTGAATTTTTACCCAGCAGCTAAACAAAATGTACAGGTTTTATACAATACGCAATTCTGCACAGGAAGCCAACTTAGATCATGGACACCTCCCCATCTCCTCTTGATTCAGAAGCTATCTTTCAGTCTTTATGCCTTATTTAGGGACTGGTCCCAGCCTATTTTACTAGATATGAAACGCGTAGATCTTGAAGGCAGAGTAAATTTTCTGGAATTTCTGAGAAGACGATAGATTTTAATCAAATGGCACATCCCTCAGGATATGATTACAAGTGTTCTTTTAAGTGGAAGAAATAAAATATAACATCTCCTAGGCTTCTTGTGACTGGTTTTCTAATTTTCACAGGTCTGGTAGAAAAGAAATGAAAAAATACTAAATTAATGCACACAACCCATGAGTTCAAATGCCAGCAACTCATGGCCATCATGGACAATGCAGTATTGAATTCTGCTCTCCTAAAAGAGGCTATTGTGCTTAACACCCTAATGGGTTCCTAGTAAAAGAAAGGGGAAAGACTTTCTCATGGTTCCATATGAATGTACAGTATGTTAGTGAACCAGTGAATTATTATTTTTCCATTCACAAATATATGATAGTTTTTAATTTGAGGTTGCTCAATCCTGAAAAACAGCAATACCTTCCAGAAATACCTCCTGAACCTCAGCAGCTGTTTTCCTTGCTAACAAAGGATTTTCACTGTGGTCTAAAGAAAAAAGAGAGGCACAAACTACAATCTCTGGCCGTCACAAAATATGGCTATATGTTACTACCACTATAAAGTATTAACTTCACTGGGGAAATCATGTAAGTTACTGCACAGCTGGGACTTTAGTTTTATTGATTGGTCCTCTAGATGCATTTTAAATGCAAAGGAGATTTTATTTCAGTCTAAAACTTACTGTGGAAAACATCTCAAGATAACATATTGGGAACTTCATAAAAGAATGATCTTTTATGGGTTCATAGTTATTGCCATGTGTATATTTTTTTAATTTTGTCTTTATAAATAGATACATGCCAGAATTCAAAATGTGGCCATTATACAAAGAAGAGGTTTCAGCTTGATTGCAAAGGAGGTGAGCTCAGGGTGGCAGTACGCTAATACAAACACAGAGTCAGAGATGAAGGCTGTTCGTTGTGGAGACCACGAGCAGGTATCTACCAGGCCTCAGAGAGATGGACTACCAGGCCTAAAATATATTTCTTAAAAAAGCTTACTCTAAAGTTTTGCTTTTTTAAAAAAATCCAATCACTTCAGAGGGAAAAACTATGCAGCACCAAATAAGTATAGCAGCTCTTTAGAAGAATGTTTTCAAATATGTACAAAAGAGTAACAACATCATATTTTCATAGCTGGCTTCAAAACTGGCAGCCACATTTTTGACTGAGGGTGCAGTGAGGTACACACTTTCCTAGAACTCAAGAAAAAGTTCTAAAAGTGTTTGATGTAAGTTAGGAAGGATCTTCCCAGTGCAGGAACCTAAGATGCCACATCTGTTTCTCTGAAGGATCCATCTGTAAGACCAAAATACGCTTGAGCTTGGACATCTTCAAGGCAGAGCGTGTATCACTGAAAAATTCTATGTACAGATATAATTTAGGAAAGATCACTGGTGAACTGCTGTAATTTCTCTATGTTCCTACAATGTGGCTGTCCAAAACTGTGCTGAAACAAAAGCTACTTTAGCCTCCCTAGGTTGCCACTTGTGTGCTGCACTGTAAATACTTAACCATTTGACATATCAAGGCACGCAGAAAGGCAAGGAAAGCACAAAGCTCAAAATAAGGTTCCCCCACTCTACACAACTGTTTTTGTGAATGTAAAACTGGAACACACGATTTTGTATACCAAAAAAAATCTGCCTATTAATGCTGATCTCAATCAGAACTGCTATGTGTTTCATGAACGGAAAAGCATGTTCTTCTGCTAACAACCTCCCTATAGCTTTTGCTAATTCTGAATACCTTCCTCATGGTCAGTCACTTGTGCTGTTACTGTAGAAGAGTTAAGACGTGATACCTCTTTTACTAAAGCCACCGAATGGTCAGGGGATCATAGGATAATTTAGGTTGGAAAAGACTTCATTTATTTTAACCTCTCTCCTAGCTGAGCCAGCTATGAGGTCAGAACAGATTGCTTGGGGCTTTATCCCGTCTTTGGTGATTTACTTTATTAAAGCAGGCTCAAAAATTAAAGATAAACGGGGAGATGGAAAGTATTCTCAAAAGAAATCTTGAGTTTGTAGCAATCTCAAAGCAGAGGACTCTGGATTTAACTGGATTACGACTGGCAATGGCTTTGTGAGTGCAACATCTGTAGATATGATTGGATCATGTTTTTTGAATAGGCTGAGTATTAAAGATAAGAAACAGAGGAAAATACTCATTTGTCAAGTGAGTTCTTAGGTTTAGCTATGAGGTCTGTGAAGCAACCAGATAAGATCTGTTCGTTTAACAATCTGAGAAGGACACTCTAACAGAGTGAACAGAGACTTCTTAGCTGAGATTTTGAGGAGTGATTATAAGAGCAAGAGAATCTGAAATATGTGACTGGATTGATTAAAAGCAGAAGGCTTTTATGTATATATATGTATATATATAGTCACACTGACAGAAGTTTTATTGGCTAGTGGCAATCGCCTTCTATATCAAAAATTATGGGGAACTTAGGCAAAATAAGTGATGACCTATGATCAGAAGAGACAGATGTAGCGTTCGTTACATATCAAGGTTTTACCGGCGGATCTCCAGCCGACCCGGGCTGGGGAAGGAACAGTCAGCACACACAGTGTGGGTGTTCAGCTTCAATGTTTATTGCGCAGTAGTTTACCTTTATACCCCCAGCAGTAGGCGTGTCATGTTATAAGGGGCGGAGACAAGGGAGGGTCGACCCTTAACTCTTTCCGTACAGCGCGTGATCTTCCGGTCGCCAGCCCTTATCTTTACTACAGACAGACTATGGCATACCCAGTGAGGGAAGCCAGACTTTTCTCTGGAATTCTCACTTTTATATCACAGCTGACATTTAGAAATAAATGCACTAGGGAGATGCAACCAAAGACCACTCTTGGAGATGAATTGCTCTGGGGTTAAAAAAATGAACAGTGAGTTCATAGAGAAACCAGACAAAGGTTTGGAGGAAACAATGGCTAGATTGAGAGGTAGTAATAAAGAACTCTAATCAAAGAATAAAAGCACTACAGAATTTCAGGATACTGCTGACATTAAAGGTCCTTAAAGACAACTGGTGTGAATCGTTTAAAATCTAAGGGATGCAAAGAGTCCAAATGAACCGTAACATTTATTTCATACACACTGCAGAAGAAGAATCATCTCCATGCTGAGATGATTAACTGAAAACCTCATAACGTTGAACAACAAACTGCTACAAACAGGAGTATTTTCACTGTCTGGACACAACCCAAACCTTCCAGGGTCAAATGTTTATATTTAGCAGCAGTCTATGATGAGAACAGATTGAATGTTAACATAAATCTTCTTTATATTGCCAGTCCCCTGTAAAAGGGAGTCAGTGTAAATGAGAATCATATACTTTAAATCAAAGGAACAATGGACTAAGCAAAGTGACTTCAGTCACATCTCAGTGCAATGCATCTGAGCACACTAATTGGAGACTTCATTTTGAAAATGAACACTCAGTGACAGAAAAGTCAGGACTATAGGAAAAGCACTGCAAGTGTCACAAAGCAATTTCCCCCCAACAAGTCAATTTTACAATTATGTGGCAAATAATGAAATTAAACAAAGCAGGAAAAGTGGGGAAAAAATTGCATGAGAGCCCTGGGCTTATATAATAAGCCCTAGGCTCGTATATTCCACAACCAAGAATAAATACTGTAACATTAAAAAAGGGTCAGCATTTATGAATGACCATTTACAAAGACTAACCAAGCTTATGAAAGAGGCTTTGGGGAGGAATAAAATATTCAACGGGAAGTCTGAAAGGACAACAAAATGAAGATGGAGACATACTTATGATAGGAAAGGCTAAGGTAGAAATTAAAGTATAATTACACACTGTTTAGAAGACTTCTAGGCTATTTGCCTGACAGATAAAGAATGAGATGTCAGTAAAAGAGAAGACTGGCTCTTAAGAGACAGTCTGAGTAATTTATTGAGAGTACAAGAAGATTCTGCTAAAATAATTACTTAATCATTTTTATCTATGCTTGCAAAAACTGATTTGTTGAAAACCGCCAAATAGATATCTCTCCCAAAGAAACAAAACTGAATTATAAAGGAGATTATACAGAAAGACAGATCCCAATACTCACATTTGGCTGTAATGCATACAGCAAAAAGCTTCATTTGCCAAGCAGAGGTGTACTTTGTCCTTTGCTATTGGGAACTGATTATAGCCCCCTCCATGTAAAATAGCATGGCATCTGGGCAACGATATTTATAACAGCCTCCAGGAGAAGTTCAGAAGTCATTATGGCAACAGGGTGTGAGAGCGCAGTACCTTCTGTTTGTATCTTCCCTCTTTCTACTTTCTTGACAGATAAAATTAATGCAATTGATCCCATATCATTCCTTCTCATCTCATTTGCTATTTCTACATGCCAGTGGCATTCCCAGCTGCCCAGGAGAAGAAAGTTCAGGCTGCTTCATCAGATTCTACTTGCCAGTTTGTGAAATTATTAAAATTGTGTGTCGAAGTCCTAATTCTACAAGAAGTTGCAGGGGCAGGAGGTATTGATTTTCGAGTGTTCACATATTAATCTTCCTTCTTTGAGGGAGAGAAAGCACCAGTGTGGAGAAATAAAAATACATCTTTGCTGATAGCTTACTGGTTGTATACCCATTTCTAGAGCCAGCCAGCCAAGACAATGCACATCTCCAGGACTGAATGGCATTCCAGATGTAATTAAATAATCACACCCATATCACAAAATATCTTCCCATTTTGGTGTAAGTTTGTTGTATAGCCAAGTAAGTTACATAGGTAGAACTGCTGACGTAATTTTCCACCCATTTTTACCTAACCCTATTCATGGCAGCACTTATTTATCTTAAAGGGTGTTCTGAGGATTAGGTTGTCTACATTTGTAAGGCACTTTTGAAGAAAGTATGCAATATCCAGCATGAATGCAGAGTTCTGTTGTTCTTGCTGTATTTGAATCTTACAAAACAAAAAAAGTCACTGCAGAGGATTTTTTTTTTCTCTTTTAAATGTGAGTAGTATTAAATCACAAATTGTCTTCTGTTAATCGCCTAAAATATATATATTCAAGGATGCTATATTCAAGGACGGTACATCAGTTCTGCTACAGTTCTTACACCTGACCTACACTTTTACTTATGCCACTGGTATACAAGCCATGCCCCCTAAATATTTAATTAAAAATACAGCCATTCTATCATATTGATCTCCTTCCTTCCAGTTTAATGATTCCAGTCTTAGATAAGATGTAATCCTGGAATAATACATGATCATAGCTTTAGATCAGGTGCTGCGCAATGAATCTTAACCCCTTAACAGAAATGAAGAACTGAACCAGTCAGTAAATCTGCCATGCCTTTGGGCTGTAAGGAAGAACTGAGAAGGACAGGGGAGCAATACAAACAAATCTCAATTATTCAGCACTTACTGCAATGCTTTTCAGCTATAAATAGGAATAATACATGACAACTTTGGGAAGAAGTGGATTATCAGCCATTTCAGTAATACCCAAGAGGCAACACAATCTCTGACCATCATTTATTAAAAATGAGGGTGGCTAAAGGGAAATTTCATCCACAACAAGGTTAGCGCAGTTTTTGCTCCTTCAGCAAAAGGAAGTTCCCTATTGATTTTTCAAGTGGGCTGGCTACCTACAGATGACACAGGTCTCGCCTGAATCACAGTGATAAGGTCGAGGACAGAAGTGGACCAGATGCTATTCCCACACCAAGCTCATTTACCACAAGGAGCATATTAAAGCCATTGACTTCAGTAGAATTACATCAGTGTAAATTAGAAGTGCAACGCTCAAACAAGCTAGGCCAGCAGATGGCAGATCGTTAATAGTTTAAAGCCTAGTTTGGGGGCTGGCCATTATTTCACATTCCGAAGTTTTGTGAATATTAAAAGGTACGGCTTCATTTAATAAAACAACACTGGCATTATAGAACAATGGACTGTTTTGGACAGAAAACCTTGGATTTCTGAAATAAATCTAAATGAAAAAAGTCTCCTGACTGCAATGTTTTCTATGCAAAAATCTATGAAATACATACAGGTTTACAACCACATAACTGCTGCTTCTTAGCTGACATTTGGCCATGCTGCATCCACAATCAATTTGAGAAGAGACTGAGAAACAAGACCCAATCTAAAAGCTTTGTTAAGACTTCATAGTGAAAAGTTAGGCTGAGAAATACACATTAAAGCTATATATAATATTTGGTACAGAGTGGATACAACAGAGGTACATCCTCCCTGCTGTCTGTCATTAACAGATCCGCAGATAGTTATATTTAATGTGCTAAGGCTCTTACATTTCTTTACCACCTTACTGCTTTATTATTATTGGGCAAGATATTTAGCACGTGTACATTGGAATAGCTTCATTTAATTTAATGGGGCTACAGCAACAGATGCAGGCCGGGGTTCCAGTTATTATTTGTCAAACAGGTTAGTAGCTTTCTTTTCTATAGTGTAGTGTGAGAAGAACCTCAAGTAAAAAAATCTTCCCCATGGCAGCTAAGCAAACTAGCTCACCAGGCATCGTCTGTCATCATTACTGCTGGGTGACCAAAAGGACTTTGGAGCTTCTAATCAAACCTCATCTCCCGACAGCGAGAAGGTTTCTATGACCCTTGAAGGTCCCCAAGTTTAATTTGTGTCAACAGGAAATCTTCCCTAGTCTATAGGTAAATTATGTTTTACCATTCTGGTTTCTCAAGTTCTAATAATTGTATTTGGGTTTTAGATTATTAACAGCTCAAAGAGGGCTTTAGCACGGCAGGAAACGGTGTGGTAGCACATTTATTTCAATTCATAGGGAAAAGTCATGCCAGAATTTGGGATCTAAGGCCTTCTTTTCAGCACTTTTTAAAAGAAAACAGAGCTGCTGTTCCCTAAACTCTAAACTACAACCATCAGTTTCAGTCAGTCACTACTCTCCAGGAACAGAGGCAGCAGCAGCATGACTTATACAGCATGCATGGCCATAAGCAGTACGGTTACAGGGGCTTATTCTCAGAGCATCCTTTCCTTTGTTGTTAGAAGCATAGGTATAAGTACTAAAATACTGTAAAGACTCCTACCTGTGACTTTCACCAACATACTCTTTTACTTCAAATTCAGTAAGAGGCTGGAGTTAGTATTTCTAAGATCTAGACTTAACCTCTCTTATTGGCATGTTGCTTTCCTCTATGCTTCAGTTTCTCCACCTGTAACATAAGGATAATATTTATGCACCTCACCCAGAACTTGTGAAGTGTCAGAAATCAGCCAAAATTCCGAACTTATGAAAGATATTAATGCAATTCAAAGACTGCAATGCAATGTAACAGTGTATTCATCTGAGTTGCCTTGTACTGGTGGCTGCAGGCCTAAATCTGTTCATCTCAAAAGTCAAGAACATTGTTTTTGAGACCTACAAAAGACAGATGGTCAGGTTCAGAAAATGAGGCAGGAAGATTAGAGACAAAACCATTATTATTTCACAAGCTCTTCTCAGTTTTAGTGCAAAGTCTTCATTGCCTACTAATGCAAGAGAGGACTAGCTTTATACAAAACATACATGAAAGAAAGTGCTAGAATTAGTGTTGAATAATCGGATCCCTCTCAGTTATCACTGTGTATTGACACAGCTCTACTATGAAGTGGTTAAATAGAGGTTTTTTCTTGTGAGATAACTGTGGGTTTTTTTTTTCTACAATTTCTTTCTTTTTCTCGGATTTCCATTTTATCAGAATGTCCAAAGAGGGAATGGATCATCTGAATCTACTCTAAGAGAGCTGTGAGTGTCCTGTGTTTGTAACCACAATATACTCCGCTCACACACACAGCAATCTTATTTATTTAGGTATAAAAGTAAGAGGATTTTCATCAGCCTTCACCAGAGCCGACATTCTAGGCTGCACTTTGGAAGTCAGATTTCATAGAAAATACTTATAATGGTGCATAAGAACAGTGGTGAAGGTTTAGCTCAAAAGCTCAAAATAAAAAGACCATTGAGCAACCTTTCACTGACGCAGAATTTATTTCTTCCAGAAAGCTTTTAAAACCTCTCTTATATAACTGAATCATAGCCAATCTTAGATAATGAATACACTGTAGAGTTATATTTTATTTGTGAGCAGCTGAATTCATATAGATACACAATAGATGTTATATGCACCGTATACAGATTTGCTCTTGTGATGACCTATTTCAGACCTAGAGATTAAAGTCCAGGAAAAGCATGTAATAAATTAATGAAACTTAATGAAAAAGTGTATTTTTGGCTAGATATTTTTTTGTACTTTAATATAACTGATTTACTAGGCTCGGTTAGAATATGTTTTTAAGCATTGACTCTGCAGCTCTGGAGACAAGGCTTTCGAGACTTGCTCTCCCACTCCATTTGAACACCAGGACTGAAATAGCAGCAGTGGATTTACAAAATCCTGACATGCCAGGCAATGAAGTGACTCTTTTCCTTGCTCCTTGGGGAAATCCAGTGGGATTAAAAGGAAAATAATTGACCATGTTCTTATTAGGCTGGCAAGCATGAATCTCTGGAACAGGATCAGACGTTGGCTGTCAAGGCTTTAATGAAGTTATAGAATACTCCAAAACTATACAGCTGTCTCCAGGAAGGAGAATGCAATATGAAACTGTTTTTCAAAACAAAAAGCCCACAATTTAAAATCAGGGTTTGACGTAAATCCAACAGGCTTCTGTTGGGTGTTACATGAGGGATAAAATTGGCCCTGTTACATTAACAGTAAGCGGATTGCTCCTTTTAAAACAACTACCATAATTTCGAGTGGAGAACACATGGCCCATAGTTGATTAATTCTAAAATAGTTAATACTGTGCCATTCATGTTAAAATTAAAATTTTCATTTGGCTAACATTTTTGGTTATGTCATTAATTATCACCCATTTCAGAACGGAAAATAGTTTTCAAAAAAGCAATCTAGCTTCATACAAATCTAAACTGAACTTACTATTGCACAGGATTTCAGTCATATCCAGTTTTATTCTCATTCCTAGTTAGATATAAAGGAACAAACAGCTTCCATGCCCTCAATAGTGTTTTGAAATCCACAAAAACATTGAAGCAGCTTGTTAGCATAGCAATATAACAAATTCATTATATGCCAGCTGAAGTATTGCAAAGTTTGCATCTGTTGTCATGAAGATTGATATTAGATAGGATTCATTACAATTTTGCACCATTCCAGCCTGTATTGCCCCTGCTTTCAAGGTAAGTAAAGAGCTATTTCCACAACAACCACGGAACAATTAATTTGTATCCTTTCAGAATACACAACATCATTACCTCTGTGCCAAAACAACCTGCTGATGGAAGGTCCTTCTAAATGATAAATTGCACATTCAGGAAATGCAGTTTAGAAGACTACAATTCCCAAACTGTTCTCTCTTGTATTCCTAACTTGCATGTGTCAATGAGCTGATGAGTTTTGATTTCAGTAACTATATTTTACTACTGGATGTACATGTCTGTTATGCAAATAATTTCAACAGCAGTGCACAGCTAACTTGTGTATGCAACTGCAATCAACTAATCAGGTTCCCACATTTAGTTGCACCCTCAGTCATGGGGAATGTATATACAACTTAAAATCATACTTTTCTGTGTGTATTTGCCAAGTTTTAAAAAATGTAGCCAAAATTGTGCAATCTAGCACAACCTAAAAACTTGGCCAACCAATAGATATAGCCCTACTTAAAAACTGCACAAACACTTGTGAATACCACAATCAAACATTCGTGAAACTGCACGCTGCACATGCAGCTGAAGCTAGAGGAGTGATGAGCATTATCCATCTGATTAGCTATGCTCTTTCAAGTTTCAGATTTCCTGCATACACGTGTACCCCAAGATGAATTATCAAAATCTAATTAAAAATTTATAAATCCCCTACTATTTAAGACCCTCTGTAGAGTAACAAATGGTGATAAAATAGAGGTTCATCAACATTTCCATTAGGAATTATATTGTTCAAATGTCTAAAAGTAATTAAACCCATAAAAAGTGCTTTAGTTATTTATTTGCTTTTTTACTAGTCTCTAATACAAGAACACTATTCAACACCCTAGGTGCCCTTGGCAGTCTTTTGAAGAAAGTCATAAAAGGTTATAATACCTAGCTCTTATACGGTGTTTTTCACTGGTAGATGTTAAAGTGCTTTACAAGGGAACTAAGTCTCTGCAGCAAGTGAAAATCATGTCTATACAGGTGTATCCATATTTTGCATGTAAGTGTGGTGCATTAGCCATATATATTATGATTATCTTAGAGATAGATCGGTTTAAAAATACACCTACTCTAGTTTATTACACTCCTTAACATTTGTTTTCCTGAAGACTGGAAGAAATGGTGAAAAATGTTTGAGTGTTTCAGGACTGTCAAGTGTAACACATAATGCATTCCTATTCCTGGAGGCTTAGGAAAGTCAGTTAACATTCAGATGCCCATCCCCAGATTGTCATTCCTTGGTGCCAGGTAAGAAAACAACATGAGCGTCTCTTGCCTACAGTACAGAAATAATAATTAAACCTCTTTAATGGATGCACTGTTGCAAAGTTTCAAAACCTTAGAGTTCAGAACTCTAATTTCTCTACGCAGAGACCCTGTGGGTGAGATTTATGCTTTAAACAAGAACTGTGATCACCACATAGTAACATTTTTGAAATGTGACCAAATTAGCTTCATGGAAGAGAAAACAAATGCTTCAAAGAGGACAAGATGTTCAGTAGTTGTCACGTAGTATTTCAATTTTAAAGAGAAATAGAAAATGCACTTTGGGTCCTAGTCTATTTTTACTTATCTGTATCTTTGCCTTGTCTCGTTCAAATGTATAAACAGTTTGAAATACATCTCCATCTGTTGAGAACTATGGGATGTTGAAAACAGTGCTTTCATGATGACTGAATGATCTAATTCAGATCTCAGCTAAAGACCATCATAATTACTCAGGAAACTCTAACTCCAAGTTTCTTCAACCACATGTCAGGCCTTGGTTCACCTCGTCTCACTCAGGAGAAGATACATTCATCATGAAATTTCCCTCGTCTCAGCTTAGGCTGAGGGCCACAGTGTATCAACCACGTTAGATCAGTGAGTCTGATACGCACCTGTACTTTCCTCCACAACAACAATTTTCATAATAAAAGAACCCTTCCTTTAAGCAACAAATTATTAATTAGTAGAAAGCAAAGGGCTTATAAATAGTGAAAAATGCTAGACACACCTAGCTTTCCTCTTATGCTTACCAATACCAACATACTGGGGTTACCAATTCCTACAGAAACTTCCACAGACTATCTTCCATGAACTGCACCCTGCGAGTGATCCCCATGACACCTCCCGATGTCTGACAATTGTTTTTCTTCTTAAGACCAATTATTTTCCATCCTTACAATTTCTTGCTTCCTGGCCAAAGGCCTCAAAAACCACATGCATACATGACTGCCTTACCTGGCAAGCCATTTCTATGTCCCAGGTGTTTTTCTTCATGAATCCAGTGTAAGGCTTAGAGCAGCGATATTCCATCCATGAATTTCTATCAGATCCTGGTTCCATACTCATACCTCGGTTGCTGTCAAGCACCTCATGATCCCTACTTCCCCTCTGTTTTGAGAAAAATTCCCACCTCTGCCATCTTCCAACTCTCTCCCCTGTTCCCTTCCTTCCTCTCCCACAATGTCTCCCCCTTCTCTTGTCCTCAGATGCTCCTAACCAATCCTGAAATGTCCTACCACCAACTCATACGCCTACCCACTCCCTTTTACAGTAGCAAAGACAGAGCTTTTCTGTCTTTTTCCTCTTTTGCAGTACCTTCCTGTCAATCCCTTTTCGCCTGCCTCCTCTTTTCAATTACTTTTTGCTGCTCAGCGTCCCAAACTGCAGCAAAAGCCCCATCATGTGCTCAATGGCTCCATGGACTTGGACACACACAGTGCAGCTCGAGAGGTGGTACAGGCTGTTGGGTTCTTTCAGAGGCCGTCGTTTCCATGAGGCAGCTGTTCTGTTAGAGCAGGTGTACACCTTGGCCACCTGGCCAGCCAGCACGAACGCGTGTCCTGGGCAGTCAGGCGTCTGGGTGCGGTGTTGCCTGTCAGTCCTCAGGTGAAACCAATACCGCAGGCTGCCTCTTCACTGTCGATCTGCCAAAGAAATTGTCCTGCACAGCACACGCTGCGCAAGTCTGTCACAGAGACTCTCTCAATAACTAGGTGACATATCAATATTTCTAGGTTTTTACACAGCCTCATCTGTGGCGTTCATAACATTATAACATTTCAGCTCCCCTTCTGTCACAATCATACGTGACATATTTAATTTTATTTTAAAATATGTACATGCCCTAACTTTGCTTGAAAATTCTAAATAGGATCTTTGCAAAGCTACAGAACATATGTTTGCTTCTACTAATTGATATAAACTGTTTTCCTTTTTAGAGAGCTCTGTTCAAAATAATTCCAAAATAATTGGATTTAAACCAGAAAAAAAACTGTTTCAAGGTGGAATGGATGGAATCAGCACAGCGTGCTGATTGATCAGCCCATTACAAAGGAAGGATCCAGAGGGATCTAGCGATGGCAGTTATTGCTCCATCAAGATGTGACTATAAAAGCATGATGATTAGTTTCCTTGCCTGCACAAATGGTAATAATATACGCCTACCCATTCTGAAGGTTGGCCATCAGATTCTAGCACTTTTGTATAGGTAATGAAAATTATGATGAGCCCACATTCAGATGGTTAAAAAAATTTGTATGTATCAACACAAGAGTAAGATTACGCTATGAAGAAATGTTAGCACTTACAAAAATATGGATGAAAGTTGACTTGCACAAACAAATCTGCTAATATAAATAAAATATGCTTTACAGAAAGTTAAATAAAACTGCACGGCATTGTTGGAAAGCATGATTCTTTGTAAAAAAGGCCACCAATGCAGCAATACTGAAGGAATAAATATCTAGAAGTGGTGAACTAAATCTTGGTAAATTATTAAAGTCTCCACTTGAAACAGACTACGCGTTCTTTTATGCAATGAGTCCTTGTAAACCAAGTACTTATCAAAGGAATCCTCCATCCCATGTCTGCAGCTTCATCCCATCTTCTAAAGCCGGAGCTGCACTGGGAAGGCAGTGGAATTAGCCATGGAGGGCTGTGCCACACACCCCGGTGCCTCAGTTCCCAGCATTATCTAGCACCTGAACGGCCAAAAGGGCCATGTGGACTTGCCGTACTGTTGCCATACAGAACAAAACTTCAGGAGAATGTAAGGATATATATGTCATCGAAGATTTCCAACCAAGCCCACAAAAAAAGAAATCAAAAGTATTTCTCCATAACAGACACATTCTTAAAAATGGGATGATCTTTCTAGGGGTTCAACATACTCTGGCTGTAGGGACATGGGACCCTGCAGTACCTCAGCGGAGCCAAGCAAATCTTGACAAAAGGCCACTGCTCTATGTGATGACTGCAGTCACTAAGGCTGAGAGAGCGCCTGTCCTATAGCAGGAGCTATAGGGAACTTGAAAGATGTATTAATACAGATGGGTTTTTCAGCTTGGGTCCCAGAAGAAATGGTTACAGCAGGAGCAGTAATGCAATGTAGGAAATAAATGTGTCCATAGAAACAAACATTTTACACATTGGTAGGTTTGATTCTTCTAAAAGACCGTGATAATCAGAGATTAGATTTCAAAAAGGAAAAAAGGTGAAAAAATATCCCTGAACGGTGCCACAGATACCTGGAGCGGAGCTGAAAGTGCTGGAATCTGCTGTGCACGGAAAGGCCAGTTTCAGCTCCCTTGCAAATAAGTAGGATTCACCTTGACTAGAAGAGGAATGGGATCATACCCTAAGATAAAAAGCACACACTAGTAACTACAACCAGCATCACATAAGATTACTCACCAAGTCTCCAAACTTTCAGAGAGCTGATAATTCAAAGGAAATTTTAATTTAAAAAACAAAACAGAACAGAAAAGAGAACAAAACAATGTACCTGATCTGTTTTCTCTATTTCCCTCATGATGTCTTGCTTGCTCCTTAATTCAGGTGGTTCAAACAACAGGATTTAAGTTTTGGTTTTGCAATCAAAATATACAGTCACCTCCAACCCAAGAATTGGGGCAGGAGTAGGAAGCATCTGTACAGAATCCTTTCCTCCACCTGCTACTCCCAAAACCACAAAGGAAAACTAAAGCAAAATCAAACAATTCCATTGCATGTGCAAATTCTCACTTACCACTTACAAGGTGCTATTTCCATTTTTTTCCACACTTGGTACTTTTTAAACACTTACTGAAATCTACTTTATTTCTTCAGCTAATGAGTATTTGAACTGACTGTCACCATTTGTGCCAGCAAAGTAATGGAAATCAACTTTTTCACCTACAAATCCCATCCCCCCAAGAGATAAGGATTATTGATACAAGTATGATTGCCTACAAACACAATGGAAGAGAAATATTTATGAAAGTGGTAAAGGGAACAGTCTGATGAATGATCAAAAGATTTCAGAATATGCACAACACAGGAGCTGAGATTCTCACACATATGGAAATATGAGAGAAAAATGTTTTCCTGGGGATATCACCTCCAATCATCACATGGAAATAAACAGAAAATACACTTTTCTATGGACGATTTTGCTTTGGAGTAGGAAGACGGTTTTAAGGTAAAGGGCAAAATGAGGAAAAAAAAAGTTTACTTATTTTTCATTAAATGTATATGAGCATATTCCCATTGGACACCATGTAAAGCATATAACATATCCCAGGCAACAGAACAACACATGAATAGGGAATGTGTCCTGCTTTATCAACTGAAATATTCACAGGCAAGAAAAAAGTACAGAAGAAGAATAATTTACAATAGCCTGGAAGCGGTTAATTTAAACAGCAAAGAAGAAAAATGTGTTGGAAGAGCAATAGTGGATCTTCATCTAAAGTAGAAAAATGGGCCATATATATTGATTTGCTCTTTGGAATCTTTGGAAGCCAAAGGTTTGTAGGATTAATTAGCAATTGTGTTAATTAAGGAGTCAGGTCACTGCCACAGTATAATCAGGCTTGGCATGGTGGAAGACTTTTCAGCCCGTTTTAAATTTATGACCTTGTTGCTTTTAGTCCATGCTTCTCAACCAGCTTTGATCTCAGAATTGGCCTTATGTTTAATTTGGTTTCCTTCTTGCTCTGGAAGAGTGAATTTCAATTTGCCTTTCTATCTAAATGTTATGGTGGTGCAGTGCAATGAGATCTTTGCACAGAACATGTTATTTTCTGATTCATTCTTTTGCTGTTGTGGTCTTACCTGTCAAAATTTAACCCACACTGAGACTCTCAGAAGAGTGCATGAAGGAAGTAAGATGAAAGTGAAATAGCATTTCCATGAGTCAATTATACTTTGAAAATAGTTTTGATTTCACCCTGTTTCCAGCCCTTCATTTTCTTTCCTTATGACAAGCTGAGTTGGGCAGAGTCCCACCCTGGGTCAGGGGGAATGGCAAATTCTAACTCTCCCTCTTTCCCCACCACAGGGAATAACAATTTTCTTCAGAAGTTATTCTGACCCCAGATCAGAAACAAAAGTTGAAATGTAAGCACTGAACTCGCCATCAGACCAACCTGCCTTTGACATGATTTTATAACAACACAAACACACATTCCATGAAACACTGTTTGAACACACTGTGGACCTGGGAATGCAATACTGAGGCCGTGCTTCCCGCAGATCTGGCGGATTTGAGATCTCATGGTATTTTAGCCTGGTTCAATCCAACTTAACCCAGTTTTCACTAATTTCAGTGACATTTGACATTCAGGAAGATGCCTCAAGAATAAGTAAGTTCCTCCAACCTTCATGAAATTAAAGATCGCAGTAAAGGAGAGAAACTGAAACTAAGTCTGTCCTAAGGGGTGAGACTCTCTCTGCTCCTTTCTCTCCACTTTAGGCCCCTTACTTTGGTTTGTGGTTACCCAGTTGCCACATGTATAGCAGCACACATCGTTTAGCATCAGTCACAGCACGTGCTGCCTTGCACAGCACGGACAACGAGAAGATGGGAAGGAACACTGGGTACACGCTGGGGAGCAGGGAAACGTGGGCTGGAACTGAACGCATCGCAGAGAGATGTGGGTTGTTACAGTAGAGTGAGTTGGGACACAATGTCATTACGAACTAGGCTTCATTAATTCCAATGCTGATGAAAAAATTGTTTTGCTGTTGTTTTTAACGAATAAAACATAGACCTTACTGCAAAAAACATGAATATGGAACAGTACATTAATAGAGTTTTCAAAATGTATCGCTACCAATGCAAAAATTTCATGTCATTAATCTTATTTGTAGCAGCCAGCTATCCTGTCCGAAGAGAGCATGCAAAGTGTTTTTAAAGAAGTAGGCTTTTGTCCTATAACTCTACCTCATAGTAGATAAAGAAAGGTTGAAAGAATTTGGTTAATCTGGGAGAAACAGCCTAGTTCCACTATTATTTCCATTGATAAATACAATATTATTTTATTATACTATATATACTTACTTTATTGTAGTATATATACTTGCATTTTCAGGAAATCAATTCAAGTAACAAATTGCCAGACAACTGTGCTAAAAGATAAATATTTAAATACGTTGACAGTAAGCTTTTCCCCAGATTCATATCCCATCCATTGCTGCTAAAGCAGACTAGGCAGTTAGCGTCCTGTCAGATCGTGAACCCGGAGATGTAAACTAAGTGTTAATTTTGTCCTTCCTCTACTATGCTCTGCACTGTGGTGGAATATATTATAACGAAACGTGTCTGTAATATAGAAGATAAAAATAACTGGAAGGAAAGCAGAAGTTCACAAGGTGATATTCTTCCATCAGTGTTTTTGCACAGGTCAGAGCACACCAAAGCAACTTGGTCTGGTGCAAGTTTTCATTGCACACTGTGGAAACTTTACATACAATATCTGGTGGTATTCCTGCTCCTGCATGCTTGATTGGCCACTTTAAATTCCATATTGGACTTGGTTGTTAATCATTCTCTGCAACATTTGTAAGTATTGACTTTAAAAATAATAATGTGTCACATAGCCCAAAGACTGGAGGACTCTTACAGTCATTGTAAAGAAAAATATTAAGTAAGGGAGAACAGATAGGTGATGGACATCTTGTCTTTAATTTTAGTGTTACAGGTATCTGTGATATTTTTCCAATATCGCTTTATCATGAATTCATGTTTTGATTCCAATTTATGATGTTCTGCTCCTCAGCACTCTTACAGATGACACACACCTGCTCTAGATTTGACTTCAGAACAAAACCTTCAGAGCTTTTATTTCTGTGTATTTTATTTCTGAGTTGAAATTACAGTTCTACATTAGGCCTTTTAGTGGATATTTCTCAATATATACATACCTGTGTGGGTGCTTTGCATTACCACTGTGAGAAGACCTTTTGCTCTAAGGAAAATACTCACAATACAGCTCTCTACGCATAGGACAAAGTACACTGAAATGCTGAAATTTTGCTTTATGACTCAGCCATATGCAGAATATCAACCAGAGGTTCCCAAAATCAATGGAAGCACTGTGATAAGTTAAGCACATGTCAGGGTGCTTCTACTGAATCTCTGCATATACCAAGGTCTTACCTGATACACGTGGATAGCATCTGTGCTACTTCACTGAGAATTTCACTTTGATAATGTTTCTATGACAAACATATGTGATATTTTTACAACAATTCATGAGCTATAAGTTTTAAATGTGCTTCACAGAAAGCATGTATAGTGCTACAAAGACATCAAAACAATGTAAACAGTCAACAAATATGGAATTTGTTAAGTCTACCTTGTCCCTTTATCTTCACACAGACAAATGCTTATTGAGGCGAAAAAAGGAGGAACCTATGAGGCACACACATCATAATACATTTCTTTTACCATTCAAAGGTAAAGTAGAGAAGAAGGAAAGCAGGCATGCTCAGGATAATCAATAAAATTAGCTGCCATTTTATAAGGAAAATTACATTGGAAAAATCTGCTTTCTAACTATCATGCAGAAGAGAGGAAACTACGAAACTATAAAGTCAGCTTTATCATGGAGTAAAGAAAACATGAACATTTTTGCTTTTTGACGAAAAAGGTCTTCAGTGTCCTATTGCAATAATCCTTGCCTCCGCCACCACACCCCTGTGGTGCAAATAACTCTCAGGGTTTGCATGGTCAAAGCCTGGTTTGGTTTTGTTATTACTGCTATAGTATGTCTCACTGGAATAACGACATGACAAAATTTCCTGGAAAGTGAAGTCTCAAATTAACGTTGAACTGAGGAAACACGTAAGTAACATATAAAAAGTGAAAGAGTTCCTGGAAAAGCTGACTTGGAGTTTATGTATTTCCTTAGCTTAAAAAATATACCAATTGGAGAACTTAAAACATCAGTCTGGCATGCTGCCAGAATAAATAATTCAAAATACTGCTCTATACTCATTTTGCTACCAGTAAAATTTCTGCATGAGTTACTTTTGCATTTAATTGATTGTGAAAAAAGAGAAGCACCATGTGATAGAGAAGAGTCTGACTTACCTGTGGTGATTTCATTGCAATTCCTGTAAATGAGAAGATGAAGTCATGCTTTTTAAAAAACTGCCACATGATTGACGAGATCAGAATTTAACGGTACGCTTTTGCAGACAGCAATGCTGACCAACAGGGGAAGAAAATCCCATCAACTTTTTTGTTGAGAGAGATGTGAAAATCTGTTCTGCAAATGCGTTTGTGTTTAGGAACTATTGATTATAATATTTATTTACAGGACAAGAAACAGGACTCCAAGCCTAAAGTTAAATTAATACTGTGTATGATGTCTATGTGTCATATAATTTTTTAAGCTAAATATTTTCATTATTTAAATCCTAAAACAATTGTATATATTATTTGCACTAAATTACCGTAAATTCATGGCCAGATTCACCAGTGCTGTAATGAAAGATGGCATTCTCAAAGCGTGCAATGAAAAGCACCCCAAGTGCAGTGTGATTTGCAAATTCCTTTGGTGTTGATTAAAATCTCACAAAAGCACAGTGAAGTCTGCAGTTTTTAGCATTTAATGTGTCACTGCCAAAATATTAATCCTGCTTTCATGATGACTCATTGGGAACAAAGAGTTTTATTAAAACAATATGGTGAATAACATAAAATAATACAACTGCATCAAAAAAATCTCATCAGTAAAAAAAAAGAATATGAAGCAGATTTTCAAAAGCAGGCATATGAAGCATGCTTATGTACACACATACATGCAAACTTTTGAAATGCTGGCTCTGAAAAATAAAAATTACATTTAAAAATAGTATTCAGTTCTATATTTCATGGCAGAAATCCAGGAAATATATTAGATAATGGATCCACAGCCAGGAATCTTTCTCTAACTTGGCCTATGAAAACTCAGGGACAAGCTTTAGAAACCAGTCTTTTAAAACACAGTATCCTAAAGCAGCACACATAAACAAGTACACTATTTTTTCCTCCGGTAAGCATGAAAGTTATTAATAAAGTCACTGGAAACTCCTTGTCCTTTGTTACGCTAAGGCCAGGTATTTCATTTATCCTGAAAATTGGCATAATTCACACTACTAAACATTTGTTACTGAGAATTCTGACCCTTGAGTCCTGTCAGTCAATTTAATCAGCCCAAGTGGAGAAGATACACATCATTGAAAAATAGGTAGCAGTGGTAGTAACAGAAATGGCAAATATAACAAAAAGGCACAATTTTGAAGTATGTCACTATACACAGTATGCCACCATATTACTTGTCACCTCTGAAAATATTCATAAATGTAACGTCTGTGCAAAACCATTGAGCTAACCAATTGCCAATATTAAGCCCTGTATTTTCTGGGTTTTGTAGACTTAAACTTGTGAGTAGTAATTCCTTTTCTCTTCCCAAAACAATTGCTTCTGCTCTGAAAATAATTGTCTGAAACACTGAAAAGGCATTTCTGTAGTTTAAGGCGTTCTTGATTGATGAGAAATATCAAACATCTGTTTGCAAGTATTGCAAAGTGAGAGCTGCTCAGAGAACTCGGCCTATTTGGGAAGTGTCAGGTAACTAAATGCACCTACCAGCTTCTTTACTACGGCTTAGCTCAGGTTTGCAAATACGGAATTTTTATCTTTTTTTAATACATTGAGATATATTTACCTACTGTGCTACACACTTGTACCAAGTGTTTCCAAAAGTGTGTGCCTTAATCTTCTGTGGAACTTGGGCATGAGAGAGAGCATGACATGATACCAGATCTCAATAATCAGAGATTATCGGTCAATCATCCTGTCTGCAGCTGACACTTCCTGGTAATGCTAAATATTCCCTAGAACAAAAACCCTTCAAACACAGTATCATCAGTGAGACACACTGGTGTAATTTTAATCTTGATTTGTAGCTATTCTCTATTGCTTGTATTTAAACTCCTTAAGAGATAACAGGAAAATACTCTGACATATAAATATCCAAAGCAACTCAAATATAACATAAATTATTCAAAACTTTCACACCTAAACTGTAAAGCAAATTGCTCTATGATGTTTTCTTAGTCCTTTCAGTGTCATTTACCAACTTAACCAAAGAAATCTGAAAGGAGAGAGCCAGGCGATGTATTTGCGCATCTGGAGCCCCAGGGAGTTCATGAGAGTTATGACTTCATGTCATACCATATTATAAATGTGAGGTGATTACCATACCAATAGCTTAATTGTACTTCAAAAGTGCAATGGCTTTTTACTAGGAGGCAAACCGAGGAGCTTTCCATGATTATGCCAAGTGACAATTTCCTCATCTACCTTATTTCACATATATTGTAGACCACTACACATCTGCCATACCCACAGGCAAGGCCAAGAGGCACAATTCTGTGGAAGGAGGTGGTTGCTCCTCTCTTACCAGGTAGGTAAAAGCAACTTAACCAGCTCTACAGAGAACACAAAAGGCTTCCAATTCTTCTTTTACACTGTTTTACCTGTAGACATCTTACTAGAGTATTGAGTACACTGAAAAGATTCTAGCTTTCACCATATGTTTGTTTAACATGATATTTGAATAAAATGAGTGTATCTTAAAGCCTAGAGCTCTGTTTACATGCCTACTCAACTGAGTTTCATGCTGTGTCTGTAAGAGAATCAAGCCCATAATACAGCTCAATTCCAGTGTAAACACTGTAGGAGAAAAAGCTGTATTACACGTGCTATGCCTACGGTACCTTTTTTCTAACCATGCACTTTTTTTCTGAGTAGCTGTAGCAAATCATTCACTACTTGGAAGGTAGTTCTACCTGCACTCACACATACATAAACATCATCGAATGTTGACTATCTACAAAACTGAGTGGGTTAATCCCAAGGAGCGTTTTCATTAACTGACAATACTTACTACGTTCTCTTCATTGCAAACAGAGAGCGCTATTTAATATGCATAGTGACAGCAATATTAATTTGCATATTTTTGTGTTTGGCATTTTGAATCTCCCTCTCTTAAGTTGGCTTTCTTGTAAGAAATTGTCTTGATGGCCAATATTCCAGAGAGATTCCATAACTGTAGATGATGGGGTTTAGATTTGGTTGGTTCCTTGGTTTTCCTTTCTCTGGGGATGTGTTACTATACAGTCGCTTGGGTCTCCACTAGAGTAATGAGGGAGAATCCTTACTGGTATGTAATGATGTAGGATAACATGTCTAACAGTTACATTAATTGCACTGTAATCAGATGATTTGCAGTACTACCCATCTTTCACAGTTTACCTGCCTTCTCCTTTCTCAGTATCTGCCTATGGCATTTTTTATGCCAGTTTGCATGGCATTTATCATTCTGGATCATTTGCTGCATTATATTGTCCTACCTTTCCTTCCTCTCATCCACATTAATTTTAGTGCTATGCATTTCATGCTTTTATGGTGTTTATAATTGATCTTCCTTCAAAAATATTTTTTCTTGGCATATTTTCCCCTGCCTTTGAGTTATCCAGATGGAATTTGCTGAGAGTTTCTCTCATTTGGAAGTATTTTTAATTAGGAGAAAATCAACTTATTTTTTCCTCATCTTATTATTTTGAGTTCTTCTTTAATTAAGAACTAATGCATGAAAAGATTAAATACATTATATTAAAATGAAGCTGTATTAACCAAGAGCATTAACGTTCTCATGGTCTGTGGGGTAGAAGAGTGGGAAGAACTCTCTGATACAGAAAATTTAAACCTGGCACCAGGGGACACGTGCATGTTCCTTGGCATTTAATTAAAAATGTCATTGGAGAGCTGCTGAATAACTTCCATCTTAAACAATTAAGCCTAAAGAGTGACTCAGGCTTCTCTAGATCATTCATCAGAAGAAGCTCTCAGTGTCTAGGTACAATAGACTCATAATGTTAATGTCAGCTGCAAAATAATGTTCGTGGCATTCAGAGATACACAAGTTAAGCTATGGATCAGAAGAGTGCTAAAAAGATAATTTTGTGGAAGGCACTTAATCTCGAATTGAAACATAGTTATGTCACGGGGCTGCCATGGAGAAAGTGTACTTAATGAAAGAGCAAAGAGAAAAAAAATGAGGACAAGAGTACATTAATAAAATAGCAATACAGGTGCTTAAACAGCTATGGGCTTCAGTGCCCAGACTATAAATCTGATCTCTCTTGGCTTCAATTTCCGAACTTAGTGTTTCTGACATAAATAATTTTCAGAAGATGCTAAGCCCATGTAGGGCAGGAATACATTTGGTCTTTAATAAGGAGACAGGAAGCATTCACTGGTGGAGTCCGGGTAAAGAAGGGAGAGCACAGCCACAGCTGGTTAGCTCTGCTGGAGAAACGCTGCGTGATATGGTCACTCTCCAGAAGCAGGGGCAGGGGACGATGGCAGTGATGGAACTGCATGGCTATTTTAAAAACACATAACCTTCTACAGCAATTAGAAACTGGGCTTCAGCTTAGTCTTCTGTTTGAAACATTTCTATATGCATATTTACATGTCTATACAGATAAATAAAGTATTTCTCTGAGATGAAATCTCATCCTAAGCTTTTGAATTTTATCATAAAGTACAAGAACAAGTCTCCTTTTTTTCTGTTTCTTCCTGAGATGTAATCTCTGACTAGAAAACTACATTATAAAATGTTTTAAGGTTAATTTTTGGGACATTGCCTATTGTTGGAAAGGGGTCACATATAATATGGCTTGTTTACAGCAATGAATGATTTAAATTACTCAAATAACTTTTTGGGGTAGTTCATAGAGTAACAAGCTCAAAAAAACATTTCTTCCTGCATTCCAAATCAATTTCTTTGCAGACAGTGATTGCATATAAAACAACTGACACACACTTAAGAGCACTAAATTAATTTTTACCACTCAGGAGAAAGTCCCATACGTCACTGTGGACAGTTTAATGAAAAACTTCTGTTTGATACAGATAATCCATCAGAAAGAATAGAGGGGTTTAGAAAAGCATTAGCAATTGATTGAACAATAATCCTCAAACCTGATGTCTGTGTATCTCTAAGCGGTATACTCTCACCTGGAACACTGCGGTCAGGTAGGGTCCCACAATCTTAAAAAGGATACAACAAGAAAAAACAGTTTTGAGAAGAGTGAAGTGCTGCCTAAAGGAGTAATGAGATTCATGTGTGAGAACAAACAGACGAGAATGGAATTGCTTTGCTTAAAGGACTTTAAAAAAGAAGGGGAAGGAAGGAATTGCAAGAGCAATTTGAGACAACCATCTCTGGGAAGCCTGTGGGTCACTGACTTTCCACGGTGTCAGAAAGAGCTGAGGGCAGGCAGATACTCCCGGACTGTGGCATCACTTGCCCATCATTTCTCTGGGCTCTCAAGGTGAGCACAGAAAATGTTCTCCCTGTTGTTTTTTTCAAATGCTCTTTCTAGCTTGCATTCCTCTTTCAGCTTGTTCATTGCTGCTTTTATTTCATTGACTCCACAGCAGTATCCATCTGCTCAGCGTCAACCCTGCTGCCTATAACAGCCCAAAAACCTCAGCTCTGGTAAAATAACCACAGCCTTAGAGTACGTTAATATAATAAATACATTAAGCTGTTTAAATGCAATTTATCTGTGAAAAATTCAAGAAACAGATTCCTGAATGAAAAATCTGGGCTCTCCCAAAAAGGCGGTTACATTTTCAGTCCTTTCACTGGGCCACACTCTCAGCTCGTTCAACTATGTCCAAATCCATTTAGATTTGTATTAATTTCCAGCACCAAAAGATATAATCCTCTTCACACAGAAATCAAATCAGATGCAGTTGTATGTATATATATCCCATAATCAGATTTATGTTCAACCACACACACCTGTACACATTAACTTCTGTTACACTGGAAGTTAACATATAATTTAGAAACCACAAGTTTTAAAGAAATGTCAAAGGACATCCTTTGCTTTCACAGTATAGAGGAAGAAACAGTTCTACATGCATGATTCTGTATCTGGTAATAATTCTATACATGAAATTACTATCACACCTAATTACGGGGACACTCGGAGTGTTGTGCTATGGATAGCAATGGCAAACTGCTGTGAGAAAATACTACTGCTTTCACAAAATGATTAAGTCTCCTCATGTGATTGCCTCCTGAAATCAAGAAGAGAATAGTTGCAGTTGGAAGGGACGGCCCTACAGCGATCATCTAGTCCAACTGCCTGACCAGTTCAGGGCTGACCAAGTTGAAGCATGTTATTGAGGGCATTGTCCAAATGCCTCTTAAACACCGACAGCCTTGGGGCACCAACCACCTCTCCAGGAAGCCTGTTCCAGTGTCTGACCACCCTCTTGGTAAAGAAATGTTTCCTAATATTTCCATGAAAAAAGACTGAATTTTGCAATGGTATCGACAACATTTCTAGAATTGATTACATCCATTTTATTAGTGTTTAGGAGATAATTTTTTCCTATTTTTTCTTTGTTTCTCATGTCTTATGCTATGCAATAACTCCTCTACTTCTTATTGGTCTGATATTCAACCTTCTAATAATAAGAGACAAACAGACCACCCTAAAAACAGAATGAGAAATCAGTGGGCAATAGGTAGAATACATTTAATTTGCACAATGCACTGCTTCAAATATTATAAGCTCTGTAAAAGAAAAAGATACTCCAAAATGAAATGCAAAAGACAGAGAAATACATAGCCCCCATTAGAACGTGGCTTCCATGCCGATGCCTGCCTTCTGAAAAATCAATACAGAATACGAAATCCATTGTAGAAAGACTTAGGTTTTCATGCCCTCATTAACTATAATATTGCAACATTGACTTCAATACTGAAAAAAAAAAAAAGGAATAAAAAATAAGATAGAATTTCTTCATCTATCTGTGTGAGACAGTGACAGAGAGCATCCACGCAGTTCTGGTTCCAGGTGGGATTCTGCTGCTTCACACTCCAACATAAATTACCATTGACCTAACTCCCGTTTACTGCTGAAAAGCTATTAAGACTGTAGGTGAACTTTCTCCTGCAGATGAAGATTGATGCTCTGGTATGACTTTCATCACAAGTCATGTCTTTGCTTTCTGTATCCAGTTATTCCATCTTCAATGCCACATAATTTTAACGAATTCTGCAGAATCTCCTCCCAGAGAACCTGTAAACACTGGATAAGAATTTTGGATGAGCTATGGCTCTTCCCTGCTCCCTCCCCCCCCCCCTTTTAATTAAAAAAACCTTAATAAACCTAATGAGAAAGGTGCAACAAGTTTGAAGTTTCACTGACGATGATTAGTGCTGGTTTTGTACAATCCCTGCTCCCACATTAGGAAGGTCTGGGTTACCGTGAGAATCTGTTAGTCCTATCTTCTTCAGTACAAGAAACCAGGGTTGAGCTGAGCAAAAGAACAGTACAGAAGATGGGTGAGATGTAAATGAGTGAGCTGAGAAAATGCTGAAAGCAAACTAAAAGCCAAAAGCACCCCTGGAGTCATTCCAGGGAAGTTAATGGATTGACAACAAGGATAAATTTGAGACTTGGAATCAATGTACAGATGGTTGAAAAGGTTCTACCTTAAAAAAAAATTGGGTTGCCTGAAACAAACACTAAGAAGTTTTGCAACAGGTTTCTGTAGGATTGAAAGCTGCCTTCTGTTGGTTTCGTGTTTTCATTTGACCCCTCGCAAGAGCCATTCAGGGCCTGTCATTGTCAATGTAAAAAGCAATTCTAAGCACAAAGCTTTGACTGTACGAGCAGATGGTGACCTTATCCCTGAATGTTAGTTCACCAGGCCGTATGCAGCAGGCTTTCACATTAAAATTTAATCGAGATGACCGTACAGATGTAGAACAAAGCGGTTTCAAACAGGCACAAAGCAAACAAGGAATGTGTCTAAACAGGGCAGGTTTGAATGGCTGAAAACAAAATAGCTGTTGACTTGTTCTTAATAGTCTTGTTCAATTGTCAGAACTAAAGAAAAATTCCTTCTGGCAGTTTAATATATATAGCACTAGCAATATCACATTCTCAGTTTTTCAAAAAACATCAATTTTTTCTTATTCACTCTGGCATTCTTCATATGATAGGACTAAGCTGTGTATTGATACATCCTGCAAATCCTGAAGACTAGGAAATTTTCACTCTTTAGCTTTTCAGAATTGACCTTTTGACAAAAAAATCAAATCAAATTTAAAGGAGAAAAATGGCTACCTGGCCCTAAGGTCCACCAGCTAGAGCAGATACAAGGTGAGCTGGCAAGCGTTCACCCTTTATGAGATCAGATAGCACAAGTACAGTCACCCTATAGTAGAGTTCACCAAAATGTGCAGTTCTTGGGTGGCACAGTGCTGCATTACACAGCTGGCACCCTCTGTGACATCTCCATCTTCCAGGAGACAAATTCACATCCTCCGTCATATACACCAGAACACACACACACGTGCATGCACGCATTTCCCACATGTGAGTCGCAGTGAAGGAGCAGGCGGGATGCAGATCTGTCTGCCTCCTTGCCAGTCACCAGATTCAGTAAGGTGGGTATTTCAGCACTGAATTGTATACGGTTAACCATCAGCAAGTACCTTCATGTACTGACAGGATTATAATGCGAAATGATCTTGGAAAACTGGAGAAAAAATTAAGAGAAGCAATGAAAACAAAGACAGACCATAGCTATATGTGACATGTAGGACAAATTGACTGTGCAAAGAAAAGAAAGGCTAGGAGGCATCTGTTTATAAAGGATGTGGGGTTTAAAGTGAAATATCAGCCAACATACATTAAAAATGTCACGCTTTTGCAAAAAAGTGTAACCATAGTACTGGTTTGCTTAAAAACTAATACTACCTGCAAGACAGGCAAAATAATTATTCTGGGCTATTCAGCACTGCTAGAACCTCAGCTGGAATGCAACATCAGATTTGCCAAGATATCAAGAAACACGTGAACAATCTGGGGAGAATGGAAAGGAGAATGAGAATGACCAGCACACATGACCTATAAGAAGAGAGAGAAATGAATTGTCTTCAGTCTTACAAGACTAAGGGGAAACATGGTAACAGCTTTTAAATCTGTGTAGGGAATCGATGGGACTATTCTAACAGTAAGCAAAATGAACCAACGGGAGAGATCACGAAGCAGACATTGTGACAGTTGTTAAGTACAGGTCAAGCAAATATATTGCAAAGGACAGTTGTTCCTAGTTTGGAACTCAGGGAATGTTCTGATGATCTCCCAGTGTCCCTTCTGGCCCTGTTTGACCAGGATACCACGAGCCAGAGAGTCACTGGGTCAGCTGAAATTCAATGAAAATCTCACTAATCCACTGCAATGTTACTGAAGCGGAATCTTTTTTTTTTTTTTTCCCCTTCCTCTGGTCTTTTTTATGCTTGGCTAACCCAGTTTTGGAACCAGTTTATACCAGTAACATTGCAGTACATGGCTTAAAGAGTTGGGCTTTTCATTTTGTTTCTTTAATTAAAATGTGATACTTGCACAATCCCCGTCGTGGACACCAGTAAACATACCAGTATGACAAAAGCCTCTTTCCATAGGAGAATAGCTATTGAAATGTCCAGTAATATGATACTCCCAGTGCTGTGTCAGGAGGCCTGTGCTGGTTTGATGCAATAATCTGTGTGTGTAAACAATGCACAGCCTTTGGCAAGCATGAGAGTTCCAAAAAGGTACATGTGGCCTTTGAACAGGAGGATGCTTTTACGGTTCCATCCAGAACCACACAACGTTGCCCAGAGTCTCCCAAACCATCATCTCCTGACTCAACCAATCAAACAGATGTCTCTGTTTCACAGCTACCCCAGAGGCAGTTTTCATATCACCTGCACAGAGATTAATAAAAAGTTGAAAATGTGAGAATTGCATAGAGCAAGAAAAATATTAAACAGCCACAAACTAATCTCTAGACCTATGGATGTAAACTGAATACTTCCACGGACAAATAATCATATATGTGGTGGCCACAGCTGAAAATTTGATCCACAACACTCCGAACTAACATGTAATGGTAGGCTGATATTTAGGTTTCATGATTCAGTGAGATCTTCATACGTGAAAATCTTTCATGTCTGCTCTGGTAGGCAGCTGAAGTTTTTCATAAACAAATACATTTCATTTATTTGTTACAACTGAAATAGGTCAGATACAGAGAATCAATACCCTTATACTGGGGAAATACTCTTGAGGCTAGAAATTCTAAAATAAGAGTTTTTTGAAATGTCCTTCGATTAACTGCTTTCCTCAGAGAAGTCTAAGAAGGTGAATTCATTAGCCTCAAATTTACATCATATAACATAACATGACAGTAGTGAAACCCTGAAATGACACAAAAGACAAAAAAATTTCAATTTTAAGAATTTTCAATTAAAAAGTTAGCCTGTAAACCTGTAAAGTCCCGTAACAAAGAGGAAAAGGATTACGGCTGGCAGTGTTCTCAATGACTTGATTTACATGTGAAAGAGCTCAAATTCTAGTTAATTATACTGCAGACACAACCCTGAATAGCCAGGATATGGATATTCATTTCTCATTAGAAAACTCTAGCTTCTCTCTCTCTCTGTTTTCTTTAAAGATTCTTCATCTCACTGGTGTTCACAGATCTGCAGAAAAACATGCAGCTATGATATAGCAATAAAAGTGTGACAAATATTGATATCAAAATTGCTTTAGTATTTAGAGTGTTTTATTCATTCCAAGACTGTTTAGCTAAATATTCTGCTTATCTCTTCTTCCACTAGATGCTCCCATGATTCCCCTAAGCTTTCTACCTTTAATTCATCATTTACATAGAAATGAATAGGAATTCAAGAAATCTACACACATCCTGCAAAAAAATCTTTGGTCATGCACTCTTCTTTAAAATTCTTTCCATCTCCTTCTTCCATCTCTATTATCATTCAGGTTACAAGCAAAAGAATTAAGCTGCAACTGAGTTCATATTCTCATACTCCACATCACTAAAATTCCCTCCTGTCACAGATGTGCCGCGCTAGCTGTCGTTCTTCACAAACACAATGTGTGTGAGCACCGACACCGGATATTCCTTTAGGCTTCTTGCATGAGCTACCTGTTTGCAGGCAACAGAGTCTGTCAGAACCCACAAAAATTTCTGTTCTCTTTCCTTCCCCTAATGAACCTGAAAGACATATCACCAGCCAACAAAAATACACCATTGGAAAAATGAGGGTAAACAGGAGGTTGGCATTTTCTTAGATTATTTAATTTAATAGATCCTCCTCAGCATGGGTGCCTTTGTCAAGAAACGACCACTAATCCAGAACTGCCAGAGGACAACATGCAGTTTTAAGGTCTTTTCAACTTTCTGAAACCCAGTGCGGGCTTCCAGGGTAGCTTGAACAAGGTGAGGAACCTACGCTGCCAGCTACCCCGTGGGCTGCGGCACTGACAAAAATCTCCACAGAAATTCTGCAGATTTCTTGCAGGCCATAACATGCCTGCTAGGCTTTCATGCAACTCCTTAGATTTTTTTTTCCCTTGTAAACAGTACAACAGGGACAGTCAACAGGGTCAGCATCTTCTCATACATCTCTACTGACCAATTTTCCCAGTGCTTAAAACTTATTGGTTATTGTTTAAAAAGATTTGTCTGCATTTTTTTTTCTTATTTTATTCCATACGTATTTCTTTCCTAGATTTCACTTTTATGAGGTGTTCAACTGGACTCAAAGTATAAAAGACAATGTGAATTAAAACAACAAAATTTTACTTGTTCACAAGTAAACAAAGTAAAACTGTTAGTCTGTATTCATCTATATGCACCAGCTCTAGGCAAATCCACAACAAACCTCAGATGAATTTAATAGCCCTGTAAATAATAATAGAAGCCAAATAATATTCACTACCTGAAAGGAGGTAGAAGTGAGGTGGGGGTCGGACTCTTCTTCCCAGTAACAAGCAATAGGCAAGAGGAAACGGCCTCAAGATGTGCCAGGGGCGATTTAGATTAGATATTAGGAAAAATTTCTTCACAGAGAGAGTGGTCAGGCATTGGAACAGGCTGCCCGGGCAAATGGTGCAATCACAGTCCTTGGAAGTATTCAAAAAAAACGTGTGGACGTGGTGCTTAGGGACATGGTTTAGAAGTGGACCTGGCAGTTAGGTTAACAGGGTGGACTCGATGATCTCAGAGGTCCTTTCCAAGCTTAACGATTCTATGATTCTATGTTTCCTAAAATTATATATGCATCTTTTTGTTCTTCTGGGCTTCTGCTGTGACACAGAACTGATTCATTAAATCTCCTCTACAGATCCACCTGTTGAGAGAGCAAGCTCACTTCAACAACAGCTACTTAGATGGAGATTCACAACCAGAGTCTTCCAGCCTGTTCAAACACACATGCATAAAGTGAGATTCCCAAACCGATACTGGGGCATTTCTCATGAGCATGCTGAGTGCTCCCTGATTTCAGTGGGGTTTTGCAGGTACTTAGAACATTTCATATACAACTCCACATATGCACTTAGGATCCCCCATATACCAAAACATCCAAATTTGCCTATTCTCCCTTCCAGCTTAACAGCTTTTCCTATTTCAAAATCAACGGCAACACTGATTCAAATTTAGTAATACAAAGCATGGAGTCTGGTATTTTTCATAGCTCTGTTCTAATCATACCTGCTGTGGGATGATAGGCCACATGAATATGTGTTTACCCTCAACCTACATCTGAAGACGAAGGACTTCTGGTGCTGCAAATTATTTGAAGTGTTATTTAACCTTTCCTGGTATTGACATCATTTCCTTTGGGAGTGAAACAGAGCCTGTCATAGGTTATAGCTTTTATTCAGCACAGTAGATCTCATCTAGTCTGGCAAAGGTTCTTCTCTGGCAATTAATTCCATGTTTTATTCATCCTGGAATTCTTTAAAGCTGCAAATCAAAATGCCACTCCGTGCATTGCTAACCACATTATGAACCGCCAGTATTGCAAATAAAGGTGCTTTTTGCATAGCAATCAGATTGCCTCTTTTCAGAGAAAATGAATTTAGCTCTGTATTTATCTCACTAATTGCATTCACAGCATTACAGACAAAGTATCACCCGCCTCGGATTTGCGTTATGCAAAACCTAATCTCTGTAAGTTCCTAAGCCAAAAGTGAGCCATACGTTTCCTCCTGAGACCAAGAAAACACATTGTTTGAACTGTCAATCTATATGAATTAGATTTATCAGGAAAAAAAGTTTAGATACCATAAACGAGAAGAGAATAATCCCCTCAGACCGTGTGTGCTGTAAATTCACTGCTTAGGAGAAAACAGGACAGCTGACCAAGCACATGCTGCTGAATTTATATCCCCCCAATAATTATAAAAGCAAAGAGACAGTGTCTTACTTGAGTTCAGTTCAGTTAAATTAAAGAAATAATGTAACATTCAAAAGGAAAGCAGCGAGTGCTCTTACAGCTTTCCCTCCCAGATGCCCCCAGGGCTCCATTAAGTTTATGGGTAAGGTTAGTTGCTTTTCATTGTCCCACTGCAAGCTTGAAAAATGAAAATCTTCCATAAAGAGGTATATAAATGTGTGTCCCAACTAGGAGCAAAACTACGTTACACAAAGAGTTACAACTCAGGGGCCAGAATCTGCTGTTCTTATTTAGGCACAACTCCCACTGACGTCAATGGGTTCTTTGCTCGAAGCTGTTCTGAGTAAAAACCGAGAGACTGAACCCCAGGCTGAAATGCTGAAGCTTAGAAAAAGCCTACAGGGTACATTATTGTAGCTAAGTATTGCCAAGGGTTTTTAAGTACTGCTTTGTACTGTAATTAGTGTTCCACCTCCTACTCTATTAGCTCTATCAGTGTGTAAAGCACTCTTCACAAATTTCTACAACAGAACAGATTGAGAGAGTGCATTAGAGACAGTGTTTTCATACTATGAATTCTTTTCCATTTTTAATTCTTTGTAAAGGTCCCTGTTCACAGGAATGACTCACAAGGTCGGTGCCTTATTGTTCCACAGACTTTCTTTCAAAGTGCCAGCGATTTAGACTTTTAAGACAAAACCATGTCACAACAGAAGCAACGCATAATGTTTGTGAAGCCTAATTGCAGGTTTTTCAGAAGGACTTCGCATTGACATGTGTTCGATCGTATTTCGATATAAACATGAGAGACTGTAGGATACAAAGGAGAATCCAGTGCTTTGGATATCCACATATACTCAAGACAAAGCAGTAAAATTGATCTGTGTTTGGACACAAAAAGAAGAATATTAAAACGAAGATTACAAAGCTAAAAGAACATACGAATGGCAGCAAAGGTCAGACCACAGGCCCAGCTATCCCAGCGCCCTGCTTCTGGCTGTGGTCAGCACCAAGGGCTGGGTGAAGCTTGCAGGGACATCTTCTCAAAATACCAGTTTACCATAGTCAGACTTCCTGAGCGAGAACTCATATCTTGGTATTTAATAGCTTTCAGTGGATTTTTCTTTCATCAATTTCTCCACTCATTTTCAAACCTACAGTTACTTTGCCTCCAAGTGTCTTCTAGCAAGGAGTACAGATTAAGTTGCATATGCAAATGAGATTTTCCTCTGTGTAAATGCATAAGCTTCTTCCACAAAGGTTTAAAAATGTGGCAGCCACTATTTATTACCATTGCAAACATTGAGTGAAGTTATCACTATTTCCTGTGGCACCCACCAAAATGGAGAGCATCACAAACACCAAAGCATTTATTTTGAAATACCTGAGGTAGGTAGATAAATACCTTAATTTTATATTATAGCATAAAGAGACTGTTTTCCTCAATATGTCAGATGCCAATGGTACAGCATGGCAAATCCAAGAACAGAATCTAGGTCATCATCTTCCATATGTGTTCTCTAAAGTACAAGTTAAGGAAGAAAAAGCAGAAGACACTACATAAAAAGAACAGATTAATACTGAAGAGCTTTTAAAAGCTTAAGAATAAATTCAGATCTGACCTGAGTTAATGAAGCTGAAAGAAGATGTACCCATTTTTCCCATTTTTTCACTATTTGTACTTGTTCTGGTCTCCACAGCTACTAGCTTTGCAGATGAAATACCTGGGTGGTGTTCTGTGCTCTTATAAAATATCTGTATTTTACTCTGTACTGACTTCTTCCATAATATGCCTCTCTCTTTGAGTAAATCATATTGCCTTTGCTTTGTTATTGGCTGAATGGAATTTTGGAATATTTCTGCTTGTGGAATATTCTGCCTATGGGCTAAGCCTACTGGCTGGAATCCTTTGCAGATAGCTCTCTGCGGAACAGAAACAAGTTCATGCCTTCTGAAATGCAATAAACATCTTTAATAATCCCTTGCAAACGAAGAAAGAGACACTATAAAAACATCATTCATCTCACCTGCTTTAAAAGCCAAAGGAAATAAATTACAAACATCGGACAATGACTGTGATATGCTAATTCATGGAAGCATTTTATGGGCATTTGATTCTGTCTCCAGAGCTCCAGCTGGGGATGGGGGGGACAGGACATGACAGTGTGGGGAGAAGCCTGAAACCCTAATCTATATGTATTTCTTTTCATGATAAAACCAGGATAGTGAAAAAAAGGGGACGTTACCCTCCTAAACTGAATTTGTGATGTCCATTCTTGTCTCTTATTTATGATCATCAATTTTGAACAACTCTTTAGTGATGCTGCACTGTGCCTTATTATAATGGAAGTGCTCTGTGATCTTACAGGGCAATACGATGGAGCATATTTTCTGTATCACACAGTATTATCGTGCAGAAATGCAGAAATAGATGTACTCAGAAGAGGGAAGAACTGCTTGTCCAGCAGTACTGACGAGAAATTACACAAGAGTTTTTAGACACAAGAGTTTTAGACCAATCAAGGACAATATTGTCTCAACTGGACCAAGAATATATAATTCATACAGTAAAACCAGGAAAAAGTTTTGAGTAGATGGTGAATTTCCTTCCCCTCACATGGAACATCTCTTTTTTGGTGATACACTGATATAAACAGGCACCTGTCAGCTGTGAAGCACTAAGGTATATTGATGTTAATAAGAGTTTTCTCTTTCTCACCCATACGTACATATTTTATATGCATGTATTTTTCTGGATTTCAAAGTAGAACTCAGCAGGGCATTCTTACTTTAAAGATACGTGTTCATCAGACCACAAAGAAAGAAAGATACAGCCGCCTTTGTTTTATCCAGGTGATTTCTGCTCTGAATAGTTTGTCACACCGTCAGTCAGACCTCAGCTGGGCGATCCTGAAAACTGCATCAGATTGCATGTTGAGTGGTAGGGCTAAAACCCAATACTGCAGGTAATATGTTTCCATGATTCTACTTAGAGTTTAAATGGTGTAGAAACTATGAAAGGTCAGGAACGAAGTTATGCCAGAGAATCTAAATGTAGAAAGGGGAGCTAATGCTCTGTAGCATATCAGGGCAAGCGGCAGCTGGCAGCATTTGGGAATCTCCTGAAGAATGGCACATTAAATTGACATTAGTAGAAACTGGCCCTGATGAAACTAAATGGCTTATAAAAGGATTAATAAAAAATTGTCCTAATGATTAAGAGTCCACCATTTTCTTTCAAAGATTAAATGCTTGAGTTTAATATGACATTAAGAGATTTAATGACTTTTTCATGAATACTTTACTTATGTTAGTTTACTAACTTCATAATAAAAATTAAAAATATTTTTAAAAACCTTTAAAAAGTTCTTATTTAGCTGTTGTAATGGGGATCAAGGTGGCCACTGACTCTATAAAAATCAATAGGCAAACTAGAGTAGCAAAAAAAAGAATTTTTCTATATGGCAGAAGCTGCTGTATGAAACCACTAATTTAAAGGTAATACTCTCACTGCGGTTTGATCCTTCTTGTATGAACTACCTAATTTTTTTGTAATAGCTTATCTACCAAGTTCCGTGTTTCCCCTTTCACAAATTTTTAGCAAATTCTTGTAAATAATAAATGACAGACTGTGTCATAAATATGATTCAGCCTAGCTTTGAGAAAATGAAATAAAAATGCATTTGTGAACATTCTCTGTTGCCTGCAAGAATAAAGCTGTAAGCAATTAATTATTTAACTTCACAGATGCACACTCTGAAAAGTTTTTGTTACTCACATATAAGATATTGCAACAGTTCTGAATGTTCACAAATATTCAGAAAATAGCAAAAGCTGTTTATTAAACATCAAAGTTCAAAGACTAATTTGCATCTTAGATGACCAGTTATAAATTGTGTAGGCAAACTGTGTAACTGAAAGATAAAATTTGTTGAAGTAAACTACATAGGAATGAGTCACAAACAAATTTATGATTGGTTCAGAAGAGCAGAAAAAAGGCTGACTTTGCCAGGAAGATGGTGCACTGGAATGAGTTCATACCCTTCTGACTCGTGACAACCTGCTTCGAATCGCTCCGAGATCTACAGTGCTCACTATTCTCGCTGTCTGGAGAACAAGCTAACAGCACTTTGGAACATGGTTCTAGTTTCTCATTAATTCCCTTATTTAAATATCATGTTTGCTAATGATATCAACGCTGTGATATGGAATTCTGGTCAATGCTGCTGGGCATTCTGCTTCCTTGCAAGAATGTATGAAATGACCTGTAGAATTCATCACTAAATTTAACAAGGCTTCAAAAGATTATAAAATGTGAGGTTCATTATCATTATTCAAAACCTTTTGTTAGGTTTCAGTGTGTTTCAATCAAATTTTAATGAGTAAGCACAGCCTCTGGATAATCTTAATGCAAAAGGATACAAATTACAAAGGCTGACTATAACAAACTAATCACCAGCTGAAGGAAGACTCTCCGCTCCTTTCCTTAACAATGTTCATGGGTATTTCATGGATGTAACACACCCACATATACTAGGTTAAGACTGTATTCAAAAAGCATAAAATGCCAGCAAAAATGTTTCTTTTTACTTTAAAACATTTTCCTTCTATTGCTCTACTTTTATTTATTTATTTGACAGCCTGATAGCCAAGTCCCTTTATTTGTTAACCATACTGAGCACTATAAATCCGATTTTCTAGTAATGTGAAGAGGAGATACATACACTGCGGGTCTGTAAAAGCACCTCAGTTTACTACTGCCCTCATGCAAGCAAGCCTGTAACTTAGCAGGGAACCCCGTGTCACCTGCTCAGCCAATGCTGTCCACCAAGAGGCCCATGTTCTTCACACTCATCTGATGCTGGGCTAAGAGGGGGGCTGGAGAATGCCCAATCTCTGTCTCTTTTCAAGAATACCTTCCACCATCCCTTCCTTCTCCGAAGCTAGCTTCAGATGTTGTCACGTACTTTGGGCAGGGTTTCTCTCAACGGTACCACTAGCAAACAAAGGCAGATTTACAGGAAAGCATTTACTGTAACTCTACATATTTTCTCATCTGACTGGATTTCGAAAATGAGGACATAATCTTTACCAGATATTGCTAGCAATGTCAGTGAAAGTTAAACAGAGTCCTAAACATGTCTGCTAGAGGGCAGATAAAAGGCATACAGCCGCTCCACCTCTTCATATGAGGCGTTGAGCTGTACATTTTGACAGAGACACCAAAAGGCCTGTTCAGTGACCATCCTTTACTTGCAAAAGGAGAAATTTAATACTGCCTGGCTCAAAAGCTTATTTTCACATATTACAGATAAGACACTGCTGAATCAGAAAAGCTACAGTTTCTATTATTCTTCAGCTCTTTCCATGCAGAAGTATACAGGATAAAGATACATGCTCCCTTTTCAGTTTTTTAGTATCTTTAGCCTCTTCATATGTTTATATCCCCACATACAGGCACAGAACCGTCCCTTTCAACTGTCAGATGCGGACCAGAGCTCCCTCAAATGCAATGTCAAATGTCTCAGCAGTGTTCAGCAAGTAATAAATAAGATCTAATAATAATTAAAAAATCATTCCTCCCGTAACTTCCTTGTGAATCTTGCTTATAACTTTCTCACATGAGAAAGAGAGAATAATACTGAATCTGACATGTAAATTAAGAGGTGAATTTTGGTGGGAGAGTTTGTTATTTTTTTATCCAGAGAAGTAAACTTGGTATAACAAAAACACTTTGGAGGTTTACATTACAGTTTTAGTAGGGTAAATAATATGTATAATACAATGGGTCCAGTAGAAGTAAACAATAGGTATTATGCTGTTATTAAAATAAAAAACTCTGAACAATTTCCTCAGTATTCAGAAACTACATTTCATTTTGGATATGGACCCTGCTGGGATAACCACAGTGATTAAAGAATCAATATAGTACAAGCTAGCCTGAGGGAATTAGGGCCTGCAAGGATACACTAGGCTCAGAGCTCACTCTGTAACGGCATGTATCAGCGTAACAAATCTCACGACGACGCAAAGAGGAAAACCAGATGTGGGGAGAAATACAGAGATTAGTATTATCCCATCCCCCAGACCTGCTGCTGCTGTATGTTTTGTCTTCCCTGTCACTTGTCCAGCAAAATTTTATTTTCTCCATGCCTCTCCTACCAAGTTTCCAGTTCCATTCCCTGGTACAATACATGGTACCCCAAGCTTCTATCACAGTTCTTTGGGCAGAGAGTCTTCTGTCCTCAGAGACTAAATAGAGAGAAAAGCATGAGGCTGAACTGTTTATAATACACCTTGAGATCCAGGACTGATCCTTCTGCTCTGCAGAAACACTGTTCTTCTGCAGCCAGCTAATGTTAGTTCTGCAGCTCGGACGGAAGACATCTAGCCTATACTTACTGGTTTTCCAGACATAACCCTGCTGTTGGTGTAGGATGGGATAATTACTATGCAGATTTCCTTTTTAATTTTAGGAACACACACACATAGACAAATGTACATGGACACAATTTCAAGGGACATTAATCCTACTGCAAAGTCAAGCAGTAGAACACGCAATATTAATTCTGCATCTTTGAGTTTCTGCATTATGATAGTCTTGATTCACAACTTAATATGATACTTATTCCACATGATCCCTTCAATTCAATGAGCAGCAGAGCCAGAGGACTGTATTAAGACTACACAGATCATGAATAAACTGACATATCTCTATGCATGTCGGATTTTCCCTACATATATGCACAACCTTGAACTGCAGCCTCAAGAACACTTCTGAAGGTATTCTTCATGAATTGAGAAACACAAGTACTCCCAGTCAACTTAATCCAGACTATGTCACTAGATAATATTAACTATATGATACAGAATCATAGAATTGTTAAGGTTGGAAAAAACCCTTAAGATCATTGAGCCCAACCATTAACCTATCACTGCCAAGTCCACCACTAAACCATCTCCCCAAGCACCACGTCTACCCAGCTTTTAAATCCCTCCAGGGATGGGGACTCAGCCCCTGCCCTGGGCAGCCTGGGCCAATGCCTGACAGCGCTTTCGGGGAAGAAATGTTTTCCTAATATCCAACCCAAACCTCCCCTGGCGCAGCTTGAGGCCGTTCCCTCTCATCCCATCGCTTGTTCCTGGGGAGAAGAGACCGACCCCCCCCCCGGCTCCAGCCTCCTTTCAGGCGGTTGCAGAGAGCGATGAGGGCTCCCCTCAGCCTCCTCTTCTCCAGGCTGAGCCCCCCCAGCTCCCCCAGCCGCTCCTCCCCAGCCTTGTGCTCCAGCCCCTGCCCCAGCCTCGCTGCCCTGCTCTGGCCACGCTCCAGCCCCTCCATGGCCTTCGTGGGGTGCGGGGCCCAACACTGAGCACAGGATTCGAGGGGCGGCCTCACCAGTGCCCAGCACAGGGGCACTATCACCTCCCTGGTCCTGTTGGCCACACTATTCCTGATACAAGCCAGGGATATGCAACAGATTAAAAGAAAAAAATCCCTAATCAAAGCTTGCAACATGCCTTATGTTCCTCTAATAGAGCACTAGAAATAATCAGTGAGGAATCCACTATTTTCACTGTGAAATATTTCTGTCCAGTTTCTGCTGTGCTTTTGACTGCTGAAGGCACTGATAAAGTCTCACAGTCTTCATCAGCCACTGGTGCCTGTCGCTGCTTGGGAAAGTTCGATGATTCAAAGGCATTATATGCTGGTTGTAAGGGAAGAAGTCTTACAGAGAAATTTTTGCTGAAAGAGGCATAAAGAAGCAGAATTGCCTACTTCATGGTTCACCCACCTTTTACTTTAGGATCTGAAAAGATGTTATTAATTTTATCTAACAAAACAATAAGAGTGCTACTTCGGTCACCTGGCAAAGAAGAGAGGGTGTATTAAGTCCCTCATTTGGAGATAAACACCACTAGTGTCAAAGCAATCCCTGACCTTGCCTCTGACATGCCTCAACAAGCACAAAGAAAACTAAACTGAACTAATTTAGTGTTGGGGTTTTTTAACCTTTTAAACTTTATGTAAATTATACCACTGTAAAGCTACTATCTCTTAAATTTACATCTCTTCTCTAAAATCCTGTCACAGAAGAGAAAGGATTGATATGCACCAGCAATTACAGATCAATACAGTGTTTGTTTATCACTGATGGGGTAGAGCTTTTCTCTCTAATGTCTAATGACTGAGGTTAATTTTCTAATCAGACGTGCATTTCCTCTATATTTTGCTGAAGACAATCATTTGGATGATATGAGACATAACAAATCAGTTGGTATTGCCATGCCATTTTCAATGTTAATGTAGGGACTTTGAATCCAATGAGTGCCTTGCACAGAGGATGCCTGTCTGGTTTTGCGCAAATTTTGCATTCCTGCAGTTAGAAGGCAAAGCCAGATGGTTCGATCAATCAGCGCCGGGCAGGTGGATCCTGCTCACAAAATTGGGGAGAATGCCAGCATTCTTGACAGTATGGATGTTCTACCAACTCCACCTCTTGGCTTGAAATTTATCAAAGGTGAGAGTAATCAGAATTACACTTGACGTCTGCACGCAAGCGGTTTTGGCATTGCACCACAGTTACAGGAAAAACAGCCAGGCTGAAGGCTTGAATTATGATCTTGCTCTTTCCCCTCCCGCCTTCCATTGCCGATTTTTTTCTTGATGTCCTTTCAAAAATCTGGCATCATAACAGAATGTAAAAAAGTGGAAAGAATGATCTTCAGGTTCCCTTGGATGTACTTCTTTCGTTGATCCCATCCACAGTGCACAAGCAGTCAGTAAGTTTGCCCTTGGGGTTCTCAAGCAGAGAAATAGCCTCACATCACCTTATTCTCTTTCCTGTCTTTCTCTATTCTTTTTAACAAATTAACGTGTGACTTGTCTTTACTTTTGGTTTTGTAGGGATTTGAATCATGAGAAATCAAAATTGGGGGAGGTTTATTTGCTGATTCAACCCAAAATCAGCCCTTGCATTTCAGCACCAGGAAGCATCATTAATTGAAAGCTAAATATATATGATTTGAAAGTTCTGGTCCACATTTGAAAAATGTAGTCCCTGGAAGATTGTTCTCTAGAATATAGAGCTAGAAGACATATCAAGAGATTATTTGTTCATTACCCTACCCCAATCCAGCTGTCTTGAACAGGGACTCACTTGTTTTCTTTCATTGCTTAAATGAACAAGAGCTAAGACAGGCCATAGCAGCGCAAATGCCAGACTCTAAACTGAGCTGAATTCTACACCGCTGTCCTGCTCCCCTAGGCCAGCAGGGGATGCTCTGGCCTTCATCATAACTTAATAAAGTTTAGTGGTTGCTCTAATTTCTGGGAGTTGAAGGTTTGGTCTACCCTTCATGCCCCTGTAGTATCTCCTGTGAGCCAGAAGTGAGGTCAACTTAGCTGGCTTCATAACAGCTGAGAAGCATCTCAGTCCCCTAAAGTCGTGATAGGTTGTTTGCGTTTGGTGTAGTTTTTTGCCATTTTATGTTTGCCCTGCTCCAGCTGTACAAATGGGACTTGGAAACACATAATAATGCTGCAAACTATATTGTTTCAACAAATTGTTCTCAACAAGGTTTTTGACAAGAAACTCAACTTTTCCATGGCCTAGTCTATGCACAGATGCTCATATTTGGTATTGATGCTGGCCATCAACAGTAGTAACCCTTATGACAACTCTTAGCCTTTATTGTAAGCTCAGCAGAACCTCCCCTACACCATCCCTTTACTGCTTAGGTAAAGTACTGAGGTTCCAAAATCAGATAAAGAAACGTTTGTATAGAAGCTGCACTGCAATGAACATAACCGAGACATCACGATGTACTCATCACTTGGTCAGAAATACAACTTTTTTTCTTCTTCTTCTTCTTCTTCCTTCAGCCTACCTCATGAAGCAACCACAGTGTCTAAAAGCTGCTTCTGTTAAAGCTGAAGTCAGGCATGATTCATTAGCCATTCTGATAGAGTAGGAACAACACAATTAATCTCAAGCACCTCAAATCCTCTAGTAACGGGTACTACACTGATGATAAATTTATGATTTTCAAACTTACTTAGTAAAAGAGACAAGACCAGAATTCTTTAGAAGCATTCACAACTCGCTGAAAGCAGGTAGCCAGTTTAGATACACGAGTCAGGAAGCTCTCTCTCTGGGATCTCTCTGGGATCTCTGGGATCACAGAATAATCAGTGAAGAAATAATAGGCTTATTAGAATTCAGAGGACAAATTTCCACGTCCTCTGGGTATCTTCTGAAATAAACCGAGTACAATCCAAAATTTCTGTGCAGTTTCTTTCTCATAGATATTTCTCTACAATGAAGAACGCACCCCCTCAAAGAGGGGTTCTATGAAAAAAATTCTGTTAAATAGCTCCACAGAAACAGTTCTACAACTAGGAAAAGGCTTTCATACAATTAGCCCACTCTGCTCCAGAGGATTTATTTTTTGCTGGCAAATACGGTCCACCATAATTACTTTCCTCACTTCCTTACACACACAAGAGAAGAACACAGAGCAAATCTTTCAATTAGTTATGCAGGGGTTTTATCTGTAATGAACTATGTATGGCACAACTAAAACATTTGTTAATAATTTTCTGCAAACAGACACAGGTATTTATGAAGCTGTTGGTTATGCATAACTTTATTCATAAGTATATGAATAGCCTGGCAGAGTTTGAAAAACTATGGGGTTTTAATTGATTTTTTTCTATTTGGTACTTTGTGAAGCTGCTTGTGAGTTACATGGACAGTTATTGTTTCCTCCAAGCTGTAAGTAAATCGTTAGCGTCTTTTTCTAAACTGCCTATATATATATGCAGCCTTTCCCAGGAACTGGGATGAACTAAGGCCTGTATGCATGAGGGCACAATGAAAAATAAAAAGGAAAAACTGTCGAAGTGTGGTTGAACTGAGTGCATTTGAATAAATATCCATATCCATCCACAGCTTTACAGTATTTACTTAGCTTCATCCTTCAGCTTGTTTTTTGACCAAGGCCTAATGAGAGAGGCATATGTTCCCGCAGTATAACACAAGAGACACCAGTTCTGCTCTCTTCTAGAAATTATATCCTCCTCCTCCCAACTCAGACTGCATAACCATTTCAGATACTGTGACCCAGAATGTCTCACTATAGCTCTAAAAGCAGAATGACAGTAAGAAGCATAAATGCTTCTGCCTGCAGTAATTTGAAGTGGAGCCTGTGTTTGAACACTTGCCTGTGTAGAATTTTCAAGCCAGGCCTCCAAAGCCAGACTGGCCAGCCAACACTGATCGTTTTGTTCCCACCAATAGGTGTATATGCACTAACACATCGGGATGTTCCATCTAAAAATTATGCTTTTGGCTTGAGCTGTCCCTTCAGTATAAACAAATTAGCTCCCCAATGTCTATGTATCTGCTTGACAACTCTCTAGTCATGAGGATGGAATTCTGCCAACCAAAATTTTGTGTTTCAGCCTTAATGTAAACAGTTGCTTTGAAGTGCTCCAGGTTTATTGAATTAACAAATAACTTATTTATGTAAAATATTCAGGGAAAATTTCCAAAAACCTTCAGTATATAGTTGCAGTTTGCCTTCAGATTCATACAGTATATCAACAGGTCTGATTTTACATGTACAGAGGCTCTTCTATGTGCTATGACCTTAGAACAATGCTTATTCTGATAGATAAAACTGAGTGAGTGGGAAACGCCGAGGAAAACAAAGCAAGCTGGTTTAAGCCAAAATGTTCAAATCTAGATACCTCAGGTTAAGCACCTAGGGTCATATCTGCATACCAGTCACATAAATATTATTTTTAGAAGTGACTAGACTTTTAGAGGCATCATAAGTGGTTTTCCTGACAAAGAGAGTACTGGTCAGTCAGTTTATCTTGCAGTATATAATATTGGTTCTTAATAAGAATGCAACATAAATGAAGTAAATATCAACTGTGTAAGAATCAATTTTACTTGTCTCTCCCTTGGGGCTGCCTTTTCCAGGACTGCTCCTCAACCACAGGTTGAAGAAATCTTCCAGCTGCAGCCACTGGTATCTAGCTGCTCCCAGTCTGGACGCCATTTGCAGCTTTTGCAACAGATCTGTGCAGAGTGCAACTGGTTGTTCCAGGAAGCAAGAACCCACCTGTACTGTGCATTCAGTATGTGCGTTCCTGTGAGGGGGGTGGGGAGAGTACGTAGCAGTGTGGGATCCTACCCACAGCTGGAGAAAATATGTCTCTGAAAGCATCTCTGGTCTAGACTTTAATAGCCACCAGCAATGGCTTTAATCTAAGGAGTACCTTGCTCCCACTAATATTCATACCCTCCTTTTTCATTTGGTGATCCTACTTTTTAATGCACCGTGTTTATTTTTTGCTAATTGAACGTCAGGTTCCATTTATCCTCTGCTGATTAAGATAATCTCCTTTGATGGGCAAACAGCAAAAATATATAAATCCAGTGTATGCTTCTGAAAGTTATTATGGCTTTCTTAGCTTCTACAAATTTTCTTCATCTGGAAGAACAGACGCTGAAATCAAAGAAGTCAAACCTATTCTGCTTTTAAAACTCTTTTCAGTAGTTTTAGATTAATCAGGTGAAACTGTATTCTTAACATTTGCATGCTTCAATAACGTTTTTAAATTCAAATATTACTAAATATACTAAATTTGCATTTAGTGAGCAAAGTCAGCTGCCACTGAAGTCTTAAATCCAGAGGTATTCTTTTACAAGCTTCACCTTCTAAGAGCACCACCAGTTAACCAACTTCTGTTCCTATGCATCCCGTGAAAGTAGGACTGGAAAATATATTTAACTTCTGCCAGCAAGGCCAGGTTCCAGCGAGACCTGGAGTATCTCCAAAATCTGGGAAAGAAGCCAATGGGGAGTCCCAAAAATAGGTCCCTCCCAAGCAAAAAAGACATTGGCAAGCGCATCTATCTCCCAACAGATCAACACTTGTAAAACACTACCACATATGAATATTGTCTTTGAGGACATTTCATTTGTGATTTATACACATAGTGCTTAACTTCTTCTCTAACAGAAGGTAGTTTCTAGCACTTGGGATACCAGCCACAGGATAAGACTGTTCTATAGTTCTATAGATCTTGTATTTTAGACCACTTTTAAAAAAATTCCCATTCACGTTCTCATACAGCTTGCAACTACACTTACAGATGACTAATATGCTATATTATCTACAGTAAATACATTTATCTCAATTACTAACAATACTGTCATGGTTATTCATGTTACATGAAGAATAACCTCAACCATTACAGAATCAAGACTCTGAGTTAGATTAGGCTCCTGTTCTGTATTGCTCCTGTAAGGGAGAGTGAAGGAACGCTCTCTTTCTGCTGACTATATAGGAATCCAAGGGAGACCAGTCTCTTAACTTAGGTTTTTAAACCAGATGCCTAACATTAAGCTGTGTGAGAACAATCATCTTTCTTCCATGTTCACTTTCACCCTCACTAAATTAACTGCGTAAGAATTCTCCTTGCTCTGTTCTGTCATGTTCATGCAGCAATAGCATGAGTTAGACCTGCAGTCACACGTTACCCTTTAGTCTGTTTGCTTAGTATCTAGGCACCCCGTTATTCAGCCACATGATGGATATAGCGGCAGTTGCTGCCATTAGGGTGCCATTCATTCAAACATTTCAGACAGGTTTGAGAAAAGTGCTGGATAATGTTATAACCAAAAGATACCTGCATAGTCATGGAAGATTACCATCAGGAAAAACAGCATTATGGTCCAGGGCTCACTTACAGACTCCCTTATCTGAATTAGTAGCTCAGCACAAACAGAGGGCAGAACAGTAACTGATTATCTTTTTAGTTTTTTGTCTTCCACTAAAATGTCAGGAACTGGGCAAAGCTAGAGACAGAATGTTGTTCCAGATGGATCAAGGACCAAATTCAGAAATCCTGGAATCATATATGTCACAACATTACTAAATAATGGTAAGTGGTTTAAATATATCTGTGTGAAGAGCTGACTTTTTATTTCATCAGTGACCTGGAAAACAATTATTAAAGAAATAGTTTCACACTAATTTCTCAAAGCTTCTCCTCTTTTTTTCTCCAGTGAGCTAATATTTTTTGTCAACTTCAGACTTATTAAAATTTTTAATTCACTGAAATAAAACATGGTTGAGGTGTTTACATTTTTATTTTCTCATTTATAAAACTGAAATGCTTTGTTTTCAGAAGGAACATACACATTTTTTACCACGTTCCTCCTTCTAACCAAAACAACTCCACGAGAAGCAGCAAAATTATTTGGTCAATCCGAATCTACATTTTACTGGGGAATTTTTGACCAACCAGCTTGCGCAGTTCTAGCTTGGATAGGTTTTCCCTCTTAGGACTAGAAGGCCACTCTCCCTTCCTGTACCAACACCGATTCTCAGGTTTTCCTATTCATTCTCTTTCTTAATCCTATGCATATCACTACAACCTCAGTCTTTTTCTTTCCTTCCCTTCTGAATGTTTTCTTTCTCTTTTTCATGCATTCTTAATCTCTAATTTTTTTCCCCTGTATATTCTTCTCTTTCCCCCAGTGATCCCATTGTTTATTTGCTACCTTTGATACCGTCCTAAATCCCCACACAAATAAGATGCTTCTGTGGTCAACTGCAGAAGAAGTGATGGCAGGAGGAGGAAGATATGCAGGTACGGGATCTGTCATCTCTGTGCTGACTAACTGAAGCCAGGATATTGCATCAGGAACACTGCTCCCATTTACTGTCTCGCTCAACCCTTCTTCAGTCACTGCCACCTTTCAGTTTTGGAAAACTGGAATTCACCTTTGAAGTGGAAGTGCTTTCCAACACCCCCTGCATCTTACCAGCTGGGATGCACCCGGGGTCTCTCTAGCCCCAGAAAAGGAATGACTGCTCTGTTGCTGTTAAGTCTCTTCCTGCTCAATTCAAGTCCCTTCTTGTTGTTCATAACTGAATCACAGCCTGTCTGAAGTGGTTCAAGCTTCCAAGGGCCTTCCTTGCTTTCTGAAAAGTGCCCAGACAAATACCTGAGACCCTAGTATACAACAATGACAAAAAGTTTGGGCAAATGCTGGCATCTTTTAATAACTAGAGGACGTGTCAAAGTGAGGATTAAATATGTGTTCAGCACTGTGAATGGCTGCTCAGCCAATGTCAAAGCAAGCGAGCTCCACTCCAGCTGGCAAAGATGCTGCACATATAAAGTCCAGCTTACCAAGGTCTTTCTGGTCTTTCTCAAGCCCATAAAATAAAAGCAGTCCATAACATAAATCAAAAGGAATTCAAAATCTCTCTCTCTCAAGCTGGTAATAAAGGCCCCATTTCAGTTCAGCATTCTGTGCAAGAGCCAAACATGGCAAAACACCAAGAAGAAAGGAGATGGAATCTCCCTCCCCCATAACCTTTTATACTTAGGGTCATTTTAATTGATTCTTAGTCTCATTACTGGATTCTCTCAACTGGCCTTATTTTGCCTGCTTATCTGAAAGACAGGCAGTGAGTTCCCATTCCTCAGAAAGATTTACCTTCTCCCCTGCCAGGCCCTGTGTTGAATTCCTCTCCTCCTCCATAGCTGCAACACTGACTTCAGTTTAAAATGGTGAACTCCACTGCATATTTTTTGATACAGACAAACTCCCCCCTCTCCCTCCACCATGAAATTTTCTCACTGACTTTAACTTGCTCTGACTGGGCTATAAACAAATTATTTAAATAATTTGAAATCCCAGTATCATTAAATAAATCTTTTCCATTCATCAATCTAAACTGATCTGTTTGGACATAACTGAACCACTCTGTCTTTAGATGAGGGAAGCATTTCTTGGTTCTTCCTCTGTGCAATTTCTTCCTCAAAATATTTGCTTTTAAATAGGTTAATTGTTTTCCTCTGCCCACATTGAGTCTGCCAGGAAGGTAAACGCACAGCTGACCTTAACACAGACTTTCCCAGGAAAGAGAGTAATTTATCATTGCAAGAACTATAGCACATCTAGGAGACATTAATAGCTTGCCAGCCAAGTGACCTACATATGTCAAGGTAAGGCTACAATCAGCACAAGAAATCTTATATACACAAAAGAAGCATGACTCCATCTGGTTTGAGTTGCCATCTTGCTTTTATCTCCTTTTGCTGAAAGTTTTGACTGCTTCTTTGACTGAGCACCTCTTTATGTTAGATGCTAACAAGAGAGCAATTGTATGCAGCAACACAGCATTCTCACACTGTTATGATTATTCGCTGGTGGGAGGGTCTGGAAAACCACTAAGGCTGTATAAACAGCAATAAATTAGTTCCATCTTCCTTAAGTGGCAAATGTGAAAGGAATAGTGCAAATGTGTACCAACCTATTCTTGAAAAAAGCAGTAAAGACCTAGGGGTCTTTTTGCACATCCATCATGCCCATAACCACTGTTCTTGTCAGGTACCAACCATCACACATAGCTATAAGGCTTCTTAATCTGCACAAGGCACTGTAACACTTCAAACAGCGGGTACCTCTGCTGTGCTGGTTCGGACCTCTCCTCCTGCTGAGCCACACTCTCCCTGGCAGCTATCACCGGCTGGCACCAGTGCACAGTCTGCCAAGCACTCTTCCCAGCATGTGAGCAAACGTCCATTCTTTGGAAGACACGTTGATAAGAGAATTGCTGATTATGTTTTTTTTAGATAAAGTTTTGTCGTGTCAAAGGCAGGATAATTTGCTCTCTGCTTTGCCCTCTGATGGCAATCAATCCTTTCAGGCAAAGTTACTCCCTGGCAGTGGGATTCTGTAGAAGAGGGCATCTGTCTGCTCTTTGTGACTACTGTTCCAGGACTGGTGTAGGTAACAAAACAAGTTACATTTAGAATACATCCACACGATGTCACTGATGTCTCCTCCACTGAGAAGTCAACCTAGAAGGTCCCATATATGTTTACTACTATTCAACAAAGGAAAACCACTATTCTGAGAGAAGGGTAGGGCTTCAACTAGTCTGAAATTTCAAGTAGACTGAAATATGACTTGGACGTAACCTGCACCACTGTGTCTATATTGAAAAACACACAAGTAAACAAAGCACACACACACACACACACAAGACTCACTTTGAGCCACTAAGTTCATTTCTCTTAGTTCAAAATGTGGAGAGTGAGAAGTCACACTAAGTTTGTGTATATGTCATTCTTCATGCTTCGATATCACTGTCGGTTGCTCAGAATCACATTCTGCTAGACGCCCCTCCACTGTCGAGGCAAGGAAACACTAACATTTTTGAAGACGTCAAATGAACTATGTTTTGGTGTGTTGTTGGATGCACAGATCTTAAAAACATTCTGTTCTATAATTCTATGATCTCGAATAATGTTAACATAGCAATGCCACTGTAAGTTGTGCAGCAGGCATTAACAACTAGTACACAATTGCCTTTTTCACAGGAGGAAGGGAAGAATTTGTGAAACGCTAGTCCAGAAAATTCCCTGGAAATTAATACAAACTATGTAACTTATACGATATAGCAGCTGATGGTCAGAGTACATAAAAAGACTGGTTATGCCACTGTTTCTTTGCTTTTCTTGTTTCAAAATCATTTTCATAGAATCACAGAATCATAGAATTCATAGAATTGTTTAGGTTGGAAAAGACCTTTAAGATCGAGTCCAACCGTTAACCCAGCACTGCCAAGGCCATCACTAAACCATGTCCTCAAGCACCATGTCTACCCAGCTTTTAAATCCCTCCAGGGATGGGGACTCAGCCCCTGCCCTGGGCAGCCTGGGCCAATGCCTGACAGCGCTTTCGGGGAAGAAATGTTTTCCTAATATCCAACCCAAACCTCCCCTGGCGCAGCTTGAGGCCGTTCCCTCTCATCCCATCGCTTGTTCCTTGGGAGAAGAGACCGACCCCCCCAGGCTCCAGCCTCCTTTCAGGCAGTTGCAGAGAGCGATGAGGGCTCCCCTCAGCCTCCTCTTCTCCAGGCTGAGCCCCCCCAGCTCCCCCAGCCGCTCCTTCCCAGCCTTGGGCTCCAGCCCCTGCCCCAGCCTCGCTGCCCTGCTCTGGCCACGCTCCAGCCCCTCCATGGCCTTCGTGGGGTGAGGGGCCCAGCGCTGAGCACAGGATTCGAGGGGTGGCCTCACCAGTGCCCAGCACAGGGGGACGATCCCTGCCCTGCTCCTGCTGGCCACACTATTCCTGATACAAGCCAGGATGCTGATGGCCACCTGGGCACGTTGCTGGCTCATATTCAGCTGACTGTCAACCAAATTTTGTTTTGATACACTACATTGGTTTTACACTTTATTTTCAAGCATAATTTAGAGTTTGTACTACTTGCTGAGATGTAACACAACTAGCATTTATATAGCATATCCTGCAACCGTATACTACTACACAGAATTAAACATTATTAAAACCCAATGATTGCTTCTAGCCTGTTATTCCTAGTGTGAGTAATAATATTTGGTACTCATGAAACATGCTAAATGAACAGACTCTCCCTTTACCCATAAAAGAGGCATGATACAGGCAGCCTGAAGCTTAAACGTTCCCTGACCCTTACCAGTGTGCCTCATGTCTGACCTGGAGGTGGTTAGCTCAGCCTTCAAGTTCCATTCAGTCCTTGACCTCTGCGCTGAGACTGTCATCACAGGTGCCAATTAGTGGCAAAGCATTTTGCTGGGGGATTCTGTGACTGACCTGAGCATGAAGGGCTCTGTATCCCAGCACCTCTTCCTGCAGAAACCACCTCCGCTTTTTCACTCACTCCTTTCTAATCCTGCTCTAATGTGCTATAGAGATTTAATTATCTTAACCAGCCTGTATTTGTGCAGTAAAGTGACAGTTCTTTACCACAGCATTGGCCTGTTCATTTCTCTACAGGTCTGTAAGTAAAGCAGTGATTAACTTCAGCCATATCAAAAAGGATATCACCAGACTTTTGGAGAGGCTTTAGAAGACTTATTTTCAGAAATATTCACACTGGGCCACATGCCAACTTGACCCTGAGCTCTGGGCTCGTATGATGAGCTGAAACCATTAATGATTTTAAGATTACTATTGCAGTAACTATCACTGCCTTTAGGGGGGATTCTGACTTAGAGGTGTCCAGTCATAACGCTGCAGGCAGCAGCCTTGCCTCAGGGCCTCCTCAGCCAAGCACACAGTGTATGCCAAGATTCAGAACCTGCGGTTCCTCTCATATTGAGTAGGAGCTTGTCTTTGAGGAAGTTGTCAACAAGATGGAGTCAGGCTTTGTAAAGCCGTATGTGGCAAGATGATAAGAGACAATGGGCATAAACGGAAACAAGAAAGGTTTTGACTTTATATAAGGAAAAACTTTTTCACCATTAGGGAAGTCAAGCATTGGAATACTTTGCCTAGAAAGGCTGTGCAGCTTCCACCTTTGGAGATTTTCAAGACCAAACTGGAGAAAGCCCTGAGGAACCTGGTCTGTTCCCATTGCTGACTCTGCTTTGAGCAAGCAGTCGTACCAGAGACCTCCTGAAGCCCTTTCCAATCTGAATTATGCTATGATGGTTCTATGATTACATCCAGCTCAACTGCTTCAAAACGTCCAAGGGCAGAGACTGCAGAACCTTCTGGGCAGCCTGTTGCAACGATTGTTTCAATTCATGCCTTTTGTCTCTTGCACACGCTGCTGCAAAGAGTCTGGGTCTGTCCTCTTGATACCTCTTTACCCTGCAAGTATCGGAAGGTTGCTAGTAGATAGCTATTAAGCCTTCTCCAGGCTACACAAGCCAGATTCCATCAGTATCTTTTCTTAGCACATGAGCTCTAGTCCCCAACAATTTTCATAGCCCTTCACTGAACTTGCTTCAGTTTAGCAATTTTTTTTTTTGTACTGGGAGACCCAGAACTGGATGCAGTATTCTAGATGTGGTCTAACGAGTGCTAAGCACTGTAGTGTAAGGCATTAACAGAATTTTCACCTTGCCATGGGTACCCAAAATGTTCCATCACTAAAGTTTTGGAAAGAAGGTAACAATGAACCTCTTTGGTTTGTGTACACAGAAATTCACCAAACACAAGGTCTGAAGCAATTCATTTCATACCCTAAATATTTAATAAAGTGAAGAATATTTTGAAAGAAATTAAGATATTTTTTCCCTTTACGTCTGTCCGTTACGTCTGTCTGTTAATGCTGCAGCATGTCTGGGAAGTGATTAAGATGGGTAGATGGATACCTCTTTATAAGGGAGCAGCATATTTTAGTGTACTTCATATATATATATATGTATACACACACACAGTATTTATGTCTGTATATACACACAAAACATTTGTTCCCATGTGGTTCAAGCGCATCTGGAGAACCCTCCTCCTAGACTTGCTAGGGATGTCATGCGTAAAGAGCACAATTATCACAAGATGCAGCAATAATGGAATTCTACTGTGCCACAGCTTTCAGCAATTATTTCCAGTAGACATGTATCACCTCCATAATTTCTTTGGTGTACTCTATGTCAAATATATTGCCTACTCTTCTTCCCCTGCATACTAATGCAACTGCTCAGTTGCCCTCATCAGCAAGTAAACTTCAAACAAAATGGTATATGACCAAAACACGGGCAACTTTCAGTAAGGAAATTGGAAGGCTGATGTGACTTTGTTGTCATCTTCAAAATCAAATCCATGGACTTATGCTGCCGGAGTTACATTTTTGACTGACATCAAAAGCAATTGTTCAAAATCAATCCCACTCAGTCTTTTAGCTTTAGCTGATCTTTACAGCGACTGCAAAACACCAGGTGCACACCTACTCTCCAGGATACAGCCAGGAACTAGACTGTTTTAGAGACTAACGTCCTAGCTATATTTTAGTTCAGTTAATTAGATTCATCCTACTAAATTCTTCCTGCAAGATCATTTAAATACACAAGAATCTTCTTCATTTTCTCTCCAAAATACCGCACAGACTGTTAGAAGATTATAATTTGTATTTGAGATGGCTAAGTGCCATTGGAAGTGTTGAGTAAATTGAGCGCTAGTTATGATTTACACAGCCCAAAGCTTGTCTTTGAGTAGTTGACTTGTGTTTACATTCATCACAAAGTGACACTGGAAACACCCCGGTAACACCCTCTCATTTATAACCAGACACAACAATGGCATCCTGCATCCTTATGTAGCAATTACTGATAAAAATCTAGCTTTTGGAAGGTAAATACTGTGTATCATTCCAAGGAGGTATTTAAGGAATTTTCAGCGTAAGGTCTAACATACAACAGTAAGTTACACCACTACATTTGTTACAAAGTGAGGCAGCACAGCTGCGGATACTGAACTCATTAACTACGTTCCAGAGAGGTGTCTTGCAGCTAAAGTGCAGATGCCAGCGCCATAACTACTACATCTGAGAGCACAGCACATGCATTTCAGCAGTCTGCAACACTGCATGCTGACTCTTCATAGTGTTTCTAATTGCTCATATGATCTATTTTTTTGCTTTTTAAATACATTTCCTAAACTCTTTGATTTGTGGTGGATTTTACTGTTTTTCTTTTCGTTTTGGGTTCTAGATCGTCTATATCTATGATAAAGCTATATTCACAACGCCCAGCAATGTATACTTTTGTATATAAATCACCTTTTGCATTTTACAATGAACATATTTGCTTCACTGATCATAGATGCCGAAGAGCCTTATAAAGGCCTGGAATGTGCAGAGGATGGGAAATGGGGGAACGCCCTTTTCTAGTAAGGGTTCAGCTCCAGCCTAGGTTATTCTGGCACAAAAGCCATTAACAGCGGAGAGCTTTTGTCTGGCCTCTTGTCTTGGCAATTGACAATACTGCTGACTGGCCCATAGCCCATCTGCATTTGTGTTGTATCAGGCTCAGCAAAGCTACAGCAAATTGAAAGGGCTTGAGGGCTGCAGCCTTCCAGATCGTAAGGAGGCTATTGGGTCCTAACTGCATGAGGACTATAGCTCTGTATGAGGCTCTGTATGAGCAATAACCACTGTTACTAATCCAAGCGTTCTGCAATTGTTAAAAACATGAGATATATGACTAAAATATGATCATGTATTTCAGGGCCATCCAGCTTACATTTTCAAGCTTCAATCCATGAATTCAAGAACAATAGATTTTTTTAAATGGCATCTATGGCTCTCACATGGTCACATGACTCTAGCACCTACATATTTAAGGAAAAAATTACTGTAAAATTAGTAATATCATAATAATTCACAACACTGTATATCTATATGTTAAGGTCAACTTCATCCACAATGCTACACCCTCGCATTTCATCAGGCAACACCGGTGTCTTGCAAACTAACATCTACCCAACTGTGACAGCTTTTAGAATGGTGGAACAGTTTAATAATGGCTATAATGGTGTTGCAGTAATTCGCTTATATTATAATTTCATGGATTGGAATTCCTCTCTGGCTAGAGAGGTGTACCCATTAGAAGAAAAGTAGGTTTAGGCAACAGCTAGATCTAGAGAGCTAAATCGAATTGGACTAACATCTACATATCCAGTCACTTAAAAGCATTGCCACAACCATCTGCTGACTGCAGGACTGCCTGGAGCAACCCCAGGCACCAGCACAAGGGTGCCCAGTTGTGTGAGGATTCCCTTGACTGCCTGCAGTCCCAGGACATGAAAGTGTTTCAATGGCTGGTGAACTGCAGGTCTGTTTTTATCATATGTAAAAGTCAAAGGAGTTTGTTTCTCCTGCAAGGATAGTAATTCCCTTACAAAATATTGAACTGAAAGCTAAAGTCACTGAATTCCTCATCCAGGAGAATCACTTTTATTAGCAAGAGCTTTCTTTTATGCTTTCACCTGTTCAGCACGCTGCTGCTTATGCAGAATGCTCTTTTGTATCCATCACCTGTGTGCTGCCACGCACAAGAAGCAGGCTATCGCTAGAGTTCAGCACCCACCCAGTCACTGGGAACCCTGGCCAATTCACATATAATACCCTGGTTCCCTCACTAGCTCATTTAAGTTATTCAACTAATCTCCCCCAGTTTAACAAGAGTACCAAATGAATGGGATGGGGGACACTGCGGGGACAACACAGCACTGTGAAACACCACTAGAGTTCAGCAGAAAGATGTAAATAACAGCACAGATCGAGTGAATAAGGAACTGATACGTTATGCTGAGCTGTGAATCGGCTTGCAGCTGTAATCCAGCTGCACAGGTAGCCACACTACTGGAAGCAATCAAGCTCCAGGTCATACTCCATGACAGGATGGATACTTTGAGTCTAAAGTAGTATGTAAAAGAGTGAGAAACGTATTCCTGCCAGCGGGAGTCAGAATATGATAAGACCCGAGTTCAGCATTGCTGCACTAAGACCCTAGCACAATTTGAAAAATTGCTAGTCTATTATATCTGCCAACTCAAAAAAAAAGAAACATTGTCTATTTGGTGGCTGTTTCTTATTTCTGCCTGTAACCTTACTAGAGTTAGAAATTTTGAAAGTGACATTTAGAGGGCAATATAAATACTCATGGTTTGTTTTAAAAAGCTTGCCTTCAGTTATTGAATTCACAAGAGATTTCTTTTTCTGTATTTCATTATTAAAGCATTTTCTATAAAAATCAACATTTTGTAGGTATATATTACTTTACAGATTTGTAACAGTATTCCTAAGTAACCCTAAGAGCCTACAGGGAGTTTGCAGTAGACTGTATGAAGTGTAGGAAGAATCCTATTTAGAGCTTGTACATCCTCCAAAATCATTCCTTGGAAGTTGAAAGAACAGAATTATTTCAATGAATGGTGCTTAGTCTAAAATGTCTCTCTCACCCCCTGAACCTGCGGCAGTGAGTGCAGTTGAATGTCAATGCATGGCTGCATCCGTCTAAATTCTGCCTTATGAAGAGTGTCCAGGTTTGTGACACCTTGGATATGAGACTATCAGGCCAAAGCCCAAGCTTTCCATTTATTACAATGATGCCAAGTGGAAATCATCCCAGCAGAGAGAGCCCAAAGAACGCTTTATGCATCACAAAGTCCTGAAACAGGGATTTAAAGCAGCTTTAGGTCCATGTGTGGCTCCTCTGTTGTGGTGAATTACATTTCCATGCATAGTCTCTCCTCAGTTCATTGCATTATCAGCAAAACAATGTGTTAGTGAAGAGAATAATGTGTGAAGTTTAAAAATAAAACACAAAGTCTATTTTAATGATGAATTTCACTACAAATCCAAAGATTTCACTATTGCCAGGTTCAGGGTTTTGAATTGATTTATTTAAAAGATATGCCTTTGTGTACGGACTTGGCTTTCGGATTTCAAACGGCTCAGTGATTATGCAGTGCAGGCCCATATTTTATGCATATATGTGTGTATATATACATACACACATACATATCTCTCTGTGTGTGGATCAACTGTGGTCATATGTCTCTGGCAAGGAACCAGTGAAAACATTCTGGCTGTTCCTGTTTCATGCAACCTGCTGACAACAGAACCCTGATGACAGTCTGTCTGTCTTGGGCCGCGCTTACCGCTGACAAGCAATGAACGCTGAATTTGATTTCACTGCTTCTACAGGGGGAAAACAAAAACAGCAGAAAGAAAACAAGATATATTGCAGCCTAAGCTTGAATTACATTATAAAAATAGAGCAAAGCTACTTGTTTCGTGTTTCAATTCTGACTACAGCAATCTTGAGAACTGAAAAAACAGAAGGATCCCCGAATGATAAGAAATAAGTATTATTGAAAGATGGAGGTTTTTGTGCAGTATCCGCCAGAATATTTTTCTACAACCATTAACGGAAATATTTTTTTAATCAAAAGCAAGGTCTCCAGCACAGTCATTAAAAGACAACAGGTGAAAGGCCAATAACAAAGATCAAGAGGCAAAGGAAGTTAATGGCAGCTTGGGTCCTACAGTACTTTTATTTGCATTTTAATGTGATGAGAGCATTTCTTGACATCAGTAGATAATAATCAGAATCACGTGCTTCCTCTAATCTCATTGATTAGGGTGAAAGTCTCAGATTTCATATTTAACAGAGTGTTGTTTGCAGACATTAAAAATTCACACTAGCTCATACTGTGAATGAGTGAGAGAAGATTTGAGATCAGTATTATTTAGAATAGCTCTGGCTGATTTTTCATACTGAGGGGAAATTCTTTGGAGAACTATCACGAGAGGAAGTGGAATGATTATTGCATAGAAAATATTCCCAGTCAGGTAACCCTACATTGTCTCTCAGACAAATGCACTGACATGCATTCAGAAATGTGGTTAATAAACTAAATAAAAAGACTCACTGTATTAAAGATCAATGTGGAATGCTGCACTTCTTTTTTTAACTCAGGCAAATTTTATCCCAGCACAGATTTGTATTCTACAGACTTTAAAACAGATTCTCGTGCAGATAGGGCACATTAACATGACAAAGATTTCATTACACATACTCTACCCAACTTTAAGGACTTCAAGCAGCTCAGCTGCTACATGCATTGTACCAATTTTTGCACAGTCAGCAAAAGGCATCTGAGATGCCGGGTAAATTCTTAACAGGCACTGTGTACAAGCAATAAAAACTGGCTTCAGTTAACACCTTGAGAGCTGCAGTTGTGTTTCAGTTACTGCACAGGCATATTCACTTACTTGACTCATACGGAGGAGTATCTTACTCTTTAAGTCATCTCAAGTAAAAGAACGACACCATTTGTGGAGTAAAATGTGGCATGATTAGTGGCTTTTCATTACAGAACAGCAAGAACTAGTGTAATCACAATAGAAAACGTGCTTTACAATTACATTTGGGGAGATCTGGAGAATCAATGAACAGTAAATTAAAGCCTATAGGAATCACAAAGAAGGTCCTTACGCAAAATGTATGACAGGACAGAATGGAAAATACAGATAATAGGAAAAGTGAAAGGCAACTACATGCGTCTATGAAGTGACATGAAGCAAATCTGTTGAAAAAGGAAAAGCAAAGAAGGGAGTTTTGAATTAGGCAGCAAAAGCAATCCTCCTTTTCCATCCCTCTCACAAATAGTAATTTTTAAATAGTCAATTTCAAACTTCATAGGTTGAAAGGCAAACTTCAACTAACTGGATGAAGTGATCCCTAGAGTAATACAGAATATAGATCACTTCCTGCGATTCAGTATTCTGGATAAAAAGCTGTGTCTGCTCATCTTCATAAATAGTATGAAAACTTACTACCTACACAAGGTCTCCTCCAAACATCATGAATTATTTTCTTCGTTAAAAGCTTCCTCATTATTGCTAAATTAGATTACACTGAGATTCTGAAGAGTTTTTGTCATTTCTCTTTTAGAAGTGCACTTAATGAATAATCTTTTTCTGTTTTTACTGTGCAAACATCAGAACAAAAGATATCAACATAGAATATTTACTAAACTGTATCTCCGAGAACAAACTGTTAATTAGAGTACCAGCTGCATCCAGCTCCATCCTTTGAATGTAATGAGCAAATCAGTTGGGCATTTAAAAATCTATTTAAACTTGATTTAAATGTTTTGATGGAGACAAGTGAAGTGTGAATTCCAGAATGTTAATTTTGTTAAACAATTGGCTAAAGCTTGAAAAGAATCATAGACCATTGTGCAACACAAACAGATCTCATCATACTATATTAGTGGGAGAAATAGCCAAGTTCAAGTGAACAGTAGGTGGCAAGAGAAGTTACCGACAACAAGCCAAGTTTGACCGTAAATCAATTTGGATCTATGTATTCATTTTTAAAAGACCTACTCTCCTCCTATCAGGAGAAATAATGTATATGGCTTTTGTTTTCTCTTGTTTAACCTCAAGACCTGGTCTCACGGTTGTCTTGGAACTGAGATGCCATCGATTGCTAGAACCAATAAAGTCTCATCTGTGTTTTCTTTGAGTTTTTGTAAACACGAAAATAAGACAAGCTGATAGTGTCTGCAGAAGTAATGGCCTCTCTGTAGGTCAGCTGTTCAAAATACACGTGTATCATTTGCTTCCTGGGAAGGGTGAACACATCAAACGAAAATAAACCGAACAGTGGTTGCTGAATTTCAAAGGCCATCGTTCAGGTGACTGAAGCGGTTAAAAGAATTACTTTCTTTTTGTGTTCAAATTTCAGCTGATTCTGTCCCTTCGCCCCTACTTTCTGATAATTTGTTCTGTATTAAATAACAAAAACCTTGGTGGCTTGCTAAGTGCTGTACCTCAGCAATGCCCTAGGGCCCCCCAAAAGTCATCTTTTGACAGCAGACAGTGGCAAACGCATTAGTTAATGGTCAGAAGAAAAACCAAAAGGAGCAGCTAATGTACTAAGAAGCCTGTCATTAACAGCAGTAATGTCCATTCCTGTGACTGCAGCAGTAATAAACCACATTCAGTGGATTTCTAATCCCAGGGATCTACTAGACAGCTAAGTACTGTTGGGTGAGTGGAATATGGAACTGCACAAAGTTTCATTTGACATCGCATAAGTAATGACTTATTTTCCTCTCTCAAGGTAAGGTAAGATCTCTTCTTCCTTTAATAATTAAGATACAGCTAGCTTAAAATTCCTTCTTTTTTGTAGAACTAGAACACTGTACTCTCACACAACCTATAGCTGAGATTCCCTGCTGAGAAATATAACCGTCTGCAGGCTGAAAGTGGGGAGTTCCTGACCACCGCAAGAGCTGCACTTGAAATCAAGTCTATGGCCAGCAATTCTTTCAGTTTGTCCTCATTAACTGAACAGATTCTAATGGATTGAATAGTCACCTGGTGTCTTGCCACAATGGAATTAAAAAACATCTGGGGAGAAGGAAGACTGCATAAACCTTAACAACACAGGTTATATTGTCAAAGTCTCCCAAAGGTTTTGCACCATTTTAATAGCTATTTAGACCTAAAACTCTTGTTGACACGTTGCAAAATCTGAGTCCATTAGAGAGGTCTTATAAATTCCAAATATAGATTCATTCTGGATGGTAAAGGAGAATGAAGTTAGATGTCTGGAATCACGTTTGCAATAACTTATTAACAGGTTATAGAGAAAGAGATGGTTCCAAACTAAGAAAAAATATCATACAAGATTAAATACTTTTTAGGGATTAACATGCAAAGAATAGCATCTAAGTCCTTTCTGCCATGTTTTCTACTTACCTGGCTTCCCTATGAGTTATGTATTAACATAAACCAGTATATTCTTACCTTCTATTCTTAGCAATAGAAATATAACTGTCAGCAGCTTCTTTGACTCTGTCAGTTCAGCATATTTTTCCCCCATCTGTCAGCAAACAGCAGTGCAGTAAACAGACCCACAACAGCCTAACTTAGCTACGAATATATGACAAAATAAATCACCCATATCAATTTAAGTTAAATTGTTATGGTTGGCAAAAAAAAAGACATATATTAGGCAACTGCTAGATTTAACTTGAACAACTGATCTTCCATAGCAGCATGAAAACGATGTGCCTCGGTCCCTGGAGTTCTAGACCTAACAGCATGACATCCCGGTAGGTATGCAAGTAATGATCTTCTTGGGAACAGTGACAGATTAAACAGCACTAACTGGGTCCTCAGCTATGCTACAGGTGCTGGCACTTTGGAGATCACTATTCTCAGTAACATCCAATTTCAGCCGTAACTAACTTCTGTAAAAAGGAGGCTAAAACGGAACCCATTATAGGTTTCTGGCCTGAGTATAGGGGAAGCATTAATATGAGCTCATGTTTGGCATATAAAAAAGCAGCCTAAGGCTTCTGTAACCTTTCACTATCTGGTACCTGGGTAACCACACTAACTCGAAGAGCTGTCTTGCAGGAGATAAGGTGGAATTGCCAACCACACCATCTCCTTCGAAAGGACTTAGAAAAGTTGACCTATTCCCATTTTTAGATCATCTGACTCAGGGCAGTTTTCAGAACTGTGAACCTCATTCACGAAGAGAAGCTTCCCTCACGTTCAGAAAGAGTATACAAGGTCCGATTCAGAAGCATATGGAACCTTTGTGGCATCTCTTATTAACTAGATTTTTTTCTAAATTAGCCTGCTAGGCAGATGCTTAAGGCAGCCCAGCTAAAGATAGATCTTTAAAGCCTTTTGCAGACACAAGAGAGCAAATCCTACTTGCACCAGAGACTAACTAAATATGAACTGGCTCTGAAAAAGAAGTCATGTAGACATAACCAAAAGAGGCCAAGCTTATTAATTAAAGCACCATGACCATGCAGCTGATGGTCAGAACTACTCAAACCTGGACAGCTTACATCACAGCCAGAGCAAACTTGCATCTGGTTGCAAAAGTGTGTGCAGACACACCCCAAGTACATTCCCAGCTACCCTGGGCAGATGGACATCCAAGATCTTGTTGCTGCAAAGCTTGGAGCTTTTGCACTCAATGTCCCTTTGTGATTTGTCCTTAGTTTCCCCATCTCCTGTGTGTCCATCAGTACAAATACGATGATAATTTACCTCCTATAGACATGGCTTCTAGGTTCAATAAATTTAAATTTCCAAAGCATTTCAGGAGTTTTCTTTACATTCCTCCCTATTTCTCCTCTCTCTCTTCAATTAACACTGTGCCTTTCTTTGTAAAATATCCCACTCTGTTTGCTCTGCTTTTCTCTCCACCCAGTCTTTCCCAAAAACACTGAAGGCAAGAGCAGAACTTTCCAATCCGCAGTGTTTGGAATGGTTCATAATTAGGCAAAATGTGTTCACTGACACCTCTAGCAATTGCTCATTATGAAGAAGCTAAGAAAACAAATGAAGGAAAAAGAATTAGGGAGGTCAATAACTACGGAGCCATTTGAGACTTACAGGCGTAATGAATAGCCTTCTGGAAGAAGAGAACTCCAGCCACACAGACTGCTGCCTTTGGAGAACAGTTGAGACAGTTTATTTCTGTCATTCCTCTTGACCAAAACCAGGTAAACTAATGGCTTTCAAAAGGTGGAAATATTTTACATGTTTCAGTTAAAATGACTATTTAAACATGAAATGGGTGGCCTGGGCAGGCTGTCAACATGGGCACAGTAAGGCTTTACTTCTTGCAAACTTTCCTCTGACGTGATTTTACTTAAGGACATATGCTTTCATGTGGATTGTGTGGTTTCTTTTTTAAGGGCAGAGCCAAAGTTTGGAGTGCAGAAAAGTTTCAAATCCTGTAGTTAGGGAATCCTTTTGAGAGGGTAACACATGGCTTTCATTGGCTTCGCTTTTCCAGAAAGAAAGCACAGTGAGTCTAAGCAAAGGAGAAGTGAGTGGAAAAACAGAATGCAGCTCCAGACTAGAGCTACAGCAAACCTCATCATAAAAGTTTACATAGACATCATAAAAGTTTACACACAGACAATAAACAAAATCTTGTATCAGAGCCAGGTTACAATTAAAGCAATGCAAAATGAAATGACTGGAAGAAACACATTCCAGCATGTACCAATTAATATCAGTATTTTACAAGGAGGAGGTGGGGGGTGTGGACAGTAGAAGTATCTTCAAATTGTATCGTATTCTTTCCAAAACAAAAAACTTTATTCATGTCTTTTATTCTGTCAGGGCTCAGCCCTCCAGAACACAACCACAGCTCTCAGAAAAATGCAGGACACTTGATGGCTTTCAGCACCTTGCAGAACAAAAATATACTATTGTATTGCATTTATGAACACAAACACTAGCTTTTCTAACCAATGAAGCAACACGGCAGATTTTTGAGTGAGGTGTACAACATGCAGGCTGTGGAAACTGAATCTGACCCAAAGTCAATTGAATGATTCCTATCGGTTTCCCTGGGGCTGGGATCAGGCATTTATGTGTTTTTGAAAGAGGACAGATTGACAGCCCTGGAGACCATGAGTTCTGTTTATCCACATAACAAGCACAGTACAGGCAGGAGCATGTGATCTTAACCCCCACTGAGTCCCCTGACAGGGGCCCTCAGCCGTTCACTGGAACAACAGCTTTTTCAGGTGAAAAGGGAATTTACTCTGGGTAGCCCATTTACCCCTTGGCCTCTCTGCTGAAGCTGCCAATTACAGTCAAATGTTGGCAGCGTATTTCTCCTTCCCCAAACTATTGTCACCTCCGGTGGTGCAGATTTAACTGAAACACTTTTGCCACAAGTTGAAAAGAGGATTTGTAACTTACTCCAGCCACAGCTGTAGCTAACTGGACCAACTGGCTTTGCAGACTTATTTATTATGTTCTCTTACAAAACCAACTAGAAGTGACAACAACCTTCGGAAAGCCCTGACCTTGAAGAGAAGGTAGTACCCACTCCTTAGGTTTGCATTTATTTTTTATGTACAGCATGATAGTGAGAACAGTCATCCCTGACATCTTTGGTGGGGACAAGGGGGTTGATTCTTGTGCAAAGGGCCAGCACAAGCACTACCAAATTCCGCAGAAGAGGGGTACCTTACAGCCCTGCTCTGTGAGCTACTCGTCGAAAAGTTTCAGCCACTTTAAATTTATCTTCTTAAAGGAAATACATGAAATAAGGCACTTCAAATATGTCAACATAAAAATCTGCTAATCTGCTATATTCTTCCATCTAGAAATTATTTCACTTTCTGATGCATATATATTTCCCACCCTGTGAATTTCAGGCAAGACTTCCATTATGGAAAAATTCTAAACAAACAAGGCTTTACTGAAAGTTAGTAGTTATATAGCTGTAACTCCAGGAATCTACAGAAATTTGATGTGGAGTGGGAGCATTCTGCATTAATTTTTTTATAAAGAACAAAACTTCACCATATTGAACTGTCCAAAAGGAATACTATTGTTTAATTCAATTCTACAGTGTTTCCTAAAAAGGCATTAAAACTCACGTAATTTTCTTTCAATTCTTTCATCATCTAAGTCATTATTTCAAATAATACCATTCCTGCTGAAGAACAAGTCTCTCTCATTTCCTCATTATCCGTCCCCAACCTTCAGCACGCTTCCACCTGCCGCATCCCCCATGGCTGCACACCCCCGGCTCAGAGGTGAAGAACACAGGTCTTGCCTATGTAACCCACAACGGAGCTGACAGAGCTGATGTGAGGTGTGAGAGTCAAGTTCCTCAGCTCTGCAGGGGGCTTCTGGGCAACTGACATGGAAACCAGCCCCACACAAGGGGGTAAGCGGTTTCAAGAGAGGGTCTCTGGCAATTGTCAGGATGTCAGCTAGCTCTCTAAACACTTACCTCATGCTATCCAGCCTTTTACCACCTAGCTTTGACACAATGCACACACACACAGAGAAAGCTTTGCAGCTCAAGAAACTCTTCAGCATATACAGATGAAGTAGGCCTAAATAGTGTTCCCCCACTCTGACTCCATACTGGGGCTCCAGCGTTCTGTCCTTTAAGAAAGGTACAGAAGGGAAAAATGCCCATTTGGAAAGTAAGGGAAGTGCAAAAAAGTTCCAGTCTCTCCCCTCCTCAGTTTACAGATGTCAGGCTCTTGAGAACGAAGGCCAGGAGAATTTCACAACACGGAACGGTCTGGTTCAGCTCAGGATCCCTCTGGAAGCTTCCCCTGATGTCATTGCTCCAGCATTAACGTCATTGCCACTTTGCACTTTCCTTTCGCTTTCCACACTGGCACACGGCAGAGGAGGCAAAAGAGAACTTAACTACGTCTAAAGCAGTCTTGACACCTGAGCATAATACTGTTTGCAAAATTGTCAGATTCCAGTATCACATACTGTGGAGATTGCCTTGTTTTTCTCCATTCCTAAAAATTTTGATACTGCAAAAGTCACAGTTGCCACTTCAGGTCTTATAATATATGAATGTGACCAGTACACAAACTCCTAACACTCTTCATTATGTTTATCCTCAATGCCTCCGCTTGGCAGGACAGTGCTTCCATCCCCATTTTACAAAAAAAGAAGTATAGCCCAGAGATTTGTGCTCAGCCCAGACAAAACCGCTTATGTGTCTGACTCCTGCTGAAATCAGGGGTGTGTGAATCAGGGGCACTGAACATCTAGGTCTAAGATGATTTGCATTAACTCTCATGGGAGGTCTGCAACAACTTCTATTCTCTTCCACCCCTTGCTTCAGCCCCCATTTGCCTGCCCATTGCTTTAACAACACTTTTACAACCTGGGCCAGTCATCTGTGTGGTTCTGAAAGCAAATGGCACCATAAAAAAAAGATATTTCCTGCCTCTTTCAATTCTTTACATTCCCCACATCTGCTTTTGTTGCCCTCCTCTGGGAGATAAAGATGAGCTCTGCTCCCTGCCATCTTTATGGAAAACATGTAATATTAATACAGCCTTTTTATGATTATTTACTTTTTAAATGTGGAATGAATTTTCAAGCTGGCAAAAAGTAGGTCTGCAAATAGTTGTTGAAATCCAAACTTAGTTTTCTTTGCTTGTCTGCACCACTGTGAAATTGGAATTACCATGCTGCAGGAGCACCCAACTGAAATCCAAATAGATTCCCTCTTTCCTCTCAGGATACTCAAATTTTCCAGCATCCCTGACTAATTTAAGGATTAACAGATCTTTGGGATCATGGCCCAGTGTAAGGAGGGGGCCCAACATCTAAGCCAGGCACAGCAGGCAGCTGTGAGCCTAGAGCAGAAGGGAAACTCTAGCTGGCATGCCTCAGAGCTGTTAGCTGCTGGCTGGCTGGAGGCCTCATCTTAAGGAACTATAATTAGGACCCGAGGGGCTCTTGAAGGAGACTTATAGCACCATCCCAGAGTCTGCGTCACTTTGACCTGAGGGAAAGGCAGAGGCTGAAAATCATCCCACTTGAGGGATTACAGGAGAAGAGCCAAAGAAACAGAGCCAAAACCAGCACCTTGTGCTCACAATGCCACAATGCCAGGTCATGTACAGCTTGTAAAAGACTGAAAGCAATATGCTGTGACATCTAGGTGACTATCACATGCCTGTCCCCAGGCTGAGAAACCCATACCTTTCTGCAGTCTCATGTATAAGCACATAGACCAGGCATAACTTCTTCAAAATCAATGACATTACATTTTCATAAAAAGCAAGGGGATCAGAATAAGGCTCAGCACTTCTGAGGAGGAATGGGCTCACTCCCAGATGACTGGCCTCCAACACAAGCACACTGTCAGTACCAGAGAAGGAAAGAAGAATAATCCTACTTACAGTTCATCCCTAGTTTGATAACTGCTGGCTGAGGAAAGAATGATGTCCTTCTGATTTAGATAGGAGGAATAGACTGGTCAGGTCCCTCTGGATGTGGTGAACATATGCAGGGAGTTGTTGCCACTGAACTGCATTTGGCATAATTACAGAATTCAGTGATTTTGATGGAATTGCCTGATCTCTGTTCCCTGTTCCTGGAGTCCCATAATAAAAAGTCCTGTTGTCACATCAACTCCTTTCCACATACCACAACACTTTTGATAACAACACTATTTAAAAATCTGGTGTATTTTGTCAAACATAATTTAGATTAAACTCTTAAGGTGACATGCCTCTGTTACCCATGAAAGAGCAAGCATTCGAAAACTCCTGCCAAAACAAGGGCACATGTACAAACTTGAATGTTCACAGTAGGTCCCCAGTCTCTTGCTTGTCTAAACAAGAAACCTAGAAAAGAGTCTGAACATGACAACTGCACATCTTCAGACAGATCTGCAGTGTCTCTAACCTTGACTTTTATCCTTCCACTGGATGTCATTCAACCACTTCCTCTGCAAGGGGAAACAGCTACAGCAGAGATGCATACAACATGGCTGGCAGCAAACTACATCATGGGACAGAAAGCATGACACAGAAGTGAACTTTTGGCTCAGTGAAATCCCAATTAGCTCAGTCAGCAGAGAGAATTTAGACAAACGTGTAGACGTCTGATACCTTTCGTCCAATAGAGACCTACGCCTGCAAGCACAAGTCAAAACATTGTAATGACATGGTTGCCTTGGCACAACAGTGAATTCCAAATATTTCTGCATTGCCTCAGGATACAGCTCTGTTAATACTCTGTCACTATCCTTCTGGTTTTTGGCAACTGATCCTTTTACTGCTTTATGTCTGTAACTTGTGTTCTTAAAGCTACAATGAGTCCCAGTGCATATACTCTAAAAACAGCAGATGAAATCACAGAGGTTGAAATATATCTTTCATACCAGAAAATATATTTGGATTGTACTTCAACCCAAGATCACTGGACTAAACAATACTCTTTACATATGTTAGTCAGCATGAGCAAAAGACAAAAGAAATGTAAAAAACTTTGATGAGAGAGTAAATCATGCAGGATTCTGGAGTTGGTCTGACCTTTGGTTTTGAACCCTTGTTTTCATCTCACTTCCCAGCATCACTCTCACTGGAATCAGTGTCAAATATAGCAGAAGAGCTCTCAAGATGCTAATGGATTTTAATTACCTGAAAGCTCTGTCATTTTTTCAATGCAAAGACAGAATGTCTGAGCTTAGCACAGCAAAAAAAAATGATTCAGATACCTGTTCTAAAGAGAACCACCAGCACAGGCTGTGTTGTTTTCTTTCCTGGCACAGTCACTGCCCTTCAATACAATACAGGACACCAAACTAAACTCAGAATGGTGCTGGCTCAGGATTCTCTTGTTGTCATTATCTCCTTGCTCTATGCAAGCCTGAGAAACTTCTGTAACAGCAGTTCCCAAGTTGTGATCTACAGGGAGATGCCTTGCTCTCCTTATTTCCACAGAAGCCCTTGGAAAGAAAGAATATGCACCAGCTTAGCTCTTGCAACATAATAAGATGAGGAGATCAGCCAGCTGGAAGCTTCCCTTAGAGATTAAGCAAGAAATGAAAGTAAATCCAGTAAGCACCAACTTGAGGCCTGAAGCTGCCAGCCATAAATAAGAAGCAACAGCCTTCAAGTGGAGAAAGAAACAAGACAGCCAACTGGCCAATCATCAGGGCAAAGAACAGAGAGAATGAAGTGAAATAAATGGAGGACGAACAAACTCACACAATTTATTTTCTCATTTCAAAAGTCTGACCGTACAGAAACAAAACTATGACCCTCCACAATTGCTGCAGGCATGTTCACAATGAAGGAGAAGGTGGTGTCCATATGGCATTTAAGAATGGCTCCCCAAAAAAATCACTGAACTGAGCTTTAGAACAAAGGTTGAAGAAAAGAGGTAAGTAAAGGTACAGGCATTATTGGAATGAGATAAAAAAGAACATGGATTTAGCAACAGCAGATCATGCCGACTAATCCAGTATCTCTTTCCTAAGGTAACTGATGGTCTCAGGAAATACAGCAGAAAAATACAGCAGGCTTAATCTAGCAAAACTTTAAGGGATCACTTAATAAAATGCCATATCAGAAATACCTTATTACTAAAGATAGCAAAGATGGAGATTAATTAGACTGGTGAGGAGCAGCCTAAGAAGCTTGATTTGTGTTCACAAAAGCTCCAGTTTTGGACTGGCCATTTCATATGTTCATTAACATTCACAGCAGAAGAGTGAGGAATGAAAAAACAGAACCTGCTGACGACAAAGCCGGAAGGGCTCATTAATAAGAAGACTGGGGTATCATACAGGCAGGAGTTGGTGACTTGTGACTGGAATGACAGAACTAGGATGTAATGTATCTTGAATCTGTTATTTATTAAATCTGCCATGGGTTTTCATACAAACAACTTTCAAGCGGTAGATCTAAACAAATGAAAAATGATTAGGATAAATTTTCTTTTTCAGCTTCTGCAGCAGCTTAGGGCAGACCCCATGTATAAAAAACATCTAAAGCTTTAGCTTAAATCTTGTGATGCAACAAGCAAAATGTTTGCAGAAATGCAAGTTACGTGACAGCAGAAAAGCACAAACTTGATTTTACAGCACAGAGTATATAGAACAAGGTTTTGCATTTTCTTCTACACTAGACATAAACGTAGCCATCCTGAAGCTCTAGACTGCAGAGCTAAATTCCAGTAGGTATGTAGGTGTCGCCCCTGTACATGCTAGACTTGTGTTCAGTTACCCCTGAAGCATGGAGAACTGCCTTGAAAATGAAGCTAGCGTGAGCTGAAACCAGCTTGTGAAACATCTAAGTGTAGGCAACAGATCCAACAAGGCTTCAGCCCTTGAGGTACAACTGTGAAATCCCAAATGCCACAAAGTTAGCTTGCAATAGCCTGAAAAGACTTTTGAAGTGCGGGGGACGATGGGGGGGAAGAGAGGTGACAGTGAACGCAGAGAGAGAGATAACTCTAAGCACTGCAGGTAATGAAGCCATGGGTAGGTCTTATTTTCTTTTAGAGGTTTCTTTGAGTTTCACCTTTTTCATGTCTGTGGAGACATCACAGGAATTGGCAGAAGAAATCATACCACCCACACAGGATTTCCATTTCTCACAGGGGCAGAAATGCCAAGATATCTTTCACAATTTTAATATCAACTCCACTAAGATTTTCTTCAACAAGATTAAAAATAACTGTTCCACTATTAAATTTCAGTTTGATTTTCAACATAAAAAACTACCATTTTTAATCCAAGATATTGTGGTATAGAACTGATAAACAATGATTTCCTATCACCAACAAGAAGGTAAAGATGAAAAAAAAGTTCTATAAAACTGCTCTTCAAAATACTATACTTGAAGAAGAAAAAAAGAAAAACAATCTCCATATGGCCTCATTCTCCGCTGTGGATCTGAGTTTAGCCCAGACTATGTTTACTACATTGCATCTGTCATCCCTCTGACTGAGCTTCCATGTGCATCACAGGAAGCCCAGGAAATCAAATACCACAGAAAACGAAGTCCAATTAGAGTTCACTGGTTCACAGAGATGACTGGAATGTGTAATACTTAAATTAAAATTTGTGGGAGAAACTACAGTGAAACTGCAAACCTAAATTTAGGGGAGTATCTGGTGATCTTTGACAAAAAAAGCCAAGAGTGTACATAGAAGGTGGGTCCTCTGATCAGTCAGAAAAACAATTTCCTGGCTGTTGATGGCAAACTTGTGAGAAAGAATCCTTGTTAGTTCTGGGTTCAGACACCTTTTATGAATATTTTCTCTGCTGACTATTCCTCAAAGAGGAGACTTAACATATATGATGTTTAAGGCCTTGATTCTGTAAATACTTATGCACAAGAACAATTTTATGTATACAAATGGCAGCCTCTCATTAAATGGGATGTTCACTTGCATGAGGTTACTCGTGTAACTCTTTAATATTGTAGCTAAAGCTAAACTAAAACTACAATGAAACCTGGAGGAATTATGTATATTTAACAACTTGAGCATATTATCTTTTTTTCTTCACAAAATTATTCATCCACATCATGTTCTGTGAAGAATTCTTTGAAATACATGTTTTGTTGAACTCACGCCTGCTTCTAGATTCTTCCCCCACCATCTGCTCTGTTTTCTGCTCTTCACTTTCACTATGGGACTGGTCACCCAAGTCACTGTTATTTTTGCTGTTTAAGTGAATGATTAGGCTTTTAAAACAAGAAAAAATTGATATTGCAAGATGGCTGTGTACTGCTTCTGAATGGAATGCATTGACATGCATGTTTGGAAGGCACACCCAACCAAAAAACCGAGAATAAAAATTCTATTAAAAGATTTTTTTTTTTCCAGAAAATTAATATGAAGACATCACAGCATTGTTTCTCTCTTTAGAGCTTAATTTTATTTTTTTTTAAATGTAATTCCCCAAAATACTAACAAAACAAAGTTCTGTCCATTAGATGAAGGTTTTTGAAACTAGCTCTAGTGTAGGGAACATTTTCCTAAATAATAGCTTGAATGCACACATATGAACTGAAAAAACTTATTTGGCTTAGTATGAGTATCTGTGCATGCTCACCCTTTGCTCTTTTGTTTCACATTATTTATTTAAAAAACTGCCTCACTTTATAAGGATATATTCAGCTCTGTGTCACTTGTAAACAAACCGTGGTCTCCAGAGAAAGAGCAGAAAAGGGAAGGGGCTTCTCCCTTCCCCGGTCACTATGAGCCTCAAAACATTCACGCTGAACTCTCTCATATGCGTCGTATGGCCAAACTGCAGTTGCTGTGAGAAACGCAGTGGTGGATCGTAAAGATTCATGAAAACAGACAAGTGCAAAGGGATAAAAATATGATAGAAAAATATTTTCCAATTAATGTCTATGGAAACCTAGTCAGTGATCCTCCAAACAAGGAACAGAAGGAATGTCATATGGTTCCATTGCATCTCCTGAATGTTCCCAACTAATAATGTGCTCACTGAATAAATTGAAATGGCTGGTATGTTTGAGACAATGAATGAAGCAGTTGTAGTGAATTACCTATTTATCTTTACTTAAAATGTTAATACAAATTAGAATACTGTAAACTCTTACAGAATTCCTAGTGGAACTACAAACATCCATCACAGCATTCAGGAATCTTCGCTGAAGGATCACACAAAGAATCCTTTGCAGAAAAGACAAGGGGGAAAACCAGTCTCCAGAGAATTCTGTCTGGTTTGCTTCAAATATTCTCCCGGCAATTCTCCATCTCTGGAAGACAAAGGAGGGGGAATCTTCCCCCTGATGCCAGTGTGAATTTAGCTTGTGTCTCTGTGTCTCCATGGAGACAATGTAAACACATCTGTTTTCTTTTTGCACTTGTGATGGAAGTATTCTGCACAGAATCCATCATTGCTGGGAACGAAAGCATTATCTCAGGGCAGAAGCAGGGAGAATTCTTTACCACAGTGACCAAAGCAGACCTGGTGTAGGTCATTTCCATCAATGATCAGCGTCCCCAGAAGAAAAGACCAGTGAGTGCAATGTCATAGCTTAAAGCTCAGGGCTTGTGTCTCTTGCTATGTGAATTTAATGTTTAGTAAAATAATAGATATTAAGCTCGTCTTGCAAGGGGTGAAAAAGAAATATAAATGCAGGATATTCAAGGCCATCAGGTGAAATGCAACATTCTAGAATTCTGAAATGTCGATATGATATTATAATGCTGCCACAGCTGTTAGACATTGTTGCCCTTTTGCGTAGCCACTACAAATGAGTAATTCCCAAGACCTGACAACAAAGCTTCATTGTAGAAACTGTTTTATATATATGTTATTTGTAACTTCATTTTACATTTCCCCCAACATTTAATCATTGCCAGTTAATGAAAGAGGAAAACACATTGCACTGCAACTGTGTCCAAGTTATTTATTCGTCTTGTTAAACACATTTCAACTCCAGAACTGGCGAAGGAGAGCAAAAGTTTAAACCAGCATTCATTGTTTCAATAGCTGCATGTTCATCCAGCGCCTGGAGCACGTTAAGCTAGTTTTTACCAGTCATAAGAATGTCCCATGTTCCTTGTTAATACATGAATACAACAGAATATATCACTCTCAAACCTCACTGTCCGCAAAAGGAGGAAATATGAAATCAAGATATTCTGCCAGAATTTTAGTGTTTTTAATGAAACCATTGATTTTAGAAAATACACCACATTTACCACAACCACACAATCTTCATTATGCATTCCTAATATTGCAGCATTTTAGTCATCATTCCTGCTTGTGAAATCTTTAGCCTTTAATATGAAATAGTCCCACAATGCACTAACCGGTTTTTGACTGTGACTGCAAGTCTAGAAATAGGAAGTTCTTTCTTAAATACCTTCTCTTAAATAGAAGTGATTCCTTTTTGCCACACAAAGTCCTCACAATAATAAAGAAAGAGAAATGCTGTTTTAAAGATATATTGGAAATTGCAAATACCAAACCCATTTGTTATGGACTAGTAAAGTACGAGTACTTTGCTTTAAAAAAAAAGGTTAATTCATATGTTTTATAGGGGGAAAGTACTGAGAATGTTAAGAATATGGAAAGCAACTAATTTGTATATTTAATAGCTTAGCATTTTAAAGGCCCCTGACAGGTCTCTGCACTAAGCAATATAATGTTACCCTTCTAACACTCCTGATATGGTATTCAGAGCTCCAGATTCTGATAACTACAGTCCACCTTGGGCTTCTCCAAAACACTAACTGAAGATGGGATTTTTGATATCTTTGTTTTGTTCTACTAAATGACCGCCATTTCCCAGACTTTTGGGATTGAAAGGTGTATGTGCAGCCCCTGTGTGTAACAGTATATTCATTCATATATGAAAGCTTTAGGCCCTTTCATTAAAAGCATGAGTATATTTAAATAAATCATATTCATTTGTCTTCAACTAAATACTTGATTCTCAGATAAGCAACAAAAAATATGAATGACACTACGTGGTAGTGGTTTGCAACATTTAACATTTTGGTCGTTATTTTCTTCCCTACTAAAGAAAGCTATAAAATTATGCAGATAAAATTACGCAAAATTACTTTTGTAGCACTGAAATGACAAATAATTCCTTTATCATGGAAGTCTCTTTGCTTTGCAAGACAAGTTAAACATGCACAAGGTAATAAATCACTCAAACCCTTGGAGCCCCTCCCCCTGCTTTTCTCCACCACAAGCTTCTTTCTGCTCACATCATGTAATTAAGAAAATAAAACATCTCATATGACAGAGTAGCGAGGATGATAACAATAAAGTAACAAATTTAGAAAACAGTACTAGGTAGCTACTCTAGGTTAGTTATCTACAATACAAAAGTCACTTCCACTTGCAGCTTTTTAAGTTCTTGCTGCTCTCAGGGTGCATGTATTTGCATGTTCACACGAATTTGCAAGGTGTTCCACATCATGATTCATCAAGGAAAGTAAATACAAAGAACCTGACTGTAGAGAAGTATACTTGAACACCACTCTTTAGTTGAACAGGACAACAGGTTGTAAACCCATTCTCCTAAGTGAAGCAAACTGACAACATCTCTATTGACTTCAGTGGAACAATACACTTTGGACATGCAAAAGGACCGATTCTTGGAATTTAATTTATTTTGTTAGTATCCTCCTTTGAAAAACCCTGTAGGTATGTAAAATCTATTTCCAAAATCTCATAAAAATCTGATGAAAATGAAATAAAGTCTTCCATTAACTTGGATGGATACTGAATCAGACTCTGGACCGTAAGCAAAAACACCTGCAAATCCAATAATTAGATATTTATTGTTCTGCATTTTGATTTTTGAACAATGATAATCTGCTATACATGGATTACTACAATTCTCCTTTCTTCAGAATTCTGTTCTACTGTGTTCATTTCATAATGTTTGTTCTCCCCTCAGTGACAGCGTTTATTAAATGATGTATTCTGATTTATATCTAGCTCCATTTCCTTCTAAGCTTGTTACCTGCTTCATTCAATAAACTATATAGCCAGCTCTCTAAAAATAAACATATGTTTACTTCTGAGATGTCACCTTAAAGGATTTAAATTCATCTGACAGAGAAGAAAGGAGGTAATTGCAGGTAAGAGCCCAAACTTAGGTTTTGTCCCTTTCAATCTCAAGACTTCAGATTGTCCAGAAACTCACATGAGATTGGGGTCTGGGCACAACAGACATTTGTCTGACCTTCAGGCACAACTAATATGGAACAGATATGCTTTCTTGGGAAGGATTATGCCTTCCTGGCAAAATAACTACCGACATCATGAGGAAGAGTTAAAGTAATCACATGAAAGAAAAGAAGCTTAAACATAAACTTTCTTTAAGATAATAATTAAAATAGTGATATTTATAGCTGTCTGCAAAACACCAAGTAAGTTTAAAACACATGACTTGGAAACATTTTGGTGACAGGCACAAATGAAGAGAAGGCATGAAATAGTAATGTGAAGTGCAGTGCCCTTACATTCACAGAGAAACACCCTTTTATACATTTTTGGTTCTAGCATAACTCCCTCTCTACCTCTGCCCTACCCGTAAACCAGACTCACCTAAGTCTTATTCTTTCACAAGTCACAGATAGAACACACACACCCCCCCCCGGCTTCCTACTCTGAAGGTAAAACTATTCACATCATGCCAATTTGCATTTCTAATGAACAGCGCCTTACAATTCAGTTTCATGCAAAACCTATTGCAATAAACACGAAAAGGTCTTTGACGTCAGTGGACTTGGAATCAGTCTTCAAACTCTAAGCGCAGCATGCAAGTGGTGTGGGAGCAGAATAAATACCTTACAACCAGGAGCAGGCAACAGGAAAATCAAATGTCTAGAATCCAACAGCATCGAGGGTAATGAGGAGAACCCTTTCTGTTCAGGTGAGAAAGAAGTATCAGGTTAGTTGTTTGCTAGCTTTCTGATGTTCAGGCAGGTTTCTAAAAATAAGCCGTTGCTTCAATTTGCTTTCAATTTCCTTAAGAGAAGAATTTTAAATCATATTACAAAGGTTTGGAAATGAGCTTCTGTGAGCCACAGAAGCCTGAACAGCATCCACCTTCTATCTAATTAGCTCAGGGAAGAGCTGGAAGGTGAGATTTTGCTAGTCCAACTTTAACATACAAAAGACTCTTCCCTTCTAGGACAATAAAAGACACTTTGTGAAGAATTCATAGTTTCATTTCAGTGTTGAGCTTATCCATTTAAATGTTTCACATTTATTAGCTTTGCAGCTGCCATTTTTACGCTAGTTAAACATCTCAACTTTCAATATTTCTTTTAGAAAGGTACCAGCTACCTCACAATAGGAACCCCCCAGGCAGGACGAGATGGTAGCATTCATGTTGCAATTTAAACTGTTTAATTGCTAACGAGACATGCATGATATCCCATAAACTTTCAGAGATATGTCACAGAAAAGATGCACACCAAGTCATGTTCTCTCAAAGGACAGGTCCGATGAATGAAGCTGAAGCCATTAGTCATTTCACAGCTTGTTTGGGTTGGCCGTGATTTTTTCTGCCTTTCAGAATACTTAGTTAAGGAATTTCATGACATGGCAATACTTAAAATGAAAAGGGCACAGTAATTAGTTCAAAGCATGAAAGGAATTTGATTTTATAATGTCAACTTTTTGACTGCATAATGCATAATAAAAGGAGCTTGTAAGTTTTTGTTCGACAAAAAGGCAAAATTATCCTTGGAGATGACTTGAAAACTTTCCCATAAGTTTTTGCAGAGTAAGATAGAAGTCAAAATGCCTGAGCTACTTTTCAATAAAACAAACATTTCTTATTGTCAAATATAAGGCCTTGGATCGTCATTGCCGGGTGGAAGTCATATTCTTCTTCGCTGTGGCTGACCAGCCTGGGTCTGACAGAGCCCCGCTCTGGGCACAGGCCCAGCTGGCACTCTGGGATCGCAGTACCTCTTGTCCCTTTTTCAACTTTGCTGGCAAAGCATCAGCACAGATCCCAGGGATGAATTAATCTACTGTATAAATATATACTGTGGAATCTTCCCTTGGGAAAAGAGTCCATGTTCACAGAGAACTGTCATTCCAATTGAAAGTTTCATTGACGCAGGAGGTGGTATTTAGTTACAATTTAAAAGACATTTATTTGAATTTATTCCATAGCTTTTCCAGAAGGACATTTGCTAGAAACGGTTTCCAAATATCAATAAAGAAGAACACAGAATGTATATTTTCTTGATATATTTAAAACATTTCAACATTTCAATATTTTTATATTTCATTCTTTCAAAAGGCCAAAATAATATTAATTTGGAGGAAATGCTAGAATTAAGAAGGAAGTAAAAGGACCAAGAAAACTTTTGGGCAGTGTGGTTTCTTCCTTTTTCTTTCCCCATTCCCCTGTTTTCAAATGCAAACAACTAATATGTTCACTATTAAAAGATTTTTAAAACAGCAAACTAGTATACCAAACCACAAAAAGACTTTACTCTCCTTCCTACCCAGCCAAAGTATCAATACCTTTTCATTTCTAAATAGGAAAATTGACATAGGAAGTGGAAAGAACAGAGTAGGTCTAGAAAAACAACTCAGAATTCTTAACCATTCTAGCTCAAATCCATTAGACTGAGTGACACCGCTGCTCATTGAGTTCAGACACACAGAATGGAAAATTCAGATTGGGCACCTTGTTTACCAGAGGAGTGGTTTTGCGGGGCAGCGCTATGCAGTTAGGTATGGCATTGGTAATAACGCGAAGAGTCTGTCTGTGTAAGAATTGACTGTATTCTGAACTGCTTTTCTAATCACAGTGAAAAATGATGAAACACATACGTGAAGTGTGAAATCCATGATTTCCTAACAGACATTTATCACAACAGCTGTTCTCCCATACAGAAATACAGAATAGCCACACATTTTTCATCTCCCCTCTTCAAATGTGAGCGCTTTAATACAATGGGATGAGCACATATTTGGGAAGTTAGTTTTCTCTTGACTCACCACAGAAGACAGGCAGCAGAACACCAGAAAACATTTAGACAGAGATAAAATTAACCAAGTATTAATACTGGGTGTCCAAAGCCACAGAACAAAAGAGAGAGTGCTCTGAACCAGAATCAGGGAGAAGAACCTCAACATCAGAGCCCTGAGCCCATACTCCCCACTCCTGGAGGCCTGGCTGCCTGGGCTGAGGGCCAGCAGAGAGCGCAGCTGGGGGCTGCCTGCGTCTCTGAAGACGTAAGCCATGAATTCCGTGCTCAGAGCTGGAGGTTCAGCAGGACACAGGACTTTTCAACCTATGAAACCTGTCTCTGTGCAGCAGCATCAGGTGTTCTTGACTGAAAAGCTATGCCAGAGAGTGTAGAACAGAAGTAATTTACTGGACCTCCCTGAGATTCAAGTGTGAAAAAGCAGCAAGTTTTAGACAAAACAACTGGTGGTGTCCCACCAGGGATGATTTCTATTACATCCATGCCAAAGCACTTCTGTCTATTTTAAAATATCTTGTCATTGCAATAAAGGGTGTGCATTAAATCCTAAGGACATTAAAGTCAACTGACATACCAAAGTCTTTCTAAATGTTACCTGGACAGTAAGTGGATATGTATTATGGATTTTCATAAAACAAATAGCCACCTTATTTAAGACGATTCCCATCATCTTGTAATATTGATAGAAATATATCATATCTTCTGCTACTTACAGTGATACTTAAAATGCCCCATCATCTCTTCAAAGGCAGCTAGCCTCTGCCCAAAAAAAGCACATGCTATAATGAAACAATATACAAGAATCTGTTGCTGGGCAAGAATATTGTGTTTTCAAAGCAAGACTTCCCTTCTCTTCCAAATAGGTCCTGCACAAAATCAGCATCCAGTTAATAAAATGAGGTAAATATTTCTGATCCATGTGGAACAGAGGTTAGTTTTGCACTGAGAGCACTGAACACTGTGTGTACTCTTCTGCAGCACTGATTGCACAGCTGCATCTCACCAGCTGCTGTCTGTACGAAACCTTCCCAATGTGACTTTCTAGCAAACACTTTGCTATTTGGTATCCATCTGGCAGTCAGCACTATATTGTCATCACCTCCTTCTTCTCTGAGACAGTTTTCTCTTTGAATTCAAAGCCATCACTGTAGTATCAGTAATTTTAAAAACATGGATTTCCAAACCTCTGAAGAAAAGGTTCAAGTAATTTTTTTCTGTAACAGGCCTCTGCTGAGCTTCACTCATAAAACAATCGAGCGTGGCTTCACTGCTTGGAACAGAAGCCAGGGCAATGAAACCGTATGTTCCATTAATGTAAATCAGCACAGTGATTTAGATTACTGTGGATCTGGCCAGCACAGTTCTAGTTTATACTAAATCCAAGTCTTGATGATGAACATTACCCAGAGTCTAAGCAATCAAATGCAACATACAATTACTATGGACAAATTTTGGCCTTTTGTGTACATAATTAATTTAGATATTTAATTGCATACATAAATATGTTTTACATCCCTTTATCTTATCGTGTGATAAAAACCCATCCATCATATAATTAACCAAGCACTTCAGAAATATGGAAATGATGCATAGCTCTTATAGAGCAGTTATCTGAACCTCAGGCTTTCAGAAATCATGAGCTAATGCCTTTTAGGGAAAGAAGTACAAGAGAACTCCAGAATGGCATTTCAAAACTGTTAATCAATTTTAGATCCTTTATTCTTGGAGTTCAGAGCTTTTTTAAACCCCACCCAACAGTCCTCACATCTAAAACATTTTTTAGGGAGGCTCAAGATACTGTGTAAATAACTGTTTCCAACAGCTAAGACTGCAAGTAAAAACTCCATGTGTACCAAGAGCAAGCTGGGAAGGAGATACGGGATGACATAAAAAGGAAAGCTTACCCCTAGGAAGTGTCACTTAGAGCAAGCAACAGGGCTATCGCTATGTAGTTGCTGTTACCAACTCTGCAAGCCATCATTTACTCCTTACATTATTCAGATATAAAATAAGTACAATAATAATAACACTTCTGGTTCCTCACAGAAGAATTTAATGGAACTAATCATTGCTGTAAAGCCCTGTAGAATTTATTTCTGAAAGGAACTTTATAAAAAGCAGGATATCATTACTCATGCGACAGCACACACATAAAATCAATTACTGCTGCATCTTTTTTAGGTCATTTTGTTGGTCATGAATTCTCATCATAATACTTGGTGTTCTGCATATTCTCTAAGGAGCCCTACCTCCTCAATATGCACCAAGACATGATGTACATTTTTAGGCAAGCTACTTTTTCAGATTCTCACAAACCATAGTTTGTTTTGAGGTGCTTTATTTTTTTTTAGAGGGAGAGGGGAAAGGAGAGCGTATTGCATTTTGCAGTGACCTACCTTTCATCTGCCCTGCCATTTTCCTGTGCAACATTGCTTTTGCAGCTGTTAACCTCCCTCACCCTTCTTTTTAAATGGGTCTTGAATTTCTTAAAGGAAATTGGGAAGTCCTAATGAGTTTGAGGTACCCCAAAGCTATCCCAGGGACTCAGTCAGGTACTGTTCATCTAATTTATGATCTTTTGTCTCAAGCACGCATACAAACCAGGTAAGTGCAAATGCAACTAGTTAACTGCTGAAGTATGAACCTGATTAATATCTTCAATCAGAATTAACTGCTGATGCAAGTTGGGCAACAGGCAACTTATGGAGAAACGAGCCCCTCTTTCACTTCTTTCACAGTCTGTAGTCAACATTCCAAAACAGTCCTGCTTTTCAAGAAATAGTTTTTATCACAGTCACAGAAGCAGCAAGGAGTGAGGGGAGAAATGATGATCAAGCTAAACAAATATCTCCAAATTCAGGCTTCAAACTTGACTGGATGATGTCAGAACTAAGCTCTGGCAGAAGTGCCAGTATGGAAAAGAAACTAAAGAAACAGATGGGTCTACTCACTGATAGAGCAACCTTTCCAAAGGGAGACCAGCTGCAACACACGTAATGTAAGCCAAGATCCTGCATCTGTGCTTCATGCTGCTGAGAGAATCTAACTGGAGGTGTGAAACAAAAGAAGGATACTGACTCTGACATACCACACAGATCCCTCTCTATCCAAATTACAATTGACCAAAACATGCTCCTGGTCAGTAGAGACTGCATCGTGCTAAGGAAAAATTACTTCCACCCCAGTAAGCTGATGCACTGTGAACAGGACTGAGAAGTGATGACCTTGTTCTAAGTGACAGCTTAGGGCTTGGGGGATCAGATGAGAACAGGGCTACTGAAAAAGCCACACACTCAAATATGGGAATACAGTCCTCAGAAAAGTTCTATGACAGACCAATTAAGCATTCGCAAAGAATTAATCCCTTGGCTCCAGTACAGAATAGTGCAGGCAATGCTTTTCTGTCCTGCAGAAATCTGGGATTTAACTTTCTTTTTAACTGCAAAATGGAAAAAAGAAAAGCAGACAAACACACCAAAAAGAGCCCAAAGTTTAAGGCTGGCCAGCTGGCAGCTCTTGAGCCGCAGACAGTCTGCAAGACATTCACGTATCATCCCATTGCCGTGCTAAGTCAAGTGATAGCAGTGAAGCCCTATGGACACAAGATCTGCTGAGAAATTCAAATCGCTAGGCAAGTAAGCCAAGTGAGCTACTGAAACCAAGGTCAGCAGGATCAACCATTACCTGGAAACCAGTGGTAACACTGAAACAAAAAATAAGAAACCTTTTAAGATCTTCTTCCTATAAACACCTCTTCTGTCAAAGCCTCTGAATAATGAGATGCAAAATTCTGTGGCTCTGTTCTATCCATAAGTTTTGGTAGATGATCCTCATGTCAGAAAAAGTCATTCACCCTACAAAAATTCATCGGTTTAGTTCAGTATATGGAAAAGCAATATTCAAACCTAGTAAAGCAAGAAACTGAACCTAGGCCTCTCACATCTTGGAGAACAGGTAGGGAGAGCTCTGCCCATTGGGCTTAAGGCTTATTGTGCTCTAATTAAAGACAAATTTGATTTATAAACAATGTATCTCTTCTAGTTTAGAGATGAAATAGGTAGCTGAGAACTGCAACATGAAAGGAACTCTTCATCTATAAAAGCTGAAGGCTAGAAATAAAGCAAGAATTCCCTTGTTTTGAATTTTTTTGCATCCCTTGAAACTGGAATCCATAGCTTTCCTCAGGGCTCAGTTTGCTAGGCCTCGCATGTTTCTTGTGTTTAGTACCTCTGGGTATTGAACCCTGTTGTGCATCTGTGATTCATTCATGTTGCATACTTATGTATTATTACCCTCTTCACATTTGATATGGAGAGCAAAAGATAAGAGCCAGCGCCTTGGCTGGTTTCCTAATACAAGGTTGTACCGACACGGAGAGAATGCATGAGCCTGCTGTTTTGAAACTTGAAACTGCAAGCACAGAAGCTGACTCAGCTGTGTGTTTTCACCTGTACTACAAATACCTTCGATTATCCTCATCTCTTCAGAAACACTAGAAAGAATGTACTGATATAGTGCACACCTTAGGTAAATTACAGTAAAAAAGAGGGAGAAGGAGCAGACAACAGGGGAAAAGCAGGACACAAAGGAGTGCTAAGGGAAGCTGGCTTTTGGGGAGCACAGGCAGGAGGGTATCAAGAAAGACAGAGCCATGGAATAAACTGCCCACACACCTACTCTGCTACTGAACTGCAGGTAGCTCGATGGTTCTTTCTTTTTCTTCTCTCTCTCCTTATTTTGTGAAAACATCATATTTTTCATATATAAAACAGGAAATAATATGTTTGGTTATTCTAGATAAATGTCTGATTGTTCAGTTGAAGAGTAGCCCATCTATAATAGGAACCATAATATTAGATAAATCAAGAATAGCATAAATAGCGAAGAAAAGACATGCTTTACTGATTCCAGTGAAGAGTATTTCTGCTGTGTACCCAAGAGTTCCTAGCTACTGCAGAAATTTTGCTGAGATGGATGATCTGTAATCTTAGAATTACTACCGATGGTACAACATTCTGTGTTACAAGCACCTGAAAAAAAAGCCCTTATCATTCAGTGATGTACCTGTGGCATGGTTCACAGACTGAAGCAATACAAAACCACCTGGGGACTAAGCATTGCTTAACACTGAAGCACCGCTGTGTTAAGAGACAAATGCTAAAGGACTGGTATATGTCCTCCATGGAAATCGCTCAAGGAGGATATATAACCTGGTGAGAAATGTTCCTCTGTCAAACAGTAGAAATATTTTAAATGGGATACTTTGGGTGCTGTTGTTCTAAACTCAATTAAAAAAATATTTTCTGTATCATTTTGAATAATAAGAATAGAAGATAGTTATAAAATCCGCCTGCGACAGCTACTTTAGAGCCACTGCAAACATTTCAGAGGACAAGCTGAGAATTGAAAATTATCTTGACAGGTTGGAGAGAATCTAAACTCAACAAAGTTAAATTCAATAAAGGTAAGTGTAAAATGCTATGAAGGACAAATGAAATGCACAAAAGCAAAATGGGGACCATCTGGCAAGGCAGCAGCTCAGCAGAAAACCAACTAAAGCTTACAGTGAATCCATAACATGACGCTCGAATAAAAAAGGTTAATGTCATTCTGGGAGGCATTGTTACAAGAGTCATATGTAAGACACAGAGGTAACTTATTCCACTCCACTTGAGAAATGAGGATAGCATTTCCAGTTTGGGGAACCAGATAAGAAAAAAGTAGAAGAATTGGAGAGATTCTAGAAGAGCAGGGCCAGCAAGAGACATGGCCACAGCTGGCAGAGAAAATAAATATGGGACTCTCTAGAATGTCCTGTAACACAGAGAGTCAAGAGTACGCAAAAGGTGCCCCTGCGACAGAGATTTCACAATAGAAATGAATCTTATTTACGCACAGATAGCCAGGAAATCTTTACCCAGGCTGGTAGACCAAAAATTAGCTATGTGTATAAAAGGTTACTAACTTTAACTCAACGCAAAAACTAATTGAACTTCAGGACAAGGCAATCAATGTTTTCCCTGATAAAAGTATAGAAATAAAACTGCTCTTAAAGAAGGAACAACTCCTACACTTTGCTTTGGCCTGTTTGGTACATACTACAATATTTTCAGAATGGAGGCAATTTAACAGAAGAGAATGAGGTACCCGTAAAGGGCTAATAATCAAAAAGAAGGGGACTGTTCAGATTTGTGGTGATTCCGAGGTTACTGTTATCCAACATTGTCTGACATGTTCTTTCCTTTTTGTAATTTAGAGAATGGCTTTGCCCTCATTGCTGTGGTTAACATTTCTTCAGTCTCAGTGAAAACAGTCTCTAACTTATTCTCATGTTGGCTTTTAAGCAGGAAAGGTAAATAAGCAAATGAAGGCACTGTGGGTATTGGGCAGAGTGCTGCAATTCACTTTACAGGGAGAGTGCCTGCAGGGAGAATGCTAATGCAAGAGCTGTGGTCCCTGTGCCTCCTGGTTAGGCCTAATGATGAAGGAATCATACAGATACAGTAGGATGCATCTAATCCTTTTAACTGAATAAACACAGAATGCCAGGCTTAGCTCCATATACTTGCTGGTATGCCAGCAGCTTTCTTAAACACAAAGATAACATTTAAAATTCTGCAAGCTATATATAAGTATTCTGGCCAGTTATATTATCGCCAATTGGTCATTTTAATCTTTTTTTGGAATCCTAGATAAACCAGTCTATTTTCACAGGCAAACCCGTTACGTTAACCGGTGTTAAGCATTAAGCTATCTTTTCATTTCATTCCATTCCTGCTTTGATCATTTTAGGGGAATAGCACCCATTGTTCTGATCAAGAGAAACAGAGCCAAACAACTCACTGAAACTTTTCCATTTGTAATGGTGGCCAGCACTGAAATCAAAGTTCTTTCTGGTTGGCATAGGGACCTGGGGAAAAAGGGAATTGTATATGCTGATGTGCATTTTTCGATAGCGGAAAAATAGATTATTGCTGTTCCACTGGAAGTGGATTATTAATCTTCCTGTGAATTTATGATCCTCAAACAATGACCAAAGAAATATAGGAGATATTTATAAGCATATAACTCTGAGAAAAAATGTGCTCTATTTCATTGCTAGGATCCAGAATACACTCCTCTGCAATGATTCACCATTAGAAAGAAGTTCCTATATCTTCCTTTTTCTTTGTGATACATCTACCTCTTTCCAAATTGTGTGTTTCATCATTTGGGTTCTAATTTTCTGATGTCTTCTAGTGCATTTGTGACACTGAATGTTGAAGCAGCAAAAATATTATTTTCTTAGCATCATATGTGAGAGGCAAATGTTTCTTTGCTCCAAATCAGCACATCACCAAGGATAAATTATCCTGCTACTATGTGTCCTATAATGGGGCAGGGGGGAAATTATTGAGAATCCATCAAAACCTCTGTTTAAGATGCTTTTCCCCTCCACCCACCCACTTCTCATTCTGTCCACTGGGAAAATAACCTCCTAAAAGCTGAAGGGATTCTCTCAGATTATAGGGATGGACTTCACTCTTTCGATTTTCTCTTCAGCAATAATGAAGATTTAAATTAACTTTAGTATGTACCAATATTAGTCCTGTGATTCTCTGGAAGCAGCACACACAACATCCCCTGAAAACTGCACTCCAAAAATTCAAAATTCAATTCATAGCACAATGCCTACTTCAGGACAAAATGCCAGACTTCTGAAAGCCTTAGCATTCTCTCTGCTCTGCTGCCGAAGGATTGCTATTCCTAGAAGAATCAGCTCTGTAAGATAAGTGTTAATACATTATTTCTGTAGGTCTCCAGTGCCTGAAGTTTGAATTTAATGTGAACTGAATAAAATCATTTGCTTTTTATCAGCATGGTCCATGAACCATGGTTTGAGGCCAATATGTGACTCTAAGGAAAATGAGTTTAGCTCCAACTCCTTAATCCCCGGATAAGATCATAAAATCACCACACATCACTCAGTACTGTTTAGCAAGAAATGCCTGTCTCCGTAGTAATAATAAAAAAACTGAATTACAGTCACTGGCTCCTCAAAGATGATGGCTCTTGCAGGTTCAGGTGAAGTATGTGACTGTGTATGGAGAGGATGGCATGCAGCCAATACAGCACAATAACCTCCATTTCACATTGATGTTTGATTTCTGGAGATCTACTCAGAAATCTACTTTCAAAAAAGAACCATCCTCTTGCACACTCTTTCTCTTTTAAATACACACATACACATACTTTTATGCATAATAATTCTGAGTCGAACTCATGCTTTGCTGTAGGTATAATTCCAGAATAAACATGGGAGTAACTCCTGATGTAGGCTGTTGTAATAACAAATTTAGTTATGATTTATTCAGTTTATTCACATGCAAACACAGAAACTCAAATGTAGAGACAGTTGCTGAAACAATTTGTGTTTTCCATAAAGTTAATAGAATTACATATGCCAGAGAAGGAAAGGACTCAAATATGTAACAGCCAAGGTGTACTAGTTCATATGAATTCACTGTTATTTCAAATATTGGTGCCACCTCTCTTGATTAGATGCAACTAATTTCACTAAATAGAAAACTTAGTAGCAAGAACTAATAGCAAGCAACTAAGAGCAAACCAATAGCAAGAATTTCACTAAAATAGAAAAGTGTATCTAAATTTCAACTCCATGGCATGCACAGATACCGAACATTCAATAGCAGAAACCTGACAGTACATGTGTCCTGGCGCGGAGCAGAAACAAACCAATACCACCAATTATAACTAACCCTCCCGTTTAATAGGTAAGACCTAACCAAATGGAACACTTCTGACAATTTGATGGAATAACCTTGCATGACAAATATCCCTGAGACTAAATGCAGAGGGAAAATACTCTGAACACGTTATTTCTTACAATTTCTTCTCAGAAGCCTGTGAGCTCCCTTAAGATTCTTTGCACAGTAAAGGATGAACTCAGTAGAACATTCTCAATTTCTTTCTCTGAAGTAAGCTTAAAAAAAATTTATACCATCACGTAAGCTTTTGAAGAACCTTTTCTTGAGCTCAACAGACTATGAACCAAACTGTCAGTTGATAGGGTGATAAGAGTTTAAAGAAGAGCAAATAAATAGACATAAGCCAATAAACTGATGGACCCCAACGTTGCTCAGATATTTTTTGTACAATTCAAGTGACTACAATCAAGTACATTCTACTCTCAGTAGCTCTCAAGTGCAATTCTTCAATTCAGAGCCATTCCATTATTTAGGCAAAGGCAGAATAACTCCAGATTTACCAAAAGCAGAACAGAACTTATTTTGTTTGTTCACAGCAAGTGTTATACAAGCTTAATTTAAGATTCAATCTAGCACTGGTGCTTTAAAACAAAGGGGCAGGATTTGCTGGTTTGACCACAGTCCTGTGTTAATCTGCACAAACCAGCACTGGTTTAGTGTGTGGACAGAGCTATCACACAGCTATCCACATCTGACTGTGTCTATTAATTCAAAGTTAATTAGAAATATATTTAAAGTAAGCATATTAATCAATGAAATCTGAAATGAGTAGCTACAAAAATAGCCATACTGTTTAAACTAAACTAGTACAAGTCTCTGTGCGTAGACGAGTTTTAACAGTTTCTGCAATTTCCATTTGAACTTGAGTGTAGTGAATTGTCTGACTCCACCTCTCATAAAAAAAAACCAAATCAAAACCAGTTCCCATTTGGCACAGCATTTTTAGGCAAGGGTGCCAGATCCTGACAAGAATATGTTGGGGCTATCTGTGCATACATACCTATTTTAAATGGCACTAAATAAAATATCAATCTTTCTTTAAAAACAAACAAACAAACAAACTGACAGTGATGTTCAAATAGGAACTCAGAGTTAGACAGTGATATTTTTTAGAATATAAAACTTTACACCCTGGATTAAACTGAACATATACGCATCTGAAAGATCTTCATACTCAATAGTTCATTATTAAGTATGAATATGTTATTATCATATTATTAAAATTAATTATTCAGTGCAGATGTGCTGCAGCATTTTCTTCCGGAATGGTTCACATAGGGTCCAGGCCAGAGATTGTCAGTGCTCTTTTTCCCAGTTCCTTTCTGACAAAGAACATGATCATCATTGCATTATACCTTGTTTCAAGCTGAATCTCTTGATGCAGTTTCTCTCCTCATACTCGATCACCTCCATTTCCTTGTTTGTCCTCTTTCTGGATAACTTTTGAGTGTACATTTTTTCCCCTTTCAACTTCTGTTACTTTTCTTGCCATGCTTGATTTTGTCCATTTCCTGCGCCCCCCCCCCCCCCGCCGATGGTGAAACTCCTCACTCTAAGCACAGACCTGTTGCTGCCCCTCTGTCCGGATATGTGCTCTTCTATGGGGAGCTGGGATGGCAGGCAAGAAACAAGGCTAAAGTAACCAGCGTCTGTAGGGCATGTGGAAAACTATATCAGAGATCTCTCAGGTGACGGGAGGAAAATGCTCTTAAATCCCAGTTTTTCACAGATGGAGGAAAACCCCCTGTTAACACAAAATATATTGACTGACTTAGATATACCAAACTGTCAGTGAACTAGCATAGATAGGAAATAGTGATGTATGGACCTAAACAGGAGCAAAACCTCAAAAATGCAGGAATTTTTTGTATGCTCCTTTGAAAATTGTAGCTAACCTCTCTAATATGTATTCCAGCTCAGAGAAAAAACATCTATAATACCCACCAGCACTTACACAAGAGGTTATATTAACCCTGCTAAAATAGTTTCTTCTACGTTTGGTTTTGGGAAGGGAAGAGACATAAAAATTTTTTATTCAATTGGTTTTTTACATAGCAAGAACTAACTCAGTCCTACCTAAAACTTCAGCCGCACTGAAATTGTGTCAGGGACGTATTTGGATCCCAAAGACCTCAAATCTTAAGTGACAAGAAACAACTTCACAGCATTCAGCTCAGGTATGGCAGCAGAACACAAACTCAGGGGAATAAGGAATATTTTCTTTCAAATGCAAATCTACATGCAGCAGGTGAAGTTTTGCCATCTGATGAGACACCTCTCCTGCCACTCAGTGCATGTTTCCAGTAGTAAATAGGTAATTTTCCTGCATTGCCTTTTGGGACAGTTCGCGTTTATATTCATAGGGAAAAGCAGAGAATGCATCTTCGTTGACTAACAAGACTGGAAATAGTGGCAAAGCTACCATTAATGCCCTGCAGTTTGGAATGGGACCCGAACGATAAAGGGCTAAGTATCCAGCATGACAGCCTTTTTGTCTGTGGACAGGACTGATCTGTGGAGCATAGCGATATTGCTGCAGTGCTAAATCTGCACTGGAACACAGGCAGGGCACAGTCTGGGAAAAGGATCCAAAGGGATGGGAATGAGAAACATTGACAAAAGTTGCCAAGTGGGAAGCTTGGACTGTTATTGTAATACCTGAAATTCAAAATTGTATTGATGGCAAAGTTAGAACAAAAAATATTTTAATTGCACACAAGAAATGTGACCCTCTGCTCTGATTTTCAAGGACTAAAATAGGTACCTGCCCAGAGGTAGATATTTAAGCTCCTACATAACAGGTATTCAAGAAGGCAGTTATGTGCCTACGAAATGCAGAAGCCTATAGTTTTTTATTGTAGCTGATAAAACGGGTTTCAAGGATAATATTTGGATCTCAGGTATATAGTGCCAAGTCCTTTGAAAATCCAAATGTAACATGCTTGACATGAAGACATGTAGTTCAGTGACAGCCCAGGGCAAATATAAAAGAGAATCCTTCAGCAGAGGAGACAAGGAAAAACACAGGGAACACTGAAGAACAACTATAAAATTATTTCCCCAGGAAAAGCATTTAACACATTATCACTGCAGATTTGCAAGAAGAGTTTAAATTCTTAGTAGGAATGATAATGCGGAGAAGTCACCAGAAAGTTATGAAGAGAGCCGAATGATCCATGTGATCCTTTCTGCTTCTGCCATTAATGATTTGAAGAAACATGGAATAACTAAAAGTTCTCTCTTTTGATTAGGGATAGACGCTTATCTAATTATGAATGATTGTGCCTCAGAGGAGCATCACAAACAATGATCAAGGCTAAGATATTCAATATAAATGGCCTCTGTGGATGTCCTATTTGATTTGCATATTTTCAAATTTAAAAAAAAATAAAAAAATCATTATGCTCAACTTTGCTGGCATTCGTTCCTAAGCCTTCAAGTTTAACAAGGTTGCCCTCTGAAGCCATTGATGTATCCCTGCCTATGAAAACCACTTTACTGCATAGTTAAGAAAACCAAAGAAAACAAACACACGCACACAAATGCTTCCAGAGCCACTTAGGAATAACTGATGAGTGGATACACCCTAAACTCATCTTTAACTGAATTGAAATGGAACCCTCAACCACCTTGCCAACCTTTATATAAATACCCCCTACAAAAATATACAGCAGACTATGAGCTGGCAGATATGACGGAACTGGATGTAATTTTTCTGGTGTGCAGAGCCAGCTCTTTCCTTTTTTCCCATGTTACTGATCCTGTTGCTGCCTGATAAGCAAATTAAATTTCTCACAATTGCTAAGTAAAACATGTAATTAGCATTCCAGTACACCAAGTTGCTGCCAGCCCACTCCACTGGTTTGAGAGCTAGGAATACTCAACTAACAAATAATGCTTCTGATACTGACTTTGGACCTTTCCTATAATTAAGTTGCTACTTAGCTACTTCACAGTGGTGGTAGAAAAGCTGGGTCACAATTTGGAAGACAGAAGCCTAGTAAACTAGAGCTTTGATGGGAAATACATGGGAAAGGTGATTTACCCTTGACTTGGCCAGTGTCTGTCTTTGATAAATGAGGAACAGCAAAAGAAATCCTGTGAAGTCAGGGACCTGAAATGTCTTTGATTCTTTTTTCTTAACGGTGGGTCAACTTGTTAAAACTGCAGTGTGTTTTGCCTAGACAAAACAGTTTCATTTTCATATAGAGAATATCAGTGTGAGGTTGAGTAAATAAATCAGTAATAGTATGATATTATAGCAATGTCTGTTAGTGAATCTATGGTAACCAACAGAACTACCCTGAATTATGTATGGCACACATATAAGAAATAGTATTCAGGAATTAAATTAAAACATTGTCATGACTTAACCCCAGCCAACAACTAAGCAGCACCCAACCGCTCGCTCACCCTCACCCTCCTGGGGGGATGGGGGAGAGAATTGGAGGGGCAAAAGTGAGAAAACTCATGGGTTGAGATAACAGTTTAATAATTGAAATAAAATAAAAGATGATGATGATGATTATGATAATAATAAATTGTAGTGAAAAGGAAAACAACAACAACAAAGAGAGGAACAAAACCCAGGAAAAACAAGTGATGCAACCGCTCACCACCTGCTAACCAATGCCCAGCCCATCCCTAAGCAGCAGTTGATGCCCCCCGGCCAATTCCTCCCCGTTTATATACTGGGCATGACGTCATATGGTATGGAATAGCCCTTAGGCCAGTCTGGGTCAGCTGTCCTGGCTGAGCCCCCTCCCAGTTTCTTGTGCACCTGGCAGAGCAGGGGAAGCTGAGAAGTCCTTGACTGGTGTAAGCAGGACTTAGCAACAACTGAAACATCAGTGTGTAATCAACAATACTCTCATACTAAATCCAAAACACAGCACTATACCAGCTACTAGGAAGAAAATTAACTCTGTCCCTCCTAAAACCAGGACGTACATACAATTAATGAATGGGTGCTAGAGAATGATGTTTCAGAGCTGCTTTCCAACATCACCTTGCAATGCCTGCTGCTCATTGCTTCAAACAGGATGGGGTGAGAGCAGGAGAGCTCTTGACTTTTGTTATAACTGATTCTTTCAATAAAGATTTTGTGACTATTCAGAGCGACAGACTTAAATCTGACAAGCTAACAAATTAAAGAAATATATTAGTTAGACATTCACTAAAAAGTTGCAAGCCAGAAACCTGGCTAAAGTATGTTTTGTTCATTACAACAAGAATTTTCTTTCTTACATTGTCTTTTTGTTTAAATCTTGGCTTGAGTCCTCTTAGAGAACTGAGATGATAATGGTGTTGTGACACATGGTTTTAAACTTGATGATTTTGACTTTTTAGTAGTTGCATTATCTGGCCATATCTACTTGTCTGAAATCCGAAAGGTATAAAAAGCACTTTGACCAGTTATGAGCTCTGTTCTTTTCTCAGCTACATTACTCCCTGAGACTGAGTTTTGCTTTTACTATATTAAAAAATAGAATTTTGCATTTGTTTTTAGTTCATGAGACTAACTTTTTTCTTATTATGTTAAGTGAGTTGACATAACAAGTGAGGTACAAGTTGTGCTCTCCTCTAACTGCCATTTTTGACCTCTCAGACAGTATCTTCAGAGATTTTACCTTTGCTATTAATTCATGGCTGGAGTGTCCTAGATTTAAATTTAAATCTAAATTTGTTGATTGTCATACTGAGTATGTACCCTGTGTTGATTGTCATACTGAGTATGACAGCTCAAGTTTTACAACCTTTTCGTTCAAAGACATAGATGTTTTGTACTAACAGGCCTTGAAATCTAAAGCTTATCCATTGGTCCACTGGTAAAGCTTGTAATACTCAGAAGAAAGGAACTCAAGAGCAGAAAACCAAATCTGATCTTGAAGCTCACCTCCAAACTTCTTACTTCCCTGAAACTGAGTTCACTGATAAAATTCATTTGTTACCACATGACTTATTAGACAGTCATTAAAGACACAATGCATTACACTGCTCTACAGAGCACAGAACGCTTCTAGATTTTACTTAACTAAGAGATGAAATATCTTAACTCAAACTGATAGATGCCATAATTTTACCTACAGGGAGTCATTCAATTTACGGTTTCCAACACAGCTCAGTAAGAGTGAACTGAAAAAGTGGCCCTGGTACCCCATAATTCCGGCCCTCCTGCACTACATTTACTCATCCCTATGACAACAGGAGGGGGGGTTCTCTCACATCTCATAGCAAATCACACAACAGGATGCAGTTTCATCTGCCACCAAGACAACTAGTCCAAGAACTACTAGTACACCCAGAGGTACCTACTACCAACCTCTGCTGTAACAGATTCTTTACAAGATTTTTGTATGGCTACTGAGGCTTGTCATGACAGGTAATATTAACCCTACAGAAACTCTCATAAGATAATGCAGCTTTTTATAAGAAACAAAACAGGAACTTACTAGAGTTATGATTTCAGAACATTACTTTCTGTTTCTCAAGACTTAAAGACTTTCCTTCACCGGAAGATAGCTCCTGTCAACCTGATGCTCCTGGAAATGACTCCAAGTTAAGAAATGGTAACTCATTTCCCTCCTGCCACTGTTGCTAGTTTTCCTATTGCAATTGCAACTGATATTTGTATTTTGGATGACAATGCCAAGAAATGTGTAATGAGGAAAAAGAAACATATGTTAAAAGCAGTAGCAGTGAGACTGAAGTCAGTAATATACTTAAATTGTTCCATTTGAGTGTTGATGAGTTTATGGAATTCTTTCCCAGCTGACCATTGTGGAGTACTTAAATCACTTGACAACTTTGTAATAAAACAAGCGCAAAATAGATCAATCAGGTACTGCTCTCCTCATTAATATGCATGAAAGATGAGCCTATCCTAAAGCTTGACAGGATATTTGGCAATCCTTGCATTAGCAAATACATGTCTGGTACTCCTTTTGATTCCTATTACATTAGCTTAACAATTATTAACAATTCCCATTCTCACATAAGGCAAAATGATTTAATTATTCATGTTGACAGGTCAGGATGTAATCAAAACTGATTTGTTACCCTTAAGGGTGAGGAACCAAAAGGTCCTTATTGCAAACATATTAAGCATACTGTTAAAAAGAAGGAATCAATACCTTCTTTTAATTGCACATGCTTTCTTTAAATGGGTGGAAGTGTTTGCTTGAAAATGAATGTAGTACTGGCTACTAATGTCATACTGTAGCCAGCACAATTCATACTAATGGTAGGACAAGTTGATCTTATTTCAATCAATTAAGATCCAATCTACCACGTAATTATATTTTACAAAGTATTTCAAGAGTACTTTAAAACACTGGGGAGTTCAGAAAAATAGCATATACCCTACATGTTCCAGTCTTTGGACATACTAGAGATTGTAAATTGGACAATTAAAACTAGCAATGAAATGCTATGGAAGCTAGTGAATGCTAGTGGATTTATTAGTTCCCGCTATTCCAATGGCACATTGGGCACCTCTAACTGCTTCCCAAAGGAAACCATCCTCGGAGGGCAAGAAAGCATAAATATCTGATAAAGAATACTAATTGCTCTCAACTTAAGAAGGTAAAATTAGAAAGCTACTTGCAATTCCTACAAAAAACATATAAATCAGATATATTTGCAAGTAGCTACAAAACTGGAAAAATCAGAAGTGAAAGCAAAAGCTTCTTTTGACAAGATTCAGCAAGAAAATGACAGGAGGGTTAGACTTCTTGTAATGTTATAGCTACATGGTGTTCAAGTACAGGCTGAGTCACCAACAGAATAGCCCTTATTGAATTACAGATAAGTTCAGCTCTTGAATGTACCAAATTAGAATTTATGAAGGAAAGAAACCAATATCATAAAAGCTACTATTGTAACCAACGGAAATCATACAAGAAAGGGACCACCATTTTCAGAAGCATGAAGGTCTTCTGATGGAGGAATAGAAAGATGGAACTGAAAAGGAAGATAAAGCTGTGTTTTATTTTTAGATTTTAATGCAACTGCCCTATCTGTTACAAATGAGAAAAGCTGAAGTCTTTGTTTAATGGTGACGTTGTTTTAGGACTGTATAAGGTTTTTAGGATGGAAATTGGAAGTATAGAAGGGTTATACCCTAAAGTAACACTGGTTCAAAATAAGAAAATATCTTCTAAACCAGGCACTAGGAACCCCTAAATACAGATTTATAGACAATTTAAAAATAATTCCGTCGGCAGACTTGAAACAGTTTAGCTGTATTAATATGAATCAACAGAACCTGACGATTCATCAATTGCCAAAATGTGCACCAGGAATTTCTATGTTGGCAGTTTGGACAGCAACAAGAAAGATGAAAAGATTTGTGATCAAAGAACCCTACATGTCAAAACATTTTAAATCCTAGGTACACTAATGAGTAACTATCAAGAATTTCCAAGAATTACCAACAAGACCAGTGATTATTTCAGACATCTCAAACTACTTCTGGGACCCTGAAATATTATAAGACTATTCAGACAGACTGATCTGATAGTATACTAAACTCCAAAGTGATACAGCCACTAGCAGAACCTTCAGTTAGGGCAATATTCTACAAATTGGGCTAATCAAAATCAGCTGCGGGATTTAGTTTCTCGTTTGAACTGAAAATTGTTTTAGTTTTGGAAGTAAACACACCCTGCAGACCTACTTTAGAATCTTATTCATTGGCATATACTGGTAGTGTTCACGCTAGTCTTAAATTGCCTTGGGTCTTATTCTTGTAGGCTCTTTCAGAACTCCCATTACCCAAAAGTGTCATTATTTCTAGGAGCTTTGGTTTTCAGTTTTAAATTTGTTAAACTGGTATATAGAATCAATTTGGTTACTGTAAATACACCAGAGTGGCCTCCTTTAGGCTTTGGGGTTTTATTATTTTATACCAGCTTATCAAAACGGAGTTAGAGGCATTACCAACCTGGGTTATAAACAAAAACTAAAACCGTCTTGAGGTGAATAAAGGATCAATCCTTCAAATGAAGGAACTGGGTTTGACTGGACATTTCTGAGGTACGGGAGTGTCAATGTGGAGTTATATGTATGTAAACAGAAAGACATTAATCATATCAGAGAAGGAATGAGGGAGGAGCCTGATGAAGTGATTTTTCCTGTTATTCAGGGAATGTAAAGGTTAGCCAGAAGAAAAAATTGACATTTAGGACATGCATGAAATAGCCCACTTGTTTAATGAAATCCAAAATAAGATCAAGCATAATAATTACTCAATAATGAGCAGGCAAAACATAAATTTGTAGGAAAAGAAATAATCTGTTTTGCCTATGGTGACTACATGATGAATACTGTCTAAAGGCATTAAGTTTCCAAGCTTGAATAAAGATACATAGTATACTTACTTGTACTGCTCTAACTGTTTCTCTAATAGACAGACACCAAAAGATAAATATTTTCTATCATGTCTTAAACTTCCTTAAGTGACAATGAGATCACTAGGAACTATAACACCTCATCCAATCCACAATTATGTTTTCGTAACAGAATTTGTTCTAGGTTAGCGTTCCGAATTTCTTTCACTCACTGTTATCCTATCACTGTTTGATCCAGGCATAGATATTTTTAGACAGCCAGGTTTCTGGAAGCTGACATCTACAAGGAATGTGTGAAAGTGTTTCCCCAAAGACAGCTTCAAATTTGGAAGGCACTTTGCCTTCTGTAAAGGATTTTTGTAAAGTTAACACAGACTTTGGGGTTGTTGGGCAGAAGCCTATTTAACTATAGCTGTAATGGCAAATACATGGGAAAGGTGATTTACTTGTGAAATGGATATTGTATGGTTTCACTAACTGGAGTACTGGGTAAGAAATCCCATGAAAATATACGAAATATGTTTGGCTTCTTTTTATGATATATAAAATGAAGTGTGTTTTGACTAGACTGACTAGGTAAAGGAGTATGGAATTTGTAAGAGACAAAATGTTGTGAAGAAGTCATTATTTTCATGGTAGAATATTGGTGTAAGATTAAGTGAATAATGAAGTTAATATGATTTAATGTTGCTGTGACACATATGTTAATGAAACTATGGTAACCAACAGATTTACCCTGAGTTTACTGTGAGATTATGTATGCCATACATATAATTAATGAATATGTAAATCAGCACAAAGAGAAAATAGGTTCTAAAGAATGGCTTTTTACAACTGTTCCCTATGGTCACGCTGTAATGCCTGCTGTATATCCTGTTTCAGGCAAATTGTAGTGGGAGTAGGGAAGCTTCTGTCTTTTGATCCTTTCAGTAAAGATAACTCTTATCTATCTGGATTTTGCAAAAATGCCACTTCCCTATAATAATTTGTGCAATACTGTTCAGAGGGACAAACCATCTAACATTATTCACAGCCACAGGAAATTCAAAAGTTACAATTAAGGACAACTGGCATAGTGAAGTATAATGTTTGCAGCACATTATAATGTCAGTGCTGTTTGCTAGAAGGTAGTTAATATCCTGTCTTAGAGTTCAGACAGCTTCTTAACTCAGCAACAGCATGGTGTGAAGGTACAGACAACGCAGTCTCATGCTGTGCCTGAGCTGGAATATCTTTGCAGGCTCTTGAACCTGTGGAAACTTGACATGTCAGCACAGAGCTAAAAACCAAAGGTTTCAAGGTGGTTCCATGGCATGGGCTATATTTACATTGCATCCCCCTACATGTCCTGTAGCAGCCACGCTAGCCGTACTTTTCCATATCTGGGGTGGATCCTGTTCTCCTATTGCCCAGCTGGTAAAAACTTAACTGTGTGCAGAATAGTATAGATCTAAGCGTCAAACCCAAACGTATTCACTTACAGACTGATCCAAAGGCTCCTGGGGCTTAGTTGATCTCTTATTTTGCATTAGTAGCACCCAATGTTTCTTCAGCTCCCACTGAATGGACTGATGGACAAAATGTAGATAACACTTACAAAATTACCTCCAGCTTAGATGGGCTGAAATTAACTTGGCAACTGCAGCATACACTGTCTACCACTTTGATGGCTTAAGCCCCTACTGCTCCCTAACAGCATGTTAAGAGCAAATTACCAGACGTACCACAGTGACAAACGTCTGCTTATTAGCAAAGGTTACTATCTTGCCAGGGAAGACAACCACTTAAAAAGAAGGATTCTTCATGCTGGAAGACTGAGAACCACAGCAGCATTGTGCGTTTTTAGATCTTCAGATTAGTACACATTTTTGTCATTTTAGGGTTCTACATCTGTTTAAATGTTGCAAACATTTATGAATATTAATTACCATTTGTTCCAAAAGAGCTGTAAATCAGTTAATTAGGAGCCTGTCATCATGTTTATGTTGTCTAAAGGAAAATCCAAACTGCAACAGAATATTAAATTAAGCTAAAATTTAGTCTACAATCACCATTTATAAATACATAAAGTGGTGCACTCAGACCCTTCACATAACATGAGGTGATGCATTTTTTTTTCTACTGGTCGTATTTTGATCTAATAAATAAATACAAGAGCCGAAAGATAGATTGTGATGACATTCCATTAACAGTTAAGCAAAGCAGAGAACAAATGGGCCAGTTTTGGACTCAGCTCAAAAAGGAGGTGCTGAATTCAACAACCTGAGAATTACGGAGAATGAACCCCTAAAATCAGCAATAAAAATAAATTACCCATAAATAAATGATATAATGACAAATAATAAAGGCTCAACTGGCAAGTATTTAGCACTGGAACTTTCCTCCCTGTACACCTTCTTCCAATATTTATTAAGCTAATCATTTCAGTGTTTTATGCATGCAAATTGCTCTTTCTCCATATTCAGTTAATTTTGTCTCTAAACAATGAAGTCTCTTCTCTGATTCAAATCACTTATGCTCTGGATCATTCATATACCCCAACCCACAATACTTATGATTTACATTCCTCCCTCACAGTTTGGGGAGAATATAGCATATACAAATTGGTAGCACAAGTGTAACAAAAGGTCCTTTGCAATATTTGCCTGACTTTGACCCTTCTGTAAATATCATGTATTAAAAAGAGGCTCTGCAGAATGCCTCAGCTATAGCCAAATGTTGTTTTCATTAATATTCTAACATCCAGAATTTTTACCTGTGAACCAGACTCCTGCTAAGGAGTTTTAAGATTCCTCACTGAAGAAAGCACATAATTTAAGTCTGTTAATCAGTAGGTACAAAAAAATTTAGCAGTTCCTTTAGTGAGTAGCAGTCTTAGACTAACGCTGACTCAGTAATGTTATTTCAGTGCACAGGAGAAAATGACTTGTAAGAGGGACAAACTTGTAACTAACACTGAAATGCAAACCTCTCTGCTATGGGGAGTGGTGAAGGAGACAAAGCCAGCCACCAAGAAGAGCTATAGTTCACTACACAATCTTCCCAATGCAGGTGGCTTTTTGACGTTAAATGACTTTTGGTGGATACTTGTTCACTCCTTTTCTATTCATTTTCAATTAAAACTTGTGTGCATTAAATTTCAGCGTTATCAGAAAAGCCTGAACACAATTCCAAAGCTTCCATGCAGCTGACAGCTAACACTCAAATGCCTAAAATTTTACACATTGCCTCATGAGAAGTATCTGCATGTAACTTTTACATCATTATTTCATTTGCATGATAGTGGAAAAAAATGTAAGGCATGTAAGTTAAAATAGAGGTTAATTCCCTCTGTCGCACATTTTACCCCTTTTATGACTATTATGAGCAACAGAAAACAACGTACAGGGTGTTTCCCCATGAGTTAAAGCCCAGTTGAAGTTAATGGCTGCTTTCCTTTTTTGGGGGTCATCAAGTCTCAGCTCAGTGGTCATCAATCCCCAGGAAACGCCTGGTTCCTGAAATCATTATTGCTTAATTGAAAGGATACCAACCAACACAGTAGAAAACATATAGCCTTCTACTGGGAATGTATGAACTACAGGCTCACATTAAGGAACTCTTTTCTTCCATACCCTCAGATCAGGAGTTGAGAACAACCTGGGAGGGGAAATAAATCTGAGGATACAAAGAGCTTCAGCAACAAACCAGCAGGTCATAAATAAAATCCCCCCACAAACGCCAAGCGGTTTTGTTTTTCTTTTCTCTTTCTTTTTTTTTTTTAATCATTATTCACCCTGACATGAATCCTAATTAAAATTTTACACAGTGTGTCTTTTAATTAGCCATGGCTGGAGTGGTGAAAGCTATCAATATTTAGCAGGATAATTGTACAAAATGACTTTTCAAAAATGAACAGCAGGCATGAATCCACTCAACAGCAGGGGGTTATTCAGACGCACACTGTGCAAGATGGGGTGCCTCAGATAATGTGTGAGAGATAATAATGCACACAGGGAGTGACACATGCTGCCATATTTTGTGCTTCATTGGTTTTCTGCAAACAGCATTTGGCTCTTGTTGCACTCAGGACATCAGGGTTCACACAAGCTTCAAGCTGGTGATTTTTATCTTTATGTTGTTGATTTATTTTATCTTAAATAGAAGGATGTGTTTAATAACAACACACACAAATAAAAGACTGAGACACAGCTCCATGTATGACCTAGTTTGATTATACTTTGCAGAGGCTAACAATGAACAAGATCAAGAACAGAGGCTTGCTTGCTTTCTTCCTCTTTTTTTATCGAAAAGAAAAGAAAAAAGCTTTGCCCATCCTGGCAGAATACAAAGCAGTAAATTAATTTCTGTTTTGCAAATGCATGGTGTAAATGTACTCAGCTTTATTTTGAAATAGCTTTGTAACAGTTCACTTCTCACATAATCTTTCTCTCCTTTCTTTCACAAAAGAACCAGGACAGGCAAATTGCAATGTAAGGTGCTTGCTATGGCACAGCGAAAAAAGCAGGAAACACCTGCAAATGTTTCCCACATGCACCAAGGAAACGTTCAGTAACATCCCGTAAAATGGGTTCTGAGCAGTTACTCACAGCGCAAGCAGACTGTGAGACAAAGTCCTTGCGGAACTATGTATTCAAGAGTAAGAACACAAATCCCGACACACAAATTCCCTACACGGAGAGCCAGATATAAAGCCCAAATGAAAGTAGCAGTGTGCACATTCAGGTGAAATGTATGCAGGAACCAGCGATTTAGTTTTGGAAGATGTGAATGAGCATGTTTCCACCAGTTGCCTGCAGAAAGTTGTTGCTTTACCATCATGGCAAAGAGCATTCCCTCAGCTCCAGGTGATTCCCTTATCTCCTGCAATAAGGCAGGGAGAGCAGAACACCGGCATATGTCCAAGGCTCTAAGTAACACTAGAATTGAATGCAAAGGGCCAAACTGGTACTGAAATTTCTGCTCACCAGTAAGGTGGCAGATGGATGACTGAAAACTGTATGGATTCTGTACGAGATGATGGCACCTGTATGATTTCAGCACACGAAACAACCATGACAGACCCCTAAAATGCACATAACTGCAGTATACTCTGGCCTTCTCTTTTTTTTGACTTTTCCCCTTTTGTAGCACGAGATGAATAGAAACAGCCTGGGCCCACGATGCAGTGTTTCAGCAGAAACATGAACTATATCTTAGTTATGGCACATAATGCAGCATCAACTGCATCCAAATCTTTCCCATAATTCTTTACAGCCAAATCAGCTATAAAACTCAGAGACCAAGACATAGAGCCACATTGTATATCATCTCAGTGCACTGTATACCAGCAACAGAACAATTATAAAGCTGCTAATGGAATTAGGTTGACAGAAATATGAGAGGTTTACAAAGTGAGACCAGTAGGAAAGAGGTTTTTTCCAACTTAACAGAAGTGTAAAGCGCTAAGGTTTACAGCACAGCAGCCATTTGCAGTGCTGTATCACTGATGACTTACCCCTTCACAGGCTCTCATCGAAAGCCCTGTGAAGCTACAGGAGTCCCTTCACTGAGTTCAACAACTGCTGGAATGGGCTCCAAAATTAAGTTTGTGTGCAAGCCTGGGAATCCAAAATCTTCTTCTCAATGCTGCAAGAGACCTGTTGAGTCACCCTTCTGTGCCTTAGTTTCAATTTAAACTGAGAATCACAGCAGTTTTTACAACCTCCATTGAGTAACAGTTGTAAATCTCTCTCACATTCCTGGGAGGTGGCACGCTGGTGCTAAGTATTTTTAACACTAAACACATTACCACGTACAAAGTTGGCACTTAATGGTTAAGTAGGAAAGACGAGAGGCACAAAACACCCACAGAAGTAGAAACATCAAAGCATCGTAAAGTTAAAAAAAAAATCAAATAAAATGAAAACCCAAGACAACTGATTTACCCAACTAACTACTTTAAAACAGTTCTGTATAAATACCAGAATTTACCCTTCTCTAAACATGAATCAGATCACAATCAGAATTTGTTTTGTCAAAAAAATAGGCGGGGGCAAAATATGAACTTTGGGAATTTCAGTTAATTTTTTGAAGTATGTTATGTGGCATAGTATTTCAATGAAAGCTCTTTGCTTTCTTTTATCTTTACAACAGCTGAACTGATTCTTATTTCTTAAACAAAGAGCTACATTTGGGTGTTTGTTATTACCTGGTGCTATTAATTTCGGAAAAACAGAACCTCTCACAGTAAGATTGAATTATTATGTTCTGCTTTTAAGACAATCTAACCTGAGCCTGCAAAATCTGCAGATAGGAATGAAAATAATCCACTACTTTAACTTCTACTGACTGTTCTAACAACACCTTCATTTGCAAATTTATGTTCTGTATGAAACACACATATTGAAGACAGCTAATTGACTACTGTGTAATACAGCGGATAACAAATGAAATGTCTCTCCCATCCATAGTGACTCCAGAATGCAAAAAAAAAAAAGAGGTATGCTATGATGGAGAAGTATCAAGCTGAATAGAGAAGAGAAGCAGCATAGTTTTAATCCATTTCATACAAAAAAAATATTCATCCTTTTTGTATTGCATAAGGGGAGGGAAAAAGTTGTGGAAGCAAAAGAAACAGGCTTTCTGATGAATATGATGGATACAATGAATTTCCAAAAAAGCAGCTTGACGTGGTTAATACTGAATGAGTGCTGGGTGGGGTAATTGCATTAAAATGACAACATCAACTATTTTCGCTTTCAGGCAACAGTAGAACATCAGTCTACATGCAGTAACTCTCATGTAAGACACAATGGAATGACTGTAACTGAGAGGAGGGTAGGAAGAAGACAGTCAAAAAGTACAGGAAGCTGAGTGGTACAGCAGCTATAACAAAAGAACTAGGTTCATGGTTACATAGAGTATCGATATTGAGGAATGACCAAGGTCTGCCAAGTGTTTTAAAGATGGGAAGCTCTGGCTGAAAACCCGAGTTGGGGTGGGGGCACCGGTATCAGAAACTTGCTCCTTCGGTTAACATAAATCAGCAAAGGAATGAAGTTCTCTGTCAGTATCTACGGCACACCTCCGGGGCACAGCCTGGTCTTCAACACTGGTTGCACACTCTTGTCCCCCTGGAGCTCCTACAGACCATCACCCTGACTCTTCCAACTCCCACACAAATAAATTAGAAAAATAATTACATGCAATAATCTATCTAGAGCCAGCAGCATCTGGATCGGGTGAGTAACCCCAGAGATCTTGTTACACATTCACATCATTCACAATACATTAATCTTGCTGCCAGTAAAAGTAATTGCTTAAGAATTAACTTGGGTATTTATAAAGGCACCTTACCCTTCATATAAATGAAAGCTCTGTCATTTAGTGAGCCTTACAAAAGATACAGTAACTGAAGGGACATTTGAATTAAACAAGAAAATAGTGTTGGACCCTAGGGGAATGAATCTGCCATAAGTAAAAAAGAGATCTAAATATAAAGTACTATGGTAATTTATAAACTGAGTGGTTGTCTCTCCACAATGTTAATAGGTAACAGACACCAAAATCTCTTGGATGTTTTGGAAAAAAAAGTTACTAAACAATAAGGCCTTGGTTTCAGACAAATTAAATATGTAGCCCTGGTAATCCATGCCTGGAACAAAAGGTTTAACAGGCAGAAATATCTCAATAGCAGAATAGTTGAGTCTGTTTTTCTGAAAAGGATAATGTGTGACTACAATACTGCAATAAAAAGTCATTTCTTTGGGTGTAACAGCTGTCTGAATCATTGGCAAGTTTGCCATGCATTATATAGTGCAGGGCTTTCAATTTAGCTTTGCTTCCATCCAGAACTGGTGAATGGTGTTGATGTTATGAATGAAATGAACACAGATTTATTTCTCCTTGTTTTTTTTCAAATACCAATGTGCATCATTATCTCTGTCACAGCCACCAACATCTTGTGCTATGGTATGTACCCTTGATCTTTTAATAAGAAGCAAATGTGTTACAAATATTCCAAGCACAATTTACAGATCTTTAGTCTAGGAAAAAGGAGAGAGAAGGGAAGTGAATTAACATTTATGTCGGTTCCCCTTCTCACCTGCTTGTGTAAATGCTCAGAAGGCACTGCAGGGCTGATTTCAAGGGGAAAGACGGTGGGACAGGCAGACAGTTGTCTGTGAAAGCAAACACGAGATAGGGATGGGAAAACCACCCCCTGGGAGATGGAATCACTGATGCATAAGTAACCTGGAGCACCCACTGGGGAACCAGGAATCACCATGGGCAGCTGAAAACTATAAAGAACTGATGAAAACAAGATAATCTTAACCCAAAAGGAAGAGAAGCTTAAAAAGCTTGGAAAAGAAAACCAGCTGTCCCTGCAGCTTTTGTTGTATCTAGAACAACTCCATAAGCTTCTTTTCTTGCATTGATGGAGCCATTTCAGATCCTTAAGAAGTAAGCAGCTAAAAGAAGGGATATCTCCTGGCCCTTGTCAGTCTAGGAAACCCAGGGCACTACGTTCAGTGACCGTGCAGCTGCCATTTAAGTAGAACACATAGGACTTATGGATTTGAAAGGCTCAGCTTTGGAGAAAGGCAACATAGATCTGCATGCACAGAGGGAGAGACAACCTCTTTGCCACTAGCAGGAGGGTATGTCCATATCCAAGTGCACTGGGCCTCTTGTATCTTTGAAATCTAGAACCAGGCTTTACTGCGAGCTTTGTGCCGTGAGCCCATTTTAGTACAAACTGAACCACTGCTGAGCAAGGAATAATTTAAGGACAGCCTGTGGATTATTACCAGTAGGATATGACAAACTTAAAAAGTTCTAACAACATTAACTCTTCAATTTGCTGAATATTCTGGTTTTGACCATATCAGTTTTAATCATAATCATAATCAGTTACCGTAACAGACTTCAAAACCTAGTAAGTCTTGTGGTGTATTAGGAATTCTTCCATTTAAGGGACAGGCAGGAGATGAGCAGGAACAACTCTTGAAACTATTAGATAAACTAAGCAACTATGAAGAAAGAGTCTGGCTTTATTTTTAGACTATTCCAAAATTTCTATGATATTACAAGCAAAGCCAAGACAGTTGCATTAAAATACAGACACAGCCGAGTGATAAAAAAAAAAAAAAAAATTACTAATAAACTTTATTGGAGGGATTCCTAAACAAACATTGATTTCCAGCACTGAATAGAAAAATCAAAGCTGGATTTTAGTTTACAAAAACTACCTGTGATAAAATTCCAAATAATGAATGAATCTAACACTTCACAGTAATGAGAGATCTTTGAAGTCAAGGCAAATACTATGACATTCAAACATTACCAGCAGTGGTTGCAAAATTCTTTTGACCAATATGTATGCTAACTATTCCAGCCAAATCATATGTATGCATTTCCCACACATCTACAAACAGGTGTGTATGTGGTATTACTCAGCAAAACCAGACCCAAAAAACCCCAGTGAAGACAGAAGGAAAAAGGGAGATATCCATCTTAATTTATTTGTGTCAGTAAAAGATTTTATCATAGTTTTTTATAATAGAAAAACCCTCACCTTCTGGGTCAAATAAAGCACAGAGTAAAAAAATCAGACGCTACTATTAACCAGGCTCTGTGTACCAGATGCAGATGGCTTTCAATTTCACAACAAACCAACAATTCAAGCCAAATTTGTCAGAATTCTCTTTCAGGTTTATAACTTTATCTAATAAACCTGGTCCTAGATGAAATAAATCTAGTTTTATTTATACCTTTCTATCAGAATGATCTAAATTCCAAATGTCATTTTACTGCGGAATAAGTTAAAGCTCTAGGACTCTAGAAGCTCTAGAATTTCATTCTACAAAATGGCTATTCAAAGTAGAAAGCAAAAATGAGACTGTAAAAATCAAAGATGAAAAAAAAGTGGAAGTGCTCCAAATTTTGGAGTTCTGACAACCATCCCAGGAGCTGAACATTGCTGGGGCAATTTTCATCCACAAGCAAATCCACCCTCCCTTACAATTAGAAAATTAAAAAATTTTAAAATGGAGAAGAGAGGGAGGGGACAGATACTTTTACATCATTTTATCACCATTTTTTTAGTGAATAATTACATTTTTCCTCCTAGGAAATCTTCATATTTCAGACAGATGTTTTCAACCGTTCTAGAGGATTATTTTTTTTTTAAATGTCATATGTTTATAGATAACATATGCTAGTTCCAAATACTTAAGATACTGCTCTTAGATCTTGAATTCCGGAAGTGACAATTTCTGTTTATCAGATATCTCTTGGATATTTCTACATCTCTTCTTCCAATATTGCTAACACACTACTTTGTCTTACAGACCCTGACAAATACAGCTATGCACGTTTGACAGAGGCACAGAGAGAATACATGGAGAGCTCAAGTTCAACTAGGCAAAACAGGGCTTTAAACCCTGGTTAATCCCCTCGTCCCAGAACATCATTCCTATCCTTCAAGGGAACCACAACAGTGAAGGGGGATGAGGCATCCAAATTCTTTAAGCAGCTTCAAAGATCTCAACCTGAAAGTCTTAGAGTCATTTCCTCATAATCCTGTTAAATCACTCAACCCACAGATTTTATCTGTATTTCAAAGGAAACAGAAGACTGGGCCTTAATTTTTAAGCAGATGCATTTTACCTGGAAAAGACCTGTAATAATAACAAGTTTTCTACATATACTGTGTCAACTTACAACTTTCAGAGTTGGATCATAATGATGTACGGTATCTGAACACATCACAACACATTCTGAATCAAATTTACACTAGGGACACGCACACGTAAGAATGGCACACGGTTGCAACATTCTGCAAGCATACTTCTAGATGCTCCTATTTAGCCACTTCATGTGCAACTACCTGATTGGCATACAGAAGAGCCTGGCACGCAAACTGTTGAAAATTCTTCCTGCTAACCCAACATATGACTCTTAACTTTTTGTCTTTAAATTAAATCTTATGGAAAAATATTTCACAACATAAGCGTCCCACTCAAAATCCTCAAAAGAATCAATAAGGATCATTATTATAGTCATTATTTGTAGCTTGACACTTGAAAAATTTCAAGAACATCTATTTTACTGTTGGATTAACTAAGGCACAGAGAAGCAGTTAATATAAAATCAAAGTAAGTCAATGGAAGACTCCTAAGTGACTTCTTGATGACCTAAGGCTGTACGAGTCATTAGTCCTCATTCCCTTCCCAGCAGTAAATTATTCCTCAAAGGGTAAAATTTAACTTTAAGCTATCGTGTCCCTGACAGGGGTAATATCCTTTATGTAACCTCTTCAATTTGCCTATCTGTTCCAAAAGCGCTGTATCACTGAAGTTTTTAAAGAGCAGGAATCCACAGAAGGTCAAGACCTAAATGACATATTTCCCTTCAGCCTGCAGATAAGTGAGAGCAAGTTTTCTCAGCACAGGCTTAACCAGGTGAGCCCTTTAACATTTATCCTTCATATCAAAACCAACATCGATTTATAGCTGGGACACAAAGATGAAAGGAAATCAAAAAATGTTTCAAGCATCTCCAGAAAAGACGAAAGTTCTTCTTGGAACGTGTTTACTTTCTCAAATAACTGCCATCAAAATATAAAGTCATGGAGGAAAAACATTTAACTATTGTAAGAAGGGACTTAAAAACAAGATTATGAAAGTGCAATAGCTGACCAGGTGAAAATATTGTTTAACACTTTAATAAGAGCTTCAACCAGTTTCTAAAGATCCCACAGAAAAAATTTTATGAAAAAATGCACCTAAAACTGAGCAAGTAGTGACAACTTTGATTTATAAAGTATTTTTAGTAACTCCAGAATAATTTTTATTTGTACATTGGTCCAGAATTTCCATGCCAAATATTCTGAGAAATAAGAACTTCCATGCTTTCACAGACATGTTTTGACTTTAAAAAACATCTTCTGGAGGGATAAATAAGATGCAGAATGCTTTCTTTATAATAATTTTCATTATAATGTTATTAGCTATTCTGTTGCAGAGGTGCTCCAAACCTTAATAAATACATGCATTTTTTAATTTAAAGTTGAGAATATTTTTTTTTACTTCCAAATTAACATTGGAGCTTTAAGCAAAAGTCTGCATTAACTTTTTGCTTTGAAAGCTTTGCCATGATCTCTATCCAAGAACAGTATCAGAACTCAGTCCCTGCTCCACGAGATTTATAGGTATTAACATTAAGATGTCTGGGTAGCACAGTTAGTTAGAAGTGTATAAAATTAAATTATTTCAGCCATATCAGGTGAAACTCACTCTAGAAGACTTGAATGACACCAGCCCTCTAAGCAGAGGTGAGGTTTACCTACTTACAAGTCCCAGGTGATTTGCAGTCAATCAATTCAAATAAATTCACTAGAGTTTCAGTGCTTAACAGAAACAGGTATGGAAAGAAGGTGTAGGGTGGAGATGACAGCCAGAAAAGACACAAACAGTGTGGTCTGCTCTTTCTTCTTTGCAAACGCCCTGAAATATGAATGCATGAAGATTATAAATGAGTCAATAAAATTTTTCCCTCCTTGTATTTACCAGATAACATATAGAACATGTTTATACTTGTTTATATCTGTCCCAAACAGCAGAGAGCACACCTATCACATATAATCTGTGCTGCTGCCATGTCCTGTTGCCAAATGGTGTCACTTTTAACATCACATTACATTTAAAACATTTGCAATATCAGGATACAAGTGCTGGTCCCAGATGGAAAAATCCCTAGAATTGAGAATTTGCAGATCAATTTCCAGAACACTCCTATACAAGCGAATTTGCTTTTCTTCTACGGGTCAGAAAAATAGCAAGTGAGGTAATAACAACTCTGGACCAACGACCAGCGTAAAATCGCTGCATCCACTGAAGCCAGTGGTAACTCTGCTTTGGACTTAAGAGGAGTAGAAATTAAACCAGAAGTATTTATCAGAGGGAAATGAAGAAAGGATGCAACACAGAAACTGATAAAATGATGAGCAATCTCTGAAAGTCAGAAATGAAAATTTTTCCGATGTGTTAAGCTTCTTACATATAATTTTTAACCTAAAATTTCTCATATGTCTTTCAATTATACTGTCAATAATAAACAGAAGTGATATAAATTGGTTAGGAGTTTGACACAGCAGAGAAAGTTCATTCTTTTCAAAAATTGACATAAACCAGAGGACAATAGGCTGCTCCTAACAGGAACTGCAGGAGAGAAGGGTCTCCAATAAGAGAACCATATTGCACTTAAGAGCATGGTGTACTTTCTTTCAGTTGACGTAAGCCTCTGCCTTCTTTTACAGCCAGTTCTGGTAGCTTTATCACCTATTACAACTACTAAAAAAAGAAGTTTATTTCTTCATCTGTCAGAAAAAAGGCTCAATGTTTTTACTGTATTTCAATCACATTTTGCTGACAACAGGCAGGGGAGAAAGCTAATATGTAAGACAAAATTGAAGAACAATTTGTAATGTAACGTTCTGGTGAAGAGAAATCCTACCACCCACCCGCCATCCATGCAAATGGGTGGTGTTGAGTCCAACACAGAATACAACCCCCCCCAACTCACATACCTTTTTTACCTCAGATATCTGTATAATCTTGTTGAATTATGTTGGAAGGCACACATATATTTGTGAAGCAGCAAACTTTCTGTTGTACCACAATAGTACTTAATCAAACACAGGAAATAAAGCCCCACAGGTCAAAAAGCAAATGATAATACTCCAGTTAAGAGTATTTTTTAAAGATTTAACTCATCCATATGTCACTTCTATTGTTTTATGCACCATGTTTGCTGTTAAATGAAATAATAGAATTCATTTCAATCCTTTCCCAAACTGAGTGAAAAAAGAGACAATATTCATCCATCTATAAAGAACAAAATCAAAAAAGGGAAAATGGCTGTCAGACTTTAAAGAGGGTGAAGGAAACAACACCAAGCATATAAAGAGGAGAAAACCCATTATAAAATATGTCTTTCTAATGGCTTTGGGAAAAAAAATCTTCAAACTAATTTTTTTTTTTTCTAAAGAAAAAGCTTATTCTGCACATTACCCCTGTAAACAATACAGCAGTCATGGTATTGTACTTATTTCCCCGTATGGCATTCCTTTCACTGTGATTTGCTAAAACTCTTAAAATGTGTTTGACTGTTCTACTGTCAAATTGTCCATTGTTGTCAATTGTTCTCTTTGCAATGGTTCACATATTCAGCAGTCTTTTAAGATTTATTTTGCCAGTAACACAAACCAGCAGCAGAACTCTGCCTGTTGAACTAAAAGAACCGCTTGATCCCATTACACATGGGCTTATGTGTAGGAACAGTAAGGCTAGATATTCTGGACCTATAGTTAAACAAACATATTAATATTGAAAGGACAATATATGGGATCCAATCTTGGGTAAGCCCCTGTAGCTAATGATCTGAGACAAGATGAATTTTGAAATAAAACCAAAGTTCGAAATCCCCAAATCATTGTGAAATGAACCCTCTCGGCATCTGTCAGGAGTACTCAGTGCCACGCAGAATGGACTGGCATGATCTGAAAAGCTAAAAATAAAATTACTTGAAAACTTCAAGTCACCTCCTAAAGAGATACCATGGTCAATGCTTTGTGAGCCATCTGATAAAGAAATGAATCAGCTTACAAGCCTTGCACTCTGGAAAATGTGAGAAATGGCATTCCCATCACGTGCTTTTTCACTCCAGTTGTCAGGTAATTTTGGACTTCATCTCCAGGACCATTATACCTGACACTATGTGAAAGCTATGTAAAGTGTGTGCTCAGGAAAGCAATATCTGACAGGATAAGAAACACTCAAACAAAACAGCACAAGGAATTTTCAAATCAGTACATTTTCCCAGCACAGTGCCCCTTACAATTATTTTAGGGACAAAAAATACATCTTATCCTTCACCTGATGCCAGATTTTTAGTACACCACTCAGGGCTGATGGAGCAAATAAGATTCTTGGTTTTATCTTATGAGGTTTTTTCCCAATAACTTGGGTAAGTTTTGAATTAGCTCTTTAAAAATGGAGAATAAAATTAGAATAAAAGGAGCAGCAGATTAGACTAGCTGCTACACTTTGAACTTTTTTTTTTTTTTTTTTTTTTAAACTCGGGATGTTTCCATGATAGGTAAAGGTTTTCTTGAGGAAATTTTATTTTTTTTAAGACATTGACAATTTGCACTTGGAAAGTTTTTGTGATCACACCTAATCATGAGCAAAGAGCACATCTGTAACCTGGTCAAGGATTTGGGACTGCACTGGCAAGCTTTTCCTGTAAACACTGTAGTTGCATGTCACCAACAAACAGTAGAATGCATCCATCTATTAATGCTTCTGAAGTTAACAGATCAGCATTGTTGAGACCTGTATGCCTAAATGTATAAGATTTGCATAAAGGAAAAATAAATAGCAGAGGAAGAAGATTCCTCATAACATGGAAAGTATCAAGGAGTCTCTCAAACTTCATTCTAATTTTAAATACTTTCTATTACCATAGTCCATGGAGATCACTTATGCAAGTTATATCCAGCTATTTACACAAGCTGACACAATAAAAACAAGACAAGACAAAACAAAATAGGCATTTCTAAATCTATGTTGACAGCAGAAACCTGGAAGATAAAAACCATTTGTTGCCTCAAAGGATGATTAGCTTTAATGGTGCTAACATGCACTCCCAGCCTCTGGCTTGAGGTGGTCAGCCCATAACCTGCAATTCCAGAATACAGAATGTTTATCCCTGGGCAAAATAAAGTGCAAATATGGAATTCATCTTGGACATAACGAAATGGCAGGGAATCCCAGTCCTCTGCTTCTCTTGGCATACATTACAATTACAGCCATGTACCCAAGGGAAGTGCAGATACCTCTCCAAGAATATCTTCTGAGAATCTGGAGCCTGATGAATTCCTAAGCCAAGTGTTGTTGATGAAAATGGCACAAATCCCCACTCACTGAAACGCTTGCCCTCCTCTCGCTGGGCAAACAACTCCTAAGAGTGTAGTTGCGGCAGAACAAAGCTTCAATGTAACTGCTAAAGCAGCGAGCCCAAGCTGAACGCCTCCCGCACTATCACACCTCCAGCGATTTCACTACCAGACATTGACCGCCCGGCAACGGCAACAGTGTAAACGCAGACTTTGTCACTAATTTCAAAAGAAACTGTATCAGATTCTGTAAGATTTCACCAAGGAGTCAGATCTTCTGCCATCTGCTTATTCATTATAAGATTAATATCCACCCAGATTTTTCAAAAAGAGTTGAAATATGCTGGACATCATTTTGCTTTAACGTGCTAGTGACACTTTCCCCCAAAAGTATTAGGGATTGGACATTGCTTTTTATCCCAGAGTAAGTGTTCACTTAAGCAAGAAACAAGGCAGGTGCAAAAGGGACAAGGGAAGACAGTAACTAGGGACCGGCTAGTTCAGAAACAGGCTGATCACAGGTAACAGGGGATGTGAATTAAATCACACTGCTTTTACCATTTAAGCATAGCTATAGATGAGCTGTCATTCTACCAGCTGGAGATTTTATTTCCTAAAATAGCTTCTGAAATGGAAACACTTAAAATCCGCTTTGAATGCACAGCTGAGTCATGAGTGTGTTTATTCTTATTATTTCTGCCATAATGTACCTTGAATTTGAAAATTGCTTCTTGAACTATTTGTACTGGGATAGAAATAAAGAAATGGCATTATTTTTTTTGTTCTTCTTATTCCCCAGACCAGCATATCCCAATTTTGCCCTGCAATCCCTTCTGCTAGTTTGTCAGTATTATTTCTTTCTAAATGAAATTTGTTACTTGTCTTCCTGGGGGCAATTAATTTTTTTCTTGTTTGGTCTGTGTTTAAATAAGCTATTGATTTTATTTTCAAGGTAATTTAAGGTGGGAATACAATTCTTATTTGATAACTACCAGCCTAATGTGCTTTGAGTAAACAAATGTTATGGTTCCATTTTTTTATTTTTGTCATCAAAATCGACCAAGCAGCAACTACTACTCATGTGGTTGGATCTGGAGACTAAATGTTGTGTGAAACAACAGGTCACATTAATAATTCAGTAAAGTGTGACCCATGGCTAAATAATTACAAGAGATGGGACATAACACACTATAGCTGCACAAGAAGCTTGTCATACCCTGAAGCACGTGACAATGAGGTAGCTGCATAAATAAAATGAAATACCATACATTTTTAAAGGCCACACTTTTATAATATGAGACTCATTTCTGCTACAGGTGCTGTCTGAGGATGTCCACCTGAATGACATGGTAATGTTGCCATCAGCTGCTGGATTGCTCAGAAATCAAAAATAGTTGGCACAGGCTGTCCTTTCCAGGGCCTGAAGTTAGTCATACCCAAAAACGGGTGGAAACAGACAGACATAAACTATCACTATGCACATTTTTAGCCTCCATCTTCTCTACAAGTTTAGACGTCTAAGCTGTTCATGTTTTCCTAATAAGTGCTCCTAATATCCACGTCTGTCTGGAAAGAACATTTTAAAAATGTATTACCAATTCTAGGATAGGTCTCTTAAACTGCCTGAAGCTTTTACATGTCGTAGAATGAAAATTAACACCCTCCCCCATACCAGACTTTCATTTTGAAAAACAGTAGCAGCTCTTTAGTCCATCTTTAACAACACGTTGCTCAGTTTTTCAAGGGAAAGCAGTATGATCCTGTTTTTCTTGACACTAAAACCTGGACTAAAACAAACCCCACCAGTAAGCATTTTCAAATGCTATACTCATATTTTAAATATCCTCTCATAAAATAATATTATTCCAAATATTCTTAATTTTGAATTAAAGCATCCACAGTAATCGTTTGTATTTTTTTGGTGTAAAACGTTGAAAGGCCTATGAAGAACCAGTAAATAACAAGTAAAATAGTGACTGCAAAGGATTGGCCATATGATTAAGACAGAGAGCCAGCTTCATGGCTAAGGAGTAGATAGAGGGATAATTTTCAGGAAGACTTGACAGGTTTCAATAGGAAAAATCAATGGGAAAAATCTATCTTCAGCAAAAAGAAACAGTGATGGATTGTGGCCAGAGCCATCTATTAACAGCAATAATGAATTAGCACTTACTATTCAGGTACACCGCTTCATTTCCTTTAAAGATCAACATGTCACTGCGTATTTTTTTCAACCAATTGTTTTCCTATTCTGTGTTACACAAAAGAAAAGGACCTTGAGAACAGAAATCTTAAACAAGACCAACTGGATCTTGAAAATATTATTGCAGTGCATTAATACTACATGATTCCCTTTCTGTTATGAATCACACAATCAACAGTCTGCATTTGTCTAAATGTAAAACCAAAAACTGCCCAGGGGCTGACAGCAAAAGAAAGGGAGATAAGGCTTGTTTTCAATGTGGAATGTAATTGAGCTTCTATTGCTAAAAAGGTTATTTGGCAAATTGGGGGGAGAAGGCAGAGGGAGGAAGGTCAGTTGCTAAAATACAGATATTTGAATTGTACAGCACCTAGAAAATGCCACAGGATTCAAATCCTACTTCCAGTGCCAGGTACTGGAAATAAACCCATGGAGTTTAAGTTTCGTTGCTCTTATTAACAAAACATCAATGAATTTGACCAGCTTTAAGCACCATACTGGTTCAAGAGCTACCATAGGCTCTGGGAAAGACAGGGTCTATCAGTTATTGTTATCATAGCAGAAGCCTGTCCTCAAGGCTACTGACTAAACGCCTGCGTGATATTGCTTAGCTAATGGCTACTGCATTGAAAGCCTGGAAGGAAAAGTTGTGTGAGCAGCTTAATACCATACTGCTGAGAGTCTCAGTTCTTAGAATCAGGCAATTACTGAAACTCTCCATCTTTTTAAAATTTTCCTTCCTATAGAGCTGAAGAAAAAAGCATAGTGAGGGAGATCCCAAATATTTAATTCCTAAAAAGCAAATGAAAAATTCTAGCTTTGCTTGTTTTTTACATCTCATGGCTTTGGGGAGAGAATGAGTGGATTGTGGACTCATGAATTTTCAAGATTTGAAGTTGGCAATACTGCCAGTTTACTTCAGTGTTTCATACTAAACTCCTCACACACATTTAGAAAATGAAAAAGCCGTTTGAAAAGAGATAAGAATATCTTTTGCAGCAAAATCCCAAACTTTTGAAATATAAAAGGACATTATATTGCAAACTAATTACTGCATTCTGATATTGCAATCTGACTAGTTAGCAGCTTAAAATGTGACATTATTGTAAATAAATGCATAAAAATGTCAGCTGAGAAATACAGTTGGCTACAAATCTGAAAGTGGTAATGAAAATGAAATGAAAAATGATGCATCATAATGAGGAGGAATTTGGACATTAGGTAAAATTCTAAAGCTGCATTAAAATTCACTCTGCCAACAAGCTTAGATGAAAGTGACCTCCAAGGATTACAGGATCTCTCCCCTCAGCTGCCTGACATTTATCATCAGGTGAGAATTCTTCATACAGAAAAGAAAAGAATGTAGTCATTACGGCTGCTTTGTAAAAGAAAAAGGGAAGGAATTTGCCACTTTATTTGGAAAGGAAAATATTAAATTTTTTTACTATTTCATTATATTTTAAAAATACGTTATTATTTATATTTTATGTATTTTATTGTAACATATTAAGTAAGTTGCAAAGCATAAGGAGAATGTAAACTCTTCAGGTGAAGGACAGAGTTTCAATAAAAAAGAAATACCCATGATACAGCTGTTATATGCCAGGTCACTGGAACTTGCTAAATTGAGACATTCAGGTGATGTAGCTCAGCTGACCATATCTGAACTGGAGGCAACTGGTCCCACAGCCCAGAGTTTGTGAAACTGAGTTTTGTAAAAAAATCTTTCAGGTGAAGACGTCTTTTTGTGTCTGGACAAAGAAAGCTGCCATTTTATTCAGGTATTGCTTTCAAGTATATAGGTCCAGAGAGTCACAGAAGCTGGCAACAGGGACAGGTTGAAGGACATCAACCACTGGATTTATGGAGATGCAGTGTTTCCAATACAGTAAAACAAGCTGTAGTAGACATGGCTTTGCTGCACCTCAGTCAGAGTAGGTAGCTTCTATCAAAAAAACTGAAAAGCAAAAAGAAAGAAAAAGCTTTCTAAAGTAGTAGTTGTTAATTTTATTGTCCTTTGATAAAAAAATAACTGAGATGACAAAAACTTTGATTCCATGGAGACTGATCTTATCATCATCTTACCCCTACCTGACACTTGTCTGGAAGAGTAAAATGCCTGAAGCATACATGAATCTGCACACTTAAGTGTGCCTCCTTTAAGGAGAAAGTTCTGTTTCCTCCCAGCATTTTTTCCTTCTATTTGGTAACAAGAAAAGCAGTAGAATTTTATAATCCTACATTAAAATTTTAGAAACATTTCAATAACTAGCTTTGCATTTAAAAAAAAAATGAAGCCTCCAGTAGGGTCACTGACATTTAATGAATTATGAAGTGATTCTTTCAGAGCATCCCAATCTGGTTTTCTTGCTAGCCTCATTAAGATTTTTCCATCTAGAATATCAACCCTTTGATAATATCTACTTAGTCTTGTTTTTCATCTGACAGCTGTCACAGTGGGATGAATAGAATATTTTAAGATCTTTACTGGAGACAATTTTCTTGACATTATTTTGGTAACATTACATGATATCTTGGGTAAATCCTATGCTCACTGGGTTCTTTAAGAGTTACCCTCATCTAACGCAGTCACTGTAAGCATGCCATGAGTGAGCTATATGTAATTATTCTACAGTGTTTTTGAAGACCAGATCTTTTGCCTAACACTGTATACTGCACACTGTTCATCATCAGACATAAAACTGGAATAGTTCTTCGCAATGTACTAAGCTGCCAGCAGACTGTAGTTAGTCACCCAGAGCATTTTATTGACTTTGACTTATTCATTGCCCTTATCTGTAAATATAATATAAAAGTTAGAATATAGATGGTAGCTAAGTTCACAGTACATGGCAAGAACACTGAAACATCCTGCTTACGAAGACGTCTACAGCCATCAAATCATATTTTGCTGTAATCCAGCACTCAACCCCCATCAGTCCTAGGCATACAGATCTATGTAACAGTGTTTCAAGAAAAAAGCTGCAAATTTACTAAAAGCAGGGCCATCAGGAATCACAGCTACATCTTCTGCAAATGTTCTCACTCCAAATGTTTACAATAATTTTGTAAATTCCATCAATATCAAAGGATTCGTCTTTGTACACATACATACATACAAGCATACATTCACACATCCCAAAATCACACTTTCTAGTTAAAGTGCAGCTGCCCTATCTGAAAAGTGTTAGTCCAAATCAGTTTACAGTAAGACTGCAAGAATTACATATTTCTGCATTAATTTTGCAGCTGGTATGCTAAAGAAAGAGTTGAACGATATCATCATGCCTCGGAGAGACAGGGGAAAGCACTGTGTGAACCTGGAAAGCAGTAGGGAAGAAAACCAAGACAACTGTGAATGGTGGTTTCCTTCCAGCACGCAGGTTTCGACAACAGAAAGAGGCTTGTTTTAAAATGCAGTTTGCTGGGAATTCTGCTTAAATAAGAAACAAAGTGTAGGCTGAGGTTCATCTGTCATGGAATTGGTAAACACTGCACAGAACAAAAAATCCAGTTCCTTCAAATAAGGTCAAAGAATGAACTAACTATTAATGAGTGGAATGTTACAAAGGCAATTCTTTTAAAAAGCTATACTTTGAAAGGCAGACTTTCAAAATTGTTCAGTGCTGACCTACCCTTGATTTCATAAAGTATCAGTTCAGTTTGGATAAAATGAAGCTAACTGACCACTTCTGAACATTTCAGACTGAATTTCTTAAAATAAAGGTTTTTCTCTTGACTGTCAAATAGAGTTCCTACAGTTCGATCAGTAATAGTATAGTTTTCATAATTATCTGGAATTTTATGTGCATGTTTTTGAGGTTTCTCTGATATACAAGTGCATATTCTTTCATTTATTATTTGTAGAGATTTTAAACAATGGAAAGACCACAACCTATGGGTGACTATTTACCAAGGAATGTACTGGTTGTGGAGTACCCAAGATAAAATTACAATTACAATGTGAATGATGGAGTCTTGAAAAGGTTGTTCAGCCAGTAGCCATTCTTAGCCAGGAGACTTCCAAGGACAGTTATTAAAGTCACTGCAAAGGCAACTAACAACATCAAGTTGTTCTGCCTTTATCTGTATTATTCTCCTAACGTGCTTACGTAGAGAGGAGAAGTAAGCAAAGGACAAACAGCAAACTTACTGTAGAAAGCCTAGCTAGGCGTACTTCTTTAGGTATTCAAAACCATAAGCTCCCTCTACTGGTACAGCTGAATTACTAGATATTGATAACGGTCCTAGATTCTGTAGTTTTAGCCCTAGGGCATAACATTATTGTTTCTGCATTGTCACAGACAATGTTAACTTTTCACTTCTCCAGTATTCTTTTAATCCTAGTAATAAAAAATAAGTAGATGCAAGGTCATACAAATTTTAAATCTATTTCCTTACAAGACCCATAAATCTTCAACATTTTGGCTAGCTATCAATTTTGGGTTTTAATAATGTTTATTCATGAGACTCTACAATGTTTTTTCAAATGCTAGTTTCAAGTTTGGCAAAAACCAGTAATGCTTGCCAATGATAAGACAGGTTTTTGTTATTAACAGTACTATTGAAAACCAGAATCTCATCCAAATATGCTATAGCACAAGAAGCTGATAAAGGGTAGCATATGCGATTATTTCAGGTCATTAAAGTTGGTGAAACATTAGTCAAGCCAAAGGGCAAAAGTACCAATTAAAATAATCTGTAAAAAGCTCAGGCAGTATCTTATATACATAAGTGTATGTCGCGCAATGATCAGGCAACCTTAAATCAAGCTTTTCTCCAAACTTTGCCCCCTCCAGCCAGTAAAGCAATTCATTCACAGAGGGGAAAAAACCCATACTTTTTAAAAAATAACTTCTTGCAGTACTTTTTGCTAAATATTCTACGTTTTTACCTGTAAGTGAAATAATCTGGTCCACTCGTTAGCTTTACATTTTCAAAAGCATTTCTAAATTTATCTTTTACTCCATAAAATAAGAGATGCAAAGGCTGTAGCATGTTTGATCCTCAAATTTATGCCTGGAGTCTTTTGGGAACTAACATGAATGATCACATAAAAAGATGTATGTCCAGTTTCTATAGGATAGCCATGCTCCTTTGATCAGCTCTTTGATCTTCTACATATAGACCAAAGAACAGTAACTGAAGATCTGATTCTTTATAAACAACTGAAAGTTTCACTTCGCTAAGAATTAGCTGAACTGAGCAGAACGCCAGTTCGCCTTCTAAAGATTAAATCTCCAGATGCAAAAATAATTGTATTCCAAAAAGCATCTTAAAGAATCTTTACAAATTAGAAGGGGAGTGACAGGTCTGCTATATTGTAACAGTCACAAATCAAGACATCAGTACAAGCATCATGCCAGGCATCAATACAAGCATGAGTCAGGGTGACTACATTAGAAGCGCTAGGTGAGCTGCATATCAAGAGCCAAAAGCACAAGAGCTATTGTTTGGTATGCCAGAGCGGGAATAGCAGGGAGTTTTTGTAGACATGGATCAGGTCTGGTTTTGTTTGTTTTTTTTAGCCTGTTTTGACATGCCAGAGCTGGGTCCATTTTGAGTAGATTTCATTTCTATAAAACCCGCTGGCAATGTCATTTTGACTTCACTGTGATCTCTGCACAGCTCCTGTCTGGGAGCCCATTAAATGGAAAGAAGTTCAATAATCCATTCTCAAACTAGCAAAAGCACAATTAAGTATTTAACCTCGGGATGTGAAAAGTGAGGCTCCTACCTAGTCACGTGTGCTCAGTGATGAAATGCAAGTCTGGAAACACAACCAGAAGATATTTACTGAGATCTAAATAGGACCATCTCAACAGACTTCACCCAAGTGAAATTCACTAGTGAGAATTTTTTCAAAGCAATGCAATTTTTCTGTTCAAAATGCCCCTTGGATACCCTGTACAGCACAGACACAACACATCACGAGTGCTGCAGCACAGGAACTGGTAAGAACATTGCCATTTTATAGATCAATGAAAACTAGCCCTGCAAGATCTGAACATACTACCTGAAAAGCACTACTCATAGATGAAACAGGAACAAGATAGTGATTTGGCCCTCAAATGCCTGTATATGATTTGACAATTACGACAATCCATTTTGACAAAAAGCAGTGGAGCTGAATGGAAATAAGCTTCTGTACAATCAGAGGCAAGTGAAAAAACATAAGGAATTACATACAGCTTTTGGCACCAACTGAAGTCAGTTCTACAGCTCTTCCAAACCTCTCCTGAGCAGCACACCTGGCATCCAAAGGCCCCACTTAACAACACTACAGACAAAATAATCCAGAAAAGCAGGAGACAGCAACAAGTTTAGGTAGAGGATATAAGCCACTCCAGGTGCAGCAGGACAGGATTTGCTGTCAGTGCTCAGAAAACCTTCCACAGACCACACGCAAGGAAGAGCTAAAATATAGCAAAGCATTCTTTAGGAAAGCATAAAGGAAGTGTTCAGACCCTTCAGCAAACACATACACACATTGCTTCCCATGGCTTTATGACACAGCCCGATTATAGGACTTTGGCAATGAGTAGTGCCCTGAAACAGCATTCTCTACTGAGGTGGTTTCCATACAAAGTGAATTCTTTCCAGTGCCCACAAAAGAATGGCTAGGAAGGCCTTGCTTGACACTACAGCAGTATTTAATGTCATGTTGAAGACCACTAAATACCTTATCATGTCTAAAGCTATTGTGTTTTAAATAGTTACTTTATTCCCTAGAAAAATAATTTATGAAATATTGCTTATGTTAGAAGTGATTTCCTAAATACTGAAGTTTTACACAAAGTCTTTCCCATTCTCATTTGGATCCCTTTGTGACATGCTAGCTAGAGGTTATGGTCATGTCCTAAGATTTCATCTGAAAGAGACACGAAGTCCAATTTTTTTTTTCTTAAAGATAATGACAAGTAGGATTTGCACATGTTTAATCACTGGTTACAACTATTTCTTTACAGAGGATATTTGCCCACTTTGGGTATCACGGTAACAAAAGACCCATACAACACTTCCCTCCAGACTGTAATACAGAAATGATAAGGAGTGTTCACTACGTGCCTCTGTGATAATTAATTCAATTTTAGCATGGAAAAGCAAAGCATTTAAAGGTGAAATGACTTTTCCAAGATTGCGCAGCAAATAACTAGCATAACCAGAATTAAGACCGAAAAGAAATTTTTTACCCTCTGGGTAACCCTCTGGACCATGCACTTTTGTGGCAAATGGTGTGGCTCTACAGCTGCATAGCTCACTGGTAATGTAACAATCTTCATTTACATGCCGCATTACTGGCAGGAAGAGGCAGAGACTATGCATCTGCAGCTCATTTCACTGGACTTTGCAAATAGGCAAATAAAAATACTGTAATTTTGCCTGCATTGGGAACAAAATTCTTAGACAATCAGTATTCATGTATTTTGAGAGTCTGACAGTATATTTTTAAGCTATTCCAACTAATGCTAACATTATTGCATAAGTTGTTCTGTCTGTAATTTACTAAAATTTACGATTATAGATAGAAAAATTAACTAAGCAGAACAACCCAAAACAAACTTTCAGGCAAATATGAATCTAGCAGCCTTTCTACTCTCAAGAAATTCTACTTCAGTCATATTAGAATAGCTGCACAAAAGGATCCCCATGCAGTGGCATTAACGGGCAGGTAATCTATACATCTAGAAACACATAGGTAGAAAAATTACATCAGGTTGATTACTTACTTATTCAGATTTTCTACTTATTGCGTGCATCTCAGCTCCTCAACTGGGCACCAGCAAAGACAGGTGGAGAAACAGGCACCATAACATTTACAGAATATAACAGTTTTAATTTTTTTTTTTTAAACTTCACAATAGTTTTAAATTATTTCTACACGTTAGTACTGATGTACTCTTTCTCCACATTAGACTCTGTACCCTGTAGCTTTCTCCAGACTATGTGCGGTAAAAGAGTGACCAATATAATCTGTCTTCTGTTAACATGCAAAACAACAGTACATGCCAGAACTTCGATAAGGCAGTCATAAACGTCAGCTCAGCCTGGTGCCTGGAGGTTTCATAGTCCCGCACCAGCATGAACTGACACAAAAACCATAGCTACTTCCAGAAAGAAAGAGAAAAAGATGAAAAAGAGAGAGAGAGAGAGATACGAGAAATTAATGAATGAAAGCAAGCACGCAAGGGAGAAAGAAAGGAAAGGAGATAAAAATAATAAAATTTTGAAGTCTACACATTAAAGTTTCCCGAGTCTTCTGTACATCATGCTCTGTGCTTAAGAGTTCAGAATGTTATAATTTAGAGTGTTATGACATAAATAGATTGGTGTTTGCTATATATGCTGATATTACTTCACGAAATGTTACATGAAAAACCTTTTCTCCATTTTTTTCTTCACTAAAGGAAACATGCCATAATACCAATAGGACTTGATTGCAATAACATAGAGCTTGTTATCCGATAGGAATGCATTTTTTTTTTTTTCCTCAGAGAGAACAGAATTCTTGGACTTCCTATTGATACTGACAAACAGCACAAAATCTATGTCAAATTATCAGTCTCAGCCTAACATGTTTTTTCACTCATTTTTCTTCTTCCTTTAGACATAACAAAGTTCTTTAGAAAGAGGTCAGTTTGAAAAGGTATCTCAGCAGACTTTACCAAAAAGTCTGTAAAAGGAAAAAATCCCTAAGTCTGTTTTCACTTTCCAAGTCTTCCACACCAATATTGCTATTACTTCTATGTTAAATATGGCTTCATTTGCAAAACCATATTTGCTTAAATGCTGCAGAACTGCACAAAGCTGAAGTGTTTTGAAGTTGCATAATTTCTAGGAATCTTACCTGCTTTGAGTTACAGTTTAACTCTTACTCCCTGTGTCTTTTCCCCAACATCCCCTTCAAAGGACTAGAAAAGCCTGGTAACTCAGGCGGTTTGGGGTTTTTCCCTACTTAACAGGTAAAACTAAATGCACTGTGAAGCTAGTGATTTTTATATGAGTTTTCAGAGTTTTAGCATACTTCATACTCAAAGTCTTCCTTGTACTGTGTATGAAATCCAAAGATAAAAATACATTTTAGCAGGAGTGCCTCATAAAACCAGCCATTTTAGACAAGAGGCAGGAATGTGTGGAAATTTTACAGTTTTAATAGGCCATAACTTCGAGTTGCATATACTGCCTTAGTTCCACTGGCTGCAGTTCAATGTTATCAATTTACACCTGCAAAGACTGTGGCCTAGTATTTTCATTACTAGCAACTGAAGGATGCAAGGAAGCAACACTGACTAAAGAACTAGTACTTCACTAAGAGCGAAAGACATCTAAAAAAAACCAGGAAAGCTACAAATGCTTTGTTTCACTCGTGCATGTTCTATCTTTAAGACACTTTTCTTCTCCCATTAAACATCCTGGCCCTCTATGCTATTCAAAGTGATTAGTGATTTACTCTGGAAAAAAACATGAAATCTGATTTAAAGTTGTTGTCATCAATCAGCACCACAAGAAATGGTGCCAAATGTCTCCCTAATGAGTAATTGTGCAACCCGCACTTTTTGCATAATTGGAACAATAGTTGCAGATCTAAAGAAGAATTAACATAAACCTCCAGTATGAAACAGCCGCTGGTAGCGTCAGTATCTCTGCATCAGCATCCTCCCCATCTCATTGTATGTGTATTATTGCCTTTGGACAAATCACTTCTCATTGTCTGGCAACAGAAGACCTTTAATAAACTAGAGCAAACAAGGACTAAGTATTCACGAATCCTTTACACCATTTAAAATGGACCTCAGGAAAACAAAACAAAACAAAGATGTGCAGCATTAAATATGTTTTTCCCATCTTTCAAACTTATTCACTTGACTTCCCACAGCTCAGCAGTCCCACATGTCTAGAGATAATTCTAAGTACCTGTGACACTCATCTCTCTAAGTAAATCCTGACTCATGAACCCGAGACCAAACACATTCCAACTTTAATGATTCTATGATTCTATGATTATGTCACTACCAAAACTGCACCATTACCTTGAAAGTCCCTGGCCATAGTCCTTTCATAATGTGTTTCACTTATACCTAAACAAATCAAAAAATCTCCATAAGAAGATGTAGGCTTTGTTTCTCCTGTTAACACGTGATATGTCGAATCTTTAGAAAATTAAAACGTGGAACAATAAAGCCAGTGTTCAGTTCCAGTCTCTGACAAAGAGAGATCCTATCTGTTGCTGGCCAACTTGCTTGAATCACATGACACTCTCTTAAATTATTATTTCATGTCCCTAATTTTGTTGTCCTCAGTTACTGAGATAACACATTAATTTGGGTAGGATCTTTCCTAACCAGCTGTGCACACTGAGTCTAGCACAACACAGCCATGGCGTTCTGAGGTAGCACATACTATTCTTTGTATCAAGGGTTACCTCATATCGCATTGCCTGTGTCAAAGACTGTAAAAGCTACCACACATATTAATTTAAAACTAGTATGTGCAACTCAACAAGTAATTTATCAGGCTTTCATGCACTGTGACTACTATATCTTCCACTCACTTTCATACCCTCCAGGTACCTTTTCCACTTTCTATTTTCTTATTGCCATTAGGCGGAACTTACAGGCTCAGCTGGATATAGCAAGTATATCCGATCACTTGTAGATCACCTGTGGAACACAGTGTTTTGGTTACAAATGCAGAGTCTTCCTAAGCTAGAGTAGCAACCACCATTTCTTTCCAAAACACAGATCGAAGCACCACCCAGAGGAAACAGGGTCTCTTTCTAGGTATCACAGCTAGAGCCACAGCTGAAGCAAGTCCTTTCCACCAACAGATAGATTTGCTCAGACTTTAATAAGGGACCTAGCTCATGACATTTAGCAAATAATTTGCTCAGTGAAATAGTGCATTTTAAAATTCAGACCGCATATCTGAAACTGACTTTTGACACACAATAATTGCAAGACTTTCTATAGTTTCTCTGTTCCTCTCAAACACTAAAAATGTCAGACAAATGGAGAGCGAATGCTATGGTTACAAATAGAAATCTGAAAGCAAAAGGCATATAATCAGTAGCCTTAATGATGACAACCATACCCTTTGGGAATCAAAACCAGAGCTCCTGTCCATACCCTTGTCACTTTTCCAACCAAGAATTTGACGCCCTGGTTTAAACAGCAACATTCCCTAGAGGATACTTATGTGAAAGAGAGATCACTGGCATAGAGAAAAGAAAATAGTGCATTAACTCTCCTCGGTAATCACACACAGACTGATGCAGCAAACAGATGCTGCTCACTCATTTCCTTCACAGTGTAAGGGGTACTTGGGATTGACAGAATACTGCAAGAATCTTGGCATTATATTGCCTCTTTGATGGCATGATATTGCCAATCAGGTTATAGCTGGGGGAAAAATAGCTGAAAGGCTTAATTTTGGAACTATGTGTATGAGAGCAAAGGTTAATTGTCAGGGTAGAAGGTAAGTGTACGACTTGAAAGGCATGGAGAAAGCAGCAAAGAACAGAGGAGGACTCATGCTCTAAACCACAGTGACTGAGCCCTGAAAGAAGCAGAAAGAATGATGAAGTGGTATAAGTGGAATGACCTTTTGAAGAGGATCTGCATCCACCACAGCTTCTGCCTATGGCCATGCTGGTGACACAGAGTTGAGGTGCAAGGGAAAGGAGGAGAATGCCTGAATTCCTTTACTGCAACAATACAAAGGCTCCCTATGGTTTCTGAGCAAAGGAGATGTTGAGATGAGGAGATGTGATGCGAATCACCCTGAACACTGGGACCTTCTGAAAACTTGTCTAGCTCAGAGGCAGATCAGATTGCTATAAAACTACTAACTACCAGCTGTTCCTGCTTCCACTTGGGGCTATTTTGACACTCCAGAATCTGCACCTAATTATCTCTGAATTGTCAGTCTCCAGTTATATCTTCTTTTCCATAACCAAAAAGATGTAATGAAAAAAAGTAATCATCAGAGAAACATTCACAAATGAGTTCTCAAGACAAAGAAATAAGGATGTAATTATATAGTGCCCAGCATATGTCTTACAATATATGTTCACAGCCTACAGAACACTTCTGACTAACACTTCAGCTTTTCTCAATGGAGAAGGGAACAAGTCTTCTCAAATATGCAATATCCAATCCAAAGAGTTCAAATAAGTATATAGAAAAAAATTAACGTATGCATAATTGCATGTCCAAAGAAGGGCAGCGAGGCTGGGGCAGGGGCTGGAGCACGAGGCTGGGGAGGAGCGGCTGGGGGAGCTGGGGGGGCTCAGCCTGGAGAAGAGGAGGCTGAGGGGAGCCCTCATCGCTCTCTGCAACTGCCTGAAAGGAGGCTGGAGCCGGGGGGGGTCGGTCTCTTCTCCCCAGGAACAAGCAATGGGATGAGAGGGAACGGCCTCAAGCAGGAGGGCAGGTTTGGGTTGGGTGTTAGGGAAAACTTCTTCCCGGAAAGGGCTGTCAGGCCCTGGCCCAGGCTGCCCAGGGCAGGGGCTGAGTCCCCATCCCTGGAGGGATTTAAAAGCCGGGGAGATGTGGTGCTTGGGGACATGGTTTAGTGGTGGCCTTGGCAGTGCTGGGTTAACCATTGGCCTTGATGATCTTAAAGGTCTTTTCCAACCTAAACAATTCTATGATTCTATGATAATATACATATAATACATGTGTGTGTGTATAAATGAACCAAGTATTCATTCCTGAATATTTCTGAATTTCTTTGTGATGGCTTGAATGCTTATTTAAGGTACACTCAATGTTAGATTCAAATGTTTTTTCTCTGAAAGACATGATGAAGCAACACAGCCACACAGAAAAAATCTGCTATTTGGAAAAGATGACAGCATACTGCCTTCATTTGTAGCAGAGGTTATGTGGTTCATCCTTGGAGTTTCCTTCCAATGAAGTAACTCAATGGACCCTGAAACAGAGTCATCAGTTAAGGGATTTCTTAGCAGCTCTTTCAAACAAAACCAAACATGGCTGGCCATAGAAAACGCAGTCTGGGCTGTAATTTCAGTTTGTTTATAAAATTTTTCTTCTGCACTCTGGATTTGATAAAAATCCGTTATGAGCAGTGTAAGTTTCACATCTACTGACATGTATGGCCATGTTGCACTAATCGCCCACTTTTCTAACTTAGAAATCAACTCAAAAACTTAGGGTCAGCAATACATATTTTCTTAAATTGTACATATTACCTCTATTTGAGTAAAATCTTATATTTATTCATATTATGATGAAAGTTGTGATCTCATTATACTAGACAATATAAAGGGCAAAAAATAGCATGTGTCAGAATTTTCACAACACTGTACCTGAGTTTGCTCACATTCCTTAAATAATGACTGAGAACGTTACTTGAATCCTGCGAGGAAAATTGTTTTAGTTTCACAACAAAATGCATTCCTGAATATATGTCACTGTAATACAATGCACAACTCTGCAGAAACGCTTGAACGAGCTCAGGTGCTAACGCTAGCAACATTGCACTCCATACAGATTAATTACCTCTGCTGAAAAGCTGCAAAAATATCTGATTTGTCCAATATCAGCCGAATATGACAGCAGTCTCTAATATGTTAACTCTTCCCAGCTGTATCAAGTGAAAAATCCAGACACTGAGCAAGGAGAACATCATAAATTACACAGGTGACATCACTTTATTGCAATGACGAAGCCAGTGATGTATGCAAAAAGTAAAATTAATTGTATTTTAGCAGTAACATAAATTTCTTCAGAGTTTAAGTTGTGCTGTATAAGCCTATGGAGCAAATCTAGGGTACGACAGCTCAAGGAGAAGGCCATAAAAGAGCTTGCTACTTCAGAAGACATTTTGAAAGCCATTAAGAGTATAAACTAAAACTAAAAATCTCTAAGAAAAAACAAAAAGCAACATAGCCCTTTTGACAGCCCTTCTGACTGTACCACCTGAAGCTCTACCCACAAAATGAAAATAATAAACTTATGCAAGACTTTCTGACACCACACATTTTCAAATCATTTAACATAATGGGATGTGTCACTGATACAGTGAAAATACACTGATACAGTGAAAATACCTTAAACTAGTAAGGAAAGAGTTACTGCTATTTCTTAAACTATGAGAACTTATAACAGCAGGTAGTGTACGAGGGACAGAACGTATTTTCCAACTTTGTAGCAGAAAGGAATTCAGGTGAGACAGCTACATCTTGGCCACCGAAACAGAAAGGGGGAGAAATACCAGCATTTGATTCTGAGCAGGACAAAATATTTAACTGCATTGGCTAATATTTATCAGTTAACAACAGCGAAAGCCAAGCAGTTCTTCAAAGCTTACTCTTCTGATCATATATCATAACAAATTAAGCTGTAGTATGAAGTATAGCTTGATAGTATTACCCTGAGTTTTTCAATTTACTGATTGATTTAGGGAACAAATCTGTCCAATATACTACACATATACACAGCATTGTCTATAAACTTTATGATAAATACAAATATTAAAGACAATAAAACCTCAGCTGCAGAGGCAGACACACATTTTCTTTTTTTTTTTGCTACAGGTTTCAATGTGATTCAACAGCATACAGTACAATAGGACAAATCTCGGCACTCACAAGGATTGTTCCAAAGAAGTGAATGACATCAGTCAACAAAAATGGACTTAGATGGCACACAGTTTTGTGGGGGATGCCTGTCAATAGGCAACATAGACTTTGTGGCAATACATGAGCAAGAAAATTCTGAGTATGGGTAAACAGGTGGAAGTTTCACTTCCTTCGAAATAAAAAATTAAAATAGTAAAGAAGCCATAACTGGGAGAGCGCTAGTATCCTACTGGGAATGTATTCTACGAAGGCAGCACCTTGCAGTCTCTCATAGATTTTTTTGAAAGGCAGCAGAAACATCAGCAAAATGACATTGGGGGGGGTGGGTGAAGAGACGTTGCCCATTCATTAAAGAGCAAGAAGCAATATTACTCAGATTTTTAGCAAAGCTACAGCTTGACATGCCAGGTCTTTTGTTGCCATCAGCCAAGATCCAGTTTCTTCTTGCCTTAAACTATACCATTGCAATCTTGACTTCTATGCTCTGGGCCATGTAAAGTTATAAACAAGATACTGCTGTTGAGGGTTTGGGGTTTTTTTGCTGGTAGATACAGGTTATGATCCATGTTTCCAGTTTTCACATAGAAAAAGATGAACAGATAAAAAAGATAAAATTTATCACATTATCTGAGCAGAATGGTATGCAGCTGGTATTATGCTGATTATACAGGCATATAACAACACAAGATTCTTGGTCCAAGAAGATAACAATCAAGTAGATAAATTAACAATATGGTTTGAATATGTGGTAACTTAGGTGTTGAGGGCAAACTGGAAGATCCACCCATGAAGTTCTCAGGTTTGTTTTGCTTTCAAAATTATAAAGAATCTTCATCCTGAAGTCTGACATTATTTTATGGCAACACTCCAAAATGTTACAGTTTAATTTCTGAGCACTGCACACATCTGGGATGATTGCTGGAACGTATTGTCACGATTTGGAGGGGATGGGAGATAAAGAGGTGAGATCTGAGGGATTTGATTTAAAGGCTAGTGAAAGGAATGAGGAGTAAACAACAGATCAAGGATAATAATTCATGTTTCTTTGCAATACTGCTTAAACTTTTTATGTTATAAACCGTAATTTTAGTCATAATATTTCTGCTCATGTTAGTAAAGTGTTAAATTGTAATTTAATGTTATAAAATGAAGTAAATCAGCTGACATAAAAAATCTCTCAAAAAAAATAATGCTACAGAAAATGGATCCTTTGAAATAAATTCCAGAAGAGTTTCAAGCTGCATAACATCATATCTGGCAATTTCTTTCTAGACATTTAACCATCTTCCCAATATGATTCAGATCCTAACATTCCTTTTATGTTAGAAAATATGCTTACAGGCTCCTTTTCCCTGGGTTAAACTGTCTTTTTTGCATTTTGAAGTTAATTTCAAACCTTAGATTGATAAATGCCTCTGCACTAAGTCAGTAGAACGGCAACAACAAAGCCTACAATTAAACCATGGTTATTTGGTCTTGAACCAGCAAAACAGCAAAACTCAGCACATTTTTAAAGAAACTTGAAAAAGTCACAAAAATAATCAAATAAACCTGAAACCTGTTCAGCATTCATCATCTTCTCTATCCTTTGATGTTTTCATGCAAAGGTATAAATTCTCATTTCTCAAAATCTTTTCCAGCACAATGATGTCATTCACTCCTCTTGTAGCTTTTGCACTGCATTAGCTCCTTTTTAAACCTACATAGAGTTTGTGACAAAAGGATAGACACACGTGCCATACACACAAGATTTCTCTTGTGCTTTGTATCATTCCTATTATGAAGTTGGCAGATAATTTACAAAAAAATGTTATAAATGTAAATATCTGGAGAAACTGAAAATCTATCTTGGACTTGTCTGTGACAAACACTTACATCAAAGTAATTATAAATGTAAATGCATATCTGCCCAATAAAAACTGATATTTGATCAGCAAATAAATATTTCTGCACTCTTCTGTATCAAGCATACCAAATACATACTTTCATAACAGATTTTTTAAAATTGAATTTAAGATTCTACTTAAACATGGAGTTTTTTGGAAATGGGTTCATATTCCATATACAAAATCCAATTAGCATACATGTTGTCTGCTCAACAACATTTAGGCCATTGTGAACCCTGGAGGTCAGTAAGCTGTAGCTACATCCCTGACATACATTTTTTTTTTCCTTTGAAATAGAACATGAGAAGTGCAGAGAGAGCTTGGTTCAGCTCTTTATTGTATAGTCATTTTCCCATTAGCTTGTTTTGCAAAGATTACCAAATATTAACAGTCATCGGATGCAACCAACTTGGGTCAAACTGACTTGATCCTACAGCCTTATATGAACAATTCCATATCTCATTCCCAACCTCTTGACCCGCATATCAGGATTTTTTTTTAATCCAATACAGATGACCCACAGCTAGTATTAATCTAAAAATTCAGTCTCTTACTTTCATTTTCATTTCTTCTCAATCAAACAGCTCTGCAAAGGGAATATAACAGGCTTCTGGCTGTGTAATTGCGAAGAATAATACACAGAATATAAAAAATTGACAACGATTAAATGCACAGTGAAGTTACCCTTCTGGGTCCATTAGACAACATTTTAAACTATTTTAATCACAAAGAGGACTTTTTGGCTGGAATGTTAATGATAAATGTTTTAATGGATTGGGACATTTAAAATCACCTTAAAACTACAAAGACATCTTTAATTCAAAAGACTGGCAGGAGATATTAAAGAGTAGGTCATGTCTTTATGTGAAAGACAGAAGGCAGTATAAAGAAAAAACTTCCCATTGTCCCCCATTTTTCTACAGGTTTCTACAGGTTTTGACTGGTTAAGTAGAAGAAGTTTATCTATGTCCACAATTAATATATAATGATTTTTAAAATTTGGACCAGTACAAAAAACAATAAACTACAAACATACCTGTAGTGAACACTAAGAAGCCTTCCATTAAGTAGCTGGAAATGGGCCATATTAGCTTTAGCTAGGGTTACAAGGACTTCTCTGCATAAAGTGTTGTCCAGGTTAATGGCAGAAATGTATTTGCTCCTGTACTTGGAAATAATTATCAAAGTTCTAAAACACTATATACAAGAAGTCCAAATTTCTTGCTTTTTTAAATGAACATTATAGAGGAGCACTCCTTTTTCCTGCCCTACGGCTCTGGTACAAAATTATTCTAGACTGATATCTCCAAAAGATTTTTATCTTCCACAACACCCAGATTTGGTCCTTGGCACTTTGGGTTTCACTTAACATGTCATTAAGGATAAGATGCCTCAGGGATTGGTAAGAAGGGAAGAAATTTTTCACCTCTGTTACCAGAATACATCAAAGCCCAAATCATAAGCAATAACATTACCAGTGTCTGAATTTAAGGTGGAATAGAAAAAAAATACAACTTAGATCAGCAAAAGGTATGTTGTATAAATGGAGCTACATCAGCGTTCAGGAGCTGAGGATCTGCCCCAAACATCTCATGGTATAATACGCCACAATCTTTCTACCTTTCACAGTAGATACATCTACAAAACAAATTAGTTTTTCCATGTTACAATGTGATAACATCATAAGATATTTATAGAATATAAGACACTAATATGCGAGTCCATTCTCAACAGTCTGGCCAGACTGGCCATCAGGGAGCAAGAAGTGTAATTAAACGGCTCAGCTGGGGATAGTGAAAGACTAGTGGTAAACCACTAACCTACAAGCTAGGATAGAGTACAGTAATGCCACAGGCTCAATTCTGAAAGAAAAAGCTGGTAATTCCACGTTAAATTCTTTGGACTGAAATTTATCTCTACCATACCTGCACTGACCAAATTTAGCTCTAGTGCTACTACAGTGCCAATGCAGCACCATCAGGAAAATTCTTAGTGTGGTTCTGATACATCGATGCAGAGTCACTACTGAACAGCCCCATGGAGGTGAAGTGGTTCTTGACGGAACACCAGAATGGTGAGTGACACCTGGAGGCTATTTACAATAGGGGTTTTTTTTGAGGAATGTGTTAGTCTAGTAAATAAGGGTGGTTTAGAAAACCGGTTTAGAGAACTCATATTTGGGGGTCACCTAAAGTTAGGAATTCTCTCCATTGCTATCTCCTTGCTGGAGGGACGCAGGTTTACACTTACAAAGGAGACGTCTTTCACAACATCTGGAACCTGAAAATGCCACCTCCAGAACGTCTTCTGAATCTCAATGACAACACACACAAACACTTGAAATTCTCAAACTTGTTACTTGCAGTAACTTAACAGTCACACAACAGTTTGCCTGCACATACTCAGGTCGACTGCCACTGGTAAAATAAAAGTGCTCAATGTTTGTCAGGATCAAAATATCAAAGAAGATTTAAAACAAAACCATATGTATTGCAAGATAACAAACAATTAAGTTCTTTATGTCAAAACAGGAAGCAATTATAAAGGATAAATTACATACTACTATGTAACTGGTTGTTGCAGTCTTTTACACGTTGTCTGTTGTAACGATGATTCCCTTTACATATATCGTAGTGAACTCATGAACTCTAACGTCCTTTCAGCTCCTTCCATAAGATATTAGTAATAGTCAAACATTCACATAAAAGGAGAAATGACTCTTCACAAAAAGAAAAGATAAATACTCTAAAGAAATTTAACCTATTAAATGCTGCAAAATCACAGCTCTGTTGAAAGAGTCCTTTTATATGCACAACATATAGATACATGCTTAGGACATACGCGCAGGGAGAAGATGAGCCATGAAGATTCAGACAGAGTTAAAAAAAATAGTGCAAGTCTCTGTGTTTCTATGGGAGGTTCAATTTTGGAGGAAAATATTCCAGATCTCTTTCTTAATACCAGTTGGCACAGATGGAAGCCAAGGTGGCTGTAAGCCAGCTCTACCTCAGCCAGGGATTCCCTCTTGCAGGAGAAATCTCAGCTGCCAACTCAGGAAAGCTTTATAGACCCCTTTAGTGCAAAGGAGCCAGCACACAGTCCAGGATATGGCTGAATATTTTTTTTTCCTACTAAAGTCAATTTTATGGCAGTTAGTACATATAGAAGACCCTTGCCAAAAACCAGGTTGGTAAAAGATTGAGTCCCATATTCAGCAATTTATCTGGAGCTTGATTTTCCACCACCAATTCAATGTAAGCAGAAACATTATCATTCAGCTCTTCATTCACAGTTTGCAGTGACCTTGCATAAATGTAGGTAATGGTAGGAAAGGAATAAGCAAATTCAAAGATTCTATTTCTTTCAACAGACTTTCTTATTTTTTGTCCCCTCATTCATATTTTGCTCTCTTTTTGTCCTCCCATGCCATGCCTTTCATACTGATTTTTGTATTCTATGCTTTTTCACTGTCTCTCAAATCAACAGGTGCCTATTAAGGTTATAATGGATTAGTAAAATGGAACATGCAATGTCCAAACAAATCCATTGCAAATCAGATCATCCCTACTCCAGAAGAAAATGTGCCTAAACTCTTTTAAAGCATCAGACAGTGATGTCTCCAGGGAAGACCTAAAGGAGTCTGATGATTTTTACAAGTAACAAATAAAGCATGTGGATTTCTCTGATTATGATGGTAGCCTATGTGTTTATTGTTTATACAGCAGCATAAATTTGTGAACAACAAAAGGATCCTGTTGCATACTGGGGATAAACAAAAACCTGGGGAGGCAAGAGAAAGAAATGAAAATCCTACACAAAGTTTTATTCTTCTAAAATAGAAGAACATACACAAATTGTCTTTAGTACAACTGGGATTTCTCCTTTAACCTTACCCCAGATATAAAAAATTATGACTTTATTATAAGGAAACAAGATGGAAATTAAACAAATAGAGCTTGTCTTGGATTGACCAAGTCTTAAATGTCATGGCAAAGTGGACTTAAAACCAATGAACAGTCAGTACTGCTATCTGTGTTGCTCTTTTCCAGAAAATCCGAGATGTCATCTGTCAAAACTTTTAGCTTACGTTTCAAATGTATTACTCTGTATTACCCAACATTAAAAGGGCATACCATGTGTTGCACAAAAAACAGAGGGACTGACTTTTAGATTCATTCTTCAAATAATAAAAAATAGTAATCTAAAAACGTATATGCAACCAGACATAATCCATATTTTCCAGTTTTACAACTAGGTCAGCTGACCACAGTTCTTAGAAACCCCCACTGCAGCCTCACTTTAACAGCAGCTGATAAAAACGGAGAGCTGACTTTTGAGTTTTATAATCAAACAGAAGGAAATACAGAATAGGTGATTTATTTATATGTGCCTATTCTTTTTTGTCCACAGTAATTTTTGCCTGTTGCAATTACAAAGTGAGAAAGACAACAGATGCAAATAAAAAGAATGTAATATAATTTATAAGCAATTCTCCTTCATATTCGGTTCCCTCATGCATTGTGCTAAGAAATAGGTTAAATAAACATATAACCAGTGTGCTCAGGCAGTGGGACGAACGTTCAAATGATAACTAGCTCTCAGCAGGAATAAAATACAAAATGGATTGGGAATTTTATTTTTAATGAAGTTTTCCTGCATGCAATTTTCCTGCAAAATTATCTGTCACAAATGAAAATGTTTCATTTAGGAAGTATTATGATCTATTGTTTATGCTAAAAAAATTTCAAGAAAGCATCACAAACATGTCACAACTCAGAAAAATCAAACCCAGAAATTAATCCACCCACCCAACGGCAGGAATTAATTTGAATTTTCTTTCTCAATCCTTACTGTTTTAGATAATGTTACTCTTTGCAATCCCTTTGCACTGCATTTGCTCATTGTCTTCTGTGATTCAGTAGCCAGAACACCATGATTTATGTATTTTAGGGCCAAACTTAAAAGTGTGGATTTCAAAGCTCTTGTCTTCTGAGGGCTCATTTCCCATACAGATAAAAGTTGCAAACAGCACGCGACAATTTTATATTTTCTGCAGTTATCCTTAGTTATACCATTACAGTATAGAAATAAATATTATTACAAATAATTATAAATGTTTAAGTTTACATTCTGCCTGTAAAGATCATGATCCTTACAGCTGCTGTACTAGGCATATTAAACTAACTTTTGCTATATAACTTTGGGGGACAAAAGAATACTATTTGGTATACTGTATGACACCACATACTGAAAAAGAATCCTATCTGGTAAAATCTGTTCAATAAAAAAGACCTCTGCTCCAATGGATTTTCCAGACAAAACTTTGATCCTTTTCCAAAAATCAAAACATGTTTTTTCACTCTGGGAAACTTCAGCCTACTTCAGTAAGATTTCATTTGAGTGAGGAATGGGTTAAAAACCAAACAATAGCCTGAGCATTTATCCCACAATGTAGTTTCTTTCATAAGAACCATATAATGAAAATCTCTGAGTGGGTTTCTCATTTGCTGCTCCTGCTTCCCAGAAGCCGTACAGCTCAGTCCCTTCCCCCTTTATATACACATTCTCTGCTTTGCCAATACAAAATTAGAAGGCAAAACCTGAGGATTCATACAATTAGGGGTTGCAGCTTGTGATATTGCTGTCATGGGAGCAGAAATTTCTTGAATTAGAATTTCTTTATATAACAAGAAAACTACTGGAATAATTTATTACTTGTGATGCTTTACATCAACATGCCAAGCAGCAAGAAGAGCACAGCATGGGACTATACACTTGCTTTCTACCTAAAGAAAGGGTATGTGCAAAAAAGGACGTGTTATTGTGATGTCTCATTTGTACCAAATACCTGTTTTACGCTTGGCAATCCAACTTACATCTAAAGCTGTTTGACTTCAGCCCAACACTTGCCCATCCTTCAATAAAAGACCTGTTTATATGGACATACATTGTCCCAGGAAAACTGTTACCTATATACAAACTTACAACATAAAGACAGTGTATATGTAAGTATACATTCAGTGCATATATTGGAGAAGAGTAAATTCCAAAAGAAATTTCACTTTTGCATATATTCTCTATTCCCTAGCATAAGCAAATACCTTCAAGCCTACTACCCTTGAGACCCTGGAGATTTCAAATATGGCTTCACACATATTGAGATGTCTCTCACACGTGCAGGTGTGGTTTGAGTCCAGATATTAAGTCAAAAAAGAAATATGGCAGTTCTGTTAGAGACTTTTAAGTAGTAAAGGCTAGCAGCTAAATCCAGGTGTGACTGTGGTTCAACCTCCATGTGCCAAAGGTCAGGGAGTGTTTGATTTTAAGGCTCAATACATAGGAACACACATGGCATATGTAAATAAGATACTGCCTAACAATACATGTGGTATTGACAGTTATCATAGTAGAGGCAGTGGTAACCAGTGAAGCTTGAAAGAGTTGCTGTATAACCAGAAAACCTAGATGTCAGAAGATCAAGTTAAGCTGTCACAATGGTTCCTGCTTTTCTTAATATCTACAAACCTATGCTTGTGTGGCCTAGCCTATAGCTATATTGTTTACTTTATTATATCTTAGATCTCTAATAGGAAGCATGAAGAAAATGTTTAAATACAGCTTGCGAATTAACTTGTGTGATCAAAGACAGTAGTAGACCAGTGCTTGGTGCTGGTGAAGAGTGAAACTCAGAGCTGACTTAAAAGTCTTAAAGAGTACATACCTTCCTGTTCTTCACCTTCAAATCACAGATCCACTGGTTAATATACAAGTGTACCTGCAGTAGCATTGTGTATGTGAAATACAACTTCCAGATACCATAAGAAAAAATTCCCAGTGACAACCGTGTTCAATTCCTCAAGCATTTTTTAAGAATGCAGAAATTGCATTTTTTTTGATTGGTATTACTTTAGAAATGTACAAATAATAGGAAAGATCCATGAACTTGTAACCAGAGAAGATGCCACATGTACATTCAACCGCTACCAAGTATAAGTATGAGATCTATGCATAAAACTGCATGTGCAACAGTGAGTAATCTCACAGATTCCCTGTGCTCTCAGTCTCATTTTTAATTTGCCTTGTTCAAAATGAAATCATCAATCATGAGACCTGTAGCATATTTTATGGAATTATTTGATCTTTCCCATTAAAAATACAATTAAAGCATGTCACTCCTCCATACACATTGCATATGTATGCACAGGCATGATCTATTGGTACAATCACAACTTTCTGACTTTGGTGAAATTGCAAAGCTTTATTAGAAAGGAAGAGACAGAGAGCCCTGGCAGTTTTCAGATCTTTAGGGGGTCATTTATTGTTGTAATAAATTTCATTTTTCCATCTGAAGGGTAGAGTCTAAACACTGTAATAGAGTAATATTGAGGTATTTATTTTACCTCATTTCTTCTTCAGCTGAAATGCTAGCAAGGGAGTGTTTCTCAGCTTGGCAGGCAGCCAGCCATTTCTCAGTAAATAATGTGAACCCTGTCCTGCAGTGTAAAGCTGTACATCTTTTCAAAAATGTTCAGTCCCCTGCTAGAGTCCAAGGAATCTTTGCTTACAAAGTGTGTCTGCAGAAGCTTCTACAGCAAGCAACTTGGCAGAGATTTCTAAACTATATCAAGTTCTTTCTCCCTCTGTCTCTTCTTCCCCACAGAAATGACTTCGTGTATTCTTCCTCCTTAAGATGCTTTTCCACAACATACTGGATATAGGAAAAAAAAGTATCTTCTATAGTCTAGCTAAGGTGTCTCAGGCTCTGTCTTCCACCCAAACCCTGAAAAAATCTGCTCTGTAACGTCTAGTGTCAGATGCACTACATGCAATATATGCAATTGCTCAGACCGTATCATTGGCAGGGCTCCATTATAACTGTGTATGCTTGAGGTACATAATGAGCGTACTACGCATTTCAAATTAAGAAATTTGGTTTAGTTGCCAGTAGCTGATGTTGTAAACAGGCTCCTAAAAGGGTAACTTTTGGATACATACCATTCAGATCACTCAGGCTACCAGCTAACAACGGCAGTATCAGTGTTCTTAGACAGAAGCTGTAGAAGGTACAAAGCCAGAGTCCCATTCTTACCTAAAGCCAAGGCAGTCAGCGCAGGTGAATGCAGCCAGACAGGTGTACCTCGACAAATTGGACTGAAAAGGGAAACTCCACATTACAAAGGGATTGTTACTAAAATTAAATCCATTTTAGGTTAAATGTAGAAACCAATACAATAAGTTTGGCTTTTGCACATGTGGAAAGTCAGAAAAGAGAAGTAATTTGTGAGCATGTGTGGGTAGCAGAAGGAACTTGATGACTGTGATCCTTGTGTCAGCACAGTAGCCTGCCTTTATGTGTAACACATCAAAGAGGAAACCTAACTTGTGGAAAGAGATTAGGAGGCTTTTTTTACCTCTGTGTATCATCTGGCACCTCAAGAAAGGAAAATATTTACAGCAACTGTTAAACATGTTCCATGTAGCTACCCCAAATGGCATGCCTTCAGCAGCTATCCCTCCAGTATTGCCCGTCTGCACGTGCTCACTCACCCGACCCCACAGCACAGTTCAGGCTTCAAAAGCCGTTAACAAAGCTCAACTGTTTAGTGGAAGGATTGCATGCTTCCCCAGAACTGAACAGAGAACAGATTAATTAATCGATGTTTGCAAAGCCCTTTGAAACAGAAAAGTGCTCTAGAAGCTACAGATTGTTATTGCTGAACACTTCCCTGCTAGTACTGGAGTTACAATCCATTTCCCTTAATGCGTTCTGAGTAAAGGGATAGGAAACATGAGATTGCAGTTATCAATTACCACAGTTAGCAAAGAACATGCAAAAACTCACAGTTTTGATAGCTGTCTTTACACAGAAAGACTAATCTTGGAGTCAAACAGACAGCTGTCTTATCTTCTGAAGTTTAGACAGCTGTTTCCTTATGTACTTGTACCTTTTGTTGCTATTGTTGTTTTTCTTTTTTTCCCCTTCCCCTAACAGATATAGTTGTTTGCCAGCAGAAGACATGGCCCTGTGGGGCAGGAACATAACATTTCACTTACCATCTGCTGGCATTTTCAGTGGTTAGCACAGCCCATCCATGGTTTTGTTTTCTCAGTAGTGTCAGCACCTAAGTGACATTCGAACAGGTTTCAGTTCTGCAGCTTCTGAGATTAATTTGTTTGTTTAGGTAAATATGCTACACTACCTAAATCTAGGCTAGGTCTTGCAACATTTGAAATAGCACATTCATTTTCATAACAGTTCCTGAGTCATGACTGGCACATAATCAAAATAAAACAACCCCCAGCTTTTGACAGTTTATAAAAAGTGGCAACATTCCCACAAATCTGCTTTGTCTTTATAACAAAGCAACTTCTTTATGACTAAGGCTCTAAGGTATGTTTCTGATTAGTTTATTCAATCCTGATTTTTTTTTTTCCCACTGGGAACTTAACATATTTCACATGGAAAAAAAAAAAAAAAAAGAAGGGGTGGGGGGGTTAAAATTCAAGCTTTGTCTTTGCACTCACATGCTGAGTTCCACTCTCATGGTTTTGGCTGGTTCACTTCAGAGAATAGCCTGCTGCATGATCCGGAACTAAATCAGTGGCCCAAGTTTGCGCTATTTGGATCTTAGGGTTTGTTTTTGTGTTCGCGCTAGTATTTAATTGCTGATGCTGTTAATGTAACTTGATATATCTTTATTTGGAAAAGGGCAGTTGGCAAGCACAGTCAGATGTGTTGGATTGATTAAGGTTAATGGATCTTCTAAGACATTAGGGATTTAAAAAAATTTATTATTGCAGCTAATGCATATCAATATTTTTAACTCTGCTGAAAGCATCAGCCTAATAAAATGCATTTCGCTCAAATTTGCATAAAGAAAAGATGTGGGAAGAAAGTTACAGGGTAACTATATGTAACATGCACACACACTCTCTTGTTGGAAATGACTTGAAAGCACCCGCTAAAACCAAAATTCTTAGTGCAAACACGTAATGTGGGAATGGCAAGAGATGTTGTTTTCCGAGCTTATTGCAGTGATGAACACCTGCTGCACATGGAAACCACACCAAAATAGTTTTTGAATAGTTTTCTTGGAGGTACCAGACTCTAGTCTCATTGAACTCTTATAATTAGGCACTGCAATCTTTTTTCATGAAGAAAATATAAAGCTTTTCAGGGATACAGCACTCTTTATCATGAACTCTGTGGAAAACTGTTCATTCTCCTGGCCTTTGGTCTCCTGAACTATAATTGCTTGCAGTTTTACCTCTGCACACACTGTTAATGCACTGCTTGACCAATTAGAAGAATAGGCTTTTTCTCTAAAAGACTTTCACACAGGATCTTTGATGATTTTAAGATGTTTGTTATGATATTTGACAAAAAATACTGCCTAGTTTTTAAACCTTGTTTTAAGTACTATAGACTGCTAAGTATACGTCACTTAGAATGAAGCAGGAAAAAATACTGTTATGATGGATAATGACTGGATGCCTATATTCAAAGATGTTATTTACTAGTTCATTTGTTATAGACAAAAAAATTCAGAAAATATTACTACTAATAAAGTGCACTTCTTCAAGTATGACTATCCCAGATCTCACAGATGAAAGAATGATTCACAGGCAAGTTCCACAAATTGTCCGAGGTCACATACCAAGATAGTAGCAAGTAAAATACTGAAGAAACCCCCTGAATCGATGGCATGTTGCTGGTCTGTTTAAATCTTGCCATAATCACATCCATGACATACACGATACGGATGATGTATGCATTTGTAATATTTTTAGTCTATACAAATAAGTAATAAAAACTGTAATGAGCCAGAGGAAAGAATACATATTTTAAAAGCAATTGCCTTTGCAATATTTGTTTTGCTTGTGAAATAAAAGAGAATGTTTCTTCACAGAGAAACATTATTTCGAGACTTAAGGCATAGTTTTTTATATTTAACAGCAGTGTTTATTACAGCAGTGGACTGAGACACCACTTACCTGCATATGCTTTTGGATTCCGCCAAGCTTTCTTGTACAACTGAACAAGTTATATATATTTTCACTGTTTCAGAGACCAGTCGTTCGCCTATGGATTGTTCTATTTCCAGCCATCCTTTGCTTGACTTCTACATATGATGACGGCATGCAAAGCACTCAAGTGAAGAACATCTTTTTATGCATATATTTGGTACCTAGGACAACTGGTTTAAGATGTTAGATGGAATTTCTATGTATTAATAAAATCAATAACAACATTCTTAGAGTAGTAGACAAAACCTTGTAGTCATGTTAGAAACAATATCTCACAAAATTATTATGATGAGCCTTGATTAGAATATATATGGGAATAACTTAGGCTTGAGAACAGCTTTGTAAGATTAATGGAAGATTCACTAGCTAATTTGTCATTCTAGTAATTATGACTGTATAGAAACCATTCCTTAAAAATATCTTGTAATGACAAATTCTCCCTTCAGATTCATAGGCATTCCACATGCATACATGAGGGCAAAACTTCATCCATCTGGAGTCTCATCAGAAAAATCCAAATAATTTAATTTTGAGTATTTTTGAGACTTTTTTGTAATAATAGGATAAATCTCAGCTGTGTTGACATCCTTTAATGCAAAGATAAAGCCTTCCTAGTGGATAAGAAATGTATCCTAGCTTTGAAAGTGCCTATTTGGAGTAACACATTGTACTATTTACAAGCCATTTTATAACAGCATTGGTATGGAATACAGGTGGTTGACTTTATTTCCAGAAATCTTTTTTTTTGTAGTAAAAGAAAAGGACCTATGATTAATTTAATTACAAGACTATCCAGCTACATATAACATACATGTCAATGAGAAAAGATAACCTTAAAATTTGCATAATAATATATCTCAAATCCTGCCAGTCCTGCAAATCGTATCTGGTCCATACTCTCGTTTTAAACACATAATTTAATGATACTGCTCTGGTGAGAAATAAGAATCTGACAGTTTCAAAAAATGACAAAAATTCATTTAGAACTTGTGTTAACACATGCAACAAATGTACAGTTTTTTCTTTCCACAGTATGCATCTCAAGACTCTTTTGTTAATTTAAGTTTTTGAAAGTTGAAAAGAATTTGCATCATTTTCTTGACATATCTTCATAAAAATACTACCCTGGCACCTGTTGGAATAATGTTAGCTTCTTATTCCCTGGATTTTCTGTGGAGAACCAACTGAAAATGTAGGGACCTGATTAAAAAGCATGATCAGGGAGGTCTGTAACAAGGAACTTATGAATATAAAAAGAGAAGTAAAACAGGAACTATGGCTCTGTTTTCGGGAAAGTTTATGCAGGCACTGCAAACACCTAAACTACCATCACCTAGCGTGCAGACAGGGACCCTGCACATAGGCTGTCCTCATGTTCGTGGAAAAACCTTCAAATTAAGAAGGCGAAAGGCTAAAACTCAAAACTATTAAATAGTGAAAGAGACTTTTGACTCTTTTGCAACAGCTTCTCCACAGGAGCTCTCTAAGAAGTCTAAACACACCGATTTTAGCCCCGGTTTACGCCCATTGAAGCAGGATGAGGCACACTTCTCCGTGCAATACCACCGCCGGCCACCTGACGCCCCATGTGCAGAACCCCGATTATTAAGTGGGAAGTACAGAAGTTTTATCAGGTTAGGACTTTATCCCCACCAACCTGAAGAGAATTACACCCCACATGCACTTCTTTTCCCTTGACTGACGCCCCCCATACACATACACACCCCCTCGCTGCCCCACCTGGCGCTCCTAACGCGGGGCTCTCAGGGCACCCCCAGCCATGCTCCTCTTCCCTCACCCCACAGCGGCGGCGGGGCTTGCGGCAAGGCGCCCAGCCGGCAGGGAGAGCGCTGAGGGGCGCCGTGCGGGGAGCGGGGCAGAGGGCGCGGAGAGGAAAGGGCTGAGGTGAGGGGCGCTGTGAGGGGAACGGGGCGCGGAGAGCGCTGGGGCGAGGGGCGCCAGCCCTGAGAGGGCGGGAGGCGGCGATCCTGAGGTGACGGGGGGAGGGGAGGCGGGTAACGGCCCTGAGGGTGTGGAGGGCAAAGAGCTCCTCCGGAGGCGGGTGGGGGGGCTAAAGCTTTTCCCGGCTCCCCACCTCCTCGGCGCGGTGCTCGGGCCGGAGCCCCCCGGCGAGGGAGGCGGCAGCGCTAGGAGGAGGCGTCTCGCAACAGATGGTTAAAGCCGGCTCCTCGGCGCAGCCCGCATTGGCCGGCGGCGCGAGCCGGGCGGGAGGAAGGGCGGGAGAGAGCCGGCCCCGCGCAGGGAGGGCGACGGCAGCGGCCGGAGCTGCGCGGCCCCGCAGCGGGGAGCGGAGCGCAGCGCCCCCACCCCGCGTCGCTCGCTTCCCGCGCGGGTGCTGAGGCGTCCGCCTTCCCGAGGCGGAGGTCGCCTCCCAGCCCTCGATCGGCGGCGGCTCCGGGCCACCTGTGAGTTTTCCGGCTGGCGGGGGCCGTAAGTAACACCGCCTCCGTGCGCAGCCGGGCTGGGGCCTCCGGGAGGGTTCTGGCCGCGGGGGCGGGAGGCCCGGAGGGCTCGGCTCCCGTGGCTGCTGCCTGCGCCTGGGGTGGGCGAGCCGGAGCTGCCGGCTTCTCCTCCGGTTTAACCCGTACTGTAGGGAAACGGGGAAGGTGTGGGGGGAGTTCCCCTCTCGGGCGGGAGGCGGAATCAATGTCGGGGAGATTTTTATCACCTGTAAGTGAAGAAACCCCCACTCGCATTCGCCCCCCCTCCGTTCCCGCCTCGCCGGTGCAGAGCCGCCTGTGGTAAATAGCGCCGGGTGTCGGTGCTCGGCGCCCTGCGGGGGCGCGCCGGCAGGTGGGGGCTGAGGCGCGGGAAGCGGTTTGCCCAAGGTCACGCAGCGAGGCAGCGGCTGGGCTGGGAAATAACATGCGCTGTGCTGAAAACTTCTGGTTCCCAGTCCTGCGCTGGGCTCTTGAACAGCACTGCAAGGCTGCAGGGCTCCAGGCATAGACGCGGTAGGGTTGTAGGTAGGTCTCTGTTTAGCTTTTTTTTGTTTGTTTGTTCGTTCTCCTTTAAAACGTTATGTATGGATGTGAAACGGTGCAGAGATGCAGCGTCCGCATCATCTCCCTTGCTTTCTCTACCTGCAAGCATGTGAATGAATGCATATATGCTCTTGCTTTTCTGTGACTGATGTGAAGTTCAACAGACTAAAAACGGAAATTGTTGGTGAAAATATGATGTTTTTTCTTCACTTTTAGCGTGGCAATAAGTAATGTCTTTGCTGTTAACGGTGAATGTCTTCTTATGCCACCAGACAGAAGTTGTGAAAAGCCCCTTAATTGGTTAGGTGTCAGCTGCATTCCAAAATTAATCTGCAGTGCAATAGCTTTTATGCTCAGTGCATGCGAGAGATGTAAAGCATGGTGGGCCATGCTTCAGGAACTTATGCACTAGAGTATAATGTGATTAAGAGTTCTTCAAAGGATGCAACTGGAGTAATTGTTTTAGTGCTAGTTATATGCCTAACAATTTTCTCTGCCTCTCTCTCTCCTCTCCAAATATAATTTTAATGAGTTTACATAAAGATATTCTTCTGTAGTTTGTCCCTGCTAATGTTCAGTGTTTCTCTTGAGCTTCTTATTATGTGGAAGTAGAACTGACATGTGTAAGGATGTTGTTTTGATTAAATGTATTATGAGAGTCCTCTGAGTCAATCCTCTTCATAGAATTTGATTGATCTTTGCATTTCATGACATGTCCTGCAGCACTGAAACTTAAAAGTTTGTGCTGTTCAAAAACTAACCTAACCCCCCTACCATCTTTCTCAATTTTACCTTAACTGTTCTGCTTGGTTTTGGGGGGGTGGGGAGATGGAATATGAGAGAGATTTAGGAGAATACTCAAAATATTTGTGTAAATAGGACAGCTTTATTTTTAATTTGTATTAGGGAGTTCAGGTGAACTCTGGACTCTCTTCAGCGCAAATCGTGGAATCAAGGTAAGGTTCCCAGCAGGGTAGGATTTTACTACTGTAGATGTTTTGTGGTTTGAATGTGGAGGGTTTTGTGTGTGTTTGTTTTAATCTCATTCAGAAAACGTAGTATTATTCTCAAAGTATATAATGGACTTATTCTTTTCCCTGGACTTTGATCTTTACAAAAACCCTGTGTTTTGGCTACATAACACTTTTTTTGCTGCGTCAGATTCCTTGCAAGGAGTCTTATTTTGGGTAATTTCTAGCTGAAAGTGTTTGCCCTTGCTGTATAAAACCATCTTGATTAGTCTGGTCTTTCAGTACCAGATTCTCCATCTAAACAGACAGGAAAATGTCTGTAGTTTTTCTACCTGAGTAGCTAATATTATTTCATTAAACAAAATGTTAAATTGTAATAGATGATGCTTTGCTATGGCTCTGTATGTTTTGTTTTTAAGAAAGTATTAACAGTATTGCACTGTTGCGACTTCCTCTCAAACATCTGTTATGAGGATCCCAGGTGAGAAAAATTATGGCTGCTCATCTACAAAAATAGAAATTCAAACAGACTTGGTGATATCAAATTTGTAAATATAACTGATTTAGGTATATGAATAAGACCCTTCTCTGTTGCAAATGAGAAAGAAGGTGATGGAATAAAGCAAATACTTTTTCTGTGTAATAGCAGATGTGTATTTTTGAGATACTAGATTTAATATCTAGTATCTCAAAGAACTCCACAATTTGGGAAGAGTGTGAATTTAGAGTTTATATTCCCTTCAAAATTGTTTTTAGAAGTAATTAATTTGAATTCTAGACAGCTCTAACTTCTTGCTCTGTAGATAGCATAGAATGATTAAAATATTTTCCAAATAATTGTACCTCCTCAGAGAGACACAATTTTTTTTTTTTTTTCTCCTTTTGCTTCTCAACATCCTTTCCTTGGCCACCTGAAGATGTAGCCTCACTGTGAAGTGCAGAATAGAGTAAAAGTAAGATCAAGAACTGCTACATACCCATTAGAGAATTTTGGTTAAAGATGTGGTGAGATCATACTTCTATGAAGAATGCTCCATGCCTTTGCCCATTTCCATGAAGAGTAAATGAGACCTGCCTTGCAAATTGTCCCTTGCAGTATTCTTGACAGAACACATGCTCATTTTTATCAATATTCTGGGCCAATTTCTCAGGCTGGAGTGGATGTTTTGGAGAATGAGATACAGGCCTACATTTCCAATATAAAAATGGGTGTTCCAGTATTCTCACATTTTTGAGAATATCTTGGGCTTGTTCCAGTACAAGTCATGATTTAATTTGAAACTTGAAAAGCTGCAATGAGTGAAGCTTATTTTGTTTGGTTTTTTATTTTGCTTTGTTCCCCCCCCCCCCCCCCCCCATTAGTATTAGTCTGCAATAGAATTGGATTTTTGTTTAAGTTCTGGAAATCATCTGAATTTTTCAATATAGTTTGTTGCTGGTTAACTGCCTCTCGTCTGCCTGTCCCCACCACCCCACCCCTCACCCAAATGGTGCATGGGGAGAAATTCTGGAATGATAATGCAAGTTTGACAAGGGAGGATTTCAACTAATTAGCAGTTGGCCTCTGTAGGAGCAGAAAAGATGTGTAATATTTCTAAATTCCCTAAAAATGTTACTTTGAACTTGTTTCAATACTAGATATAACTATGCTTTTCTACAAATACAGATGCTGCAAGTCTAAAGGTCTTCAGCAAGAAGCAGCATCTGAAGTATTGCTTCTGAGGCAGTAAAAATGTCTCAGTAAACAGAAATTTTTATCTTCCGTCTTGTAAGGAGTTGTACTTGAGTTCTAGTGTTCTTGTAATACATTAAATGTGTGCTCAGATTGTGCAGCTGCCCTGGGATCCCTCATGCACAGATTTATGTGATCTTTGCATGTTAGTGTCTACAGTGGTCTGTATCACAGCGAAATGCAAACTTCTGGTTTCTGTATTAGCACAGTTGTGTATACATTTGGGTAAGGCTTTTTTAAATTTTTTTTTTTTAACGTGAATGCAATAGTTCAACAGTTTAACTTAGACTCACCTCTGTGTCTGTGTGCGTGTGTACATATATGTATGTACACATGTGTAAAAAATATAGCAATGTGTACCTGTGTTCTTATTTTCCAAATCCTGGTGAGCAAAATTTCCAATTAAAGTGTTTGAAATAATGTCTTCTTTCTGTAGGCTGGCTGTGGTAGGAAATTTGTTTTGGTATTCAGCATAGAATGACACTAAAGAAAATTAACTAATGTGAAAAGATCTAACAACAGAACCTAGGAAACTTTGTTCCAGTGAAACTGTGTAATCACTAGTACTAATTAGCCATGTTTAATGGATTGTTGGAAGAGTGTGTCAAAATAAAATGTATCTATTAGGCTGAAGAGTTGTCTCTAATCTGCGTTGTTGGATGAAGTCTCATTGCTCCAGAAAGAAGTGTCCCATTTAGAAACAGGCAGCACCTGATTTCAAGCTCCTGAAAAGAAAGCAGTTGAATTGCCTGCCTTATTTGAAGTTCTTGGACAGGCAGCAGTCTTTGTGAAAGGCTGAAATTATTGATCCCTGAGGTAGGAAGTACTGTAAACAATGATTCTGCTGTGATCTGACAGTTCTGACCATCTCTGCGACTGAGTCATTGACTATGACTAACCACTTGAATAGATGGATTCGGTGTATTTAGGAACTTGTGTTTTCTAGTAATATTTGGGAAAGGAAGATTGCAGATCTTAAAGATGCTGAAATGTGTCAGAAGCTGATGTTCTTTACAATCTGGTAACCGAATAAGGAAAACTTCTTGTAGGGTTTTGGTGTCTGCAAGTCCTGATGAGTTGACCTGTTGTATAGATTTTCTTAGATCTACTTATAGATTTAATATTCTTCTTCTGGATTCTGTCTTCTGTGTGGTTGAAGTGAAGTTCTTTATGCATCCTTCTTTGCAGTGTTATCCCTGCATGTTACCCCAGAGCTACTGCCATTCAGTGGAGGGGAAGAACTTGGGTCAAAAGACAGAAGTGTGTTTTAGGGTGGGGTTTTTGTAGTTTTGTTTTTATAGCTTTACTATAAGAATCCTAACCCAACACATTTTACTTCTGTGAGTGTGAAAGGAGTAAGAGTATGGTCTTGGAAATTGTAGCTTGCTTCTAAGGAAGGTTGAAGTACTGAAACCATAAAGCTCAGTGCACACCTAAGAACTAAAGTTCTGATCCTTCTCCCACACCAAATACTTGGTGTATACTCTTAAAAAAATGATGGATTTAACATTAGCTGATTTTCACAAAGCCTTATTGTTCAGTTTCCTTTCTTCCTTTTCCACTGCTGCCTTTTTGTCTTAGTTAAAAGTAGTAACAAGTTTATGTTGCATTGTTACAATAGTGTTAATTTTCAGCTGGGGTGTGAAGTTATCTTATGCCAAAAGTACTAATGAAATGTATGGATCTTCTCTTTTTTAAATACAATGACAAGATCCGGTCATCTGAATTTAAGTTTATGAGTAGTGAGCAAGGTAGTATTAAGTGTCCATATCTGTCTTGTCCAGTAATTGCCAGAAAAATCTTTGTGCTCTTCTAAGTCATATACCTGCAACCCCCAGTGACTTTGTAGAGGACTGCTGTAAGGCATGTGAATGGTCTTTATTTTTCTCCTAGTAGTGTTTAAATGGGCATTCCAATACATGGTTGTGTATAGTATCCTATTTCTTCTGTTTTTAGGTAATCTGGGGAATAAATCTCGTTAATCCTAAAATCCCTTCTGATGAATCTAGTAACACCTAGTTTACATTACTGAACTTGATCCAGGAAATAATATTACTGTATTGGGGAAAAACTGCATATTGGTTGGTATAAAAAAGTAAAACTTAAAAATGGATATACTTTGAAAACTTAGGGCTTTGTTGTTGCTCCAACTTGTTGCTTTTGCTTAAATTATTCTAGGGACCTGAAGAAATATCTTAAGTATTTGAGAAAGTTGGGACTTTATGTATGAAGCAAATAGCTTCTTAAGGTGTAGACTCTTTCTAGATTGTGGTATGTCAGGAACAATTTTCTTTCATTATGCTGGGATTTGAAATCCTTTTAATACTGTAGACTTCCAAATCTCACTGTGCCAGTCATGTGATATGTGCCTTGAGCATCAGTTGTTGGGAATATGAGTGTTTCTAGAGATTCATTACTTTGGGAGAGATAAAGGTCTCTCTCAGAGAAAGGCGCATGATAAGAAAAGACTAGTACAAAACTAGATGGGTTACCTGATGGACTGTTTGCTTTCTTTGGCTCAGACCTCAGCTTAGGGTGTTCTGAAGAAGTTGTTCAGGTTAGTTCTTGTGATATCGATGTGTTCGAATTAAGAGATTTCACTGTGGTTTATAGGTATTACAAAAATTAAAGCTATACTGGGTCTACTTAGGTGAGCAAAACAGGGTGAAGTCTAATAAAATTGGTTCTGCACTGCTGAGATATTCAGTCAGGCTGGTCAGATAAGAGCTCAAAGAAGTTTGAGGCAAGTTCTGAATGGTTGTCTCTGCTTAGTAATGCCTTCATTCCAGAGCATTTCTCTGTGATTTTTATGTGTCTTTGGTTTTTGTTTCTTTTTTTTCCCCGGACTTTACTACACAGCAAGTCAAATTCATCACCAGTTTTCACCATCCCTGCGGTCTTGCAACCAACACACAGTTCGTGCGTTTGGGAAGGGAAAGAACAAAAAGCCAGCTATGTTACTGATTGTAATGTTTAGAATTATCAACTTGGTTTCTTTAATAAAAATCTGCTATATGTATCTGTTACTTATCAGGTTAAGGGAAATATCTGTTATTGATAAATGCCTAATGAACATCCTGAAGTTACTAGCTCCTGCTGTTGCAAATAAATCGCTTTGCAATTCCCTTCCCCTTATTTTTTTGATACATTCCATGCACAATCAGTTGTGTGTGTTATTAATTCTGTTTAAAATTATTTACCTTTTAGTCTTCATCAAGTTTTATTTTCCCCTATGTTCCAGTACCAGCAGCGTTTGAAGGACTTTCTAAAGAACCTGGCTCCTTTACGTCATCCTTTCTTTGTCAGAGGAAGTGTGTAGAAGACTTCAGGGGCTTAGAGAAAAATTATATGGTTCTGCTCTTAGAAGGCTTTTTTCATAGATAATATGTGTGGAGACAAATTACTCTACAAAATGTAACTCAGTTGTGCCTAGAGAAGGGTGAAAAGGCATAGCTGCAACTGGAGGCAACACTGGAATGTGTCTTCTGCCATCTAATTCATTGGGTAAATCTTTGGATCTTGCTGTACATCTAGAAATACCATGATGCAATGGTTTCTGTGATTCACTTGGATTCTTTTCTGACTGCTCCAAATCCTAGAGCACTGATAAAAGTGGAGGCAGCTGTAAGAGTGTAGATAAGTGAGTTCCAATTAGTGCCTCTAAATCTTTGTCAAATGATCTGTCTTTAGTCACACTTGTCTGGTAGTCTAACTACAGAATCAAAGCAATCTTTAAAAATTTTATTGAATTTCCTTGCATGTGATATTTGCATGGGTTATCTTCTCGGTGCTGCCTGCTGGAGAACAGAATTGCAACCAGTAAAGCTTAGCTATGATACAAGACCCTGTAGGTTCTGTAGCTGTTCACAGTGTGACATTAATGGTGTTAAAATAGCAACATCAGCGATATTAACTAATTTCCTCATTCAGACTGTGACATTTGTTTGGTAAAAGGATCATTAACCATATGCAAACATCCTATGTGCTGTAAAAGGTCTTTGGGCCCTGACAAATGATAAATGAGAAAATTACAGGTTGTAGGAGAATGTAAATATCATTCTTCGGAAATCTGTCCTCCGGCAAGACAGAAATGTTCCCCTCTAAGCAACGAAGGTTTCATTATAGTCTTTTCACATCCGTAAAGAATGCTGGAGACTATTTTACATACTTAATGCATATCTTGATGTCTCTTCCTTTCTTTCAGGCACGGCTGTTGAATTGGGATTTGTCCTGGTTTTGTTAAGCAAGTACTCCAGCAGTGCACTATAGAAACGTGTTGTAGCCTCAATTAACTCCTCCTATAATCTTCTGGATAATTTTGCATGTTTTTCTTATTAGCAGCTTTAGGTCACTTTTTTAATCAGCTGCTATGCAAGAGATTAAAGTAGGGGCTCACATAGTACGTTCCTTTCCATGAGATGACTACATGTAACACAAACTTGCATGTTAACCGATGAACGCGTTTACCGTGGCTTTAGGGAAAGGATTAATCTAGTTTCAGATGATCCTTGTGACTTTCTTGCTCTTCCTGTCTGTAGCTGTGTAAGGATTTGTAGAGTCAGATTAGAGTACTAACATCACCATCTTCAGAACATAAAAGCTTCAACAATATGATGCATTTGCAGTAGCTTATTACCTAGTGCAATTCGTGAGTAAATTTTCTAGCTTCCGCACCAGTGTTCTAAAGTGTGACTGAGTACAGTCCTTCAGCCACTGCTGTTTATCTCATTAAAGCTATGGCTGAAGTTGCTGTGCTATCAAACGATAAAACTGAATTGTGAGTTCATCCTCACATCCTGCTTTTATCTTGTAATATCACTGCAGTTTTGAAAGAACCAGGCAGACTTGATAGTTATTGTCATTTTCAAAATGACAAAAATAATTTTCAGAGGCTTCAAAACTTTTTGCCAATCTTTGCAAGAATGGAGATGTTACAAGCAATTAAAATAACAGTTCTACTAAATTTTAAAAACTTTAAAATGGCTGGAAGTTTTAACTTTCGATTAGCTTGCAACAGTATCTTTCTTACTTTCCTCTGGAAGCTAGATTTGGAAATAGCAACCCCGTAAGATTATTAAACACCTATTAAAAACAAAACCAGAATTCAATTTTTTTCAAAATTGGAGCGATCAGTTTCGTTGACCAGAATGTCTGATACCTCTGTTTTTGAATGTGGATTCTTGCTGATTTTCTAGGATATGATTCCCAAGCTATTAAGGCATGTAATTTGATTTATGCTAAGATAACTAATAGCCAAGCACAATCTGATACATTCATGGTTATTTGGATGCATCTGAGATGTACCACCATATACCAGACTTTGTAAGTCTGATTCAGAAACAGGTGTTTTAAGCAGGAGAATGTTCACCAGCACAGCAGAATCTTCAAAAAAGTGAAGACTTTGATTTTTAAACAAGCACCTGCTGAACTGTGGAAAGGGAGAAGAGGGAATGGACACAGAGCCTGAATTTGGCAAGTTTTGTGCAGGAAAGCGTTGTATACGCCCCAAAATATTTTGGTACCAAGAGATGAACAGAACACCTTGGCATCAGTAGTGCATAAAAGCTGAACCTGAAATGGAACACTTCCCTCATTTAAGTCTTTGGCTATGTTTCTAGAGGTTGAGGATCTGGTTTTCATCCCATATTGTTGGGAGCTGTCAAATGTCAGCATTTTTTCCTCTGAAGGATCTATCCTGAAAACATAACACAGGAACTCCCTAAGAGGAGTGTAGAGGAAAGGAGTAAAATGATCTATGATCTAAAATAATTATTACCCCAATAAGGGAAGACTCAATTAGTTGGTTTCCTTAATCTAGCCACAAACAGGTCAGATTTGTGCATACTGTGGATAAGATGAGGTAGAGCAAAATTGCAATGGAGTGAGGTTTTGGGAAAGCATGGGGCAGAGAGATAAAACTTTAGACATTCAACTTGTTGAGAGAGGTTGAAAGAAAACCCTATCCCAGCTGGCAGATGGTGTTTTGTGATGGCTTTTTATTTTATAATTTCATGCATGACGGCTTTTACTAGTTGTTTGCTGGGACTCGTTGTTCTTGTTCCCTTTGATGCATAACTCTGCTTCTGTTGGACTCTCTGCCACTCTCTAATGGTGGTGAAATCTTGAGCGCTGGAGGGCAGGCAGAGGATTTGGGTATTTGTTTTAAAGGTAGATTGCACTCATGCTTTTGCATAAACTGACTGCCAAATTTGAGACTGAGGGAATACTGCTTCCACGTCAGTTGGCACAGACTGTGGACAAAAGGACGACACTGTTACATGATGGAAATATGCAATATCCGTGTGCCTGGAATTAGATGATAAGTCAAACAGAATTCCTTCTTTCTTCAGGACCGAAGACTTTGAGAAAGCCTGTTATTTCTCTTCTGTCCTCTTACAAAGTAGTGTGCTGTTACTTGTTTCTAGTGATCTTGAGCAGGGGGTCCTTATAATAAGTTTACAGTATTCCATAGCTTGCAGTATGAGTGTGCACTATGTGTTTGTTTGTGGGCTGAACTTGGTCTTCTACCACACTGCGTTTCAAAGAACAGGAGTAGAGTATCCAGTAAAGTTGTGAAACCTTGTAAGAAGTTTAACAGGTTGGACAGACATCAGAGAGGGAGAAGAGCTCTCTATACCTTCTTTCTCCCATGGAGCAAAGGCGTAGGCTGGCTGGACTCCAGTGATCCCTTCCTTTTTGAATCAGCCCTCTGTGATCAGGTTGTACTTGATTGGATTGCTGAGGTGTAAATATATAATGCTTCCACATTGTTACTGAGAAAGTGCAGTTACTTGTTAGAAGCCCGTATCTCTCCATTAGCATTCCACAGAGTTATAGTAGTGAATGTTAAGTTTGAAAAGAAATCAATTCCAAGACTTTGTTCATGTATCAGTTACCTGCTTAATCATATTTCCATACAGAATTCTCTGAATAAGTGTTCTTTTGGGTCTTTTGGTATATTTTAAGTATTTCTGCTCTATGTGTTGACGAAACTCCTTCAGGTATGAAGGACTTGTTTTAGGTTTGTGTTTTTTACCAACTTCAGTTAGCTCTGATTTCTCAATCTTAGAGTGTCACTACCAGGATGAATATGTTTATACTGTGGGTTCTGCTTGACTGTATCTCTGATCGCGTGTTCCTGATACAGAACGTGGAGACAATGCAACTATGGTGGCAGAGATGGGTATGGCAGAACCACCTGAGATTAGATTCAATTTATTGGTTTTGTAGTGTTTGCTTATTTTCAGGCTGCTGATAATATCAAGGCAAGTCAGTTTAAAACTAGCTGAGGCCAAAATCAGCATAGAGAGTAGTAACAACTTGAAAGTGATATTTGTGGGTAATTTGGTGAGCAGGAGCATTATGGTGTCTTAAATCTTAATTGTAAAGATGTCTTACAAAAGAGGCACTGGTACCATTCCTACTTTTCAGCATAAATAAATATTCATCTTTATGCAGGATTTTAAGTTTTCTTCCTCTAATTTTCCCTGGTATGATATTAAGGAAAGAAAAACATGTGTATGTAGAGGAAATCTGCTATAAGCTAGAGAGATAATAGTTGAAAGACAGATTTTCTGTCTCAGATGAAAAATAAAGTCTTTGCAGTACTTGCTTCTACTTGACTTTTGCTGTGTATGTATAGAAAATCTAAGTGGAAAACTTTCTGCTGTCAATTGCACTGCAAGGTAAGAATATCTTTTTATTCTTGTCTGAATCAACATTAAATCAGCTTGCCAGCCAGTAAGGTTTTAATGCTCAATAACCTTTCATCATGATAGAATTGTGTCTCTTTCATCATCTGTGTGCTGAATTTTGCCCTCCTCTTTGATCTCGAGGCAAAGGCTTAGGTACCAACATTATCATGTTGATATCTTTACTTTCATTAGTCTTTCATGCATCTGCAATGACCAGACAGCAATGGGAGTGTTCAGGATGCTTGTTGGGAGCTACTGATGCTTAGCAGCCTAATGCCTGCCTCATAGGGCCCAGTCTTAAAACCCAGTGGGAGTTTTGTCTGCATGTAGAGTCTTAAGCAGCCTTCCTGTGACAGGGCTACTGAGTGAGTTGTGAAAAGGCAAAAGGAATATCTAATTTGTTAGAACGAAAATCTACTGCAGTGGCTAGCTGGGATTTTCCATTGTTTTGCCGCAGTCATGCTAGAGTTAGTTGTTTCTTTCAGCTGTGTACTGTCCTTTTTGGCTTTTGCTTTTGTTTTCTCTTATCCCCCCACCCCATCCACCTTGGTCCTAACTCTGGATTGAAAGTTGATTATACGAAAAGTTACAAAATGATAGTTTTCTGCTCTCTGTCTGTGAGCCTTCTTAAGTTATGGTATGTACTAATTTATTGAAATCTTTTGAAGTATGCTTAACAAATAACTACCCTGAAAGTGTTTAGCATTTCATAGAATCATAGAATTGTCAAGGTTGGAAAAGACCCTTAAGATCATCGAGTCCAACCATCAACCTATCACTGCCAAGTCCATCTATACCATGTCTTCAAGCACCGTATCTATCCGTTCTTTAAATACTTCCAGGGATGGAGACTCAATCACTTTCCTGGGCAGCCTGTTCCAATGCTTGACCACCCTCTCGGTGAAGAAGTTTTTCCTAATATCTAACCTAAACCTCCCCTGGCGCAGCTTGAAGCAGTTTCCTCTCGTTCTGTCACTCGTTACTAGGGAGAAGAGACCGACCCCCACCTTGCTCCAGCCTCCTTTCAGGCAGTTGTAGAGAGCAATAAGGTCTCCCCTCAGCCTCCTCTTCTCCAGGCTAAACAACCCCAGTTCCCTCAGCTGCTCCTCATAAGACTTGTGCTCCAGACCCTTCACCAACTTCATTGCCCTCCTCTGGCCACGCTCCAGCACCTCGATGTCCTTCTTGTAGTGAGGGGCCCAAAACTGAACACAGTACTCGAGGTGCGGCCTCACCAGTGCCGAGTACAGGGGCACGATCGCCTCCCTGGTCCTGCTGGCCACACTATTCTTGATACAGGATTTCACTAGCCATGCCAGAATTTTTTCATATAAATACAATATTGTTGGGGATTTCTAGAATTTATGGGACTTTTTAGATATAAAGCTCATTTAAAACAAACAAACAAACAAACAAAAACCACACCAAAAACCCCCCAAAACCAAAAAACAACCACCTAAAAAAAACCCAAACCACCAAACACTTCTTGACAGAGATTTTTGTCCCTTCCGGTAAGTAGCTGAAATATACACAGTCAGTAAAACATACAAAACAGTTTAAAAACAGGATATAACATAGGAAGCAATAATGTAGGTTTTTTAAGTTTATGGGGAGTGATGTATCATCAACATAAGGAAATACGCTGTTATGCTTGCTGAGCTTGACTGGTCATGAATTTACAACCTAGAAAACTTGGAACAACTAGCACTAGACAAGATAAATAGCAAGAAGGGATAGATAAATATTTAAGATTTAATATTACTAAATAATTTAATACTTGTCATTGTCCAAAACCCATTCAAACATTAGTTGATCAACCTTCACTGCAACCCAATAAGCATTCCTAAGCGACATTTAACACATGATGATTCTTAAGTCACAGAAGCTAAACTAAAAATTTTTAAATGTGGGTAGAATTTCTGTTCCTTTTGTGACTGGCTCTAGATTTAGGGTACTGAATGCTGTCTTAAGGGTAGGCACGAATGTGCATGAGACTTTCCAGAAATGGAACCTCAGGCACCCATACCCTGGCTTGAATATCAGGTTCTTAGGTTTAGGGTGCTTTCGATTCTTGACTAAAGGAAACTATAAATCTTTTTGTTGTCCTTGGATGTTAGTGTCAGTCTCTGCCTACATTCTTTGAAAAGCAGACTACACTCAGGAAATCTAGAAGCTGTGGATTATTGTGTTTCTCAAAGCAAAAAGGAGTGAACAGTAGTTGAGCCAGTAATGTGCCCTTATGGTAAAAGCAGCTAATGTTATCTTGGGCCGCATTAGGAGGATTGTTGCCAGTGGGTCACAGGATCTGTTCCTGCCCCTCTACTCGGCACTGGTAAGGCTGCACCTGGGGTACTGCATCCATTTCTGTGCTCACCAGTACAAGAGAGAGATGGACCAACTGGAGAGAGTCCACTGAATGGCCACTAAGGTGTTTAGTGCTGAGAGAGCTGGGACTGTTCAGCTTACAGAAGACAAGGCTCTGGGGGGATCTCTTCAATTTAGATAAATACCTGAAGGGAGGGTATAAAGAAGACAGAGCCAGGCTCTTCTCAGTGATGTTCAGTGACAGACGAGGCCATGGGTACAGACTGAAACACAGGAGATTCTGTCTGAGCGTAAGGAAACACTTCTTTACTGTGAGGGTGACTGAGCGCCGGACCAGGCTGTCCAGAGAGGTTGTGGAGTTTCCATCCTTGGAGATATTCAAAAGCTGTCTGGACATGGTCCTGGGAAACTGGCTTGGGGTGGCCCTGCTTGAGCAGGGGAGTTGGACCAGATGCCCTCCAGAGGTCCCTCCTGACCTCAATCATTCTGTGATTCTGTGACAAACTGCAGACTGCTTCCAATTCTGATGCTAGTCACTCTGCCGAGTTTCACTACCTCCAGCATCTTATTTCTTTTGTGTTATGAATGCGTTCATAATTGAATTTTGCTTAGAAGTTACTGCAACAGCCAGTCACGTACCTTGTAGAATCGGACTCTTGTGAAAACACTGAATTAGTTGCTGTACAAAAGCAAGGACCTTGCAGAATGGGGAAGGGAGAGCTTCCAGAAGAGTTCTGAGAGGGTGCTCTTAGATGGTATGTGAAAGAAAACTGGAAACTGTACTCAGACCTTAGAAGTCTCATGTGATTTGCTAAAGGACCATGAAAATGATGATCTCTTCTGAATATTATTTGTCTTTTTATATTAGGTTACTGCTTACCTAGCAGATGTTCCCAGACTGAGAATGGCATGGCGTGGAGGACACTGCAGTAAAAGTGTTTAATCCCACTTTCTTTGGTATGTTTTCACTCTCCATAACAAAACACATTGTATTTATAACATGTGAGTTATTGCAGATGTGTCTGCGAAATAATGATGGGATGCAAGAATACGGGGCTGACTTCATTAAAAGCCATTATAATCACAATGAAAAAAAAAAATCAACTGTTGCATTTCTGTCACTTGATGGCTTATCTAAAATAATTTTTAAGAGGCAATGTGTGAAGCTCTTGCATTCATTGAATAATTATGATTAGATGTTAGGATAAGTAATTCAGTGCTATAAATCCAATAGTCTACCACTGAAAGCGTTTTGCCTCATGAGTTTACCTGTAGGAAAACTTTCTGGTTCTTCTCAAGGCATTAAAACTTGCATTTCTGCTATGGTTCTGAGGAACTATAGGGGGACTGAGTTCCAGGTAGCTTCTGAAATTCTCATACCCATTGTACTGATTTAAAAATATATGCATTGTTAATGAGGAAGTATGCGTACATCGTGTATCTCGGGAAGAGTGCAGCTGTGGAGATTGTCTTAAAATCAGTCATTTTTCAGTGTGGTCTACTCTTTTAGAGACTAAAATGTCTGCTTCTTAGTGCTAATAAAGTAAATTCTTCAATGCAGAAAACCCTAAACCCCTTAATTAACAGGAAAACTTAGTATTTGCTTAAAGGCTCTGGTGAGTTTCAGCCCGCTGCTTTTATGGATGCAGAACTGTAGCCAGAAAGATTGCAGTTCAGCTGGGTACAGATCTTGCAACATAAAAGACTCTAACTTACATAGGATAAAATGGAGCTTAAATACACAGGCACCTGAAGGATAAGGATGGGTACCCTCTTTGCAAGCAGTTCTTTGATTCTGTTTTCAGTCAAATATCAGGTAGTTTAGCATTGTTCACTTTCCAGAAACGCCTTGCCACAGGTGAAGCCAACACTACCAAAAGCAAAGAAAGTGACTATCTCTAGATTGTGTTTGGTGAAGTTTATTTCTTTGCAAGACTCCAGCATAATGCCAGTTTTCTCAGTTTCATCCGTGAGCAGAGGGTAATATTTACATTTGGGACAGTCAGCTATCTGATTTGCAGACAACATGACCTCTGCTGATCAAGTTTCAACATGAATTCCATTAGGAACTGGGACTCAAAACTTCTAGAGTTCTAGGGTAGGCTTTCCTTGCCTAAAGTCTTCATTTCTACTATGCTGTAAGGCAGTAATTTCTGAGCACTGGCTGTTTTAAGCCTTGTACTGAGCAGCAAGGCTTTTTCCTCCTCTTCCTGTCACTGATACTTTTCTTGGATTTGTTAGGGTGGGTTCAGAGCCAGCAGCAGAACCTGACTGAATTAAGAGTGACAGGTGTCAGATTCTTGGATTTTCTATTATTCAAATACTTGTAAAATAATTACCTCTAGGCCAGATGCTTGGCTATTTCTAGTCCCCTGCCATTCGTATTTTGCTTTAAGGCAAGAAACAAGGAGTTCCCTTGCATAGAAAAATCTCCAGCATAGATCTAATGCAGCATCCTCATGTTGGATCTGATACCTCAAATCCTGTTTCCTGATTGCACAGATGCATTGGAGTATCTTGGAGAAGGCACAAAAGTACTGTGTGTTTTGGTGGTGCTGTCTGCTAAAAAGCCCAGTTAATGGGAAGGAGGATATCAGCGCCATTTTCAATTGTAATGTGTCCCCCTGCTGTTTTTCATGTGCTCCCCTCCGCCCCCACTGTTGCTTGGATACTCCTGGGAATCTGGCCTTGGGTACTTGGATACTCTTACCCATCTAGCCTGTGGATCACCAGAGATACAGCTGCTCTGCATAACGCAACACAACTAAGCTAGGTCCAAATGAGATTCCTTGAGTACTGGAAGTGGTGTGCCTATGTTCGTGACCCGAGCAGAGCTCTGCGTTTACCTTGTTTGCCAGACCTTGGTGCTAATGTGGTTAAATCACTTTGAGCTACTTTGGGTACCTCTAAACTGAGCTATGACCTGCAGAGACAGGTAGTCTGGATTTTGCAGATTCTCTGCACTCTTGGAATTAGCTCTTATACAGCAGGTTAATGTGTTTTTGTATACTTAATAAATACATTTGGGTATATCTGTTTAAATTTTTGAGGAGAGTTGAAATAGCAGTGAAGTTGTATTGATTTCACTGGAAGCAGAGAGCTCTACAAATTGGACCAATTAGGTGTCCAAATGGAACTTCAGAATTAAGCCACCTTCAAATTAGTATCTTTTTTATTTTCTTCTCTCCAACCTACCGGTCTACCAGAGTAATCTTTTTTTTTTTATAATATCTGTGAAAATTTTTGAAGATAACCAAATAAAAAATATAATGTCCATAGTGTTCTGATAAAATAAAACACTGTGAGGCTACTGACTTGAAACTGATTTATTTTTAAATTTGCTTTCAGATAACTGAAGACAAAATAGGTCCTTTCTGCCACTGTAACAAAACAGAAAACAATTTTTTTGGGTGTATAATGCAGTGTTGCAGTTGTTAACTGTTGACCCTGCCTTTACACTACAGGAATTTTTGGAACTATGAGTGAGCAGTCAAGCAGAAGCCAAGCTGAAGCAACAGCTCTGATGAATGACATCTCAAAGCAGAAAGAATGTTTTTTAATAACTTAAGGCATTGCCTGTAGAAAGGGAAAACAAAGGTTTTGCAGTCTATTCATAATCTTAATTTCTGGAAGAAGGGGAGTGTGTGCGCACGGGGGTGTGCGTGTTAGAGGTTTAAAGTTATTTAGAGAACCCAGAGAGAAAAGATGGTGAAGCTGAAAGTTCCAAGGCCTCTGTTTTCTGTGACTACTGTGGTGCGTAGGCTAGGTTACTGCCTTGCTTTAATTGAACGTGTGAAGAAATTTAATGGGAGGCTGTGCCTATGTGGCATGGGAACTTCGTATCAAAAATAGAGAAATTATTAACACTAAATTTGAGCTCTTGATTTACATATTAGCATATGCCAAGCTGCTTCATCCTTCATCAGCTGATGTGTAGTTAGATGCTATTCTGCGTTACTAAATAACGCAATATAGGCAGCCTTGTAGAGCAAGATAACTGGTGCTGAGTGCCTGACACCCATGCTATGTGTTTTGTGGTCTTTTTCTTTGTACCAGTTCTAGTCTGGTCCTTGCAGGTGATTTTGAATTAACATTTGTAGTAGGTTTTAAACGGGCCTCTAAGGTACATCTTCCAGCTTACATTCATCTAAAAGGTGTCCTGTTTGTGTGCTTTGAGATGGCTTTGCAGCATAAGCCAAAGCACAGTAAGTGGGGGCAGCTGGGAAGTTTATTGTGCATGACAGATATATATTCAACTGAGGTATTAAAAATTTCCACTGAAATAAGTAATATTTTTCTTATGTTATTTTGCACTTAAAGCACTCCAGAATAGGTTTTGTTTTCTAAAGGAGCAGTGAAATCAAACCAGAAATACTGACTGCTAGAAGAATGTGACTTTTAAAAGTGAATGCAGTCAAGTGGTGATGTCATCAGTGATGTGAGCAAAACCATTTCAGAAAATTTACACTAAAAATTAGTCACGCTGCTAATACAGAGATAGTCTGTTTTAATTTCTTCAGCAGCTTTGAGATGACAACAGCTGCTCAAATGGTGACGGCAAGAATAGCAGAGTGACTTTTTCCCCCTTCTCTGGTGGCAAGTGACCCTTTCTGCACATGTGGTGGCACAGTTTAAGTAACAAGAATGCTCAAATGCCCTGGAAAATGTGACCTATGAAAAAAGACTAAAAACTGGTGTTTTGTCTAGGAAGGTGTGGTGGGTTGACCCTGGCTGGACGCCGGGTGCCCACCAAAGCCACTCTGTCACTGGCCAGTGGCAGGTCTGTCCTGGAGCCGGCTGGCACTGGCTCTGTCGGGCATAGGGAAGGCAGCTTCTCACAGAAGCCACCCCTGTAGCCCCCCCACTACCAAAACCTTGCCACGCAAACCCCATACAGAAGGACATGACTGAGAGTGCTCATGGGTTTTCAGATGCATCAAGTATCCTTGTAAAGAGGAAGGGAATAATCTTTTCCTTGGATAGAGGACATGAAATAATGGCCTTTAGTTTCACTGGAGATGAAGGCTAGATAGTTAGAAGAGCTTCTTATTTGCAAATATGGAATAGATTTTTGAAAGAGGTTTGAAACCTCTACAGGCTTAAAGAATAGGTACAAACAGGGGCCAGAATGGCTTGGCGTAGCTGGGCATGCCTGGGAGAGCTAGATGGATTGGGCAATTTCTTGAGGAAACCCCTCTAGATCTAATCAATGATGGGTAATAAAACATTAGGCTGTCTTCTGTGAACAGTGATCCATGCTTTTAATTCTTGATGTGCAGTGTGCAATAGAAACAGGGTGTGACTGAAATCTTAAAGAAAGGCAAGCTACAGTCAGGGTTCAGTCGAACTCTTGGAAAGTGATGTTGATTTAAAACAAACCTAAAACAAGGTCCAAATTTTCCAGTGTGCTGATTGTCCTTATAGACATGTGTTTGTCAGCCATATAAATGTGTCTTGCTGACACTGGTGTCTAGCACATACACCACAAATCCTAAGGAATGCGGAAGTTATATGGGGTTGTATTAAGTGAATTTCTAGTTATGTTTTGGAATTAAAAAAACCCCAACAAAACCCAAACCTGAAATAAAAGTTGAAAGCTTCATAGGTACAGACAGTTAAATGGCTTTCAAATGACTCGTCTTTTTAAAAATATATTCCAGAAGTTGATTTTTAAAAATCCACTTTGTGAATTTGTCTTGGTGACTCAGTTTATTTGACTGTTGATCACACTTCTAATTTTTTTTTTTTCTTCCTGATGAGAGTCTCAGAATTAGCTAAACTAATTTGCAGATCAGGATTTAAAAACACTGAACAATATGCCAGTTTCTATACTCCTGAGTTCTCCTACTCCTCACCCCTTCCTTATATGCTAGGAGAAAATGATCTGTCTAGTTTTGATTTATTTTGCACCACACAAACTAAGCTTGTTAAGTCCAAGTCCAATTATAATGAAATGTTTGAGCATATGTCAGCTTCCCAGATAATTGTATTGTGTAATCCAGCACTTTACTATTCTGACAAGCTGAAGAAATGTTTCCAGTAGAGGAATCAATCAGAAGAAATTAATCGTCATCTGTGGGGAAAGGAGAGGAAAAAAAAAGGCAAAAATATTGTCCTCTATGAATTGAACTTAATTTACTTTTGAGTGAACTCAGGCTACCTCTAGAAAGGGTATAACCTAGAATAGCCCTTGACGTTGCAAAACAGTGTTCAAGTTGTTTGTTGTATTCACCTTCTGTATTTGGCTGACAGAGGGAAAGATCAGCAGCTGAGGAAGTAACTTCCTCTGAACCTTTGATCCCAGATTCTGTTGCTGCTGCTGGCTCTTGGCAGGAGTTATCTCACTTTCTCTAACAGTAGCCTTAGGAAGAGTAACTGTCTGACCTCTCTTGCTTAAATGTATTTCTAGTGTTGCATTGTGTTCTGAAGGAAATAGTCCAAGTGTACTTGTTCCATTATATTGTCTCTTGTTGAAGAAAAAAAGGTTGAACTTTTTCTATATTATCCTCTTTCCTTCCTAAGCATGTGTTCTGTAGAAACCACTGATACAAAATTTATTGCACTTAAAGCGGAAACCTCTGAAGAAGATGTCAGCTGTTCTTTGTGGTAGGAGCCTTACATGGAGTTCCAAGGTGAAACTATTTACTACAGATATGAACTTGTGGTTTTATCTCTAAAGTAGGATTTGATCACTGGACTACAGTAATCCTATTCTTGGCGCATAAGTTGTGGAAAATATAAGGCTGAGATCAAAATAACTTTCAATACAGTGTAGTTCACTGCGAGTTCTTCTGTTAAGTCAAGGTTTAGACTTCTACTTGAGTAACTTCATTTGCCTTTGCTTCTTTAGAATAACTTGTCTTGTTGTGTGACAATGCCTAAGTAGTTGGTCTCTTTAAACGATAGTAAAAGAAGGGAGGTAGGTAGGAAAGTGGCTACTGCGGCATGCTGTGTTCATATTTGTGTAGTTGGGGATGGGGGGGAACATCCATTTCTGCCTTACTAAATAGGGCAATGATGTTGCGTAGCTGTCTCAAGACTTTCTATTTTGGGGTGGTTTTATAAGCAATACTATCATGCATATACTGAAGGTGGCGATAACATAATTTGAACAACGGAGTCCCTTAGTTTGTTTCAACATAAATTGGAAAATAACTTGTCATGTATTTTGTTGGCCTACTTTAAAAAATACCTGTTTAGGAATCTCAAAAGTAAAAATGGTACTGGGGACACTGAAGGTAAATAACACTGGTGTAGTCCAGTATTCTCATTCTCACAGCAAGGCAGTCACAAAGATCTGTCAAGCCCAGTGTTTTCTCTGGTTGCAGCCAATAATAGGCACATAAGTGGGTAAGAAGACGACAGAGGTAGAGAGGTATGCTGTTGAGAAGTCCCTCTGGCTCAGCAAGTTCTACAAGGTGTACTGTGCCTACACTGTTGCAGTTAATAAACCTTGATTGATTTTCTTTGCCTATAAATGTATCTTTTCACTAAATTGAACCTGTTTTACCATTTTAACAATTTTTGAGCAATTGTGTTTGGACTGTGCTTTTCACAAAGGCTTCTGAAGCTTTCTGCTGGGGGGTGGTCTGTAGTTCTGAGCCCTTCTCTGGGGATGGATCAGTAAGGTGACAGGAAGAGAAGGGAACTAACTTCAGGATAGTTGAGTAACTGTGATTAGAATAAAAAAAAAAAAAAAGAAAAAAGAAAGACTTGTTAATTTAAAACTATATTCCAATTCCCATGTAAACTTTGTATTCAGAAGAAGCAGCAATTAAACTTGCTTACCTGATGACCTATGATTGTGTGGTATATTGTGAAGATAATTTTGTTCAAGTTGGAATATGGTAAGGATTCTTTGACTCTTAGTAGGCAAAGAACTGAAGCAGTTGTTAAACTTATTTCCCAGAAAGCCTTTTTGTAAACTTACTTTTACAGATTGATTTACTACTGTATTATGAAAAAGTGGCTCAGAAACATAATATAGTTTAGTTGGCTATACATTTTAGATATTACTGAACACTCCGCATCATCTGTTGAAACTGCAAACAATGACACTACAGCAATGGCACTAAAGCTTATGGTATGGAAGCCCTGTTGTATTGGGTGATGATTTGGTTAGTGGAGCTTCTGATGTCTAAATGCTGTTACGTTTCACATCATCTGCTCTAGACACCCTGCACTGGAGAAATTGTATATTCACGTGGTCATGAAGCTAGAATGGATAGTACCACAGAACTTAGTTTAGTTAAATACTGATTTTATTGGTGTGGGTTGGTTTTTGTTTTTTTTTTTTTTTTTTTTTTTTAGTTAAGGTTTTGATGTGTGTTTCAGCAAGAGAGCTGAGCCACGTTTCGGTAGCTCCGCAAGAAGCGGAGAAGGAAAATGTTAGGTTTATAAGCTCCTAATGCAGGTGCAATATGTCTCTGAATTCTGGGAAAGCTTCATGCTTGTAATAAGCTTTAAAAAACTTTACTGTAGAGAATTTAAAAAAAAAAAAAATCTTGAAGTTCTTGCTTTGGTTTTATTTGTTTATTCCATCTCATCCCATTCGAAGACCTTAATATCGACCTACTTCAAAAAAAAAAAAAAGTAAGTCAACACATTTGGTTTGAAATCCATTATACTTAAGTGCAGAACCAGATAGTGTTATTTTGCTTTTGTTCTTTGAGCTGCTTAGGTACAGATTTTTGAGCTTTTCTACAGTTGTGCAAGATAGAATTCAATGATTCATGCAATCAGTTTTTTTACATCTTGGTTAATTTCTTCTTAATTTTCTTCTTTCTTTTTTACATCTTGTTTTTTTCCTTGGTGGGGCTTTAAGAAAATCACCAAACAGCAATGCAGTCTGCATTTGCAATGGTACGCAAACCTCTCTGACACTAAGTATGGCTGCTGTCTAATACTGGGCTATTGCTTGACAGATTTATTTTTTTTGAGCAGTGGTTTGTTAATATGTTAGCTGCACGGACATCTTGTTGTGCAAAACATGATCTCACATCCATATGCAGGCAGTTTTTTTCTCTAGCAAATTGCACCTTTGCTTTTTGCCTTCCAGTGTATGCATCTTAGTGTTCTATTCATGGCCATACAAAGCTTTAAATAGAACTTGCCATTTGTGTGTCTCATGAATCATGCATTCATCAGCATGTGTGATACATTATTAATCTTTAATCTGAGGATTCAAGCGTTGTCACTGAAAACATGCATCTTGGCCTATTTTAATATTACCAAGACAGGAAAAAAATACCCAAATCATTCATTACACTTGTTTTTCTTATGAATGGTTTACATGAAAATCAAATTGCTCTGTTTATACTTATGAAAGCTTCTATACTGGGACACAGGTGGAAAGATAATATTTAAGGAGGGAGATGGGGGTAGACAGTTCCTTGATTTTTAGCGTTGTTCTGCCTGTAAGAACCACCTGCCATTAGTTACAGCTCATGCGCTCAGCCAACGAAGTGCACCTTTTGTTTCTCTAGGTGTATTGTGAGCAATGCCAGCTGTAGAAGAAGGAAAGATTGTTCAGATTTTGGGAAGCTTCAGTAGAACATGTTATGGTGTACTGAACTGTAATAACGTCCCCTGAATTTAATGTGATTTTTATTGAGAGCAAAGATATGGGAAAAGAAATGCTAAAATCTACAAAATGTCTACAAAACTTCCAAGAAATTGTCCAGACCCTTCCTAACTTTGATCTTTAGTTTAGTTCACTCCTCTGAGACAATGAGTTAGAGATTAGTTTGTTTCAGTATGAAGTTATGTGTGGCCACTTGGACTTCTTGTAGGCTAGATCTAGCTTCAGCTTGATCCTGATTCAGTTTAACTTTGTTTCAATTTCTTCCTTCCTCTCAATGTTTGCAAGGTAGCCTTTTTTTTTTTTTTAAAAGCTATTATGTGGCCTAAGAAGCCCCATTTATGGCCATCGGGGACTATATAGGGAGAAAATAAGTTCAAATTCAAAAGCAGTAACATGGCCAAATTTTGCATGGTGCTAAGCTGCTCCTGTGAGTTGTTGCAACAAATTGTAGTAAGAATTAGTTGAGATGCCTTGTTAATTTTCAGTTTGTATTCTGCAGACTGATAATTTAGTGAAATTAAATAATAATGATAATTTAGGAATTCGGTGAAAAACAAATACAAAGAATCAAGTGGACACTTGATCATTCCGGAATGCAAATGCTGGAGAATAGTAATGCTAGTATAGTGAATACAGAATAGAGAAGATATTGTGGAGCCCAATGGTGTAGTGCTATAATCAGACTACTGGAGCGACAATTTTAAGATGCTTAAACACATGCTGTTGCAAAACAGAATAACTTTTGGAGATAAAACTAGAGATGTTTTAAAATCCTCTTTGCAGGAAGTTGAAGAGAGAGAGGGGTGAAAGGACTTGGACAAAAAGCAAAGTTTAAAGCTTTTGGTCTTTGCAGCCTGTACTGTTCTCGGTGCGCACCGTTGCTGTCTGCTGATCCAGGACTTCAGGTTCTGATTTTACAATGCCTGCCGCTAAGGCTGTAGTCTGCCTTCAAGGACTTGTAACATGAGAGATCAGTATGTTTGTGTAAGTTACGTGTTTGAGGTGTGCATTTGTGTGGGATTCTTATGCAAGGGGAGCCATTGGGAGATTTCCACGGGGGGGGGGGGGGGGGGGGGGGGGAAATCTTGTTAGTGTGGGAAAGATGCTACCTGGGCTATTCAGCTGAAAGGGAGCTGGGACAATGTCCCCAGCTAAAGCAGAAATGTAGCTCCTGTTACAGCTATTGAGGTATTTTGTAAAAGACCGTATTGAGCAAAATACTTATATGTGTGTTATTTAGGTCCTAATCAAACTCTCATTAAAACCTAATGTTTTGGGCTTTTTCTTAATCCATATAATGTTTTTTAGACTCGTGTATTAGTTACTTCCTTGCCAGCCCTGTTTTGGGAGGGAAAGCTTGCTTAAATATTTTCCAGTGTAAAAAAAAAAAAGGGGGGGGGGGGAGTAGACTGTATACAATGTTAAATATTCTGTATTTGTGTGTGTTTGCGTACTTGCATTCAGAACCATTTAAATTGTATGCATGTGTGTGTGTACACTGTACTTTGTTTCATCAAAATAATGTGAAATTAGTTAAAAGTGGTATGAATCATGATAGACTTGGTGCCTTGGTATCCAAGATACGTTAACATGCTGATAAGTTACTTGTTTTCCTGCTGTGAGAACTGGTTGCTGTATTTGGTTCTTTAGCTGAATACAAACTAAATTAAATCTGCAGTGACCTATATTGTGCTCTAGCTAATGACCCAGTTAACCTCTGGTTAATTTTCTGTCTCTTGGTGTCCTGGGAACAGGGACATGTTTACTTCAGTTGCCACAAACCTTTAGAAATGTGCCACTGGCATTTATTATTCTAGAGCTGTGTGTTTTAATAGAAATTAGCTAATGGGCCATGGGGGTCTGCAGAAGTTGTAGAATGCCAATGAGGAGTTTTCTTTCATTTTTCCTCCACCCTGATTTACATGACTAAGCTTTTAGCTTTTCTTGGTTTTGTTTTTGTTTCTTGAGTATTGATCTGTCTCCTGTGGAGGAAACAAACTATTTGCTTAACGTGCGGGAGGACATTATTGTTGGCGGCCTCCCAGAGACTCCCCTCTTCTGCATACTTTAAATTAAACTGGAACCAGTGCAGACATTGGTAGGGAAGTTTGCAACTAATGCAGTTTTATTATTGCATGGCAACGTTATGCAAATAACTCTGAATATAACCATAAAATAATAATAGTTGAGATCTTGTCTAAGGGCAGATCTGAATACCACTTTTCTGATGCAAATAGGATTCTCTGGCCGCTGGGTGGGCTCGTCTATGAAGTATGTGTTCTTTTTCAGGAGATGAAGTTATACTGATACAACAACTGGCAGAGCAAGGCAGAATGATTATCTGCACCCATTCATAGTAACAGTCCATATTGTCTGTGTCACGGATCTATGAAGTAGTGCGTAGTCCAAAACAACCTGAACCTTTTCTGACATGTAGAACATGTAGTGCTTACAGGTTGAGGCCTTAAGGAACAGCTGTTCTAGAGCCAATCCTTTCTGCTCTCTCTGTTCCTTGAAGTTTTTACCACAAATTTCCTTTGGAGATGAAATCCTTCCTTTTTTTTTTTTTTTTTTTTTTTTTTTTTTTTTTTCCCACGGCAGCAACAAGAACAGGTAGAAACAGCTTACTGAGTGCTCAGCCTTATGCTATGGTATAGCTGCTCTGCAAAGAGCAGATGGAAACAGTTCTACAGCAGTCCCGAGTCCTGTGTTGGCCATGCAAACAGATGGGTTTGGAGGGGGAGTGGGGAAGCTTGGGCTGCTCTGCTGAGCTATAGGACGCTTGTTCAGGCACTTGTTAGTTTTATTTTGGGACTTTTTATGACCTAAGAATGACTGCTTGATGATGATACGTTAAAAATATGCAACGCTGAGAGGGAGAGGAGAATTTTCCATGAACAGATTCTTGGGAACTTGCTCTGTTCAGCCAGGTGGCTTAGAGCACCACACAAAATAAGCAGTGTCCGTGCTGTGTGCGCGCACCTTGGGTGTATTCTGCAATTTTGCTAGAGACCAGCTACTTCCACCAGCTGAGGAGAACTGGCAGTTTCTTTTTATCTGCCCTCATTTCCTTGTTACCTGGGAAAAACAGTAAACATGAAAAAAACATTCCTGAGATGACTGTACAAGCTTTATCACTTGCTGTGAAACCATTGCCATCCAAACAGGGCTTTGCATATATTCTACCTGGTGGTTAAACCAACTTCTTCCTCTATTCTAAGAGCCTGTCTATAAAGGATCCACCACGTCGTATGCTGCTGGGCACTGCAGCCCTTCTCCCCCTTATTGTAAGCGGGGGGAAAACTATGTGACTCTGTAGAAACAACACTGAAGTTGTGGTTTGTTATGTTGTTACAATGTGGCATTGTGCCTGAACTTAAATGATTAAAAAGTGTCCTGTATTGTACCGTTTGTTTTGTTTGTTTGTAACAGAGAAAGAAGCAAAATATCAACCTCTCTGTTGTTTTGTTTTTCTTGAAAATTAAGTCTAAACAAAAGGAGTTGCAAGATATTAAATCCCTCCCTCTTTACTGACTGGAGCATCTTGAAAATGAAAACTTTTTCTGTCAGTCATCAGAGAGTACAGGGAATTCTATGTACAAAGGCAGCTACAGTGCCCCACAGCTTAGCCCCTAGTCTTTTCTGTTTATGAGCTTATTCTGTCAGGGTCTGTTAGTTTTGGTATTGTTAGAGGTTTAACAGGATTTCAGACTTGGTGGTGGTCTCCGTGTGTCCTTTCCCTATTTCACCTCTGAGCAGTCCTACTGCTAGAGGAAAAAAGCAACTGTGACTGAGAAGATTGGAATTACACACGGTGTAATTCCCTTATTCATAAATTTATAAGGGAATTGCTTCTCTTGGTTAGTGGTTGAGAGGAACCAAATCGCAAGCTTTTGTAAGAGAGGGAATATACTTTCCAGATATTTCAAATCCTAAGCTCAATGGTATCTCTTTAGTGCCTTCTCTTGTGTTTAAAAATAAGTCAGTGAGAGAAGTTATTCCTGTGTAGATGTATGTGATGTTTCTATTAATTTGTACAAATCTGCAGTCAGTGCTATTGAGCCAGTATAAGGAGAAGAACTTGTTCAGATTGAAGGCCTAACCTGAGTTCCTTCAAGACCAGGTAAGAAAAATATATTGAGTATATTATGCTGTGCTCTAGATAATGTTCTCATGTGGTATGTGTTCAGATTAAGATTTGTGATTAAAAATAGTTTTGCCCTCTTGTTGAAGGGGCAATCTGACATCGCGTATTCATCTATCGCAAGTAGTTTCTGAATACCTTACAATGCAGTGCAATGAATTGTGATCAACTTTTGAAGATGAAAGTATGGAAGTATAAGAAAGATGAAGGAAAAAGCTAAAACATTTCTGAAATAGGATTTCGGAAAGAAATTTCAGAAATGCCGTTCACTGAATGTGACTTCTCTTGTGTGTCTGCAAAGAGGGAAAAGATTTTTTTTTTTTTTTAAATACTTTGAATGATCACATTTCTTATACTACTTGAAGAATTGCGTCATAAATAATCTCTCTGAACTGCTTTTGTTTATAGAAAAGAAATTACCTTTCTAGTGGTTCTTTATTTCAAATACTTCCCTGAACTTTTCAGAGCTTCTGCTCTTGTGCTTGATATCCTTCTTCAGTGCACTTTTACATTGACACCTGCAGGAAGCTTAAATGACGCTGCCTACAGTGTGGGCACTTAAGGAGAATTTAGATAACTACCTCTGTTTGCCTCAAAGGACTGAAATACTTTGCGTAAGTATTCTATAGTATAGGTATGGTATGAAGAAGCTCATCTCCATATTTGTGCTTGAAAATTGTTCTTTTTGAAGTGTAAACACTAATGGAAAAACAGTACGTTATTTTGGGACTAAATTTTTCTTTAAAGACAAATGTGTAAAAAACAGAATTGGATTTTGATCTTGCAAACATGCCTGTAAATAGTCTGTTAATGACATTCATTCATCAACTTGTTTAGCCTGATGGACATAATTGCAAAGCTCTCCCAAAAGTTAAAATGTAAATTGCCATGCAGCTCTAGGGGTAAGGAATACAGGTTCTCAGTGCTGGCGATTTATGGATACTGATTCCATTACTGTCCCCAAGATTTAAATACCTATTTAGTTATTGAAACCTATCCTGTTACAATTTTCTTTTCTTTTTAAAAAATATACCTAAAAACTCTAAAACGAAATACCAAGCTTTTAGTAAGTGTCTGCCTTTTTTCCTCTTTTCTCTTCTTGGTGCTCCCTAATTATTGTGAGCCGGACAACAGTTCATTTGCCAAGTAGTTTTCAACACAGAGTGCAGAATTCAAGTAACTTCTGTTAAGCCACTTTTCTTCAAGGCAGAATTTAACAAGACATTATGCCCTCTCCAGGTAGTGCAGATGCTCAAGATAACACTGATTAAGGAAACTTATCTCAAATGACAATGTTTTCCTAAACCACAGCAATGCAAAAGCAATACCTTACTCAGGATGTTTATAGAAAGAATAAAGCATGACTGTGTCAAATTTTGTCGAATTAGTTTTCATAGTTTCAGCCCTTGAATACATATAGAATAATTTGAATTTTTTCCCTATCCAACTGACTTGAAGCCTGCAAGTGTCACTTTTCCATAACACCTGACTGTCAGAGTAAAACTCAGCACATGGAAAAGAAGATGCGTGGAAAAATATTCTTGGTTTGGAAGGTGGGGGGAGAGGTAGCCATTAAGTCCATGAGTTTAATACCAGATCTAATCTCTTATTTCTGCCATATTCTATTCTTGCCCTGGTATTAGTTTGGAGTCAAGTGACTTCAGTACAGTTGCACTAGGATGCTTCAATGTGAAGAGAAAAGGCGCTTACTCTTACCTCTTTAGACTGTTTCTCTTTGAAGATGTCTTGTTTACCGTTCAGGGAAAAAGTTGCATTTAGGCAGATACTCTGTTGTATTTGTTGTTAATGCTTGTACCATGAGTAAGCCTCTTTCTATGTGTGTTTGTGTGGGGTCTTTGTGAGTTTTGTTTATTTCACATTTATTAAAACTCAAGAGGAGTAATGAAAGGAACAAAACCTTTTTTTTCTTTTTTTAATTCAAATCATGAGTCTTGAATCACCTGGTAGGGTGAATATGCCCCACATCCAGCCACATGGGCTGTACAGGAGCTACGCTGAAAGGGCTCTGCTGTGGAACTATGTGGCCTTCTAAAGGGGCACCTGGTAGATCAGGAGGCACACTGCTCCCTCGCTGCTGCACAGTGCTGTGGCTTCTTTTGTTCTCAGATGCTGTGTTTCAGATGCAGCTGGTGAATTTTCTGAGCAGTGTAGGAAAGGAGAGGCTGTGCTGTGCTATAAATGTGAGGTCTGGGAAGCCTTTGCTTTTAGCTCTATAGCCACTGAGTTGGGATGCTTGACTGAGCCCCAAGTGAGTGTATATGTGTGTTCCTGGCATTTAACCGAGGCATGCTTAGTGGACGGAAGAGCCTTGTCAGTCTTTCAGTGTTGCTCTAAACGTCGTCGTTTGTCCAAGGGACCCATAAGTATCAATGTGATAAGTGTGTTACAGAAATTTGGAATTCATTATTTTGAATTTATTGTGAATTGTTATTAAATGACTGCACAAAGCCTATAAACAATTAAAATGCAAATGCTGATCATTCATTTACACATTGAACTTCAAGTTTTAACTCTACCTCCTTTATTCTGAATCTTTTCGATGTTGGCTGCAAATAGAACTCAGAGATTTCCAGAATTTTATTAAAACATGAAATCAGAAGCATTTTTAGACTTGTGGCATTAGGAACTTCTGCAGTGTTTACTTCAGATATGACCTTGCCATGCCTAAGATATTAGATACACACCGATAGAGAGAAGAGAGCTCCATGTTCAATATAAATGTAAAAAAGCTTTAGACGCTCCTGATTATCTGTCGCTTTGCATGAATAACTACAGCAGCTTGCAAATACGTAGGATTTGGCAAAGAGACCAAAATTGTAAATCCTTTGCAATAGCACTGCACTCAGATTAAGTTCCTGTGAAATCTTTCCTCAGTCACTAATTTCACACTCAAGGGATGGAACCGTGAACAGTTTATACCATATAAATCTTGTTTTAATAACAGCTTCCTTGAGCTTTAAAATGTTTTTCAGAATTGTTGCTTTTTGATAAGGAACTAGTATATAATGCCTTTGTAGTAAATATTGTAGGTTGTTAGATATTTTATTTTATAATCGTAGCATCTACGACAATTTAGGGAATGTTGAGAGAGTGAGGCCCAAAACATATTATTCTAACAGTGCAAATTCTATTTACTGTGGCAGTTATGAGCAGGAATAACGCTTAAAGTAGGTTATTAACATCTGCTTTATCTTTATTTGGAAAATAAAACTTGATTTTATAACATCAGTTTATATGCAACAGGAAAAGGATGTTAAAATGAGTAAAGCAGTTTGTGAAAACTTTTACATAAAAATATTATACTTCAAAAATTGGTGTTTGTCATACGAGCCTTCTGCATCCTTTTGCTTGAAAAGGAGCTTCTCTGGTAGGAAAGAACACCTGCCCCGAAACCTAGAAAATTGGTAAGGGCTATTCTCGCGTAGCTGACAGCTGTACAGGGGAGGGGGAGGAAGCAAAGCGGTTACCTGGTACACGAGAGAATGGTAGAACCGAGACTGAAAAGTGTCTTCCCCGTGTTTTGCCACATCAGTTGGGCATTAGGGGGTATATTTGACACCTTACACCCCTTCTTACCCAGCAACTCTTGCCCTCCTCCCATTCCCCTACCTAGAAGGTCTTGGTTTTATTTTGATAGGATTGATTTTGAAGTCAATGTGACGTGAAGTCTGTGTGGTACAATATGATGGGATAGGAAGAATGCTTCCTGGGAAGCCCTAAAAACGATGCTGTGCTCTAGTTGGATTACAATGCAAAGAACACTCAGTCCAACACTGGTCCTGTTTACACGCTTTGCAGCTGCATTTGACAGTGCCCCAGTATTTAGCTAATGCAGTTAAAATTAGATTTGTTGTACAATCTGTAGCTTTTACTAAGTTTAGATCTTTGGAAAAAAACAGTATTTTCTTGATTACAAAGTACAAATCTACAATTAAAAATAGTTGGAAAAAAGGGAAGAATTGTTCCTGGCAAACTGGGTTTCTATTTGTTTTTACTGAACAGAAGTAATAGATTTCATTCTTCCATCCTAGAAACATAGCAATATATTCTTTGTAAGGCAACAAGATTTTTCTTACTGTCAAATATCCAGTTGACCTTGACTTCATCCTGTTCTGGCTTCTTGCTTCACTTGTTACAGAGTGAGCAAATGTAAGTGTGCAGAAGTTCGTATTTAACATTCTTTATGGGTTGGCTGCTTTATGGACTGGTGGTGTAGCCTTTTGCTGGGTTTGAACCTGTCTCTTATCTCCCGGTACTTGGGCTGGAGGTGTAGATGTGAGCAGTAAACAATACTTAAGTTTCTAGTAGTACGTAGCTACTAGGAGAGACTGGTGAGGTTATAGACACCAAACTGGCTCGTAATCCTACAAGATTTAGGTTGAGGAGTTGAAAAAGTGGCATAAGGGAACTGGTGAGGCCGTACGTTGAATCCTGTGCTCAGTGTTGGGCCCCTCACCCCAAGAAGGATATGAAGGGGCTGGAGTGTGGCCAGAGCAGGGCAGCGAGGCTGGGGCAGGGGCTGGAGCCCAAGGCTGGGGAGGAGCGGCTGGGGGAGCTGGGGGGGCTCAGCCTGGAGAAGAGGAGGCTGAGGGGAGCCCTCATCGCTCTCTGCAACTGCCTGAAAGGAGGCTGGAGCCTGGGGGGTCGGTCTCTTCTCCCCAGGAACAAGCGATGGGATGAGAGGGAACGGCCTCAAGCTGCGCTGTTTGGGTTGGGTATTAGGAACAACTTCTTCCTGGAAAGGGCTGTCAGGCCCTGGCCCAGGCTGCCCAGGGCAGGGGCTGAGTCCCCATCCCTGGAGGGATTTAAAAGCCGGGGAGATGTGGTGCTTGGGGACATGGTTTAGTGGTGGGCTTGGCAGCAATAGGTTAACAGTTGGACTTGATGATCTTAAGGGTCTTTTCCAACCTAAACGATTCTATGATTTTATGATTCTGCAATTCTGTGGACTGAATAATCTGGACTAGCTCTATTTACCGTTTCTGAACGATGTTTAATTTAGCCCTTAATCTGTGTTTATGGGCTGCTTTCTTCAGCTTTTGTTTTGCCTTATTTTTTACTTCTGTGCTGCCCATTTATTTTAGGAAAATGTCCTCTGTAAATCAGCTGAAAAATTGGCAGTAGACTTCAACTCTCGCTTCTGTGGGTTGCGGGACTGTGATCTCTCTTCTGATGTGGTGCATGGCTGATAAATTTTAATGTTACTTCTGTTAGCAGATGTTAGATGGGGAAGGATCTTGTAGGGAACTAGATGTTGAAGTGGATATGCTCTTCATGTTAACAGCTAGGCATAAATGGCTTCTCTAGGAAACAAATCCTTCTCAGGCTGCCTTTATTTATTTACTTGGATTTTAAATAGAGGGAATTCTTTTTTTTTATTTGTCTAGTCTGAGCATATAATGTTGGGAAGTGTCTAAGAATGAGGAAATAAATATAGGACTAGACTTTTAAACAATGTACTTCTTGCTGTTTATTACTTTGCTAATAATATTAGGAATATGTGTGTGAAGGTTTGTTGTGTGGTTTTGATTTTTTGTTTTGGGGTTTTTCTTATATACCAACTGTTCCCCATCCCTTCAATATATAACAACAGATCTGTGGTTTTCATTACATAGAAACAGGGAAATGACAGCAAAGAATACAACTTGTTATAAAATAAGTAAACATGTCCAAGTTACTTTGTATATCACATATTGCCAGGCAGATGCCTAGCAGAGGGTGCGATTGTGTACCCTGAATTAGGTTATTCATCATACATGAGATGCCATAGATGACTTGTATTGATTTTTATTTATTTTTTATTTTGTATCGTGTGGCTCTTAAACCTCCTCTTTTTTAAAATTAGTATTGCAGATGTACGCTGTATGTATGTATGATAGCTGCAGCTTGTAGTGTCCAAAATACAAATATGCTTTTAAGACAATTCTTTTTAAATCTGTTACTTTAAATGGACCAAGCACCAACATTTTTATGCAGAGATGAATGCCAATTTAATCTGTATGTTCTGCAGATGATGTTACCTTCCTTATATCTCAAAATGCAGCAGACGTTTTGATCGCTTGATGTGAAATTACATCTTGCAAAGTTACCATAATTGTGACTGCATTTGTGACAATTATTCATTCATATGTGAGTCCATGCTGATCACAAAGTTCAGGCGTTGTGCTTGGTTGAAGTACGGCTGGAAAGCTGTTACTCTTCAGCAGTAGCAGTTTTGTGCTGCCAGCGTAGCCCCCAACTAAAAAGGAAGAATGTTTCAATTTTGACATATCTCTTTCAACTAGAGATTTGTTTTCACTTGTTGCATCCGATCAGTCTGTGACAGTTTTGATTCCGCTTTTTGCTTGTGGTGTGTTCTGAATGGCTATATAGAAATACAGAGAATTTCATCTTTTGTAAGAAGCTATGACATGCTGGTTCCTATTTTCAACCAAATTCTTAAGAGGAACAGTATTTATTTCTTAGTAAAAGCCTGAAGCAAATTCCATCTGTAAATTCGTGATGACACCTTATAGTAAAGGAAGCTGCACTGGCATGTCTGTGCCAGAACTCTGTTCTTTTTAAGGCTGATTCTTCATGTTTCTCCAGACCTTGCCTAATGTATGCCATGTATGATGAATTATGAGAGTCTGAATGAACTATGCTTCAAATTTAAGGTGTGTTTAATCAACTGCATAAAAATGTAAGAGATTGGAGAAGCCTTCGACACCAGATCTCTTCAGAATTCCTTCTGAGCATTCTTGTAATGTTACAGAAATTGTTTGAAAATCAGTGACAATTAATAGTTTTGTTTGGAAACAAGATGCACAAGATTCTGCTTTGTGTAGCTTTACATGCACAAAATACTTAGTGCTTGTTGTGTTGTGCTGTACATACCACCACCACCACCAGCAACAAAAAACCCTCTGTGATTTTATGGTGAACTGAAATCTTATATGGTACTTTTTGGCTATGCTTTTCTATCACAGAATAATTTAGGGTAGAAGGGGCCTGTCGAGGTCATTTAGTTGAACTCCTTCCAAGCAGGAGATGACTTCAAAATTAAATTGTAATTAATTGCTCCTGTCTCTTAAATATGGACTGTCTCCTTCCAAGTGAGGTGCAGCTGAAGTAATATTATGTCTGACCTATTAATTCCATCCTGTCGGCCTCCGTTATGAAGATGGGCATCCCTGATGTCTCCGATATCTCCGCTAATGCAGAATGCAGCAGAGATACCTGACAGCAATGGAGAGATGCCTTCATTACGCGTAAGTTGGAGAAGCTGCTCGGGAAAATCTAGACCACTTCCTGACTTCTTGTGCAACAAAGTTCTCCACATGACAAGTCTAGAATATGCTGCAAATGTCATCCACTCACCAAAGCATGTGCCAGAGAGAATGAGGAGGCAGTGTGGCTTATGTGGAGACCTGTGCTGTTACAGCTAACTTATTTTTACGGGATTATTGTGATGCTCCTCTAGCAGAGGTGGCCTGTGTATTAGCCTACGATACGACAGAGTCAGTTTCTGTAGGTTATTACCCAGCCTGAAAAGAGAGAGGAAGCTGAACTACATGAGTATAGGATGCAAAGCAGGGGTACGGTGAGCTCTTTGGTCTGCTGTGGCTGGATGGCAGTTATTTACCAGTTGAGGGGATCGAACTGAGTCATCCTGTCATCTGTAACTGGAGGGAAGATGCTTAAGGTGGTTTTGGCTGTCTGAGTCAATGGTAACGATTAGATTAGGGTTACCCAGCGGCTGCAGACTATTTTATCCACTTTGTCCTTGCTTGAACTTATGTGCTCTTTCCTTGATAGCTCCTGTTCTCCTCTGCTAGCATTGCTTCAGCTTTTGCTGGGTTCAGTGAGAGCCTGTTCTTATTGGAACTTTATTTTGTACTTACATAATTTAGCCATCAAACGTATTTCATCTCAGTGGCTAAAAAAAGAGTTATAACTGAAAATTGTTGGCAAGGATAAGAGATTAAAGAAGACCAGAATAATGTCTTTTCTGTTCCGTTATTCATATAGAAGGGATGTGTGATTGGAATGAAGGTGGCAAGGGGGGAGTTTGTGCATTGCATTTTATAGATTATCATTACTGGTTATGATGTATAGGCGTAGGTTATACCTCTGTGCTTTCTTATTTAAATAAAATGGCAATTTTTTTAGTGGTAACAATGAGAATGAAAAACTACAAATTATGTGTGCTTCCTGGTATTAGGGTCTTTGAATCTAGAATCCTTTTTTTTTCTCCTGTCATTCTTTTTTCTGTGTTCTCTGTTGCAGTTTCTTGCTACCACCATTAGTTTTGACAGTAGCTGCCTTTCACTGACAGCTTATTGCAGAGAATACTGCATTGCAAGTGGTCCCCAAAATGTTTACAAAAATGTGATTCGTAACACAATTCACTGTCTTATTTTCTTCAAATGTTGCATTATCTAGGCCGTAGAATAAAATAGCTATGTAAAGAAGTTAGCATCAAGCTTTTGAGAGCTCTACATTGGATCTTACAGTGTAGGCTCCTTCCAGTTTAAACTGAAACTTTGCAATAACAAAGTTAATGACTTTGATAGTGACCTATAGAAAAATACCTCTAATTGGTCTTCAATTTTGGAAGACAAATGTGTGCTTAAGTTATAACAACAATTGTTCTTGTTGTAGCTTGTGGAAAATATGATAGACATTTGTTAATGTCCACAGAGTAATGCTGAAATTTTTCCCCAAATGAACTTTTTTTTTCTTAAAGGATTTTTCACAATAAAAATATCATACTCCATAATACACATTAATATCAAAATCAATATGCAAAGCATGTCATTAAAAGACAAACACAGTTGGCATTTGAACATTAGTTTTAATTGAGGCTGTTCCTACATTCTGTACACTTCAAGGAAATTAATGGCAGTGTTGCAGTCCTTCAAGAAAAATTAATTATCCCTGCTGATTCCCAGTTCCTATGCTTCCTTCTTAACCCCGTTTTCTGATAGCCCAGCAGGTTTGGAGAGCCACTGTTTATTAATACAGAATATTTCATTGCTCTGAGGAAAGGGTGTGGGCATTTAAAAATTTACCAGCTGTTTCAGGTCACTTTCAGCTTAAGCAGCTCTTTCGTTTTGAATGATTTATTTAGTTGGCGTCTCATTGAGTTGTCAGCAGTTTGCAGAGACTGTAACCATGTGAAGAAAAGATCCTAATTTGTCAGCTGAGAGAAGGGGAGTTATTTGTAGTCAGAGAGAAAAAGGAATTAGTTCATTTTGTGGGTCTGACATCTTGGCTATCCCCAGATGCAGCACTGAAGGAAAGGTGGCTGTCAGCTATGCATTTGTGATTAGAGATTGAAAAGAGAAGGGGGGGGAAGGTGAAAGGAAGGGAGCAGAGATTGGAATAGGATATTTCTTCTGAAAGATGTGAGAGAACGTACATGTGTGCACGTTTTATGCCTCAGAGGAAAAACTAGCGGGAATTGTCAGAACTAAGAGCAGATATGAACGAGGAGCTGAGCTTTCCCCCAGCTTGAGAATAAGATAGTATATGACATTGAAAAGAAATAACCGCAGAATGTAAAATAAGCTATGACTGTGAAGTATATACCTCCTGACTCCTCTGCTATGGCAGTTCATGGCAGTAGGAAGTTTCAGATGTATGGCACAGTTGCTTTAAAAAAAAAAAAAAAATAGTTTGACAGTAGTGCTGAAGTAATTTGAGGCAAGCCTCATGCTGCAGATGTAAATTGATAATTTCTAGAAATCAAAAAAGAATGATGCATGTCATCTGTGTCACTTGGCATGCTTTGGCTGAACAGGTATTATCAGGGTGAAACAAGGTTTCGCCTTTTTCTGAAATATCGCATCTTGGCACCTGGAAGGAGTTAGGGCAAGAGCAGGATGAGATGTTGATGATCCCATTGACGTAATGCTTTTTTAAATGCTTATCCAGAAACTGGTTACATTTCAAGTTGGTGATACTGGTCCCAATGGATAACAGTAGGTATTGTTGGCATACTTGTAGAACCTGCTTTAAGCAATGCTATTGATAGGTATCTGTAGTTACTATTTGTATAAAATTATATTTAATAATGCTACCGTTCCTTAACTATATTATTGACCCAATCAAAAGTGCCTTCGTAAATGTCTGCTATTCTTGCACCTACAAGTGCTTTATATAGAATCAATTTAGCACAAATAATGCAGACCATATTGTGGAAAAACACTTTTTGAAACCAAACTCTTTACTGTCTGTTTACTCTTGCATTACAGGAAGACGCTGAGATTCCTGAACAGTTATCCTTTGAGTGCATTGTAACCACAGCCAACTCAATGCTAGAAGGTTCAGTTCTGTTACCCGTGGACTTTCACTGTAGCCTAAGCTCCCAAAATTTGTGTTGTATATTTTATGGATGTTATGTACGTGCAGACACTTATTGGCAGAGGTGAATGGTATTGAGAATCTGGAATGGGTATAGATCTAATCTGTCAGATACGCACACACACGCACACACACACGGTAGTTTTTAATAGATTGACTTGTCATAGTAAGAGATGAAAACCAGGAGTTTCAAGGATTTTTTTCTTTAGATGCATTTAATTTTGTCTTTCTGTGCTCATAGTATATGGATCTCTACTAATATGTGTTTCTTATGGATATTGGCAACTTCATATACAGTATTTAAAATGATTGGCATTAGTGATATAGGCATAGCTCTCTATTTACAGCCTGCTTAAATTAGTGAATCTGTATTTAAGACACATAGAGGTTAGGTTTGGCTTATAATTTTGAAATACCCAGTCACTAAAATTGTTCTGTATTAAATGTGCAAGAACTGTGTTCTTGATTGCTTTACTTGGGTAAATATTCTGTTGGTCCCTGCTGTGTATTGTATTTTGGTCTCTTTAGATGCCTGCCTTTTGTTCGGCTTTTTCAGTCTGTTTAATGTGTTTTTTTTTTTTGTTTTGTTTTGTTTTTTCCTGCACAACTCTCCCCTGCTTGCAAAATACAAAAGAGTTTCAAAACTGAGAAGGACCCTTTAGGCCAGAATTAATTGGTATTTTTGGCTTGTAACAGAAAGATTTATAACAAATATTATATTCCTTGCAGTTACATGCTAACTACTGTGGTAATATATACAATAACATACATGCCTCTGAATGCCTGCTTTTTTGGGTGTGTAAGAACTGGATGGCATTTCATTCATGAGTTGTTTTTCTTTATATTTTTGTACAAGTCATAGTTTCTTGCATGATTATGTGATAGTACAGGAGACAGACAAAACAAAAACTCAACTTTTGTGCATGATGGCACGTGTCACACTATACAGAAAGAACAAGGAAGGGGAAATAAACCAGTGTGTGGAAAGATAAGCTGAAAACATCACTAATTAAATATTGTTTCATCTCAGAAAATATTTGAATATCAGGGCTTTTTTAAGAAAATGCAGCTGTCCTCAGATATGAGTAGTGTTTGTTGCACCAAAACCAATTTTTTAGTAGTATGGCTAAACTAAATTTCTTGAAATAGCCAAAATACAATGGATGTAAATAGCTTCAGTGTTGCAGTGACACAAAAAAAGGCCAGTCCTGCATGGAAATTTCAGTTAGTTTTAATGTAGATTCCAGCTCAAAGTACTTTCAGTAAAAGAAGAATCTAGAAAAAATATATGCTCTTTTAAAAAGTAAAAAATAAGTGGTAGATCTATTGTTTCTAAAGGAAAGTATTTTTGAAATAAAAATATAGAAATTCTGAGTGTCAAGGATTGTCTATATGTAGGCCTGATGCAAGCCTTTCTCAACAGAATATGGTGAAGAATTTTGTTTCCAGCAGGACTTTTTTGTATAATTGAACAGGGATCAGAGTTTCATTTTAATAAATATTAAAAACTAAATTCAGGCTGCACGGAACAATGGAGAGTATTAGGTTCTGTGTATATACATAATTGTGCATACTTTAAGTCTCTAGTGGAGTTACAGAGTGCACATTCCGACATGTGCACAGAGCCGTCTCTGGCTCTTGGGACGAAATTCTGCAGTGCTGTGGTGGTGCAACACACCTGCATCTGGGGAAGTAAGGCCTTTGTTAAGGAAGTGCTGACTCTTGTTCTCTTGGCTCTGTGTTTATCTATAGTGTGTGTTAAACTACTGTATTCCTGTTCTTGGAGTAATGGGGTGGTTTTGTTCTGATGTTCTATTTTCCCTTTTCTCTTAATGTCCTACTAATCTTTTCTTCTTTGATTAGAAGCTTATGTATTTGCTCCTGCATTCTTTTCCAGTTTCAAGCATAATTTTCCTCTGTTCGTTCCTCCATCTCTTCCCCCTCTCAGCCCTACTGTTCAAAAAAGTGAAGACCAGTGCTTATGCTTGTTAATTTTCCTGTTCCCTTTCAGTGCCAGGTTGTGTGCCCAGCAGCTATCCTTTCCTGACTAGACTCACAGCCACAATCTGTCTCTACTTGATGTACTCAGGCTGATTCTGCTCTCCAGGAACTGCTTAGCCAACACTCTTTGCTTCATAGAGGTGGAGGGGAAAAGCGGGAACAGTAGCAAGGTTTCAAAGTCCCCACTTACTGCATCTGTTCTTGAAATTTGCAGCGGTACCTGACAGGTTATGAAGGGAAAAAAAACTTCTTTCTTCCCTTCCATCCTCCTTAAAAAAGAGCCTTTAAAGGGATCAGTTGATGGAGTTGTTCCCCAGATGATGGTTGGCTTGCATTTCACATACTGTGTGTATAAATACATATATTTCAGTAAATAGTTTAAAGTTTGCTATATACAATATAGGTCTGACTCTGTTCTTACTAGCATAACTGTTTAGATTTCAAGAAAAGTATTTCTGACCTTGCATCAGGATAAATGAAAGGGAATTTGATTCACCTATGCAGAAACTGAAGAATCTTAAGTTTCTCCTTTTCTGTTGCTGGCATGCATTCGTTAGTGTGAATTAGTGAATTTCCTCTGCTGTGTCTGGCGTAATGGAAAAGTGGAGTCATGTAGAGATGCATCAAACCACCATTCTGCAAAGAAGTAAATGTTAAAAACATCAGAAGGTAATCACTCTAAACCTCGTATTTGGTAATCACAATAGTCTAGGTATAGCCAGCCATTCACACCTGCAGTGAGCAACCATTCCACTCCAACCATATGGCAAATAATAATCCATTACGGTAACAGCAGGAGATAGCAACGTATGCGTATAGAGATGTTATCAGTTCTTCAGATGTAACACATGTCTAATTGCAGAATGAATTATAAATGCAATAACTGTAACTTAACCATTTTTGTACTTCTGTATTTATTGTGTTTCTGTGAATATATCCTGGCTTGTAAAAAAGAAAAATATTCACATGCCTCTTCTCTCTTCCTTGAGGTTTTTATTTTATGTACATAATACTGCTATGACTTGTTATTGTATGAGCATTCTGTGATGAAATTCTAGGGTAAAGACACTTACCAACTATATAAAGTAACAAGTTATTGAGTCTTAATCTTGAGGTGAATATGTACAGACAACGATTCAGAATCAAATTTCAAATCTGAAAATATTTTTCATTTGTGGCCATGTGGATGGCAACTGTTTGTCACATCTCTATTTTATCTCCATGCAAACTAATCACAGAAGATACGAAGGGAATTAGGCCTTTAATTCTTCTTTCAGCCAAGTCTTCTGTAAAAGATAGTTTGTAACTTCAAAATTATCAGCCGGTTGCTGGGAGGCGTTTGCTTACTTGCTAGAGAATCCCTGGTGATACAAATAAATAGAAATGATCAAGGGTTCTACGAGAAAAACAAAATTTGAGTTCCCTAGTCCTGCACCCATCACTCTGGTGAGAAGATTTAATCAAACCTTATCCAAGTTATAACAGCTAGTAGCATATTTCCTATTGATCATAGAGGTGATCTGCATAAACAATTTCTAGTGTGCTGTATAGAATCTATCTTTGGAATTAGTATGCCATACGGAGTAGTTCTGGGGCAATCAACTACAGTAGTTCAATTACTGGCTGTTGAATTTTTCATATTTTCTCAAATCTTAGCCACATATATATAAACTTTATTTTTCAAATTCCATAGATAAGACGTTTAACTGTGGGTATGCAGAATGATGCACAGTTTTATGTGAATTAAAGAAAGATGCCGTGTAAAAGAAAAAAACTCCAAATTTAGACTTGCCAACAAATAGAATAAAACTCTGTTCCCTTAAGGGGAAAAAAGTGAATACTGGTATTTTACCTGAAAGGCTTTCATCATATCATCTTCCTTGTTTTCGGAATTATGTAGGACTTGGTTGTGGAAATGTTGACCATTCTGCAGATTTCATGGTATTGCAGTAAAGTTTGGGTTTTATCTATTTGGTTCTCACATAGCCTTCAGTTTCATCAAGTTTTTACTTTCAGCAGAATTGTAAAAAGGTGAAGGACAGTAAGTGTTTCTCAGTGCTAGATGAATCCTGACTTTTGCAATGTTACATAAATTTCCAATAAAAAGATTATCTGAAAGAAAAAAAAAATGCTGCTTAGTAATCTGGGCTGCAGTATTTTTGCTAGACAGAGCTTTTAACTGTGGTGTCATAGACAGGAAGATGTAGGATTCCTGAGACGCCTGGCTGGTTGACAACTTTAGATGGCATGGCAGAAAGTAGGAATTATTTTTCTTCCATAAACAAGGAAGTAGTGCTTTTCAAACCAGCTAGAAGGCAGAAGTCTTGTGACAAATATTTCAATTATTTAATATATAGCATCAAAAAGCTATGCTGGTTCTGGGTCACAGGGAAGCTGACAGGATGTTTTTGCAGTTGGGCTATTTTGGCACCACTCTGCTACAGCACTAAAGTTTTGAATGAATGTTGTAGTTCTGGCAGGAGCGCTCTGAAGTCATGATCATTAACGACAGCATATTTCACATCGTGAAGGGCCATTTAAGAAACAATTCTCTGGAACTTCCAGTTTGTAATGCTTCCCCTTTCTCCTCACCAGGACTGTGGGGATCACGGAGGGCAAGCAGGTAAAGAAATGCTAGCAGATTGTCTAGGAGATGGCTTTTTTTTTTTTTAGTTCTTTATTTTGTGTGGTATATTTAGGACAACTACTTAAGACTAAGGTGTCAGGCAAAATTAGTAAATTCTAATTAAGTTTGTCTAATCTCAGAGTCATCTGAATGTTGGTAGGAAGGACAGAACAGCTACAGGAATGGAGGAGATCTGGGTATTTATAATTCAAAGCATCGTTTTTTGAGATTGATGTCAGTGTGGGCTGTCCAACTGAAAAAACTATTGCTGAATGAATACAGAATTCTAGCAGCATGCTTGAATTTGAATTTCCTGTGATTACTCAAGGGCGTGGTAAATCTGTTTCATGAAGATTACAGTGGGCTTATGCTGTGGTGAGTAAAATGTACAAGAATCTTAAATCCACAGTAGAAACCAGTTTTCTGAACTCCAGGAGAACAGAAAGTCTGCAAAGGATGTAAGCCTTGTTTTACTTTTGTGTGTGTGTGTCTATACATCTATATATGTATGTATATATGTGACACGTGTGTGTGTGTGTATAAACAAAGAGAAAGGTGTGTTTGGGGGCATGTACATGTGTGTATATATATCTACCTATACATTTATACTTTGAAATATTTTTTAAAAATATTTCCTTCTGCCTTTCTTCCCATGCTTGGTAGAAGAGGTTTCATCTCTCAATACTTTCAGGGACTGTTGCACACTCTGTCAGTCTGGGAATGGAAGTTAAGATCCATGTCTCTGCCTGCCTACTCATCTGCCAAGCCGTTCCAGCGTACTCCCTTCCCGAGTGATGCATCAGCAGTGAGTTCTTTGGTACTGTTGGGGCACAGAAGCTGACTGAACAGCAGCTGAAGGACAGAAGCCTTGTGAATGAGAGGGCATTCCTCAGGTGTTGCACTTGGACTCCATTTCTTGGATGAGGAGCACAGAGTAAAACCTTCCTCTCTTAATAGCTGGAGTGTAAGAATTGTGAGTTCTCTTGCTCTTTTTTGCTTTCAGCTCCCACCACAAAATAGACAACAAGAGTCCAAGAACTTACTGTCTGTATGAAAAGTTCCATTCCTAACTCTTGGTACTTGGCAAACTCAAGCTCTCCAGTATTCCGAGTTACTGTGTTGCTTCTTGACTAAATTGGTGGTGTAATCCTCAGCTACCACAGTAATCCAGGAAGGCAAAGCAGTAATACAGACTGAAAACTTACAATTAACATGTAACTACTGCAGCACCTTTCTCAGTGTCTAATCAGTCTCCAACCTCAGTATGTTTCCTCACTGATGTTTCTTACACTTGTCAGCACTCTGAAGGTTTGTATTTGACCAGTGTTTTCTAAACTTTGTGGACCGTTAACCTACAGTTCCTATTTCTTGATGTGCTTGTCATGGACTTCAGAGGTCAAGGCTGGATCTACCTCTCTTTAAAATTATCCTCGGCTTTTGTCATGATTGTTCATAAGAATAGATATGTGGCAGGTGGGGGAGTACAGAGTATGAAGAAAGTACAGCAGTCAGTGACCCCTGACCAGAAAGCTGTTTTCTTTAAAGAGGCTGACAAGGTTTTGTACCCCTTAACATACCCTTATTGGTTCGCTTAACTATATTGGTTAAGCAATTAACCTTGTTGCTTCACTTGTAATTACCATTGCAAAGGAAGTTTCCTCTTTTTAGATAACTCTTCGTGTTTCACAATTCAGCTGGTGTTCGTGGTACGATCCCATTAGGCAAAAGACTTGTTGTGGTTTATACTTAATGAAACTATCCATGTGTCTAAACTGCTTATCGGTGTATGTGAAGGGTTCATGGTTCAGTTCACCAGTAATCATTTCAGGTAACTTCTTGCCTGATTTAGTCATCTCTACCAAACACAGTACATGCTTGTCTTTTGTAAAGCTTGACTGAGAAAATAAAGCATACGGTGAACTTAAACCTTAGCAAATGGCTTCCAGGTTACTTTCAAAAGGGAGTTAGGCACTCTACCACTCATACAGGTGCTGGAAAGTCATTAAAATGTTCCTATCAGATATTGATAAATCCATTGGTGAGGGGGAATTGTGAAACGGTGTTCTGCTTTAGCATTTTACAAGCTGTCAGAAATAAACAGCTGCAAATATCAAGATGCTTGCACTGTCACAGAACCCTGATTTTAAAGGTGACAACAAGATGCACTACTTGCTGACTTTATGGTCTATCAATGACTATGGGAATAAACAATTATGTAAAGGTGTGGAAGTCTAACTGAGGAAACAAAACCGACACAGTAAGAGTTAACAGTGGTGCCTAAGCAGTTCATTAGGTATCGAAATCACAGACTGCAGGATTACTTCACAAAGAATATTCTTCTTGTAAAAGTTGCATCAGGTGAATTACATATCCAGACTGGAACGGTGTCTTTTCCTCTATTTAAATTTGGTTCCTAAATTAGTGGTCCTGAATTACTTTCTGGAGAAACCCGCCTTTATTCCATTTCCTATACGCTGAATGCAGTATCATAGCTTGGACACCTAAAGAGGAGGACTAATTTGGTATAACAAATACGTCCTCACAGTTCTTAATACTGGAGTCCTAAAGTTATTTTGTCCAAATGATCCTTTTTTGGCAGAAAGATTTGAGAAGTTCATTATCTGGAATAGATAATACCAGTAACAATAATATACTTTTATCATTCCTCTTTCACATAAGCAAAAAAAAAAAAAAATTTGCTTAGTCCGTAACTATGTAAACGATAAAAAGTGTTAGTTATTCTAATCACAGATAATACATAGCCATTCCATTTCTTTTATTCTTCCCCTTTTTAAAAACTTAGTCTGTGCTGTATGTTATAATCGGTATTTTTAGCAAGTGTGGTAAATCATGTGTTGTTCTTTGTGCTGTTTTGACTAGTTTGACTTCTGAGAAAATGAGGAGAAATATACTTGTTCATAATGAATATAATAGGGTTCACATTTGATTATTTGATCATAGTCAATACTATCATCAAATAGTATCATCATCAGATACTAATGATAGTCTGCATTTTGCAGCTGCTACAGCTCTGGTTATTCTAAATAAATTTTGAACTTGAAAATGTCTTTAGGCAGGATGATATTTGTATACAAATCATAAGAAAATTCTGGTTAGAAGGAACCTCAGGACATCATGTAGTCAAGCCCCCTGCTCAAAGGAGGATCAGCTGTGAGGTCAGACCAGTTTACTGAGGGCTCCTCCAGTCTGGTCGTGAAAATCTCCGAGGATGAAGATGTGTGTGCGTGGGTTTTGTTTTTATATATACATACACACACACAAATGTATACATACATAAATATAAATGTATGCATGTATATATGTATACATTTTATTACACTATACTCCAGTGCTCAAAAACCATCTACAAACCTTAAATAACGTCTGCCCTCAAGATTCTGTGCAGAAGTTCCAAATTACTGCCGCGTTCGAGCATGCTTTCTAATACTTGATGAACTGTTTAATAATTCTTAAGCTTTCTGTCTCTTAATAATACAAATAGTGGCTTTCTCGTGCCACTTGCTACAGTTGTGCTAGAAATCAGTGGTTGTTCTGCATCAGCAGAAACTTAAGTTTTTGATAATTTTGGCATGCTGTGGGTGTGCAATCTAAGTGTTATTTCAGAGTGATCTTTTGTGTACTGTTTGCATGCAACATACACCTTCAGTGCACCTTTGTCTTTTCCTAGAGGAAATAGAGGAGAAATTTTATGAAATCATGAAGAACACGGTAAAAAGTTACCCTGAGAAACAACACAGACAAGAACCTTGGACGAAAAGGGAAAGTATTTACACCTGTATTTACCTTCGCTTAAGATGGGAGCATATCCTGTTCACGAGCAAGGATATCGGAAATACTGATAGCTGAGATGCTGAGATGCAATATAGTCAAATTTTGAGCAACGTCATCTTGAACAGGTGATATGTCTTAAGACTGCGTGCTCTCATGCAACTGCTGGTGTTATTACACAGCTTGCAGAATACTTGAAATATTTCTGGTGTTGGCAATGCCAAAATCTGAAACAAACTTCTTAGCTAAAGGAACAAGATACTAAACTCTGAATTTATTCTGCTCGTAGACAAGATATTAATGAAGCATGGTAAATGAATCTAAACACTCTAATATACATCCTCAACTTCATCATCCTTTTATCTCTCTTTGCCTCAGTAAGTGGAACTGGGAATAACATTTAGAATGAAATCATGAGGAACTGAATGCTAAATAAAAATTAGCCAAAAAAATTCATACAAAAAAGTGCCAGAGAAATCCTCTCATAGATGGTATTTACTATTGAACATATCATAGAAATTTCTCCCCATTCTATGCAACTATTCTGCTAAATGCTTACCTGCAGGTCCCTTATATCAGGATCCATATTTTTAATCAACTGACTTGGTAAAGATTTCTTCATAAACGCTTTCCTAGCCAAGCTGTAGATAGATTGGCATAATGACACCCTCAGAATAGAGAGACTTCTCTCTAGTAGAAGTAAGTTAGGTTTATTAATTGCAAACATACTGTATTGATGAGCTGGGACATGAATAACTTCAGATGTCTTCGCATTGTTTATGTAAATGTGGATAGTAACTGTGGCAGAAAAAAGTTTGATAGGTGTTCTCATGCCAAAAATTTCATGAAACTAGGCCTTCTGCTTTTAAAGATGTGATGTTCTTAATGGCTGTTTATAAATAAAAATTGTATCTGGGATGGAAGAAACTTCACAGTCAAGTACCCATGAAAGAATATTAAAACCAACTTATAATTGAATGATCTTCTACTGAAATTTATTTGGAATCCTATCGTAACTATCCTTGAAGTTAGAAAAAGTGAAATACTTATAATGCTTGTGCTACAGTGCAGAGCTTCTGCACTTGTGAAGGAGTGAAAAGTTCAACAGGCTTGAATAGGGAAGTTTGTGTGTTTAACTTCATAATCATGTGGGTAATTCATTCTCACGATAACGTTTTGAAGTTTTAGTGTTTAAAATCCCCTGTGGCCACAGTCTGGCTGTGATGCCTGAGAAAGAAGATAATGACAGACCTAGCGTTTTCTCCCCTACCACATGCCTGGTAGTAGGGGCAGGAAGGCGGAAGGAAAGGAATGACTAGAAATAGTTTGCATTTTGGCTAAGTAGAGTGTTGGAGTACCTACTCAGTACATTTCAAATGCATTTGACCTTCTTTTGCATTTAAATATTTTAAATAATACAGCTTTCATGTAGTCGTTTCTCTAGTCTCCGTTATTAGATGCATTGCTGTTCAGCTTTCTTATCAAAAATGTTTTTTCAGTTTATGAGTTGATACTAGTTGTGATCAATTGAAGGTACGGCAGGCTTGAGTTCTGATCGCAGTCTGTGATGTGTCTTCTATAACTTTTGGAAGTACAGCCTAAAACCTTAGGTGGCAAATTTCACTTTAATACTAAAGCACCTTTTTATACATCTTCAAAGATGCAAAAGGAAGCAGCTTTCTAAAGACTCATGAAACAAGAGGAGGTTTGGAACTGAACTTAATTACATTAACACTCTTTGAATGTTAATAGTTGCCGTCTTCAGATCTCACCTTATCCTGTGATAAAGAATATTGTCAGAGAATAAGGATCACAGGAAGCCTCAGTTTTATTATGAACTGTTTAATTTTTTAAGCTGTTAACTGTTTAATTTCTGTATCTTAAAGAATGCAAACTAAAATTTAGTTAATAAAATTTGTGTTTGTGTCTAACTCTAAATTATCATTAGGAAAAGTTCTTGTTGTTTTCTGCTGGAATGATTTAGCCTCCTTGGCTTGTATACAGTAGATTGTGTGCAATTTTCTCAGCTATGTTTTTTCCTTTCCCCAAAGCAGTTATTAATCTGAGATGACTATCCTTTTTCATCTTGTCCAGATACGACCGGTAATGTGCAGTACAAACAATCTTAGTGCTCATGGATGTTCTGGGTTTGGCTGGGATAGAGTTATTTTTCTTCATAGTAGCCAGTATGGGGCTATGGTTTGGATTTGTGCGGGTAACAGTGTTGATAACCCAGGGATGGTTTAGTTCCTGCTGAGCTGCGCTTACACAGAGTCGAGGCCTTTTCTGCTCCTCACCCACCCCAGCAGCGAGGAGGCTGGGGGGCACAGGGAGCTGGGAGGGGACACGGCCGGGACAGCTGCCCCCAGTGACCAAAGGGCTATCCCACACCGTATGGCGTCACGCTCAGCATATAAAGAAGAAGGAAGGGGGGGACGTTCGGAGTGATGGCGTTTGTCTTCCCAAGTCACCATTATGTGTGATGGAGCCCTGCTTTCCTGGAGATGGCTGCACACCTGCCTGCCGATGGGAAGCAGGGAATGAATTCCTTGTTTTGCTTTGCTTGCGTGCGCAGCTTTTGCTTTACCTATTAAACTGCCTTTATCTCAACCGACAAGTTGTCTCCCTTTTACTCTTCTGATTCTCTCCCCCATCCCACCGGGGAGGAGTGAGCAAGCAACTGTGTGGGGCTTAGGTGCCAGCCGCAGTTGAACTGCGACAATGAATCATGTGCAACATTTGCTTTTATCAGAGATGTCTCAGATGCAGGGATGACCAGACAATCTTACTTGGAAATAAAACATCAAAAAGGAAAAATGGCTACTCTTCTTAGTTTTTTCACTTCTGAATTAGTTTCTTCTGCCGAGTCAAAGGAGACGTACATCTTATGCACTGTATTCCTTAAGGTGTTTTGGACATGTATTTGGTAATTCATAGTAACTTTGAAATTCTACACAATATACTTATTCTTTGTTCCTTAGGTGAGTGTTTCTCCTGATGTGATGTTTGTATACCCCTCTGTTTGTTTCCTAACTCTCATTATGTGTATGGTTATAGGAAATCCGGAATTTGAAGGCTTAAGACTAAATATACTTCCTACAAAGTGTTCTAAACCTTGTAATTCAGATATCACGTCCATATCGTTAGGTTTCTGTACTGAAAGGTTTGGAAATAATATCTTGTAGCAGAAAGATCTGCTTGGAAAGCCATGCTTATCCCTGAATTGAGATGTAAGTTATGTGTATAAGTTAAGAATACGCGTCATGGGGAAAGTAAGAAAATAGGCATAGCCACCTCGTTTTGTTTGCCGTTAGCCTTTCAGGTACAGCGTTATGGTTCAGTGCCAATGGTGCTACTCCAGAGCTCCACAATAAGAGTAATAGCCTTCTGACCCCTGAGCCGAAGAGTCTACAGGTAGTAAAAACTGAGAAAACAGTGGCTCATGTACTCTTGTCATGAGTATAACATAGCACACAAATGAGCTATCGCTTATTCCATTTTAGCAGTAATTCAAGGAAAACTTTTGGAAATCTTGGATTTTGCAAATAGACCATCAAATGTGTAAGAAGCAGGACATTATATTAATCTTGCCAGTTTACGATGCTGTCCCTCTCGATGCTGAAATGATGCCATAGCTGTGCATTGAGACAACTACAAACACTGTGTCATTTAACTCTGAGTCGGATTCTTGATTCTCTGAGGTATCTCAGCTTTTCTTCTGATGCTGAGGGACTAGTGATAGCCTTGAGAATGTCCCGGGAGAAAGGAAGATGAAAAATTTATAACTGCCCCGTAAAAATGCAGCTCAACAAGTTTGTGAGAATCTATGACTATAAACAAAGGTATTTGGGTTTATCGTATTTCTGAGAAAGCGGGGTTTTTCCCTACCTACCTTCTGTTCTCTGTTTCCAAAGTGTCAGCTGGTGAGGGATGAAGGCTGACCTCTGCTACTTGATTACTTTCTGCTGGACATTTTTGCATATTATCTTTTAAATCTCTTTTGGATTTGAAATTTGGAATCCAGAGTTATAGCGATATGATTTACTGTGTGCTAACCCTATTTGCAAAGTGTGCAGAAACTCAAAATGCTGTGTGAATCTATGCAAAAGCTGCTGTAGTTTCTGAAGCCCCATAAATTTTAAAATAGGTAAGTGATAGCCAGGGCTTCCTTACTTATGACTAAAAATGAAACGCTGCTTGTAACAAGGCCAGTTCTCTCTCAGGATATGGAAGAGATCATAATTTCTTTGGGGTGTTTACCTTACCGTCATGCAATAAGTGCTTACTGTTGGACTTAAATTCTATTTTGACATTAATGCAACTGGGCTTTTATTATCAAATTAATGAACTAGTATTTTCACTGTCAAGGTGTAAAACATTCACCCCTTTTTTCTTGGGCACCATGTTCCTCCAGGTAAACAAACGCTGATCATGAGCTGCTCCCTGCTCCAAGAAGTTTAAAGGTGTAGGCGACACAGGGCAAGACAATGGAAAATCAGTTTATCAGACTGTTTATGCTTAAAATACTGTGACTTACATCATGCCTTGTAATTTTGAAATGAAATGTATTTCTAAAACTGGTGACATTTCAATGTTCCAAAAAGCAAACGTGATATGAGAGTCAGTGCAGAGTATGTTTTCAAGCAGTATGAGTTCTGTTTGCCAGCATCACTGCTAAAAATGAGATTTGTACTTTATTCTTAGGACTTTTAGTACACTCTACCCCAAAGTGCTGAAAGTTTTATTTTAGTGAGCTTTGCCACTAACATGTTAGAACAATTCCCTTGCAGTGTTGCAGAAACCAGCACTGAAGAGTTGGGAAGTACCGGAGCAGAAATTACTGTGTGCAGCCTGAGCAGGTTACTTCATACAGATTTCTTTGTAGAAATTTTTCATCGTTCCCATCAAATAGCACTGTAATACTTCACAAGAATCAATAGTTTTCCTAACGCACCTTTTGAACGGAAAAGGTTATAGTTGCGCTTTACAAGTGATGAATTGAGACAAAGATACAAGTCAAAAGCATCCTTTGTGCATTTTTGTTGCTGCTGCTCTGGCAGGTGGAAGGCTGCTTGGCTGGAGTTAGTTTACTCTCATACAGCCTTTTCTATACCGCAGACACCGACTTCAGCCACAGTTCTAAGTTCTCAGCAACTTTTCAGAAGTCCCAGCTGAATCCTCCCCTTCCCCTTGCCTCTGTAGAGAAAATTAGGAGCACACAGTCATCAGCTGTGAAAAGTTTGCAGTTGGATTAATTAGCCCTGCTCAGATTCAGGGCTCATTAATTGTGTTTAGCAATGTATTAGCATGCTCATTGTGCTTGCGTTTCTGAAGCTGGCATATCACCGCACTACATTGCTGTCTAAACACATCTGCCCAACCAGACGTAGCATATTGTACCAACCAAGTAGACAGGTCACTTAGCTCCTTCTAAGGCATTTTTGCTGTTGAGCAAAAAAAAAAAAAAACAACGACCTAGCTGACAGAAGTAGTAAGTTGTCATCCTCTATTAGAACCTTCTATAGAAGGATGAAATGCAGGTATATGCGAAGTCTGTTACGTGTTTGCTGCCAAGGGAATGGTGAGTCTCCGGAAGGACAGGTTTGTTCTTTGCTTTTCCTTTGGGACAATTCAGCAGCAGACCATCTGAATCTAATGTAGTATCTTGTGTTTGTCACCTGCAATGATTTACTATAGCAACAGCTGTGTAAATAGTGACATACATTACTGCTGGACAAAAATTGTAAATAGAATTTATGGGCTAATCAATGTATTATATATTTTGTAATAGTGCAAGAAAATAGCTGGGTACAGTTTACCGTATTGCTCATAAAAAGCTGTAAGTACACATGATAAAACCAAAAATACAAGTAGTATGGGAACTGGGATTTGGCTGTAAACTGTTTATATCTTCCTTTGATTGCTGAGGAAGGTTACTTCGTGCATTATTTAATTATTTATGGTTTTCAGTTACGCTCGTTCAACTCGTGATTTTGTTAAGACACAAGAGGTAACGATCAGTATAATGCTGTGGTCATACGCTCAAGAAAGGACTGCTTTGGGGAGAGAAAGGGTCAGAGGTCTTATTTCGGGTCCTCTGGTATTTGTCACTAGGATAGGACAAATTGCAGCAAAGCTCAACAAAATTGTATGTAAATATTATATATTCCCTCCCCCTCCCCCCGGAAGTTTTGTTAGCCTTTATTAAAACATTTGGTATTGCTTTCTGCAGAAGTCATGGTAGACGTTAGTTTCAGTCCTTACTGCAAGAACACAACTGCAAATTGTTTGGGTTATTTTAAGATCCAAGTTCTTAATAAATTAGTATTTTTCTGAGATATTTCTTCTTTCTGTGGGCATGTTATTATTAATGATATAATAAAAGGAGTTAATTGTGTATTTCTTATTTTATTAGAAAACAGGAGTTGAGTTTAAAGATCCAGACTGAGTAGTTCCCTACTTGTAGGGTTTATGCTTTGAAACACAGAGCAGCAGTGGCAGTGGGTGGCTGTGCAGGTGCAACATGGCTTAATCGGGATGAAAAAATACAGTTTATACAGGAAGCATGCTATTTTGGGATACTTACGTTGACACGAATCCCTTGTGAATTAAACCATTTAATATATGAAATGGAAAAAGTCCTTCTAATCTTCCTTTTGAATGAGCCGTGAAATAGGATACGTGAACAGCCTGAAGTGTGAAGAGGTTACTATGGCTTGGTTCCAATATTTTTTGTAAGATATTAAAAGATTTGCACTAGCTTAAAGGAGAACTTAGGATCTTCTATAAAATAATGCAATATGTATCTGAAAATATGTCTGTTTTTCATGGCAAAAGCTTTCAATACTCTTCCTGAAATGATCTGGACGCTCCCTAACAAATGCATAATGTACTCAACTCCAAGGTATCACTTTCTAGTAGAAAGTAGTTAAATAATTGTGTGTGCTGTCTGTAGTTGCACCTCTTTTTCAGGAAAAAACAATGCTTGCATTTCATGTCTGCTGTAATAGACGCTACAGTGACTACAGTTAAGGGATTTATATGTAGTCAACTTTGTTTAAAAAACTATTTATATTAAGTAAGGTTAATAAAATTAAATAAAAATTTTAAAAATAAATTAAATGAAAAGTAAATAATTAAGTAATGATTTATATTAAGTATGGTTAAAAGTCCTAAGTTTATGGTACAAGCTTCAAGACAGCTGAATAGTTTGTATCACAGCAAACTATGTTTGTAATGCATTGATTTCTTAACACAGTGCCAATTTTTAAGCCTTCTTTCCCTTCAAGCAGTGTGTTTTGTCTGACATTAAGCTGTTGTTTCTGCTGTGCAAATTGATAATATTGGCTGAATGGTAACTTTGAAAACTTTTTTGATACTTGTTATTAAAAAATTTTAAATCTTCCTCTTTACATGAGTAACCTGTTCTTGTCATTGCATGATTTAGACTTAAAAGCTAAATCACAGCAGGTGAATAATACGAATCACAGTTGCTTCTTTGAACAGGTTTTTAATTATCCAGGGTTTTCGGTTCTGCTGACTGTTTATCGCTCTGCTTCACCTATCTGCAGGTTTGAGTCTTCAGCACTTCTGAAAATGAGACTGTCTGAGAATTTGCTAAAATGGCAGCATCGGTGTATACAGGTATATCTGCTCCGCTGGCACTGCTGGTGCTGCAGTGCCCTAGTGGGGCCTATGTCTGCCTTCCTCGGGTTTATGCGTGCAATGCTATAACTGTAGCATCAGAAAAACTCCCTGTATTTTTGTCTCTAACAACAGAGATTGAAAATTCTACTTACATACCAGATCTGGAGATTATCCTAATAGGAAAGAGTCATAAGGAATACAAAGTGTGTTAGGAGCAGACTTCTTGACTTAAAGAACTTGTGCTGTTGGCATGTGTTGGAGTTGCAGCCTGCAGGACTGCACATACCCAGCAGAGACTGCAGACTGTCCTGGCGAAGAATCTTTGTCTGTGTCTCAACTTGTGTTAGTAATAACAAGTTCAGCGAGATTTGAATTCTTTTTGGAATCCCTAAGTACCACCAGTACTAAATATAATGCCCATTCAGCATCAGTGACAGAAGAACTTGGAAGTGAGCAGAGTAGCATATCGGTCCTTGTTTAATGCTAGTAGAACGACTGTATGCGGAAAGTGTGGCAGGAAACTAGCTAGTGCAGTATACCATGAAAAGAACCCGCTTTTGTGTTTTGAAGGAGAAAAGAACGCCTGAGAGGCCAAAGTTTCGAGCAGCGTTTTCTAAAACTAATTCTGCAACAGGGAAATAAAAGACTGCTTATGGATAGTTTTGCAAAATGGTGTGGTTTCTTTGGTGGTGGCGTTCTCGTTTTTGCCTGATGCTTTGTCCAAAGAAATCGGTCATACCAGCGTTTACTTAATGCTAGTTAATGGTTGCGTGGAAGTCCTTCCCGCAGGTGTTGTACAGGGTGCTGTTAGTAGCTTAATGGGTACAGTTTTCCATGTCCTGAATAAATCAGTACCTTGGAAGGGGGAATATAGCAATGCTGTTATGCTGTCTCTTTGGAGGAAACCTCAAATTAAGGTATTTACCGTGTGTTCCTAAAGTCTGATTTTAATGAGCGGACTGCTTTAGTGAGATGTGTAAATGAAAGCAAAATTGTGCACACTAGTGAATCACTTACCAATTTGTTCATGGTAATATTTTACAGCTGCTGATACTGGAAAGCTTGATTACTCACCTCAGTGTTCCTCTCCTCTTCGAAGAGACCAATTGCTGACCTTGTGAGTGTAAAACCCTCTTGTACTATGTTAATTGCCTACTCTCTGTGGCACTTAAAATTCGCTCATATATTCCATGAGGATGTTTGTAGGCATGTTCAAAGTGTATTTACTGATGAGTAGTTTTGCCTGAGGAATAGAGCTCAAAGTTTCCTTTTTATATGCAAAAAATAATTTTATTTTCAGTTTCCAGGAAATCTCTTTTGTCAAATAATGGAAAGCTAGTATTTTCCTGACAGTTGAAAAATTGTCAAGTGTTTTTCTGATGGTTGATCTTCACAGAAAGTGCTGCTTTCTGAGAAACCTTGGCAAAAGTAAGCATTATTGTAAATCAGTGTAGTTGTATTAAGCTTAATAGATCTATTGATTTCTGACAATTGATGATCTGGTGTGGGCAGGAGGGATTTAAAATTCTGAATATAGTTCATTAATACTGTGGCTTCTCAATCAAGTAGTACTAAAATACACTCTGCACTCTGTGAAACTACCAGGTTTGTGGTTCCAGTGTTCTAAGTTGCTAAGATAATCTGCTAAGATATAATTTTTTAACCATCTCACATTTGCCTTATATTGAAGATGATCTGTCCTGTGTCCAGTATTCTGCGTGGAATACTGAATCTTTTTCATGTACTTTCAGGCAATTATCTGTCCCTCTTCAGTTTAAGACCTGTGGTCCAAATCAGAAACCAAGGCTGTGAGAGTCTGGTAGTATGTACTAGTACAATGTAATGGAAATGGAGTCCATCCGTCTCTTCCCTGATCTTTGCTGTTTGCAGTAGATGCTTTTCTTCTTGCATACCTCACTCTGGGAGTTAGTCTTGCTGTTAGATGTCCAACTCATGGAAGGATGTTCCAAGAATGGCTCTTATTCATAAGGTTGTTGCAGTACATTGGTCCTAAATGCTGGTCTTCACAATAAATTCAGATGACAGATTGGTGTAATTAATACTATAGCTGAGCTCTTGGCCAGGTTGGAGTCTTTAAAGCATGTCCTATTTAAAGATGGGTTCATTTACCTTTTTATTGGAGCAGGGAAGCAAACATCTGTGCTGCTTTTTTGCTAATTACCTCTGATGTTTCTGTTTAGACAAGCTGTTCATATTCCCTCTCTTCTGTACTGCTTGATTTCTGTCTTGCGTTTTGAGAGATCTCTTTTGTCTTTGTCACTCCCTTCTCATTGCTTTCTGAATATTCTAAAATTCAGTTTGGTATGTTTTCTCTTTCTGCCCTTTGCCCTCTCTTTCCACCCTTTTCCCTGTTATTTTGCAATTACAGTTTTAAGCAAAGACCTAGTACTTTCCTGCGATGCTGATGTAAAAGAATGGGGTGCAGGGTAAATGCGCGTAAGGAGGTAGAGGGGAGTAACCACTAGCGGGTGGGAGTGACTGTCTTTGTGGGTTGTGCTATTGCCAGCCTGAAGATTTGGCCACCCATTTTTTCATGCCTGGCAGTGTTCTGTGATTGATAGTCCTCACAGGAGGAGAGGAAGGCTTCTTATTAAGAAGTGACTGCTCAGTATGATTTTCTGTCCCTTCTTTGCAACGAACCCAAAGAGGTTTTGGTCTGTACTCACAAAATGATTCCAATGGGGGTTTGGGGTGGGGTAGGGTGGTGTTTTGTTGGTGTTTTTTTTTTTTTTAATAGACTTCACTTCATAGTAGCATATATCTATAAAGGACAAAAGATGCCCAAATTGAAATGCGGCCAGTCATTAATACTAGGGAATTTGGACTTTCTTGAATATAAGAGGTAGGTTTTTATTCCTCCATTGTTGCCATTATATGTGTCTTTACCCCTTGTACAGATGACTTTTGGCATAGAAAGCTTCATAATATGCTTCTGTTTTTAGGGCATCACTGGGAAATGACTTAAAATATTGATTAATTTGGATTTAGTGTCAGTTTCGGGATTCTGTAATTTTGTTTCAACTGAATATGTGGTGTTAGCAATGCATCCTTATTAATCTATTGCAGAGTGTCTTTTATGTCATTTTAAAAATGACAAATCTCTTACCTAGTATTCAATATAAACAGTTGTGGAGTGTGTTGGCATTTGGATTTGTGTGCATGTTTTTTGTTCGGTTAATATATTTTAACAAACTCTGTCATGTGGTCATAAAAATTGAGCAACTCTCTTTCTCTACTATTTAAAAAAAAAAAAAAGTTCTTCACTGCAACAAGTGGAATAAAGATGAGCAAACTTTACCTTTCAAGACTTCCAGGTTTCACTGTGAGTATTTTGCTCAGTTTGAGTTGTTACGCTGTAGACGAAGGAAGTAATTGCACAGCCTTTGAGCCTGATTGTGCTTAAGTATATGGATAATGAGAAACACTGCAAAATCTCTCTAATTAAAATAAAATCATTTACAACAGCAGCAGCTGCTAGTTGCAGTGGCTGCAAACTTCTTTATAGCTGTTCCAATCTTAGGAATTTGGAGCATGGAGGATTTAGCTTTGCTACAATTCAGGCTTTTGGCAGTAATGTAGGGGCTGTGCTCAATCCCTCAGAAGTTAAAGAAATACAGCAAAGTAGATTTAAGGGGCTCTTTAGGTTTTGGGTTTTTTTTTCCTTATATAAAGCAGTATAAGGCATTTTCTTTGGTTGACATACTTATTACTGTTCCTAGTATGATACAGCAAGACAGGAAGAAAGAATTGCTTAGCAGTTCACATGTGAGCTACAAGAGAAACCTATTCTAAGCTTAATTCTAAATCACACAGAGACGCCACTCTGCTGACCTTGCTATTGTGGGTGGCTTTCAGTACAACTACACCTTTGTTATGATCATTTCTCCCCTGTCCTGGGAATCTGGCTTTGTCTCCCTTTTAACGGGGAGTTTTAATGGAAAGCAGGGGTACATTTGGCTCCCCTCCTTGACTTTTCTGCAGCCAATACTGTTGCTAATAAGAGTTACTCACAGAGAAATTTGCTGCTCCTGCATGGGCAGGTTCAATTTCATTATACTTGTGTGTGCTCCTTGACTGTGTTACAGCAGTGTATGGTCCTCAAAAGCTGCAGCTTTGTCTCTGCACACTGGAAAATTAAGCTCAAAGGGGTGGGGGAGTGAAAACTGATTGTCACTGAAGAGAGGTTGATGAGAGAGAGATGAATGTCTTTACGTGCGAGTGGCAATTTTGAATTTCAACTGATTGTGAATGAGCATCACAACTGGTTTAACAGATGAGGTTCTGCTGTCGTTAAATACTTAAACACACACCCACCCCCTTTTAAAGTTAATTTTATGCTTGTAAAGTTGAGTACTCAAGTGTTCTTTTAGTTTGGTCCCTTGCACAAATGTATTATTGTTGTATGTGACCGTGCCATAAATGTTTGGTTTGTTTTCCCTCGTTCAATACGCAGGACAGATGGAGCCTACAGCATCAAATAACTGCTATTTTTTTACTGTCTTGATGGCTGGCTTATCAGGCACTATACAATAGTGAACCTGAATGCAGAATTATTAACTGCTTTGGTTCTTTTACGGTGACTATCAATATAATATCTAAATGCTTTGTGATTATTAGAGTAATTTCAAATCAAGTATCATTACTGCCACCATTTCAGACAAGGGGAAGAAGATAGGCATGACACAATTTAGATTAAGATTTAGGGATTAGCATAGGAATTTGGGGGATTGATTTCTCTAGATGACTGTGCGTTTTTATAGCATTTTACAGGGTAATTGTCATAAGGACATCTCTGGCTTCATTTGCAGTTTAGCATGTACAATGCTTCTGAGATAGTTAAACACCCAGGAAATGGTGGCCATTGTAATCTAAGCTATCAACTGTGGAAAAGCCTTGCTTTAAGTAATTTCTCAGACATTCAACAGAAGTCATTAATAGTTAAATGTTAGTGTAATCATTTACAGTGAAACATGCTTTTTGTGGTGGAGGGTTGTTTTGTTACTGCTTGAGATTTTGGGGGTTTGTTTTGTTTGCTTTTGCTGTCATGTGGAAGCCTGCAGCAGGCCAGTCTGTGAGCAGAGTGGTGGGAGCCTTCAGGTCCCTGCCATTGTGTACTACTTGATGAGCATAGTAAGAGCTGTAGTAACAGCTGGTTATCCTCTGCGTATGAGCCAGCTGCCTGAAACCACCGAGATGCATCTTGCCAGCAACCTAAAGAGCTTTTTGCCAATAGAAAGGGGGCTTCAGCAACTGAGGGCTTCTAGGTTTACTTTCAGGTTCCAGAGGGAGGTATGCAGGTGTGTGATTCTGTTCCCCCCCTACCTATCTGTTTCTGTCACCCTTTCACCTTTCTGGTTATTAGAAGTAATTAACAGCAAATGAGTGCCTCAGTTCTAATAGGAGAGAGGAAACAGGTTAAAGAAATGTGACATGTTGGCTCTGTGCCAGTAAATTTATGGAGCATTTTAGATGAGTTCTGACGATAGCATATAAGAATATAGTTCACTAGAGACTAGTTAAAGATGTGTACTATTTCAAAGATTCATTAGTAGGCACTTGGAAGTTGAATGATGATAGATGCATGGCAAGCCTCAGTAAGTTTTGCTTTTCATTCTTTCGTTTAGTGATCCCATATACTAACAAACAACACGGTGTTTAAAGAGAAAGGATCAATTAAAGATGACTGCGACAAATTACACTGTCTGCGACACTTGTACAACTAAATTTATTTGATTGTTTAACAGGGTGTATATTTGTTGCATAAAAATTATGGTTATTGCTGTGCTTGAGGGCAATCATTTCAATGTTTTTGTACCCTATGAAATATAGTACTTGTATCAATAACACAAATCCCAAATTATGTCCTGGATCTTTAGTCCCATTCAGTTACAACGCTGAACCTGGGCAGGGTTGAATAGTCTTCAAGTAATCTGCAATAACACTGTGCTTTGGTGAAGTCCAAATACCCGGTACCCACTGTAAAGAGCCTGCTAGTGAGATAGCAGGCAAGTTAGCCATTTGACATTCTTTTCATGGATGTCTAAACCTTTCATCTTTGGAAAGGGGAAATAGATTTTGTCCAAAACTGACATTTGTATTATATTTTTAATGGGTTTTGACTCACTGAGAATAGAAAATATTCCAGTAGAATCTACCAGGTAAATTGAGTGGATTATACTCTGCATAGTTAGGTGCATCTAAATACAGGTTGTAGGCTGTCCTAATGCTTCTGTGTCCTTCGGACAGAGATGAGCAGGCCAATGTGCTTGAGAAGGATTACTAGGGAGACTAGGGCGTGATGTGCTGGCCAGAAGGATGCTTGGCTTTGCAAGAGAAGTGGAAGCGACTGGCACAAGGAGCTTTATGGTTTTGATGAGGTGGATTGAAGGTAATGAGATGACAATAAAAACAGAGGGACGGAACTTTACAGGGCTGTAGATCAAAGTAAGCTATACTAAGTGAAACACTGGAATATGATTTGTGAAGCTTCCCTAATACTGGCAAGGGGATGAACTGAATAATGATCTAATATGGGACAAGCACAATTCATGGTTATACCCTTCACTTTCAGCTGTCTGTAGAGCTGAGTAGAGGTTAGTTATAAACATCATTTTTTTTCTGCATGATTTTGTTTGTACCTGTGAGCTTTGCAAGCACATTTTACTAAAAAGCTGAAGTTCATCTTATGCATTGTCTCAGCTTTCGGCAAGGAGCTAGAGTGTTTACGCCACAATCTAATACTACCTCAGAGGTGTTATTCATATATTTCTGAGAATGTCGGTGTGGCAGTGTAGGCCTCACCCTGTTGAAGAACTGCAGAACCTCTCTTTGCTAATTGTAGGTGGATTTTTCCCCTTCAAAGTGTCTGAGTATCTCCATAAAGCACTGTCTTTGAAGCTGTAATTAATTGCCAGAGCCCTGCCGGTGAAGTCCACTCTGCCCCAGAACATAAAAATGAGCTGTTTTTTACCTGTAATGTCATGACTTGTTTCCTTGAACAGTAATTGATGTCAATTGTAGATGATGTCTACGCACTTGAAATTGTGTTGTTTATCTGCTAGGGACCTTGAGAGTGTGATCTTCTAACTCAGTCACGGTGGTATGGATTACGTCTGTAGTGCAAGAATTGTCTAGGGTCATAAATTACAGCAATTAAAATTAGCTAGAGGAGAGAGAATGATGCATTATTAATTGGCATAGTCATTAAAGGGCTGCAAAGAACCTAAAAGAGATACAATGTCAATACTCGAGCACTAAAAGTGGCAGGCAGTGTGCAAAGACCAATGATTGTATTCAAAGCCTGAGGTCATTAAGACACAGGCAATTACGTGGAATTTTATGGCTGTGGGTTAAGATCACTCCAACATACTAACAATATGTTAAAATGGAAATTTTTTGAGAATGATGACATTCAGATGACTGGAGTAGTGCAATTACTTTCTACCCAAAGAATGTGTAGCATTTTATTTTAAAGAAGTTGGAATAAAGAATTGTAAGGAAATCCCATCAGCAATCTGGTGAATTTAAGCAGAAAATGAACATTTTTCAGCCCTAAATACAATAATCTGAGCTCATATAACGAAGGATAAATCTTGGTACACTGAAGAATGAAGATTTAATTAAGAGTCTCTTTATACTACAGAAACAAAGTCTTGCCTGTGTCATGCTGAGAAATATGGCAATCTGAATAAGAGGCTCATGGTAATGCAGCTGTATATCAGCTACTTAATTATTCATAAACCTTCTTGTCAGTGCGTTTCAGTGATTTACCTATCTCCGCTAATTTGCCTTATTGGAAATACTGCTTGTTTTATAAAACAGTTCATTTATAGTGCTGTAAATGAGGAATAAATGCTGAAAAGGAAGTGTCTTTCATGAGAGGGAAGTTTTAATAATTGATTCGCAAAGCAAAGTGAACTTTAAATACTGGAGGTGTTAGAGCAGCAATGTGTTTGTTTTGACAACTAATGGAAGAATGTATGTCTATTGGGTGGAGAGTTAGAACTCCAAAGTAAACATTTCAGTTTTTTCTCATCTAAGGGATCCTTGGAAAGTTTTGGCTTTTCAAAACTTACCAATGCTTTCCTATTCTACTTGCTAGGAATTCAGATTTCTAATTCATCTCACTGTCAACCCCAAAGTTTAAACACTGAATGTGATTAGCTTTGCTGTGCAGATGCCGAATTGAATGGCCTCTGTTGATTCAGAGAAGCTGAGGAGTGTCAGAGTTCAGTTACTGTGCTTTCAGGAAGGCCTCCTGTTGCCAAAATGAGCTTTCTTTTTTCTTTTTCCAAGCTGCATGCCAGAGTCTGCATCAGCATGCAACTGGACTCAAGAAAAGCATGTATGTATAGCCACTGAAAAAGCAATCCAAACGTGCAGCTACATCTTCTCTAAGAGCAGCCACCCACACGTTAGTTGCTCCATTAGTTAAGTTGGGGGCTTTCTGTTTGCCTGTATAAGATATGTACCTGTTTGCTTAAATAAATGGTTTTGACCAGTTAGTATCCTTCTGGGCACTGAGAACCAGACATGCCATGATTCTGGCTATTTAGTCTTTGAGCTGTGGTTAAAAGCTACGGTGTAAGACAGCCTTTCTCCTGCTGTCTCTGAGGTTATCTGTGTGTTCAGTGTAGTAGAGGAGTTTACTTGTTCCAAGTATAATGATTTAGCACTATCACACTGAAATGTCTACTTTATTATATCCAGCACTTTATTACTTTGGCTTTAGATACTTTGCTTATGTGTTACATCCTCGAGACTCTGCACTGGTTTGAATTAACTGCTTAGTAGTCAGAGCAGGTATCGTATGATGCAGTGTGCGTCATCATCGTTTTTGTTCTCTCTGGATGTTTCTATGATTCAACGCACGATGCCAACCAGAAACTGTGGAATTCAGGGTCTCTGGGGTCTAAGTAACTAACAGGCTTCCATTATTCCATTCCTGGCTTCCATTAATTTTGCTGCTGTTCTTTTCAGACTTTTAGGCTGTGTGGGGAACTCATTGCTGGGAGCTATAATCATGTCAATCGTTAGAATTGAACCAGAATGGTAAATATTCATTTTAAGTCATATAAGTAAATAGGTTTGGCTCTTGTGTTCAAACTACGTTTGATGTTGAGTGAAAGAAGTTAAGGAGGTCAGCAACAGGGAAACAAAGAATTAAGTCAGCCGGTTCTGAAGAGAGTGTGTCTGGAGTATAGCAGTCCCAGAGGCTCGGTGAAGCCCTAGTTGTGTGTTCAGCTCCTGTGTAGAGATTGGCAACGTAGGATAACGATGTAAAGAAGTGGTGGTGATGGGTTATTTGCCCTAGGACAGCAAGCAACAGACCATAAACCTAAGTGCTTTTGTTTGCTTAAAGCAGCATATTGCCATTCCTATGTGTGAGTTTACCACCTTTCCCTCTAGCAGGCAGTAGTGAGCCAACGTGGGGCAACCTGGCTGGTGTCTTGGCGTCATGAAGACGACCGGCGCGATGCGTGACCGATACTTGCCAGTGTTTTCAATGAATGCTGGGCAGCTTCTGTCGTCCGAGCCAAGCTATGAGAGTGTAATCACAAAGCCATTGTCAGAAACCTTGGCCGTGCTCGGGAGGCTATTGACAGCTTTGCATAGATGAGGCTCCTGATTGGCATTTGATGAGTCACATCACACATGTCCCTCCTATATGTCACTGGGATGGCAGTGGTCCGGTCTTACTGAAAAATAAACAGTGACCCATTCAAAAAGGAAATATGTGCCCACCATCTCAGCTGTGGTCTGCCCTGCTCCTTTGACTCAGATTTTCTGCAATGCAACATAAAATTAAACCAATGGCATAAAAACCAACCGACCAAAAGGCTTTACTATTTATATGTTTAAAAAAACCCATTTTTTATACAAAACAGAAGTCTAGATTAAACTGGTTTTACTGAGATTTACTGCTGCTGATTGGTGTGAGCACTGAGCATTTTGCTTTGACTTACTCAAATTATTAAACATAATAGGGAAAGAATTGTGTTCTGTTATTGCAGTGTGGTGTACTCCACAACATCTGGCTGCAGTAAAATGGCAGTACTTTGCCACATAGTGTCAGAAAAGTAGTTATTGTAAGCACTGGCTCAGCCTGCTTCCGTGGCTGGTTTTTCTGTCAGTGGGGAACTGAAAACCATGCGGAACGTGAATTGATAGGATTATTAAGAGGAAGACATTTTTATTTTTAAAATGAAATATATAAATGTTAGAAATGTGCTATAGTGATTAGTGAGAAACGTTAACGTTATTTATATTCTTCTTTTAACTGCTGGGGGCAGAATAATGAAAAATCATACAGAACTTTGTCTCTTCTCAGGCAGTATTTGGTGAACAGTACCCTTTGGATCAGGTTGCATACAGCTGTGGAGCCAGTTGTTACTCCCCGCCATTTGCTCAAAACCCCTGCACTGAAGCTGGTCACAGCATTACTGTAAGCCGGTCTGACTATCCAGACAAATTAAGAGAGCTCATGAAATGACTTGATTGAAGTACGGTTGGAAGGTGAGGCTGAAGTTGCGTGATGCCTGTCAGAATGGTTGCTTACCACAGATGAGTAGCACCAGATGTTTCCATTTGAGTAAACAGGAGGCTCTACTGCTCTGAATTGGTGTAAAGAATGATAACACTTAAGAAGAAAGAGATATCAAATAAAGTCTTTGTACTATAAATGAAATGTATATTTTTAAAGTTCTTCGAAAGCGTGATTCTGGTAACAATTGTAGGACCCTGTCTCACACTTCTCTTGAGGACAGAGCAGAGGAAATAGAACACACATTGTTGTTGCAGAAGGAGCAGGAGATATCTTCTCTAATTACGGTGCTCACTCTGCCTGAGCTTGTAAGAGCTTTGCAATATGTGAAGGTCTCTTTGGACTTCTTCTGGCAGTTTGACACTGTTGAATTTTGGGGGAAGACTATACAATTGCTTTCTAGGGGAAACAAAAGTTAAGAAAAAATTGTCTTTTTTTTTTTTTTTAGTGTGTTAAGAACTGTTTTCATATGAAGCAGGGACTCAGTTGGCTTGTGGAGGTTGTGGGAACAGTTTTTCTGATTTGCTAATTTTGTTCAATCATGAAAAGTAACAAAAATTTTGATTATATGATCAGTAGTTTCGCTTGCATGTCTGGCAGCTCTCGGGGCGGGGGAGGGGGGAGATCCAAACCCTGTCATTTTCCAAACTTCCTTTTCTCTTCTTTTTACTTTCTGACCAATTAGTTTGTGCATGTGCTGCCCTTTAGAGTGACCAGACGTGATTTATCCCAGCAAAGGGGGGTTCAGAAGGGCTTTCTACCAGTTGTTCTTCTGATATGCCACGGCACTGAACACCCTGAAAAATGCATACGTTGTTGTTGCACTCTCTAAGCTGAAGCATACATGAAAATGTTTTTTAATCATGCAATTAAAGTGAGTGTGCTATACATGAATTACAGTGTATGAACAATAGTATTTCCTAAATTTGATTGCTGGCACTTTATATTTTTACTTTCCTTTTTGAAAGGGTTTTGATGTAAGAGCTTGTAAATCTTAATGATGTTTATGCATTAGCAACACTGTAATTTTATTTTCCTGTGTTATGAAGTTGCATGTTAATGCAGCAGATTGTGAGAAACTGGCACTGCAGAGAACTTGTAGGTATAACTGGGCAAAGCTTTGAAAATCTACTGGTAATTTGCATACATGGTACAGGCTTGAAATACTCCATTTCAAATTTCTTCCAAAGGACCCTCTCTTCTTGAGAGTATCTTTTGCCAGACATAGGAAAATCTGGCCAGGCAAGTTACCCCACGCTGTTTGCACATATGCAAGCTTATGCATGCTATGTTAAAAGATTCATCATTATTGATTTTCCTTTCTTAAGCTTCTTGTGTCATTTATCACATTTTAAAAGATCAACTTCACTTTCATAAACAGTTTATCTGTGCTCTCCATTCAGTTAACATAGCCAGGGAACACTAGTTCCCCTGCAACAGTTCCGCCTTTCATACCAGAACTACTTTTCCTGGATTCTGTGAGCCAGATTAAAGCCATGCTGCGGATGATACACCTTGCGTATTCCCATTTCACATGGCAAAATAAGTTGTATTAGAAAGTTTGCAGCAGGCTTTGCCAAAATACATTATTTTAATCACCAGTTGGAGATACTGGAGTGGTCACTGGCATGTGCCCTGAACTACGTCCTGCAGCCTGACCATAGCGTGAGCAGGTACTGACCGCTAAGTGGTGTGGATGTGGGTAGTGACTGAGACTTTATGGGTGCAAAGCAACTGTCTGTCACAGCTGAAAGTCTGTCTTGAAAGTTGATATCTACTTTAGATTTCACTGAAGTATATGAATAGTTAATCCTGGTTTTCTCTATAAGCATTACTTTACATTATTGTCTTTGAATTTCACCTGTTGTTTTATTGCAAGTTACTCAGTCTTATGAAATTCTTTTGCAATTTTCTGTTAAATTTAACCTACCCTGAATAATTGTTGCGTCAACAAACGTTGTCATCTCACTTTTTCATCTGTTCCTAGGACATCTATTAATATGTTTTATGGTGTGGGTTCCAACACATATTCCCACAGGTCCCTTCTAAAGGGCTTCTCCACCATGTAAACTAACGATCTGTTTTGACCTTTCCTTTCCTGTTTCAACCACTTAAGTCACATGCTAGGACTCCTGTTCATCCCATGACAGCTTAGTTACTTTAAAAACCTTTAGCTGAAGGAATTTTGTCAAGAACTTTTTGGGAAACAAATATGCTTTGTTAATCAGATCATTTTAATCATTATGTCCACCAACTGCTGCAAATGGTTTTAATAAACTTGTGAGGCAGTGACTTCTGACTTACAACGTGCATACGGACTGCCTTCCAATATATCATATTTATCTGCGTGTTACTAGCCGTGTTGTTTTCTAACTTCTGTATTCATTGGTTTAGTCACCGCAGCTTAAAACTGGCATAACCGAGTGAAGAGTGAATCTCAGTGTTTGTGCTGTGTATTACCAAGCAGAGAGCAGAAGCAAAACTGAGAGAAGACAAAATAAAATAGAAAAGAGAAAAAAATGGATAATAGCATCATGTCTCAAAAGAAAAATGAGATGGGGCAGCACTTTGCTGTAAAAAGCAGGTGCACGTTCCAAGTCCTTCAGGTGTTTTTGACCATCATAGCTTCGTTTAAATCACATTGCTGAAATGACGACAGTTCATTCCAGCCAGGTATCTCTCTGCCGGGTATTTGGGATGGCTTTAGCCATTTCCTTCTCTCCTCTTTCTCCCATCGCACATCTCTGTTCTTCCTTAACTTGTGGTAATGATGCTATGTGTGGCAGATGTGGGGAATAGAATTCTCTCTATTATTGTTGTAATGTTTAGTTTTAAGGTAGCATCTTGTATATGCCATGCGGTACCAAAAATTCATCTGTTAAGTAGTAGTTCTCTCTCTTTTTCAGGTGATAACAGAGAAAATCTGAGTGAAAGGCGCTAGCCTACCTTGCAGAAGTGCTTACCATGTATGGTTTCAATTAGGTTCACTGGAGTGCTCAGCACTTCTGAAATGTGGTCTGTTAATACCTCAAACCAACAGGAGGAAGTCAATATTAGTGGAAAATTAATTTTGAACTGTGCTTCCAAGCAAAGATCTCTTAACAAAAAGTCCCTTAATTATTAACAAAATTATTCAACTTCCAAAATACTTACTTTTTCTCATTCTTGGTACGGTGGTCGCCTTGCTGTCACGTTTTGTATGGGCAATGGTACCTCTTAGAATCAACTCATGTTCTCAGAGGTTCAAAAGCTTACCGCAGGAGGGAAAATATTTAAAGAGCTAAATCCATTCTTTTGAGTTGAAGTCATTTGGAAACTGTGGCTCAGAATAAGAGCAGGGATACCACTATGTGCAATAAGGGTTAGCTAACTCTTGTAATGTGTATGAGCTACAGCTCAGAGAAGAGCTATGAGCATGAGTAACCCTGTTCAAGAACTTGTCTTAATTCCATTCAGGTATTTCATTTGAGCCAAGATCTGTAAAATAAGAAATTGGCTCAGGCTTGTTTGTTGTGATGCCTTTCTTTTTCGCAGCAGTTCTGAATTGTCTGTGATGAAGGTTACAGAATGTGATTGCACTCACATGGCTGTGGATATCTGAAATGCAGGATAATCAGCTGGGATCTTATTGTAAAATGTGAAGTTAACACAAGTGACACACATTTATTGGGTATTAGTACGTGATGGATAATATCTTTCAAGAGAAACAATGTGGACAGGTTGCTTTAACGTTAATGGGAGAGGCCAGCATGGCTTGCACTACCGGACCGTTATTATGAACAGGCCTGTGCTTATCTATCTTACCGTGACTACTATATAACAAGCAGAGATGTCTTTTCATTTGCTGAGATGATTTGTAAAATGCAGAGCAGGAGAGGGTAGGATGTGTGAGATAGCTAGTTCAAGAGATACCTGCTACTTGAATTTTTTTATTTGATTTACAGTGTTTCTTCTGACTATGTAACAAGAGAGCAAAATGGTAATCAATATGTATTTTAAAACAAAGGGCACACTGGTTTGATAAGGCATGATATTCTACAATGTGGAACTGGAGTGGCATAATTTAGGACAAACAGATGATGATATCAGGGGCCACAAATAAAAAAAAAAAAGATGCTGAGGATTCCAGGAGGGAGCAGTAGGAGCTTGAGCTCTTCCATTTGTAAGTCCACAAGTCCTCTCACTTTTGGTTCCTCCTCTCTAAAGACAGAATATACATATAACTGGTTATACAAGAAGCTGGACAATTTTAACCACTATCTTATGCATTTTTATTTTTTCACCTCTTCTCTAAAAAATGAAACCAGTATTACCATGCTGTTGATACGGAGTCAATAACTGCACTTACATCTATTGTTTATTGCATAATTTGCTAGATATCGTAGCAGAAGTTAAGGGTTTATCTGCACTTTTTTTAAGGTAGGAATGGAGTTCTTTTGATTTTCTTAAAAATCTCAGTTTTCTGGTAAGCAGAAAAGAAGCCACCTATGAAAATATTACATTGTGTGTTATTCTTGTTGCATGCTTGCTAGTGGGGTGCTGAAGCGATGCTCTCCTTGAGGAAAAAGGTTTATAAGCAACTGAGAATATACTTCGGCCAAATTACATGATCTGACACTTCTGTAACAGAACATGGCTTTGCATTTTTCTTTTTGTGGGAATTTGAAGTTGTAAATCTTCCTGCTTAATCTTAGTCCCCTTTTTCCCAGAAATGTGTTTTGCTAGGCAGAGGAGTGCTTTGTACTCTGTGGTCTCCTGGGGGTATCCGCTTTAATTTTCAGTTTATTATAATTTGCTTTCTTTGTTGACTCTTAATTTCATTTCATCATAGCTTGGCACGTTGTTTAGCTGCTGTTTCCCAAGGTCTGCAGCTCCCCTGCCCTGGTCGTGTCACTTTTGATTAAGCAGTCGCAAAGCCCTTTACCCAGCTTCTAAAGGGTAAAAGTCAAAAATCAATAACGTGCCAGTCCTCCCCAAGTGCAGTACCAGTCAGAGGTAAATGAATGATTAAACATGATGAATAACAGTGTAATGGAAGACGCAAAGCAGGGAAAAGTGCTCACTTTAGCCTAAACTCAGAGATTTATTGCTGAGTACTACAAATAATGGAATCATCAATCTTCCAAGGACTAAAAAAGGCACCCGCTGCAGCCAGTTTAAAATGCGGTGAAAGAAATCTTACCTCCTCATCATTGCCTGTTGTGGTCCAGTTATTTGGTAGTGTCGAATACATGCTGCGTAAAGAAATCGGTATGTAAACTTTGTAGTTAAAATTGGGTGCTTCTCGTACAGTTTGAAGTTGTTACGGCTGTTTGGCAGAGAAGAAAAAATAGCCAGTATCAGTTACTGTGAATGTGCGTACAAGGATGCCAATATTCAAATGTTTAAATGGTACCAAATGACTGACATAGATGAATTTTGTAAGATGGGACTGAGATGGTAATTATATTTACTAAAACAAGGGAAAAAAGGAATATTGCTTAAAGAGTGAAAAGAGAAACTTTTCAAGGATGTAAGGCAAAGAAGATAATCTAAAAGCTGGAGCTTCTACAGGATAATGGGAATAATTTAATGATAGATGCTCAACAATGCCTCGTGTTTCTAAGTTAGTTCTTAGCTTGGCTATCAATGAAGGAGAAGACTAGCTAGAGACAGAACAGTTTTCCTTACCTAGCTCACCAAAGAAGAGGAAAATATACAGAAATGGAGAGTGTGCCAGTATGACATAATGAGAAATGGTTTGTTGGCTGTTTGTAGCTGTAGCCTCTCGGAGTTAGAAGCAGTCCATCTTGGAGAAGAAAATGTTCCAGGATAGCCCAGCTCCTGCAGGAAACAGTGCTATGGATTTTGGTTGAAATCCCGTATTTTAAGAGTTTTAAATTTGCAGCCTGGCAGAGAGTAACGTCTAAGGTATCTTCAAGCCATCCCTACGTACTGAAGTACATCTGCATTGCTAAGAGTGCATGGGTGTGAACAAGCTCGGGGAAGCACAGAAATCGTCTGGGGCAGCCATAATAGGAGGAGGTCCCTGAGGACTGCGTGGTGCAGCACGGAGCAGCGTCTCCATAGATGTGGGGCTGCAGCCACCTCTTTCTGTGAAGAAGTATCTTCTGGCAAACTGAAGACTTTTAAAAGCTCTTCAGTAGGAAAAACAGAGCAGTGGTGAAGCTTCTGTTTCTTCTTTCTACCTTTGAATAAACTAAAACTTGATGTTAGGATTTGTTCTGTCTTTAGTATGAGAAGTGTTGGGTAACTTCAGTTATTTTGAATTCAGGAACTCATCATCATCTTATTTTTCAGTAGCAGCTTCTCACACAGTTACATTCTAGATGCTTAAATTCATCCTGTGGTTTTTAATGGGATGCATCATCACCATTCTGGGTTTCATTATCACCATCCTGTCTCTTGTGTATGCTTCCTTGCTTCTTCCTATAAAAAAATCCTTTAACTTTGAGATCTCTTCACTCCTTATATTTCCCATGACCTATTAGCTCTTCAGAGAAATTCCTACTCTGATCTATTACTCTTTTATACTCTCCTCACCCCAAGTACTTGTATGGAATCCACTTATATGTTTGCCTTCCATAAATATATGGAATCCACATATATACAGATCTCTTCTGGAGGATTCGCATCTTCTCTGTGGAACTTGAGAGATGCTGTACATTTAATTTCATCTAGTGGTTCTGATAGTTAATTCACTTTCACAGTGAGGTCAGGAAGCTGGTACAGAATGGCCTGCAGCCATCTTGGATCCCTAGATCCCTTGCCCAGTGACACTTCTCAGCATTTTGGCAGCAACCTCTTTTCATTTATTACACATACTATTAATTTGCCATGGGGTCTGGTATTGATCTTTCAGTCCCATTAAAATCAGCTATTTTGATTTTAACCTTTTCCTAGGAAGAACAGGACTTGTATCCTGAGGTGTTTCCCAATTACTATCAAGTAGTTAATCCACCCCTTTTCCTTTAACATTCTTGACTGAACTATGGTGCAAGAAATAAAAAGAAGCTTTCTTGAAGAGCTTGCAAAAGCACTGCCAGCAACTGTATTCTACCAGTAAAGAGAAGGAACACAGCACAAAGAAAGGCTGTGACTGATTTGCTTCCCAGTCCTGCCGAGTAGGGTGTTTTCTGTGTTCCTGGGCAGTTCATTTACCTGTGATATGATCAGTCACGCTGCATCATTAAACTCCTAGGTCCATTTGAATGGGAACTGCTCTGTATTACATTTTATTACATTTTATTGTTTCTTGTTGGCTTTCATTCTGTGCCTGATTCTCTTTCTCATCTTTTCTGGCTTTGCTGCCTTTTGGAGCTCTTTTAGGGGGAGGGATCTAAACACATGGATTTATTTACTGTCTATATGGACAGTTTAGATTTATTTGATCCATCTTAATTATTCCTGTCTTTCTGCCAGTTTGGAACATGGCTGGGACAAATGTTCTGGCAGACACGTTCTTGGGTTGACCTTTCCTCAGTCAGTGAACTAACACCAGCGATACTTTTGATGTAAGATTATTGAAAAAAAATTAAAACCAAATTCAGGTTTCTAATTTCAGAAAACAAAACACGTGGATCCTGCTGCAGTGTATCTCATCGCTCTTCTCTCATAGATGTGGAATTTGGAGGTGGACCAGTGGTCTTGCTAGAGGCTCTGGGACTGTGGCCCATGCTGCAGCTCAGGCCATCAAATTTTCTGCCTTCAGCAGTGGAATAAATTGCCAGCTGAACTTCTCTCAACCATTTTGTCTTTTAACCTTTTATTCATTTCGGTGAGCACTGACTTCTTATATGAGCTTCCACCACTTTTCTCCTAAGGTGAAGAGTGACTAGAGACCTCTTGCTCCCCATCCCCTTTGATACCTCACCTCTGTGCCTCACTGCAGCAGCAGAGAAGATGGGAGAGCATGGAGCTAAGTCAGAGGGCTGTGGGCACTATTAAGATATGGACTTTTAAATTGGACACATTTGGATTTCCTCAAGTCTCCTGGGAGCTGCAGCTCCATTCTGTGAGGCTTAACCTGGATGTGAAGACTCTCACGGGAGGAAGACTTCCCTAAAGCACAGATAAATCTTGTGACATTGGGCCCTGCAAAGACGGACCAGTGCTGCGAAGCAAGTGACGTGAAAATTGGACAGCGGTTTCTATCTTCCTATCACGAGGAAAGTTTTTATGGCTTTTCTTCTCACGGCAGCTCTTTCAGTGTTCTGCGTTAGGCTCTGCCACAAATCTCACTTTTCAGAAATGCTTGGACCACTTGTGAAACCCAGTGTTGGGATCCAACAGAACACTCTGACTTGCACTCCACAGATCCTCGCTTGGAGGGCTTAGAGTCTGGCCAGGCAAAAGGAATGTGCCTGTCTTTCCTCTCAACGGGCTTGCTCTGTGTTACAGCATAAAGAGTGCTTCAGGCGGTCTGTGACCAAATGAAAGGCACATGAACTCCTCGTTCCCCATGCAACTGAATCACCAGGGGATGAGACATGTAAATAGGAAAACATTTCTTATGTTTTAAAGTGACTCTGATTTATCGGGGCTCAGGTGAACAGCATACTAGCTGTCTGAAGCTGGCCCGGGAGAATCCTGCACACTGCCACGAGGAGGTACGCCCCTGCCCTGTTCGTCCCAGAAAAGGCTGTTGCTGCCTTGCGAGGAACTCCTTAAAACATAGAATCTTCTCCCTCAAGCATTATAAAAGAACAGGTTTCTTATTCAGAGTCCCTTTGAGGGTCTTACAATAGCTAAATGAAAATTTATAGTTTAAAAAAAGTTGTATAAAAAAAAATTAATTCTATTTTATTTTCCAAGTTTAAGAATAAGAAAAAAATATGGGTTTTCTTTTCCTGAGGTCACACACTGATTCTGTACAAACTATCCTTTCCCACGCAGGCACTGCGTAACAGTCAGCGGTTTACAGAGTTGAGACAGAGAGCAGGTTAGAGGACTCAAATCCTCTGTCATTCCTGCTCTGTGGTGCTGGTGTTTCTGTGTTTTTAGCACAGGACCGCAGGTTGTCTTTAATCCTCTGACTCTGAATGTCAGGTGTGGGGAGCTGGAGAGAGGCTGTGACACTCCGCGAAGGACAGTACGCTCGTCCCTGCCAACAGCTCCATGTCGCGGGACCGTGCGTCTGTTATATGATAGGATGCACTGCAGGGGAAAGAGACCTTTTTCACCTTTATATCCTGCGACTGCTTCTACCCCTTTTTATGCATCTGAGTTCAGTGGGGCACAGAGAGGTTCAGGGAAGTGTTAGCTAAAAATGCTGTCAGAGCTCAGCCTTTGCTGTCAGAGACAGCATCCTGGGTTGTTCATCTGCTCACGCTGAGGAGCATGGTGATGAAACCACCATTGGACAGGGAGGTCAGTCTTGAGACCTAGCAGCTATGGTAAATAGTAGCAGTAACAGCAGTAGGGTAGTAGTAAACAGTAGCAGTAGTAGTAGGGTCCTATTAACCTTCTCTGTCATGAATAATTGCAGATCTACAATTAAGCATCTTAAAAACATGGGTTTTCCTTGTGTTCCTTGGGCAAACACACTTACGATTAAGTCTCAGATGTTGGTAAGTCAACTGACTTAATCATAGATAAACTATACCTGACTGTGATTATCGTTACTGGTGAAAGTTGAATTTGATTCTTTCCCCTGTGCCCATAAAGTACATTGTCTTTTGCCTGAAGCAAAAGTTGCTTGATAGCAACTTTTTCTCTCTCAAGGCAAGTTCTTTCTGTGCATACTGGGAAATAGTTTCTACATCATGTTAGAACCCTTACTGCTTATTTGGAAGGCTTGGCTTCATGAAATCTCAGCCAACATGGTAACCATGCCAATCATATCCTGTTCATCCCGCTCCTCTTGAAATGACTCATGGTCTCAAAATTGCTGCAAACAAGATACTAAAATCACTCAGCAGTTGGCATACAGGACATCCTTACGAGGAGTGGCTGAGGGAGCTGGGGGTGCTCAGCCTGGAGAAGAGGAGGCTGAGGGGAGCCCTCATCGCTCTCTGCAACTGCCTGAAAGGAGGCTGGAGCCGGGGAGGGTCGGTCTCTTCTCCCAAGGAACAAGCGATAGGATGAGAGGGAACGGCCTCAAGCTGCACCAGGGCAGGTTTAGGTGGGATATTAGGAAAAACTTCTTCATGGAGAGAGTGGTCAGGCCCTGGCCCAGGCTGCCCAGGGCAGGGGCTGAGTCCCCATCCCTGGAGGGATTTAAAAGCCGGGGAGACGTGGTGCTCAGGGACATGGGTTAGTGGTGGGCTTGGCAGCGATAGGTTAACGGTTGGACTTGATGATCTAAACAATTCCATGAATCTGTGAAATTTCTTACGAAGTATGAAACAAATTTCCTTCTTCAAAGTCCCCTGCTGACATTCCTGGAAAAAGCATAAGAGACACATGACGATTCGAAAAACAAATTAAAATTTGTCTGTGCTGGCACTGTTTGTGTGGGAAGTTGCTGCTGGATCAGTTCTGGCATCATTCTAGAGAGTCTGAACTTCTGTTTAATTTGAAGGGTGTTGCTATACTCCGGAGAAGGTTCTAACAGAAAATGTGTTAGATAAGAAATCTCTCATTCTTTAAGCATTGTTGGTCAGCTCATCTGGAATAAAACTTCTGGAACTTCTGATTGACAAGAGTTTGTGTTAATGTACTTCTCTGTAGAGCAGAATGAGCATTTGATCAGTTTATGCTGTGCTGTCCTGCTAGGTAATAACATTTTATTTACTCAGTAACGGTTTATTTATCTCATCTTACTCTGTGCTTTTTATGAGCCAACTTCATTTCAGCTCATTATATTGTTTTACTGATTTGCACACACCTTCAAACCCAGGACAAGAGTTACCGTTCCAAGCTAGATGCCTTTGCTGTTGAATGTCAGCTGCATTGTCCCTGCTGTGTGTGTCTCAGGAGCTGCTTCAGGAGTTCCTAGCGTTCTGTTGACATCTTCCAGTGCTGACCTCAGCTGCATTAAAACCATGTCGGAACAGACATTGTTTCAGAAATCCTTAATGATGACAGCACCTTTTCACAAATGCAGTGTCCATTAATCACACAATGGACATTATTTCAGCGCCAAAGGCTAGGGGAGCGTGGCCATGCATCTTCATCATTGCTTATCTGTCAGGGCCAGTGCACCAATATCAATGGTTTGTACTCAATATGCAATGGTAGGAACCTGGATCAGAAGGGGCAGACTGTTCTGAGGAATCTTAGTTATTCTGATGGTTATTCTCAAAGTTAGCTTGTCAGGTCCCTTATTTATTTTTAAAAAGACTGTCGGGGTTCTTACTCTTTGAGCATTATTTAGTGAATGCTCAATTCATGTTAGGATTTTTTTTTTAAATCTTCTGAAGCCTTAAGTAATTAAGAAAAATCATTTTAACATGCACCTATTGACTTTCTAGCTACTACCAAATGACTTGAAATAAATAAATCATGAAAACAGCCTGATACTTCACAGACAAAAGTGTGCATTGATGAGGAATGACGGAGTTGGTTCAGTTAGGGTAGCAGAGAATGCTGTTGGAAATGACAGGTATGTGCAAAAATGCAAGCCTGGCGTATCAGACTCCACTCTAACAAATACCAGTACGTTTCAAAGGGCATTTGAAATGGGTTTCTTTGTTTGCAGGTGCGTTACACCTTAGAGCTGTTAGGATTTTTTGTAGTATTTTATCTTCTAAATGATGAATTTATGTATCAGAAGAGCCAAAAGAGACTGTATTTTATTCAAGGCTTTAGGATGCTAAGTCCCACAGAAATGCATAAAAAGATGCAGCCTCTGCTCTCATCTAATTTGATTGCAAACAATAACTGTGAGGCTGGAGGACAAACAATATAGGTTGAATTGTCTGCTTTCTGTGTGGCTTTCTACATAAACCAGCCCCCTAACAAGGCTTCCACTGTGTTTTCTTTTTTAAGGTAACAAGAATCCTGATCCTAGATGTACTGAGGAAGCAGTCAATATATAAAATGAATTTGCTATCTAAGTCAGAGTATGGGCAATAGTCTGTCATGTCGGGCTTCACAGTTGCCTCGTAAGGCCAGTGTAGGTACTATGCCTGCTGTTGTGCCTGCTCACAGCAGTGTGGTTTGTAGGAGTGTAAACAGATTAGTATCTTTTCTCTAAAATATCTGGCATGTATTCACCATGGAAATCCCTAGAGTGCCTGATAAATATGCAATATCAGGCTCATTTCTTTAAAGAAACATTATTACTTGCTCTCTGCTTCTTTGAAATAAAAAGCTTTCCTCCTTAAGCTATTTAAGAAAAAGATGACCCCCAAAACTTTTTTTTTTTTAATTTCTATTTCTTGCGTACATAAACCTGGCTGTTTTGTGGTTTGTCCCTCTTGTCTTTTTTTCTATTTATTTGGTTTAGAAATGAACAGTTTTGCTAAAGGGTTCATTTCTTCTGTGCTGGAATTTTCCAAGCTACAGTTTCACAGAATATCTTGCATATAAACTTTGGCTCATTTATTGAGCTTGTCAGGGCATATTTCCTTTGAAAGCTCAAAACAGTCATGTAGATGCCGTATTTTTCCCTCAGACAGTGCAGTATGTGATGATATTTGTTCCTGGAGAGGTTCACAGGACAAGCTATGATTCACTTTTGGGTTTTTTTAATTTCACAAGAGATGTACAGGATTTCAAGAGGATTTTTTCATTCCCAGTTTTGCATCACTTCAGACACATGCACCCGTATGTGCTCACATTAAGCTGCTTCTAAAGTAGAAAGTGCATTTGCAACCTGTACTTCTGTTTAGCTATCCACCTACCTAAGGAAATAACCTTGGGATCTAAAACCACAATGTTGTAGCTTGTGACCTGAATGAACAGCAGTAGTAACTGCAACAGAAAAAAGTGCTACGGAAGTATATGGATATGCTTCCTAGTGTTGCAGCAGCAGACTATCCCTGGCATCTTACCCTGGTGGGAATCATTGATGAAGGGACACAGGAGCATGCTGCTTACCAAATAGAACCAGTTGGTTTTCCTACCATTTAAAATAATCGTATAACCCTACCTGCTTGGTCACACTGTTCAGTTAGGTTTGTCCAAGGAGCTTGCATGGGTAAACCCTATTGTATGTAGTGCATAAGTGGAAAATACGTAAACAGAAATAGAACTTCAAAGTCTTCCTTGTTAGAAATGTTAATAACCACTCTTTGATCTTTCTGAAGTCATGCTAAGGAGAGTGTGTTGCTGTGGTGAATATATGCTGCTGCCCTAAGCGCTAGGATGGCCTTCGTTTTAGCACCTCTCTACTGGCAGATGTTTAGGTGAGCAGATGCCTGCATGCGAACTTTGCGTGCTGAGCTCCGCAGAGCTCAGAATAAAATACTGATAACAGCCTTACTGCCTGAATTCTGTTATATGTCAGAAGTACCTTCTGTTATGGTTTTTTTTTACTTTTCAGGTGCTTCTTTGTTTGGAAATTAAGTGGTTGGGCCTTTTTTCCAAGCAATAGTGCAAGCAGTATCAAAGGCTTGAAATTTGCTTAGTTTTGAAGTATAACGCGTATGAGTGAGAAGGAAATCTTGTATTCTAGGAATTAGGTATGTAGTTCATTTAAAACATGTTTTACATTCATGCATAATTGTAAAGAAAAGTCTTTTTATAAAGGGTACTTAGGACGGCACACAGTTTTTTGTATTAGATGAGTGACAATCAACTATTCAGAAACTGTAAGCTAGTGTTTCCTAAAATGCTGTAATTTGATTTAAGGTCTGACTGGAAGAATATGAGCTTACACAATGCGGGCTCTTTGTAGGAGACTTTTTTTTTTTTCTTCATCTTTTTTTAAGGTGAAAGTTCATGGACTCAGCATACTCTGTCTGAGTATTTGCAGCGTACCAAATATCTTGGAGAACAATAAAAGGAGAAGAACAGAACTGAAGAATAAGAATAGAGGTGAAAATGTGAAAGTACCTGACTAAATATGGATAAATGCTTGTCAAGGCATTGTGATAAGGCCTTTGCTTTGACAGATAAAGATGAGAGAACATCAGGGGAAGCAGAGCTGATATGAGCTTTGTGCTGCAAACAGACAGTGCACCAATTTTGGGTGTACTGTAAATTTATGACTTGTCTAGAGATCTAGAGCAAGTGCGTTGGAAAGATGAGATCGTTTGTCGTATCCCGGAATACAGCAAGCCTGGTAGCCATTGGGTTTGCTGACCTTAGGTGACTCAAATTTTGGAATGGCTTTTTGAAGTGTTGAAACCATTCTGTTCCTGTCTGATTCTTATACCATTCAGATCAGCATCATGTCTTGGCATTTTGCAGTGTGCTGCCACATGAGTAACGGTTGTCCTTTAGGTTAATTCTCTTGTTCATCCTCAGTTTAGGAAGAGAAGTGGATCTATGATGCAATCCTTGATTTCAGTAGATTTGGTTTTTGATTTAAAGATACATTGGATTAGACTTTTAGTATAAAAAAAGAAGTTTGACATGTACTTTGTTCTTAATGGAGGTGAGGTCTGATTTTTTCCCCCCCCCCTCCCTTTTCACCAGGGAAAGATTTTGTCAGAAAAACAAGAGGAATCAGGACTTCTTGAATCTTGTTCCCTGTTGCTCTGCATGTGTATGATTATTTATGTTGGGTACTTGTGTAAAATGAGATGGATGGCACTACATGCAAATGTTTTGCACCCTGTTACTTAGCTACTCAAAGTAGAGGTCAGGCACTGCTGCTTTCTAATGAATCACACTGTGATTTTGAACAGCTGACCACCTTCTTACACTGGCTCCCACTGAAAAAATGAGGGTAAGAGTGGTCAGTGACAAGAATACCAGGACTGATAACCAGGTTTCTTAGCTAAAAGGTAAACAAGCAGAACAGTGTAATTTCTGAGAATGAATTTGAAGTGGTCAAACTTGAAAGCCTCAGGTTAGTCTCTGCTGCCCGTGGTTGCTTACATGCTTAAACCGGTTTGCTGGGGATCAGAGCTTTAGAATTTTGAGATTCTGAATTTTTGCCTAATTTTCTTTTTCCTGTTTGCCCCTGAAGCTATTGATAAAGACACTTAATCTTACTTACAAATGTCTACTCTATAGTACTGCTTCTTTAAAAACTTTGCTGACAGAAGAACATAAGTCTCTATTTAGATGCCACTGTGTAATACTGTTGTATTGGCAAGATCACATCAGGTAGGCAGAGATTTTATGTGTGTTTTCTGCTGTGCATGAAGTGTATGAAAAATACTGGCAGCAATGTAGGCAGATATAAACTAAGATGACACTTTAGTATTCTATTCATTTTCTTTTAAGTGCATTCTATGTAGTCTAAAAACAGCAAGTGTATATTTGATACTGTCTGTTTTCCTAACCTCTTCCTTTCACAGAAAATCTTTAATCATATTATTTCAGTTGAGTGAATTAAGGAAGATGGCTAACTGGAGGGAGGAAACTCGGGCTACTAACTACTTCTTCTACCTACTTACCTAGATCTAGTTGTCTCTTCTTCCAAAGGATATTTACTTATCTGGGTCTAGTTGACTTCTCTGTCTAGGAATATTTATTTCTTTTTCCAGCCTGGTTTTCCTGTTGCGATTGCTTGCCTTCAGTGTTAGAACATGCTGTTTTCCCACTGCCTAGAGACCAGCTGAGGGAATGGGTCCAGTACCAGATAGTCAGGCTGCATCCCAAAGAGTTTCTGAATTATGAGAAAGCAGATGTGACAAGAAGGTAAAGCATGAGCTGGATGGCAGTGCACGTTATAGTGGTGTGAAATACCTTACATCCGCAAGTCTAATTTTTTAAGGAAGCTTTCAGAGAGCGAGATGAAAACAGCTTGACTTTTATCCATTCTGTGTGTTGCTAGTGGCTATCAACTCTGAAAATTGCTTTCTGTTACTGTTACGTTTCTCAGATTTGATGCTTGCTTTGTTACTTTTGACTGTATTCTAAATGAGTTCTGCGAGAACAGGGTGCCTTTTGTGGTCATAAACATCTGAAGCAATAATTTAAAATCATAATAAACAGACACATATCTTCCTGCTTGAAGTTGCTCACTGAGGCACCCACTCAGACTTCACCCAGTTCCCCAGAATTAGTTACTTAAAAGTCTGCTTGACCTTTGTGGTCAGTCATGGTAAGACTGTTCCCATGTGTATTACTAGGTCAGAAAAGGTAAAAAGAAGTATTAATAAAGTTGTAAATGTCAATGGTGCTGGAGAGTATTTACAAGCTTTTGAGGATGCATCACTGTTGATTTATGGAGTTATTAAAATGTAATAGTTGCTAAATGCATGGGAGCATTGTCCAAATTTTTGAAAACCATTTCTTTGTTGAGATTGAGATAGTATCAGACCTGAGTGTTGCCTATGTCTGTCACGTAGCTTCATATGTGCGTTTAATATTCAGTTGCAGCATTGTCTGAGTATTGGTATGTACGAAAGTATGTGAAAATGCAAACTTCAAATTATACACATTTTAATTGTACTTGAAGAATTTACAATGCTGTCTTTAATTTGTCTGTTATAGTTCAATCTTTTTAACTTAGGAACTGCTGCAAAGCTTGAATAGGCATTCAGCATTTACTTTTAGAGCTGTAGGTCAGTAAGAGAACTTCTAATGCCCTGTTATAGCAGAGATAGTGGTACTATGCTTCATTGTAGTTACCAACATCGATCTCACATGCAGCTGATATTATGCCCCTAGGAATAGCCATCCTTACTGTAATCTTTACACTTTACGATAATGTGCCAGAATGGGGACAAAATATTTCAATGCTTAAATTGCAGAAGGATTCATCATCACACAAACACAGATGTAGAATGACCTGTAAGACTATTTTTAAATGCAATACACTTCAGGTTGTAAAAATTAAAGAGACTGGTTATTCCAATCTTACATAATAGTGCTGCTAAACATAAAGTACAACTTCGTGTACGCTACCTCAGACCGGTGTAGTTGGACAGTTTGTATGACGATGTCTATCGCAATAAAAGTGGTGCGGGGAAAAGCACCGAGATAAGATTGTTTTGTGTCATGGAGCTGCCATGGAAAGGGGACAATCAAGGACCAACATGTATCTTAAGAAAAATCAGAAGCAGCCAGACAACATAAGGTTTAAAAATCCAACTTCAGTTCATAGTATCTATATCCGTGCTATAACTATTTGCCACAGTATTTAATGGTTCCTTTCCATTAAACTGATCAAGTTACTGGGAAACTTAAGCTTCTAACTTACCTTAGTTCGTTGCTGTTATACTCACTGGGGCGGGCCTAATGAACTTTTCTCTGAATTCATTTTTGAGATCAGCACATTGCAAACTGGAGGAAGAGAAATATCTGCTATAAACTTTTTGAGAAGGCTTGCTACGAGATTACTGTTGTAAGAAGTCTAAGGAGCTCGTGCTTTCTAACACAGCCTGCTAAATAGAGAGTTTCAGTCTCTTTGCCTTGTGTTTAGGTCTGATAAGCAAATGTTAACACTCCCACTCCCTAGCTCTGTTTTAAAGCAAGGAGAATAACATTTGCAGATTGCGTTTGTGATCATTAAGATTAGATCTGTGTGCTACTGGATTATCTGGAAGTATGAACTAGATTTAGGTCTGTCTTTTTGCCAGATTGAACCAAGCTCATGATTTATTCTGGTGAACTATGGGAGGAGAAGTGATACCTGATCTAGCACAAAGTCTCTTGGGATGAAGTTACCCCAACAACATTTTTGAACGTGTCTGAACTGGCAGAATGGCTTAAAGTCAGGCCTTTTGTTATTGATTTGATCCATTCAGGCCATCCGAAAATTTAGTAGAATTTTTTTTTATCATGGTTCCAGCAGCAAAGAGTTTTCAGTCACTCAACTTGTGATTTGTACCTCTAGATTTGTCAGCCACGTGCTCACAACTGGGAATGCGTGTGGAAAATTAGAACTTGCAGAGATTGTTGAGAAGGGAAGGAAAGAAAAGATGTGCTACTTGAAGAAAAAGGTTCTAGTCTGAGAAAGAAGTGTTTTCAAAAGTCAAAACAAGCCCTTGAGGTTTCTCTGATGTTCAAATTTGATCACAGGGTAAAAACTGATGAGCAGTGCTTTCTAACTTCAGACGCTGTCAGCAGCAGCAGAGTGGCTCAGTGATGAGAAGAGGTGTGCACGACACGCGTCAGCATCCTCAGGGCGGTTTGTAGTTAGGCACAAACTAGTGTAGCTATGCAAATTGTGTGAGTTATCACCATTGCCTGTTATCAACTCTGCAACAGACAAATCTGCATTATGCTTAAGTTTTAATAAACATTTTAGTCTCTTAAGATCTCTTACAGCAGAGGCATCAGTTAAGGACTGATGAAAGGGATGCAGTTGGAATGTGGTATTTTCTTCTGGATCTTGAGCACTCAGCTGCAAATGTTTTTCCCTCTTTTTTTGTTCCTGGGCTCGGTGCCTGCGATCCTGTTGTGGGTTAACCCCAGCAGGCAGCTAAGCCCCACGCAGCCGCTTGCTCACTCCCCTGCAGCGGGATGGGGGCAGAGAATGGGAAGGGTGAAAAAGCAAAAACTCATGGGCTGAGATAAAGACAATTTAATAGGTAAAGCAAAAACTATGTGTGCCAGCAAAGCAAAACAAGGAATTCATTCCCTATTTCCCATGGGCAGGCAGGTGTGCAGCCATCCCCAGGAAAGCAGGGCTCCATCATGTGTAACAGTTACTTGGGAAGACAAACTCAGTAAGTCCAAATGTCCTCCCTTCCTCCTTCTTCCCCCAGCTTTTTATTGCTGAGCGTGACGCCATACGGTGTGGGATGTCCCTTTGGTCACTGGGGGCAGCTGTCCTGGCCGTGTCCCCTCCCAGCTCCCTGTGCCCCCCAGCCTCCTCGCTGCTGGGGTGGGTGAGGAGCAGAAAAGGCCTCCACTCTGTGTAAGCGCTGCTCAGCAGGAACTAAACCACCCCTGGGTTATCAACACTTGTTTTCAGCACAGATCTAAAACATAGCCCCATACTGGTTACTATGAAGAAAATTAACTCTGTCCCAGCCGGAACGAGTACAGATCCTTAGGGGATCAAAGTAAACAGGCTGCCTGTTGACTGTTGTAGCAAGATCCTGAATCATCCATCATAAATACATTGGTATTTTCCTACTTGCCTTTTTTCCCTCACAAACTGGACAGGGCTTGGATAAGTTATAAGTACCTGAAGTTACATGATTCTATCAGAATCCTAATTATTTACTTATTCTTTGAAACTTCCTGCTCTGTTTACTTCATGGTTCTAGAGCAATTGAGTGCTTGAGCATTGTCTCATCCATATGAATGTGTCTACCCGAGTCTTCAGACAGCCCAGAATACCAGATGTGGAAAGTATAAACCGCTTTACTGAGGTTGCGTTAAGGAGCGTTTCTGTTTTAATTTTAACACCAGTTGGTGTATAGGTCTGTGTGTTGCATGGGAAGGTTGGTACTGCCTCCGACGCTGTACCTCACCCTTCCCCTTGTCCTTCTCCCTCTCCCCCTTCCTCTGCCTCACCCTGCCCCCAGCACCATGTATGCATATTGCCCGCTGCTGTCGGCGCTGGAGCACACCTTAGCTGACGCACGGCAGATGCACGTGCACCCGCGTAGGTACCTTACTTGCCCTGTCGGCTTCTCCAGAGCACAGGGCAGTTCTCATATGCTTGCTCCTCTGTAGCGTTATGTGTGTTGCCTGTAGCCCTACGTTGTTGCTCTGGTTATCTCAGTGCGTGACTGTTCAGAGCATAATGGTCTGAGACCTTGGTTGGCAACACTAATCTGAAAGGCCTTGCACGTGCTGGAGTATCAAGGATCCTGTCAGCACAGGATAGTTTATAGGTCCTGATGCATGTATAGGAACCATGGTAAGCAAAGCAAATGATCGTATCTTGCATAGCCTAGAGATTTAACCTGCGGAGCCCCAGAGGTCCATGGGCTTCAAGTTGGAAACTGCTAGCCTAGCAAATGGAACAGTGTTTTGGAGCCCAGGACGTCTGTTCCAGATCACTGACCTGTTGAATTGACCTTGAGTAAGTCATTTTACCTTTCTGCAGCTCAGTTTCTCAATCGATATAACAAATATTCCATACCTGACTTGTAAACCCCTTTGAGATCTAATTATGAAAAGCAATAGGTAAGAAGTAAAGTTACTATTAGAGAATGTAAGATATACGAAACCAGTTAAGCTAAAAATCTAACAATTATCTAGAAAAAGCCAAAGATAGTCAAGTTTCATTTAACTGCAGAATGACCTCAGAGCTGAACTACGCTGCCGTATGATAACGTGGTGTCCTGGTGCAGATGTCGTCTTCCTGGTTCTGCCGTGTCAGCCAAAGAGAGGCTTAGAGCCTGGATTGCAAAAGGTGAAATGCAGTGGGAAATGGCTGACGGTTCACACCTTGTGCTCAGGTGTGACAGTCTGTAAGAGCAACACTGGAATAGCTTTCCTGTTGTTCCTCTCTACAGAATTTCTTTTAAAGTATCTGGATTCATCCAGGCAATTCTGCATGGGCTTGTTCTGGGTGATTGGTATGCGCAGTTCATATACTGATACAGGCTGAATTTACACTGAGCTGCAAGGGGAGAAGCTCAGCCCAAAGATCTTGTTCTAAACTAAAATTCATGATCAGAAACTCGTGCCTCACAGCAGGGGAAAAAACACCCAAACAGAACACCACACCAAACCAGAACAGCTCTAGAACAATACTGACCTCAGTGATCTGAATTCTGAATGGGAACTTTTTTTTTTTTTTTTGAGGTGTATGGAATTGGCTGATTTTTAGGAAAAGCTGCAAGCTACAAATTCAGGCCCTTGTCTGTCTGGAGTTCAGATCCAAGGGGTTTATTTTAGGCATATCTATAGCAGTGGGATAAGAAAGGGGAATTATCAGGTGGGGGGAGGAGCAGGAGGAGGAGTTAGCTGGGAGGAGAAGGTTCCAACCTTAATATTTTTGTCTTTAACAATTGCAGCTGAATATATCAAATGAATTTATATCATTCATCTCTCTGCTCTTCAGCCTGGTTTTGACAAATTGCTGATTGAAACCTAAGAAGAGTTTCAAAATGCTACCTTTTTTTTCTTTGCACGTATTATTTTTAAACAGAAGTATTTCCATATTTTGAAAGATTATTTGGGTGCTTTTACTTTTGACTGTTGTGAATTTTAATAGACTAGATATCTACATTAAAAAATAAGTAAAAATAAACGTGTTATTTTTTTGAGACAACACTTTATCCCAATTGCTAGTGAAAAGTCTTTCATAGTCTTTGTAGGGCATAAACAATATGTCGAAAGATCTGGACAAGGAGATGAAATGTTACTTCTAACTTCTTACCATTCAGTTTTAATATGGTTCAAATAAAGATGGTTTTTAAGAGATATTACTGTCCATAAATGATTAACATGTTTTCCACTGTTAGCATTTGAAGTGTTCCCAGCTTCCTTCTGGCAGATGACACACTGCTTTAAGTTTCAAATATCTACTAATTCATGCAGCATTTAAAAGCAAGCATTCTAAACAGGTGCTACCTGATAGAACTCATTTTGATTTTGACTTGATGAGCCTGAGACTGGGATATTATTTGCATATATTTCTCCTTTTTCCGTATCTTAGGTCTTGGAACCACCATGTTTTGCAAGAATTTTATGCCCAAGATAGTTTTCAAAAAATTAAAATTGCCCTAGGCATTTTAGAGGTTTTAATCATAAAACTGGGAGTGTTGAATAGATTCTCATTTAGCAAGTATGTCACGGTGCTCTTGGTGAAATATTTTTCTGTTCATTTAAAATACTTTCTTCTTGGTAAAATATACTAGGCTATTTCAGTTACTTTGTATTAAACTGATGCGAGTCAGAGCAAAATTTGGTCTGTGATCTTGTGTGCATTAGAAATGTGCAAGCCAAAAATCTGCTGGTGAGTAGGAAATCCGCCTTGGAATTACATACGACTGCAGCCAGAGCTCCTCGGATAAAACATTCCACTTCACTTTGCTTTTTAAATCCATTCAGCTGGAAATTATTAAGCCTGAAGTTTGTCTTGACCTGTTTCTTTGCTAGTAAACAAAATTGAAAATGTTGTAATATTGAGCTGTAACTATTGATTGGCACTTTACCATCATTCGCACTTGAAGGGTAGTAGTTAAATTTTTTGGTTTTACCACTGTTATTACTAAAAATCTGTGTGATGGTTTGATAGGTACCTCCAGGAGCTTTTTGCTCATACTTCATGGTTTTATTCAGAAAAACCTAAGAGTCAAATCTGCAAAAATAGATTTTGAGTTTAAAATCTCATTTTAACAAATTGCTCTGTATCTACAGTTTACATCTCAACTTTTCAGCGTATGGCAAGAGCTTTTTCCGGCTAGGAGCAGCCAGTCTTGTCTTGAAAAACAGTCTCTTCAATTCCTGAAGAAACACACTCGGATATTCTCGTGGCAGACAGTCCAGTTTGGCAGGGGAGGTAGTTGATCTCTGTTATACTTTGGGACTAGCAAGTTTCTCAACCGTGTGATCAACCATGAGAGTGATGAGGCATACAAATAGCATAAAGCTAACTAAAATACAAATAAAAAGGTTGCATGGCCAAACATCAAGAGTGTTCAGCTACAATTTCAGGACCTAAGGAAAGCTACATAAATTTTCCTGTGGGTGCTAATCACTGAAAAATCAATTCAGTCCATTTTAGGTGTGTAAATGAGACTTGCTATATGTAAGGTATCTGACCTGTAATCTGTTGCGGTAATGGAAATGCGGATGCTTTGCGGTGATAGAAATATAGACTGTGCTTCTACTAAAGTTAGTAATAAAATTCTCTCTGAATTCAGAATCAGAGGTAATTTTCAAGAAATGATGGAAGTCAGGAATAATATGTATTCTAAGCCAGAAAGGGCAGCTGTGATGTTTCAAAATAAAAAAAATAAAAAAATCAAAACGATGTTTAGAGGGACCAGTCAGGCTCAAATTTGTTCTTTGCCAAATATAGTTGTAGCCAGCGATGCTCCTACAATGATGATGAGTTAGGGTTTTTTTTAAAATGGCAAATAGAGAGGATGCTGCTTGTGAATCTAGAGAAAATGAGATAGAGCTAAGTATTTTTCTCAAATGAAAAGAGAAATTATGATTACAAATAATAACTCAAGGTGATGGTGTTGAATAGCAAAGGGACTCAGTTGGATCTTGTAATACGCAGTATACACAAAGAAGATATAGATATAAATCACCTGGAATAGGTACTTATGTGATAGAAAGAAAATAAAAGGTTGAAACTAAGATAATTAGGTAGAAGACCAGGATGCTAGTCAGGTTACAGAACTGGAATCTTCTGTTATATAAAATACGAAAGAAGAATCTAATTGCACAGGACTCTGAACACAGTAGCTGAAGACTTATTTTTAGTGTTTTAAACAATTCTATAATCAGCCTGAAATTTTTGAAAGATGAACAAAAATCAGATCTATTTATATGAATGTATTAAAAAAAATTTCAACACAAAATATAAGAGGAAGAAACAGGGTTGCAAGGCACATTTCAGACATTGCTGAGTCAGTGGCTGTGAATAGTATGGTATTGTAGTCATGATCTAGGTTTTCTTGCATTAAGAATTCTTGAGTTAAGATTCTGGGAATCTTAACTGTCACTTCCTTATAGGAGATTGTGAACTCTAAAGGTAGGGGAGTGATGCTAACGCTCACATGTAGATTCAACTCTCTTTTTAACTCTCTGGAAATGAAAGTAAAGCATTCTTCAGCAGGGGCAGGACATGTTTCTGTTTCAGTATTTTTCTCATTGTCCTGAAGGAAGTAAAAAGCATTTGGATGGCTTTGGTGTCCTTTAGACATTATATAAATAATCTCTGCCCCTGGGACCTAGGGGAAAAAAAATGGAAATTGTTGACTTCTAATTAAAAAGCAACTTTTTCAAACTATAATTATTTATATTTTAAGAACATATAGTGCAGGCATTAAATCTTTCAAATGACTGTGCATTACCTGTACTGAGCATAATGGAGCTACCGTGACACTATCAAAGCTGCCTATCTACTTGCACATATATCTCCGTAGTCCCCAGAGGAAATAACCTGCGTAACCAAATGCACCAAATGACCTTACAGAAAGTGAGTCAGGAAACCCCCAGGGTCCCTGCAGAGGATCAATAAGTGAGAGATGCCAACGACTGGTAGGTGAACGTTTCTCATAAAGTAACCACTGTCTCTCTGATGAATCAGTCCTGACCCTCAAGAGACATCTCCAAAGCACCTTCACAAGATAAGCCTTAATATTAAAATTCATGACTTCGTTAAGAGCTAAAAATTATAGACTTATTAGAGATACTGGTTTTGTAGGTATTATAATTTTCTTAACCGCTCTTCTGATTTCTCCTGTATCCCCACCTCAGTAATAAGTCTACATTTTTTCAGGAGATGAGTTACTTCTTTGTTCTAACAGAGCAAGCTGTGTCTCCTCTTTCTTGGTTAGCAAGCCTTCCTCTGTCAGAGATACGAGCTACTTTTTTCAGATGGCTTGATTAACACAATAGTTAGAGCAGTTTAGCTTTGAAGATGGCTGCTTCTATTTCAGACCTGAAGAAGTGCTAGATATGCCTGAGGGCACCTGTTCCTTCCCACGTGTAGCAGTTATCTAATAACAGGTATCACATCCCACCATAAGCTTCACCTCACTTGTGCTGTTGAGGCAACCGAACAAGAACATGGCTTAGCCTTCTTCGTGTGTGTGAAATCCTGGCAATTGTGTAATTTGCTCTTTTGATATTTCTTGAAATTGTGCATTTGAAGACCAGCTTAGAATATATAAATACTCAGTCAGATCCAGATATCTATATTATTATTAAAAGTATTTGAGGTAGAGAGGGAGAACTGCTAAACAGTAATAATTAGAAGACAATGAAAAGCAGAGTAAGTAAACAGTAAGCTGTAGCTTTCCTAATGGAGGTGGAGTCCAGTTGCGTCCCTTTGGACTTTGTGCCAACAGAATAGGTCTTTGTAAGTGAAGGTACTTCTGCTGTAGGTGCAGCAAATTCACCTGAACCTAAAAACCGCAAACCAAACCCTTACATGGCAAAGAGTACGTAACGTACACTGGATGCCTGCTCCAGCCTGGGAGCTGTTCGGAGGCAGGACATGAAGGTGACCGTGCCAGGAGCGTGCTACTGGATGGAGATGGAGATAGTGTGGTGGCGCGGATGGATCCTCAACTAACATTAAATGCACAGTGGGCCACAGAGAATAACAAACGTTGTAGTGTTACAACAAGGTGAGGCCTGCTGCTCTGTCCACCCTGTATCAGTGGATTATACGTTTTTCTGCTCTAATACTTTGAAATCGGAGCATAGTTGTTATTAATAGGCAGAGAGTATTTTATTATTGCGTACTTCACTATTTTCTTAAGAAATGTTATTTAAATAAGGGCAATGGCTATTGCCTTCTCTCAGAGAAGTGTTACTAAAAATGAATATAATAGTCTTTCACATTTTACATCACGTGCCGCCTGGTGCTGAGGTTGCAGCTAATCATGAGTTAAGCAACGCACTCAGTTGATTGTTGTCCCATTGCTCCAGAGCCATCCGTTTTCAACATCCAGGTATCAGAATAGGAGGCAGCCTGCACACCATGCTAAAATGTGGTAAAAGCCTACAAGGGAAAATTAGATCAGGATGTACAAGAAAAAAAAAACTAAATTCTTTACAAAAAGAAAAATTTATTATTAAAATAAATAATTAAATCATTGCTGGCTTACAAGCAGCTATTCTAAGGATAATTTACCAATGGGGGAAAAAGGAGGCCTGCTTTTTTCACTGTTGTCCTCTTTTCTTCTTTATATGGGCTGTGTGACCAACAGTGGTTCATTGAATTTACATCCTCCGTATAGATCTTCAGATGCATCTTTGAGCCTTATTAATAATATTAATGCTCAGAGCACATATATTAATTTTGTATGTGAACTTTGGGTTCATTCTAATAGTGTTTTCTTATGAATTTCTGTTTGGCTTTCCAGGAAAGATTTGTTTTGAGCTTGTCCGAATAGGTAAGCTCTCACTTTTATGGGTGCACTGGGGCGTTACTTTTGTTACTGTTACAACTTCCCCATCATCTGTGCTGCTTCAATGTTTCACGAAATGACTTGCATCCACTGTTGTGAGTTACAATCAAAATTAATTTGATTAACCTTAAACTAGAATTATATTAAGTCTTGACACATTGTAAACTCATAGTTGTAATTAAATTCACACAGTATCCTATACTTTATTTTCATACTGAAGAGTATAATGCATGTCTTTGCTTAGCATTTGGATCAATCAAGCAAGGTGAATTTTTCCCTTCTCCTTTGCTTTTCTTGGCTGTGTTCCCCTTTTCCGTTTTCATAGTACCTCAAAACATATAAACCATTTTCCCCCATGATGTGATTGCATATTTATAGAAAGTGCAACTTGACTTTAAAAGATAGGAGCAGAGCAACGGCCCACAAAATCACATTGAGCTGGAGTCTGCAGTATAAAATGCGTGCGCTGTGAGGGATCAAGGAGTGGAGCATGTCGTGCTGGTTATGCCTTCCTAATAGCATTCTGATTTGTTGTGGAAGCAGCATTTGCACATTTTATGCAACTGAAATGCAGTTGTTTGAAGAAGTAAAAAATTAAACTCTCTACTGGCATAAGGTCTCCGACCAGTGTAATTAATCCAACTCTGGACTGATTACGGTAATAAATTCAGGAAAAGCAGGTGAGATCAGACTCATGTTCTGTTGCTGGCTTTATTTCTAGGTCTTTAAAGATGGCTCAGAGCATACATGTATACATTAAAAAATATGAAAGCAGAGAGGAGAAATCAAAATGACTAATGGTTTGAGAGGTTTACATGTGAGGAGTTACTATAAAGATTAGCAAGTCTGAAGAAGAGTCGGAAGGCATTGACTGAAGTATGTAAAAATGTGAAAGCCAGCCCTTCTTTTTCTATTCCATGTAACATGAGAAGAGAGCCATATTTGAGCTCTGAAAGCACAACATATTTGGCAACGGTGAGAGAGACATGCCTCGTGCAGCGTGTTGCCTATCTCCTGGTTTTGGGGTGGGTTTTTAATGACTCCGGACTCTCTCTGACTGTCTTCTCATGTCCCAGAAGGTGCCTCCCTGCATCGCGGTCATGCTGCTGTCCCTGTTGTGCTCTGTCATGGGGGGACAGTTCTCCGTCAGTGCTTGTTACACCCTTGAGTTTCAGCTGTTACCTCAGATCTGATGAAAAGATAACGCTCTGGATCCCCCCCATCTGCAACTGGATCAAAGGGATTCCCCTTTGCGTGCAAATCTGTAGTTTAGTTAGCGGTCCAACGTGCACTGTTCAATATGATTTTCTCTGCCACACTATTTGAAAGTAAGGTGGATGGAGAAACTGTAGATTAAATTTTTGGAGGGATTTATGTCTTATGAGGAATGGCTGAGAGAGCTGGGGGTGCTCAGCCTGGAGAAGAGGAGGCTGAGGGGAGCCCTCATCGCACTCTGTAACCGCCTGAAGGGAGGCTGGAGCCAGGGGGGGTCGGTCTCTTCTCCCCAGGAACAAGCGATGGGACGAGAGGGAACGGCCTCAAGCTGCGCCAGGGCAGGTTTGGGTTGGGTATTAGGAAAAATTTCCTCATGGAGAGAGTGGTTAGGCATGGGAACAGGCTACCCAGGGAAGTAGTGCAATCACAGTCCCTGGAAGTGTTCAAAAAACGTGTGGATGTGGTGCTTGGGGACATGGTTTAGAGGTGGACCAGGCAGCCAGGTTACCAGGTTGGGCTTGATGATCTCAGAGGTTCTTTCCAACCTTAACGATTCTATGATTCTGTCTGCCTAACGATGCAGATGGATGTGTGATGATATTGAAAGAAATGCCTGTATGTCTGTTATCTCCTGATTTTAATAGGTATATCCTATATATGGTTTTTTTTAGACAAATTATTTAGGTAATAGGTGACATTTGTTATTTGAGGTACAGTAAAATAACTCCAAGTTGTTAAATGGCGTACTGGGAGAGAGGTCTGAAATTTAGTTAGTGATGCACAGTGAAAAAGCTCAGGTGTGGGAGTGAAAGGGAATGATCTTGCTGCTTCTTTGTCTTTTGAGCTCCTGATCAGTTGTGATGATCCATATACACCAACGGAATCCGTTTCCAGTTCGTGAATGAAAAGAGTTTGTTTCACGTAAAAAGTAGATACCTAAAAAGTTCCTTCCCCATTGCACCAGTAGGCTTTCTGACCTTCGTGTTTTACCAGTAGTTTCCCATGATTTTGTTGCACTAGACTTCAAATAAACCACAGTGTTTTGAATACATCTATATCGCTTGAATTTTTGGCAAGAGGAAAACTAGCTGAAATCACTAAACTGCTTTAACTTTGGAAACTGTTCACCAAGGATGCCTAATAGTTGTTATCCATCCTGGTTTGTACCAGTGCCAGAACAAGTTCTTTTGAAATCCATGAGATGGAAACCCCATTCTCTTCAAGAGGAAGCACCTTTCACTTTGCAGGGCTGTCTCAGACCAGGGGGTGTATTATCCTCTTAATGCACTTGCATAATTCCCATTAACATTAATGGAAATCACATGCGCTCACTGTGGGGTGAATAAACACTTTTGTTGAAATGCGCCATCTATTGCGACAGATTTTCCAGTGATGTTAAATCAAATTTCGATTGCTATACTAATGTCACTAATACTAGTTTTAGTATCTTTGTTGCCTGTAGTTTACATTTATGAAAATTCACAATGTAGCTTTATATTAGGTCATGTGTTTCTTATAGTGGAAAATCCGATTTACAGTGCTCTAGAAAAATTACGTTCTAAACAGGGAGCTTGCCCATTTCCTTCTCCAAGGTAAAATGTGGACCACTGTCTAGCAAACTTTCTGTTTTCTTTTGGCTTTGTAGTTACTGTTTGCAGTCCCGTTAGAGATCGTTTGTAGAGGTTATGTACTGCAAACGGCTGGCCTGTGGTTAGGATGGAGGAATGCTGGGTTCCTGGCCTTGTTGCTGGAAATCTGCTTGGCTCTGGGTGACTCAGCTGCCTTATCTGACACTAATTCACGTCTAAAATGTGCAGAATCAGAACATCGTAGCTCACAGGTGTGTTGAAAAAAAAATTAATTGTCTGTAAATTGCTTTATTGCAAGATGAAAGTCGCTAGCAGAAGGTCAAATGTTATCTCGGAAAGCAATATAACAATTTTATCAAAATGTTAGCAAGATGTAGCTCCTGTTTCACACACAGCTTCTGTATTTGGGTAACTCCCTGTTCGGGAGCGGTTTATTTACACCGATACAGTTATACTGTTGCAGCCCCTAGTGTGGACGCAGTTGTACTGACACAAGTGCTGCTCTCGGGTTGTTCGTTCCCGTCTGCAGAGGAGCGCGCTTGGTACCTGAGCAGTGACGTACCTGAATTTGGAGGAATTGTGTCGTTTCATTTTTTGCTGATTTAGGGTCAAATCTATGTGTAGCCCAGAACGTAGCCAACAGTGTTCAAGATGATTAGCCTTCTCCAGCAAAGTTCAAATTAGGTCATTGGAGGCAATGCTTGTTTTAAAGCAAAAATCCAAATAAATTGTAGATGGAACGGAAGTATTTATATACATATCTATCTATCTATCTATCTATCTATCTATCTATCTATCTATCTATCTATCTCTTGCATTGCTGTTCAAAATATTTACTTCTAGAACTCTATAGTTCTTTCTGTGAGTTTCTTCTGCACTGGCTTTTTTCCTTAAAACTACAGCTAGCAATTTTCCTATAGCGTGTTCAGGAATATTTCCTCACTGGTCCTGCAGCTGTGTAAGGGTGTATTTTGACTTGAGTAGGGAAAGGAGAGAATCTTCTTTTTCTAAGCTGTTTCTTACTCCTCCTCTTCCATTGATTGGTGTTCTTGCACAGGAAAATAGTATCCTGTCCATTTTCAACCACATAAACCATTTTCACCGTAGCATCATTTTATGATAAAAATAGTGGCATAAAGTTCTTTTTACTGTCAGATGTATGTTTTCTAATGCATGTTTTAAAGATTCAAAATAAAAACTTAGAGATACACTGCGATGTGTGATCTGCGGCCTCCTCTGTGGATGGTTGGTGTTAGATGTGAGAAGCATCAGGAAGCCGTGTTGAATGTTGGATGCTGTCAGCATGGGAATGCTAGAAGAAAATGCTATACTCTTATTTTATTTTTTTTTAGCATATTAATGTACCAGTGTCTTTGAAAGATAGGTATTTAAGAGGTCCTTAAAGAATCCACTGAAGGTGTTACATATTTAGATACTTATCCAAACACTATGAAGTTTCAGAATGTAACTTGTTGCAAGTGGTGTAGACGGCACCTGCTGTAAACACAGTCCCTACCTCGGAGAGCTGGATTAAGCTTTTCTTAATTACTGATGAATATTGGGTCCTTTAATTGCAACTGCACGAGCAGAACGGGGTCTGTGTTCCCAGCACGCTGAGGCCTCGGGCTCTCTCCCCGCAGGTGTCTCAGCGCCGGGCAGACCCTGGCCCCGTTGGAGGCTGCCTCCGAGCCCCTCTGCCCGGCAGCTCAGGGGCGGTCAGCGGTGAGGGCCTGACCCAGCTCGGCAAACGGGAGCGGTCGGAGCCGAGAGCAGCAAAAAATACGAGGGACAATTAATTCACTCTCCCCCCCCCCCCCCCCCCCCGTGGACTGTCCCCTGGGCTTATAAAGGCTTTGTGCGCCCGGCGGCGGCTCAGCCTCGGCCCTTCCCGGCGCGGGGGCTGCCTCTGCGGCCTGCGCGGCTCCCCGCTGCGCGCCGGGCCGCGGAGCTGCGGGGCCGGGGGGCGGCGGTGGAACAGGTTTCCTCTCTGCGCGCCGCCGGGGCGTTGCGTCAGTGCTGGGAGGAGGATCCTCGAGGTAAATGAACTTTTTAAACGGGAAAAGGAGAAGAAGGGAGAGGAGGAGGAGGAGGAAGAAGAGGGGGGGCAGCTCCCGCCCGAGCGCTTCCTCTGAACGCTTGTGCGGGAGACGGGCTTCGGCCGCTGCCCGGCGCCACGATCGGAGGATGCGCTTCTCCGCCCCGCCGGGCGCTGGGCTCCGCAGGCGGGCGACGAGAGCCGCAGCTCGGCACGGCTGAGCGCCAGCTCCGCGGGTGAGTGGGCGGCGGCGGTGCCCGCGCAGGGAGCGCTGAAGGGGCGGCCGGAGCCCTCCCTCCCTCCCGCCCGCCTCCCCGGCTGGGCACGGCGCGGAGCCCCGGAGCGGCCGGGCGGCGGTGCCCTCGCATCTGGGGCTGCCGCAGGCCGAGGCAGGCTGCCATAGCGGGGAGCCTGGGCGGAGGGTCCAGTGCGGCAGGCGGCGGGCAGGGGTGGCCGCGCTCCTGCTGCATAGGTAGCGGGCGGGGCTAGAAGTTGAGCGAGGTGTTAGAGAAAGGGGGCTCGGGGCGGGCGGCCGCCGGACCGGCGGGGGCTCCGGAGGGGCGGCGCGGTGCGGTCCTGCCGTCGGGCGGTGCGGCCCCGGCTGTGCCGGGGAGCTGCCCCGGAGCGCCGCGGCCCGCCCGGCCGGGAGGCTGCTGCGGCCCCGGCACGGCGGGCTGGGCGCTGCTGCCGGCCCGGTGCCTGCTAACCCTGCGGGGGTGGGCGCTGCGGGGGCCCTGTCCGTGCCAGCCTCTCGCTGGGTCTGTCCCCGGGGTCGGGGAGAGGGAGCCGCGCCGGGTTGTGGCTGTGCGGAACGGAATTTCCAAAGACAACTGATGTCGTAGCACTTAGCTTCCCATTTAGCAAATTACCCTGCGTATCCGAGTGATACGTGTATCTGCATGTCTGTATGTATTTGTGTGTGTATATACACAGCATGATTTTTTCCCTATATGCGCCTACAAAAAATTCTGTTTACTTGGTAGAATGTATTTGTGTAATGGTAACTGTTCTTGCTTACTTTTTCTATCTTAGAGCACTTGCATTTACTTCCTTCTGGTCTTTACAGAAGTGAAAGTCTGTGGTTATTGCTGTACTTAATACAAGTTAATATAATTATCTTTAAAGTCAAAGACTGTGTATCTTTATTATTTACAAATATGTGGAGATAATAAGTATAGTAGGGAAATAATTCTTAATCTCTTTCAAGTTGTTATTGGGTTATCATTGCATGTGGTGCAGAAAAGCGTGTTTATTACTGTGGATTTTGAGGGTCCAAATAGCAATTTAACCTGTCTGAGGACTAATTAATTTTGTGTGTATTACTGGGAAGCTCTAATAATAACGTGCAAGCAGTGAACAGAAAGAACAGTATGGATTCATGGGAAGTATATTGTGCTGTGTAAACACTTCTTAAAATATCAAGTCCTAGGGAAATTTATAACTCATTTATAATTCAATTTTATTTAAAATAAAGTGACAGAATAGGAAGAGATTCTGTAACGCAAGTAAGCTTGCCTGTGATAAATATTTAGCTTTGGTATAGAGTTCACCAGCATAAGGAAGGCGAGTCAGAAGAACACGTCTGAATAGTAATTCAGTGCTCTAATAAGTCTGGAGGCTCTGTTCCTGACTTCTTCCGAAGAAATTGTAGATACTTAGAAATAAAAATACTTTAGCCATAGTTTGTGTAGGTAAATCAGCACAACTGTAATCTTTGAGAGTCACATTTAGCATTGGGGGTTTGATTTTATACTTTCTCTTAAATTTTTGACTGCCTGGGGAAAAAAATCGAAGTATAAAACTAAGAAAACACAGCATGTTGTTAGATTACAGCAGTAATGTTGATACCAACCTTCCCCTGAGAACCTTGTTTGATTGCAAACAAGATCCTTCCCAATCCATGTATAAAAACGTGTTTATCTCTTACAAACAAAATATAATGGTTTCAAATGATGGTTGACAGCTTCAGTGAAAAAGGAGTTACCGTAACCAAACCTGGATGTATAGGAGTGACTCAAGAGTTAAAAGAGCAGCAGCTACCGCTGAATCTATTTAACTGGCAAAGTGGTTTTAATTGGGTTGGTTGCTAGGGGATGGCTCCAGCGCCATGTATGTCAATGAATTTAAACGTTGGACAAATGGCACACCTAAGTCTGCTTCAGTCGCGCACCTGGTGGTGGCTCCGGCCGTGTCCAGAGCTGGTGTGCGTTGCTGCTTGCTGGCCCGTTTTCCCTCCTGTGCGGTTCCAGCGCGTGGCTTACGTGCTGCCACCCTGGGCGGTGGGGGCTGCTGGGCGGGTTGCGCTCGCCCTACCAATTCTGTAGTTAGGGTTTTGCAGTATGCTTATTTAAAAAAAAAAAAACGGTTAATGCAAACTTAACTAGAAACAGCTTTCTAGAAGTAGGCTTGAAGCAGGATTAACTTATGTATTTGATACAAGGATTGATTTGTTAGGTGTTTGTACCTTTTCTGTTACAGGGAGAGTCAGATACTACTCGTGATTATATTGGAATAACTTCATTATTTGACTTCAGTGAAGCTGCACGGGGCTTAGGCATGGGACAGTTGTGCTAGGACTTGCGGTAGTGCCAGCGTGTGCAAGCCACCGTCAGTGACTGGCTTTGCAGAGTGCCCGTTGCATCTGTGTCAAGCGATGCTGATCAATAGCATGTTAAAAATACCGTCTGACACCAGTCATCCTGGCGCATGCATCCTGTGCCGCTGTAGAACTGATGTTAATTACTGAGGGCAGTGTTAAAAAGAAGTCTTTCCTTGGTGTAAATGCTACTTGGGAACAGAACTTGGCTCCATTCTTTCATAAATAGAATAAATGTACCGAAGTCTGGCTTTATCTCTTCAACATTTATAATGTGACTTGGTGTAATGTTCTGTGTTGCCACACAGGAGAATTAAGTTTGGCTCTGTTCTCATTCCCCATACTAGCAGGAGTTAAGAACAAAAAGAGGCAGCTGTATCTAATTCAGGCTACGAAGGGAGTCAGGGACTTGTTAAACTCGACCGTAAACCATAGAAAATAGGAGGACCAGGCTTTCTCTAAAGCAGCCTGCTAGGAGGTTTCATAGGCTTAATAAAGCTCAGCTAGATGCCCCAGCTGAAGAACATTGCATAAATTTCTGATAGCACTTTCCTAAATATAAACCAGGAGTGACCAGGCTTGTCAAGCTCATACGTGTAATCTGGGAGAAAAGAAGAGGCATACCTAATTCTCCTGAGAGCCACTGCAGATTAAGCATCTTTAATACTGGAGGACGGCCTGCAGAGGCACATAAAGCAGCGGACCATCTGTACCACTCAGATCAAAACGCATCGTTGGAGAGGGTGCTGTATCAAAGGTGGAGGCAGACCGGGGCACTGCTGTGGAACTCTTCTGGCTTTATCTGTGAGTTGCAGATTAAACTTGTTGACAGAAATGGGGAAAGAGCTGTTAACAGAGGCTTTATGTCATATTTCTTCCCTGAAGTTCACCGAAGACTAGGGGTTAAAAAAAATCAATCTATATTTGACCACTGGCAATCCATGCGAGAGACTCTTCTGTTGCTATTCTGAGAACTGTTTAAAGCTGGCTTTTAGATTTTACTGCCTATATGCTGTTAGTTGTGGCATGCCTGCCTTTTATGAATACATACTTCAAGAAATAGGTTATTTTCTAAAATTGCTTTAATTTTCTTACCTAGTTATTGGTATGAGCTTTGCACGTAATTACATACTTTGAGTTGGTTCCTGGCAGTACTTACCCTGATGATAGTAATGGGAACATAACACATCAGAATAGCTGAAAAACCTTCATTAAGGAGAGGGTTGAGAAAGAGATAACGAGTCTGGTAGAAGATGCCTGTTGTACTTGACGTGAAAGTCTGTCCTCCACCCGCAGTATTCTTTCAAAGATAACTAATTTTTTTAACCACAAATATACAAGCGTGGATAAAATAGCTGTGGAATAGCAGTACATCCCCAAATGCATTGAGTATTTCGTAGGTAGATAAGCAGCTCTCTGAGCTGGGACAACTTCTATTTTTAGATACAATGGAGTGAGCGAGGGGCAATAAACTGTGAGGAACAGACAGGCCGAGGGGAGCGAGGCAGTGGGGTCATGAGGTTACTTCCATGCGTTTGTTGAAAAGAAGCAAGAAGAATGCAAGGAAGACTGTTAGACGCACAGTACTCCGCCATGAATGTAGTTACGAGCAGATAGAACAAGAACGGTCAGGCTTCTAAATGTTGCAAGAAAAGTCAGCCAATGCTATTATTCTGAGAAGCTATGGGCTAGGATAGAGCAGAAAAAAACCACATTAACTTTTAGGCCTTCAGAAGAATGTTTGTGTGTAATGAAAACATCTATCTTGTCAGTTTGGTTTTTGTATTTTGTGTTTTTTAAACAGAAGTACATATGGAGTCCTTTCTGAAGAGCAGAAGCCATTTCTCTCCCCCCTCCCCCAAGAAGCTGGTGTCCAGGAATATGTGCCTGCTAAACTAACTTGTTTTTTTTTTTCCCCTCCCCTTTTGAAACAGATCCAGGTTTGCCTCTCAAGCTGCTTTTGACTTCTCTGGAGAGTAGCAACACATTGAATCTGACATGATTCTTCCCAGTTGTACTGCTGCAGATGGAATTCTGAGTACAAGGAATGAAAATTGATAGGACTTGTCGGTGTTCCTTCTGCTATAGCCTGGCAAATCTCTGAGCAGCAGCAGAGGTACTAAAGCTGTGTCTGTGAACTTAGGAAGTTGGACTTTTCTCTTTCCCTGCCCATTGGAACAAGTGCTAGGATATTTAAAATCAATTTTTAGTTTCTATTTTAAAAGTTAATTTCACCTGCCTGTGAAACTCGCTGGAGAGACTAGTAAGGAAGAAGGATTTTTCATTTCTTCAAAACCCTATTAGTGTACATTTTTGGGAAGCAGCCTTAGTAAATATTGCATCATATTATAGCTACATATCTGTTGACTTATGTGAAAATTCAATATGCATTTCTTAAATCAGCATAGAAGCCGAGTATAATTTTTCAGACCAGTGGTTTTGCTATTGCATAAGAACTTTCTTAATCAAAGTTTATCTCAAAGAACAGACGCTGACAGAGATGAAGTAATAATGGGGCTATGAAATAATCTGCTGGAGGAAAAACTGTTTTCCCGAGTGGCTTTAGGGACAGAATAGCCAATGTGTTTCTTTGGGTAAAACACACTGTGCTAGATTCTTTCTACTCAGGCATTTCTGGGCTTTACAAAAAGCAGATAGTCTCCCTTGTGTCATTTTTAATTGATTTTGCACTGCATTACAAGAGATCATTGGCACCAGCCCAGGAAAAGGCAGGCAGCAAGTAGGGAATTCATCAAAAACTGACTCACCGATCACTGGATCTGATGAAATAATTAGTACTTGATATTTTCAATACAGTTCCATACTGTTATTTTGACTTCCAAAAGCAAGAGAAAATCCCTTTATACCAGAAAATCACTGAGCAAAACCATGATTTCAAAAATTCTTCAGTACGCTTCTTCATTTTTTGGAATCTCCTTGTAAGAATTGCCAAGAATTTTCTCTTGGCTCATTAGCAGGAGCTGTACCAGTTGGACGTGCTCTGTTTTGCAAACAAGTCGATTTTGGGGCATTGCGTTTATGATGGAGAGAAGTCATAGGCAGTGCAAATCATTCTGGTGCATCCATTCCCAAACATTTGCAGTAATGGGCCTTCAAATATGTTCATTAATAATAATGATATTAAAAAAAAAAAAAAATCTTGGAAACCAACAGAAATGCTGAAGGGATATCACACTAACATCAAAGCTGTAGTAGACTTCAAACAGTATCATACCATAGTTCCGAGATCCGGGCAGCTCTGCTCTCTAATGAAATTTAGAAGACTTGTTACACGCTGATTTATGTTGTGTCTGAGAATCCTCTATGAATTTGCAAATGTGTTGTTAACTCAGTAAATTTTGCCAGAGTCCTGTTTAAAAATATGGATAGACGTGGGGTTTTTTCTTCAACATCTGCATTTTTGATGCAGTAAACAAAAATGTCCTCTCAAAACATCCCAGAACCTTAAGGAAGGAGATTGCTTTTTATATGTATCAAAGCAGAAGTAAGAGTTTGATACCCTGCTAAGTCCTTGAACTTGCTGCCAAATTTGAGCGTAGAGTGAAGCTTCATTGCTTATGTTGGTAACAGCTTATGAACTGTGAATATTTCAAGTTTCTGCTTCTAGCTGGCACTAGAAAAGCATTCAGTTGCTTTGTTGTTGGGAGGGTTTTTTGGCTTTTTTTTTTTTTTTTTTCCTTAGGAGTTAGATTATTTCAAGTATATTGCTTTTTACTTCTTTGGAGAGAACTGTGCTGTTCCTTGGGAGGGGTAGGGGGGGGTCAAGGTATAAATAAATACTTGTTTCCCTCTCCCTTCTAGGAGACCTGCAAACAAAAAAGAAATAAAAGCCATTAACCTACCTTGTTCAGAGAGAACACTAAATCAGCACAATATGGCACAGCATAGTATTGTCCTTGGATTATTCATGATGACTGTTTTATCACTGTTGGATGGAAGTTCAGCTTTCCTGTTAAATCAGCGTCTGAAGGGAAGATTTCAAAGAGACCGTAGAAACATCCGCCCAAACATCATCCTTGTTCTTACTGATGATCAGGATGTAGAACTTGGTAAGAGCCCAACATAAAGAGAATTTTAGCTAACAAGTATGGCACCGCTTTTCCTTGAAGCTAGATTCTTGCGTTCAAAATAATGATCTTTTTTTTTCAGCATGAAAAATGATAGGAAGAACAAGTAGCAGAAGTTTAAACCTACCTTTATGTAGAAAATACTTTCTGTCTGCATGCAATTCAAGGACAGCAAAAGTTCGTCTCAACTTAAAATGTCAAACTTCCTGTTTCTGGGGAAATATGAGATTCCTGCCTATCTGTCTTCATCTAGACACCTAAACTATGCTTCTGGCAATCACAAGTATAACCTGGGAAGCTACATGCCAAAGCAGTAGGTTTAAATTCATAACTGATTATTGCACCATGTAATTACCCAATTTTTTTTTAGTGTAATTGCAGACATTCATTACATATACAATTTTAATTACTTAAATGGTACCTAACGTAGTCGTACTCTTCTTGGTATTGTCCATTTAGATGTGTAGTTAATTACTGACCAAAATCACTTAGTATGAAAAGGTTCTACTGTATTATTCAATGCCGTGTTAATTGTTGAAGAAAGGCGATGAAGATTAAACACACGCTTTGCCTAATGATTTGGAATAATGAATTAACTGACAGAGTTTGGGTTTTGTTCTGTTACCTGAGCAAGCTTATAATTACCAATGTTGTCTGTAGTTAGGAGAAGGGATTAACACAAACCAGTTTACATTAATAATTCTGCATTAGAAATATGCTTTTAAGTGAGTATAAAGCCTGGATCATCTGAAAGACGAGAGCTTGTATATGTGTGGTCTGGTGGGTTTTTTTGACAGTTACTGCATCAAATTTCTAGTATGGACGGGAAAAATTGGAAAACAGACCTCAAAAAAGAAACAGAGCACACTAGTGAAGTTAATCAACTTGTACTACTTACACACTTACTCATCTAGTTGAGAAGTTAATCACAGCAGCGTGGCAATGTTCTTACAGAGACTTCCCTTTTATCAGTATTACTGCGTGTCTGCAGCACCATAGATCCCATTCTTCTCAAAGGTGGTGAGAAAGTCCACTGTGGCAGTAACCCCCCCAATACAAATGTAATCAGATTAGTAGGATCAGAAGATTTGTTGTTGTCACTTTTTTTTTTTTTTAATGGTTATTTGGATCAGAAGTAAAACAGTTTCAATAATGTATATCTGAAAGAACCTAAGTACATTATCCTGCAGGCTCAGAAGGTGGTCCTAAAAAATTTATCATCTCCTATTTTATGCTAGCCTGCTTGTTTCTGATGCAATTGTCTAAGTCCTTTGGGCAGTATATTTCTCTTCTCCGATAATCTGATGCTTTCCAATTTCAAGCATAATGGGCATGTGTCCACACAAATTAGGATCTAACTAAGGAAAATCCATTTGATGAAGCTGAGATTTGATATTTGTCATTTGCCACTAATGGCTTTGTGAGACCCAATATTTGTTTGAATTAATTTTTATTCTTGTCCATTGTCTGGTGAGCTGTCCAAGTTAATCAAAATTGCCATTTGTGGGGCTTGTGGTTAATGCATTTAAGAAAGATGAAAACAAGATGTGAATTACAAATAGAAGCTAAGGAAAACTTGGAAGCTATGAAAAGTGTAGCAGAGAAAGCTGTGTGTAGCTAAGGTTTCATCTGTTTCTAAGAATATTCTGTAACTGAAGGGTATTGGAGCTTTCATTGTTCTTTCGTGGCTACTTTTGAGGCGAAAGGGAAGACAACACAATCTCAAGTGCTCTTAACAACCTTTCCTTTAGTTAATTTAAAATAGGTTTAACAATATACCAGTAGCAGGTGGAGTTTACCAGAAAGAGAATGTCGTCCTTTCAGGAAAGGAATATAACTTTTTTTTTCTTTTTTTTTCCTCCTTCTTTTTTCCTTTTTTTTTTTCTCTTTTTTTTTTTATTTGCACTACTGTTAATCATGAGTTTTACTTGAGAAACCAAACCTCAGCCTTGTACTGAAAAAAGGAAAAGGCTGATGAGGGGCTGATGAAAAGGATGCAGAATCTCCAGGTCAGAGGAGAACGAGTGTAAATTGTAATGGATACAAATGGGAGAAGACAAATGAGAACACCGAGAACTACTGAAACGTACACACACAGTTGACTGTCTAATCAAAGGAGTTGTACTGACAAGCAGAGTATAAAGAAGAGGAATAAGAAAGAATTAATTAGAAACAAAGCCTTTTTTTTTCCCCATTAGAGCCATTTAAGTCCAAGTTGGTATAATGCTGATGTCCCCTGTGCAGTGGACTCAGCATCTCCAGTTTAATTAGGTTTGCCTGCCATATTGCTGTGGTTTAACAAACCAGCTTATTTCATTAGCTCATAGTTGGAGAAAGATCTGATTATTTAGAAGATATTTCAGCCACGTTAGAGACATCTGAGTGAGAAGTCATTTGTATGTTCCTACATCTTCCTCTGAAAAACTACAGAAGTGGCATGGAAGATAATTTTTCTTAGTTATCATACATGGAGATGAGAGCCTTAGAGCTTCGTTAGAATTAAATATGAGAAAAAAAAGGAAATGAAGATGTGAAAAGGGTGTCTAATGAGGTTCAAATAGGATAAAAATAGAAGGCTTTAGGGTACAGTTAATTAACATTCTGGGGTTCAGTTAACTTACCTGCATAAGGATAGCACTTCTTAAATTGTGCTTCGGGGTGGACTGAGTCACTTGGGACTTGATACAAGTTCTTCAACAGCTGGAGCTCCCTAAACCTCATGTAAATGATGACCTCTGACAGCAAAACACAACTAATGAGAAAGTCAATATTATTTCATGAACAACTGGTATATTTTTTCCATTAATATTAGTCAAAATATCAGCCTTATCCCCGAAGTGAACCATGAAGACACACTAAGCAAAGTTATGGATACCACAGAAATTTCAAGTGGAATTTCAGCCTAGGTTTTGCTTCATTTTGTTCAGTGAGCGGCTTGAATGCATCAAATTGATTAAACTTTCATATTTTCACAGTAGTCCAATGGTTATTTTTTTAAAATAGCTTAGAAATTTCACATTTAACTACTAAATCATTTTTATTTATTATCAGTGGTTTTAGACAGGTAACAGAACATTGTCTGAATTAAATATTGAGACTTCAAAGCATGACTTCCCTTGCTACATCCACTAATGAAACCCCAGAAGGTTTTCCAACTCGGAAGGTGATTTGGCGAGGTTCCAGTTGCTGATTAACACGTAACTAATCTTCTGCCACAGAAAGATCAATTTCTACTTTCGCTCATAATTCTGTGTTTGTATTGGAGGCAAGCTGAAGAAAATAAGTTTTGGTTGGCTTGCTTAATGCTGTTTAAAATATTTAAAGCTGGCCTATTTAAGATTGTACGGAAGAGTATGCTGGATTTTTACCTTCCACTGATCTGTCACTCTGTATTAGTTCTCAAGCTGGGGAAGCAGATTAGATCATATGTTTTTGTATTAAAGACTGTTGATATATAGGGCCTTGTCATTACAGCAGTTTTATTAAAGGAGGTTACTGTCCCCAAGGGGAGTCTTAACATGTACTGTTATTTATGCACAGATGCCTCTGTCATTTAAAGGGGTTGTTAAATTGTATTTTAATATTGGGATGACAAAACATTCTTTTGGTCTGCCTATTTCTGCTTGGGCTAGCTCGTAAGACAACACAGAGGAAACGTTCACAGTTTTCAGGCTCGCATAATGTATAATTAACTGTTATAATTGTTAACTGTGTCGTTAGTGCCTTTGAGCACGAACACTTATCCCACAGTTACGGAAACAAAAAATTTTGCTTTCTTCAGAAGCTTCTTTTTGATATGTGAAGTTTAGCAAGTCCTAAAGGGGGAGTGCCATAACCCGCCTTGGTTCTTGTCAGAAAGGGATGTGACAGAGATGGGCTCTGACCTGAGAAATGCACAAATGGCTTTTTAATTTTTTTTTTTTATTCATTCCAACAAAATGATCTCAAGAAAACTAATACCATGGCAATTTTTAGGTGAAATGACCTACAGTAGCAATTAACCTTCCTTCATGGTGCCAGAGAGTCAGGTTTCCTATGTGGCTTATGACCATTTTCCCTCTAGGTTTTGACTCCTGGTTATATCAATGTGCCCTGTATCAAATCGACTTACTGTTGCAATTTCATAATGAAATCCCTGCCTAAAGAGCTTAGAAGAAACCTAGACCCATTATTGACAGAAACAACATACAGTTTGTGCCAGATGGTTGCAGGATGCATTGATTAAAGCTGAACTATAAATCCAACTCAGCCTTGGGTAGGTTAGCCCCAAACCTACTCCAGCATGAACCCATACCTTCATCTCCATGTTGTCTATTGGCTTTCCCTGCTCAAAACAGGAAGGGAGGCTTGGTGATGGACAGGTTTACTCTCCTTTGCCAGGTCATGCTGATAACAGGTACCGTTGGAAGTTCTTCCTAGGTCAAATATAACTCCCTTTGATGCAGTTTTAACTATCAGGCACCAATAGATGAGGGAAACTAAATGTCTTTTTTCTTCTGATCCTTGGTGTTTCTGCATGTAGGAAGAACTCTGATATGGATCCAGATTTAGCTAGGTGGATGTCTATGGTAAAGATCCAGGCTTTGTCCAAAGCCTTGTCTTAAACAGGCAGCAGAACAGCCACTTGGCAGCAGCATGGCTTTTAGTAATTGTTGGCAAAAGGACATTTACTGCCGTTACCCCAATTCATCCAAATCCCTCCCAGTTAAACTCACTTGTTTGTTTTTAGGTGATGGTTATAAACTACACAGTGTTATCTGTCCCAAGTAGTCATCTAAAAATCTGATTCTGCAGAACCAAGCCTAAGAAAATTTAGGGAGTTTTAGGTAACACTGTTATCAAGATGGATCAGGTGGACAAATAGAACTCAGTGGGCTGGTTATGGAAATGATGAAGGCTTTACTTTGTCTTTGGTTCAGTGGAAGTTACAGAAATCAATACCTGCTAATACCTCACATTAGAGAAAAGAACATTCTGTCTAGAGAACAACTCTAGCAGACCCTGCTTGAGCAAGGGTTGGACAAAATAATCTCCAGGCGTCCCTTCCGACCTCAACGGTTCTGTGGTTACAACCCTCAGCCTTTTGCAGAAGGCTGGCAGAAAAGACAGTGCATCAGGTATCTTTGGAAACTGAGGATTAAATAATGCCTAAGGAGCGTGCAAACTTTGGTCAGGGTGGCTGCACAAAGTGAATTTCACCCTCAGGCCACATTGTCTCAGCCTCATTCATGCTGGTTCTTGCCTTCAGCTACTGGAACAGTACTGGTGGCTCCAGAAAGGCTGCACGGATGGTGCAGGTAGTTACAGCGGTAAATCTTGAGCTTAGAGAGAGAGAAATTAAAAAAACATTATGATCTCTGTCAACAGGTTTGAGTCAAATCTTATCTTAGGACTTCAGTAATTGGTCCTTCTTAAAACAATGGGAAAACTTGACTAGAGAGGGGAGAATAATGTCTTTGGATTTGGGTTCGCGGTGAGATTACAGTGCCCTTACTACCTGTGCTTTGTTCTGGTCTCTGATGTAACACATCAGCTCTTAGCTTTTGTGACTGAAACAAGAAAATAATTCTGAGATGGTTTTCTTCTTCCAGGTTCTATGCAAGTGATGAATAAAACGAGGCGGATCATGGAACACGGAGGTGCTCATTTCATCAATGCCTTCGTGACAACCCCCATGTGCTGCCCATCCCGCTCCTCTATTCTTACGGGGAAGTATGTCCACAACCACAACACTTACACTAACAATGAGAACTGTTCTTCTCCGTCCTGGCAGGCTCAGCATGAAATACGTACGTTTGCAGTGTACCTCAACAACACAGGATACAGGACAGGTAAGGTCAAGGCTGGCTCTATCTGAAAGCTTCCTTAGACTTATTAGTACAGAGGCTAGTGTGTATAGTATTTTAATTTGTCCTCGTAATGGACTGCAGCAGTGCAGAATGCCAGAGCTTTGGTCTTGTGTGTAGGTTTAGCTTCTTTGTACTTTTACTTGAGGAAATTTAAAAAACAAACAAACGACAACTTTTTTTCAGAAGCTGGGAGGGATAAAATGATGTGGATGCTTGAACCGAAAGCATAGCACATGGAGAGTATGCCCTGCAATTACCTGAAGTGCACAGAACAGACAAGAAAGATGCTATGGAAGGGAATTATCGATTTGAATTTTTCATAAAACAGCTATATTAATCAAAGTAGGACTACAAGAGAAGGAACTGCTCCTTCTGAAAGCATACATATTTCAGAAAATATGTGGCACGTTTCACACCTGTTTCCTTCTTGCATTCTCCAGACATGAGATGTAGGTCCTTGCCCGTTACAGTCGTTTTGTCACTTTTCTTGCTAATGCCTTTTGTCATGATGAGAAACAGGCATACACCTGGGTCTATTTGTGTTACTTATAGTATATATACCATAGTACTGTAGTATAGTTGTTATTGATAGTATACGTTTTTTTTCTTTGAATTTGTGGTATTTGAGGCTTCCAGAAACTAGTATAAATCTTGAATAATAACTGTAACAAGATCATTATTTTCTTTCTAACTATTCACATGAGTTTTATGTGTTATTGCTGCAAAGTCTTGGTCTTAAAACAAATAGGTGATTTCCTTGCTTTGTTTTTCTAAAATAAAGACCTGAATTAATCTGGAAAGAAATAAATTGGGGGAAGTGCACATACCTTTATTAATTGGTTGCTGTTTCCCTCCATTTATCATTCCTGGCACTAATACCAATGATCATATAAATACCACACCAAGGTTAATGTTTTATTCTTCATAGATTATTTATTTTGTGTTTACTGACATTTGTCCATTGTAATAATTTTTATATTTAGTCACTATATTTCGAGCACCTGCAATTTCTACTAACTTGCATAGCTATTGCAAGTGTCCTGGTATTCTTATATTTTTACATTAACTTAATGTTTAAATTTAGACCCAAGATCTTAGTGAATCTATATTACATTTTTAGTCTACCTCTCTCAATTTGCAAGCTAAATTTATTGGAACACACAGAAATAGGACTTTTACAAGTACAAAGCCATCTTCAGCTGTAAATGAGATCCTCATTCATGTAGTTAAATGTGATGTGTTATTATACAAATTTAAATGGAAATTGCCATCATTGGAGGCTGGTGTTCATTTCTGATCTCCAGTTAACGTCTTGAGTTATCCACTACGAAGGATGTCAGCAGTAAGGAGGTATTTTTTTACCTTTTTTTTTTTTTTTTTAATCCAAAGATCTGACCAGATCTACCTGCTTCAGAAGCAGCAGGAAATTGTACTTTAGAGCCTTGTTCACTCAGGTTCTCAAGTTTCAAAAGTAACCTGCTAAGGAGAGTATTTTGAAGATTATGAATACGGTTTCTCTGAAACGGGGAGTCCTCCTTGAACATGACTGCAGTGAACAAAGGAAGATCTGGAAAGCACAGGAGTTCATGTGTAGGGTTTTTTAAATTACTTTTTTAAGGTCCATGGTAGTCCTGGTTTGCCCTGCAAACATACAGTTTAGCTTCTTGATCTTTTGAAAAAAAAAAAAAAGAAAGAGAAGAAAAAAGGCCAGGAGGAATAAAGCCTTTTGAGGCTTGCTTTTAGATTTAAGTTCACAACCTTTGGGTGTGAAAGCTATTATTTTGGAAGGGAGTTTGTTTTTTTCTTAGTTCATCAGCCAGGCCTTCTCCCTGTGTTTTTCTCTTTTCTCTTTTGTTTAAACTTGAAGGAAGAAATTGTACTCTCCTACTCCACTTAACTTTCCCTCTGTTTTTCTTTTCTGCCGCTTGTTTCACATCTCCTTGCCCTCTTCTCTGTTCGTTGTGATCTCCCTGTGTTTTGTTCTGTCGCAAAAGATGATTCTGCTGGGGAGTGTTCTGTCTGCGTTGTAGTATTTCCCCTGTGGTGGTGGCATTCGAGGTTTGGATCTGTACAGACTTGTGCTGCTGCTGGCGCCTTTGGGAAGCGTGCCCCTGGTAGGCGGGCAGGAGGGAGCAGTGCGCTGCAGGTTTCTCTCGCACAGGTTGCAAGTAAAAAATATGAGAGGAGAGGGAAAAGGTGCGACTTTCCAATAATTGTTTCTCAGTTTCAGCTGTGGTTGTCAGTTTTGTATTTTTCAACTTTGGCACTTTAAAAAAGTTTGACCACCTTTGTTAGGCACCAGCCTTGGCAGAATAGAGGAGCTCACGGGAAGTTTGTCTTTGGCTTTAACAGTCAGGATTTCAACCATCATGCATAGGGCTCACTGTCACTTTATGGGGATCCATTAAAATAAGTATTATGACATTGCAAAGGATGGGTTTTCTTCTACAATGGAAGCCATTGGGGCAGTAGGTGGTACAGGTACGTCTCCCTCTGCATTAACCTGTCTCACAATCTGAAAAATGCCAGTGTCACGAAGAGCGACTGAAAGGCTGTGTTCTCGTTACATAGCCGCGACACGTAGACAGCAAGTTCCCAATCTCAGTATATTAAGCAATTGGTCTGATTTTGAAGAGCGTCTCACATCATTGTCCTATTACATATGGTGGGAAATTAGGCAAGAAGGGCGATTTATGTAAACAAACCAAGTCACTTGATGAATTAATCTTTAGAAAAGTCAGCATAAGCAACATCTGTATCATCACTAACTTAAAATAGTGGACGCTAGTACTTCAGCTTGGAGCAGGAGGTGATTAGAATGGAAAAGAGATCCTGTGACAAACATTTCTGAATGTCAGGGAATTTCTCTGCCAAAGGTTTCTGTGTAAACATTTACAGAAAAAACGGTTCTGTTTTCCATGAACATACACATCTCTTTCTGTGAGACAGCTTTTAAAATGCACAATGCATTGCTGCATGCTTGGGTCCTGCAGGGACAAATACCAAGATGTTTTATTGGAATACAAATTTAAACTTTCCCTTAGACATTACTTAATGAGAAAAGCTTCTCCTTTCCATTTGCCTGGCTGGCTGAATGATTAGGTCTTAAAATTGGTGACTGATGCCAGAATATTTTGTCAGCCTTATCTGCAGTCAGGAAATGAAAAGACATATTTATCTTATTAAATTCAACAGTATTAGGGATAGTGGGCCAAATTCAGCCTGGCAAAAGGACACTTTTGCTTCAATGAATCTTAGGGCTTCATGTGGCTCACCCTGCAGGAAATGCAGCACAGGTTTTGGCTAACTCACCATCCTCGCTGCCGTTGGGCAGCCCCCCGCAGTACAGCTAACCCTATCCCGTTAAATGAACCTATTAACAAAGGAAAAAGCTGCTGCTTGTATGGTAGGAAGTCAGTATCTCACTCTGATGGCAAGTCCATACTGGAATTATGCAAAGAATTAATAAATGCCATTTTGCACCAGTCGTGTATTTGGAACCTAGAGAAGAGTCATTGTGGGAGGTCCATCTCTGCCATTATAAAAAATTTCTTGGGAATAAAAGTAATAATCATTCTTAGCACTTTCACAGGGCTTTACAATAATTAACTAATGAATTCATTAAAATTCAGTGACAATCTTCCATTTCCGCCCGTTAATATTAGACTAAGAAGATACAGCGGCTGACTGCATTCAAGTAATTATTTTTCCACTTCACTGTCTGAGTCTTTGACATTTTAAAGTGATTTTAACATTAAATTGTAAGAAAGAGGAGAAAGACTACTGATAAATGTTTATTAAAGGAGGAATGAACCTGAAAAACATGTGACCAGATTTTAATATCTAGATCATAGAATCCTATCATAGAATCATGGAATCGTTAAGGTTGGAAAAGACCCTTAAGATCATTGAGTCCAACCGTTAACCTAGCACTGCCAAGTCCATCTATACCATGTCCTCAAGCACCGCGTCCTTTAAATACCTCCAGGGATGGAGACTCAACCACTTCCCTGGGCAGCCTGTTCCAATGCTGATACATGCCAGGAGAAAAATTCTTAGATTATCAGTTCCCTGCTGTAGAATTTGCTCTCCACAATAGTTGCTGGTTCCTATTTTTTTTGTTACAGAAATACTTAAAAACTTAACTGAAGTTGATCTCTGTGTATATTTGCTTGGTAGGGAATAATTGGTGACCTAAAGAGTCAAAGGGCAGACAGAAGTGGAGAGAGAACAGGGCACATGCAGGTGAAGAGCAGCATTAAGAAGAGATGCAAGTTTTGCCTCACCCTGTGGGGCGCTAGCCAGTACGCCGTGCTGCACTCTGCCACGTTACAGGCATATAAAGAAAACAGATTATCCAAGTCAGGGTAGCATCCTATATGCAGGACAGATAGCTGCTGCAGCTGATAAAGAACTGAAAGCCATTCTTAAAAATAATAACCAAGTGATTTAAGAGTCAGCCTTAATTTTTAGAAGTGATTTGCACGATTAGGAGCTGAAGTGTTATGATATTCACCTCCAAGACATCTAGGTGACTTTTCAAAACTGGATATCAGGTTTCTGAATTATTTATCTTGAAGGTAAATTAGTTTCCTTAGATCTTTTGCTCTCTATATAGAAATATTATCTTAGTAAGGTCTGTCAAATTATATCTGTTAGAAGGTTTGAGACCATTAGACTTGAAAATGGTATGAAAGAAAGATTCAGCATAGTGGCTCTGTCATGATAGCCATTATTGCAAAAGGGTGTACCAAGGATGGTGCAAAAGGGTGTACCAAGGAAACCAAGGATGTAAGAAGAGCCCTGACGTACAGCCCAAATCCACTGACTGACCATGTTACTACTTCTGGCAGCCTTGGTCTGTGGCGGTGAATTATTGAGCTGGAATATCCTGCAAATATTCTGGAGAATGACATTTTCAAACAAAAGACAGTTCTGGATGTCCTGCCTCATGTGTGTTAAAGACTTGTTTTTCTTCTCCCAGCTCTAACTTCAGTTTCATACTACAAGTTGGTTTCAAGTCAAACATGTATGTATCTTTTCCCTCTGTTTCTATGAATTGAGTTCTAAGCATCAGTAATTTCACTTTCAACATATTATAATGTATGATAACTTAAAATGAGAACACATTAAGTAGAGCTGTGGTCTCCTGAGCTGTGGTCTCCTGAGGATTATGTAGAGGTTCTAGAGGTGAAACTTATCTACACAGTTACTGTTCCATCACCTGTCTTCTGCATGAGCTTTATGGTATTAAACGCACATTTAACTACCCTGAAGAGAGGAATATATACACTTCTGTGAGTAAGTCGCAGAGTGAAGCCCACAAGATGGCCTGCAGTCCAATAAAACTTTGCCAGCAGTCTGAGCTGAAGGCATCCATAACTACAGAAGGAAGCCAATGTCTGCGGCTCCCTTATTTCCAGTCATATTTTGTTTCCTTCTTACCCTCTCCTATTTCTTCCCCTAAATCTATCTGTTTTCAACATAAAATGTTGTAGATTGTGAGAAACACTTCATCTTTTTCTCCCCCCCCGCCGTAATGTACTGTTCTGATAGGATGCCAATTCTAGCGTTTAAAGTGTAATGGCTTTGTCATACTGATTTATCGTTTCAAGCAAGAAGTAATTCATAGCTTGATGTTTCTTCAGAAATAGGATTATCATTTCATAGCATTCAAAACAGCTAAAAGCTAAACAGAGTATTTGCATATTATGAAAATATTTTTTAAATCTGTTAATTTAGATCTTTTAGGATGGCAGTACTTATAAAGTAAAAGAACCTATTGGCTTATTAAGTTTTTCATCTTCCAGTGCCATTTGTGCTCAATATTAGGTAGCTTATGAGCCAGAAATGAGAAGAGGTTCCTCCTTCTCACTCCAATTTAAGGTCTTTTGTTTTATCTAGCTAGCAATTTAAGTCCTTGTGGTATCTTCTTGCATTCTTTTTTCTTTGCTTTTCTAGAATGCTGAGTTTTTTGCAGAAGTCTTTCAAAATGATAAAATTTAATTTAGTAATGTAACTTACTGAATACAGTTTTCCTAAGTTGTCTTTCCTATATGCCCAAAGGGGTGAGCATTCTGTGCGGCCCGCGTAGTTGTATACTTGCCCTGTGCAGCAGTGATACACGATCTAGTGGGTGCTGGAAAAGCTTAGCAATACGGAGGTTCAAGGACAGAACAATAAGCTGTATGCCGTCTTTCCATAAAGCGCATAGGAGTGATGGTTTCAAAGACTCGCCAGTATAAACTTTGCAGATAGATTCTGATTCCAGTTTCTGGAAGTCGAATTCCAATTTCTTTGAATTGGAACATCCGCGTGTCTTCTTCTGTGTTCTAGTAGCATGAGTATTGCCCTGAGACCCTTGTCTCGTCTTCCAAGTTAGAGATAACAGCACTTCCCATCCTTGTGTGTATGTTACGCGTGGGAGGACTGTATCTGTTTTTGAGATTGATGCATTTCAGGACTGTAAGAGGTGACTGGTTATTTACAAAAAAAAGTATCAAATATATTTTTTTGTCAAAAGTAAAAGGTGAACGTACAGACAATAAACGGCTGTAGAACCTAGATTTCTTCTCTTTCAGTGAATATCTTGTTGAAAGGAGTTCTGTGGTTATATCGAACCAGGGTTGGACTTTCCTTCTAATTGAATTCAGTAAGACTTTAGTTTTTATTTATGAGCTAATGCTTTTAGTAGTGTTCTTCTAAGTTTATTGCTAGGTGGAAAAAAACAGCTTTGTTAAAATACAGCAAATGTTTCTTCTTGCACAGCATATCTCAGTAGCTCCCTGAAACTTGGCAATCGTGTTTTCTTCAAATTGTATAGACAAAATGACCCTAAATGAAATTCTTTTGGAGTTGGCCCAAATAGCATGGTGCAGAATTCGGTATTTTAGTAAAGATTCAGCGTTAAGCTAGATAAGCTTTTGCTTAGACTGTTTGCTACTAAAAAAGGTCTGACAATCCACTGTTGGGGAGGTTTTTGGTTTTTATGCATGGAGGAGGAAATGTTGCAAGTGATGAGAGGAGGATAAATCTAAAGGTTAAGATTCTTCTGTGCCCATGATACATAAAAGGGGGGAGTGATACCCATGGTAAATTTTTAATAAAATGTCTTGTTGTGGTGGTGGTTTTGATGTTGGGAAATGTTTTGTGGAAAATCTGAATGGTCAGGATTGCCACCAAGGGATACGAGCAGGCTGAGTAGCGACAGCGAGCTGTGGTGTGGCGTAGCGCCATGAACCCCGCAGGCAGCCAGCACTCCGGCTTTCTCTTGCGCTGCCCGGTGTAGGAAATGGTGCTGTTGCGATACACTGAGTCATCTTGTCCTGAACTGTAATGCAGACTGATGATGTGAAGATTGCCATTTCTAGATTTTTTTCCCTTTAACTTTCAGAGGGTGTGCGTGAGAGGGATGTTCAGAAAGATATTTATGCCTTACAATTCTAGTTGTGTTTAAACTGTTGTAAGCTGTGCCATAGGCACCAGTGAAAGGGGGCTTTGGTCCCAGTTCCATTGGGAGTTTGCTCACCTGAGGAGGACAAGCGAGACTTGGCTCACCATCAGCATTCTTCAGTTTGATTCCTTGTTGACCATTTAAAAATATTTGGTTTGAGCCCTTTTGTTTTATTTGGCTTCATCTGCTCCCCTTCAGCCAATTCCCCTGATTCATTAAATAGATCTTGGCAGTGAGCCTTGGCCACAACTGAGGAATGTGCGATGCAAATTCAGGAAGAGGAGCAAAGGTGTCATAAAGATTACTGTGCGTTGCCTTTGTCCTGCTAGATATCAGACTGGTCCCCTGGCATAACAAGAAAGCCTGTAGGCTATTCTAGCTGCAGTGGTTACCAGTCACTGCACAACATGGTTTTTACAACTATTATGCTTCATGAGTTGTAATGATAATTTTTATTCCAGTTACAGAGAAGTGCTGTGCATGTAAAGGCTCTTGCCTTTAGTGCTGCTCTTCTTGTGTCCCTGTGATGGTGCATGGAGCATGTGATCTTTAAGAAAATTTTGTGCTATCAGTGTACTATAGGTTAGAGAAAAATGGGGCCATCATGTGCAATAGACTAAAATAAAACGTGTGTATATACCTGTACTTCTCTCCTTAGTCTGACTGGTTAAGTACTTCAATAACTTCATCATGTCAATGACTGTTGCAGACATACAAAAGAAAAGAAATAGCAAAAAAGTACTTGGAGCCCAGTCTTCCTTAGCATCCTGAAACTGATGGACCTAAAGGGATCTGAGAACAAAATGTGATGTTAGGTCCCTCTTTTCCTCCTTAAAAATGCTCTGTCATTTAGGAATTCACTGTATGTTTTATACATTAGATTTACTGCGGTCCCTGAGGTGTTCGTACTCATGCCATAGCTGCTGACCTTCGCGGTAGCGTCCTGTTTCCTGTTGTCACTAATGGTGCCAACTGGGACCGTTTTGTTCAGGTGACTTCAGTGCCTGGGAGTTACTGATTTTTGGAAAATCTGGTCAGTTATTTTGATACCTGGTGAGAACGGATGTCTCTTGAAAAATCTTTCCCATGGAACCAAATTTAGTACTAAATTACAGGATTTTATCTCAGAACCCCCATACTTCTGCTGTAAGTCCATTCATTTCACTGGGTTTATTCCATTGTACATTGCCAGTTTAACATGATGTTTGGCCATAATGTGAATGCAAAGCTGACTTGACCTTTGGGCTTACTGCTTGTTACACATGTACTCAGCCATGCTGAGAGTGCTTTCTCATCTGCTTTCCTCTGATTGTCTCTTAGAGGACAAAAAGTACTGAAATTTTTGCTAGATATACAGCAGAAATAACATTAGAAATGCCCCCCGCCCCCAAACTAAGGGATTGCTCAAATGTAGCTAATTATTCAAAAACTAGTATCAGATACAGAAGTAAAAGATTTTAGAGGGGTAAACAAATCCCTATAAGTAACTAAGACTTGCAGCTCAAAACCTAATACCTGAAAAGTTGGCTGTTGAAATATGACAGAAAACCAGTGCTTTAAATATGTCTTTAACGTACTTAATGCGCAACATTCATGTTTAAATGTAGAGGGTTAATAGCTTAAAACATGAGTTTAACTTCACAGTCCTCGTGGTAAGTGCAATGTAATGGGGTGCTAATAGGTGGAAACAGCTAAGTAGCATGAAGGATATGAAGAGAAGACCCCAGGAGGAAAGATGTGTGGTAAAGTACTGAGCTTACTGTCCAGGAGTAACAAAAAGCTGCATTTTACTTTTTCTCAGCTTCAGGATTTATTATGAGAGCATGAATATTTACAAATACATTCCTAAATTCTAAAATCCTGGAATCATGTATATTCAACTGAAGGTGGGCCTCATAAGTCATCTAGCCGCTCATCAGATCACAGGCTAATTCAGGTTGGAAGGGACCTCAGGAGGTCTCTTTTCCACCACCTGCTCAAAGCCTGCCCCAGGCCACGTTGCTGAGGGCTTTATCCAGTCTAGTCTTGAAAAACACCAAGGATTGGAATTTGCACCGTCTTTCTGTTTTGCTCTTTGACTCTTCTTTTTGTGAAAAAGCTTTTCTTTACCTCCAGGCTGAACCTCACTTGTTTCAGTCTGTGCTGGTTCGTTCTTGTCCTCCCACCATGCAGCACCATGAAGAGCCTGGCTTTGTCTTCTCAATGATCTCCTTGCAGCTGGAAAGGTCATTGGGTCCCCCTGAAGCCAGGCTAGCGTTGCTCCACGAAGCGTATTTTTCAAGTGCATAACCTGACTTGGCTTTACATATAGCAGAGCTTTGTCTTTCACTGCTTCCCAGCAGAATGTAACGTATCACTGTCAGGAGCTGTTACCAGTACTCCTCTCATGCGTTCCTTTCTTGATTTTGTCTTCTTACTTTATTCAAAAAGAGCATAAATGCTACGATCCTATTGTTAACCAGGTTTTTAGTGGAATGGATAAGTGATCTTGGCCAGTAGTTAACAGAACTGTGTCTGAACAGAAGGCTAACTGTGGTCAGAATCAGAGCTACCAATTCAAGGAAACTGAATGAAAGACTGAAATTCTGTGTCTAAATCTCATCTTCTGGCAATTTTACACTGGTGAATCTCGTTGACTTCCACTGCATTCCTGTTTCTAGTTTGATAACCAAAAAAGGTCTGTTACATCCAGCTCCCAATGTTGGGCAGTCCGTATGAATGAAAAGGGATGAATGATCCCCCGCATCATTTTGTTGATGCATCCTGAATTATCTTAGTTTTCAATTCAATGCAAATTTTTGTAAATATCTTCTGTAGATGCATTTTAGTTGTGTTAAGTATTTTTAGGGAGGTATTAGGAAAAGAATTAGTGTTTTAAAAAAGGGAAAAATCAAAAAAACTTGCAGAGTTTGGTAGATGATATAGATAGGTGATAGAATTAGCCCAAACATTTCCAACGGTGGTAAATGATGCCTCGATGTCCATTGTTTTGATTGTGCTGTTACCCTACATTTGACGATACGCTAGGTCTGCTTTTTAAGCAGTGAGCTGTGGCCTCGATGTCTGCGGTTGTGTTACGTTCAGAGCAGACCGTTGTACTAATTGATAGCACAGGGAAAATTCTTTTGTCTGCAATTTTTTTCCTTACAGGAAGAGTTTAAAAAACAAAGAAACTCCACTCTATCCCAAAGAATTTTCCAGGTGCTTGTCATCGAAGGGCGAGACTCTGAGAAAAGAACCTTAGAAGGTTATGAGCCCCTGCGGAAGTGGTAACGGTGTACAAAGGACTCAATTCTTGCGTATCCTGTTTTATGTGGGCTTAGGAGAAACTATGTTGTGTAGTATTTAAAGCAAAGGAAAATCCCATGCTTAACGCATTTATTAAAAACAGCCACTTGGATGTTTTTTAATGATCATTTCATAGACTGGATAGAGGAACATGGCTGAGCATATCAAACAGCAGGCTCTGAGAATGTTCATTAATGAAATCTTGGAGTGGTTTGAAACTGGATGTACCAAAGGCACGTGTACTCTAGTGAGCAGCTGTCTCTGGTGGTGAACTAATCTGATGAGCGGAAAAATTATGTTAGAGAGAATCTTTACAGTCCAAAATCAAAATCTTTCACCAGCATCAAGAGAGCTTTATTGTAACCCAGTATTTTGTACTGCAGAGGAGTGGTGTTTAAAAGTTTTTAAATAACGAGCCTTTAAATGGCTGAGAAGGAAGGGGAAAAGAAAAAGATGTGAAATGAAAGATTGGAAACAGCAGAGAAAATTATTTAAAGCACTTGGACATCCATGAAAGATTATAAAGACATCCTGAATGTACAATGGGGGGTATGCCAAAGGTGCTGGAAGGAGCTTCCGCCAGACTTTCCTTTAATACCTCAGCAGAGTAACAATGAAGTAATTCTTCACAGAACGCCTCTTTCCTGAGTTCTTTAGCTGGCTCAGTCCAAGGCTCTAGGAACGGGTTGGTTCCCGTGCGCAGAAATGCCAAATATATCTCTGTTTGGATAGAGTACGTTGGATGGGGGACAGAAGGCTTTGGACTGCCTTGTGCATACCTGCTACTGTAGGTGGTGGTCGGTGTTTCAGTCCTGTGTTCCTTGGTACCACGACAAGAAAAAGTGTGCATCTGTTTTGTTTAATTACCCATAACCACTGCGAGTTACCTTTCATTCTTTAAAACTTAGAAGTTGTTCATAAAGCAAAATAATTTGAAAAAGTATATACTGTATAAATACAATCCCTGAGTAATGTGGTAGTTTTCACCTACAGTGGGAGTAGGTTGTGCTGTGTTCGTTGCTGCTAGTTGGCTTTGCTTGGTTAAAGAAAACGTTCTGAGGTAGTTTAGGACAGTGAAACAAATTCTTTTCTGCAGCATGCTTATCAGTCACTCAGCCCTTTTGTAAGTGGCTCATCTTTGAAATAGCATAACACCTTACCTGCTTTTGCAAAATACTTTGAAAGCACAGTATAATTCTAAGGAATTTATGAATTGTGTCCCAGTAGATGTGCCCTCCTCATCTTCTGTGATATAGATCTTAATTTTGTCAGCACTTTCATCTCTTTCAAACACTTTGAAAGGTCTCAAGCATTCACTTTTTCTTGGCTCTTACACATTAATGGAATACATTGAAATTTGTTCAGGAGGATCATTCAAAATATGCTTCTGAATTTTACCTAAGCACTTGGAGCTGGATCTTATGGACATTCAGTGCACAATATACTCCTTGTAAATTTATTTAATTCCGTTCCACTATATTTTTTTATACTATTATGTTGCTAATATAATGTTTCCCATTTTTTTAGAAAAGAAAAACGCAATCAGGTAACGATACGGAGCTCTCTCACATTCTGTTTTGTATCACTTCCTCGCTGGTCTCACTGTGTCTATCTTTTGGACAGATACTCAGCCTGCTACAAATAGACACAAATCCGTTTACTCCAGTGAGGCTGGCTCTTTTTACAGTGGCTGAGAACCTGTTCTGCTCTTTCCACAGTGTTGCTCCTTGCATGTATATAAGTACAGGAGGATGCAGTATCAGACGTTATAGGCTGCAAGCTTAAAAAAAAAATCTTAAGAACCTGGGAACTGCAAATTGTGTGCTCAGATCCCCTAGACTTTGAGATGAGCTTTAATCTAAGGCCAAGATCAAATCTCAGATATTTGGTTGTCCTTTTAGAAGCACAGTTGTTTACTGATAGATGGTCAGTATGAGGTGCTTGCAGGCACTATGTACCTCTGGATTAAAAATACTTGTAATGTCAAGTGGAACAAGTGTGAAGATCTTTGTGCTAGTCACTGTGGTGATGGCAATGCCGACTTGCATTGCCAGACCATTCAAAAGTTAAGATCTGAGCTCTGATTACAAAAGGTCAGATGCTGAATCGCAGTGCGGTCTGCAGGCCCAGGAGCAGAATTTTGCCTTTAAGCTTTAAAAAACTAGCTAGACTGCTGGAGTCTTCCAGTATAATTTATCCTGTAATTGCATAGTGATGATACAATGTAGAAACTAATACTGAAAAGTATGTTCCTTTAATTTTTTTTTTTTTTTTTTTTTTACTGGAATAGTGTGAAAACATCATTGGGTACATGTGGGAATTTGTATTCTTCTCATAGAAATCTAATGCTTTCCATTTTCTTTAACCATTTTCTGGAAAATAATTTGTGTCCATACACCTGTGGCTTACAGAGCAAGGCTAGCGTATACATCGCTGTCCTGGGGGGGCGGCTCAAGTGCCTGCAAGAATCCTTCTGCTCGTTCTGCACGTGTTCTGCCAAACAGGCTGCTGCTTCGTTTCTTCTGTGCAGCAAGTTTAAAATCTCATCGTATTTATGGTCCTCATTCGTCATCATTTCTCCCAAGTCAGCCTCCTACTGTTGCTGCCAGTTCCTTAGGTGGAGATGGCTTAAGTGGGTGTAACCAAAATGAAAAATGTAGCTAAATTGGGTGATTCAGAGTAGGATGAGATAATGCGGCAACTGGCACTATTCTAAGCGTTCTCTGTTTTGTTCCCGTGACTCTGAATGTATCAGGCACTAAAGAAAATACAATGGTAATTGTGGTCCAATTTCTCTCATACGTAGTCAGGCTGTAAATCAAAAGATCTGCATTATGGAGCTCTGAAATAAAGAAACACAGGCAAACTTAGAACTCAGAACTCATCTCTTACCTTAAATGTATCTGAACAAAGAAGACAAAGCTCCTCTCAGAAGAGACAGAAAAGAAAGAATATGGTTAAATATGGTGTCTTTGAAGTGTTTCTGTTATGCCTTCTTACTGTCCTTCTGCTTTCTTTACTTCTAGCTTTCTTTGGAAAGTACCTTAATGAATACAATGGTTCCTATGTGCCTCCTGGCTGGAAAGAATGGGTTGGATTACTTAAAAACTCTCGATTTTACAACTACACGCTCTGTAGAAATGGAGTGAAGGAGAAGCATGGATTTGACTACTCCAGGGTAGGTCCTATTGATTTATTTCTATTTCTTTAGCATTTGGACGTGACTGCAAGAAGGCTGTGCTTTATCGTTTCAGTCTAACTAAAGAATTCTCTTTGTACTTGAAAGCTGCTGCGTGTAAATTAGCTACAACCCAATAGGCGTCGCGTTTGGACTTTCCGTTATCTTCCATTCTGGGAGGGTCGTGTTACTGAAAACATGGTTAGCAGCAATGGAAACAAAACAACCTGAGCCTGTCTTATGAGCTGCAGATGTGAACATGGATTTAAATGCTGCATGATAACTATTTCTGTGCTTTGTATTTTAATTATTGTGTGCTGAGTCAGATCGTCATCTATTCTCCTGCCATAGAACTGACTCCAGTGGAGTTACAGAAGCGTAAATGAGATAAGAATCCAGTTCCCTCCAGCTAGACCCATCTTTTTATGTTAAAGAACTTGTTTCACAGCCATAATATGGTGGAGAATTCATAATATCTTGGTATACCTTATGATAATTCTGAATGAGTGGAAAATTTAAGTATGAAATTTATATCTCTGTGCATTGTTCCAGGCATTTGTGTTTCCTGATGTCCTCGCAAGGATGTTATCCCCTGGCCAAACTTACGAAAATGCGTGATAGTCGTTGTCAAATGCGATATCATTTTTTTCCTCGTCTAGCACATGTTACAGCTCAAACAGTTACCTGTTTGCGATCAGGATTATGTTTACTTCAGCCAAAAGTGTTACCTTTCCAAAGGAACCAGCTTTTGAGAATTCCTAAAACGGCCTGAATTGTCTCTGAAATATGACGATAAATAAATTTATCCATAAACTGCTGTAGTTTAAGTAGTGTATAACTTAGGAAGTGGACTCACTCTGGAGTGATACTAATTTGTAAGATGTATTTTCTTCACAGGGATTCAGTTCGCGCTCTCTTATTGAGCACAAATCCTGCCTCCACCTTTGTTTTTCATTAGCAATGTGTTCATGGTCAGTTTTTTCTTGAAAAGGTTGATGTCTCTGTGATTTCCCCCTTCCCCTCCCCAATTTGCCATTTTTAATTGAATGTACTTTGTGTTGGAAGATAAAACTGAACAGGCTTCTAGGGTTCCCTTTTCTGTCACCAGCTGCTTAAGGGGAAGGGACAACTGATGTACAGAATTATTTCTCTTTTATTTCCCTTCTGATCTATGAAGCATGAGAGAGCTAATCTTTACAGCCATGTTCCAAAAATGTTACGATGGAAATATATCTTATGTGGAAGAAAGTCAGGCAAGTAATTGCACAGGGTGCTGTTCCCCGTTGTACCAAGAGCCAACAGGGAACTTTGTGTTCCAGTATCCTCAGCTCTGGTTTGGGTATGCGATACTTGAAAATGTTTAGGTTTTCATTTGGTTTAGTTTTTCTTACCGAGTTTGGTAATAAATTAAAAAAAAAAAGTCTGATGAAAATATAAATGTTTTGATAATCTTCATATTCTTGCATAATACACAGCTGTGGCAATAAACAGATGACAGCCTGCAGAGCAACAGCACTTGTTGATGTTAACGCTGGAGTTCAAATGAACAAACAGAAGCTGGAGTACAAGACTGCTTTTCTTTCTTTCCTGCCATTTTTGTTGCTGGAAACTTAATTTCCCAGCAATAAACAATATAATCAGATTATTTTTTAGCCCTATTAGTTGACATAGTTAATGTTAATTATGTGCCAGTGGAAAATGAGAAAAAAACATTACTGATTCTGTCCTTCAAAGTGACTGCTAAGCACTTGTCCTCTGGAAATCAAATCTTTGCAAATTCTGTCAAATTTTCTAACAGGACATATTCTACTTTGATTTTTCTTTTTCAGTTCCTGTCAACTTTTTTAGATTAATTTTTAGTTTTGTGTGCATTTGCACAGTCTACTCCAATCTCTACAAGCTGGAGCTTTTAAAAAAAAATCACTTAAGGGAAGTGTTTCTGTTTGCTCTTTTGGCCTGGTAAACACTGGTTTTGCAACGTTGAATTTGAACGATTTTCACTTTGACCAGGCAAAAACCTTCATCTTCAAAATGAAGTTTGAAAACCATGCTCTCATAACGGCTAAATCAAAGATGAGTTACACACCTAAGGAGGTGACTGACCAGCCTAAAGAGCAGGCGCGCTTTAGAGAAACGTCAGTGCGTTTGTGAGCGCGCCCTGGTGTCCTCGCTCAGCTACGGGTTTGGTCGCAGGTATTGAAAGTATGTCCAGAAGTCAGTTCTGCTTTGGTCTGGATTGTACATTCTCTCTTCCCTTGCGTCTGCTTACGAATGGAGGTCCTTCAGTTAACTTTGATGGAATTATGCCTATTTACACCTGCTTTCATCAGCAAAAATATCCTATCAATAACAGCCATGATCATGGCAGTTCCGTAACCAGCACGCCTCATGTCGGGACCAACGTGCAAAATGGTAAATGGAGACTTTGCCAGCCTTGCGCTGGGATGCACAGGGAATAACTTGGGGAAAGTAAATACAGTCCCTGAAAAAGGCTTCCTTTGCTGAAGGATAAGCTGACTTCTCAGATCAGGGACACTGGCACTGGTAAAGAGGAGCGAGTGTCTGAACCACGGACAGAAAGCTGTACTGAAAAAGAGATGCAATCCAGTATGTGCCACACCTCCTACTTGTTCACTTGACCAGAGGCAGACGTTATGTCTGACGTTCCGTTCAGCTGTGACGCAACAGTTATTGTTTTGTTTTTTAAAGGTGCAGTTTTATATCCTACTCAGGTTTGAGGGGTATTTGTATTTGCAGCATTTCCTGTGATGCAGCCTAAGAGAGAACATGGCTTGTCATTAAAAACACTGTCTTCAATCCGTATAGCTCCAGCAGATGTCAGAAGAATGATAATGATACTTCTTAGAAAATAGGAAGATAGTCCATATCTTCCAGAGGAAGTTTTCTAAATTCTCAGCAATTTATTTGATAGAGCTATATCTCTATCAGATTGTCACTGTGTCTGTAATATTGAATAAAATTTTTGGTCCAATTACCCCAGCATCTTCTAGCTTTAGTGACTTCTGGTTCAGAGGGAGGTTAAGAAAAATGAACATCAAGCCATTTGGATTTTCAAAGCACTTGTATGATGTGAGGTCAGACTCTACACCTTGAAGATAACACCAAAAAGCAAAGAAATTGACCCGTAATTTTCTTTTTTTTTTTTTCTTTATTAATACCTGGTCATTGTGTTTAGTATTGTGATCTCGATAATGTAATTACACACTCTGGGAAGAAAGAGTCCTATCTGATCTTCTTTAATGTCATTCATTTCTGAGAGGAAGCTGTTGCTTTTTGTATTTCTAGGCAGCAAAGAAAGAATGATTTGGTTTTCGTTTTTGAAGTTTTAACGTCTGTAACTTAACTCCCTCTTCCTCCCATTCTGCGTGAAGTAGCTTCTTTTTTCCTGATTCTTGTGAGACCTCGGACCTCCCCTTCCCATCTCTCCCCCCAGCTTGAAATTATTTTTCAAGTATCTCATTATCTTTTACTTCTGCTTACAGGATTACCTAACTGATCTGATTACCAATGACAGTATTACCTTCTTCAGAATCTCCAAGAAGATGTATCCCCACAGGCCTGTCCTGATGGTTATAAGCCACGCTGCTCCTCACGGCCCTGAAGATTCAGCCCCTCAGTACTCACATCTCTTTCCTAATGCCTCACAACACATGTAAGGAAAAATAAAACCCTTTCATTTCCAGGTTCAGGAGTATAGAAGTCCTGGGTAGCTCTGGGGGAACACTGTTTGCTTTATAATACCCTTGGCATAAGTTAGTCACAAATATATGAGAGTTTCAAGATTTTTTTACCTCTTCAGACTAGTACAAGTATCTTGAGAATGGTTACTGCCTCTAGAACTCAGAATTGTAGCTCACTGAGATAAATGGAAAGATTCATGCTGAATTCATTGGACATTGTTAAAACCTATTTGGGAAGTAAAGCACTGTTTTATTTTGAGCAGGGGGATCAAAATCTGGTTCTTGGGCTGTAATCTCTGCAGGGGAAGACACTCTATCTCCCTGTCCTTGTGTATAAACTGTATTATTTTATGGGTATTACCAAAAATCACGTAGTGTGCAATACTACTTCTGTTTCATATATGGAAAGAAAGGAAATACAGGCCTGCAGCACCAAATTAGCAGAGCTATTTCTGAATGGGCTGGTACGTCTGTACATGACTCAGTACAATGGGTCCCAAAAGCAGCATCACCCGGTTCCTGAGTTAACATGTTCGGAAGCTCCATGATGAGACGGTGCTTGTTTATAGCGCAGAGCCACTGTACAGGTACAGCTCTGTAGTGCTCCGTTACAGGCATCTGCTCGCATGCTGATAAATTGAATTGTTCTCCCAAATCACCTTTTGGCACAACTGAAAACATTCCAGTATTTTTCTAATTCGTGGCTTCATGCCTTCATTGACGTTCAACGTTTGTAACTTCCTTCTTATGTGCCTTTTTAATTTTTTTATCTTTTTAAGGGGAATTCTGTTTTATTTTGGATTTGTGAAGGAACTGGGAACTGATAGAAATACTAATGAATTGGTAGCTGAAGCTGCTCAGAACTAGTCCAAAGCCCGGTGAAATCCATTTGAGCTTTTTCATTTTATTTAAAATAGAGGCTGAGAGAAAAAGCTTCCTTTCTTCTATTGTCTAGGTATTGCATAACTTAGCATTATATATTTCATTATTTTGTGCTGTGCTACCAAAGAGAATCTGTGTCCTAGATCTACAGCAGTGCAGTATTTCGTGTTTGTTTGCTGTCTTATGCTCATTTATTTGCTTTGAAATGAAAACTACAGAAATGCCAAATGAGCAACATCTCATAGCTTATACCCAGTATTGACCTCAGTCTTATTCGAAGTTCCTTTGGAAGGCATTCGTATCTCAGAGATGATAATCATTTATTGAGCAACGTTCTGTAGCAATTTAATTATGCTAGTCGAATGAAAAAGAGTAGAAGGATTTGAGGAAGGCCAGCAATGAAAAATATAAACTACATCTATTTTTCTTTTGCTCGTAGTTTAAATTTTGGTTTTCACACAAACTAGGTTTATCTTCCTGATGATAAAGTAGTTACACAAAACTATTTTTAATTGTAGGTGACTTTTCTTACAATGATAACGATTATATGGGAAGTGTCACTTTGTGGAAACAAGTTTTGTTTGTAAAGAAACAAATTCTCTTAGTAGATCAAGGAACTGTGTTTTTCTTCTGGATATGAACATAAATTAGGATTTTATGTACATCTTGTACAAAGAAACTGCCAGTCTTATTCTAAACGATTTTCCTGGTGCTACATAATAATAATCTGTAAGGGTTTTCATTGGCCTGGATTTAAGATTAAAGGTAAAAATGCGGAACATGCCTCATTCCCTCACTGTATGTACAAATTAGTTCTCAACTTTCCGTTTTTTCCCTTGTTGCCATGTTCCAGGGAATCCCTCAGTGGCGGATAGACCTGTCCGTGCTGAAGGGGTGTGGGCAGTTCTCACCGTTTGGTTGTCATGTGCTTGTGGCAGGGAAGGGTCGGAGCACAGGTAGCACGCTTCTTAGGAGTTGCCCTAAAGCAGTAAGCCCGAACAAAGTCTTTGCCTAGTCCTGGAATCAGAAGGCAGTACACCATGCGGCATGTCTCTGCTCCTCTTCTTGTGGCAGCACTGACCAAGTCTGCGAGCGGATTCTTGAGCCGTGTCCACACAGCGGAGTGGAGGTGTGACTGCAGTGCTTGCACTGGCTCACACACACACACTGCGTTGTGTAGCTTTGCTAATAATAGCTGCAAGTTAGTGGTATGGATTCTAGCGTAGACTGACGCAAGAGTACTTCTTCGCTTGGGAGCTCTGGTATGTACTTCTGTTGCTAATTGATGCTGTTGTTCTCTTGCTTCTATTGTTACATATACTGGCTGGTGTGACTGTTCCACCCTATACTGCAGCCTCTCCATCTCGTTCTGTAGGGCTCCTTTTCATGTGCATCTGCAGTCTTTTCTTGTCTGAAAATTATTCAGCAAATGTATAGCAAATCCCTAGGCTCCATGGCTGGTTTTCCTTTTTTTACTGCCTATACTGATGACTGCAGAGAATGCAACAGCCGGGCAGTTCAACAGTGATCAGAAATGTTGCTTCTATGGAGGGGACATTTTACCACCCGTCTTTTCCAAGGTCAAATGCAATCAGACTAGGACTTATCTTCTGACTACATTTGAAGAGGTTATCTTAACCAACTTCTAGGAATGTTATATTTGTGTATTTTTCCCATAAGACAGCCAAATCTGTTAAGTGTAAGAGGGTTACATGTGTAGTAATCAAAGAAAATCACGGGCTTTGGTTGGATTAAACAGCGGGAGGTTTCAAATCAGCCAGGAAATCACAAAGTAAGCTGAAAAGGAGTTTGCCGAGCATTTTTGATTCATTCTGGGCATCACATAGCAACAGTTTCCATAACTGTCAGCATTTTCAAAGGAGCAATGTCATTATTTCAGCCACAATAACATTCTGAAATTCAAGAGGCTATTAACAATACAGAGAGAATAAACACCAGCCCTTTCCTCCCTATATGAAGAAGCCTCCATTTGCCGCCTACGCACATTTTTCAGAGAGCATCTAACAGAGGCTTTTGGCGTAAAACATTTCACTGTCAGATTATTAATTTCATATTTATATTAAAACTCTTAAGACTGCCTGTCATATTCAAAGATACATTAGATACACAGTATGTGAAGAAGTTTCAACTTATATTACTATTGTTTATCTTAATAACTTAGCCTGCTGCTCTGTTGCAGACACAAAAGCAACAGTAGATATCTGCCAAACAGGAGCTGAATTTATCAGGAAATTGTGTCTTGGGAAGAAGAAAATAACGGAATATCTGCTATTTTTTCCTGTGTTACTGTGTCACCCTCTCGGCTTGCACATTTGCATAGGCTGAATTTATTGCTTTGAATGAGAAAAGGAAACCTCAACAAATCACTCAGGAGAAGTAATTTTTAATATTTTAGACTCCGCAGGTGATGTGTTTGAGCCGAGATACGAAGAAATTGACAAAGGTGGTTCTCAGTCTTAAGTAATAACAAACTGTTTAGGAATAGATTTAGTAGGTAAAAATAATATTTCTTGCAAATGTAAGCTATAATATAGCTTTCTAGTGAGTTGGTGATGCGGAGAGTCAACATTATGGCAATAATATACCAAAATAAATCTTTTGTTTAGCTCTAGCTAACCTAGAGCAATATAATTATGCACAGAAAAGCAATCTCTGGAACTGCCAACAACAGGAAATTATGGACAATCGGTGATATTTCTGTGCATCACTTTAATGATGTCACAGCATCATGAGAACTTGGAGGGGCTGCGAGATTCCAGGAGGACATTGATTGGGATTTTGCAGGGACTTAATTGAAGTTTCTGGTGATCACAAAGGAGTTGGTGGCTGGAAAGTGTCTGCAAACTACAGTCCTATTTCCCCTCACCCCCCTGTTTCTTGGCAGGTCTTTAAAATCCGGCTGTGTATCCACTTCTGCTTGCCATGAGCCCACATGCAGTTTGAGACCCCCAGGCAGGGTGCCTGTGCTCCTCTGGGTACATGAGTATGAAGGTGTTCAAGTAGCCAGACATGTTGAATTCAAAAAAGCTGTTAAAGAACATGGTAGAACCTTTTCGGCAAGTTTTATAGTTACTGTTAAACAGCTCGCACAAGCCATAATATTTGGTGCTAATGTGGGCAGAGGGAAAGCAAAGCAATTACATGAGTAGGAACTCTGTAGTACGTGCTTCATCCAGATGCTACTTGTGGAGTTAGACTTCTGAGGCTAGTCTCTTGGCCTTGAAATGTATCCATGTTAGGCTGAAGACACTGCAAAAACAAGGTTTATTTACTCTTTTAATAGATTTTGTTCCTCACAGAGTTGTTTTCGTTCTCCCATCTTTCGTACAGAACATAAAAGTATAAGACTTTTCCAAAGTAAATCTAATATTTTCTTGGGAACCTCAGAGAGTTAGTCCTATAGTGTTGATCAAATAGAAGTTATTGGTATACATTACTATGGCTTTTTTCTACGCTGCTAAACCATTCTGTGTTTCTCTCTGTTCCTTAGCACTCCCAGTTATAACTATGCTCCAAACCCAGACAAGCACTGGATAATGAGATATACAGGTCCCATGAAACCCATACACATGGAGTTCACTAACATGCTACAGAGAAAGCGCCTTCAAACACTCATGTCTGTGGACGACTCTATGGAGATGGTAAGATCAGTAGTCACTTTTTTTTTTTGCTAAACAGGTGCTTATTTCTTGAGTTAAGCTCTAAGCCGTGCTATATATGAAGATAAGGGGGAAAGGAAGGAGGAGGAGGAGGACTGCATCAGTTTTTTAATAGTGTGTAATCCTTTCACCTCTGAGGCTTTTGTCTCTCTATTCAATGTGTCAGCATCCTCATCTCCTAAAGACAGGTACTGTGAGTTGGGCAGTGTGAGCGAGCAGATTTGTTGCCACAGAGCCACTACTGATAAAGGGGAAGAGGGAGGGATCACCTGAAAAAATGTACGTCATAATTTCTAAAAATATATCATCTGATAGTGAAAAGTCATCCTACAACCTGTTGGAAATAACTACCTAACTGTGGACCTATTTTCATCCTGTAACACTGAGTTTCTGAGAGAAGAACAACAAAAAGTGATGGTACAGCAATCCTAACTGCAATAATCCCATGGTAAACCAGGCCTGGGATGTTAAATGTTAGAAGGAAATAAATATATAGGTAGATATTTTTTTAATTAAGTCTGCATTATGTAACAATGAAATCTCTTATTGCAAGCTGGGTGTCTTGAATAGAAACGTCTGAATTAGCTAAAAGCTAGTCTGAAAAAGAACGGGTTTCCAGTTGTAAGAAGGCAGATTTAAAGGTGTTGGAATTTACTGCTTAGCTCTTGGCATTCTTATTCAAAAAAGGTAGAACATAAAATAAGAGGAGTCCTGTAAGGCAAAGATGAGATTATCTGGATGGCATTGCATCAGCTTGTTAGTAATGTCTTATAATTACTGATTCAGGCAAGTATGATCTCTACTTTGTATTAATGAACCTGTTTAGATGGATCAGATACCAGCATTAGGGGAGATGGGCTATTTTACTACACTATTTTGATTATCTGTTTAGGAAAATGGGTTCACTTTGAGTGATTCACTGCAGGCAAAATCAGTTGGGTTGGTTTTCGTTGTAATTGCCAAGTTAGCCTGATCTTTTCTACTGAATTATATGCATCTAATAGTCTTTCAAAATTAAAAAAACACAACCAAACAAAAAAAAAACACCAACAAAAAAAGAACAACAAAAAAAAAAACCAAAAAAAACCCCAAACCAACAGCAACAAAAGAGTTTGTTTTCTTCTATGCTGATGTGTTCTGGCTCTGTGTGAGCACCAGTTTGTGGTGCCCCACCACCTTCCTACATTTGCAAGTGAAAATGTCACATAAAAATTGATCTGTAGTGCTCAAGTTGGTACATTTTGCATTAAGATTCTCATGTAAATCCATAGAAGCACCCACAAACAGAGTTAAAGCTCCTCTTAATTCTCCATGTTAGTTCTCCAGGTAGTGAGAGAGTATGACTGAGTGATATTTATCTGGAAGAGATTTTGCAGATATTCTGCATAATGGGGACTCATTTGTCTGAAGGCAAGATCGTTGAGTGTTGCTTAAGTAAGTGTGAGATTCAAAATGCTGTCGTTTTATTAAAATTGTTTGCTGCAGGAGAAAGATAAAGGTGGAGAGAAAATTTCAAAAATGCTTATCACCTTGAAACTTTTATCTCTGTTACCGTATGTATTTAGTACTATCTTAACAGTTCTCATGCAAAATACTGAACCCAAACACTTTTGAAAATATGGGATGCTAATGTGTTTACCTTAAAACAGAAAACAGAAGTTTGCCTTGGAATAGCCACAATACTCAGTTAGTAAAATTATTATGTGATTATGGATTATTCAGAATAGTTCATTGTGATAACTCAGTGGCATAATAAAACTGTTGTTCTTTATTTGTATATTACACATAGAAAATTATATCCGATATTCTGCATAGAGTACTACTACATTACTATGGAATGAATTTCATATTTTGTTTTGCTTTTTTTCAGATTTACAATATGTTGGTTGAAACAGGTGAACTGGATAATACGTATCTAATATACACAGCAGACCATGGTTATCATATTGGGCAGTTCGGGCTGGTGAAAGGGAAGTCCATGCCGTATGAGTTTGATATCAGAGTGCCTTTCTATGTCCGAGGTCCGAATGTGGAGGCTGGATCCTTGTAAGCTCTTGGCTATTGTGTGTGTGTATGTAGTGACAAAAATCCTTTATGTTCGCATCTCTGGTCATACTGACCTGGCATCTGAACGGAGGCACAAAGTTCTCTCATCCTGACTGACTGACTGCTCGTCTTCGGCAGAAAAATATGTCTCCTCAGACAGCAGAACTGCTAGCACGTGCTGGTATAACATGGTCAAGGGTTCATGCCATTGCCTTTTTGCTTGCGTAGGTGTGAAGCGCAAGCCACTATGCTTTTGTGGACGTAGCTGAAAAAGCCACTTTGAAATATGTCCAATCTAGGAAACACTTTGCCTCCTTTTGAGGAGCGCAAATAATACACACAACTATCACATTTTCAAGGTAAAAAATATATTGTGTAATGTTCACTGCCACAGTAGATAATTATTGCTGGACATTAAATCATTTAGTGGAGTCACCTGTTTCAGTTTATGGAGAAGAATGTACATAATAGTTCATGTATTGTCATCCACAAAGATTCTTTTTGGTTCATCCTTTGAGATTACATGGCTAGGGCTGTTTGTCGGATGCACGCAAGCATGCAGAATATGACTGTTAATTAAAATGGTAGCTTTGATCAGCTAAGAAATTATGTAAATACACTTTCTAAGCAATTATTTCAATAGCAAATATTTGCACTTAAGTAATGATTTTGGACAGAGTGCCATAATTTGCTGCCTTTTATTTATATCAGAGTGCATGTTTTAGCATAATTAACACACACAAAGTCTTCCACACACAATTTTTTTGTTTACCACAGAGGAACAGATCTAGTGTGTAATACAGTAGCAAATAGTTATAGAAAAGTCTCATTCATTTGCTGGTTAAATTCACTGATTCACGTTATCAGTAGGCACAAAAATGTTAAATTCTGTAGATATTGCCCTGTGTGTCTCATTTATTTACAGCAGTTATGCATGTGAAATAAACAATATTACTTCTCTGAAGAGCAGGGGAGGGATTCCTCAGGTGGAATTAAGCATGTTACCTCAGCACTGAAAGAAGTTTGTCTGCAGCAGCACAGAATTTCAAGCAAGCTGGATTAGCCTTCTAAGAACAAGCTCTCTTTCACTTTAGCTGCAGCTTTTGGTCTTACTGGAGAGGCAATGCTAATATGGCCCACGTGGACTGAGCTAGGTTTTCTGCAACATGCAATGCTAGAGACCAGCCACCTCATGTCTGCTCTAGTTCAAGGGTCTTGACACCCAGACATACGTAAAAGCTGTGAAACCTTCACCCTGAGATTTATTTTTCAGTGGCTTCTGAAGATGAAAAAATATTTCTATTAGAATCAGAGGAGTCAGCCTGACAGAGTCTAACAGAACAGAGCCCATCGCAGTACAGCAAGTAGGAAGAACAGGATAAAATATCTTGGAGGGGGAATATATCAGATGATAAATTGATCCTCCCTTTCAGCCTGATTTTCTTTAAATGGTAGAACTTCAATCATCCATGTTTTGCGTGAACCTTATGTTTTTCCTGCAGAGTAATTGTCATGACTCCCTTTTGATACAAACGAAGATTTAATAGTAGTCACTGTAGCAAGTCATTACTAAGCTCTCATTTCTATTACCAGATATGCTACACCACAATTATTAGTAATTAAAATCAAATTAGGTACATCAATTCATCATGCATGCTCTTGTCAGTGCCTGTTTGCTCGCTTGCTCAAAAATGTAGTAATTTTAAAATGGTGTCTCATTAATGAGTGTGAGTTTAGCAGCTTGCTTCTGTCCTGTATTTTGAGCTAGAATTCTGCACTGACATGTACAGCAGCCCATCTGGTCCCGTCCGTCCTTTGTGCCTGCACACCATAGCATGGCCATTCTTCATGTTCGGTGCTGTAGAAAACTGTCTGCCTAGCAGTATGCTCACTTCCTTTTTTTCCCCACTTTTTAAGAAATTGAGTGCCTGCCTTGTTATTTTTTTTAAGAAATAAAGAAAAGAAATAGTACACAGCTGCTAAACAGTATGTATTTATGTAATATTGTGAGTAGTTACACAACGCTGTCATGGACATATTTGAAATAAGTTTGTGAAGTTCAACATAAACTGAAAACACTTCTGCAAAACCAGACCCGTAGTAAAATCAAGGCACATGATTAGAAATTTGGGCATTCATTTAGCTACTGAATGCCAGGCTGTGCACCTAGGTGCTCTGATCCGTGAACTCACTTGTATTTAGCTGTGACAGTTCAAGGGCTGTGGGGATAGGAGCTGTCTGCACTCCTCGGGAGTTGATGCCAGTGTTTTAACCAAATTTGCGGTCAACTTCAGTTCAAATATCGTCCTGTGAACTGTGGTGGCTGAGGAGCGATGCCTCTACTCTGCTAACAGGGCATGGCTGTTGCGAAGTGTTTGCAGAATGGATAACTCTGCACTTGGGAAGACTGATATTATTTCAATTAAAGCTGTGCTTTTATTTTCTCTTTTTTTTTTTTCTCCATAACTGCTTCCTCTCTGCTTTTTCTTTCCTGACCCCTTTCCTTGTTCTGTCTCACACTCTACATTAACAGCAACTTGTAGTTATTTCGTGTAGCGTCTAGCAAAATACTTCTCCTCATGTTCCCTTCAGAACATGCTTGCTGTGATAGGAGCTGAGGTACTTATTTCTATACCATATTTTGAAACAGATAAAGCATGTGCTTCCTGCCAAATCTACTTTTTAATAAAGTCATCAGCATATTTGGCAGACACTTTGATTCTATAAGACACCCAAGGAGTTTTTGCAATGCTTTCTCATGTTTTGAAAGACTGTTGAACCCTCTTTTGCAATAATTAACTAATTTTGCTTTATGAACTACTTTGCTTTCTCAAAAATGCTCCGTGCTAAAGTTTTAAATCTTCGTATTAGTCCCTCTTGCAATTTACCTATATTTTACATTTTAATTCCCTTCATGGAAAGGAACTGGATTGTGTCCTCTTTTCTTCTTTGCAGATGTCACAAAATAAGCCTTTTCAGATCCCTGGTGTCTGTGGGAGAGCTGGAGTTGCTTGGTACCATTGCATAGACTTTAAACCGGGTTCTCATATGTGTTTTTTTCAGGAATCCTCACATTGTGTTGAATATTGATCTCGCACCTACAATTCTAGATATTGCTGGATTGGATATTCCGTCTGATATGGATGGTAAATCCATTCTAAAGCTTCTGGATTCTGAGAGACCAGTGAATAGGTAAGCAATGGAAATGTGCGTGTAAACATGCGTGCGTTTGTACAGGAGGCTGAGCAAGTATTCAGCAATGTGCAGCAAATTGAAAGGAAAATATAATAAAATTACCATCCATATGGGTACATCGTTCACTGGAAAATCTAAAGACCTGTTTGGCAACATGTGACTGACTTCAGTTATTTATTTTCATTTTGTCAGGTTTATATACTACCTGTGTGGCGCATATGGCATCTGGGTACGCTAGATGTAATATGTGTGGCAGTGAGAGGGCTACACATGAAGGTCTTTAGCTATACGAGTTATAGATTTGAAATGTCTCTGAGGCATCATTTGTAGCAAAGCATTTCATATTGAATAAATTTTAGAATAATGGAGTTGAAAGGGTTGGTTGTGTATCAGACTATCATATAAAGACAAGCTAGCCCTCAGAATTGCACAGTTGTTATTTGAGACCTTCCATTAATACTTTCATTGGAAAAAGACTGAGGAAGAGAATTAGACTGGATGCTCGCTAGAGAAAATCAGCAGAAAAAGGGAAGAAGGAGATTTGCTTTACAAGTAGTTGGGTGGAGGGACAGGGGGAAAGGAGCAGCGGCTTTAGAATAGGATACTTGGGGGGCAGTGTGCAGGTTAAGAGTGCAAACTGGAGTCAGGAAATCCTGATTTAATTTGCGATCCTTTGTGATCAAGGACAATTCAGTTAATCCTCTGTGCCTTAAACATGCTTATGTTCAAATAGTTGTACTGTGTGAATCTGCTGTGGATTTTGTCTCTGTGAGAACAAATCCGTCCTATGTTTGTTCATGATTTGCACTGGAGAGGCATATGTGCCTGCTCCGTAAAGCTGGATGTCCCCTTGTGCAGTCATATATAATGTTTCTCATCTGAATTGGGGGTGGGAGAGAAAACCGGGATGTGACTTGATTACTGGTTTTGTGGGAATTGCTTCTTCCTCTCCTCATTTCCTCCTAGGTTCCATTTAAAGAAAAAGATGAAGGTGTGGAGAGACTCGTTCCTAGTGGAAAGAGGGTAAGGAAAGCGTTAATCACAAAGCCCAATCTTTTTAAATAGAAGGACACTGAATAGCTCAAGCCAAAGCAGCACTCTAGCCCAGACCTAAAGCCATTTAGCTGTGCCAGCAGGGACACGGCTGCAGTATGCCTAATGGCAGTGATTGTCTGGTAGGAGGGAATGTATGGCCTTTGCCTACAGCCTGCACAGGCGTGCTGTTGGGGTGGGGGAAGGGGAGTCCTACTTGGATTGAGA